>NC_132914.1:36816520-38041520 GCF_047675955.1 Chlorocebus sabaeus | reverse complement strand
TGAGTCCTCACCAGCAATGCAGAACTGTGAGTCAGTTGGACCTATTTCCTTTGTAAATTACCCAGTCTCAGGTATTTCTTTATAGTAGTGTGAGAACAGACTAATGTGCTTACTCTAGCTTCTTCTACCTGCACTGTTTATCACATTTATCTTCAAATGTCTCCTTTTTTCTTGTTATTCAAGCATCAGGGAGACCTTCTGAGGTGGGGTACATATCACTAGTGTTGTGGCTTTTTTGCTCCCATATTTCAGTGAGGGGAGGGAGTGGCACCCAGCAGTCCCTTCATTCCCATAGCTTGGCAAGTGGGCATGTGTGGTGCCCAGTGCCTTTTTCAATCCCATATGTCAGCAAGCAGGAGAGAGTGGCACCCAGTGGCTTCTTCCCTCCTGTTGTTTGGCAAGACAGTTACAGTTAATTTATTCCTGCTGTCTGCAGCTTGGCAGTCAGTAGCATTACAGCTCTTTCTCTCCCACCATTTGGCGAGTTCCAGGTTCTTGCCCCACAACCGAGAGGAATGAGGTACATGGACACTGTGGAATGAATAATGCCAATAGAGTTTTACTGAGTGAAAGAAAAGCCCTCAACAGTGAGAGTGGACCTGAAGTGAATAGCTGTCTGTGAGCCTGAGTCTGACGCTTTTATGGGCTTAGAATAGGGAATTGGATGCTGATTCATCCATGGGTGGTCTTGGAAAAGGCACTAGTAGATTGGTTAAAAGACATCATTCAGAAGGAACCAGTTAAGAGGGAGTAGGTAAGACAGGGAAGTTCTCACTTCAGTTGTGGACTCTATCTGGAATTGGCAGTTTGGTTTTCAGGCTTTCAGCTGCCCTTGACTTGAAGGTTAGGTTTCACTGGAGATCCATTTCTGTCTGCCTAGGAATTTGCCTGTCTCCTGTTGCTATCACTAGCACATACCTCTTTTTGCTAGGCACATGGATGATCATATGTCCAAACTCTGCTGAAAATGACAAGGACATTGGATCAGCTCTGGTTACTAGACTGTGAGCAGAAATAAAATGTGTCATTTCTGGGTTGAGTAACTGGGAATATTCTAATCTCACTTCTTTCTTTCCATCACAACTGGATGGTCTTATATTGAGATGTCAACAAGATTAAAGTGATCTTGATTGCTGAGTCATTACATGGAGGATTACTGTCTTGGAGAGTTTACAAAACTCATAGTAGACTTTGCATGAGTGAGAAACTTTTGTAATAAGCCACTGTGATTTTGGAGTCAATTTTTTTATGACAGCATATCCTAGCCTGGCCTGATATATTTAGTACACAGTATTAAGTTGTTTGTTTGTTTGTTTGTTTGTTTGTTTGTTTGGAGACAGGGTGTTGCTTTGTCCCTGAGGCTGGAGTGCAATGACCTGATCATGGCTCACTAGAGCCTCAAACCCCTAAGCTCAAGCAGTCCTCCCACCTCAGCCTCCTAAGTAGCTGGGACTTCAGGTGTGTGCCACTATGCTTGGCTAATTTTCTTTATTTTTAGTAGAGATGAGGTCTCACTGTGTTGCCCAGCCTGGTCTTGAACTTCTGAGCTCAAGCAATTTCCCACCTTGGCCTCCCAAGGTGCTAAGATAACAGGCATGAGCCACCACACCAGGTCTGTTTTAAATAACTTCATCATGCTCTCACTTTCTGTCTTAGCAATGTGTTTCATTTTTCTCAGAGCTCCTATTTATTTATTTCCTATTATTCCCACTATATGTAAATTACTGGATATATTTATTATATATACTAGTAGCATATAAACTATATGTAAACTGTACTACTATTCTGAACTAGAAGTAAACTCTGTATAAGGAATCTTTGTTTATGAGTCATTGTATTTTCAAGGTCTAGAATAGTAGCTGTTCAGTAAATAATTATTAAACAAATAATGTGGTGTCTATTACATAATACTCTCTGGTGCAGATTGGATTTTACAACTGGACATGATTTGAAAAGCAAAATTGAACAGTAGGTGAATTCTCAGCCAAATATATTATGGGACATTAATGCTAACTTTAATGATGTCTTTTGATAACTTTCCAATTACAAAGTGTGTCAAGACAACTAGAATGCTCATTTCATTATTAGAAGCAGGTGGATACATAGGCATAATGAAAAACGTAAGAGAAATAGCTACACGAACATGCAGGCAGTATTTCACTGACACTCCATTTATTTCTTTTCTGAGACAGCCATACAATAATTGACCATAGACTTGGTATTCAGTTCACTGAAATAGATTCAAATATAGGGAATTAGGAAGATAGGAAAACATTTTGTTTCCTTGTCTGACCTCTATTACCATCCAAAGAGAAGGGAATATTTCATATATGCCACTGGGACAAGCCTGGCTAACAGTATCAAGGCAGCTTGTATCCCACTCTCATTTTTCCTTAAGCATGTAGCTCTCTCATGACCCTCATAAAAGTAATAGTTGATGCTTCATGAAGATTCTGGCATCAATAAGACCTCAATCTCAAATATAGTTAAATGTAATTCTAACCCACAAAGAAAATAGGTCTATTTATGCCTGAAGTCCTTATGGACAAGCTTATATTCTTTGTCACAAGACTTCAGGGCCCCATGCAAATCAAACAATATGGCTGGACAACTCTTTCAATGACCTTCAATAATCTATAACAGCAAAGGTGTTTCGTGAGCATTGTATAATGGGGGAGTTATTGCCCAGGGCAGTAGAATTCTTTTGAGGGCAGTATTGCCTAAGTAACGTGCTAGTTTAACAAAATTACCTGAGTCAAAATACGTTGGGAAATCAAGGCACACTACAGGTAAGAGAGAAGAAGAATGTTTCCTAATAGCAGAATCCAAGACCCAGAGAGTGAGGTGGAGGGGAGAAAAGGAGGAGGAGGAAGGGGAAGGAGGAGGTGAAATAGCAAAATAATAAGGCCAACCCTCTGAGATGGTGCTATTTGGCGAGTGGCCAAGAAAGAGGTTCAGGCTCTAGAAAAATAGAGCCAAGAAAGATGTTCAGGTTCTCAGAGGTTCTATTTTCCTAGAGGTTGAACCTCTTTCTTAGCCAGTCACCAAAATTGGAGAACAAAATGAGTCTAGATTTCAGGAACAAGACGAAAGTTCAGGTAGCAGAGTTGAGGCACAAAGTCAATGCCAAACTAGCAACAATTGTGTAGAAAGTTGGGTGGGAGCTGGTGCTAGAGGTGGAACTGACCCTGTTGATGCAGGACTGTAACTGGAGGTCGGCATCAAGTAACTCCAGCCCTGGAGAGGGTAAGAGAGAGTCGGAGAACCAGCCAGGGTCTCTGAGAGACAAGAGAAGTAAAGCAGGGAAAGCAGTAAGAATGGCATTACATGTGACTAGCTAGCATTTTCTAAGAAAATCCCAAATATCAAGGATCTCATTTAATCCTTACAACCACCCTATGAATTAGCTGGTGTCTTTATGCCATGGATAAAAAGAGAGAATGAACGATGATGTTGGTCCCTTCCTTTATCCTACACGGTAACAAATTTGGAATTTTCTTGCTGGCAAGTTTGGATTCCTACATATAGGTGAAAGAGAAATTGGCTTTTGATAATTCCAGAAAGATGGCATTTCTATCTCAATTATTTACCAACCAGCCTAACAATAGAAATAAAATGAACAAAAATGATTTCCAAAACAAATTACTTCAATTTTGAAAATAGAACCATGGAACATTGTTTACAGGGACATAATAAAATTATTATAAAAGTAATTTAAAATTTTTAGATAGTTATTAAAATAGTGATATTAGCAAGACTGTCACATTTAGAGCATAATGAAACTTTGCGTTGACCTGTATTGCTACCATCTTCTCAATTCCCAAAGTTTGACATATTTCTTTATGACAAAACTTGATTATGATAATACCCTTGTCTAATTGTAGATATTCTTATGAATTACTATCATGAAATAGTTATTTCCTATATACTTAAGAATGTTACGTCTATTTCTGTTTTGTCAATTTCTCTAAGTAGAGATAAAGTAAGCAGTACGCAAATCAGTTCATAGAACTGTCATAAGCTGCTTTGCAAGGTTGAGGAAAAGCAGAATAATCACAGATTGCAAAAATATGATAGCAGATGTTTATACAACCTCAAATCTCAGAAGTAAATATTCTTATTCTGTTTTACAAATAAGAAAATTGGGTATAAAAGGATTAAATAGCCTATTAGAATGGCTACAATTTAAAAAGACAATAATAAGCATTGATACGGATGTAGAGAAACATTGCTAATGGGAATGTAAAATGGTGCAGTCACTTTGGAAAACAGTTCAGCAGTTCCTCAAAATGTTAAAGATAGAGATCCCATATGACCCAGCAATTCTACTGCGAGATATATACCCAGGAGAATTGAAAATATATATCTACGTTAAAACTTGAACATGAATTTTCATAGAACATTACTCGTAATGGCTAAAATATGGAAACAATGAAATATCTACAAATGAATAAACAAAATATATATCCAAATAATGAAATATTATTTAGCAGTATAAAGGAATGACATACTGATGTATACAACAAAGATGAACCTGGAAAACATTATGCTAAGTGGAAGAAGCCAGGCACAAAAGGTCGCATATTGTATGAGTCCATTTATATAAAATGTCTAGAATTGGCAAATCTGTAGAAATAGAATGTAGCTTAGTGTTTGCCAGAGACTTGGGGTGTGGGAGGATGGGCAGTGCCTGCTAATCAGTATTGGGTTTACTTTTGGAGTGATGAAATATTCTGGAATTATATAGAAGTGAGGGTTGCACAACCTTATGAATATGCTAACACCCACTGAATGGCACACTTTAAAAGGATGAATTTTATGGTATGTGAGTTACATCTCAGTAAGTACGTTATTTTTTAAAGCAAGGCTAAGTTATATAGCATTAGGTAGGGGAAACCGATATTTGGACCAAGGCAGTCTGGCTCCACAGCCTGCATATTTAACTGCTCCACATTCTGTATCTCTAGTGAGAAGACATGTACTAGGAGATGTCACCTTCTCATTTATTTACTCCAAGAATATAATTTAGTATATGAAGAATGGCCAGCCTGAATGCGGGCAATTTTCCATGAGTAGTTTTCTTAAAACAGAGTTTTTGACAATAATTAATTAGTTATAATTAATTTTAATTACTAAATAGAACCTTCAATTTCACTGCAAAAAAAAATTTGATGAGTATATTCCTAGATAAGTAACTGAATTGTTTAACTGGCTGCCTTTGCTAGATTTTTTCATTCAAATCTCAACAAAAGTTTATTGATTACCTACTCTATGCCATGTCCTCTTCTAGGTATTAGAGGCAGAGCTGTGGGATAGAGATACAAACTTACTGCCCTCTGAAAACTTACTTTAAAAGGGATAATAAAAACAAATAAATGTTAACAATAACTGTAATTAAAAGTAGATATAGGGCTACCAACTGTAGAAAGGCAGATGATGAAAAGAGAGTGACTAGTATATGGGGGGTGGATTATAGGCAGAGAAAAAGATAGAATAGTCAGAAATATTGAGTTTTCAAAGTGTTTCGACAAAATTACAGTTCTATATTTTGAGTATCAGTAATCAACTTTACTCCTTGTCATCAGTTTTACAGTAGGATCAGTTGTCTTTTGAGCCTATTAAAATAGTCTCATTGGCATATAAGAAAGTAAATATTTTTTATTTGTACAACCGAAGGGGGAAAGGGAATGAGAGATAGGGTAGTAGAGGAGGCTTCACACAATTTAGTTCATTTCAAAGCCACCCTCAAAGACTTGAAAGACATAGGTAGGCCGCTTTCTCTATCCTTCCCCGTTAAATTCTCAGACTTGAATGCTACAAATAATTGATGGACTCTAGAAAATGATGTTAAATTCCTATGAGCAGCACAGGTTGTCCTCCCTAGGAGCAGATTCTACGATGGAGATTTACATGCAGCAGGTTCGTTATAAAGTGTTATTGGAATCCAAATTTGTGGAAGAGAAGGAAGGAAACAAGATTGGGAGGAGGGAGAAGTCAAGGCATTGTGCATCTTCAGTGAAAGCCCCAGCAATTTACTGAGTAGAGAATTCGTAGACCAAGTTGGGGAGAGAGTGCTCAGCCTTTCTACTTTCCCCTACCATTCACTTGATGCCCCCTTTTTTCTCCAGAAGGTGGACATATCAGTGGGGGATGTGTCTGTCTTTAGCTGAGGCAAACCCCTAAGGAGGCTGACGACTGAAAGCAGTCTTCTGGCAGCACTCTCAGCAGCTGTGGAATAAACCCTGTTTTTCTGAAGGGGAATCTGAGCAGTGCATCACAATATCCCTCACAATAAACTTAGTCTGGTGATGACTCAAACTGTAGCTGTTTTTCTAGATGTTTCTGTTACTAAATGGAACAATATGGCCCCTGGAATTTTACTTGCAAAAACTGATTTAGCTACCTGCTTTCTGATCTACTGAAATGGACCTCTCAGGATGAAATTCATAAATCTGTATTTTTATAAAGATCCCCAATGATTATAGACCCTCATTCTGGAAGCATTTGTTGTGGTTCCAGACAGTTGTGTCTCTAATTCTGGTCAATGGAATGTTAGTGGAAGTACGTGTGCCACTTCTGAGTTTTGCCCTCAGAGGAGGAGGAACACACACTCACCTCTCCCATTCTACTTTCCTGTTGATTGGAATAAGAATGAGATGGTAGCAGCTAGTGGGAACCATTGTGGGTCAACAAGATGGAAGCTGGACAGTGCATTCTGCAATAAGACTGAAGAGACTAGGCACAGTCATGCCCCTCTGGGTCACCTACCCAGTTTTGTGTATGAGAGAGAAATACCTTTCTATCTTTTTAAAGTCACTGTTATATTGGCTTTTTCTGTAATCAGCTTAAATCTTAGTAATATGAAGATAGTGGGTCCTCATCATTGAAGTGAAGGACATGCTCTCACACTTTGTTCACCTACACTAGGAAATAGACCCTAGTGGATTTTGGAAACATCAAGATTGATGGATTAGTGGATTTTGGATTTTGGATTTTGGAAACATCAAGAAACCTATACGGATATAAATGTCTTTCTTAGGTCTACTCACTGGATGACCTAAGACCTGATAACTCTAGAGGGACTCAGACAAAGTATAAGATCAGTTCAGATTATCGAGGTTTTGGTAAAAGCTACCTCAATGTTTAACTCATAATCTGTGTTGATCCAATGGTTCTAGAAGAATCTGTAACAGAAAAGTAAAACCTAGCAGAGGGGCCAGTGACAAGTCGTAAAATGGTCACAGCAATAGCAGCTTCAGAGCTTTGGGAGCAAGACCACGCTACCTCCTGAGGCAGTTTTTCTATTTTCAGCAAATACTAGCTTTCTATCAATACTAAAATAACAGATGACTGTGAACCAAAACCCCTCATCCTGGAGGGGGCATTAGCTTTTCTATGTTGCCATAGATTTGGGCATTCTCAGCAGCAATCCATCATCAATCCAAAGTCATATATACAGAATAGAGTCCATTCAGGTCTCAAAGGCACAAGTCAGAAGGTCAGATCCAAGCAACCATTTCTTAAGGCTCACAATGCACTACTATCTGGCTGCCACATTTCTCTGAATTAATGCCTTTTGCTTAGAGGAGGAATTGCTTATAACCATTTAACACAGGATGAAAAGAATCAAAGCTAGATTGCCTACAGACCCAGTGTCAGTGAAAAGTGAGCCTACCTTAGGAGTGCTGTGAACAACAACTGTAAAGGAAAATTCTCTATAGCCACTGTGCTTGGCAGAAGGTTGGCCTGAAGTCAGGATTCACACTGATTTCTTAGACACAGCAAATAATTTGTATAGATAGCCCAGGACTTGAGGAGAGAAAAAATGGAGAATGTCAAGAAGGGTTGGGGGAATTATATGAATAATTCAGAATATATCCATACCTGAACATAAGTGGATGCTTAAAGAAGAAGGTAGCAATTGTAGCAGGAATGAGGGTCATACATAGGTTCAGCAGCCTAAATTCCCTCCACTGAAGCCACTTGGGATACCACCATGCCAATAATCACGGTACTGTGATATAAATGGAAGACAGTGATCTTCCATTTTCATACTATCATGTCACTCAGATACTTGGTAAAAAGGAGACAACTATGATCCTTTTCTGGTGGTGGGAAGACAGCATTTATTTTCTCTGAGATACCCAAGTATGGACTGGCATTTCCTTTTTGTGTCTAATATGCCTAGACTAGCACTTCTATCTATAGGCTTATTGAATAGTTTATTCATGCCGTGAAATGCTGTGCAGCACTGCTTCTAACCAAAGGAATTTATTTTCAAGTGAAGAAAAGAAAAGTTCATACAGCATCAAATCAAAGAAAAAAAAGTTGCGTACATACATCAATAAATGTATTATACCTTATTATTCACAGATGGTAAACCTTAAAGATTAGCCTACTGAGCCCTCCACTCTGATACCAGCTGAGGGATACTACCCTGTGAAGTTGGTGTGCTGTTGGCAGGATGTAATATATTAGCTGGACCAGAAATCAACATCCATTTTATCTCCCTTGTTCTGAAACTCCCAGCTAGCCATTTGGGGTCTCTCATAAGTCTAAAGCAGGCTTACTAAGCAGAAAATGCTGTCAGCTTATTACCTGGGATGATCAATTCTATTAGGTGAAAATAGAGCTGCTACCACGTGGTAAGGACTGTAATATGGGTATAATGTTGACTCTGTGCTCTACTATTTCCCGAGGTAAAAGCTATTAAAGAAACTCCTGCAACCGCACCCATTTGGATTTTCAAGGGCTCAAGCTCCTCATAATTTTGTGAGATGATGAACTCTGGTATGCATTGAGAGGAAGGAAAGCCTGCAACCAGTGATAGACATAGAGGAAAGCCAAAGGCCCTGGGACTGGCTGTAGAAGTGAGACCTGTAATGCCCACTCATAAGGAATTGTTATCCACCTTTGGTGGCAATTACCAATATACTAACACATCTATTTTCTTCTCCACCATTAGACATACAGTGTTTGATGATAGTTAAATTTACCACTAGTCAAAGTGATATAGAAAAGTAAGAACTGGTTCATCAATAGGTTATGATAATTTGGGTTTGCCTTCATGTTAGGAAGGGGATAAGAGTGTTAATAACTGCACACATTTTACCAATGTAAATCATTTATCCAAGGCACATTTGAATATATATGTTCAGGAAGAAGGATGTGTGTGAGATAGCAAGGCAGTAGAATGTATTAAAGATGACAGCCATAATATTAGTCAACCTCAACCTCTCCATTTTTTATTTTTTTGGATGGAGACTTGCTCTGTCACCAGGCTGGCATTCAGTGGTGCGATCTTGGCTTACTGCAACCTCTCACCTCCTGGTTCAAGTGATTCTCCTGCCTCAGCCTCCTGAGTAGCTAGGACTACAGGCGTGTGCCACCATGCCCAGCTAATTTTTGTATTTTTTAGTAGAGATGGGGTTTTACCATGTTGGCCAGGATGGTCTCGATTTCTTTGACCTCTTGATCTGCCTGCCTCAGTCTAATCTCTCTTTTTAGCTACCTACTTCACTGGTATACAATATACAAGCACAGGACTGAGTTAGATAGAGAAAGATATTTATTTTGGTTTTGGTTTTGATATTTATTTTGCTGAGTTTATGGTACCTATAGAGCATCCAGTGAGAGGTGTTAAATTCAAAGTTGTATCAATGTGTCTGAAACTCAGAGGTTGAGGTTGGTGATACAGACTGGAAATCCTAAACGTGTAAATACATCTGCTTAAATTGATGAAATTGGACAGGGACTGAGTAAAATGACAAGCAGAACAGGATGCGACTGGAAAACTAAACTTTAGAGGACTGGCAGAAATAAAGCTGTCCACACAATGTAGGAGCATTAATTTTAAATGATGTCACAGAAAGAAAAAAGAAATGATGTCATAGAAACAAGGAGAAAAATGTCTCAAGAAAGGAAGAATGGAAACGCTGTCAGACCCTGTAGGCAGAATTATAAGAAGGTCACTAGTGTCCTAGCAGGAGGAGTTGTAGTAGGATGGGAGGAGTGATGCAACTGGCATAGGAAGTGAGAAAAGAAAACTAAGTCTACATTTTCAATAAGTGAAGGAAATGAAACAGGAGCAGGGCATAAGAAGCTGAAGGATAAAAGGAAAATATATTGAAGAGTCATGATATGATCCAGTTTCTGCTAGACTTGCAGAATTCGTTTTGCTGTAAAATAAATACCCTTGCTCATGAATTGCTTGTCAGGTTGTGTTTATTTTTCAGATCCAGTCCACGAGAGAGCAAAATTCCTCATAATGAGAACTCATTGTTTTGAGTGAGATATAAATGTCTAGTTATTCCCACTATTTTAATGATTATTTTTCCTCACTTATAAAATAAATACCAGGCCTGTTAAAACTGGGAAGGTGATGTCAGCATTAACTGTACATGGAAGTCGTATATGGTTGGCATATGTCTAAACAAGAGCAGGTTGTGATATGCCTGTATTGGTAAGGGATCGTACTCCCATCAGGACAGTCAAGTACAATGTCTCTGAGTTCATAGTTTTCTTCTCGGCAGCAAAGGCATGAATGTTCCAAGAGTAAGGTATCATAATTGTACCTGAAAGAAAAATTCAGTAATAAACATTTTTAGAATTTTAAAGATAAACTGACATCATTACTCGAACAGTAATTGTCTAAGTGACTTAGCAAGCCTTGTAACCAATTTATTCTTTTTCTAGACCTTGCATTTCCCCTGTCACTGTAAAGCTCTGATGTTGCTCAGTGATAAGAAATCTGAAAAGAAGTTATAATCTCATAATTGGAGCATTATGGTGAAAAAGTAAACTAAATAAAATGTTAAATATAACTTAATATGAGATTATTATCTCTATATTAATCTATACATAAAAGTGTACATAAAGGAAAAACATACTATCTAAATTTCAAGTGTAAGTAATTCAAGAAATTCACTTCTTTGCTTAAATATTTTCTGTAGTCACTGTATGAAGATGAGCACATTTGTTACAAAGGTATCATGCTTAGCATATTTAGAAAACTACTTCAGAATGACTCATCACTATTTTAAGTGAATATTTTAGTTCTCAGATCTTAATATCTTAGATTCTTCTTTCATTTGGTCCTTATAACAAAATAGTATTGCTCTCACATAAAAGTTTTTCCATGTAATATTTTAAAAAGTTTCATTTTCTCCACAAGGTTACAAAGTTAACACACGATACACATTCAAAGAACTCACTTGACAGTCTTTTCACATTCCCCTGCGCATTTTGCCATCTGAACTCTTTTCTTGCAACCACTGTAGATAACCGTCACATTCACAAGGGAAGATCTGCAATTATTCTTACCTAAAACGAAAAGGAAAAGAGAGTCAGAAGTGAGGTTTAACATTAACAGTTGCTAACCCTCCATTTTCTTAGCCTATAAATAATAGCAACTACTTCACAACATGATTGAGGAGATTAACCATCTCAGTGCCATTACAAGGTAGTTGGTTAATACTCAGATTACTGATATCTTGTTCCTGTTATCACTACCACAGGTGAAGGGGTTGAGTGAGGGGAGAAGTAAGAGGAAGGGAGAGGGGAAGAAGTGGGCAGCTGGATTATTTTGACATCCATCCAAAACAGGGGTGGATGAATTATTTTTGACATCCATTTTCTCATCACTGATTATCCTTATGATCTAATACACCATTTACAACACAACTTGCTGATGTCAAAAGAACAAGCTAATCTTTTCCATGAAAATTACATTTGTTCCCTTGTAAACATTGTTTTTTACTGAGAAGAATGTTGCAGTCAACATGAATACATAGCCATAATACATTATGTACAAATATCCAATGGAAGTTTACACAGATAGGCTAGGTTACCTGTTGTGTTAAAAATACAAGATACTTTCTCTTAATGATCTGCCGTTTTGTTTTAAAGAAATTAAACGTTTGTCAACAGCTTACATTTTTCTCTGTGCAGAACTTAACTTTACTCACATGTATAGCAACATTTTTTTGAATCATAGATTCTGTCTTCCTGTAGGGGTAAGAAAAAAAGAGAAAAACGGGAAACGTTGTTCTAAATTTTTCTGCAAATAATACAACACTTCTTAGTTGGTTAAAATGCATCACATCACAAAGAGGAAATGGAACAGATGGACAAACTTACCCCAGATCTAGTAAGCAAAAGGCAGGAAAGGAGAGACATCAGCTTAGTAATAAAAATATGACTAAAATTTTTCAACAATGGGTAAAGGAAAAATAAGCTTTAAACTAAATTCTTGTTAAAGATAACATTAAATAATATTAGATTATTTCTCACTTACTGAAAAATGCTTTAACAATAATATTACTACTACATACTAGAAACTCACAATTAGAAGCTGCACCTTTGAGAAATTGATAGGTTTAAAATTATAACAAAGTAAAAGCATGATAAATATTGAAATCCGGTATTAGAGCTCGAAAATAAAACATTAAACCATATTATCAATTATATCTTCAGAAAGAAAAATGATAACTTAAATCTCCCTTAATAATTGAAACTTAAGCATTCATTAGTATAAAACTCAGCCATACTTGGGGAGCACAGAAATGGAGAAAACTGTGACACAAAGAAAGATCTAAAGTACCCAGACATGATTATATAGAAAAATTGGTATCCTTATAGATAATTATTTGAGCTATTTTTAAAAGTTAGTGAGTTTTTTAGTTTAGAAATAGCAAAATGCTTTCTATAATAACTGACTCCTTCTAGATGAGCACTAAATTAAGTTTTATAAAGCCTGCAAAACATGAGAGCCTTTCTTGATATGAAAAAAATATATACTTAACAATAAAAGATGAGCATATCTGGAATCACCTGGGCTCTGGATACAATGCATTTGTTTAAAGACCTATACAATCTACCAGATATTTATGTCTGCTAGCCAGACACAAATATTTTCTAATGAGATTGATGACAGGTTGATTTTTCTTTTTTTGAGAGGAAGTCTTACTCTTGCTCCCCAGGCTAGAGTGCAGTGCTCGGCTCACTGCAACCTCCGCTTGCTGGGCTCAAGCGATTCTCCTGCCGCAGCCTCCTGAGTAGCTGGGATTACAGGCGCCTGCCACCACGCCTGGCTAATTTTTATATTTTTAGTAGACATGAGGTTTCACCATGTTGGCCAGGCTCGTCTCGAACTCCTGACCTCAGGTGATCCGCACGCCTCGGCCTCCCAAAGTGCTGGGATTACAGGTGTGAGCCACTGCGCCCAGCCAGGGTTTGATATGAGAACTGAACCTCAGTGTTCGTTAGTTAAGATGACTTACTTCTGCACACCAGGTCTGCTTTGGGCAGTCCTGGACTACTGCAGCAAAGCCAGTGTCTTTGCAGGAATAGGAGACACAGGGGTTGCTGGGGTCATCGAATGAAGCACCAATCTGGGAAGAAAAGAGAGGGATGAAAACAAAATAATTATTCACCTTGATTTCTTTTAGAGGTTTGCAAGAATATCAGTTTAAAAATTCATATTCATGTTTAGTGATTTTCCAGAGGCACTTTGTCATTAGGTTAATAGTAAAGAAAAGATGGTTTGAAAGTCTTCCACTTCCATGAATAAACCAAATTTGTTCATTGAGACACAAAATGTGTCAAGATTCTCAATCCTCAAATTAAGATTCACCAACAGATACTCTATTATATGTTCAAGAAATTTTCAAGACAGGTTTTTTTTATAGTGATCAAGCACTTAATTGTTATGTTCTAAGCTTAAGGGGAAACGAGAAATTTAAGTGGGGGAAAAAATGGCACAAAATGGACTTATCATATTAAAACAAATGACAAGTCTCACAAGATGTCTTACTTCTATCTTGGCCTATATTCCTATACTTTTAAAGCTCTCTGCTGTTACTTTATAATTAGCTTATGTTAAATATTCAAACAACAGTTTGAGAAACTGCATTTATTTCATGGCCTCAGACAAGATGAACTTTCTGATAAATTGGAATTTTACTATAAATGATCAGAAGAAAACTTTCCTTTTGTTTCTTAAATATCATCATATTTTTTGTTAAAAAACTACCACAGGTTCAAGTTAGAGCAACTTTGGAAACTAAAAATTTAGGAAGTCCATGTAGAAATGTGAGTGTGATAAATGGGTTATCACAGTAAAACTCTCATAGGATGTTTTATCTATTGCCTAATATACCACACATATTTCATTTTAGATTTTTTAATATTTACTATCACCATTTCAAGTGTGTTAATATCAATTTGAGAATCATCTGATTTTTATGGCTTCGTTATACTTTTTTCTAAAAAGTTAAATTACTGTCCAAAATGTCAAATTAGTTGTCAAAATCCAGCCTTGAATATGTTGTGTTGCTGTAGCTGCATAATAGGGTTCTAGCCCTTTGGGTTTTCTTATTTGATCTCTGACAGCTTGACCATCTGATCTTTCTGGTTATAATTACAGTTTGACTCTGTTCATTGATTTGAATGTTACAAAGTATGTCTTCTCCATCTGGCAAGGCCCATGGGAAATTTTGTTCAGAAGCTCTACTGCTGAGTAGTTAATGATCAAGAATTATGTTTTCCTCCTTTGAAGAGTCCTGGTGAGTGTTACATTTGATATTCCTTTGGAAGTGGGTGTGGGGAAAAAATGAATGGATTCCAATCCGTTGTTACTAGGGTTAAAAATATATATACACATACATATATATTTATTATATAATTTATTTTATATATAATATATATACTTACATATATTATATATATATAATAGGCTGAAAGTCCCTTAATATAGCCGAGTATTAAATTTATTCATATAATTAACAAAAACATTTTAACGAAGAAAAGACCTTACCTCATAGTCAGTATTGTTAAACAAACATGTTCTTGGTTCTGAAAAATAAATATATTGTTTTATTCTAAAATACTATAATTTCTATTTATAAAACAGAAATTGTAGATGAGATCATACATAGCAACCAACTGTAATGTTTCTACCCATAATATCATAGTCTTCCTTTAATTTACTGATTATATTCATAACTTAATTCTGGGTGTCCCCCATTCTGAAGATGGTAAGTTTTAAGAACACAAATATTATTATACTAATTCTGTACTATTTATTACACTTGTCTAGTATTATGTTTGACAAAACTGGTAGCTCAAAAAGTATCTCTTGAATATGTTAATAAACAACCAATGAACATATTCAATTAAAATAATATATTATGAATACACACCACAGTATCCAATTTCACAGCAGGTGTCATTATATTGGAACTTCACAAGCTTTTCACCGGTTTTGCATGTGGGTGGAGAAGGGCACTCCTCAGGTTTACAGTCTATAGTCTTTGCATCAGTACAGGTACATCTGTGGCAATTGGCAGTCCATATGTCTCCAGGCTACATATACAAACCAAGTTTAGACTTCTATTCAAATACAGGAATTAGAGCACATTTGGATTAAAGTAGAGCAAAACTGTGTACTTACAGATTTCTCTTCTCCCAGTGGACCATGACAAACTGTTAACATAAATGATAAATGGTAATTAAATTTGGCAAAATATAGCCATCTGTTATTTATAGATAACCACCAGGTGGCCAGTACTGTAACTGGCATTAGGATTTCAGAGTCACAGAATTATACAAGATTTTATGGTGCCTTAAGGTGAATAAAATCAAGTCCACCTGCTTTAAGCAAACTGTTACCAACAGGCATATCCTATTTTTATAATCCTCAGCAAAGCATAATTCTTAATTTCTCCTGGCAGTGGTCAATCAATCTTATGGCTACTAACTGACTTACTGTTTTGCAGTCTGACTTCTGCTTTTCCAATCCTACAAGTCACCATGGCTTCATAATTACCAGACCCAAGGGCCCTTTCTCAGTTTAAGTTATCTGCCATAGTTGACATTGTTCATTCTTACCTTCTTGAAAAATGTTCTCCTTTCTTCAGATTTAATACTTTGAAATTTTTGTCTTCACTGGTAGTTTGTCTTACTCCCTCTCATTTTGCCTGTAACTCTTTCCCCTATCTCCACAATGTGCACCGTAACATCAAAAGAATGACTCTAAATGTCCAGCTCCAGCCCAGACCTCTCTCATAGCTTTGGAGCCAGTTCTCTCTACCTCTAGACAGAATCCTGGCAGACCTATAGAAACCCAAAACTCGATGTGCACACAACAGATTGTATCATCTTCCCCCCAAAACCAGCTTCTCTTCTAGACTGGCTTCCTTCTCTACAGATAGAACTATATCATTCAAGCTTAAAATCAAGGAGCCATTTGAGTTCTTCCTTCTATCACTGGCATCAAATCTACTGCCAAATCCTATATCCCACATTCATTTCTTCCTTTCCTTATTCTACTTGCTACAATGTCACTCCAAGATCTTACTATGTTTTTGATCTAGCATATTCTACTGGTTTTTTTTAGGGGATTACTCTGACTCATATCTCGTTCTGATCCAATCAGGTAACGTGATTTTTCTAAAGCCCAATTCTCATCTTATTACTACTTTGATGGTCCCTTATAGTTGTGTAAACAAACATTTTATTCTAGCAGTCTAGCTTTCGAGGGCTCTCATATCGTGACTCAAACTGACCTTCTCAACTTTATCTCACTTCTCTCATTTACATGCCCTGGACTGGTCTGTTTGTGTTCTCAAATATCAATATTGTAAAGAAATTCCTGGAGATACCTTAAAATATACAACACAAGTGACAGACAATATGCACTCTATATATAATGCATAGTTTATATTTTTACTTTGAAATTTATTTTCTGCCTGATATGAAATTTGCCTATTTCTCTGAAGACCTTCCTTTTCCCACTATGTACTAAGGTCAGAGAATTATTTTTTAGTAATTTTTTTTGAAGATCTGACTACTTTTTTATTTTATTTATTTTTATTTTTTTATACTTTAAGTTCTAGGGTACATGTGCACAACGTGCAGGTTTGTTACATATGTATACATGTGCCATGTTGGTGTGCTGCACCCATTAACTCGTCATTTACATTAGGTATATCTCCTAATGCTATCCCTTCCCCCTCGTGCCACCCCATGACAGGCCCCGGTGTGTGATATTCCCCACCCTGTGTCCAAGCGTTCTCATTGTGCAATTCCCACCTATGAGTGAGAACATGCAGTGTTTTGTTTTTTGTCCTTGCGATAGTTTGCTCAGAATGATGGTTTCCAGCTTCATCCATGTCCCTACAAAGGACATGAACTCATCCTTTTTTTATGGCTGCATATTTTTTAGTAATTTTGTTTACTTGCTACAAAGTTCCTTAAAATTACTTAACTCTGCTAAACGGATTTTTTTCTACTATAGCTCATCCCTCAAGTTGAAATTATCTAGTTTAAAAAGATGCTTACTATCAAGTGACAATATTTTGGTTAAGGTATCATAATTATATGAAACATTTAGTAGGTAAACCTTGTTTTGATCTGAGTAACAAGGTATATTTGTTTGGTTTGGTTTCATTGGTTTGTGAAGGAGGAAATGAACTATTTACTCACTATTAGGGGAATAAAAGCTAAGTTAATCCAATACATGTTTTCCTATTTTATAACATTTGATTGATGAGAGGAGCCATTAATGCAGAGCAATTCTGAAGTCGTGGTACTCTTACCTGGAGCGGGTGGAAGTGAGGCTAGACATTCTGTGTAAAGACAGGAACCTTAAGTTAGTCTCTGAAGTTACTGGAATAGTATTGTGGTAAGTATAGTTATCTAATTCATTATTCTATTGCTGAAAATAATTGTCTACATAGCTAGTCTTACAAATATATATATTCCCATCTATCTCCCCGTCCTGCTCCTCGCTGCATTTGAAATTCCATTGTACAGTGTTTCCTTTGGACCTCATATTTTAATGAGAGAAAAATATAAGTATCAAAAGGAGAAAACATCAAAGTAAACTCTTCAAAATTTTTTGAAGGCAGTTCTAATGAATAGGACAAAAAGATTTAAAAAGGGGAAATGATAATTCTGCTACAGTATAAAATGAATATTAATTACCCAGTTTTAGTCATTTGAAAACCTTTATTCTCCTTGTCTTCTTGAAATACTTCAATTTTGCTCTATCTTCTCCCCCAACAAATGCTTTAAACTGGCAATATGTATCTTTTTTAGCCTTTACACATCATATATTTTGATCAATCCAACAATTCACTCATAAATTTCAAACTCTATTCCGAAACTTCTAAAAACAAAATGAATATTTTATGCAATCTGGCCAGTCGCAGTGGCTCACGCCTGTAATTGCAGCACTTTGTGAGGCCGAGGTGGGCAGATCACTTGAGGCCAGGAGTTTGAGACCAGCCTGGCCAACATGGTGAAACTCCGTCTCTACTAAAAATACAAAAAGTAGATGAGTATGGTGGTGCTTGTCTGTAGTCCCAGCAACCAGGGAGGCTGAGGCAGGATAATCGCTTGAACCCAAGAGACAGAGCTTGCAGTAAGCCGAGATCATGCCATTGCACTCCAGCCTGGGCAACAGAGCAAGATTCCATTTAAATATGTATCTCTCTCTCTCTCTCTCTCTCTCTCTCACACACACACACACACACACACGTTTTTCTTGGTAGGTTGAGATATGTATGTGTGTGCATATATATATACACACACACACATACACACACGTATATGTATACATATGTGTGTGTGTGTGTGTGTGTGTGTGTGTGTGTGTGTATATCTCAACCTACCAAGAAAAAGGCTGACCTAGGAGCAACAGAATATATGAAGAGAACTTAAAATTTCTACATGTTTAGGTAAAGTGATCCCAACAACTAATAGGCCCAAAATATAGATTACAAAATGAATTAAAGGTATGGAAATTTGGGTAATCAAATATTTCCAACTCTTTACGTAGGGAGGCTAAGCCAGGTGCTAATTATGGATGCTTAGCAAAGTAACAGAAACCAGCACCAGGAGAGAAAAAAGATCAATTAGGCATAAATACAAGAGAAAATATTCCCTGACCAGGATTGCAAGCGTTCGTTGGAGATATTTGTAAGAGGAGCCATAGAGAACAGTCTCCTAATCACCACATTTGTATCAGAGTAATTTCTCAACTATCTGATCATATCAGGCTCTTGATCAAATCCTTAATGGTATCCCATTACTATAAGGATAAAGCCTTGTTGAAGTTTGGTTCTTCATAAAATTTCCTCTACTTACGTTTTTGCTCTCATTTCCTCCCTGAACCTTACGCAGTCATTGCCAATATCTGGTTGATTCCTGAACTCCCCCATGAGGTCTTATATCTTTATCTTTTCCAGGGCTGTTTGGCAGGAATACCGTCTCCATCCATGCCAATTTTAAACTCAATCATGCCATTTCTCATGCCTTTACTCCACACTACCAAGTAATAAGCAGAAATTAACACTACTCTCACTCCACCCCCGGAACCACATATTTTGTGCATATTTTTGGTATCACTAAATATATACTATCTGTGCCCAAAATAATCTCTTCCTCCCACACACACAGAATAAAAAATGGCAAGTGCTGCATCCTGCTGATGTTTTTGCTTTTAATGTCTGCTAGAGAGTTTAGCACATATAAGGTACTAAAGAAATATTAGTTGACATAGTAACAAAGAAATTAGGGCTTTTCCTATACTGACCTGTTTTATTTTCAGTTTCTACTTCTCTGGTTGCCACGACAGTGGTTTCTGAGAGGAAATAAATGGATGGTATTGTGATTTTAAAAATTAGAATAACCTACACATATCAAGTCTGTGTTTATGTACATGCCCAAATGATGGCACAAATTCATACTCAAGGAAAGCTTTGTGTGGAACAGACAATTTATTCCAGTTCATTTGGGTCATCTGATTTTACCTGACTGGGGTACTTGTGGTCTTGTTGGCACTCCAGCTGGAACCAAGGTGGAGCCTCGCAAAAGGAAATATAAGACATTTTAGGACTAGCACCCTTCATAATACCCTGCTCAGAATTCTCAATCTGCATGAAGAAGTCTTTAGGAGGGGAGCCCCAGTGAAAACCTAAACCAAAAACTCCCAGAGGGGGGGGAAAAAAAAAAAAAAAGGTATCCTTAGTGTAATTTCAAAGTTGTGTTCTAAGAGGAAGTTGAATGCCATCATCCTGGCCTCGGTCTTTCACTTCTCTCCTACCTCTCTCCTCCTAACTCAACTTCTTATGTATAATCAAAGCCACACTGAATACTCACTTGTTTGCACTCCAGTTCCAGAAGTTATTTTGACTCCTGTGGAAGCAGTGACTGCTTAAAAAGGAACAAAAGTGGTGAGTACAGGGGACTGGAGAAGCTAGAGCTTAACTTCATTTTTAAAAAATGTTTTATTCTTCATGTTTTAGATGGACAGAAAAAAACTATGTATTTTGTACATGATGTTCTGAAGAACTACATTATGCCACCCTCCTAGCACTTTTCAAGAATATATTATTAACTATAGTCACGATCTTGTGCAATAGATCTCTTGAATTTACTCCTCCTGTCTAAATGAAATCTTGTATCCTTTCACCAACATCTCCCCACCATACCCCTCCCCATATATACAACTACCCCAACCACTGGTAACCATCATTCTACTCTTTACTTCTGTGAGAACTGCAGATAAGCTATCCTGTCTTCTGAGGGGCCACCGAGACAAATGCATTTATTACTATTTGACTTACCTGTGGTAGGAGGTCCAGGAGCAGTGGTTTCGTTAGATGCTTCCTTGGAAGGACCTAAAACGAGCAAGGGAAGAGCAATACACTTTTTCTGATCTCAGAAGAGCATTTACTTAAGACACCTCCATGTGGAACAAGAGTCTCAAAGCAGTTGGAATACACTAACACGTCTACTAATGCTAGCTCACGCCCCTGCCGTGGAAACACTAAGAACTTCCTATTGTAGCAATCCCTTGTTCATAGAGGTGAAGTGAAGGTTCTTCTTTGACCCTGATACATGTTTCTCTTGTGGGTTTCCTTTCTCTAAGTGATGAGAGCTTTTCTCACACTTTACTCTATACATGTTTCACTTCTGGTGCCCCTTCTCTAAATGACAAGAGTTTTTCTCACGCTTAACTCTTCATGTAACTTGGTTTCTTGGTTCTCCTGTATTAATTTTGGAGGGAGAGAGTGGGAAAAAATGAGAAAATGAGAGACCTAATGTTGCCCTTAGCTTAACTACATTTTAGACAGGTTTGTTCCTAGCTATTGGCTCTTAACCTCCCTTTTCTTATTTACTTTAGAAAACTTGCCTTACTTTTAAATTCTTCCTCTGCCCCTTTGAGATGTAAATCTTCTCCCACTCTCTTGTCAATCTTACAATTCATAAATATCTTTCTCAAGGACCTGACAGCCACTCTTTTGAAATATAATTATCAAGAAAAATAATGTCTCTATCTCCCAATCTCTGTGGGAGGGCAGGGGCCTAACTTTGACCTGATTAAGTGCCAATTACCAAACACAGATGGCCTAATCGTATATGTTAAAGTCTCTCCAAACATTCTTCATTACTTTTCCACTAGCTTAGCCAAGTACTAAACAATTCTCCTGCCTTTTGCTTTATCAGAGCTGAGTTCAGTCTCTCTCCCCTATTGCAATGGTTTTCACACTTATTGTAATAGTCTTGAACAAAGTCTTCTTTGCCTGTTTAACTACATCTGGTGCAATTTTATTTTACAGTTGAAGTGTGACATTCATTCATAGAGATAAATACTGCCTATCTGTATTGACTTTGTAAACAGTATTTACTTTGGTGTTAAAGACACAGAAATGTTGAGCATGTAGTCTTCATTTGAGCCAATAATTTATATTACCTGCGATGGAAGTTTCTGGGATTCCAGTGATTCCACTTGATATTAAAGTGCTGCCTGCAAAGGAAAATGAGGGCAAATTCATATCAGCCACAGGCCTTATTCCTATCCTCAGAGATCAACATGAGGAAGAGAAAGCAACTCAGATGACATTCTGGGCCAGTGCTGCAGCTAGCCCACAGGGCACCTTGTGAATTACAGACACACAAATAACTCCTCTGGACAGATGAGAATTCATGGATTTCAGTGTCTGCTCTCTCCTTTAGTGGTGCCCTGTGTGCCTTCACAGCCTGACCTGCGGACTCTGGCATGAGCCTGAGAACCCCAAAACAAGAAAACAACCGTAGATGGCTAGGAAATGTAAATTCCCTAATGGAACTTCCTGAGTCTTATCTTTACCCCCAATATTTCCCTATGCTGAAGCAATGGATAGGAGTCATTAATGAGAACCCAGTGGAGTTAAACAGATTTAACTACTGACAGACACTCATTTAACCCTAAGAAAGGCAAAGAAGAATGAGGTAGGAATTGATGTGTGGATGCTACAGTCAGTTTCACAGAAGGGATCTTAGTTTTCTAGCCTTAGGTTCTTGTAGCTACCTACTAAATATTTACATACCTGTGTTTGAACTTCCAGAAATAATTATGCTAGAGGCTACCTCAGTGGTGCCTGTAATAAGAGGGAAGGACACAATGCCTTTCCCATCATCAGAAATGTATGGCTTTTCCACATAATCTGGTTTCTCTGAAGCAACAGAAAACAATTTAACAAGTTTTCTTGCACTAAATGCTAAGCCTAGCATGTTTTCCAATTGACTCTTTCATAATTGTATGTTCAAGGGAAATATGGGAGAGGAAAGTCACAATTGCCTCATATATCTCATTTCTCTAGATCTAGAATCATCCAGACTTCAATTACTAAATTTGAGAATGTGTTTCTTATACGCACATGATTTACCTCCAGTAAAAATTTTCTACAGTAAATGTAAGAAAAGGGACAAGTACTCCAGAGAAAGAAAACCAGAAAACAAAGTGTGTGTAAACTTGTGATCAAAGGTTAAATATCTAAATCAAAGCCTTAATCAGCACAATTACCTGCATCTATTGAATAATCTCTTAATCAGCAAAATTACCTGCATCCATTATAGTAATCTCACCTTCTTGGCTGCTGGTGACTCCTGTTGATCCTGGGGTATTGCCTGACAAGACCAAGAGAGTAAAGAAAGGACGTGTCTAGATAATTATTAATACATCTACAATATATCTTGGAAAAATCAGAGAATTGATCTAGGTTGGCCTCACGATCTCTTATTAAAGGGAAAGCAACCACTTTCCAGCCACATTCATTTTCATTCAAAATCTGTATGTAGCAAACTCAAATGGAAAAATCGTGGAGAATCTAAAATGTGAAAAAACTTACCTGATGAAATTTCTGCTTCAGTGGTTCCAACATAACCTTTAAAAGTTGTGGCCTCTGTAAGAGCAACTTAAGAAAAGTGGAAAAGATGGAGAGTTTGTCAACATGAAAATTATATGGCAATAGATGATGTTGTTATGAGATAATTTACTAGTTTTATTAATGTTTTTAATTTTTGTGCATACATAGTAGATGTATATACTTATGGGGTACATAAGATGTTTTGATACAGGCACACAATGTGAAATAAGAACATCATTAAGAATGGGGTATCCATCCATTGAGCTACAAACAATCCAATTACACTGCTAACTGAGAGCCATTTAAAGGAGAATTCCTTTCACTACTTGACTTACCTGTTCTGAAACCTCCAGGTAAGGCTGTTGTCCCAGAGCCTGTTACAGTGTAGCCTTGGATGAGAGGGAGAAGGAAGAGGGGGTAATATGAGCAGTGTCTGATAGGATGGAAATCATGGTTTAGAACAAATCCATGTGTTTCCGTGAGACAATGCATTCCTTCTCCAGGATTCCTTTCCCAAGAGGTAAACTAAACATGGTTTTCCCCATTTTATAGTGTTCATTTTGGTTAGCTTCAGTCCTCTGGGATCTTTCTTTTCCAAGTTAGCATCATGAACGAGGGCCTTTCCCATCCTCACCTTTTTCAATTCCCCATGCTCACCTGTTTTACTTTCAGTAGGTTGGCTTCTCCCTGAAATTATGTTGATGATCCCTAAAGGTTAAAAAATGAAAAAGATTGAGAATCTTAATATTTTAATTCTTTCAAGAGAGTTTCCCCCCTTCTACTTTCTACTTTCAAAGTTTCATAACTATGAGGCTAGGTTCTCTGAAAAAATGAAATATTAAAAAATATGTCCCCAGCAAATTCTGGCTGATCCTGTTTGAGATTCTGAATCCCAAAATTAGAGGCAATATGGTCTCCTGGTATAACATGGCATATCCCAGTACTTCAGTACACAGTGCTAAGTCAAACACATTGGAAATTGCTAAACCAGAACTCCTTTCCTTTTTAGGCCCTTTGCCTATGTCCACCCTTTATGTCCTGGAGAGCCCAAGGAACTCTCTTTGTCTGTTTTCTCTTCTCCGTGTATGTAAATAACATACAGTGGGTTATTTAGGGCTAATGTAACCCTAAATAACTCATCAGTACCCATAGTTTCAAATATTATTTGTAAGCAAATGACTGACAAATCTCTATCCCAGTACAGGCTTCTCGTCTGGGCCCCAGTCACCTTCATCAACTCTTCTGGACATCACTACCTGGAAACCTCAGAGTAATTTGAATTCAAATGATCAAAATCAGACCTTACTGTATCACTTATCAAATATTTTTATTTCCTCTAGTATATCAACAAACTTGGTAGATGGCGCCATCACCTATCCACCCAAGCACTCAAATCATGAACTAGAAGTCAGCTAAATTTATTCCTCTCCTTTATCTCCTCAGCCACACTTGTTGATTCTAACTGGCTAACATATTGTACACTCTTTCTGCCTCTGTATCCCCTTATGACTAGCTTATTACAGTCCCTAACTATCTGTCATTTCCAGGAGATTTCAAACTATACAACATACCTCCACCCTTACTCTTACTCTCTTTCATATCAATCTTCTACCTGTGAGTAATTAATATTCCCAAAAAATACAACCTGGGCATGATAATTAACCTATTTAAAAATCCCTTCTCATTGCCCATGAATCAACGTTTTAATTTTTGGTGTTATAATTGAGCCCAATATTATAATAGTCTCATAGAATATAGAATTGATGAGTGATTTTTTTCTTCATTTCATGATATTTCTGTCCCAACTTTGTAATCTAGAAGCTCCAAAAACTTCCCAACATTCCCTCTTTCAATGCTCTCTCAACATCTGGGTTGCGTTCCACAAGTATATTGTATTATTATATTATAGTTCCCTGAAAATTCCATACTGTTTTACATCCCCCAGACATCTGAATAGAAAAGAGAAAATATTCTTTTCCATCATCATTTTTTTCAAGTAAACAAAAGATGCCCAAGATGCCTTAAGTTTATTTCAGTCATCTTTTATTTATCCAGCCTGGAAATCTTGGTTAGTGGTGGCTTTATTTGATATGACAATAGTATGAGCAAAGACAAGTGTGGAAATATTTTACCTAAAAAGATTCCTGTCCCCATTTAGGTATCTACTTCTGGGAAGCTATGTCCTAACAATGATGTTCCTAATTAAATATTTAGTCCAGGGTATTCCACAGCATTAATATGACCACCTTCAACGGACTTCAATAAGTCTTCAAATGAAAAGTTTTATCATCTCCTGTCAGGGCCTAAATTTCACTAGTAATTAATGACATCCTCTGTAATTAACTTCTAGTAGTGGTATTATTTAGTAATTAAGTTGTAGTTCCTGGTAGTAGAGGACAAAGTTGAGATGACTTAAGTTTGAAATCTGGAAAATATTTCATGTTATAGTAGAAGACATATTCTCAAAGAAGATGGCCTTTTGCCTGAGGTACTCATAGACAGCTTTCTTTTGTAACTTTAACTAATCCCTGTTGAAATTTCCAGCAAGTGTGATGAAAGAAGATATTCCAGGGGATTTTAAATGAAAATGAAATTGAGGGAAAGATAGTAAAACAGAGAGAGAGAGAAAGAGAGAGAGAGAGAGAGACCATAGTAATGACTTTTTTTTTTTAACCCAGAGAATAGCATAGACTTGGAAAAATACACATTTCTTATAAGCCATCCAAGGGCTTCTCTATGCAAAGAAAAACAAAAACCACATTTTCTCCCAGACTTTCTCATCTCCCAAAACCAACTGTGGCAAAACTGTCATTCTGGAGCCCCTTTGCTGTGGTTAAATACTTTGGAAAGCAGTGCTTTTCCTTTGCTCATCAGTTTTACTTCCTGCGGTGTGGCTCCCTCATGTTTCAATAGGGACTTCTTGGAAGTGTGGGGTGATTTTTTTTAAATTAAATTTATTGGAACCTTATTCATGAGGATAAACCCATGAGAATAGGTTTAATATGCAATAGAAGTCCAAGATGGGCAAATTAAACAACTTTGCTAACCAAGATATGGCGTTTTCTAGGCTCCTGAAAACTCCAACTGACCATATGAAGGCAAGATGGATAAAGGATTCAGAATAACACATCATTCTTAGTTTCATAAAAATCACATCTAAAAAGCTGGTGTGGAGTGGCAAGTTGGAATAAAACAAAAACAAACAAACGAAAAACAAGACCCATCCATCTGCTGTCTTCAAGAGCTCCATCTCACATGTAATTATACCCACAGAGTTAAAATAAAGAAACAAGGATCCACGATGCAAAAGGAAAACAAAAAAGATCAGAAGTTGCTATTCTTAGATAAAACAGACTTTAAACCAACAACAGCAAAAAAGGACAAAGAAGGGCATTACATAGTGATAAAGTGTTCGATTCAAGAAGATGAATTAACTATTCTAGACATATATGCACCCAGCATTGGGATATCCAGATTCATAATGCAAGTACTTCTAGACCTGCAAAAAGACAGCTGCACAGTAATAGTGGGGGACTCCAACACCCTACTGACGCATTAGGTAGATCATCAGGGCAGAAAATGAACAAAGAAATTCTTGTGCTCACTTCAGCACGTATACTAAAATTGGAATGATACAGAGAATATTAACATGGCCCTGCTTTAAGGATGACACAAAAATTCATGAGGCATTTCATTATGTTTCAAAGATACAGCATACCAGAATCTCTGGGTCACAGCTAAAGCAGTGTTAAGAGGGAAGTTTATAGCGCCAAATGCCCGCATTAAACTGTTAGAAAGATCTCAAAGTAACAACGTAACATCACACCTACAGGTACTAGAGAAACAAAACCAAAGCAACCTCAAAACTAGCAGAAAACAAGAAACAACAAAAATCACAGCTGAACTGAAAAAAAAATTAAGATGTGAAAAACCATACAAAATATCAATGAATCTAGCAGTTTGTTTCTTGAAAGAATAAATAAAATTGATAGACCACCATCTAGACTAATAAAGAGGATCCAAATAAACGCAATCAGAAATGACAAACGAAATATTACCAGACTCCATAGAATTACCAAAAAAAAAAAAAAAAAAAAAAAAACCTCCCAGAAACTACCACAAACACATCTATGCACACAAACTAGAAAACCTGGAAGAAATGAATTCTTGGAAACATATAACCTCCCAAGATTGAACCAGGAAGAAATTAAATTCCTAGACAGACCAATAAAGGGTTCTCAAATTGAATCAGCAATCAAAAGCCTACCAACCAGAAAAAGCCCAGGACCAGACAGATTCACAGATACATACTACCAGATGAATAAAGAAGAGCTGGTACCATTCCTAATAAAACTATTCCAAAAAATTTAGAAGGAGAAATTCCTCCCTAACTCACTCTATGAAGCCAGCATCATTCTGATACCAAAACCTAATGGAGACACGACAAAAAAAGAAAATTTCAACACAATAATCTTGATGAACATAGATGCAAAAATTCTCATCAAAATACTAGCCAACTAAATCCAGCAGCATATCAAAAAGTTAATGCACCATGATCAAGTAGGCTTTATCCCTGGGATGCAAGTTTGGGTCAACATACACAAATGTATGTACCAATAAATGTGATTTACCATATAAAGCTAAAAACAAAAACCACATGATCATCTCAATAGATGCAGAAAAGGCTTTTGATAATATTGAATATCTCTTTATGTTAAATACTCATGAAACACTAGGTATTGAAGGAATATACCTCCAAATAATAAGAGTCATCTATGACAAATCCGCAGCCAACATCATACTGAATTGGCAAAAGTTGGAAGCATTCCCCTTGAGAACTGGAACAAGACAAGGATGCCAACTTTCCCCACTCATATTCAACACAGTACTAGAAGTCCTAGCCAGAGCAATCAGACCAGAGAAATAAATAAAAGGCATCCGAATAGGAAGGAAATAAGTCAAACTATCTTTGTTTGCAGAAGATATTATTCTATACCTAGAAAACCCCATAGTCTCTGCCCAAAAAACCTAGATCTGATCAACAACTTCAGCAAAGTTTCAAGACACAAAATAAGT
Source organism: Chlorocebus sabaeus (assembly GCF_047675955.1). Classification (NCBI taxonomy): domain Eukaryota; kingdom Metazoa; phylum Chordata; class Mammalia; order Primates; family Cercopithecidae; genus Chlorocebus; species Chlorocebus sabaeus. The sequence continues at coordinate 38,013,249 of NC_132914.1, read as the reverse complement.
GTGCAAAATTTAGTAGCATTTTTATACATCAACAACATCAAGGCTGAGAGCCAAATCAAAAAAGACAATCCTATTCACAATAGCCACAAAAAATAAAATACCTAGGAATACAGCTAACCAGGGAGGCAAAAGAGCCCTACAATAAGAACTACAAAACACTGCTGAAAGAAATCAGAGATGATACAAATAGAAAAACATTTTATGTTCATGGATAGGAAGAATTAATATTATCAAAATGGCCACACTGCCCAAAGCAATTTACAGATTCAATGCTATTTAAATCTACCAATGACATTCTTCACAAAATTAGAAAAAAAATCTATTGTAAAATTCATATGGAACCAAAAAGGAGCTTGACTAACTAAGGAAATCCCAAGCAAAAACAGCAAAACTAGAGGTATAACATTACTCAACTTCAAACTATATTACAATGCTACAGTAACCAAAACAGCATGGTACTGGTACAAAAACAGACATACAGACCAATGGAACAGAATACAGAGCCCAGATATTATGTTATACACCTACAACCATCTGATCTTTGACAAAGCCAACAAAAACAAGCAATGAGGAAATGGCTCCCTATTCAATAAATGGTGCTGGCATAACTGGCTAGCCATGCAGGAGATTGAAGCTGAACTCCTTTCCTTACATCATATAAAAAAATCAACTCAAGATAGATTAAAGGTTTTAATGCAAAACCTAAAATTATGAAAACCCTGGAATATAATCTAGGAAATGTCATTTTGGATATAGGCCCTGGCAGAGATTTCATAACAAAGATGCCAAATACAATTGCAACAAAAACAAAACTTGACAAATGGAACCTAATTCAACTAAAGAATTTCTGCACAGCAAAAGAAACTATCAACAGGTTAACAGACAATCTACAGAATGGAAGAAAATATTTGCAAACTATGCATCTGACAAAGATCTAATATCCAGAACCTACAAGGAATGTAAACAAATTAACCAGCAAAAAACAACCCTATTAAAAAGTGGCCAAAGGACACAAACAGCTATTTTTCATAAGGCATACACACATATGACAAGCATATGAGAACATTCACATTACTAATCATTAGAGAAGTGCAAATCAAAACCACAATGAAATACCATCTCACACCAGTCAGAATGGCTATTATGAAAAAGTCAAAAACAAAACAAAACAAAACAAACAAACAAAAAAAAAACAGAAGCTGGTAAAGCTGCAGAGGAAAGGGAATTGATCGTTGATGTGGATGTAAATTAATCCAGCCACTATGGAAAGCAGTCTGGAGATTTCTTAAAGAACTTAAAACAGAATCACCAATTGACCCAGCAATCCCATTAGTGGGTATCTATCCAAAAGAAAACAAATTGTTCTACCAAAAAGACACATTCATTTGCACTTTCATCGCAGGGTTATTCACAATAGCAAAGACATGGAATCGACCTAGGTTCCCATCAATGATGGACTGGATTTTAAAAATGTAGTATATACACACCATGGAACATTATACAACCATAAGAAAGAACAAAATTATGTCCTTTGCAGCAACACAGATGGAGCTAGAGATGCAGCTGGAGGCCATTATCCTATGTGAATTAATGCAGGAACAGAAAAACAAATACTGCATGTTCTTACAAGTGGGAGCTAAACACTGGATACTCATGGATATATGGATAGCAGCAATAGACACTGGGGACCACTAGAAACGGGAGGAAGAAGAGGGCGTTGAAAAATTGACTATTGGGTACTCTGCTCAGTACCTGGATGACGGGATCATTCATACTCCAAACCTAAGCATCATGCAATACACTCAGGACATGTAACAAACCTACACATGTACCCCCCACCGAATCTAAAATAAAAGTTGAAAAAATTTAAAATATTAAAAAAAGACTAGTGTATGGAGAAAATCCATGTGAAGAGTAAGGTCCCAAGCTTGATTTACCTGACATGTCTCTTCAAGTGAAATACAAAATCCTGTTTCAGCTCATCTTCCCATTCATTCATCACTACCACAAACTCAAGCAAAGAATTGTTGAGAACCCAAAACAAACCACTCACCAGTTGCCATTCCAACTCCAGTGGCAACTCCAATGCCTGTAGAAGTCGTAGCCTCTGAGAAGAAACAGGAGAAAGTGGTATAGAACGTAGACATTTGGAAAAACGAGTAACAGTCTTACTTTATGTAATATCCCTGTGGGAGCCATCAGGTCCCCAGAAGTTCACATAGGCAGGTTTCTTCAACTCTTTCATGACTCACTTGTGTTGGAACTCCCAGATACAATGGTTGTGCCAGTAGTTATCCCAGTGGTAACTGCAATCACAAGAGGAGAGAATCAATTTTTGAATTCCTTTTCATCTAAAATTAGGATTTGGTTTAGAAAAAAATAATAGGTTTCTCAAGTGAACTAAAAGGTTTATATCAGGAACTTTTTTGCCTTAAGTGATATATTAGGCATGTTCTCATGATGCCATTGTATTGCAAATAAGCAGCAATTCACAAGGAGTAAACTATTTATATACCAGTAATTTGTACACAATGATTGAGGAAAATGTCCACTCAGTTCATTATAGCCAATTTGATTTAGTTTAAGATGAAAAGAAAAAAATAATTATTTGATTGCTAGTGCCCACCTATTTTACTTCCAGCCTCAGTGGTTCCACCATTGCCCAAAGAAGTTGTGGCTTCTAAGTGAAGGGAGAAAAGAAGTAAATTCAGAAGAATCCTATAACTGAGAAAATCCCGTGGTATTCCCATGGTACGGTAGAGAGTGTGTATGTTTCTGGGGAGGGATTCAGTCATATTCCATGACTAAAACCCCTCATTCCCTATTAGGTTACCTCTGTTGGAACTTCCAGATACAACTGTTGTGCCAGAGACTATACCAGTGGTACCTAAAGCAGGGAGAGGGAAAGAGAGACCCCAAATTGTGATGCATTTACCATCCCAAGAAGAACATGGACGCCAGTGACTGTCTATGACTTGAAAGCAGCAGAAAGCTTGTGCTATCCTGTCATCATGAAGTGTGTTCTCCATTTTTAAACTCAGAGTCACAGTAAACACATTAGTTTGTAGTCCAGCCTTGATTATTTGGCTCCTTAGAGTTTAATGTCAGAGGTTTCGGGGTATTTTTCACGCTTACCTATTTCACTTCCAGGGTTTGACCTCTCAGATGTGCCACTGGTAGCTTCTAGTGACAAGAAATGAAAACAATATTTGTGTAAAGGTATTCAACTGCATTCAATAAACTTATAACATCCAAATTCCAAAATATGACAGATCTAAACCTCTAGAGTAACTTCTATCACCTCTGCTGCCTTAAATAGAACAATACGGATTTATATTTCCTCCGTATGTACTGGGTAATAGCTTAAATGTTAAAAGGGGAATCTTTCTGGACTCTGAGCCTCTTTTTCTATAATTGTAGTATAAGGTTTGGCCCCAGGAGAAATGATATGATTTTTATAAATACAAGCTTTGTTTAACAAATATCTCTATGAAAAGGCAAAAGCCCAATGTAGATTTGTAGAAACTCAAGAGTTGCCAATTCTTTGGCCAGGCGCAGTGGCTCACACTTGTTATCCCAGCACATTGGGAGGCCAAGAAAGGCAGATCACTTGAGGCCAGGAGTTCAAGACCAGCCTGGCCAACATGGTGAAACCCCATATCTACTAAAAAAAAAAAAAAAAAAAAAAAAAAAAAAAATAGCTTGGTGTGGTGGTGCACACCTGTAATCCCAGCTACTTGAGTGGCTGAGGTAAGAGAATTATTTGAACCCTGGAGGTAGAATTTGCAGTAGGCTGAGGTCACACCACCGCACTCCAGCCTGGGCTGGAGACTATCTCAATAGTGAGACTATCTCAAGAAAAAAATAATATATACATTTGTCATTTTTTCTCATTTCTCATTTTTTCTCATGTATATTAATATATGTGTGTGTATATATATATTTATTTGTGTGTGTGTGTGTGTATATATATATTTGCCAATTCCACTTTCATTGATTATGCTTCCTTCCATGGAAGTTATATCTTCTGAGAATAAAAAGGAAGAAAGTAGTGAGGGCTAACAGATAATCATCAAAAGACATAATGTGCCATTGCTGCAGAGTTAGCACCCAACCAAAAAAAAAAAAAAAAAAAAAAACCCAACAGTATCTGTTTCCTCATTGACTCACCTGTGTTGAAACTGCTAGGTGAGATGGTGTTGCCAGAGACCACTGCAGTAGTACCTAAAAACAAAATGGAAGGGTACCACTATATCAATTGTTTTCTTATAATAAAAGCCCATTCTATAATAGAATGAGGCAACGACACAATTCTTTATTATGCAAGAAAAAAACATTTTCAGGGACAGCTTGTTCCAAAGTTATTTTGTATTTCGCAAATGTAATGCTCCATTCTCACGATAAACTTGGTGGGGGAAGGGTGCAATGTGAGGTGGTGGTGGAGTCTCAATGAGAACGTCTCTTTTTCTGGATTCAATGTCAGGAAAACAAAGGTACTTTACTTACCTAGTGGAATGCTAGTGACTTGGCTACCTGATACCCCTAGAAGAAGGAACAAAGCAGGACTGATTACCTGTTGAATTTTCATTTGGGTAAAATATTGGTATTGTAGAAATTGTAGTAGTCTAAAAGAGTTGAGATGTGACAAAAGAGTGTAGCGGTATCATGTAGTGGTGATTTAGTATCATGGTTAAGAGGATGGATTTTGAAGCCAGAGTGCCTGAGTTGAAATCTGTTGTTTGCTCGCTGTGTGATCTTCATTCAGTTAGTGAATATCTTTGAGCCATAGGTTTTTCTCATCTGGAAAGTCTGTGAGAACAATAGTGCTTACCTCACAATTTGCGATGAGGGATAAAAGAAATAATAATGAGAAAAACGTGGAGTACTGCTTGGAACATAGTTCATGCTAGAAAGTGTTAACTACTATGGCTATTATTTTAAGTGAAAAGTGGACAGGTTAGGAAGCTCGTGTACTCACCTGTATTCATTCCACTTCCTGTGGTCTCAGTGTCTCTAAAGGACGTCATAGCTTCTTAGAAAGGAAAGGTAGGAAAATATAAAGTGAGAGGAATTAGCATTGTGAGGAAAGTGAAGGATGCACTGTTTTTGATAATAGTGCCACGGGAGGCACTTTACTAGTAAATCATTCTGTGGAGTCTCACCAGCTGGCTGGCTCACCTGTGTTTGAACTCCCAGGTTTAGATGTGTTGCCAGAAGCTACCCTAGTCTTTCTCTGTCACCCAGGCTGGAGTGCAATGGCACAATCTCTCACTGTAACCTCCGCCTCCCAGGTTCAAGTGATCCTCCTGCCTCAGCCTCCTGAGTAGCTGGGATTACAGGCTCATGCCACCACACCTGGCTAATTTTTGTATTTTTAGTAGAGAAGAGGTTTCACCATGTTGGTCAGGCTGGTCTCAAACTACTGACCTCAGGTGATCCACCCACCTCGGCCTCCCAAAGTGCTGGGACTACAGGTGTGAGCCATCGTGCCTGGCCTGTGTTTTCTCATGCATAGTTTTATTCTCAAATCAAAAAAAGGTACAAATTCCTCAACAGAGGACTCCATTTGTCTGGAATTCAATGGCAGTAAGACAAGCGGCCCTCTTTCCTGACATTTTTACCTATTGTGCTTCCAGTTCCTTGGTTTGCTGACCCTCTAGTGGTAGCTCTTAAAAGGATAAAAATAGAAAAACTTTGGAATATAAATGTAGACTAGAGTTATAGGGATAACTACGGTACATTTCAGTCATTATTGTGCTCAAGGAAAAATATATCGTTTGAGGCAAATCTGTGTGCATTTTGGCCTTCTGTTGACCTGAAATGGAATCCTCTGAGCCAGTAATTCTATGATAACTAAAATGGAAAAAGAAAACTTTTCATACAACTATCACTTTCACTCTCATTTGCAGAGACTTATATATGTGAGGCTTGACCCTGGAAATGGAAGGAAATTTGCCCAAGTTAATTCAAAATTAAGTAACAAAACGCTGATCTTAGATAAGAGTTCCTCAAAAGCTCCTCCTTGAAAAACTATCCTATTAAGAAGCAAAGTATAATTGTAATTTATTATCACTCAAAAGTCATACATGCATGCACAAACACACACCATTAATTCTCACCTGTCTTCCATCCCACTACAGTGGTTCTATGGACTCCTGTGGAAGTTGTGGCTTCTGGAAGAAAAAGAGAAGCAACGAGTAAAGGATGAGGACTTAGAAGGATGGGGAAATATACTGTGATGCTCTTATAGAAGACGAGCAATGTGAAAGACATTTTTGCCATCTTATTTCCAGAAAAGGAGCTTTCTTCTCAGCTTGTTAGTGTACCTGTACTGGAACTTCCAGGTGCAACAGCTGTGCTCAAGGCCACACCAGTAGTGCCTGAAATGAGAAGGTTATGGTGTTATAAAGAATCTTTTGCATGGAGGCAGTCTAGGTATAAACTAAATCTGTATTTCCAAGGCCATATCACTCATATTGTACACTGGCCAGCTCCAGGAGGCACCATTCACACAGCCTGCTTTGTCTATGTGGCAGTCCTTTGAGCATGTTCTTCCACTGGCCTTTTTGTTCCTGGATTGAATTATATATTTTTCCTATATTTTAATTATTTCATTCATTCAATAAATATTTATTGGGCCCTGTTTAGTACTAGGGATCATTGAACAGAGACTTTTTCTCAAGAAGCCTACCTTTTAGTAGGCTTTCCAAGCATATATAATATAAAACCCTCAAATGTGAGACAAAAGAATTTCTTTAACATATTTGCCTGTTTTACTTCCAGTGACTTGATTGTCTGATGCATCAGAGGTTCCTGATGACTGAAAGTAGGAAAAACGATTCTGAGTATGTTTTGACCTATAATCAATCACTGAGGCAACCGTTCAGCCACTTAATACTTAAATCTCAGGATGGAGAGCACACAATTTCTGAGTTCATTTTAGTCATCTGTTCACCTGAGACAGACCTTCTGGGCCAGTCTTGACTCCTGCCTATTCTGTAGTAATATCTATAATATCCACTGGGTTAATTGTCCAGGGAATTACTGCTCCTGCTACCCTCTCCAGAAATCTATGTCCTAAGGCCAGGCATTGGAAAAGGCTGGTTCAGAAGTCAGCTCAGGGGTGTGGATGGGAGGACCTGCCCTCCCTATACGATAATCTTTCAGATCCAGAGGCAAACTCATGATACTACTTAATGGCCATGCTAACCTTTGAGACCCCTAGTTCTCAGTGATTTCACAACAGTGACTCTGATGACTTCTAAGGAAGCTTTGGCCTCTGCAAGAGGAAATGAAGCAGAAAGGATGTTTGGGGTTACATATTCCTCCTTGAAATTAAACAAGTGATGACTGCCATTGAAAATATTCACTTACCTATAACAGAACTTCCAGGTGCAACAGTTGTGTGAGAGATGATGCCACTGGAACCTGGAATCACTAAGAGAAGGAAACTTACATCATTTCCTTTACATTAACAGAAGGGCTAAGAAGAAAAACTATATGTTTTTTGTTAACTCAGAGGGCGTATTCCATTATTCCTCATACACCTTTCAACAAGGACACTTCATTCCAAAAAAAAAAAAAAAAAAAAAGCCAAGGCTAAGGACTCACATTAGAAGTATCCTTATTATCTGAATACTGGTAAATATCAGGAAGATATTTATACTTTCCCATGCTCACCTGTTTGACTGCTGGAGAGTTGGCTCCCCAGTGCAGTGGTCATGGATCCTGTAAAAGAGAAAAGAGAGAGAATATTCTGCTATCTATAAATGTAAAAATTTTGGTAAAACACTCATATTCTGAACTTTGGGGGCTTGGACAAAGATTTCCGTAGGAAATCACTCTGTATTTATTTCAATCAATTTGAATTGTTAGAACTATTTTAGAAACTTCCCATTTTCACCTGAGACTGTTACTGCTTCAGTGATTTTAGAGAAAGTTGTAGCCTCTGAGAAAAAGGGAAAAAGAATAGCAGTGAGGTCAAAGATTTGAAGAATCTGAGAACTCATGGTAGGATCACCCAGGCAGAGACACCTCATTGAGGAGCCCTTCCCAAGCAGTGGTTTCTCCCAGCCTGGTGCTTTACCTGAGTTGGAGCTCCCAGGGGAGACTGTTGTCCCAGAGGGCACTCCAGCTGTGCCTAGGAAGGAAAGAAAAAAAAAAAGATCAACAGATTGACACATTTGTAACCCTTAGAAGAATGTGGCCAGCATCATGTCTACCTGGACCTTGGAGCAGCAAAAGATGCTTCCTGGACCTATGACTGACAGGAGCTGGTATTTTCTATGTTTACCGTGTGCCTGTGTAAGGCCAAGGTTAATGCAGTGGCTAATGGGCCTGCTCTGATTACTTTTGCCAAGATTGAAGGTCATATCAAAGATGTTCTCCAAGTTTACCTGTCTTACTTCCTGGTGCTCTGGTGGTGGCTCCTAATGAAAATGAAAAGAGAGAGGAAGAAGGAGGAGGAGGAGGAAGAGGAAGAAAAGGGAGAAAAGAAAGAAGAAAGGAAAGTTTGAATTTTTACCCCTGAACTAAAATATGACATCTTAATGATTTCTCTGCTGAATACAAGTCAGTACTGTAATGATACACACACTGAGTTATTTTCAAAGGAAAAACCCTTTCAGAGCCAGAGCTACTGTAACTCTCCTCTCTAGAGGCCTCGAACCCTGAGGCTAGTCCTAGAGAAGAAAAAACCTTTTGGAAATTTGGGCCCAAGTTGTTCCAAATCTGAAAGGAAATCCTGGTTGCTTTGAAATAGCTTCAAAAGGAAAGGAAAAACTCTATTCCACATTAAAGAGATTATTTGCATAATCTATTCAACCCTTCTATAATTTACAATTATTCCAAAATAAAAAGTTCATTGAAAAAAATGTTTCCTCTAACAAATTTATCAAAATACAACAGTAAATAATGAAACCCCCATAATCTTCACCTGATTTTATTTCTGCTCCAGTGGTGCTACTTCCTCCTAGGAAAATTGTGGTCTCTTAAAGATGGAAAGAAAACTAAAATTAATTGAGTGCTAAGAAAAAGGGATGAGCTAAGCTGATATCATTACATGAGAGAAGCCCAGTTCAAAATGTCTTGCCACCTACTAAGTTAGAAAAGAAAGTTTCCTGACTGTAAAGGTGATGTAAACCTTCAATTCATAAGGGTATTTTTTTTAAATGGGGAATGAAAGAATTTTAACTCATATGGTTCATAGACTTTAGGTAGTTCTTAATTGGAATAAGATATGTAAACCTCTTAATAAAAATGGTTATAGAAAGGAACTCATCAATGATAGATATGCTCACTACTATTATCATCATTTTCATTGACTTAAGTATTAGAATTTCCTTTTTTTAAAATTATACTATAAGTTCTAGGGTACATGTGCACAACGTGCAGGTTTGTTACATATGTATACATGTGCCATGTTGGTGTGCTGCACCCATTAACTTGTCATTTACATTAGGTATATCACCTAATGCTATCCCTCCCCCCCCACTCCCACCCCATGACAGGCCCGGCTGTGTGATGTTCCCCACCCTGTGTCCAAGTGTTCTTGCTGTTCAATTCCCACCTATGAGTGAGAACATGCGGTGTTTGGTTTTTTTGTCCTTGCAATAGTTTGCTGAGAATGATGGTTTCCAGCTGCATCCATGTCCTTACAAAGGACATGAACTCATCCTTTTGTATGACTGCATAGTATTCCACGGTGTATATGTGCCACATTTTCTTAATCCAGTCTATCATTGATGGACATTGGGGTTGGTTCCAAGTCTTTGCTATTGTGAATAGTGGTGCAATAAACATACATGTGCGTGTGTCTTTACAGCAGCATGATTTATAATCCTTTGGGTATATCCCCAGTAATGGGATGGCTGGGTCAAATCGTATTTCTAGTTCTAGATCCTTGAGGAATTGCCACACTGTCTTCCACAATGGTTGAACTAGTTTACAGTCCCACCAACAGTGTAAAAGTGTTCCTATTTCTCCACAACCTCTCCAGCACCTGTTGTTTCCTGACTTTTTAATGATTGCCATTCTAACTGGTGTGAGATGGTATCTCATTGTGGTTTTGATTTGCATTTCTCTGATGGCGAGTGATGATGAACATTTTTTCATGTGTCTGTTGGGTGTATAAATGTCTTCTTTTGAGAAGTGTCTGTTCATATCCTTTGCCCACCTTGGGATGGGGTTGTTTGATTTTTTGTGTGTAAATTTGTTTGAGTTTCTGTAGATTCTGGATATTAGCCTTTTGTCAGATGAGTAGATTGCAAAAATTTTCTCCCATTCTGTAGGCTGGCTGTTCACTCTGATGGTAGTTTCTTTTGCTGTGCAGAAGCTCTTTAGTTTAATTAGATACCATTTGTCAATTTTGGCTTTAGTTGCCATTGCTTTTGGTGTTTTAGACATGAAGTCCTTGCCCATGCCTATGTCCTGAATGGTATTACCTAGGTTTTCTTCTAGAGTTTTTATGGTTTTAGATCTAACATTTAAGTCTTTACTCCATCTTGAATTATTTTTTGTCTAAGGTATAAGGAAGGGATCCAGTTTCAGCTTTCTATATATGGTTAGCCAGTTTTCTCAGCACCATTTATTAAATAGGGAATTCTTTCCCCATTTCTTGTTTTCTTTTTTTTTTTTTAATTTATTTATTATTATTATACTTTAAGTTGTAGGGTACATGTGCACAACGTGCAGGTTTGTTACATATGTATACTTGTGCCATGTTGGTGTGCTGCACCCATCAACTCGTCATTTACATCAGGTATAACTCCCAATGCAATCCCTCCCCACTCCCCCCTCTCCATGATAGGCCCCGGTGTGTGATGTTCCCCTCCCCGAGTCCAAGTGATCTCATTGTTCAGTTCCCATCTATGAGAGAGAACATGCGGTGTTTGGTTTTCTGTTCTTGTGATAGTTTGCTAAGAATGATGGTTTCCAGCTGCATCCATGTCCCTACAAAGGACACAAACTCATCCTTTTTTATGGCTGCATAGTATTCCATGGTGTATATGTGCCACATTTTCTTAATCCAATCTGTCACTGATGGACATTTGGGTTGATTCCAAGTCTTTGCTATTGTGAATAGTGCCGCAATAAACATATGTGTGCATGTGTCTTTATAGCAGCATAATTTATAATCCTTTGGGTATATACCCAGTAATGGGATGGCTGGATCATATGGTACATCTAGTTCTAGATCCTTGAGGAATCGCCATACTGTTTTCCATAATGGTTGAACTAGTTTACAATCCCACCAACAGTGTAAAAGTGTTCCTATTTCTCCACATCCTCTCCAGCACCTGTTGTTTCCTGACTTTTGAATGATCGCCATTCTAACTGGTGTGAGATGGTATCTCATTGTGGTTTTGATTTGCATTTCTCTGATGGCCAGTGATGATGAGCATTTTTTCATGTGTCTGTTGACTGTATGAATGTCTTCTTTTGAGAAATGTCTGTTCATATCCTTTGCCCACTTTTTGATGGGGTTGTTTGTTTTTTTCTTGTAAATTTGTTTGAGTTCTTTGTAGGTTCTGGATATTAGCCCTTTGTCAGATGAGTAGATTGCAAAAATTTTCTCCCATTCTGTAGGTTGCCTGTTCACTCTGATGGTAGTTTCTTTTGCTGTGCAGAAGCTCTTTCATTTAATGAGATCCCATTTGTCAATTTTGGCTTTTGCTGCCGTTGCTTTTGGTGTTTTAGACATGAAGTCTTTGCCCATGCCTATGTCCTGAATGGTACTACCTAGGTTTTCCTCTAGGATTTTTATGGTATTAGGTCTAACATTTAAGTCTCTAATCCATCTTGAATTAATTTTCGTATAAGGAGTAAGGAAAGGATCCAGTTTCAGCTTTCTACTTATGGCTAGTCAATTTTCCCAGCACCATTTATTAAATAGGGAATCCTTTCCCCATTTCTTGTTTCTCTCAGGTTTGTCAAAGATCAGATGGCTGTAGATGTGTGGTATTATTTCTGAGGACTCTGTTCTGTTCCATTGGTCTATATCTCTGTTTTGGTACCAGTACCATGCTGTTTTGGTTACTGTAGCCTTGTAGTATAGTTTGAAGTCAGGTAGCGTGATGCCTCCAGCTTTGTTCTTTTGACTTAGGATTGTCCTGGAGATGTGGGCACTTTTTTGGTTCCATATGAACTTTAAAGCAGTTTTTTCCAATTCTGTGAAGCAGCTCATTGGTAGCTTGATGGGGATGGCATTGAATCTGTAAATTACCTTGGGTAGTATGGCCATTTTCACGATATTGATTCTTCCTATCCATGAGCATGGTATGTTCTTCCATTTGTTTGTGTCCTCTTTTATTTCACTGAGCAGTGGTTTGTAGTTCTCCTTGAAGAGGTCCTTTACATCCCTTGGAAGTTGGATTCCTAGGTATTTTATTCTCTTTGAAGCAATTGTGAATGGAAGTTCATTCCTGATTTGGCTCTCTGTTTGTCTGTTACTGGTGTATAAGAATGCTTGTGATTTTTGCACATTAATTTTGTATCCTGAGACTTTGCTGAAGTTGCTTATCAGCTTAAGGAGATTTTGGGCTGAGACAATGGGGTTTTCTAAATATACAATCATGTCATCTGCAAACAGGGACAATTTGACTTCTTCTTTTCCCAACTGAATACCCTTGATTTCTTTCTCTTGCCTGATTGCCCTAGCCAGAACTTCCAACACTATGTTGAATAGGAGTGGTGAGAGAGGGCATCCCTGTCTTGTGCCAGATTTCAAAGGGAATTTTTCCAGTTTTTGCCCATTCAGTATGATATTGGCTGTGGGTTTGTCATAAATAGCTCTTATTATTTTGAGGTACATTCCATCAATACCGAATTTATTGAGCGTTTTTAGCATGAAGGGCTGTTGAATTTTGTCAAAAGCCTTTTCTGCATCTATTGAGATAATGATGTGGTTCTTGCCTTTGGTTCTGTTTATATGCTGGATTATGTTTATTGATTTGCGAATGTTGAACCAGCCTTGCATCCCAGGGATGAAGCCCACTTGATCATGGTGGATAAGCTTTTTGATGTGTTGCTGAATCCGGTTTGCCAGTATTTTATTGAGGATTTTTGCATCGATGTTCATCAGGGATATTGGTCTAAAATTCTCTTTTTTTGTTGTGTCTCTGCCAGGCTTTGGTATCAGGATGATGTTGGCCTCATAAAATGAGTTAGGGAGGATTCCCTCTTTTTCTATTGATTGGAATAGTTTCAGAAGGAATGGTACCAACTCCTCCTTGTACCTCTGGTAGAATTCAGCTGTGAATCCATCTGGTCCTGGACTTTTTTTGGTTGGTAGGCTATTAATTATTGCCTCAATTTCAGAGCCTGCTATGGGTCTATTCAGGGATTCAACTTCTTCCTGGTTTAGTCTTGGAAGAGTGTAAGTGTCCAGGAAATTATCCATTTCTTCTAGATTTTCCAGTTTATTTGTGTAGAGGTGTTTATAGTATTCTCTGATGGTAGTTTGTATCTCTGTGGGGTCGGTGGTGATATCCCCTTTATCATTTTTAATTGCGTCGATTTGATTCTTCTCTCTTTTCTTCTTTATTAGTCTTGCTAGTGGTCTGTCAATTTTGTTGATCTTTTCAAAAAACCAACTCCTGGATTCATTGATTTTTTGGAGGGTTTTTTGTGTCTCTATCTCCTTCAGTTCTGCTCTGATCTTAGTTATTTCTTGCCTTCTGCTAGCTTTCGAATGTGTTTGCTCTTGCTTCTCTAGTTCTTTTAATTGCGATGTTAGAGTGTCAATTTTAGATCTTTCCTGCTTTCTCTTGTGGGCATTTAGTGCTATAAATTTCCCTCTACACACTGCTTTAAATGTGTCCCAGAGATTCTGGTATGTTGTATCTTTGTTCTCATTGGTTTCAAAGAACATCTTTATTTCTGCCTTCATTTCGTTATGTACCCAGTAGTCATTCAGGAGCAGGTTGTTCAGTTTCCATGTAGTTGAGCGGTTTTGATTGAGTTTCTTAGTCCTGAGTTCTAGTTTGATTGCACTGTGGTCTGAGAGACAGTTTGTTATAATTTCTGTTCTTGTACATTTGCTGAGGAGTGCTTTACTTCCAATTACGTGGTCAATTTTGGAGTAAGTACGATGTGGTGCTGAGAAGAATGTATATTCTGTTGATTTGGGGTGGAGAGTTCTATAGATGTCTATTAGGTCTGCTTGCTGCAGAGATGAGTTCAATTCCTGGATATCCTTGTTAACTTTCTGTCTCGTTGATCTGTCTAATGTTGACAGTGGAGTGTTGAAGTCTCCCATTATTATTGTATGGGAGTCTAAGTCTCTTTGTAAGTCTCTAAGGACTTGCTTTATGAATCTGAGTGCTCCTGTATTGGGTGCATATATGTTGAGGATAGTTAGCTCTTCCTGTTGAATTGATCCCTTTACCATTATGTAATGGCCTTCTTTGTCTCTTTTGATCTTTGATGGTTTAAAGTCTGTTTTATCAGAGACTAGTATTGCAACCCCCGCTTTTTTTTGTTCTCCATTTGCTTGGTAAATCTTCCTCCATCCCTTTATTTTGAGCCTATGTATGTCTCTGCATGTGAGATGGGTCTCCTGAATACAGCAGACTGATGGGTCTTGACTCTTTATCCAGTTTGCCAGTCTGTGTCTTTTAATTGGAGCATTTAGTCCATTTACATTTAAGGTTAAGATTGTTATGTGTGAACTTGATCCTGCCATTATGATATTAACTGGTTATTTTGCTCGTTAGTTGACGCAGTTTCTTCCTAGCCTTGATGGTCTTTACATTTTGGCATGTTTTTGCAATGGCTGGTACCGGTTGTTCCTTTCCATGTTTAGTGCTTCCTTCAGGGTCTCTTGTAAGGCAGGCCTAGTGGTGACAAAATCTCTAAGCATTTGCTTATCTGTAAAGGATTTTATTTCTCCTTCACTTATGAAACTTAGTTTGGCTGGATATAAAATTCTGGGTTTAAAATTCTTTTCTTTAAGAATGTTGAATATTGGCCCCCACTCTCTTCTGGCTTGAAGAGTTTCTGCCGAGAGATCTGCTGTTAGTCTGATGGGCTTCCCTTTGTGGGTAACCCGACCTTTCTCTCTGGCTGCCCTTAAGATTTTTTCCTTCATTTCAACTTTGGTGAATCTGGCAATTATGTGTCTTGGAGTTGCTCTTCTCAAGGAGTATCTTTGTGGCGTTCTCTGTATTTCCTGGATCTGAATGTTGGCCTGCCCTACTAGGTTGGGGAAGTTCTCCTGGATGATATCCTGAAGAGTGTTTTCCAACTTGGTTCCATTTTCCCCCTCACTTTCAGGCACCTCAATCAGACGTAGATTTGGTCTTTTTACATAATCCCATACTTCTTGCAGGCTTTGTTCATTTCTTTTTCTTCTTTTTTCTTTTGGTTTCTCTTCTCGCTTCATTTCATTCATTTGATCCTCAATCGCTGACATTCTTTCTTCCAGTTGATCGAGTCAGTTACTGAAGCTTGTGCATTTGTCACGTATTTCTCGTGTCATGGTTTTCGTCTCTTTCATTTCGTTTATGAGCTTCTCTGCATTAATTACTCTAGCCATCAATTCTTCCACTTTTTTTTCAAGATTTTTAGTTTCTTTGCGCTGGGTACGTAATTCTTCCTTTAGCTCTGAGAAATTTGATGGACTGAAGCCTTCTTCTCTCATCTCGTCGAAGTCATTCTCCGTCCAGCTTTGATCCGTTGCTGGCGATGAGCTGCGCTCCTTTGCTGGGGGAGATGAGCTCTTATTTTTTGAATTTCCAGCTTTTCTGCCCTGCTTTTTCCCCATCTTTGTGGTTTTATCTGCCTCTGGTCTTTGATGATGGTGATGTACTGATGGGGTTTTGGTGTAGGTGTCCTTCCTGTTTGATAGCTTTCCTTCTAACAGTCAGGACCCTCAGCTGTAGGTCTGTTGGAGATTGCTTGAGGTCCACTCCAGACCCTGTTTGCCTGGGTATCAGCAGCAGAGGCTGCAGAAGATAGAATATTTCTGAACAGTGCGTGTACCTGTCTGATTCTTGCTTTGGAAGCTTCCTCTCAGGGGTGTACTCCACCCTGTGAGGTGTGGGGTGTCAGACTGCCCCTAGTGGGGGATGTCTCCCAGTTAGGCTACTCAGGGGTCAGGGACCCACTTGAGCAGGGAGTCTGTCCCTTCTCAGATCTCAACCTCCGTGTTGGGAGATCCACTGCTCTCTTCAAAGCTGTCAGACAGAGTCGTTTGCGTCTGCAGAGCTTTCTGTTGTTATTGTTTACTGTGCCCTGTCCCCAGAGGTGGAGTCTACAGAGACAGGCAGGTTTCCTTGAGCTGCTGTGAGCTCCATCCAGTTCGAGCTTCCCAGCAGCTTTGTTTACGTACTTAAGCCTCAGCAATGGCGGGCGCCCCTCCCCCAGCCTGGCTGCTGCCTTGCCGGTAGATCACAGACTGCTGTGCTAGCAATGAGGGAGGCTCCGTGGGTGTGGGACCCTCCCGGCCAGGTGTGGGATATGATCTCCTGGTGTGCCTGTTTGCTTAAAGCGCAGTATTGGGTTGGGAGTTACCCGATTTTCCAGGTGTTGTGTGTCTCAGTTCCCCTGGCTAGGAAAAGGGATTCCCTTCCCCCTTGTGCTTTCCAGGTGAGGCAATGCCTTGCCCTGCTTCAGCTCTCGCTGGTCGGGCTGCAGCAGCTGACCAGCACCGATCGTCTGGCACTCCCCAGTGAGATGAACCCAGTACCTCAGTTGAAAATGCAGAAATCACCGGTCTTCTGTGTCGCTCGAGCTGGGAGTTGGAGACTTGAGCTGTTCCTATTCGGCCATCTTGCTCCGCCCCCCCCCCCCCCCCCATTTCTTGTTTTCATCAGGTCTGTCAAAGATCAGATGTTTGTTGATGTGTGATATTATTTCTGAGGGCTCTGTTCTGTTCCATTGGTCTATATCTCTGTTTTGGTACCAGTACCATGTGCAAGAAATTTGCCAGAGGGAGTGGGGACAGTCTCAGGGCTGGCCACAAATTGCCTTTGCTTGGATGTCCTCTCTTCAAAAAAAAAAATAAAATTGCCAGCACCTACCACATTGGAACTTGGAATTAGAAAGTGACAGGATTCATTATCTTTATTCTTTGCCCAAAATAAGAAAGAAAATGGCTGAGGATGAAGGTGAGGAAACTGTGTTTTCTCAATGTGCCAACAAGCTCTTTTTTAGATGTTTCTAGACCCAGGAGTTGAATCTGTATATGTCTTCCATGCACCATTTCTATCTCAGAAAACTTAATGACAAAAATTTCATTATCTCAATTACTTCCTTCCTTTAGATATCAATGAGAGAAAGAAAGACATTTCTCTCCAATCACCCAACTGATTCTCTGTGCCTCAGCTCCATGGTGAAGTCTCCCTGAAGCAGAGGAAAGGACGATGAAGGAGGCTGAGTGTCACATTTGATAATTAGGTAAAATCCTGCCAATATGATAATGCTTGTTCTGAAAATACTCTTCACAGGAAGTACAAACATTAGATGTGATTCAGGCAACGTTGTCTACTGAGAAGCAGGTCGTGCTTCATCAGGGCTCACCTCCAGTGGGTCCAGTGCCAGTCACCCCGCTTGCTCCAGGAGAAGTTGTAGCTGCTGAGAGAGTGAAAAAAGTATGGAAAACATTCTGGGATTTAGAAAGGGAATGGTCTGCTTTTGCACAGAGGCAGCAAAAGGAAAGACACATTATTGTAGAAAGCATCCAAGAAATGGCTCTGTGCCAAATTGTGTACTTACCTGTGCTGAAACTTCCAGGAGCAACTGTTGTGCCAGGTGCTACCCCAGAGGTGCCTGAAACACAGAGGGATTGAGGTGACCATGATGAGTGAGTAAGTCAAATGAACACCTGAATCTAAAAGGTATATACTATATTTATTTTCTATACGAGAAGTCGTTTTCCCTGAGGATATGGCAGTTAGTGAACTAGATGCATTTGCTGGTTGTCAGTGCTTCACAACTAGAGCACATAGACAGTGTCCTCAGCTTCAGGCACTTTTGGAGTTTGATAAAAGGGAAACTAGATGGATTTCCCCAATGCTTACCTGCTTGCTTTCCTGGTGCTGCAGTGATGCCTGCTGTGAGATAGAAAGGAGGGGGGAAATGTTTTAAATGTGCTGAAACCATCAGATGTAGGAGAAGATAAAAAGCAAGAAAATGTGTACGCATGCACACACATATAAACGCCTGTGTCCTGGGTCCATGAGGCTCTTTTGTATTTCACACACTTTCATGGAAAACTTTCTGAATTCCACCTCTAGTGCTAGTGACAGTTGTAACATGAATGGAGAAATTCCATTCCATCCTTAGACATAAAGCTGTCAGTCTCCATTCTAGAAATATTATAATTCAAAAAAAATTGTATCTCCACCAGCAAAACTATCTTGAATCACTTCCAGCATCCCTAAATAAAACACAGACTCTCTCATGCAAAGCTTAAGAGACCTAACACTTATGATGCCAAATCAGGGGCTTTCTTCTCACCGGTTTTGAATCCAGTTCCAGAAGTACCAGTCTCTTCAATGGAAGTTGTGGCCTCTGAGGGAAGAAAGAGAGTGGTAAAGTCTATGAATGTGGAATACTGGGAGAGGATACTCGGGCGAGATTTTATCATAGCAGCCCTAAAATACATAGAATGACATTTGACATTAAGTACAACACATTAGGACTTCCCGATATAATGGTCATTCGAGAAGATTCTCCCGTGATACTTGAAATGGAAAAAGAAAATGGAAATGGAATAATAGAGCATTGTCTCCCAAATTAAGCTTAGAAGGATCAACATGGCAACCCTAAAGCACTGAAGCCCTTTCCTGAGAACATTCTATTTCTATAATGAATGGAAAATGAACAACTTCCTAGCACTTCATTTTCCAGGCCAACCAGAGATGAATGTGTTGCTATTGGGTTTCTCTTTCACTATGTCACAAGGGTAGAATAGAGTTTAAATCACCCTAATCTGTTTGCCTTCTAGGAGCATATCCCCCTTGTACGACAGAGGTGCCTACAGAGGAAACAAAGCATAATTTTATCTTTATAAGTAGAACTCTTGGATACAACTTGCGGTGTTTTATAATCAGTTGTCTTCATGAAGCTTTCTGGTGAGGGGAGAGAGGAAACAAACATCTTGTAAAAGTAAATGAGAAAAATGACAGAAAGTGTCAAGCTGTGGGTGGAAAAGTACACTGGGAAAACAAGGACTGGAAGTTCTGGAAGGTTGGAATACATGCAATAGACTCTCAAGCCTCCTATCAGAAAAAAATGTCTCCATAAGCCAGGATACTGGAGATAGCCTGGCTGAGCCCTTTGGGGTCATGGAATCACAAGCAGAATCACGGGCCAGGTAGATATGACATAATATGGCCCCAGAGAAAATCCCCCTCCCTCAAAAACCTTCATGTTATTGTTCACTGCAGCCACCCAAATAGGGAGATGAGAGCAGGCCTCAGCCTGACAAGCTCACCTGGTGGGCCTGCTCGGGTGGTCCGGTTGTCTCCTGAGAAAGTTGTGACCTCTGAGAGAGAAAGGAATTGGAGGTATAATGACTACACATGACATTCTGTGGCTCTCAGAGACTAGACTGCTCAACGGGTCGTGATTAGAATTCCTGACCTGTTTGGGCACTTCCAGTTTCCAGAGTTTTGCCAGAGATGCCCTCAGTAGTACCTGAAATAAGAAAAGATTATGTAGTCAGTTTGTCAATTTGTCCTCCTTAATGATATGAGAATAAGCTATTAAAGGAAAAAGAAAATACTTATTTGCATCAATATACTAAAAATTTATTTTTCTGGATTTTGTATTTTAGGAGTTAATCCATTTACTGCCCATGGAACATACAGTTTCCTCGGCAAGTTTACAAACATCACAACTGAGGCCCTTTTTTAAGGTTTAGACACAGGAAGATAGATTTGGGCTCAAGTCACCTCTATAACTATCAGGGAATGGGTCCCATGATGCCCTGATCAAGTGCCTTTAGGCCCAAGGCAGATATAAGGAGGGAAAGTTGAAATTTATGAACCATATTTAATGATGTTAAATATTGAACACCTGCTGAATTTGTGTCTAATATGCCAGATCCGGGAAATTCAATGAGTTCTGCTATATTTCTAGCAACACATGGGAAACTTACAAATTACACTTAGTTCCTTAGGAGAGCTCACCTGTGACTATTTCAGCACTTGTTATACCACTTTCTCCTACAGAGGTTGTGGTCTCTGAAAAAGATGGAAAAAGAATAGCAGTGAGGGCAAAGATTAGAAGAATCTGAGAAAAGTATGGTAGAATTGCCCAGGCAGACACCCCACTGAGGAGCCCTTTCCAAGCAGTGGTTCCTCCCAGCCTGGTGCTTTACCTGAGTTGGAGCTCCCAGGGGCAACTGTTGTAGCAGAGGGCACTCCAGCTGTGCCTAGGTAGGAAAAAAGAGAAAGATGGGCACTCTTTTGTAATGCTTAGAAGAATGTGGCAGGCAACATGCCTGTCTTTGACTTTGGAGCAGGAAAAGATACTTCCTGGACCTATAACTGACAGGAGGACAGACATGTTTTGTGTTTTCTGTGTGCCTTTGCAAGGCCAAGGATAAGAAGACTGCCCTGATGACTTATTTTTGCCAATGTTGAAGGTCATATAAAAGGCATTTGTGAAATCTACCTGTCATACTTCCTGGTGCTCCAGTGGTGGCTCCTAATAAAAAGAAAAAAAAAGAAGAAGAAGGATGAGAAGGAAAGAAAGACAAAGGAGAAAAAAAGAAAATTTTGGATTTTTATCTCTGAAGTGAAGTATGACAACCTAATGGTTTCTATGCTGAATACAAGTCAACACTATGATGATAAACAGACTATGCTCTTCTCAAAGGGAAATAATTGCAGAGCTGAAGCTACTGCAACTCTCCTCTCCAGAGGCCTAGAACCCTGAAGTTAGTCTCTAAGAAGGGAAAGCCTTCAGGAAATTTGGGCCCACATGTTTACAAATCCAGATCTAAGAAGAAATTCTGTTTCCCCTGAAATATTACAGCCTTAAAAGAAATTTAGAACTGCACTCCACATTAAAGTTATTCTTTGCATCATCAATGCAAATTTTCTGTAACTTAAAAACTCATTGTTAAAAAATGTTTCCTCTAAGAAATCTATCAAAATACAACAATAAATAATGAATACTACAACATATTTACCTGATTTTATTTCAGTTCTAGTGGTGCCAATTCCACCTGGAGAAGTTGTAGTCTCTTAAAGATGGAAAGAAAACCAAAATTAATTGGGTATTAAGGAAGAGGGATGAGCTAAGTGGATGTCAAGACATGCAATAAGCCTAAATCAAAATATCTTGTCACCTACTATTAAGTCACAAGAGAAATCTTTCTGACTGTAAACGTGATGGAAACCTTCAATATCCAAGTATAATTGTTAAATGGTGAGGTAAAACATTTTCAAATCATATTGTTCTTAATTGAAATGTAAGTGTTTCTTAATTGGAATAAGTTATTTAAACTTAATTTCAAAAGGTATACGGTCAGAACTCATAAATGATTGATATGCTTATTACTATTATCATCATTATTTATTGCTTTAAATATTAGATTTTTCACGTGCAAGAAGTTTGCCAGTGGCTGCCACATTGAAAGTTGGAATTAGAAAGTGATAGGAATCAAAATCTGAATTCTTTACCCGTAATAAGAATGAACATGTCATATCATGAAGGTGTGGGAACTATGTGTTTTCTCAAAGTGCCAAGAAGCTCTTTTCAGGGGTTTCTAGAACCAAGATTTAACCTACATATGTTTTCCATGCACCATTTCTGTCTCACAGAAAATTTAATGACAAAACTTTCCATAACTCAATTATTTCCTCTAGATATCAATGAGAGAAATAAAAACATGTCTCTCCAATCACACAACTGATTCTCAGTGCCTTAGCTTCATGGTGAAGTCTCCGTGGAACAGAAGAAAGAAAAACAAAAGAATTTGAGTGTCGGGCCTTTAGTCATTTAGGTAATATCCCGCCTATCTGGTAATCCATGTTCAGAAAAGACTCTTCTACTGAGAAGGAGGTAGTGGATTGTCTGTGCTTACTCGAAGTGGTTCTAACCCCAGTCATTCCACTTGCTCCAGGAGAAGTTGTGGCTGCTGGCAGAGGAAGGACATGAATAGAAAAGATTCAGGGGGCATGGAATGGAATGGTGATGCTTCTGCATTGAAACACTCAAAGACATTATGGCAAGCACCCATGAAGGGATTCCCCACCACACAGTGGACTCACCTGTGCTGAAACTTCCAGGGGCAACTGTTGTGCCAGGCGCCATCACAGAGGTGCCTGAAACACAAAGGGATTGAGGGGACCATAGTGATTCAATAAGTTCTAGGAAGGCCCAAATCTTAAAGGGATATGCTGTATTTATGTATTTATTTATTTCCTACAACATACATCTCTCTCTGAGCATGAGACTGATGGTGAACTATATATATTTGCCTGCTTTCAAAAATTCATAACAAAGCACATAGAAAATGTTTCCAACTTCAAGCACAACTACAAAGTTGATAAAAGGGAAACCAGATGCATTTTCTCGATGCTCACCTGCTTGCCTCCCTGGGACTGAAGTGATGCCTACTGTGAGGTACGTAAGAAGAAAGAAAAAAGATTTAAATATGTTGAAACTTCAGATGTTGGAGAAAATTTTGGGAAAGCCAATTGTAAGATACATACACACAGATGCATGCATGAACCCTGGTTCCATGGGGCTCTTTCCTACCTCACACACATTCACACATGTACACACAGAAAACTGTGGCTTCCAGCTCAAATGCTGGTGGTAATAGTAACACAACGGGAAAACCCTCCCCATCCTCAGCCTCAATAGAGGGAGACTCAATTTTACAATAAGTAGCCTTTCAAAAAAGATTTCTCCCTAGTAACAAACCTATATTGAATCACTTGCAGTGCCTATAAAAACCACAAACACCCTCAAGGAAAGTTAAAAGACCTAATCTAGACAACCCCAAATTATGGGCTTTTTAGTCTCACCAGTTTTGAATACAGTTCTGGAAGGACCAGTCTCTTCAATGAAAGTTGTGGGCTCTGAGGAAAGAAATAGAGTAGGGAAGTCTGTGAATTTGGAATACTGAGAGGAGATACTGGGGCGTTATTTTATCACAGCAACCCTAAAAGTGATATCATTACATCTGACATTAAATATGAGGCACTTTATTCTTGTTAAGCTATGTGTGTTAGAACTTCCAGATATAATGGTTGTTCCAGAAGATTCTCCTAAAAAGAAAAAGGGGTAAATGCAGCAATAGAGTATTTTCTCCCCATTTATGCTTGGAAGCATCAATGTGGCCCTAAAGCACTGGAAGCCCTTTCCTGAGGATACTCTGTCTCTATAGTGAATGGAAAATGAACAACTTCTAGCACTTCATTTTCCTTGGCCAAACTGAGATGGATATGTTGCTGCTGGGTTTCCCTTTTGCTATAAGGCAAAGGTAGACTAGGGTTTAAATCACCCTGACCTGTTTCCCTTCCAGGGACATATCCTTCTGATGTGCCAGAAGTGCTTACAGGAGAAATACAACATGGTTTTAACCTTAAGCAGGACTCTTTGATACAGCTAGGGGCATTTAAATAATCAGTTGACTTCACAGTTTTCTCATGAGGGGAGAGAGAAAATCAACATCATGTATAGCTAAATGAGAAAAATGATGGAAAGTGTCCAGCTGTGGGTGGAAAGGTAAATTGGGTAAAGGACAGCTGGACATTCTGGAAGGATGGGATAAGTGTAATAGACTCCCGAGCCTCATATCAGAAAAAAATGTTTCCGTAAGTCAAGATACTGAAGACAGCCTGGCTGAGCCATCTGAGATCATGGAATCACAAGCAGAATAACTGACCACATATAGGACACAGTATGGCCCCAGAGAAAATCCCCCTCCCTCAAAAGCCTTCACATTATTTGTTCCCTGTATCCAACCAGAGAGAGAGATGATGAGAGCCTCAGGCCTCAGCCTAACAAGCTCACCTCCTGATGGTCCTGCTCGGGTGGTCCCGCTACCTCCTGAGAAAGTTGTGGCCTCTGAGAAAGAAAGGAATTGGATGTATGAAGAATGCACAGGACATTCTGGGGCCCTATAAGCTGTATTGCCCAGGGTGCCATGTTCAGAATTCCTGACCTGTGTGGGTACTTCCAGCTGCCAGAGTTTTGCCCTCAGTAGTACCTGAAATAAGAGAGGATTGTGATTAGTTGGTCAATCTGTTGTCATTAATGAAATGGCTATAGACTCCTATAGAAAAAAACCATTTTTTGTTAAACACACCAGAAAATTTATTTTTCTAGAGTTTTTGTTTTGTTTTGTTTTGTTTTTAAGAGTTAATCCATATACTGCCCATGGAACATATAGTTCCTTTGGCAAGTTTATAGAGAAAGTCCTCTACCATGGAGTTCCTTATTTAGGGTATTGTTACAGATAGAGAGATTTGGGCCCACATCACCTCTATAACTGTCAGGGAATGGGCTCCATGATGCCCTGATGAAGGGTCCTTAGACCCACAGCACAAGACGTAAGGAGGAAATGTTGATGTGTCTGAACTATATTTATTGATGTTAAATATTGATCATCTGCTAAATGTTTTTCTAATATGCCAAATATGGGAAATTCAGATTTTGCCATATTCTAGCAAGACATGGAAAATCATAGCAATGTATACTTAGTTCCTTAACTGAACTCACCTGTGGTTATTTCAGCTCTTGTTTTTCCACTTTCTCTTAAAGCAGTCACGGCCTCTGCAAAAGAGGGAAAAAGAATAGCAGTGAGGGCAAAGATTTGAAGAATCTGAGAAAAGCATGGTAGGATCACCCAGGCAGACACCTCATTAGGGAGCCCTTTCCAAGTACTTGTTCCTCCCAGTCTGGTGCTTTACCTGAGTTAGAGCTTCCAGGGGCAACTGTTGTCACAGAGGGCACTCCAGTTGTGCCTAGATAGGAAAGAAAAGAGAAAGATCAACATAGAGACCCTTTTATGACCCTTGAAAGAATGCGGCTGACAGCATGTCCATCTGTGACTTCAGAGCAGGCAAAGACGCTTCCTGGTCCTATAACTGACAGGAGAGGCATTTTTCATGTGTATTGTGTTCCTTGGCAAGGCCAAGGTTAACGCAATGGCTAATATGCTTGTCCTTTTTTTTTGCCAATGTTGAAGGTCATTTGAAAGGCTTTCCCAAGTTTACCTGTCTTACTTCCTGGTGTTCCAGAGGTGGCTCCTAATGAAAAGAAAAAGAGAAGAAGAAGGAGGAGGAAAGAAAGAGAAATAAGGAAGAAAAAATATTTTTGAATTTTTATCTCCAAACTAAAATATGGGCATCTTAATGATTTCTACACTGATTTGAAGCTAGTACACTAATGTTATATAGACTATGCTCTTTTCAAAGGGAAAACCATTTCAGAGCCAGAGCTGTTATTGTAACCCTCCTCTGCAGAGTCCTAGACCCCTGAGGTTAGTATCTGAAAAAGAAAAAGCCTTTAGGAAATTTGGGCCCACATATTTACAAATCCAAATCCAAGAAGAATCTCTGTTCCCCTTAAAATATTACAGCTTTAAAGGAAATTTAAAACCACTTCCACATTAAGGTGATTTTTGCATTATCAATGCAAATTTTCTGTAACTTAAAATTATTTCAAAATTAAAAGATCATTAAAAATATTTTTCTCTACAAAATCTATCAAAATACAATAATAAATGTAAATACCCTAAAGTCTACCTGATTTTATTTCTGCTCCAGTGGTGCCACCTCCTCCTAGGGAAGTTGTGGTTTCTTAAAGATGAAAAGAAAACTAAAATTAATTCAGTATTAAGGAAGAGGGATGAGCAAGCAGATGTCACTACATGAGATAAGCCCAATTCAAAATGTCTTGTCACCTACTATTAAGTCAGAAAAGAAGACCTACTGACTGTAAAAGTGATGGAAACCTTTAATACACACATTTAATTGATAAAATGGGGAGATAAAACATTTTAACTCACATGGTTCTTAGTTGGACCTTAGTTATTTC
Organism: Chlorocebus sabaeus; assembly: GCF_047675955.1. Classification (NCBI taxonomy): domain Eukaryota; kingdom Metazoa; phylum Chordata; class Mammalia; order Primates; family Cercopithecidae; genus Chlorocebus; species Chlorocebus sabaeus. Next base: position 37,987,242 of record NC_132914.1, on the reverse strand, counting down.
TTAATTGGAATAAGATATGTAAAATTCTTAACAAAAAAGCTTATATAGTAAGGAATGCATAAATGATAGATATGCTCACTATTATCATCATCATTATTTATTGCTTTAAATATTATACTTTTCATGTGTAAGAATTTTGCCAGTGGCTACCAAAAATGAACTTGGTATTAGAGAACAATGGGAATCAATATCTCAATCTTTACCCATAATGAGAAAAAGATGGCCTACGATGGGGTAAGGGAGCTATGTTTTCTCAGCATGTCAACAAGCTCTTTTCAGAGGTTCTAGAATCAAGAGTTAATTTATATATGTTCTTCACACCTTTTATATCTCATGGAATATTTAATGACAACCATTCCAAAAACTCAATTACTTCCTTTAGATATCAATGAGAGAAAGATATTTCTTTCTAATCACCCAACTGATTCTCAGTGCCTTAGCCCCATGCTGAAGTCTCTTTGAGGCAGAGGAAAGGAAGATAAAAGAGTCTCAGGATCTGACATTTGGTTATTACGTAAAATCCTGCCTATCCAGTAATCTGTGTTCAGAAAATGCTCTTCACAGGAGGTACAAACAGTAGATGTCATTCAGATAACCTTGTCTACTGGGAAGCAGTTAGTAGTTCATCAGTGGTTACCTTCAGCGGGTCCAGCCCCAGTGGTTCTACTTGCTCCAGGAGAAATTGTGGCTACTGAGAGAGGAGGGACATAAATGAAAAAGATTCAGGGGCCTAGGGATGGAATGGTGGTGCTTCTGCATATAAGCACCAAAGGAAAGACATTATTGTAGTAAGCACTCAAGAAACGATTCCTGTGGAATCAGTAAAGAAACTGTGGACTCACCTGTGCTGAAAATTCCAGGGGCAACTGTTGTGCCAGGTGCCACCCCAGAGGTACCTGAAACACATTATATCTCTTTTAGAGTCAGGTCTTCACTTGACTTACTGACCATTGTGGCTCAGTAAGTCAAGTGAAGACCTGACTCTGAAAGGGATATAATGTATTTATTTGCCATAACCGAAAACTCTTTTTTTGAGGTTATGGCAGACGGTGAACTAAGTGTATTTGCTTGCATTCGACAATTCATAACCAAAGCAAATAGAGAAATACTGTTTGCAACTTCAGGTGCTTCTCCTGGAAATTTAATAAAAGGGAAACTAGATGCATTTCCCTAAGGCTGACAAACTTGCTCCCCTGGCACTGCAGTGATGCCTGCTATGAGATAGAAAGTAGGGGAAATAAGGTTTAAATGTGCTGCAAACTAGATGTAGGACAAAATATTGGCAAAGCAAAGTTTTGTCCATATACAGATACACACATATGCATGCATGCATCCTGGTTCCATGGGCTTTTTTTCTGTTTCTCACACACACACACACGGAAAACATTCTGAATTCCAGCTCCAATTCTGGTGATAGGGGTAATACCGCTGGAGACATCTCAGCCCATTCTCAGACCTGAAGCAGTGAGGCTCAATTCTAGAATTAGTAGATTTACAAAAAAAATGTATCTCTATAGCAAATTCATTTTTAATTACTTGCAATGTACCTAAATAAAATATAAACACTCTTAGGAGAAGCTTGATTCCTAATCTTGATGACCCTAAATCATGGACTGTTGATTCTTACCAGTTTTGAAGCCAGTTCCAGAAGTACCAGTCCCTTTTGTGGAAGTTGTGGCCTCTGAGGGGCAAAAAAAAGTAGGAGAATAGTGACATCTGGGAATTTGGAATACCACAGAGGATATTGGGGTATTCTTTTATAATAGCAGCCCTAAAAGAGATATCATGACATCTGACATGAAATAAGAGGCATTCCCTTCTTGTTAAGCTACCTGTGTTAGAACTTCCAGATATAATGGTCATTCCAGACAATTCTCCAGTGGTACCTAAAATGCCAAAAAAGGGAAATGGAGTAATAGATCATTATCTCCCCAGGTTAGCTTGGAAGCATTCGTGTGTAGCCCTAAAGTACTGGAAGCCCTTTCCTGAGGGCACTGTATCCCTATAGAGAATGGAAAATGAGCAATCTCCAAGAACTTGATTTTCCAGGCCAACCTGGGCTGTGTGTGTTGCTACTGGGTTTCCCTTTCTCTGTGAGGCAAGGGAAGAATAGGGCTTAAATCACCCTGACCTGTTTCCCTTCCAGGAACATATCCCCCTGGCGTAACAGAGGTGCCTACAGGAGAAACAAAGCACAATTCTATACTTATAAGCAGGACTCTTTGATACAACTTGGAGCATTTTAATAATCAGTTGTTTTCATGAAGTTTTATAGGAGAGGAGAGAGGAAACAAATACCATATGTAAGTAAAGTAGAAAAACGATAGAAAGTGTCTCAAACCATGGGTGGAAAGGAAAACTGGGTAAGGAGAGTTGAAAGTCCTGGAAAGTTGGAATATATGCAATATACTCTCAAACAATCAGAAAAAAATTGTTTCCATAAGCCAGGACATCGAAGACAGCCTGACTGAGACACCTGAGGTCATGAATTCACAAGCAGAATAACTGACCAGGTTGATATGACAAATTATGGCCACAGAGAAAATGCAGGACCCTCCCTCAAAAGACTTTCACTGCATTACTGTTCATTACTGTTCACTGCAGCCACCCAGATCGAGAGCTGATGAGAGCCCCAGGCCTCAGCCTGACAAGCTCACCTCCTGGTGGTCCTGCTCGGGTGGTCCCGCTGCCTCCTGGGAAAGTTGTGGCCTCTGAGAGAGAAAGGAATTGGAAGTATAAAGATTGGACAGGACATTCTGGGTTTCCCAAAGCTGATATTGCCTAAAGGGCCATATTCAGAATTCCTGACCTGTGTGAGCACTTCCAGGTTCCAGAACTTTGCCAGAAGTGCCCTCAGTAGTACCTGAAATAAGAAAGGTGGTCAGTTGATCAACCTGTTGCTTCTCATGAAATGGGCATGGGCTCTTAAAGGAAAGATAATAACTTTGTTTCTTCAATATACCAGTACATTTATTTCTCTGGGCTTTCTAGTTTTAAGAGTTTATCCATATATTGCTCGTGGAACATATAATTCCCTCAACGAGTTTACACTGAAAGTCCTCCACCACTGAGATCCCTTTTTAGGATTTAGTTACAGGGAGATAGATTCAGGCCAAGTCACCTCTATAACTGCAAGGGAATGGGCCCCATGCTAGCCTGATGAAGAGGCCTTTGACACAGGGAACAAGACACAAGGAGGGAACATTGAAGTGTTGGAACCCTATCTATGGATGTTAAATATTGAACATCTGCTAAACATTTGTAATATGCCAAATGTTGAAAAGCCAAAGAATTTTGCTGTATTTCAAGTGAGACATGGGAAGTTATTACAAAGTACACTTAGTTCCTTAACGGAGCTCACCTGTGATTATTTCCCCATTTGTTTTTCCATTTTCTCCTACAGAAGTTGTAGCTTCTGCAAATGAGAGAAGAGGAATAACAATGAGGACAAAGATTTGAAGAATCTGAGAAGAGTATGGTAGGATCACCCAGGCAGACAACTCACTGAGGAGCCCTTCCAAAGCAGTGGTTCCTCCTAGCCTGGTGCTTTACCTGAGTTGGAGCTCCCAGGGGCAACTGTTGTACCAGAGGGAACTGCAACTGTGCCTAGGTGGGAAAAAAGAAAAAGATCAACATGGGAACAATTTTGTGATCCCTGGAAGAATGTCGGTAACAAGTCTATCTGTGACTTTGAAACAGCAAAAGATACTTTCTGAACCTATAACTGACAGAAATATAGACGTGTTGCATGTCTACCATTTGCCTTTGTGAAGCCAAGTTTAACACCATGGCCAATATACCTGCCAATCTTTGCCAAGATTAAAGGTCATATCAAAGCTTTTTCCATATTTACCTGTTTTACTTCCTGGTGCTCCAGTAGTGACGCCTAATGAAAAAGAAGGGAGAAGAGAAGGAGGAGGAGGAAGATAAGAGGAGTAGGAAGAGGAGACGGAAGAGAAAGAAGAAAAGGACGAGGCAGAAGAGGAAAAAAAGAAGCCGGGGGAGAAGAAGCAAGAGGAGGAAGCAGAGGAGAGGAGGAGAAAGACGAGAAGGAAGAGGAGAAAAAGGATGAAGAAGAGAGAGAAAAAGAAGAAGAAAGAGGATTAGGTAGAGAAGGAGGAGAAGAAAGGAACAGGAGAAAAGGAAGACAGAGGAACAGGAAGACAAGAAAAAGGAGGAGGAGGCAGAGAAGGAAGAAGAAGAAAGATTTAGAATTTTTTCTTTGAACTAAAATGTGACATCTGAATGATTTCTCTGCTGAATAGAAATCAGTACTGTAATGTAACACAGACTAAGCTCTTTTCACAGGAAGAACCATTTCAGAGCCAGAGCTATTTTATCTGCTTTCTCAAGAGGCCTAGAACCCAAGGGTTAGTCCCTGAGAAGGGAAAGCCATTAGGAACTTTGGGGCCAAGTGGTTTCAAATCCGAATCCAAAAAGTATTGCTGGTTTCCCTGAAATACTATAGTCCCCAAAGGATATAAAAACTGCATTCCACATGAAAGGGATTTTTGCTTTATCTTTGCACATTTTACATAATGTAATATTTCAAAATAAAAGGCTTGTTTTCCCTAAGAAATCCATGAACTTGGAATCAAACTATAACAATAAATAATGAAAATACCCAAATCTTCACCTGATTTTATTCCTGCTCCGGTGGTACCACTTCCTCCTAGGGAAGCTGTGGTCTCTTAAAGATGGAGAGAAAACCAAAATTAATTGAGTATGAAGGAAGATGGGTGAGTTAAGCTGATGAGACTACGTGAGACAAATACAATTCAAAATGTCTTATCATCTACCACTAAGTCAGAAAAGAAGCCCTTTTCCATGTAAAAGTGTTTATCTTCAAGACACAAGTTTAATTGTCCATTTTTAACTCATGGATCTTCTTTGGACCTTAGGTAGTTGCAATGGTAATAAGGTATATAAAGGCCATATACGATATGTATATAGCAAGGAAATCATAAATGATCAATACGCTCATTACTATTAACATCATTATTTATTGCTTTAAGAATTAGACTTTTCATGAGAAAAAATTCTGCCACTGACTACCAGTGTGTAATAATTCCAGTGTGGGATTAGAAATAGGAATCAGTATCGCAATTCTTTACCCATAATGAGAAAGAAAATGGCCTAGGATGGGATAAGAAAACTATGCGTTTCCTCAATGTGTCAACAAGCTCTGTTCAGAGGTTTCTAGAAGCAGGAGTTAATCTGTGTATGTTTTCTACATATCATTTATATCTCATGGAATATTTAATGAATAAAATGTCAATAACTCAATCACTTAATTTAAATATCAATGAGAGGAAGAAAAACATTTATCTTCAATCTCCTAACTGAATCTCAGTGCCTTGGCTCCATGGTGAAGTCTCCTTGAAGCAGAAGAAAAGAAGGTTAAAAAGTTGAATGTCTGGCCTTTAGTTATTAGGTAAAATCCTGCCTATGTGATAATCTTTCTTCAGAATATGCTCTTCACAGAGAGTACAAACAGTAGATGCAATTCAGGCAACGTGGTCCATGGGAGGCAGGTAGTGGTTCATCAGTGCTTACCTGAGGTGGGGCCAGCCCCTGTTATTCCACTTGCTCCAGAAGAAGTTGTGGCCACTGAGAGAGGAAGAACATAAATAGAAAAGATTTAGGGGACTTAAAATGGAAAGGTAGTTATTCTGCATAAAAGCACCAAAAGGAAAGGCATATTATCATAGCAAGTACCCATGAAAGGATTCCCCACCACACTGTGGACTCACCTGTGCTGAAACTTCCAGGGGCAACTGTTGTGGCAAGAGATACCCCAGAGGTGCCTGAAACACAAAGAGACTGAGGTGATCATGGTGCATGAGTAAGTCAAATGAAGAACCGAATCTAAAAGGAATATGCTCTATGTATGTATATATTTATTTATTTATATGCCACCACAGAAATCTCTCTCTGAGCACGAGGCAAATGGTGAACTACATGTATTTGCCTGCTTTCAACAATTCAAACCAAAGCACATAGAAAATGTTCCCAACTTCAGGCACACCTGGAAATTTGATAAAACAAAACTAGATGCATTTCCCCAATGCTCACCTGCTTGTTTCCCTGAGGCGGAAGTGATGCCTGCTGTGAGGGAGAAAGAGGAGGGAAAAAATGGCTTAAATGTATTAAAACTTGAGACATAAGAAAAAACATACTGAGTCAGCATTTTTATTCACATATACACTTGTAAATGCATGCGTCCTGGGTCCATGGGACTCTTTACTGTTTCACATACACACACGGAAAACTTTCTGAATTCCTGCTAAACTGCTAGCAATAGTTGTAACACAAATGGAGAAATTCCATCCCATCCTCAGAAATGGAACAGTAATGCTCCATTTTAAAATTAGTAGATTTTTAAAAAATGTATCTCCACCAGCAAATCTATTTTGAATCACTTGCAATGTCCTAAATAAAATAAACACAAACTCTCTCAAGAAAAGCTTGAGACACCTCATAATTATGATGCCATAATTATAATTATGATGCCAGATCATGGGTTGCTTCTTCTCACCAGTTTTGAATCCAGTTCCAGAAGTACCTGTCCCTTCTGTGGAAGTGGTGGCCTCTGACGGAAGAAAGAGGAGAATGAAAAAGGCTGGGAATTTAGAATACTGAAAGAAGATATCAGGATATTACTGTATCATAGAAGTCATAAAAGAAATATGACATCTGACATTAAATAAGAATTTACTTCTTGTTAAGCTACCTGTGTTAAAACTTCCAGATATAATTGTCATTCCAGACAATTCTCCAGTGGTACCTAAAATGTCAAAAAAAAAAAAAAGGGGGGGGGGGGGCGGGGGTAAGGAAATAAAGGAATAGAGCATTTTGTCTCCAGTTAAGCTTGAACCATCAACGTAGCCCTAAAGCACTGGAAGCCCTCTCCTGTAGACAGCATTTCTATAGAGAATGGAAAATGATCACCTTCCTAGCACTTGATTTTCCAGGCCCACACGATGGATAGGTTGCTGCTGGGATACACTTTTACTAAGGCAAGCGGGGGATAGGGCTTTAAATCACCCTGACCTGTTTTCTTTCCAGGAACATATCCCTCTGGTGTGACAGAGGTACCTACAGGAGATATAATTCATTGTTTATATTTATAAGTAGGACTGTGTGATACAACTTGGGGCATTTTAATAATCAGTTGTCTTCCTGAAGCTTTCTAGTGAGGGGAGAGAGGAAATCAACATCATGTGTAAGTATATGAGAAAAATGATAAAAAGTATCAAGCTGTGAGTGGAAAGGCTGGGTAAGGGGAATAGGAAGTCCTGGAAGGTTGGAATATATGAAATATTTTCTAATATGTTTAATTAGAAAAAAATAATGTCTCCATCAACTAGAATAGTGCAGACAGCTTGGCTGACAATTCAAGTCATGAAATTTACAAGTCCAATAACTAACCAAGGTTGATATGACACAATATGGCTGAGGAGAAAATGCAAGCCCTTCCTTCAAATGCCTTCATATTATTTGTTCCCTGTACCCACCCCGACAGAGAGATGATGAGAGCCCCAGTTCTGGGCCTGCCGGGCTCACCTCTGGCTAATCCTGCTCGGGTGACCCCGCTACCTCCTGAGAAAGTTGTGGCCTCTGAGAGAGAAAGGAATTGGAGGTATGAAGACTGCACAGGACATTCTGGGGTCTCATAAGCTGTACTGGCCAAGGGGCCATGTTCTGAAGCTGCCTGACCTGTGTGGACACTTCCATCTTTCAGAGTTCTGCCAGAAATGCCCTCAGTAGTAGCCCAGAAAGGAAAGGATCATGGGCAGATGGTCAATTTGTTGCGCCTTATGATATAAGCTTAGGCTCTTAAAGAAAAAAAAAACTTTTTTCTTCAACACAACAGAAAATATATTTCTCTGCTGTTTCTGTTTTAAGGGTCAATCCATATATTATTCATATAAACTATAATTCCCTCAGCAAGTTTACAGAGAAAGTCCTCTACCACCAAGTTCCATTTTTTAGGGTTTAGATCGAGAAAGATAGATTTGAGCCCAAGTCACACATATAGCTGTCAGGGAATGGGCCCTATGATATCCTGATAAAGGGACTTTAGAGCCAAGGCACAAGAAACAAGGAGAAAATGTTGAAGTGTCTGACCTATATTTATTAATGTTAAATTTTGAACATCTAAATTTTTGCCTAATATGCCAAATATGGAAAATTCAAAAAATTTTGTCATATTTCAAGCAAGACATGGGAAATTATAACAAAGTACACTTCGTTCCTTAACAGAACTCACCTGTGATTATTTCAGCTCTTGTTATTCCACTTTCTCCCACAGAAGTTGTGGCCTCTGCAAAACAGGGAAAAAGAACAGCAGTGAGGGCAAAGACTAGAAGAATCTGAGAACAGTATGGTAGGATCACCCAGGCAGACACCTCATTGAGGAGCCCTTTCCAAGCAGTGGTTCCTCCCAGCCTGGTGCTTTACCTGAGTTGGAGCTCCCAGGGGTGACTGTTATACCAGAGGACACTCCAGCTGTGCCTAGGTAGAAAAAAAAGAGAAAGATGAACATGGGAACTCTTTCATGACACTTGGAAAAATGTGGCCAACAGTATGTCTACTTGTGACTTTGAAGCAAGAAAGCACACTTCCTGAAATTATAACTGACATGAGGACTAACAGGTTTCAGGTTTATTGTGCGCCTTTGAAAAGCCAAGGGTGATGCAGTGGCTAATATTCCTGCCCTGATTATTATTACCAAGATTTGGTCAAAGTTGAAGGTCATATAAAACACTTTCCCCAAGTTTACCTCGCCTACGTTCTGGTGCTGTAGTGGTGGTTCTTAATAAAAAGCATAAGAGAGAAGGAGAAAAAAGAGGAGGAGAAAACAAGAAAGAGCAAGAAGGAAGAAAGATAATTTTGACTTTTTATCTCTAAACTAAAATATGACATCTTAGTGATTTCTACACTGTAGAAATCAGTATACTAATGTTGTAGAGACTATACCCTTTTCAAAGGGAAAACCTTTTCAAAACCAGAGCTATTATTGCAAGTCTCCTCTCCGGCGACCTAGAACCCTGATGTTAGTCTCTCAGAAGGGAAAGACTTTAGAAATTTTAGTCTCAAGAGTTTACAAATCCAAATCAAAGAGCAAACTCTGCTCTCTTGAAATATTACAGCCTCAAAGGAAATTTAAACCCACACTCCACATTAAAAAGATTCTCTGCATTATCTGTAATTTAAATTTATTTTCAAATTAAAAGCTCATTTAAAAAGTTTTCTCTAAGAAATCTATCAAAGTACAACAATAAATATAAATACCCCAGAGTCTTTACCTGATTTTATTTCTGCTCCAGTGGTGCTACTTCCTCCTAGGGAAGTTGTGGTCTCTAGAAGATGAAAAGAAACCAAAATTAATTGAGTATTAAGAAAGAGGGATGAGCTAAGCTGGCGTCATTACATGAGATAACCTCAATTCAAAATGTCTTGACACTTTCTATTAAGTCAGAAAAGAAGGCCTTCCGAATTTAGAAGTAATGAAAACTATAAATATACAAGTTTAATTGAGAAAATGTGAAAATACATCATTTATAAATTTATTTGACTAATTGAACCTTGGATATTTTTTCATTGGAATAAGATATGTAAACCCGTAATTAAAAAAACAGATACAGTGTGGAACTCATAAATGATTGACATGCTTATTACTATTATCATCATTATTTATTGCTTTAAGTATTAGATTTTCATGTGTAAGAATTTTTCCAGTGGTTACCACATTGGAACCTGGAATTATAGAGGTATAGGAATCATTATTTTTACTCTTTGCACATAATGAAAAGAAAATGGCCTTTGATGGAGAGAGGTGAATCTGTATTGTCTTAATGTGTCAAAAAGCATTTTTTCAGAGGTTTCTAGAACCCGAAGTTAATCTATATTTTTTCATGTACTATTCCTATAGATTATTTAGTGAGAAAAATTTTAATAACTACTATTTTCTGTACATATCACTGAGGGAAAGAAAGACCTTTCTCTCCAATCACACAACTGATGCTCAGTGCCTTAGCTCCATGGTGAAGTCTCCTTGAAGCAGAGGAAAGGAAGACAAAGGCATTTGAGTGTCCAACTTTTACATATTAGGTAAAATCTTGCCTATTTGTAAATTTTTTTTTAAATGCGCTACACGGGAAGTACAAACGGTAGATGTGATCAAGGCAAAGTGACCTACTGGGAAGGAAGTAGTGGATTGTCAGTTCTTACTTGTAGCTGTAACCCCAGTCATTCCACTTGCTCCAGGAGAAGTTGTGGCTGCTGGGAGAAGGAGGACACAAATGGAAAAGATTCAGGGGGCATGGAATGCAATGGTGGAGCTCCTGCATAGAAGCACCAAAAGGAAAGACATGTTACTGTAGCAAGCACCCCTGAAAGGATTCCCCACCACACAGTGGACTCACCTGTGCTGAAACTTCCACGGGCAACTGTTGTGGCAGGGGCTACCGCTGAGATACCTGAAACATAAAGAGACTGAGGTGGTCACAGTGAATGAGTAAGTCAAATGAGGACCTGAATCTAAAAGGGATAAGCTGTATTTCTGTATTTAATTGCCATAACAGAATCCTCTTTCTCTGAGCAGGAGGCAGGTGGAAAACTTGGTGTATCTGCCTGCTTTCAGCAATTCATAACAAAAGAAGATACAATGTTTCCAAGAACAAGCACAACTGAAAAGGTGATAAAAGTGAAACTAGGTGCATTTTCCCAATGCTCAGCTGACTGCTTCCCTGTTGCTGCAGTGATGCCTGCTGTGAGATAGAAAGAGGAGGAAAAATAGTTTAAATGTATTGAAGCTACACAGGTAGGAGAAAATACTGAGTCAGCATTTTTGTTCAAATATACATGTTAAATGTATGTGTCCTGGTTCCATAGAGGTCTTTTCTGTTTCACACACATGCACTGAAAACTTTCTGAATTCCACCTAAACTACTAGCAGGAGTCGTAACATAAATGGAGAAATGCATCATATCCTCAGAAATGAAACAGTAATGATCCATTTTAGAATTAGTGGATTTTCAAAAAAAAATACCTCCACCAGCAAATCTATTTTGAATCACCTGCAGTGTCCCTAAATAATACAAACACAAACTCTCTCAAGAAAAGAGACCTAATATTTGGGAGACCTAATATTTATGACGTCAAATCTTGGGATGTTTCTTCTCACCAGTTTTGAATCCAGTTCCAGAAGTACCAGTCTCTTCTGTGGAAGTGGTGGCCTCTGATGGAAGAAAGAGGAGAATGAAAAAGACTGGGAATTTAGAATACTGGAAGAAGATATTGGGATATTACTTTATCAGGGAAGGCTTTAAAAAATCATGACATCTGACATTAAAATAAGAGGCATTTCTTGTTAAGTTACCTGTGTTAGGACTTCCAGATATAAAGGTCATTCCAGACAATTCTCCAGTGGTAACTAAAATGAAAAAAAAAAAAAAAAGGAAAGGAAATAAAGGAATAGAGCAGTTTGTCTCCAATTAAGCTTGGAAGCATCAGTGTAGCACTAAAACCCTCTCCTGTGAACACTCGATTTCTATAGAGAAAGGAAAACGAACAACTTCCTAGCACTTCATTTTCCAGGCCAACATGGGATGGATGTGTTGCTGCTGGGATTCCCTTTCACTATGAGGCAAGAGAAAAATAGGGCTTAAATCAACCTGACCTGTTTCCCTTCTAGGAATATATCCCCCTGGTGTGACAGAGGTGCATACAGGATGAAAAAAATCATTGTTTTATATTTATAAGCAGGACTGTGTGATACAACTTGAGGAATTTTAATAATCAGTTGTCTTCATGGAGCTTTTTAGTGTGAGGAGAGAGAGGAAATCAACATCATGTGTAAGTATATGAGAAAAATGATTTAAAAAGTATCAAGATGTGAGTGGAAAGGCAACCTGGGTAAGGGAATAGGAAGTCCTGAAAGGCTAAACTATATGAAATGTTTTTAAATATCTTTTATGAGAAAAAATAATGTCTCCATAAGCTAGAATAGTGCACACAGCCTGGCTGACTATCCAAGGTCATGAAATTCAAAAGCAGAATAACTGACCAGGTTGACAGGACACCATATGACCCAGAATAAAATGCAGGCCCCTACTTCAAATGCCTTCACTATTTGTTCTCTGTAGCTACCAGCTAGAGACAGGATGAGACCCTCAGGCCTAAGCCTGACAAGCTCCCCTCCTGTTGGTCCTGCTCGGGTGGTTCCACTTCCTCCTGGGAAAGTTGTGGCCTCTGAGAGAGAAAGGAATTAGAGGTATGAAGACTGCACTGGACATTCTAGGGCCCCATAACCTGTATTTCCCAAAGGCCCACGTTCAGAATTCCTGACCTGTGGGGGCACTTTTAGCCTCCAGAGTTCTGCCAGAGATGCCCTCAGTAGTACCTGAAAAAAGAAAGGATTGAGGTCAGTTGGTCAGTTTATTGCTCCTCATGATATGGGCAGAGGCTCTTAATGAAAAAAAAATTCTTTTCTTTAATAAAACAGAAAATTTATTACTCTGGAGTTTCTATTTTTAAGAGTTGATCCATGCATTGTCCATAGAACATATAATTCCCTCAGCAAGTTTACAGAGAAAGTCCTCTGCCACTGAGTTTTTATTTTTAGAATTTCGGTCCAGAAAGATAGATTTGGGCCAGTCACCTATATAACCATCAGGGAATAGGCCCCATGATGCCCGGATGAAGGGTTCTGAGACCCAAGGCAAAAGATATAAGGGGAAAATGGTGAAGTATCTGAACTATATTTATTGATATTAAATATTGAATATCTGCTAAATTTTTGCCTAATATGCCAACTATAGAGAATTTAAAAACTTTTGCCATATTTCTATTGAGACATGGGAAATTATAACAAAGTAAACTTAGTTCCTTAGCAGAGCTCACCTGTGATGATTTCAGCTCCTGTTTTTCCACTTTCTCCTACAGAAGTTGTGGCCTCTGCAAAACAGGGACAAAGAACAGCAGTGAGGGCAAAGATTAGAAGCATCTGAAAAAACATGGTAGGATCACCCAGGCAGACACCTCATTGAGGAGCCCTTTCCAAGCAGTGGTTCCTCCCAATCTGGTGCTTTACCTGAGTTGGAGCTCCCAGGGGAGACTGTTGTAGCAGAGAGCACTCCAGCTGTGCCTAGGTAGGAAAGAAAAGAGAAAGATCTACATGGGAACTCTTTTGTGACCCTTAGAAACATGTGGCCAACAGTAGGTCTATTTGTGACTTTGAAGCAAGAAAAAACACTTCCTGGACTTATAACTGACATAAGGACAACCATGTTTCAGATTTAGTGTGTTTCTTTACAAGGCCAAGGTTAATGCAGTAAGCAATATCCCTGCCTTCATCATAATGATTATTATGATGCCAGTGTTGGAGGTCTTATGAAAGGCTTTCCCCAAGTTTACCTGTCCTACTTCCTGGTGCTCCAGTGGTGGCTCCACATGAAAAGAGATTAGGAGAAGAAGAGGAGAAGGAAAGAAGAGGAAAGAAGAAAGAAAATCTTAAATTTTCATCTATGAACAGGACATTAATGTTTTACAGACTATGCTCTTTTCAAAGGGAAAACCACTTCAAAGCCAGAGCTATTATTGCATCCCTCCTCTCCAGCAACCTAGAACTCTGAGGTTAGTCTCCTGAAGGGAAAGACTTTAGGAACTTTGGGCTCAAGAGTTTACAAATTCAAATCCAAGAAGAAACTCTGTTTCCTTGGAATATTATAGCCTCAAAGGAAATTTAAAACCACACTCCATACTAAAGGGATTCTCCACATTATCTGTGATAGTTTTCTGCAATTTCAATTTATTTCCAAATTAAAAACTCATTAAAAAATTTCCTCTATGAAATTTATCAAAATACAACAATAAAAATAAATACCTCAAAGTCTTTACCTGATTTTATTTCTGCTCCAGGGGTGTCACTTCCTCCTAGGGAAGTTGTGGTCTCTTGAAGAAAACCAAAATTAATTGAGTATTAAGAAAGAGGGATGAGCTAAGCTGATGTCATTATATGAGATAACCTCAATTCAAAATGTCTGGACACTTTCTATTAAGTCAGAAAAGAAGGCCTTCTGACTTTAAAAGTAATGAAAAACATAAATATATAAGTTTAATTGTTAAAACCAAGAGATACATCACTTGTAAATTTATCTTCTTAATTGGACCTTAGGTATTTCTTAATTGGAATAAGATATGTAAACCTCTAATTAAAAAAGTAGATATAGTAAGGAACTCATAAATGATCAATGTGCTTATTACTATAATCATCATTATTTATTGCTTTAAGTATTAGACTTTTCATGTGTAAAAGTTTTGCCAGTGGCTACCACATTGGAACTCAGAGTGATAGGACTCAATATTTTTATTCTTTACACATAATGAAAAGAAAACGACCTCTGATGGGCTCAGGGAACTCTGTTTTGTTAATGTGTCAGCAAGCTCTTTCAGAGGTTTCTAGACCAGGAGTTAATCTTTATGTTTTGCACGCACAATTTCTGTAGAATATTTAATGAGAAAAATGTTAGTGGCTATTATTTCCTTTATATATCACCGAGGGAAAGAAAGACCTTTCTCTCCAATCACACAACCGATGCTCAGTGCCTTAGCTCCATGGTGAAGTCTCCTTGAAGCAGAGGAAAGGAAGACAAAGGCATTTGAGTGTCTGACATTTACGTATTGGTAAAATCTTGCCTATTTGGAATTGTGTTTTTTTCCCAACAAAAATGCTCTTCACAGGAAGTACAAATGGTAGATGTGATTGAGGCAATGTGACCTACTGGGAAGGAGGTAGTGGATTGTCAGTTCTTACTTGCAGTTGTAACGCCAGTCACTCCTGTTGCTTCAGGAGAAGGTATCACTGCTTGGAGAAGAAAGACACAAATGGAAAAGATTCAGGGGGCATGGAATGCAATGGTGGAGCTCCTGCATAGAAGCACCAAAAGGAAAGACATGTTACTGTAGCAAAGCACCCATCAAAGGATTCCCCACCACACGGTAGACTCACCTGTGCTGAAACTTCCAGGGGCAACTGTTGTGGCAGGGGCTACCGCTGAGATGCCTGAAACACAAAGAAACTGAGGTGATCACAGTGAATGAGTAAGTCAAATGAGGACCCAAATCTAAAAGGGATATGCTGTGTTTCTGTATGCATTTGCCATAACAGAAATCTCTTTCTCTGAGCACAAGGAAGGTGGAAAAATTGATGTATTTACTGCTTTCAACAGTTCATAATAAAGGAGATAGAGAGACAGTGTTTCAAGTACAAACACAACTGAAAATTTGACAGATGAGAAACTAGATGCATTTTCCCAATGCTCACCTGCTTGCTTCCCTGTTGCTGCAGTGATGCCTGCTGCGAGATAGAAAGAGGAGGGAAGAAAGGTTTAAATGTGTTGAAACTTCAGATATAGGAGAAAATGTTGGACAAGCCAATTGTTAGCTACACAATTATGGATGCATGCTCCCTGTTTCCATGAGGCTCTTTTCTACTTCATGCACATTCACACAGAAAACTTTCTGGTTTCCAGCTCAAATGCTGGTGAGAGTTGTAACTCCATAGAAAAATCCCATCCTGTCATCCGATTTGATGAAGGGAGGCTCAATTCTAGGGCTGGTAGTTTTTCCAAAGAAATTAACAAATAAATAACAGCAATCTTATTTTGAATTACTTGCAATGTCTCTAAACAAAACACAACTCTCTCAAGGAAAGCTTGAGAGTACTAATCCTTATGAGGCCAAAGTATGGGCTGTTTATTGTCACCAGTTTTAAGTTCAGTTCCACTAGTGCCACTCCCTACAATGGAAGTTGTGGCTTCTGAGGGGAAGAGTAGAAGAGTGAAGTCTGGGAATTTGGAATACTGGAGGGGATTTGGGGGTGTTATTTTATCATAGCCGTCCTAAAAGAGATACTGTGACATGTGACGTTAAATAAGAGGCATTTCCTTCTTGTTAAACTACCTGTGGTGGAACTTTCAGATATAATGGTTGTTCCAGATAATTTTCCAGTGGTACCTAAAATGCAAAAAAGGAAAATGGAACTATAGAGTATTATCTCCCCAACTAAGCTTGGAAGCATCAATGTGGCCCTAAAGCACTGGAAGCCCATTCCTGAGTATACTGTTTCTATAGAATAAAAATGAACAGCTGCTTAGCACTGGGCTTTCCAGGCCAACATGGGATAGATGTGTGGCTACTGGGTTTCCCTTTTACTACAAGGCAAGAGGAGAATAGTCCTTTAAATCTGTTTGCCTTCCAGAGACATAGCCCCCTGCTGTGACAGAAGTGCCTACAGGAGAAACAAAGCATGGTTTTATCTTTATAAGTAGAACTCTTTCATACAACTTGAGGGCATTTTAATAATCACTTGACTTTATGAAGCTTTCTAGTGAGGGGATACAGAAAATAAGCATCATGTATAATTAAAGTAGAAAAATGTCAAGCTGAATAAAAAGGAATGAGATCATGTCCTTTGCAGGGACATGGATGGAGCGGGAGGCCATCATCCTCAGCAAACTATCACAGGAACAGAAAACCAAACACTGCTTCTTCTCACTCTTAAGTAGGGGGTTGAGCAATGAGATCGCATGGACACAGGGAAGGGAACATCACATGCCAAGGCAAATTAAAGGATGGGTCAATAGGTGCAGCAAACCACCATGGCACACGTATCCGTATGTAACAAACCTGCACATATCCCAGAACTTAAAGTAAAAGAAAAAGAAAAAGAAAAGAAAATGTCAAGCTGTGGGTGGAAAGGTAAACTGGCTACGGAAGACTGGAAGACCATGGCACACGTATCCCTATGTAACAAACCTGCACATATCCCAGAACTTAAAGTAAAAGAAAAAGAAAAGAAAATGTCAAGCTGTGGGTGGAAAGGTAAACTGGCTACGGAAGACTGGAAGACCATGGCACACGTATCCCTATGTAACAAACCTGCACATATCCCAGAACTTAAAGTAAAAGAAAAAGAAAAGAAAATGTCAAGCTGTGGGTGGAAAGGTAAACTGGCTACGGAAGACTGGAAGACCATGGCACACGTATCCCTATGTAACAAACCTGCACATATCCCAGAACTTAAAGTAAAAGAAAAAGAAAAGAAAATGTCAAGCTGTGGGTGGAAAGGTAAACTGGCTACGGAAGACTGGAAGACCATGGCACACGTATCCCTATGTAACAAACCTGCACATATCCCAGAACTTAAAGTAAAAGAAAAAGAAAAAGAAAAGAAAATGTCAAGCTGTGGGTGGAAAGGTAAACTGGCTAAGGAAGACTGGAAGACCATGGCACACGTATCCCTATGTAACAAACCTGCACATATCCCAGAACTTAAAGTAAAAGAAAAAGAAAAAGAAAAGAAAATGTCAAGCTGTGGGT
This sequence comes from Chlorocebus sabaeus, assembly GCF_047675955.1. Lineage (NCBI taxonomy): Eukaryota > Metazoa > Chordata > Mammalia > Primates > Cercopithecidae > Chlorocebus > Chlorocebus sabaeus. The sequence continues at coordinate 37,969,854 of NC_132914.1, read as the reverse complement.
GGAAAGGTAAACTGGCTAAGGAAGACTGGAAGACCATGGCACACGTATCCCTATGTAACAAACCTGCACATATCCCAGAACTTAAAGTAAAAGAAAAAGAAAAAGAAAAGAAAATGTCAAGCTGTGGGTGGAAAGGTAAACTGGCTACGGAAGACTGGAAGACCTGGAGGGTTGGAATGCATGTAATACACTCTCAATCCTCGTATCAGACAAAAATGTCTCCATAGGCCAGGATACTGGAGATAGCCTGGCTGAGACATCTGAGGTCATGGAATTTATAAGCAGAATAACTTTTCAGGCTGTTATGACATAATATGGCCTCAGAGAATGCCGACTTCTCCTCAAATGCTTTCATATTATTTGTTACTGCAGCCACCAAAATTGAGAGATGATGAGAGCCTCAGGCCTCTGCCTGAAAAGCTCACCTCCAGGTGGTCCTGCTTGGGTGGTCCCACTGCCTCCTGGGAAAGTTGTGGCCTCTGAGAGAGAAAGGAACAGAAGGTAAGAATTAACAGCATTTGCAGTGACCTGGATGAGACTGGAGACTATTATTCTAAGTGAAGTAACTCAGGAATGGAAAACCAAACATTGTATGTTCTCACTGATATGTGGGAGCTAAGCTATGAGGACGCGAAGGCATAAGAATGATACAATGGACTTTGGGGACTTGGTAGGGAAGAGTGGGAGGGGGCAAGGGATAAAAGACTACAAATAGGGTGCAGTGTATACTGCTCAGGTGATGGGTGCACCAAAAATCTCACAAATCCCCATTAAAGAACTTACGTAACCAAATACCACCTGTACCCCAATAACTTATGGAAAAATAAAATAAAAAATAACTTTTTTTTTAAAAAAAAGGCTGCACAGGACATTCTGAGTCTCCCATAAGCTATATTGCCCAAGAGGCCACATTCAGAATTCCTGACCTGTGTGGGCACTTCCAGCTTCCAGAGATTTCCCAGAGATGCCCTCAGTAGTACCTGAAATTAGAAAGGACTGTAATTGGTTAATTTGTGGTCCTTAATTTAATGGGCATGGGCTCTTAATAATAAAACAAATTAAATGTTTGTTTCTTTAATATACCAGGAAATTAATTTTTCTGGACTTTAGTTTTGAGAGTGAATCCACACTTTGCCCATGGAACATATCATTCCCTGAGCAAGTTTACTATGATTTGTTCTGAGAGAAAGTCTTCCACCACTAGTCCCTTTCTTAGGTTTTAATGATAGCAATGTACACTTGGGCCCAAATCATCTATGTAACTGTCAGGGAATGGGTCTCATGATGCTGTGATGAAGGATCCTTAGACCCACAGTGCAAGACATAAGGAGGAAAATTTGAAAGGTCTGTACTGTATTTATTGATGTCAAATGTTGGACATCTGTTAGATTTTCCTTAATAAGCTAATTCTGGGAAATTCAAAAAGTGTTTACATATTTCAGGCCAGATTCTTGGGAAGGTTTCAGGAATAGTTAATATCTTAACAGAGCTCACCTGTGATTATTTCAGCTTTTGTTGTTTCTCTTTCTCCTACAGAAGTTGTGGCCTCTGAGAAAGAGGAAAACAGGACAGAAGTGATGAACAATATTTCAACACCATGGAAAACTTACAGTAGTTCTCCTACCCCGGGTAACACTGGAGGAGAATTTGTCATAGATGGACTCGTGGAGGAATGCGCCACCTCAGGGACCCACCTGTGTTGGAACTGCTAGGTGCAACAGTTGTGCCAGGAGCTACCCCAGTGGTGGCTGAAACACAAAGGGTCTGAGATCATCACAGTGACTTGTTTTTGTCTTCTGAAGACCTGCCTCCAGAAGGAATCTGGGCGTATCTTTGTTATATCAAAGAGCCCTTTCACTGCTTCCTGATGAACTGAGAATTGTATGCCTTTGCTGTGACCCATAGCATTATTAAAGCAGTGGAAATAGTAATGTGCCCAAATTGAGGCCCCTCCACTGAATTTCATACATTCACTCCCAGACAAGGAAACGGAGTGTTTTTTTCTCCCCTTCACTGGTCAGGCTCCCAGTTGCTTGGCCTCCTGAGGCTGCCGTGGTGCCTGCCGTGGATGAAAACCAGAACAATGTTTTCATGTGCCAAGAACACTGGAAAATATTTCACATCATTATTGCTTTTTTGAGTGAGAAAACTTTTATATAGGGTATGCCAGCTTTCAGAACTTATATTGTTTTCTTTCCAGAAATACACTATTTTCCAGCTCCCCTACACCATAGTGGTATGTATGACTTTGCAGGAGAAATCTCTTACGCTGATTGCACCACCAGCCCCTCTTTAGAAAGTTACAGCTGTGGGGCTAGATGTTGGTTTTAAGAGTTTTCCAGAATATGTTCAGTGTGAGAAAACACTGAAAATAAATGCAAACCACTACCCAGGAAAACACACTCCCAAAAGACGAGCCTACGGAGAGTCACGGTGTATGCTAAACCCTAAGCTGTGCTTTGCTCATTCTCACCTAGGCTGGATCCAGATGGAGGAACGCTGCGGCCTTCTATTAAAGTTGTGGCCTCTGGGGAAGGAAGTGATGAATGGTGAGATCAGAATTTGGGATATTGAGAAAAGAATGAGGTTGGTATTTCATCAAAGCAGCTCTAAAACTATATTACATGGTTAAACATGGAGATTTCCTGCTTATCAACCTACCAGTGTGGGATGTTCTAGATACAGCAGTTGTCCCAGAGAATTCTTCTGTAGTAACTAACAGTGGAAAAAGAAAGGGATCAACACGGCATTACCTCCTAAATCAGTTGTGGAAGTAGCTATGTGGCTTTAATCCACTGGAAGAATGTTCCTGAAAGCCTCTATTTTGTAAGGAAATAAACTATAAGCGACTACCACTTCATGTTCTGGCCCACCTATCCATCACTGTTGCTACTGGGGTTCCCTTTCCATAGAGCACACTGAATGTGGATGGGAACACTATTTCCTCCTCACCTGTTTCACTTTCAGATGCTGAGCTCTCTGGTGTGACAGAGGTACCTTCAGGAAAAAAAAAAAAAAAAAAAAAAAAAGCAGATGACATTCATCTTTCTGAATTTTACTCATCAATTACCTCAGGCATTTTGATACTGAGAATTTGAAAACAGAACTTGTCAACTCTAATCCTAGCATATGAGGACTGTATTTAGTCCTTCCTACCTGGGCTGGAGCTCTGTGAACTGCTGCTGACTCGAGCTGAAACCACAGTTGTACCTATTAAAGAAAGTGGAGTGAAAAAATCTTCAAATAAAACATTTCACCTTTCAACTAAGCTTTATTAAATATCTCTTTCATGTGATATTGTTTTAGGCCCTTGGGATGTATCAGTGAGCAAAATGTTCAAAGGCCTCTCTCCTAATGCACCTTACATTCTAGTAGCTGGAGGACAACAATGAACAATAAATGTAACAAAGAAGTCAGTGTGAAAGATGTTAGTAAACACTTTAGGAAAAAGGCAAATTGTATAAAAGGGTCAGGGACCCTGATAAGCAGGGGTTATCCAGCAGCTCACCCTCATCCCTGCTACGTAATAACTAGCTCTGCAAGCCTGGGCTCCCGGAAATCCAGAGGGATAAGTCAGGTGAGGCCAGGGAATTCCTAGGCACACCCAGGTTTTGACTCTGGCATGTTATATACCCAGAGGAAATGCAGGCTCCTTTCCTCTGCCCACTTTCACGCCCATGTCTTCACTGCAGGGAACAGGGATTCGATAAAAGCACTAAGGCCTCAGAGTAAAAAGCTCACCTCCTGGACGTTCTGCTTGGCTGGTGTCACCCCCTACTATGGAAGTTGTGGCGCCTGAGAAAGAAAAGAAAGGAAGGGGCAAAGATTAAGGTTTGGGAGACTATACACAGCGCTGCAGGCAGACTATGTCAACCAAGGTGCCCATGTCCAGATTTTGCATGTATTTTCAGACTCGCCTGTCTTGTAACTTCCAGATTTCAGTGTTTTTCCAGAGACGACGCTAGTAATACCTACAATAACAAAGAGATGGTGTCACTAGTTCAACAGTTTGTCCACTGATTTGAATAGGAATCTCAAATCCCCACTTGGAAGCAAACTATTACTCTGACACTTGCAGTGCTAGAAGTAATTCATATTTGTCCATGCAATATTTCTTTCCCCACAGTTTCACTGAGACAGTTCCCAACTATCATGTCCTTCTTTTTGGCGGGGAAATTGGAATTTTCTCCCTATATTACCTATTTATCTGTCATGGTTTTACATTACGATGCTTTAATGAAAGCCCCTGTAAGCCCAGGAAATAAGCAGGCAATATAAAGATTGTGTAGTCTTTTTCTCTGAATTTTCTCAATATAGCATAGACAAATCATGTAGATATTTTCAGAAGACTATTGAAGGCATCATTAGGAATTACAGGTCTTAGTCTAGCAGCACTCACCCGTGGCTCTTCCAATGCTTGTTGTTCCACTTACTCCTACGAAAGTGGTGGCCTCTAAGGGAGACAAAGGGATAAGAGTTACCTGGAGTATATTTAAGGATTGTGGAGAAGATATGATGTTACTCCTGCAAAAAATAATACAAAGGAGATATCTAATTATGCGAGGGCACATGGAAGATTCCATGTCAACCTGTTGACTTACCTGTCTTAGAACTGCCAGGGGCAACAGTTGTGGCAGGAACTACCCTCGTGGTGGCTGAAACACAAGGGGAAGTGGCATCACCACAGTGACTCCTGTTTGTCTCCTGAAGACCTGCCTCTAGAAGGAATCTGTTTACATCTTTAAGATGTCAAAGGTCACTTTCTCTGGCTGCCACTCTGATGTGTTTTCCCATTCATTAATAAACTACCAAGTTGGGGCATTATAGCTGACATCCCATGACAGTGAGACAGACAGTTTTCTCCCATATTTGCCTGTTTCACTGCCAGGAATAGTAGACAAAAAACATTTGCTTTATAATAATTGTATCTATTTCTAATTACATTTTTAATTGACATATAATTTTACATATTTCCAGTGTGAGGTTTTGATATAGATGTACATACATTGCATAATAGTCAAGTCATGGTCTTTAGTATAACCATAATCTCTGACATTTATCATAGCTTTGTGGTAAGAAAATTTAGAATCCTCTTGATCTGCTTTGGCTGTGTCCACACCCAAATTTCATCTCGAAATGTAGCTCCCACAATTCACATGTGTCACGGGAGGACCCGGTGGGAGATAGTCGAATCATGGGGGTGGGTCTTTCTCCTGCTGTTTTTGTGATAGTGAACAAGTCTCACAAGATCTGATGGTTTTACAAAGGGGAGGTCCCCTGCACAAGCTCTCTCTTGCATGTTGCCATGTAAGTCATGCCTTTTGCCTTCCACCATGATTGTGAGGCCTCCATAGTTACGTGGAACTGTGAGTCCATTAAACTTCTTTTTCTTTATAAACTATGCAGTCTTAGGTATGTCTTTATCAGCAGCATGAAAATGGACTGATACATCTCTCTTCAAGGTATTTTCAAATATATACTGTAATACTGCTTACTATAGGCACTCCACTACACTATAGACCACCAGAACTAATGCCTGCTATCTAATTGTGATTTTGTCCCCATTGACTTATTACTAATTATTTCTATCACTTTAGGGCAAAAAATCTATGTAGGCATGATTCCAAGATTCATATACCTCTACTTCCCAGGGTTAAAACTGCTTTTAGTTCCTACTACTATGCTGAAAATATTTCAATATAATGTTATAGGGAAATTTCTCAAAACAATTACATTCCATTTACACCCCAACTAGAAGAGTCAACCCATTTGAAAAGTGTATATTAAAAGGTTAAGGAAAATATTAGATTAAAAAATATATTTGTCCTTAGACAGATTGTCCCTAAATAAATTACTTCATATTCTGTAGGAAAACCTACTTCCAAACAAGTCATCCTGAAAATCATGATTCTTGGTAACTCCCAAATCTTGAGCTGCCATCCTCACCTGTTTTGGATTCACTTCTGGTACTGCTCCTGTCTCCTGTGAGAGTTGTGGCCTCTGAGGAAAGAAAGAGAAGAATCAAGAGGTCTAGGAAATTTGAGATGCTGGTAAAAAGTACTGAGTTCCTATTTTATTACTGAATTTCTACAAAGTTATCACCCATGCAAGATGATGACGTCTTTCTTATTGAACTACCTGTGTTGGAATCTCCTGATGAAATGGTTGTCCCAGAGAATTTACCAGAAGTCCCTAAAATTAGAAAGTAAAGGAGCTAATAGAGCAAGCAGTACTGGAAGCAGCCATGTGGTCCTGAAACACTGAAAGATCTTTCTTGAAAACTTGTTTCAGAAAATACGAACCATGAATAATTTTTTTGCCAACTTACTCATGTTTTTATACTGACTATCCCTTCCCCTGTACTCTACTGAAAAAGGAAGCTTAACTTCACTTTCTTGATTTTACTTCAAATATTGTGCTTTCCTTGTGCTCCCAGGAAAGAGAAAAAGACTTGAACATTCTAAATGTTCTCATATCGGTAACTGGCGATATTGTGCTTATCAGATGCCGAGCAATGCCCTACTATGAGATATTTATACCTTCCCCTGCTGATTTTAAGCAGTTCATCCTACCTTGCTTCGGACCCTGTGAACTGCTGCTGACACCAAATGAAACTGTGGTGGTAGCTGCTAAATTAAACATAGTGACACTCTGCATAAGAATATACCAGTCACCAATCTCACATTATGGAAGCATTTCCTCTGTGCCTGACATCCTCTTCTCAGAGAAAAGAATAGACAAAAGTCTCTGCCTCATGTGATTTACGTTTATGGGAGAGGGAAAACATGAAATAAACAAGAAGTGTAATAAATATGTTCGAGAGATGGCAGCAGGTGATAGTGCTATGCAGAGTGGTGATGAGCAGAGCAGGGAGAATCAGGGTTCTGGGGAGGCTGCTGCAGGTCAGTGGGCCCCAGACAGGTGTTCAGAGAACTTACACTGTCACACAGGCCATGGGACAATGCCTGACTTAGATAACCCAGTGTCTGAAACTCCTTAGCAGAACTACTCAGGTTGGCCAGAATACATGTTGACCTTCCAGACAAGAATTAAGCCCCTTCCTTGGCCCCGTTTCTCATTTATGTGTTATCCTGAGCACAAAACGGCAATGATGAGAACTCTGAAGCCTGCGACTGATGAAGCTTACTTCCTGGAGCTTCTGATCTGGTGGTCCTGACCCCTCTGGTGGAACTTGTGGCCTCTGAGAGAAAAGAAAGCAAGGATGACATCTACGGTATGGGAAGTACAGGGTTTTGTAACCCTACGAGCCTGTCACCCGAGCAGGTATGGTGTAGCGTTCCCTGTGTGCTTGTGGACTTGCCTGTGTTGTCGTTCCCAGGCTCCAGAGTCTTTCCAGAGAATGCCCCAGTGGTAGCTATTAAGAAGGAGATGGGTAGTCATGGATCAGTACCTTGTCATCATCAAGTGGGCAGAGAATAACAACCTCAAAGTGGCTAAATCTGTATGCTTATTCAATATTTCAGGAAACTGGGCTTTAAATTCCAAAAGGTCATCCATATACTCCTCATTTAATATCCTTCCCATGGTATAGTACCAAAGGAACTTTTACTTATTGAGTCTCCATTTCTCCAGGTTTCAGGAACAGGGTCCTAGCAGCTACCACCCTAGATTCTTTATATAACTATGAAATGGCTGCATGATTATCTTGGGAACTAGTGGGAGGGTCGCTTAAAGTATAGAAAGAAATTAAATTTTGAGTTTCTGATTTGCTATTACTGATTTGCTAATTTTGAGTTTCTGATTTGCTCTTACTTTCAATAGCAAAACCACAGTTACTTTTGCACCAACCTAATTAATGAATGAAGGTAAGATTTTACCTAACAATGCTCAATGTTGCAGAAATGGGGAGCATGCATACATTTCAAGCAATAACCTTTAATGGATATTATTAAAAAGTGAGTCCAATGACCCAGCAATGCTCACCGGTGGTTATTCTACCTCTTGTCGTTGCACTTCCACCTAGGGAAGCTGTGGCCCCTGAGAGACAGAAAAATGGAAAGGCATATTAAGAAATATTCAATAAAACTGAAAAGAACATGATACAACTTCTTGAAAGAACAGCTCCAGAGGAGACATCGAACATCGAAATACGGGCAGAGCTCAGAAGGTTCCCTGGCAACCTGCAGACTCACCCGTGTTGGAACTGCCAGGGGCAACAGTTGTGCCAGGAGCTGCCCTAGCCGTGGCTGAAACAAGGAAAAGTGGGATCACCATGGTGATCAACTTTTCCCTTTCCTGTAGGCCTGCCTCTAAAACTACCCAGATCTATCTTAATTATTTATAAATGGTGCTTTCCATGATCCTCCCTGATGTCATGTCCTGTATATTTTCTCCATATCCATTTTACTAGTAAAACAATCAGAAGGTCCAGTTCCTCAACCTAAGGCAATATTTCTGGTCTTCCATCAGGAGACAGGTGGTGGAGCCCATGTTTACCACTTTACTCCCCAGAATGTGGAAGACAAAAACAATTTTCCTAGGACTCTTACGCATCAAGAATATATTTTATATTTCTGTTGCTTCTGAGGTTTGAAAACCACTATTTCGGTATGTTTCTAAGGCTCATTTCAGTTAATTCTTCTGCCCTAGATAAAAACTGTTTATAGTTCCTAGTAATACCCTTGCAACATTTCCAAGTATCCTCACAGGAGAAATGTCTCAGAACAAATGCAACAGAAATCTCACTTTAAAAGAGGCTATTGGTAAAGTTTTATAAACAGTAAAATCTAAAGAAAATTCTGTGGGACCTAAGATCCATTACACTTAAATATATGCATAATATTCTGCAGAAAAGTCCACGCCCAAACAAGACATTCTAATGAGAGTCAAGATTCCTGGTAAAATGTGAATTATGGGCTGTTCTTCCTCCCCTGCTCTGGAGTCAGTTCCTGTACTGCCCCTGCCTCCTGTGAAAGTTGTGACCTCTGAGAAAAGGAAGAATAGGATCAAGAGGTCTGGGAGACACTGGTAAAAAGCATGAGTTGCTATTTTGTGATTGCAGCTCCTCAAAGTCATCACGCATTCAAGATGAGGATTTTCTTCCCATCCAACTACCTGTGTGGGATCCTCCAGATGTAGTTGTTGTCCCAGGGAATTCACCAGGAGTACCTACAATGAGAAGGTAAAGGAGCTAATAGGACAAACAACACTGGAAACAGCAAGGCTGCCTTGATCCACTGGAAAACCTTTCCTCAGAATCTCTGTTTCTGAAGGAAATGAACCACGAATAGGTTTCCCTGCAATGTATGCACTACTGTTTTTTTTGTTTTGTTTTTTGTTTTTTGCTTTTGTTTTTGTTTTGGTACTGACTATTTCTTCCATCACAGCCTATTCAAAAAGAAGGAAGTTTAAACTCACTTTACAGATTTCATGTCCAGTGACTTGGCTCCCTGGTGTTCCAGGAGCAAGAGAAACTCTTGAATATTCTGAGTGTTCTCCTTTGTGGAACAGGTAATCCTGTGATTACCATGTTTTTAAGAATAAACACATAGGAGACATTTATAGCTTCCTTTAGTGTTTTTCTGTAGCCTATGCCAACTGGCATGGGATCCTGTGAACTGCTGCTGACAGGAAGGGAAACTGTGGTGGTAGCTACTGAAGTGAACAGACTGACATTCTACATAAGACTATGCCTGTCACAACTGGATTAAGAAAATGTGGCACATATACACCATGGAATACTATGCAGCCATAAAAAAGGATGAGTTCGTGTCCTTTGTAGGGACATGGATGCAGCTGGAAACCATCATTCTCAGCAAACTTTCGCAAGAACCGAACACCAAATACTGCATGTTCTCACTCCTAGGTGGGAATTGAACAATGAGATCACTTGGACACAGGAAGGGGATCATCACACACCAGGTCCTATTGCGAGGGCGGTGGGGAGGGATAGCATTAGGAGATATACCTAATGTAAATGACGAGTTAATGGGTACAGCACACCAACATGGCACAGGTATACATATGTAACAAACCTGCACGTTGTGCACATGTACCCTAGAACTTAAAGTGTAATAAAAAAAAAAAAGAAAAAAGAAAAAAAAGAATATGCCTGTCACTTCTCTTATATTCTAGATGCATTTCTACTGTGCCTGATAGTCCTGTCAGTGAGAAGAAAGGTCTCTGCCTCATGTGATTTACATTTGATTTATGGAAAACAGAAAATTAACAAGAAGTATAATAAATATGTTTGAGTGATGGATGAGGTTATAGTACTTTGCGGAATCATGATGAGCAGAGCGGGGAGAATCAGTGTTCCAGGAAGGCTGTTGCAGGTCAGTGGGCCTCAGACAGGTGTCCAGAGAACTAACACTGTCACACAGGCCATGGGACAATGCCTGACTTAGATGGCCCAGTTTCTGAAACTCCTTAACAGAACTACTCAGGATGGTCAGAATACATATTGTGCTTTCAGACAAGAAGTAACCGCCTTTCCTTGGCCGCCATTCTCATTTATGTGTTCACCTCAGCACAACAGGGCAGTGAGAAGAACCCCAAAGTCTGAAAATGATGAAGCTTACCTCCTGGAGCTTCTGACCCAGTGGCCCTGACCCCTCCTGTGGAACTTGTGGCCTCTGAGAGAAAAGAAAGCAAGAATGAAGTCTGCAGTATGGGGAGTGCAGGGTTATGTAACCCTAGGAGCCTGTCACCCAAGCAGCCATGGTGTAGCATTCCCTGTGTGGCTTTGAACTTGCCTGTGTTGTCGTTCCCAGGCTCCAGAGTCTTTCCAGAGAATGCCCCAGTGGTAGCTATTAAGAAAGAGATGGGTAGTCATGGATCAGTACCTTGTCATCATCAAGTGGGCAGAGAATAACAACCTCACAAATGGCTAAATCTGTATGCTTATTCAATATTTCAGGAAACTGGGCTTTAAATCCCAAAAGGTCATCCATATACTCCTCACATAACATCCTTCCCATGGTATAGTACCAAAGGAATTTAACTTATTGGGTCTCCATTTATCTAGATTTCAGGAAGAGGCTCCTAGCAGCTATCACTCTAATTTCTCTACATAACTATCCAATGGCTGCATGATTACCTTGGGAACGACCGGGACGGTCTGCTTAAAGTGTATAAATAAATTAAATTTTGAGTTTGTGATTTGCTATCACTGAATTGCTATTTTTGAGTGTCTGATTTGCTATTAATTTCAATAGCGAACCTGCAGTTACTTTTGCACCAACCTGATATACTTAATAAATTAAGGTAAGATTTTACCTAACAATGTTCCATGTGGAAAAATATGTGGCATGCATATATTTCAAGCAATAACTTTTAATGGATATTTTTAAAAGTGAGTGCAACGACCCAGCAATGCTCACCGGTGGTTATTCTACCTCTTGTCGTTGCACTTCCACCTAGGGAAGCTGTGGCCCCTGAGAGACAGAAAAACAGGGAAGTCATATTAGGAAATATTCAAGGACCATGAAAAGATACAAATGATACAACTTCTTGAAAGAACAGCAGCAGAGGAGACATCGAACATCGAAATATGGGAGGAGCTCTGAAGGTTCCCTGGCTACCTGCAGACTCACCCGTGTTGGAACTGCCAGGGGCAAGAGTTGTGCCAGGAGCTGCCCTGGTGGTGGCTGAAACACAAGGAAGAGTGTGATCACCATGATGATCAACTTTTCCCTTTCCTGTAGGCCTGCCTCTAAAACTATCCAGACCTATCCAAATTATTTATAAATGGTACTTTCACTGATTCTTCCTGATGTGGTACTTTATATATTTCTCATTACCCATTTTACTAGCAAAACAATCAAGAGGTCCAAATCCTCAACTTGAGACCATGTGTCTGGTCTTTATCGGGACACAGGTAGTGTCCCCATTATTTACTATTTTATGTCCAGAATATGGAAGACCAAAATAATTTCCCTGGGACTGTAATGCATCAAGAACATACTAAACATTTCTGTTGTTTCTTAGGCATGAAAAACACTCTTTAGGAATGTTTCTAAGGTTCATTTAAGTTTTTTCTTCTTCCCTAGATCAAAACTGTTCATAGTTCCCAGTAATGCCCTGGCAACGTTTCTATGAAACCTCACAGGAGAAACTTCTCAGAACAAATTCAATAGAAATCCCACTATAAAAGAGGCTATTGGTAAAGTTTTAGAAAATATAAAATCTAAAGGGAGTTCTACCAGGCCTAAGATGCATTATCCCTAAATAAATGCATAATATCCTGCAGAAAAGTCCACTCCCAAACAAGTCATCCTAATGAGAGTCAAGATTCACAGTGACATGCGAATTATGGGCTGCTCATCCTCACCTGCTCTGGAGTCAGTTTCTGTACTGCCCCTGCCTCTTGTGAAAGTTGTGGTCTCTGAGAAAAGAAAGAATAAAATCAAGAGGTCTGGAAGACACTGGCAAAAAGCATCAAGTTGCTATTTTGTGATTGCAGCTCTACAACGTCATCATGCATTCAAGATGAGGATTTCCTTCCCATTCAACTACCTGTGTGGGATCCTCCAGATGTAATTGTTGTCCCAGGGAATTCACCAGAAGTACCTACAATGAGAAGGTAAAGCAGCTAATAGGACAAACAACACTGGAAACAGCAATGCTGCCTTGATCCACTGGAAGACCTTTCCTCAGAATCTCTGTTTCTGAAGAAAATGAATTGTGAATGATTTTCTCTGCAATGTATACACTATTGTTTTGCTACTGGCTATTTTTTCCATCACAGGCTATTTAAAAAGAGGGAAGTTTAATCTGACTTTACAGATTTCGTGTACAGTGACTTGGCTCTCCGGTGATCCAGGAGCAAGAAAAAGTCTTGAACATTCTAAGTGTTCTCCTTTGTGGAAAAGGTAATATTGTAATTATCATGTTTTTAAGAATAAACACATAGGATATGTTTATAGACTCCTTTAGTGTTTTTCTGTAGCCTATGCCAACTGGCATGGGATCCTGTGAACTGCTGCTGACATGAAGGGAAATGAGGGTGGTAGTCATTGAAGTAAACAGAGTGACTTTCTACGTAAGAATATGCCTGTCAGTCCTCTCATATTCTGGAACCATTTCCACTATGCCTGACAGTCTTCTTTCAACGAGAAGAAGAGACAAAGGTCTCTGCCTCATGTGATTTACATTTGTGGGAGAGGGAACAGATGAAATAAACAAGGAGTGTAAAAAACATGTTAGTAAGATAGTAGCAGGTGATTGTACTTTGCAGAATCATGATGAGTAGAGCAGACAGAATTGGTGTTCCAGGAAGGCTGCTGCAGGTCAGTGGGCCTCAGACAGCTGTCCAGAGAACTAACACTGTCACACAGGCCATGTGACAATGCCTGACTCAGATGGCCCAGTTTCTAAAACTCCTTAACAGAACTACTCAGGATGGTCAGTTGTTGTGCTTCCAGACAAGAAGTAACTGCTTTTCCTTGGCCGCCATTCTCATTTATGTGTTCACCTCAGCACAACAGGGCAGTGAGAAGAATCTCAAAGCCTGGGAATGGCGAAACATACCTCCTGGAGCTTCTGACCTGGTGGTCCTGACCCCTCCTGTGGAACTTGTGGCCTCTGAGAGGAAAGAAAGCAAGAATGAAGTCTGCAGTATGGGGAATTCAGGGTTATGTTACCCTAGAGGCCTGTCACCCAAGCAGCCATGGTGTAGCATTCCCTGTGTGCTTTTTGACTTGCCTGTGTTGTCGTTCCCAGGCTCCAGAGTCTTTCCAGAGAATGCCCCAGTGGTAGCTATTAAGAAAGAGATGGGTAGTCGTGGGTCAGTACCTTGTCATCATCAAGTGGGCAGAGAATAACAACCTCATAAATGGATAAATCTGTATGCTTATTCAGTATTTCAGGAAACCGGGCTTTAAATCCCAAAAGGTCATCCATATACTCCTCATATAACATCCTTCCCACGGTATAGTACCAAAGGAATTTTTACTTATTTGGTCTCCATTTCGCTAGGGTTCAGGAACAGGATCCTAGCAGCTATCACTCTAGATTCTCTATATAACTTTCCAATGGCTGCATGATTACCTTGGGGACTAGAGGAAACGTCTGCTTAAAGTAGAGAAAGAAATTAAATTTTGAGTTTCTGATTTGCCATCACTGATTTGCTATTTTTGAGTTTCCAATTTGTTATGATTTTCAATAGCAAAACCACAATAACTTTTGCACCAACCTGACATAATTGATGAATGAAGGTAAGATTTTACCTAACAATGCTCAGTGTTGCAGAAATGGGTAGCATGCATATATTTCAAGCAATAACCTTTAATGGATATTTTTAAAGAGTGAGTCCAATGACTCAGTAATGCTCACCGGTGGTTATTCTACCTCTTGTTTTTGCACTTCCACCTAGGGAAGCTGTGGCCCCTGAGAGACAGAAAAACAGGGAAGTCATATTAGGAAATATTCAAGGAACATGAAAAGAACATGATGCAACTTCTTGAAAGAACAGCAGCAGAGGAGACATCGAACATCGAAATATGGGAGGAGCTCTGAAGGTTCCCTGGCTACCTGCAGACTCACCCGTGTTGGAACTGCCAGGGGCAAGAGTTGTGCCAGGAGCTGCCCTGGTGGTGGCTGAAACACAAGGAAGAGTGTGATCACCATGATGATCAACTTTTCCCTTTCCTGTAGGCCTGCCTCTAAAAACTATCTAGGCCTATCTGAATTATTTATAAATGGTACTTTCACCAATTCTTCCTGAGGTGGTATCCAGTATAATTATCGTTATCCATTTTACTAGCAAAACAATCAGAATGTCGGGTTCCTCAACCTAAGGCAATATTTCTGGTCTTCCATCAGGAGACAGGTGGTGGTCCCCATGTTTACCATTTTACTTCCCAGAATATGAAAGACAAAAACAATTTTCCTGGGACTCTTACACATCAAGAATATACTAAACATTTCTCTTGCTTCTAAGTCATCAAACAACTCTTTAGGAAGGTTTCTAAGGTTCACTTAAGTTTTTTCTTCTTCCCTACAACAAAACTGTTCATAGTTCCTAGTAATACCCTGGCAACGTTTCTATGAAACCTCACAGGAGGAAGTTCTCAGAACAAATGCAATAGATATCCCAGTATAAAAGAGGCTATTGGCAAAGTTTTAGAAACTATAAAATCTAAAGGAAGTTCTACTGGGCCTAAGATTCATTATCCCTATATAAATGCATAATATTCTGCAGAAAAGTCACTCCCAAACAAGTCATCCTAATGAGTCAAGATTCACAGTAACATGTGAATTATGGGCTGCTCATCCTCATCTGCTCTGGACTCAGTTCCTGTACTGCCCCTGCCTCCTGTGAAAGTTGTGGCCTCTGAGAAAAGAAAGAATAGGATCAAGGGGTCTGGGAGATACTGGTAAAAAGCACTGAGTCACTCTTTCACGACTGCAGCTCTACAAAGTCATCAAGCATTCAAGATGCAGGTTTCCTTCCCATTCAACTACCTGTGTGGGAACCTCCAGATGTAAATGTTGTCCTTGGGAATTCACCAGAGGTACCTAAAATGAGAAGGTAAAGGAGCTAATAGGACAAACAACACTGGAAACAGCAAGGCTGCCTTGATCCACTGGAAAACCTTTCCTCAGAATCTCTGTTTCAGAGGGAAATGAACCATGATGGCTTTCCCTCCAATGCATTGACTATTGTTTTGCTACTGACTACTTCTTCCATCACAGCCTATTTAGAAAGAAGAAAGTTTAATCGCACTTTACAGATTTCATGTCCAGTGACTTGGCTCTCTGGTGATCCAGGAGCAAGAAAAAGTCTTGAACATTCTAAGTGTTTTCCTTTATGGAACGGGTAATCCTGTGATTATCATGTTTTTAAGAATTAACACATAGATGTTTATAGCTTCCTTTAGTGTATTTATGTAGCCTATGCCAACTGGCATGCGATCCTGTGAGCTGCTGCTGACACCAAGGGCAACTGTGTTGGTACCAACTGAAGTAACCAGAGTGACATTCTACATAAGAATATGCCTGTCACTCACCTCATATTCTAGAAGAATTTTCACTGTGTCTGACAGTGAGAAGAAGAAAGTCTCTGCCTCATGTGATTTACATTTGTGGAAGAGGGAACACAGGAAATAAACAAGAAGTATAACAAATATGTTTGAGAGATGGCAGCAGGTCATAGTGCTTTGTGGAATCATGATGAGCAGAGCGGGGACAATCAGGGTTCCAAGAAGACTGCTGCAGGTCAGTGGGCCTCAGCCAGGTGTCCAGAGAACTAACACTGTCACACAGGTCATGGAGCAATGCTTGACATACATAAGCCAGTGAATCAAATTCTTTAGCAGGACTACTCAGGATGGTCAGAATACATGTTGTGCTTCCAGGCAAGAAGTAACCCCCTTTCCTTGGCCCCCATTCTCATTCATGTGTTCACCTTAGCACAACAGGGAAATGAGGAGAACCCTGAGATCTGGGACTGACGAAGCTTACCTCCTGGAGCTTCTGATCCGGTGGCCCTGACCCCTCCTGTGGAACTTGTGGCCTCTGTGAGAAAAGAAAGCAAGAATGAAGTCTGCAGTATGGGGAGTACAGAGTTATGTAACCCTAGGAGCCTGTCACCCAAGCAGGCATGCTGTAGCATTCCCTGTGTGCTTGTGGACTTGCCTGTGTTATCATTCCCAGGTTCCAGAGTCTTTCCAGAGAATGCCCCAGTGGTAGCTACTAAGAAAGAGAAGAGCAGTCACGGGTCAGTATCTCATTACCATGAAGTGGGCAGACAGTATCAGCAAATAAAGAGACACAGTTTGCATACTTATTTATTATTTCAGTAAACTGGCAATCTTTTTTTTTTTTTTTTTTTGGAGACAGAGTCTCACTCTTACCTAGACTGGAGCATAATGGCACAATCTCAGCTCACTGCAACCTCCACCTCCTGGGCTCAAGCCATCCTCCAGCCTTAGCCTCCCGAGTAGCTGGGACTATAAGCACATGCCACCATGCCCAGCTAATTTTTGTATTACTATTATGATTATTATTATTTGTAGAGACAGGCTTTCACCATATCACCCAGGCTGGTCTCAATCTCCTTGGCTTAAGTGATCCTCCCACCTCGGTCTCTCAAAGTTCTGGGATTACAGGCATGAGCCACCATGCCCGGCTATTAACTGGGCTTTTTATGTCTAATAGTAATCTGCATATTCTTCATAAAATATACATGTGACAAAATATTTACCAAGTAATTTTTTACTTATTGGGCTTTCTTTCTTCTAGAGTTCAGGACTAGAGAGGTAGAAGCTAACTATCTCACAGCTTCTGTTCAAAGCTGTTCAGAGCAGAGGAAATAAGAACAAAATCTGAGAATCTGAAACCTCAGTCAATGAATAATGGTAAGATTATCTTTAATAATCCTCAGTATTGGAGAAATGATTAGCATGGATACATTTCAGTCTGTAATCCTTTGGGGGTATTAATGGCAGGTGAATGCAATGCTCACCTGTGGCTAATCCACTTCTTGTGGCCCCACTTCCTCTAATGTATGTTGTGGTCTCTGAGAGAGAGAAAAACAGAGAGGACATATTTGGAAAATATTGAAAGGCCATGAAACAGATATATTAGTCATGGATAGAATTGCACCAAATGAGGCGTCTAACTATGTAAAGATCCTTGAAGAGTTTCCTGACAACCCGTAGACTCACTTATATTGGAACTGCCAGGGGCAAGAATTGTGTCAGAAGTTATCCCAGTGGTGGATGAAACATCAAGAGGACTGTGGTCATTATGGTGAAAGAATCTAAGCATATCATCATTATATCCAAAAACCTCTCTTTCTGGTTCTTCCCTGATGACAGGCCAGATGTATTTTCTCATTAACAAATTTATTATCAAACTAGTAAGAGTGATCAATTTCTCAACATGTGGCAATAGTCTTGGAATTCCATGAGAGGAAGACAGGTGGTTTCCTTCCATATTCATTGGCTTTACTTTAAAAAAATTAAGCTTAATGAGAATTTTAGACATTCATAAAATAATTATTATTTGTATTGCTTTGGGTCATTATTATTTGTATTGCTTTGGGTCATAGAAACCTTTACCAGGCATCCCTAAATAAAACACAGACTCTCTCATGCAAAGCTTAAGAGACCTAACACTTATGATGCCAAATCAGGGGCTTTCTTCTCACCGGTTTTGAATCCAGTTCCAGAAGTACCAGTCTCTTCAGTGGAAGTTGTGGCCTCTGAGGGAAGAAAGAGAGTGGTAAAGTCTATGAATGTGGAATACTGGGAGAGGATACTCGGGTGAGATTTTATCATAGCAGCCCTAAAATACATAGAATGACATTTGACATTAAGTACAACACATTAGAACTTCCCGATATAATGGTCATTCGAGAAGATTCTCCCGTGATACTTGAAATGGAAAAAGAAAATGGAAATGGAATAATAGAGCATTGTCTCCCAAATTAAGCTTGGAAGGATCAACATGGCAACCCTAAAGCACTGAAGCCCTTTCCTGAGAACATTCTATTTCTATAATGAATGGAAAATGAACAACTTCCTAGCACTTCATTTTCCAGGCCAACCAGAGATGAATGTGTTGCTATTGGGTTTCTCTTTCACTATGTCACAAGGGTAGAATAGAGTTTAAATCACCCTAATCTGTTTGCCTTCTAGGAGCATATCCCCCTTGTACGACAGAGGTGCCTACAGAGGAAACAAAGCATAATTTTATCTTTATAAGTAGAACTCTTGGATACAACTTGCGGTGTTTTATAATCAGTTGTCTTCATGAAGCTTTCTGGTGAGGGGAGAGAGGAAACAAACATCTTGTAAAAGTAAATGAGAAAAATGACAGAAAGTGTCAAGCTGTGGGTGGAAAAGTACACTGGGAAAACAAGGACTGGAAGTTCTGGAAGGTTGGAATACATGCAATAGACTCTCAAGCCTCCTATCAGAAAAAAATGTCTCCATAAGCCAGGATACTGGAGATAGCCTGGCTGAGCCCTTTGGGGTCATGGAATCACAAGCAGAATCACGGGCCAGGTAGATATGACATAATATGGCCCCAGAGAAAATCCCCCTCCCTCAAAAACCTTCATGTTATTGTTCACTGCAGCCACCCAAATAGGGAGATGAGAGCAGGCCTCAGCCTGACAAGCTCACCTGGTGGGCCTGCTCGGGTGGTCCGGTTGTCTCCTGAGAAAGTTGTGACCTCTGAGAGAGAAAGGAATTGGAGGTATAATGACTACACATGACATTCTGTGGCTCTCAGAGACTAGACTGCTCAACGGGTCGTGATTAGAATTCCTGACCTGTTTGGGCACTTCCAGTTTCCAGAGTTTTGCCAGAGATGCCCTCAGTAGTACCTGAAATAAGAAAAGATTATGTAGTCAGTTTGTCAATTTGTCCTCCTTAATGATATGAGAATAAGCTATTAAAGGAAAAAGAAAATACTTATTTGCATCAATATACTAAAAATTTATTTTTCTGGATTTTGTATTTTAGGAGTTAATCCATTTACTGCCCATGGAACATACAGTTTCCTCGGCAAGTTTACAAACATCACAACTGAGGCCCTTTTTTAAGGTTTAGACACAGGAAGATAGATTTGGGCTCAAGTCACCTCTATAACTATCAGGGAATGGGTCCCATGATGCCCTGATCAAGTGCCTTTAGGCCCAAGGCAGATATAAGGAGGGAAAGTTGAAATTTATGAACCATATTTAATGATGTTAAATATTGAACACCTGCTGAATTTGTGTCTAATATGCCAGATCCGGGAAATTCAATGAGTTCTGCTATATTTCTAGCAACACATGGGAAACTTACAAATTACACTTAGTTCCTTAGGAGAGCTCACCTGTGACTATTTCAGCACTTGTTATACCACTTTCTCCTACAGAGGTTGTGGTCTCTGAAAAAGATGGAAAAAGAATAGCAGTGAGGGCAAAGATTAGAAGAATCTGAGAAAAGTATGGTAGAATTGCCCAGGCAGACACCCCACTGAGGAGCCCTTTCCAAGCAGTGGTTCCTCCCAGCCTGGTGCTTTACCTGAGTTGGAGCTCCCAGGGGCAACTGTTGTAGCAGAGGGCACTCCAGCTGTGCCTAGGTAGGAAAAAAGAGAAAGATGGGCACTCTTTTGTAATGCTTAGAAGAATGTGGCAGGCAACATGCCTGTCTTTGACTTTGGAGCAGGAAAAGATACTTCCTGGACCTATAACTGACAGGAGGACAGACATGTTTTGTGTTTTCTGTGTGCCTTTGCAAGGCCAAGGATAAGAAGACTGCCCTGATGACTTATTTTTGCCAATGTTGAAGGTCATATAAAAGGCATTTGTGAAATCTACCTGTCATACTTCCTGGTGCTCCAGTGGTGGCTCCTAATAAAAAGAAAAAAAAGAAGAAGAAGGATGAGAAGGAAAGAAAGACAAAGGAGAAAAAAAGAAAATTTTGAATTTTTATCTCTGAAGTGAAGTATGACAACCTAATGGTTTCTATGCTGAATACAAGTCAACACTATGATGATAAACAGACTATGCTCTTCTCAAAGGGAAATAATTGCAGAGCTGAAGCTACTGCAACTCTCCTCTCCAGAGGCCTAGAACCCTGAAGTTAGTCTCTAAGAAGGGAAAGCCTTCAGGAAATTTGGGCCCACATGTTTACAAATCCAGATCTAAGAAGAAATTCTGTTTCCCCTGAAATATTACAGCCTTAAAAGAAATTTAGAACTGCACTCCACATTAAAGTTATTCTTTGCATCATCAATGCAAATTTTCTGTAACTTAAAAACTCATTGTTAAAAAATGTTTCCTCTAAGAAATCTATCAAAATACAACAATAAATAATGAATACTACAACATATTTACCTGATTTTATTTCAGTTCTAGTGGTGCCAATTCCACCTGGGGAAGTTGTAGTCTCTTAAAGATGGAAAGAAAACCAAAATTAATTGGGTATTAAGGAAGAGGGATGAGCTAAGTGGATGTCAAGACATGCAATAAGCCTAAATCAAAATATCTTGTCACCTACTATTAAGTCACAAGAGAAATCTTTCTGACTGTAAACGTGATGGAAACCTTCAATATCCAAGTATAATTGTTAAATGGTGAGGTAAAACATTTTCAAATCATATTGTTCTTAATTGAAATGTAAGTGTTTCTTAATTGGAATAAGTTATTTAAACTTAATTTCAAAAGGTATACGGTCAGAACTCATAAATGATTGATATGCTTATTACTATTATCATCATTATTTATTGCTTTAAATATTAGATTTTTCACGTGCAAGAAGTTTGCCAGTGGCTGCCACATTGAAAGTTGGAATTAGAAAGTGATAGGAATCAAAATCTGAATTCTTTACCCGTAATAAGAATGAACATGTCATATCATGAAGGTGTGGGAACTATGTGTTTTCTCAAAGTGCCAAGAAGCTCTTTTCAGGGGTTTCTAGAACCAAGATTTAACCTACATATGTTTTCCATGCACCATTTCTGTCTCACAGAAAATTTAATGACAAAACTTTCCATAACTCAATTATTTCCTCTAGATATCAATGAGAGAAATAAAAACATGTCTCTCCAATCACACAACTGATTCTCAGTGCCTTAGCTTCATGGTGAAGTCTCCGTGGAACAGAAGAAAGAAAAACAAAAGAATTTGAGTGTCGGGCCTTTAGTCATTTAGGTAATATCCCGCCTATCTGGTAATCCATGTTCAGAAAAGACTCTTCTACTGAGAAGGAGGTAGTGGATTGTCTGTGCTTACTCGAAGTGGTTCTAACCCCAGTCATTCCACTTGCTCCAGGAGAAGTTGTGGCTGCTGGCAGAGGAAGGACATGAATAGAAAAGATTCAGGGGGCATGGAATGGAATGGTGATGCTTCTGCATTGAAACACTCAAAGACATTATGGCAAGCACCCATGAAGGGATTCCCCACCACACAGTGGACTCACCTGTGCTGAAACTTCCAGGGGCAACTGTTGTGCCAGGCGCCATCACAGAGGTGCCTGAAACACAAAGGGATTGAGGGGACCATAGTGATTCAATAAGTTCTAGGAAGGCCCAAATCTTAAAGGGATATGCTGTATTTATGTATTTATTTATTTCCTACAACATACATCTCTCTCTGAGCATGAGACTGATGGTGAACTATATATATTTGCCTGCTTTCAAAAATTCATAACAAAGCACATAGAAAATGTTTCCAACTTCAAGCACAACTACAAAGTTGATAAAAGGGAAACCAGATGCATTTTCTCGATGCTCACCTGCTTGCCTCCCTGGGACTGAAGTGATGCCTACTGTGAGGTACGTAAGAAGAAAGAAAAAAGATTTAAATATGTTGAAACTTCAGATGTTGGAGAAAATTTTGGGAAAGCCAATTGTAAGATACATACACACAGATGCATGCATGAACCCTGGTTCCATGGGGCTCTTTCCTACCTCACACACATTCACACATGTACACACAGAAAACTGTGGCTTCCAGCTCAAATGCTGGTGGTAATAGTAACACAACGGGAAAACCCTCCCCATCCTCAGCCTCAATAGAGGGAGACTCAATTTTACAATAAGTAGCCTTTCAAAAAAGATTTCTCCCTAGTAACAAACCTATATTGAATCACTTGCAGTGCCTATAAAAACCACAAACACCCTCAAGGAAAGTTAAAAGACCTAATCTAGACAACCCCAAATTATGGGCTTTTTAGTCTCACCAGTTTTGAATACAGTTCTGGAAGGACCAGTCTCTTCAATGAAAGTTGTGGGCTCTGAGGAAAGAAATAGAGTAGGGAAGTCTGTGAATTTGGAATACTGAGAGGAGATACTGGGGCGTTATTTTATCACAGCAACCCTAAAAGTGATATCATTACATCTGACATTAAATATGAGGCACTTTATTCTTGTTAAGCTATGTGTGTTAGAACTTCCAGATATAATGGTTGTTCCAGAAGATTCTCCTAAAAAGAAAAAGGGGTAAATGCAGCAATAGAGTATTTTCTCCCCATTTATGCTTGGAAGCATCAATGTGGCCCTAAAGCACTGGAAGCCCTTTCCTGAGGATACTCTGTCTCTATAGTGAATGGAAAATGAACAACTTCTAGCACTTCATTTTCCTTGGCCAAACTGAGATGGATATGTTGCTGCTGGGTTTCCCTTTTGCTATAAGGCAAAGGTAGACTAGGGTTTAAATCACCCTGACCTGTTTCCCTTCCAGGGACATATCCTTCTGATGTGCCAGAAGTGCTTACAGGAGAAATACAACATGGTTTTAACCTTAAGCAGGACTCTTTGATACAGCTAGGGGCATTTAAATAATCAGTTGACTTCACAGTTTTCTCATGAGGGGAGAGAGAAAATCAACATCATGTATAGCTAAATGAGAAAAATGATGGAAAGTGTCCAGCTGTGGGTGGAAAGGTAAATTGGGTAAAGGACAGCTGGACATTCTGGAAGGATGGGATAAGTGTAATAGACTCCCGAGCCTCATATCAGAAAAAAATGTTTCCGTAAGTCAAGATACTGAAGACAGCCTGGCTGAGCCATCTGAGATCATGGAATCACAAGCAGAATAACTGACCACATATAGGACACAATATGGCCCCAGAGAAAATCCCCCTCCCTCAAAAGCCTTCACATTATTTGTTCCCTGTATCCAACCAGAGAGAGAGATGATGAGAGCCTCAGGCCTCAGCCTAACAAGCTCACCTCCTGATGGTCCTGCTCGGGTGGTCCCGCTACCTCCTGAGAAAGTTGTGGCCTCTGAGAAAGAAAGGAATTGGATGTATGAAGAATGCACAGGACATTCTGGGGCCCTATAAGCTGTATTGCCCAGGGTGCCATGTTCAGAATTCCTGACCTGTGTGGGTACTTCCAGCTGCCAGAGTTTTGCCCTCAGTAGTACCTGAAATAAGAGAGGATTGTGATTAGTTGGTCAATCTGTTGTCATTAATGAAATGGCTATAGACTCCTATAGAAAAAAACCATTTTTTGTTAAACACACCAGAAAATTTATTTCTCTAGAGTTTTTGTTTTGTTTTGTTTTGTTTTTAAGAGTTAATCCATATACTGCCCATGGAACATATAGTTCCTTTGGCAAGTTTATAGAGAAAGTCCTCTACCATGGAGTTCCTTATTTAGGGTATTGTTACAGATAGAGAGATTTGGGCCCACATCACCTCTATAACTGTCAGGGAATGGGCTCCATGATGCCCTGATGAAGGGTCCTTAGACCCACAGCACAAGACGTAAGGAGGAAATGTTGATGTGTCTGAACTATATTTATTGATGTTAAATATTGATCATCTGCTAAATGTTTTTCTAATATGCCAAATATGGGAAATTCAGATTTTGCCATATTCTAGCAAGACATGGAAAATCATAGCAATGTATACTTAGTTCCTTAACTGAACTCACCTGTGGTTATTTCAGCTCTTGTTTTTCCACTTTCTCTTAAAGCAGTCACGGCCTCTGCAAAAGAGGGAAAAAGAATAGCAGTGAGGGCAAAGATTTGAAGAATCTGAGAAAAGCATGGTAGGATCACCCAGGCAGACACCTCATTAGGGAGCCCTTTCCAAGTACTTGTTCCTCCCAGTCTGGTGCTTTACCTGAGTTAGAGCTTCCAGGGGCAACTGTTGTCACAGAGGGCACTCCAGTTGTGCCTAGATAGGAAAGAAAAGAGAAAGATCAACATAGAGACCCTTTTATGACCCTTGAAAGAATGCGGCTGACAGCATGTCCATCTGTGACTTCAGAGCAGGAAAAGACGCTTCCTGGTCCTATAACTGACAGGAGAGGCATTTTTCATGTGTATTGTGTTCCTTGGCAAGGCCAAGGTTAACGCAATGGCTAATATGCTTGTCCTTTTTTTTTTTTTTTTTTTTTTTTTGCCAATGTTGAAGGTCATTTGAAAGGCTTTCCCAAGTTTACCTGTCTTACTTCCTGGTGTTCCAGAGGTGGCTCCTAATGAAAAGAAAAAGAGAAGAAGAAGGAGGAGGAAAGAAAGAGAAATAAGGAAGAAAAAATATTTTTGAATTTTTATCTCCAAACTAAAATATGGGCATCTTAATGATTTCTACACTGATTTGAAGCTAGTACACTAATGTTATATAGACTATGCTCTTTTCAAAGGGAAAACCATTTCAGAGCCAGAGCTGTTATTGTAACCCTCCTCTGCAGAGTCCTAGACCCCTGAGGTTAGTATCTGAAAAAGAAAAAGCCTTTAGGAAATTTGGGCCCACATATTTACAAATCCAAATCCAAGAAGAATCTCTGTTCCCCTTAAAATATTACAGCTTTAAAGGAAATTTAAAACCACTTCCACATTAAGGTGATTTTTGCATTATCAATGCAAATTTTCTGTAACTTAAAATTATTTCAAAATTAAAAGATCATTAAAAATATTTTTCTCTACAAAATCTATCAAAATACAATAATAAATGTAAATACCCTAAAGTCTACCTGATTTTATTTCTGCTCCAGTGGTGCCACCTCCTCCTAGGGAAGTTGTGGTTTCTTAAAGATGAAAAGAAAACTAAAATTAATTCAGTATTAAGGAAGAGGGATGAGCAAGCAGATGTCACTACATGAGATAAGCCCAATTCAAAATGTCTTGTCACCTACTATTAAGTCAGAAAAGAAGACCTACTGACTGTAAAAGTGATGGAAACCTTTAATACACACATTTAATTGATAAAATGGGGAGATAAAACATTTTAACTCACATGGTTCTTAGTTGGACCTTAGTTATTTCTTAATTGGAATAAGATATGTAAAATTCTTAACAAAAAAGCTTATATAGTAAGGAATGCATAAATGATAGATATGCTCACTATTATCATCATCATTATTTATTGCTTTAAATATTATACTTTTCATGTGTAAGAATTTTGCCAGTGGCTACCAAAAATGAACTTGGTATTAGAGAACAATGGGAATCAATATCTCAATCTTTACCCATAATGAGAAAAAGATGGCCTACGATGGGGTAAGGGAGCTATGTTTTCTCAGCATGTCAACAAGCTCTTTTCAGAGGTTCTAGAATCAAGAGTTAATTTATATATGTTCTTCACACCTTTTATATCTCATGGAATATTTAATGACAACCATTCCAAAAACTCAATTACTTCCTTTAGATATCAATGAGAGAAAGATATTTCTTTCTAATCACCCAACTGATTCTCAGTGCCTTAGCCCCATGCTGAAGTCTCTTTGAGGCAGAGGAAAGGAAGATAAAAGAGTCTGAGGATCTGACATTTGGTTATTACGTAAAATCCTGCCTATCCAGTAATCTGTGTTCAGAAAATGCTCTTCACAGGAGGTACAAACAGTAGATGTCATTCAGATAACCTTGTCTACTGGGAAGCAGTTAGTAGTTCATCAGTGGTTACCTTCAGCGGGTCCAGCCCCAGTGGTTCTACTTGCTCCAGGAGAAATTGTGGCTACTGAGAGAGGAGGGACATAAATGAAAAAGATTCAGGGGCCTAGGGATGGAATGGTGGTGCTTCTGCATATAAGCACCAAAGGAAAGACATTATTGTAGTAAGCACTCAAGAAACGATTCCTGTGGAATCAGTAAAGAAACTGTGGACTCACCTGTGCTGAAAATTCCAGGGGCAACTGTTGTGCCAGGTGCCACCCCAGAGGTACCTGAAACACATTATATCTCTTTTAGAGTCAGGTCTTCACTTGACTTACTGACCATTGTGGCTCAGTAAGTCAAGTGAAGACCTGACTCTGAAAGGGATATAATGTATTTATTTGCCATAACCGAAAACTCTTTTTTTGAGGTTATGGCAGACGGTGAACTAAGTGTATTTGCTTGCATTCGACAATTCATAACCAAAGCAAATAGAGAAATACTGTTTGCAACTTCAGGTGCTTCTCCTGGAAATTTAATAAAAGGGAAACTAGATGCATTTCCCTAAGGCTGACAAACTTGCTCCCCTGGCACTGCAGTGATGCCTGCTATGAGACAGAAAGTAGGGGAAATAAGGTTTAAATGTGCTGCAAACTAGATGTAGGACAAAATATTGGCAAAGCAAAGTTTTGTCCATATACAGATACACACATATGCATGCATGCATCCTGGTTCCATGGGCTTTTTTTCTGTTTCTCACACACACACACGGAAAACATTCTGAATTCCAGCTCCAATTCTGGTGATGGGGTAATACCGCTGGAGACATCTCAGCCCATTCTCAGACCTGAAGCAGTGAGGCTCAATTCTAGAATTAGTAGATTTACAAAAAAAATGTATCTCTATAGCAAATTCATTTTTAATTACTTGCAATGTACCTAAATAAAATATAAACACTCTTAGGAGAAGCTTGATTCCTAATCTTGATGACCCTAAATCATGGACTGTTGATTCTTACCAGTTTTGAAGCCAGTTCCAGAAGTACCAGTCCCTTTTGTGGAAGTTGTGGCCTCTGAGGGGCAAAAAAAAGTAGGAGAATAGTGACATCTGGGAATTTGGAATACCACAGAGGATATTGGGGTATTCTTTTATAATAGCAGCCCTAAAAGAGATATCATGACATCTGACATGAAATAAGAGGCATTCCCTTCTTGTTAAGCTACCTGTGTTAGAACTTCTAGATATAATGGTCATTCCAGACAATTCTCCAGTGGTACCTAAAATGCCAAAAAAGGGAAATGGAGTAATAGATCATTATCTCCCCAGGTTAGCTTGGAAGCATTCGTGTGTAGCCCTAAAGTACTGGAAGCCCTTTCCTGAGGGCACTATATCCCTATAGAGAATGGAAAATGAGCAATCTCCAAGAACTTGATTTTCCAGGCCAACCTGGGCTGTGTGTGTTGCTACTGGGTTTCCCTTTCTCTATGAGGCAAGGGAAGAATAGGGCTTAAATCACCCTGACCTGTTTCCCTTCCAGGAACCTATCCCCCTGGCGTAACAGAGGTGCCTACAGGAGAAACAAAGCACAATTCTATACTTATAAGCAGGACTCTTTGATACAACTTGGAGCATTTTAATAATCAGTTGTTTTCATGAAGTTTTATAGGAGAGGAGAGAGGAAACAAATACCATATGTAAGTAAAGTAGAAAAACGATAGAAAGTGTCTCAAACCATGGGTGGAAAGGAAAACTGGGTAAGGAGAGTTGAAAGTCCTGGAAAGTTGGAATATATGCAATATACTCTCAAACAATCAGAAAAAAATTGTTTCCATAAGCCAGGACATCGAAGACAGCCTGACTGAGACACCTGAGGTCATGAATTCACAAGCAGAATAACTGACCAGGTTGATATGACAAATTATGGCCACAGAGAAAATGCAGGACCCTCCCTCAAAAGACTTTCACTGCATTACTGTTCATTACTGTTCACTGCAGCCACCCAGATCGAGAGCTGATGAGAGCCCCAGGCCTCAGCCTGACAAGCTCACCTCCTGGTGGTCCTGCTCGGGTGGTCCCGCTGCCTCCTGGGAAAGTTGTGGCCTCTGAGAGAGAAAGGAATTGGAAGTATAAAGATTGGACAGGACATTCTGGGTTTCCCAAAGCTGATATTGCCTAAAGGGCCATATTCAGAATTCCTGACCTGTGTGAGCACTTCCAGGTTCCAGAACTTTGCCAGAGGTGCCCTCAGTAGTACCTGAAATAAGAAAGGTGGTCAGCTGATCAATCTGTTGCTTCTCATGAAATGGGCATGGGCTCTTAAAGGAAAGATAATAACTTTGTTTCTTCAATATACCAGTACATTTATTTCTCTGGGCTTTCTAGTTTTAAGAGTTTATCCATATATTGCTCGTGGAACATATAATTCCCTCAACGAGTTTACACTGAAAGTCCTCCACCACTGAGATCCCTTTTTAGGATTTAGTTACAGGGAGATAGATTCAGGCCAAGTCACCTCTATAACTGCAAGGGAATGGGCCCCATGCTAGCCTGATGAAGAGGCCTTTGACACAGGGAACAAGACACAAGGAGGGAACATTGAAGTGTTGGAACCCTATCTATGGATGTTAAATATTGAACATCTGCTAAACATTTGTAATATGCCAAATGTTGAAAAGCCAAAGAATTTTGCTGTATTTCAAGTGAGACATGGGAAGTTATTACAAAGTACACTTAGTTCCTTAACGGAGCTCACCTGTGATTATTTCCCCATTTGTTTTTCCATTTTCTCCTACAGAAGTTGTAGCTTCTGCAAATGAGAGAAGAGGAATAACAATGAGGACAAAGATTTGAAGAATCTGAGAAGAGTATGGTAGGATCACCCAGGCAGACAACTCACTGAGGAGCCCTTCCAAAGCAGTGGTTCCTCCTAGCCTGGTGCTTTACCTGAGTTGGAGCTCCCAGGGGCAACTGTTGTACCAGAGGGAACTGCAACTGTGCCTAGGTGGGGAAAAAAGAAAAAGATCAACATGGGAACAATTTTGTGATCCCTGGAAGAATGTCGGTAACAAGTCTATCTGTGACTTTGAAACAGCAAAAGATACTTTCTGAACCTATAACTGACAGAAATATAGACGTGTTGCATGTCTACCATTTGCCTTTGTGAAGCCAAGTTTAACACCATGGCCAATATACCTGCCAATCTTTGCCAAGATTAAAGGTCATATCAAAGCTTTTTCCATATTTACCTGTTTTACTTCCTGGTGCTCCAGTAGTGACTCCTAATGAAAAAGAAGGGAGAAGAGAAGGAGGAGGAGGAAGATAAGAGGAGTAGGAAGAGGAGACGGAAGAGAAAGAAGAGAAGGACGAGGCAGAGGAGGAAAAAAAGAAGCCGGGGGAGAAGAAGCAAGAGGAGGAAGCAGAGGAGAGGAGGAGAAAGACGAGAAGGAAGAGGAGAAAAAGGATGAAGAAGAGAGAGAAAAAGAAGAAGAAAGAGGATTAGGTAGAGAAGGAGGAGAAGAAAGGAACAGGAGAAAAGGAAGACAGAGGAACAGGAAGACAAGAAAAAGGAGGAGGAGGCAGAGAAGGAAGAAGAAGAAAGATTTAGAATTTTTTCTTTGAACTAAAATGTGACATCTTAATGATTTCTCTGCTGAATAGAAATCAGTACTGTAATGTAACACAGACTAAGCTCTTTTCACAGGAAGAACCATTTCAGAGCCAGAGCTATTATATCTGCTTTCTCAAGAGGCCTAGAACCCAAGGGTTAGTCCCTGAGAAGGGAAAGCCATTAGGAACTTTGGGGCCAAGTGGTTTCAAATCCGAATCCAAAAAGTATTGCTGGTTTCCCCGAAATACTATAGTCCCCAAAGGATATAAAAACTGCATTCCACATGAAAGGGATTTTTGCTTTATCTTTGCACATTTTACATAATGTAATATTTCAAAATAAAAGGCTTGTTTTCCCTAAAAAATCCATGAACTTGGAATCAAACTATAACAATAAATAATGAAAATACCCAAATCTTCACCTGATTTTATTCCTGCTCCGGTGGTACCACTTCCTCCTAGGGAAGCTGTGGTCTCTTAACGATGGAGAGAAAACCAAAATTAATTGAGTATGAAGGAAGATGGGTGAGTTAAGCTGATGAGACTACGTGAGACAAATACAATTCAAAATGTCTTATCATCTACCACTAAGTCAGAAAAGAAGCCCTTTTCCATGTAAAAGTGTTTATCTTCAAGACACAAGTTTAATTGTCCATTTTTAACTCATAGATCTTCTTTGGACCTTAGGTAGTTGCAATGGTAATAAGGTATATAAAGGCCATATACGATATGTATATAGCAAGGAAATCATAAATGATCAATACGCTCATTACTATTAACATCATTATTTATTGCTTTAAGAATTAGACTTTTCATGAGAAAAAATTCTGCCACTGACTACCAGTGTGTAATAATTCCAGTGTGGGATTAGAAATAGGAATCAGTATCGCAATTCTTTACCCATAATGAGAAAGAAAATGGCCTAGGATGGGATAGGAAACTATGCGTTTCCTCAATGTGTCAACAAGCTCTGTTCAGAGGTTTCTAGAAGCAGGAGTTAATCTGTGTATGTTTTCTACATATCATTTATATCTCATGGAATATTTAATGAATAAAATGTCAATAACTCAATCACTTAATTTAAATATCAATGAGAGGAAGAAAAACATTTATCTTCAATCTCCTAACTGAATCTCAGTGCCTTGGCTCCATGGTGAAGTCTCCTTGAAGCAGAAGAAAAGAAGGTTAAAAAGTTGAATGTCTGGCCTTTAGTTATTAGGTAAAATCCTGCCTATGTGATAATCTTTCTTCAGAATATGCTCTTCACAGAGAGTACAAACAGTAGATGCAATTCAGGCAACGTGGTCCATGGGAGGCAGGTAGTGGTTCATCAGTGCTTACCTGAGGTGGGGCCAGCCCCTGTTATTCCACTTGCTCCAGAAGAAGTTGTGGCCACTGAGAGAGGAAGAACATAAATAGAAAAGATTTAGGGGACTTAAAATGGAAAGGTAGTTATTCTGCATAAAAGCACCAAAAGGAAAGGCATATTATCATAGCAAGTACCCATGAAAGGATTCCCCACCACACTGTGGACTCACCTGTGCTGAAACTTCCAGGGGCAACTGTTGTGGCAAGAGATACCCCAGAGGTGCCTGAAACACAAAGAGACTGAGGTGATCATGGTGCATGAGTAAGTCAAATGAAGAACCGAATCTAAAAGGAATATGCTCTATGTATGTATATATTTATTTATTTATATGCCACCACAGAAATCTCTCTCTGAGCATGAGGCAAATGGTGAACTACATGTATTTGCCTGCTTTCAACAATTCAAACCAAAGCACATAGAAAATGTTCCCAACTTCAGGCACACCTGGAAATTTGATAAAACAAAACTAGATGCATTTCCCCAATGCTCACCTGCTTGTTTCCCTGAGGCGGAAGTGATGCCTGCTGTGAGGGAGAAAGAGGAGGGAAAAAATGGCTTAAATGTATTAAAACTTGAGACATAAGAAAAAACATACTGAGTCAGCATTTTTATTCACATATACACTTGTAAATGCATGCGTCCTGGGTCCATGGGACTCTTTACTGTTTCACATACACACACGGAAAACTTTCTGAATTCCTCCTAAACTGCTAGCAATAGTTGTAACACAAATGGAGAAATTCCATCCCATCCTCAGAAATGGAACAGTAATGCTCCATTTTAAAATTAGTAGATTTTTAAAAAATGTATCTCCACCAGCAAATCTATTTTGAATCATTTGCAATGTCCTAAATAAAATAAACACAAACTCTCTCAAGAAAAGCTTGAGACACCTCATAATTATGATGCCATAATTATAATTATGATGCCAGATCATGGGTTGCTTCTTCTCACCAGTTTTGAATCCAGTTCCAGAAGTACCTGTCCCTTCTGTGGAAGTGGTGGCCTCTGACGGAAGAAAGAGGAGAATGAAAAAGGCTGGGAATTTAGAATACTGAAAGAAGATATCAGGATATTACTGTATCATAGAAGTCATAAAAGAAATATGACATCTGACATTAAATAAGAATTTACTTCTTGTTAAGCTACCTGTGTTAAAACTTCCAGATATAATTGTCATTCCAGACAATTCTCCAGTGGTACCTAAAATGTCAAAAAAAAAAAAAAACGGGGGGGGGGGGGAAGGAAATAAAGGAATAGAGCATTTTGTCTCCAGTTAAGCTTGAACCATCAACGTAGCCCTAAAGCACTGGAAGCCCTCTCCTGTAGACAGCATTTCTATAGAGAATGGAAAATGATCACCTTCCTAGCACTTGATTTTCCAGGCCCACACGATGGACAGGTTGCTGCTGGGATACACTTTTACTAAGGCAAGGGGGGGATAGGGCTTTAAATCACCCTGACCTGTTTTCTTTCAAGGAACATATCCCTCTGGTGTGACAGAGGTACCTACAGGAGATATAATTCATTGTTTATATTTATAAGTAGGACTGTGTGATACAACTTGGGGCATTTTAATAATCAGTTGTCTTCCTGAAGCTTTCTAGTGAGGGGAGAGAGGAAATCAACATCATGTGTAAGTATATGAGAAAAATGATAAAAAGTATCAAGCTGTGAGTGGAAAGGCTGGGTAAGGGGAATAGGAAGTCCTGGAAGGTTGGAATATATGAAATATTTTCTAATATGTTTAATTAGAAAAAAATAATGTCTCCATCAACTAGAATAGTGCAGACAGCTTGGCTGACAATTCAAGTCATGAAATTTACAAGTCCAATAACTAACCAAGGTTGATATGACACAATATGGCTGAGGAGAAAATGCAAGCCCTTCCTTCAAATGCCTTCATATTATTTGTTCCCTGTACCCACCCCGACAGAGAGATGATGAGAGCCCCAGTTCTGGGCCTGCCGGGCTCACCTCTGGCTAATCCTGCTCGGGTGACCCCGCTACCTCCTGAGAAAGTTGTGGCCTCTGAGAGAGAAAGGAATTGGAGGTATGAAGACTGCACAGGACATTCTGGGGTCTCATAAGCTGTACTGACCAAGGGGCCATGTTCTGAAGCTGCCTGACCTGTGTGGACACTTCCATCTTTCAGAGTTCTGCCAGAAATGCCCTCAGTAGTAGCCCAGAAAGGAAAGGATCATGGGCAGTTGGTCAATTTGTTGCGCCTTATGATATAAGCTTAGGCTCTTAAAGAAAAAAAAAACTTTTTTCTTCAACACAACAGAAAATATATTTCTCTGCTGTTTCTGTTTTAAGGGTCAATCCATATATTATTCATATAAACTATAATTCCCTCAGCAAGTTTACAGAGAAAGTCCTCTACCACCAAGTTCCATTTTTTAGGGTTTAGATCGAGAAAGATAGATTTGAGCCCAAGTCACACATGTAGCTGTCAGGGAATGGGCCCTATGATATCCTGATAAAGGGACTTTAGAGCCAAGGCACAAGAAACAAGGAGAAAATGTTGAAGTGTCTGACCTATATTTATTAATGTTAAATTTTGAACATCTAAATTTTTGCCTAATATGCCAAATATGGAAAATTCAAAAAATGTTGTCATATTTCAAGCAAGACATGGGAAATTATAACAAAGTACACTTCGTTCCTTAACAGAACTCACCTGTGATTATTTCAGCCCTTGTTATTCCACTTTCTCCCACAGAAGTTGTGGCCTCTGCAAAACAGGGAAAAAGAACAGCAGTGAGGGCAAAGTTTAGAAGAATCTGAGAACAGTATGGTAGGATCACCCAGGCAGACACCTCATTGAGGAGCCCTTTCCAAGCAGTGGTTCCTCCCAGCCTGGTGCTTTACCTGAGTTGGAGCTCCCAGGGGTGACTGTTATACCAGAGGACACTCCAGCTGTGCCTAGGTAGAAAAAAAAAGAGAAAGATGAACATGGGAACTCTTTCATGACACTTGGAAAAATGTGGCCAACAGTATGTCTACTTGTGACTTTGAAGCAAGAAAGCACACTTCCTGAAATTATAACTGACATGAGGACTAACAGGTTTCAGGCTTATTGTGCGCCTTTGAAAAGCCAAGGGTGATGCAGTGGCTAATATTCCTGCCCTGATTATTATTACCAAGATTTGGTCAAAGTTGAAGGTCATATAAAACGCTTTCCCCAAGTTTACCTCTCCTACTTTCTGGTGCTGTAGTGGTGGTTCTTAATAAAAAGCATAAGAGAGAAGGAGAAAAAAGAGGAGGAGAAAACAAGAAAGAACAAGAAGGAAGAAAGATAATTTTGACTTTTTATCTCTAAACTAAAATATGACATCTTAGTGATTTCTACACTGTAGAAATCAGTATACTAATGTTGTAGAGACTATACCCTTTTCAAAGGGAAAACCTTTTCAAAACCAGAGCTGTTATTGCAAGTCTCCTCTCCGGCGACCTAGAACCCTGATGTTAGTCTCTCAGAAGGGAAAGACTTTAGAAATTTTAGTCTCAAGAGTTTACAAATCCAAATCAAAGAGCAAACTCTGCTCTCTTGAAATATTACAGCCTCAAAGGAAATTTAAACCCACACTCCACATTAAAAAGATTCTCTGCATTATCTGTAATTTAAATTTATTTTCAAATTAAAAGCTCATTTAAAAAGTTTTCTCTAAGAAATCTATCAAAGTACAACAATAAATATAAATACCCCAGAGTCTTTACCTGATTTTATTTCTGCTCCAGTGGTGCTACTTCCTCCTAGGGAAGTTGTGGTCTCTAGAAGATGAAAAGAAACCAAAATTAATTGAGTATTAAGAAAGAGGGATGAGCTAAGCTGGCGTCATTACATGAGATAACCTCAATTCAAAATGTCTTGACACTTTCTATTAAGTCAGAAAAGAAGGCCTTCCGAATTTAGAAGTAATGAAAACTATAAATATACAAGTTTAATTGAGAAAATGTGAAAATACATCATTTATAAATTTATTTGACTAATTGAACCTTGGATATTTTTTCATTGGAATAAGATATGTAAACCCGTAATTAAAAAAACAGATACAGTGTGGAACTCATAAATGATTGACATGCTCATTACTATTATCATCATTATTTATTGCTTTAAGTATTAGATTTTCATGTGTAAGAATTTTTCCAGTGGTTACCACATTGGAACCTGGAATTATAGAGGTATAGGAATCATTATTTTTACTCTTTGCACATAACGAAAAGAAAATGGCCTTTGATGGAGTGAGGTGAATCTGTATTGTCTTAATGTGTCAAAAAGCATTTTTTCAGAGGTTTCTAGAACCCGAAGTTAATCTATATTTTTTCACGTACTATTCCTATAGATTATTTAGTGAGAAAAATTTTAATAACTACTATTTTCTTTACATATCACTGAGGGAAAGAAAGACCTTTCTCTCCAATCACACAACTGATGCTCAGTGCCTTAGCTCCATGGTGAAGTCTCCTTGAAGCAGAGGAAAGAAAGACAAAGGCATTTGAGTGTCCAACTTTTACATATTAGGTAAAATCTTGCCTATTTGTAAAATTTTTTTTAAATGCGCTACACGGGAAGTACAAACGGTAGATGTGATCAAGGCAAAGTGACCTACTGGGAAGGAGGTAGTGGATTGTCAGTTCTTACTTGTAGCTGTAACCCCAGTCATTCCACTTGCTCCAGGAGAAGTTGTGGCTGCTGGGAGAAAGAGGACACAAATGGAAAAGATTCAGGGGGCATGGAATGGAACCATGGAGCTCCTGCATAGAAGCACCAAAAGGAAAGACATGTTACTGTAGCAAGCACCCCTGAAAGGATTCCCCACCACACAGTGGACTCACCTGTGCTGAAACTTCCACGGGCAACTGTTGTGGCAGGGGCTACCGCTGAGATACCTGAAACACAAAGAGACTGAGGTGATCACAGTGAATGAGTAAGTCAAATGAGGACCTGAATCTAAAAGGGATAAGCTGTATTTCTGTATTTAATTGCCATAACAGAATCCTCTTTCTCTGAGCAGGAGGCAGGTGGAAAACTTGGTGTATCTGCCTGCTTTCAGCAATTCATAACAAAAGAAGATACAATGTTTCCAAGAACAAGCACAACTGAAAAGGTGATAAAAGTGAAACTAGGTGCATTTTCCCAATGCTCAGCTGACTGCTTCCCTGTCGCTGCAGTGATGCCTGCTGTGAGATAGAAAGAGGAGGAAAAATAGTTTAAATGTATTGAAGCTACACAGGTAGGAGAAAATACTGAGTCAGCATTTTTGTTCAAATATACATGTTAAATGTATGTGTCCTGGTTCCATAGAGGTCTTTTCTGTTTCACACACATGCACTGAAAACTTTCTGAATTCCACCTAAACTGCTAGCAGGAATCGTAACATAAATGGAGAAATGCATCATATCCTCAGAAATGAAACAGTAATGATCCATTTTAGAATTAGTGGATTTTCAAAAAAAAATACCTCCACCAGCAAATCTATTTTGAATCACCTGCAGTGTCCCTAAATAATACAAACACAAACTCTCTCAAGAAAAGAGACCTAATATTTGGGAGACCTAATATTTATGACGTCAAATCTTGGGATGTTTCTTCTCACCAGTTTTGAATCCAGTTCCAGAAGTACCAGTCTCTTCTGTGGAAGTGGTGGCCTCTGATGGAAGAAAGAGGAGAATGAAAAAGACTGGGAATTTAGAATACTGGAAGAAGATATTGGGATATTACTTTATCAGGGAAGGCTTTAAAAAATCATGACATCTGACATTAAAATAAGAGGCATTTCTTGTTAAGTTACCTGTGTTAGGACTTCCAGATATAAAGGTCATTCCAGACAATTCTCCAGTGGTAACTAAAATGAAAAAAAAAAAAAAAAAAAAAGGAAAGGAAATAAAGGAATAGAGCAGTTTGTCTCCAATTAAGCTTGGAAGCATCAGTGTAGCACTAAAACCCTCTCCTGTGAACACTCGATTTCTATAGAGAAAGGAAAACGAACAACTTCCTAGCACTTCATTTTCCAGGCCAACATGGGATGGATGTGTTGCTGCTGGGATTCCCTTTCACTATGAGGCAAGAGAAAAATAGGGCTTAAATCAACCTGACCTGTTTCCCTTCTAGGAATATATCCCCCTGGTGTGACAGAGGTGCATACAGGATGAAAAAAATCATTGTTTTATATTTATAAGCAGGACTGTGTGATACAACTTGAGGAATTTTAATAATCAGTTGTCTTCATGCAGCTTTTTAGTATGAGGAGAGAGAGGAAATCAACATCATGTGTAAGTATATGAGAAAAATGATTTAAAAAGTATCAAGATGTGAGTGGAAAGGCAACCTGGGTAAGGGAATAGGAAGTCCTGAAAGGCTAAACTATATGAAATGTTTTTAAATATCTTTTATGAGAAAAAATAATGTCTCCATAAGCTAGAATAGTGCACACAGCCTGGCTGACTATCCAAGGTCATGAAATTCAAAAGCAGAATAACTGACCAGGTTGACAGGACACCATATGACCCAGAATAAAATGCAGGCCCCTACTTCAAATGCCTTCACTATTTGTTCTCTGTAGCTACCAGCTAGAGACATGATGAGACCCTCAGGCCTAAGCCTGACAAGCTCCCCTCCTGTTGGTCCTGCTCGGGTGGTTCCACTTCCTCCTGGGAAAGTTGTGGCCTCTGAGAGAGAAAGGAATTAGAGGTATGAAGACTGCACTGGACATTCTAGGGCCCCATAACCTGTATTTCCCAAAGGCCCACGTTCAGAATTCCTGACCTGTGGGGGCACTTTTAGCCTCCAGAGTTCTGCCAGAGATGCCCTCAGTAGTACCTGAAAAAAGAAAGGATTGAGGTCAGTTGGTCAGTTTATTGCTCCTCATGATATGGGCAGAGGCTCTTAATGAAAAAAAAATTCTTTTCTTTAATAAAACAGAAAATTTATTACTCTGGAGTTTCTATTTTTAAGAGTTGATCCATGCATTGTCCATAGAACATATAATTCCCTCAGCAAGTTTACAGAGAAAGTCCTCTGCCACTGAGTTTTTATTTTTAGAATTTCGGTCCAGAAAGATAGATTTGGGCCAGTCACCTATATAACCATCAGGGAATAGGCCCCATGATGCCCGGATGAAGGGTTCTGAGACCCAAGGCAAAAGATATAAGGGGAAAATGGTGAAGTATCTGAACTATATTTATTGATATTAAATATTGAATATCTGCTAAATTTTTGCCTAATATGCCAACTATAGAGAATTTAAAAACTTTTGCCATATTTCTATTGAGACATGGGAAATTATAACAAAGTAAACTTAGTTCCTTAGCAGAGCTCACCTGTGATGATTTCAGCTCCTGTTTTTCCACTTTCTCCTACAGAAGTTGTGGCCTCTGCAAAACAGGGACAAAGAACAGCAGTGAGGGCAAAGATTAGAAGCATCTGAAAAAACATGGTAGGATCACCCAGGCAGACACCTCATTGAGGAGCCCTTTCCAAGCAGTGGTTCCTCCCAATCTGGTGCTTTACCTGAGTTGGAGCTCCCAGGGGAGACTGTTGTAGCAGAGAGCACTCCAGCTGTGCCTAGGTAGGAAAGAAAAGAGAAAGATCTACATGGGAACTCTTTTGTGACCCTTAGAAACATGTGGCCAACAGTAGGTCTATTTGTGACTTTGAAGCAAGAAAAAACACTTCCTGGACTTATAACTGACATAAGGACAACCATGTTTCAGATTTAGTGTGTTTCTTTACAAGGCCAAGGTTAATGCAGTAAGCAATATCCCTGCCTTCATCATAATGATTATTATGATGCCAGTGTTGGAGGTCTTATGAAAGGCTTTCCCCAAGTTTACCTGTCCTACTTCCTGGTGCTCCAGTGGTGGCTCCACATGAAAAGAGATTAGGAGAAGAAGAGGAGAAGGAAAGAAGAGGAAAGAAGAAAGAAAATCTTAAATTTTCATCTATGAACAGGACATTAATGTTTTACAGACTATGCTCTTTTCAAAGGGAAAACCACTTCAAAGCCAGAGCTATTATTGCATCCCTCCTCTCCAGCAACCTAGAACTCTGAGGTTAGTCTCCTGAAGGGAAAGACTTTAGGAACTTTGGGCTCAAGAGTTTACAAATTCAAATCCAAGAAGAAACTCTGTTTCCTTGGAATATTATAGCCTCAAAGGAAATTTAAAACCACACTCCATACTAAAGGGATTCTCCACATTATCTGTGATAATTTTCTGCAATTTCAATTTATTTCCAAATTAAAAACTCATTAAAAAATTTCCTCTATGAAATTTATCAAAATACAACAATAAAAATAAATACCTCAAAGTCTTTACCTGATTTTATTTCTGCTCCAGGGGTGTCACTTCCTCCTAGGGAAGTTGTGGTCTCTTGAAGAAAACCAAAATTAATTGAGTATTAAGAAAGAGGGATGAGCTAAGCTGATGTCATTATATGAGATAACCTCAATTCAAAATGTCTGGACACTTTCTATTAAGTCAGAAAAGAAGGCCTTCTGACTTAAAAAGTAATGAAAAACATAAATATATAAGTTTAATTGTTAAAACCAAGAGATACATCACTTGTAAATTTATCTTCTTAATTGGACCTTAGGTATTTCTTAATTGGAATAAGATATGTAAACCTCTAATTAAAAAAGTAGATATAGTAAGGAACTCATAAATGATCAATGTGCTTATTACTATAATCATCATTATTTATTGCTTTAAGTATTAGACTTTTCATGTGTAAAAGTTTTGCCAGTGGCTACCACATTGGAACTCAGAGTGATAGGACTCAATATTTTTATTCTTTACACATAATGAAAAGAAAACGACCTCTGATGGGCTCAGGGAACTCTGTTTTGTTAACGTGTCAGCAAGCTCTTTCAGACGTTTCTAGACCAGGAGTTAATCTTTATGTTTTGCACGCACAATTTCTGTAGAATATTTAATGAGAAAAGTGTTAGTGGCTATTATTTCCTTTATATATCACCGAGGGAAAGAAAGACCTTTCTCTCCAATCACACAACCGATGCTCAGTGCCTTAGCTCCATGGTGAAGTCTCCTTGAAGCAGAGGAAAGGAAGACAAAGGCATTTGAGTGTCTGACATTTACGTATTGGTAAAATCTTGCCTATTTGGAATTGTGTTTTTTTCCCAACAAAAATGCTCTTCACAGGAAGTACAAATGGTAGATGTGATTGAGGCAATGTGACCTACTGGGAAGGAGGTAGTGGATTGTCAGTTCTTACTTGCAGTTGTAACGCCAGTCACTCCTGTTGCTTCAGGAGAAGGTATCACTGCTTGGAGAAGAA
This sequence comes from Chlorocebus sabaeus, assembly GCF_047675955.1. Classification (NCBI taxonomy): domain Eukaryota; kingdom Metazoa; phylum Chordata; class Mammalia; order Primates; family Cercopithecidae; genus Chlorocebus; species Chlorocebus sabaeus. The sequence goes on along the minus strand of NC_132914.1, from coordinate 37,929,294 downwards.
AGACACAAATGGAAAAGATTCAGGGGGCATGGAATGCAATGGTGGAGCTCCTGCATAGAAGCACCAAAAGGAAAGACATGTTACTGTAGCAAAGCACCCATGAAAGGATTCCCCACCACACGGTGGACTCACCTGTGCTGAAACTTCCAGGGGCAACTGTTGTGGCAGGAGCTACCGCTGAGATGCCTGAAACACAAAGAAACTGAGGTGATCACAGTGAATGAGTAAGTCAAATGAGGACCCAAATCTAAAAGGGATATGCTGTGTTTCTGTATGCATTTGCCATAACAGAAATCTCTTTCTCTGAGCACAAGGAAGGTGGAAAAATTGAGGTATTTACTGCTTTCAACAGTTCATAATAAAGGAGATAGAGAGACAGTGTTTCAAGTACAAACACAACTGAAAATTTGACAGATGAGAAACTAGATGCATTTTCCCAATGCTCACCTGCTTGCTTCCCTGTTGCTGCAGTGATGCCTGCTGTGAGATAGAAAGAGGAGGGAAGAAAGGTTTAAATGTGTTGAAACTTCAGATATAGGAGAAAATGTTGGACAAGCCAATTGTTAGCTACACAATTATGGATGCATGCTCCCTGTTTCCATGAGGCTCTTTTCTACTTCATGCACATTCACACAGAAAACTTTCTGGTTTCCAGCTCAAATGCTGGTGAGAGTAGAAGCTAACTCTATCTCACAGCTTCTGTTCAAAGCTGTTCAGAGCAGAGGAAATAAGAACAAAATCTGAGAATCTGAAACCTCAGTCAATGAATAATGGTAAGATTATCTTTAATAATCCTCAGTATTGGAGAAATGATTAGCATGGATACATTTCAGTCTGTAATCCTTTGGGGGTATTAATGGCAGGTGAATGCAATGCTCACCTGTGGCTAATCCACTTCTTGTGGCCCCACTTCCTCTAATGTATGTTGTGGTCTCTGAGAGAGAGAAAAACAGAGAGGACATATTTGGAAAATATTGAAAGGCCATGAAACAGATATATTAGTCATGGATAGAATTGCACCAAATGAGGCGTCTAACTATGTAAAGATCCTTGAAGAGTTTCCTGACAACCCGTAGACTCACTTATATTGGAACTGCCAGGGGCAAGAATTGTGTCAGAAGTTATCCCAGTGGTGGATGAAACATCAAGAGGACTGTGGTCATTATGGTGAAAGAATCTAAGCATATCATCATTATATCCAAAAACCTCTCTTTCTGGTTCTTCCCTGATGACAGGCCAGATGTATTTTCTCATTAACAAATTTATTATCAAACTAGTAAGAGTGATCAATTTCTCAACATGTGGCAATAGTCTTGGAATTCCATGAGAGGAAGACAGGTGGTTTCCTCCCATATTCATTGGCTTTACTTTAAAAAAATTAAGCTTAACGAGAATTTTAGACATTCATAAAATAATTATTATTTGTATTGCTTTGGGTCATAGAAACCTTTACCAGGCATGATTTCAAGGTTCGTTTACCTTGTCTCTACTTCCCAAGAACAAAACTGTTTTAAGCTCATACTAAAACCCTGGAAATGTTTATAACCTTATAGGGAGAAATTTCTCAAAACAAATTCAAGAGGCATCACATTCAAAAGACACTATTGGTAATTTGTGTGTATTTAAAAATAATAATAATAATAAAAATAAATGTAAAAAAAGTTCTTCGGGCTTAGATTCATTTTCCCTAAAAAAAAAAAATGCACAATGTTCTGCAGGAAAGTTCACTTCTACACAAGTCATAATAATAAAAGTCATAATTCAAATAACTCCCAAATCATGGCCTGCTCCTCACCTGCTATGGATTCAGTTCCAGTACTGCCCCTGCTTCCTGTCACAGCTGTGGTCTCTGCAGGAAAAAGAGAATCAAGAGGTGTAAGGAATTGAAGATACAAGGAAAAAGTTATTTTATGATTGCAGCTCTAAAAAGTTATCATACATTCAACATTAAGAATTTCCTTCTTGTTGAACTACCTGTGTGGGGATCTCCAGATGTAATGGTTGCTCCTGGGAATTCACCAGAAGTACCTAAAATGAGAAGAGTAAAGTGCTAATAGAGCAAAGAATAGTAAAAGAAGTTATATGATCCTGAACCACTAGAGGCCTTTCCTAAGAACATGTGTTTTGGAAGGAAATGAACCGTGAATGACTACCCCTTTATGTCTTTGCCCCTCAACTGAACATTGTTGCTTCTGGGGTTCCCTTTCCATCGATCCCAGAGAATGTGAAAGGAGACTTTATCTCCCCCTCACCTGTTGAACTTCCAGAAGCTGGGCTCCCTGATGTGACAATGATGTGTTAAGAAGAAAAAAGCAGACTACCTTCTATCTTTATAAATATTTCTCATCAATTACTTGAGGTATTTTGATACTCACATGTTTAAAAAAGAACTCTCTAACTCTAATATTGCCATGTGATGACTTTATTCAATCTATTCTACCTGGCTTGGAATTCTGACTTCTGGTGAAACTATAGTTGTACCGATTAAATAGAATGAACTACTTCAAAATAATTTATTTCATCATTCCACTAATATTTATTAAGCATCTCTTCTGTGCAATATTGTTTGGGACCTTGGGATGTATCAGTCAGCAAAATGTTCAAAGATCTTTCTCCTAATGCACCTTACATTCTAGTAGCTGGAGGCCAGCAATGAACAAGAAATATAATAAATAAGTCAGTGTGAAAGATGTTAGTAAACACTTTGGGAAAAAGGCAAACTGTATAAAAGGCAAATTGTATGCCCTGATTGGTGGGGGCTATCCAGCAGCTTGCCTTATCCCTGCTACATAATAACTAGCTTTGCAAGCCTGGGCTGCTAGAAATCCAGAGGGATAAGCCAGATGAGTCCAGGGAATTCCTAGGCACAACCAGCTTTTGACTCTGGCATGCTGTGTTCCCAGAGGAAATGTGGGCCCCTTTCCTCAGCCCACCTTCACATCAATGTCTTCACTGCAGAGAACAGGGATTTGATAAAAGCACCAAGGCCTCAGAGTGAAAAACTCACCTCCTGGACGTTCTACTTGGCTGGTGTCACCCCCTCCCATGGAAGTTGTGGCCCCTGAGAGAGAGAGAAAAGAAAGGAAGGAGTGAAGACTAGTTTTTGAGAGAGTACACACGGCGCTGTGGGCAGACTATGTCAACCAAGGTGCCCATGTCCAGATTTTGCGTGTATTTTCAGACGTGCCTGTCTTGTAACTTCCAGGTTTCAGTGTTTTTCCAGAGACTACAACAGTAATACCTACAACAAGAAAGAGATAGTGTCACTAGCTGAACTCTATTTCCACTTGGTTTCTATAGGAATCTCAAATCCCCACTTAGAAGAAAACTATTACTCTGAATTCACAGTGCTAGAAGAAATTCATATTTGTCCCACGCAACATTTCTTTCCACAGCAATTTTACTGAGGCAGTTATCAACTATCATGTCCTTCTCTTTGGGGGAAAGATAAGAATTTTCTCCCCATATTATTTATTTATCTGTCATTGGTTTGACGTCATGATGGTTTAGTGAGGGACTTTGTAAGCTCAGGAAATAAGGAGACTGTCTAGTCTTCTTTATGAATTTTCTCAATATAGCATATACAAATCATATAGATATTTTCAGAAGACTATTGAAGGTGTCATTAGGAATTACAGGTCCTAGTCTAGCAGCACTCACCCGTGGCTCTTCCAATGCTTGTTGTTCCACTTACTCCTACGAAAGTGGTGGCCTCTAAGGGAGACAAAGGGATAAGAGTTACCTGGAGTATATTTAAGGATTGTGGAGAAGATATGGTGCTACTCCTGTAAAAAATAATACAAAGGAGATGTCTAATTATGGGAGGGCACGTGGAAGATTCCATGTCAACCTGTTGACTTACCTGTCTTGGAACTGCCAGGGGCAACAGTTGTGGCAGGAACTACCCCAGTGGTGGCTGAAACACAAGGGGAAGTGGCATCACCACAGTGACTCCTGTTTGTCTCCTGAAGACCTGCCTCTAGAAGGAATCTGTTTACATCTTTAAGATGTCAAAGGTCACTTTCTCTGGCTGCCACTCTGATGTGTTTTCCCATTCATTAATAAACTACCAATGCAGTCAAAGGGGCAAAATTTGGAGATTACACCTGACATTCCATGACAGCAAAACAGGTGGTTTTCTCTCATACTTACCCATTACACTGCCAGAGCTAGAAAACAAAAAATTCTTTATTTCATGATAATTTAATCTATTTTTACTTTTCTTTCTAATTTTTATATAAGTATACATATTTCTGGGGGTTGTATGGGAGGTTTTGATATATGTATATATTATGTAATAATCAAGTCATGATATTTAGCTTATCCATCATCTCACTTATCATTGCTTTGTGGGCAGAACATTCAGAACCTTCTTGTCAAGGATATTTGAATGTACACCATAATATTGTTGACCATAGGCACCTCACTGCTACAAAACACCAGAACTAATTACTCCTAATTGCTCCCCATTGACCTAATACTATAATTATGTCTCTTGCTTTGGAGGCAAGGAAACATCTATACAGGCATGTTTTTAAAGTTCATTTGTGTTATCTCTACTTCCTGGAATCAAAACTGTTTTCTAACCTCTACTATTACACTGGAAATATTTATATATTATATTATGTGGAAATTTCTCAAAACAATTACATCCCATTTACACCTCATCTAGAAGAGTCAACCCATTCAAAAAGAGGATTTTAGGATATTTATAGGAAAATATTAAATTAAAAAATATATTTGGCCTCAGTTACATTGTCTGTAAATCCATATTTCATATTCTGTAGGAAAGCCTACTTCTAAGCAAGTCATCTTCATGAGAGTCATGATTCATGGTAACTCCCAAATTGTGGGCTGCTCTTCCTCACCTGTTCTGAATTCACTTTCAGTGTTGCCCCTGCTACCTGCAAGAGTTGTGGCCTCTGAGGAAAGAAAGAGGAAAATCATGAGGTCTGGGGAATTTGAGATATGAGTGAAAAACATTGAGGCGCTATTTTATGACTGCAGCTCTACAAAGTTATCATGCACGCAAAATGAAGATTTCCTTCTCATTGAAAACTACCTGTGTGGGAACCTCCAGATGAAATGGTTGTCCCAGAGAATTTACCAGAGGTACCTAAAATGAGAATATAAAGAGCTAACAGAGCAAGCAGTATTGGAATCAGCACTGTGGTCTTGAACCATTGGAAAATTTTCTTGACAACTTCTATTTTAGAAAAAATATACACCATAATTTTTTGTGAACTTATTGTTTAATGTTCTCGCACTGACTATTCCTTCCACTGTACCCTAGCAAAAAAAAAAAAAAAGAAGGAAGCTTAATTTCACTTTACTGATTCCACTTCCAGTGATGTGGCTCCCTGCCATTCCAGTGGGAAAAAGAAGGAAACATTTTGATATTTCCAATGTTCTTATTTGTATAACTGGTGATAGTGTGATAATCAGGTATTTAAGAATACACTTATGTCGGTATTTTTACACTTCCATGGTGTTTTAAGTAGCCTCCTTGACTTCCTTCAGACCCAATAAACTGCTGCTGACACCAAGTGAAACTGTGAAGTAAACAGTGACTCTCTACATGAGAATATGCCTGTCACTCATCTCATATTTTGTAAGCATTTCCTCTGTGCCTGACATCATCCTCTCAGTAAAGAGAACAGACAAAGTATCTGCCTTGTGAGATTTGTGTCTGTGAGAGAGGAAATAGAAAATATGCAAGAAGTGTAATAAACATGTTAGAGAGATGGCAACAGGTGATAGTGCTTTGTGGAATCATGATGGCCTGAGTGGGGAGAATCAGGGTTCTGTGGAGGCTGCTGCAGGTCAGTGGGTCTCAGCTAGGTGTCCAGAGAACTAACATTGTCACACAGGCCATGGAGCAATGCCTAACTTAGATGACCAAGTGGCAGGAATTCCTTAGCAGGACTACTCAGGATAGTCAGAATACATGTTGTGCTTCTAGACAGGAAGTAACCCCCTTTCCTTAGCCCCCATTCTCATTTATGTGTTCACCTCAGCACAACAGGGCAATGAGGAGAACCCTGAGGTTTGGGAATGGCGAACCTTACCTCCTGGAGCTTCTGTTCCAGTGGCTCTGACCCCTCCTGTCGAACTTGTGGCCTCTGAGAGAAAAGAAAGCAAGAATGAAGTCTGCAGTATGGGGAATACAGGGTTACATTACCCTAGTACCCTAGGAGGTTATATTACACCTGTGCAGCCATGGTGTAGCATTCCTTGTGTGCTTTTTGACTTGCCTGTGTTACCATTCCCAGGTTTCAGAGTCTTTCCAGAGAATGCCCCATTGGTAGCTATTAAGAAAGGGATGGGGCAATGGGGGGTCATTACCTCATTACTATGACGTGAGAAAAGAGTATTAAGCAAATAAATGGACACAGGCTGTATACTTATTCATTATTTCAATAAACTGGCCTTTAAATGCCAAAAATAATCTCTACACTTCTCAGATAATATTCTTCCCATGGTCTATTTACCCAATTTTTTTTTAACTTATTAGGCTTCCTTTTCTCAAGATTTCATGAATAGGGAGATAGAAGCTAACTCTAGATTTTCTATGTAACTGTCAGTCAAATGGCTGCATGATTACCTTGGGGAGCAATAGAAGAGTCTGTTCAAGCACAAGAAATAAGAATGAAATTTGAGATTCTGTATTTAGTCAGTGAAAAATGGTAGGAACTTTCCTAACAATGTTAATATGGGAGAAATGAGAGTATGGATACTTTTCAAGCCACAGGCTTTATTGGATCTTATTAGCAAGTGAGTGCAATGAACCAGTAATGCTCACCTGTCGCTATTCCACCTCTTGTCTTTGCACTTTCTTGTAGGGAAGTTGTGGACTCTGAGAGACAGAAAAACAGAAAAGATATATTTGGAAAATATTCAAAGGTCATGAAACAGACAGGGAATTACTCTCACAAACAATAACACCAGAAGAGATATCTAATTATGAGAGGAGCTCTGAAGAGTTCCCTGTCAACCTGCAGAACCATTAAATTCTCAATGCAATCAGGGGGGCCAGTTCTTCAGCTTGAAGCAATATACATTCCATGAGAGGGAGAGACACAATTTTCCATACTCACCAATTTACTGCCAGGAATGAAACACAAAAAATTAAGTTTGCTGGCAATTTGAGATGTCAAGAAAGCACTAATAATTATATTGTTTTTAGGGCACGGAAACCTCTATTTACAAGTATTTCTAGGATTCATTTACATTATCTCTCCTTCCCTGGATCACGAATGTTTTTTGCTCCTACTAATATCCTGGCCATACTTATATATAACATTACAGGAGAAATTTCTCAGAACATTTACAAGAGCCATTTCACTTCTAATAGGATATTGGTAAATTTTCGGGAAAATATTTAATTTAAAGGCAGAACTATTTGTGCTAAGATGCATTGTCCAGAAATAAATGCAAAATATTCTGTAGGAAAGCCCACTTCCAAACAAGTCATGCTTATGAGAGTCATAATTCACGGTAAATCCCAAATCATGAGCTGCTCCGCCTCACCTGCTCTGGATTCAGTTCCAGTACTGCCCCTACCTCCTGTGAGAGTTGTGGCTTCCAAGGAAAGAAGAAAATAAAGAGGTCTGGGGAATCTGAGATACTGTGGAAAACTATCACAGTGCTAGTTTTTTATTGCAGCTCTGCAAAGTTATCATGCATTCCAGATGAGGAACTCATTCCCATTCAACTACCTGTGTGGAAGCCTCCAGATGAAATGGTTGTCCCAGAGAATTCTCCAGAAGTACCTAAAAAGAGAAAAATAAAGGAGCTAATAGGACAAATAATACTGGAATCATCAGTGGGTTCCTGAACCACTAGAAGACCTTTCCTAAGAGCTCTGGTTTCCGAAGGAAATTAACAATGAATAATTTTTCCCCAACTATTGACAGATGATTTGCTACGGATTATCCTTTCCCCTGCAGCTTATTCAAAAACAGTAATAGCTTAAATTCAATTTAAAAAAGAAGGATACTTAAATTCACTTTACTAATTTCACTTTCAGTGATGTAGTTTCCTGGTGTTCCTGGAGGAGGAAAAATGTCTTGAACATTCTAAATGTTCTTGTTTGTGTAATTGACAATATTGTGATAATCGGATGTATAATAATATACTTCTATGAGATATTTATACCTCCCGCTGGTGATTTTAAGTAGTTCATCCTACCTGGCTTGGGACCCTGTGAACTGCTGCTGGCAACAGGTGAAACCGTGGTCGTAGCGGTTGAAGTAAACAGAGTGACACTCAAAATAAGCATATACTTGTCACTCATCTTATATGCTGTAAGCAATCCTTTGTACCTGACATTCTCTTCTCAGTGAAAAGAACAGACAATGGTCTCTGCCTTGTGAGATTTCCATTTGTGGGAGAGGGAACACAGAAAATAAACAAGTATAATAAATATATTCAATAGATGTCAGCAGGTGATAGTACTTTGGAATCATGAGGGGCAGAATGAAAGAATTGGGGGTTCTGAGGAGGCTGCTGCAGGTCAGTGGGCCTCAGCCAGGTGTCCAGAGTACTAAAATTGTCACACAGGAAATGGAGCAATGCCTGACTTAGATAATTCAGTGATAAGGTTTGACTCTCAGTCCCCACTCAAATCTCAGGTTGAATTATAATCCCCAGTGTTGGGGGAAGGAAGCTGGTTGGAGCTGATTGGATCATAGAGGCTGGATTTCCCCCTTGCTGTTCTTGTGATAGTGAGTTCTCATGAGAACTGCTTCTTTAAAAGTGTGTAGCACTTTCTCTTTCTCTCTCTCTCCTGTCAGCAAGTGAAGATGTACTTGCTACCCCTTCGCCTTCCACCATGATTGTAAGTTTCCTGATGCCTCCCCAACCACGCCTCCATACAGCCTGCAGAACTGTCCATCATTAAACCTGTTTTCTTTATAAACTACCCAGTCTCAGGTAGTTCCTTAAAGCAGTGTGAGAATAAACTAATACAACCAGTTTCTGAAATTCTTTAGCAGAACAACTCAGAAGATCAGAATACATGTTGTGCTTCCAGTTAAGAAGTAATTGTCTTTCCTTGGCCCTCATTCTCGTTTATGTGTTCACCTCAGCACCCCACAACAGGGCAAGGATGAGAATACTGAAGCCTGGGACTGATGAAGCTTACCTCCTGGAGCTTCTGATCCAGTGGTCCTGACCCCTCTTGAGGAACCTGTGGCTTCTGAGAGAAAATAAAGCAACAATAAAGACTGCAGTATGAAGACATACAGGGTTATGTAGCCCTAGGAGCCTGTCGTCTGAGCAGCCAAGGTGTAGCAGCCCAGTATGCTTTTGGACTATCCTGTGTTGTCATTCCCAAGTTCCAGAGTCTTTCTAGAGAAGCTACCATGGTATTAAGAAAGTGGGTAATGGGCAACAAGCAAATAGATTGATAAAATCTATATTCTTATTCAATATGTCAGTAAACTGGGTTTTGCATGCTAAAAGGACATCTGTGTATTTCTCATATAATATCCTTCCCACAGTATATCTACCAAAGACATTTTTACTTATTGAGTCTCTTTTTTTTTCTAGAGTTCTGAAACAGGGAGATGGGGGCTATCTCTAGATCATCTATGTAACTATCAATCAAATGACTGATGACTGCCTTGGGTGTGGAAGGAGAATCTGCTTACAGCACAGGAAATAAGAATGAAATTTGAGTTTCCGATCTTTCATCAATGAACAATGGTAATTTCTTGATCAGTACTCAATATGGGAGAATCCAGTCACATGGATTCATTTCGCACCACAGTCTTTATTGAATATTACTGGCAAATGAATGCAATGACCCAGCAATGCTCACCTGTGGCTATTCCACCTCTTGTTGATGTACTTCCTCCTATGGAAGTTGTGGCTTCTGAGAGACAGAAAAACAGAAAAGACATATTTGAAAAATATTCAATCACTATGAAATGAATAAGATATTACTCTTAAAAAGACAAGCACCAGAGAAGATATCAGATTATGGGAGGAGCTCTGAAGAGTTCCCTGCCAACCTGCAGACTCACCTGTCCTGGAACTGCCAGGGGCAAGGGTTGTGCCAGGAGCCACCCCAGTCGTAGATGAAACACCAAGAGGACTGGGATCACCATGGTGATTAATCTTTCTTTCCTACAGACCTGCCTCTAGAAAGAATCTAAACCTAACTTATATCTAACTAGCACTTTCCCTAACTCTTCCCTGGTGATGAGCCCTGTGAATTTTCTTACTAACCATTTTATTACCAAAGCAACCAAAGTGACAATGTTCTCAACCTGTGATAATCTTCCTAGTATTCTCGGTCAGGAGGACAATGTGGGTTTCTCCCATGCTCCCCTGTTCTCCTCCCTGTGTCTTGGCTGTCAGATGCAAGAGTGGTGCCTGCTGTGGGGTGGTTGCTGAGAATGCCATGAGAACTCCAGACGTTGTGAAAATATTTAGCTCTTCATTTGTGAAAAGGAAGCACTAACACAGGGCAGGTGTGTTTCCTGGGTTCTTGTAGCTCCTCTGTGTTTCTCAGCAAGTTTTATCACCCCCTCCTCTTCTAAAAGCTTCTAATGTTTGTAATCTCACAGCAGAAGTTACTCAGAACAATCAGTATAATTGTCCTATCTTCCAGGATTAGAAGTATGATTCTGCACTCTGTAATTAGTAGCTTTTCTGGAAAAATGTCTAAACTTATAAAGAATTTGTTGGCCCAAAATGTAGTATATTAGTAAAGTAAATACAAACTGCTCTCCAGAATCCTCCTCTCTCTAGTCTCGCTATAAGTGTCAAAATCAGTGATAACAAGAAAGACATGAGTTGCCCCTTCTCACCTATTGTGAATGAAGCTTCAGTGGTGCCAACGTGTTCTGTGGAAATTGTGGCCTCTGAGACATGATTTGGAATTGTAAATTCTGGGGAGTTGCGATAGTGGGAAGAGAGATTTTGTGTGTGTTCATCAGAACAACCTACAAAAAACATCATTTCATCTGCGCATCCATAGAGATGGTTTTCTTTCAGCTTTACCTGTGTTGGAAATTCCTGTTTCAACAGATGTCTCAGAACCTACTCCAGTGATACCTAAAACAAGAAAAGTAAATTTAGCAAATTCATCATGGAAGCAACTTAAAAGGGCATTTCTCAGGACTTAAAGTTATAAATGGTGCAAATGCTAAATTAAGAGTGTCCTTCTCTCATTTCATCTCCTTGGCCCATTTATTTGCAGGCGACTTGCCAGTGAACACCCCTACATTCTAGTCTGCTGACAGAGGGATGGGGGCTCATTTCATGCCTGCCTGTTTCACTTCCTGTTATGTCTTCCTGGTGTACCAGGGATGACTACAGAGGGAGGAAAATGAAAGATAATGTTCTTTATAAATATCTCTGTGATACTTTTGTGGCTGATTTCATGTCATCCCTAAAGCATACCCATGCATACACATACACATGCACAAAACTCATAAACGAGTAAGAGCCAGCCTACATTTTCTTTATGGAATTTTACCTGTGTTGGAAACTTCTGAACTGGTACTGACTTCAGAAGAAATGATAGTGGTGCCTGTGGAAAAAAAAAAATTGTGTGAACTTTAAAGCAATGGCGGTCTCATTCCTGACTTCAGATAACTAGTTCTGAAAGCCAGGACTCAGGCACACTTGCCGGAGGGTCATGAAAATGTCAGTTCCAGAGGGATTCACAATTTGACTTAGCCTTGCGTAAAATGTGTCCTCAACCTTCGTATTCTTCTGTTTTAAGCTGCAATCCCAAACAACGAATCAACAGAACCCAAAGTCTTGGAATGAGAACACTCACCTCCCGACTGTCCTGCTCCAGGAGTCCCTGTAGCAGTTGTAGCCTCTGAGAAAGAAAATAAAGGAATGAAGTAAGAACATGCTGGACGGTTGGGTCTCGTGGATCACATCTCTAATTCCACACTTTGGGAGGCCGAGGCTGGCAGATCACTTGAGTCCAGGAGTTCGAGACCAGACTGGGCAACATAGTGAAACCCTGTCTCTACAAAAAAGAGCCTGTAGTCCCAGCTACCTGGGAGGCTGAGGTGGCAGGATCACCAGAGCCTAAGAGGTCAAGGCTGAAGTGAGCCAAGATTATGCCCCTGTACTCCAGCCTAGGGAGCAGAGTGAGACCCTATCTCAAAGAAAGAAAAAGAAAGAAAGAAGAAAGAAAGAAAGAAAGAAAGAAAGAAAGAAAGAAAGAAAGAAAGAAAGAAAGAGAGAGAGAGAGGAAGAAAGAAAGAAGAGAGAGGGAGGGAGGGAGGGAGGGAGGAAGGAAGGAAGGAAGGAAGGAAGGAAGGAAGGAAGGAAGGAAGGAGAAAGAAAAGAAAGAAAGAGGAAAGAAAGAAAGAGAAAGAAAAAGAGAAAGAAAGAAAGAAAGAAAGAAAGAAAGAAAGAAAGAAAGAAAGAAAGAAAGGAAGGAAGGAAGGAAGGAAGGAAGGAAGGAAGGAAGGAAGGAAGGAAGGAAAAGGAAAGGAAAGGAAAAGAGAGAGAGAGAGGAAGGAAGGAAGGAAGGAAGGAAGAAAGAAAGAAGAAGAAAGAAAGAAAGAAAGAAAGAAAGAAAGAAAGAAAGAAAGGAAGGAAGGAAGGAAGGAAGGAAGGAAGGAAGGAAGGAAGGAAGGAAAAGGAAAGGAAAAGAGAGAGAGAGGAAGGAAGGAAGGAAGGAAGGAAGGAAGGAAGAAAGAAAGAAAGAAGAAAGAAAGAAAGAAAGAAAGAAAGAAAGAAGAAAGAAAGAAAGAAAGAAAGAAGAAGAAGGAAGGAAGGAAGGAAGAAGGAAAGGAAAGGAAAGGAAAGGAAAGGAAAGGAAAGGAAAGGAAAGGAAAGGAAAGGAAAGGAAAGGAAAAGAGAGAGAGAGAGGAAGGAAGGAAGGAAGGAAGGAAGGAAGGAAGGAAGAAAGAAAGAAAGAAAGAAAGAAAGAAAGAAAGAAAGAAAGAAAGAAAGAAAGAAAGAAAGAAAGAAAGAGAAGAGAAAGAAAGAAAGAGAAAGAAAGAAAAGAGAGGGAGTGAGGGAGGAAAGAAGGAAGGAAGGAAGGAAGGAAGGAAGGAAGGACGGAGAAAGAAAAGAAAGAAAGAAGAAAGAAAAGAAAGAAAGAAAGAAAGAGAAAGAAAGAAAGAAAGAAAGAAAGAAAGAAAGAAGAAAGAAAGGAAGGAAGGAAGGAAGGAAGGAAGGAAGGAAGGAAGGAAGGAAGGAAGGAAGGAAGGAAGGAAGGAAGGAAAGAAAAAAGAAAAGGAAAGGAAAGGAAAAGAAAAGCATGCTGGGTCAACTGTATTACTTAAATGGCTCCCTCCAGGATGTCCTGGTATGTGGTGACTTACCTGAGACATAAGTTCCAGGTTTGAGGGTTTTCCCAGAAATACTACCAAAAGTTCCTGAAATAAAGAAATGGTGGTCCACATGCCATGACTAGGGCATTGCTTTTTCAAAAATGAGTATTTCTTACAATATATTAGGATGCGCTTTCTTTGAGCTTTCCAATGGCAAAAATTTATCTGTGTTTCCAATGTAGCATCTCTTTCTTATAGCAAATTTTCTGACAACATTCTAGATGCGTTAGTGTCTTTGAGATTCAGTGCTTGGAAATGGAAGTTTTCTCAGTACATGTATATCCAGTGGCCAGGGACTTGACTTCTTAGGGCATGGAATGAGCTCCTTGAGGTAGAAGGAAGTCAGGCTCCTCAAGCTTGACATTTATTACCTAGTAACTGTTTTGCATTTTTTAAAGGTTTAGTTTATGGAATTAAGTAGTGTGGCTACATTTTAGGCAACACTGCTTAATGAAAGATGATCAAAAATGCAGTAATGGCTTAGCAGGCTGAGCTGGAGCTATTCTACCTGCAGAGATTCTACTTCCTCCTAGGAACTTGTGGCCTCTGAGGATGAAGAAAAGAACAAAGACACAATTGGGAGGACATTAAGGATTTGGGATTATTATAGTGATAATTTTGCCTAGAAATAAAACCTGAGGAGATAGCTCCTTGAAAGAAGTTCCAATGGGAAAATTCCACTCAGCTTGTTCTCACCTGTGTTAGAACTTCTAGGGGCAAGAGTTGTGCCAGTGGTTACCCCAGTGGTACCTGAAACACAAAAAGTCCAGAGGTCACTGACTCATTCTGCCATGAGAACATCTGAATCTAGATGCCATCTGTGTGTTCTTTGCTATAACAAGTAGCCTTTCCTGGGTACTTAAAAAATCTATAATTCTACGAGTTTTTCTGCTTGAACTATTCCATTTGTAAATCACAGGGAGTGGCAACGTTCTTTACTTGAGACGTCCTTTCCTGGCCTTCCCTGACAAAGATGAAAGATGATCTTCTCTTGTGTTCACCTAGTTTGATCTCAGTATGCCTTAGCTCTCTGCTACAAAAGACAGTTTATACTGAGTACCTGAGACAACAAGAAACTGCTGAGCATTACTCCTTAATGGGGTCAAAGAAGGCTTTCTGGAAAAGACAGCATCTAGATCTTTACTATTGCTTAGGATTTGTCTATGTGAAGTCCAGGAAGGGAACATCAGGCAGAAGTCATAGTGAGAGCCAAGGTTTAGGGAAACATAGCAATATGTGTTGTATAAACATAGAATGAGTGAAAAATAACTGGAAATTTAGCTCAAATTCAGTGAGAAAACAACTTCCTAGTGATCAGTTTGTAACATTTTATAAAGGAACTTCTAACAGTGCCACCAACTAATTCAAGTGACGCTAAAAGTTGTTATGTAAAGGGGGCTAATGAGAACTTTGGAAAGTAGATGGGGTCTCCAAAAGCTCTAATATTACACTAAAGCACTTAGAATTTACTTGAAGGGAAATGGGTAGCTGCTACCATGGATTGATGACAGAAATGATATGAACAGAGATAACAGTCAATAGAGGACCACTGACTGCTGTTTCAGATAGAACACATCTGAGAATAGAGAAAACTAGAAGAGAGGAAAGTTGCCTACAATAGTCTAGACTAAAAGAAATGTAGAGGAGTAGAAAGAGCTCAGGTGTTGGAATCAAAAGAGTTGTGTGGTTTTAAACAGGTTAAAAATCTCTGAACCTCAGTTTCCTTACCAGCAAATTAGGGAAAATAATGCCTACATTATCCAAATGAGATAGTGAATGAAAGCTAAACATATTTCAGCTGTATCGAGTGTTTGTTATATGCAAAGCTCCCCAGGTAAGACATTAATGATACATAACACTTGGTCCCCTTTCAACAAAGGTAGAATCTAGTGGATCAGGGAGACAAGTATTGAAATCAATCACCTCATCAGATAAGGGCCATAAAGAGGTTTTAAATCAGTGAAAAATAAGACAAAAATGCCTGTTTTCATGGAACTTATATTCCAATGTAAGTGTTAAAAGGATCAGAAGGAGAAATCATTTTTTTTTTCAAAGTGAGATATTCTAAAGAATCAGCTTCTAGGCCATCTGTGGTGGCTTATGCCTGTCATCCCTGCACTCTGGCAGGCCAAGTTGGGCAGATCACCTGAGGTCAGGAGTTTGAGGCCAGCCTGGCCAACACAGTGAAACCTCATCTCTACAAAAAAAATGCAAAATATTAGCCGGGCGTGGTAGCGCACACCTGTAATCCCAGCTACTCAGGATGCTGAGGCAAGAGAATCGCTTGAACCCAGGAGTTGGAGGTTGCAGTGAGCCAAGATCGTGCCACTGCACTCCAACCTGGGCGACAGAGCAAGTCCCTGTCTCCAAAAACGAAACAACAACAACAAAAAACCCAAAACAACAACAAAAACTCGGCTACTTTTGCTTATCTTTTAAAACTGTTTTTAAGTTTAAAAAAGAGATACCAGGATACATTAAAAGCTAAATAGTTTTCTTGTAAATAGTAGGTGACTAGTAATATGCTGAGAAATATGATGCTACCTCTTTTTAATAGGGGAGATGTTTTGGGAGTTATTTTGGTTTGTCTGAGTTTGTATACTTGTATACAATCAGTGTAGAATTTAAGTGTTATATAAAGGATTCAATACACCTTTATTATGATTTAAGAAGACATGAGAATAGAAAAATCAAAAGCCCTATGCTACAAAAATCAAATTTGAAGTTCATGTTTTATTAATCAGATAATAAAGACTTCTGGTACCATGTGTTCTATTCCATTAACGTAACATTATTTTTTCAAATGCACATTTATAAACTCTTATTTTCTCACCTGCTACTTCAGGCTGTTTTGATGGCACTGAAATTTAAAAACAAATATATTTATAAATGTATATATTTGATTAATTTCCATTTACAAAGATTAATTTGTATGTTAGGTTATAATTTAAGAAGCATGTCACACACAATCCTTTAAATGTTTTTCAGTGCTCAAATGGAAAAAATAGAAATTATAGTTCGAGCACATTGTACAGAAATAAATTTTCATGTCATTGAATTTCAGCTTACCTACAATGAGTTGTGGTGGAATTCTAACTCAGCTTACTAAAGGATAAATTAAATCCATATTTAAATTAAAGAATTTATTTGAATTTCATTTAAAAAATTTGCTTCCGTGGGTCAAATGCCTTGATAATTAAATTTTGTTTAAAAAACAGATGTTATTTCCCACAGAGGCTTATCTTAGAAATTTAAGTCAGATTAAGTGTTCTCTTGTGAGACATATTGTAAAGTGCTCTTTTAAAGAATCATGTATGATTTCTATGATTACAGATTATCAAACTGAAAAAAAAAACTGCCTTTTTTCCAAGTAAAATATTTATACACAGCTAATTGTTATTTGGTTACATTTAATTAAAGCTGTCTTGAAATTATAAAATGCCAAAAATGATAAAATACATACTGTGCCTCCATAGTTACACACCGTGTCCCAATGGCTACCTGTTTGTGGCCATGTGTTAACTTATAATTATGTTGCTCAATATATAATATGAATCATGCCAATTTGTTTACATTTGCATAACCATAGATTGAATAAAGAATTAATACAAATTTAGTTTGAATTAAATTATTGAATTATTTTCTAGCGATCAGTTGGTAAAATTAATTTACACAGGAGACTTTATAACAGTAGTTACAATAATGTGGCATAAATCTTCATCAGAAAAAAAAAAAAAAGGTAAGCATTCTATTCCTTAAACTATTAATGAGCAATGTAGTCATTAGAGTATGGGTTCTGTTAGGGACCTGCACATTGAGAAATGACGTATTTCTCAAGTACTGTCATACTAAGTATATTACTAGTTGAGAACCTTAAACAATAATATACTGTAGCCTTGAAATAATAATTCTGTTAATTTACTCAGTGTTAGGAATAAGAAATTGCCCTGTAAGTATTTGTGAATCATTTTAAAAAAGGAAAGTTATAAAATTTGGACTTATAAAACAATAATGTTATAGTTTTGTCAAATAAAATTCTCCGAATCTTATTTCAGAATAGGAAGTGCCATAGTTTATTACATTAAAAAACTTATTTTTCTTACCTGCCGCTCCAATTCTTTTAGTTACAAATGGGAAACATTTAAGCTTTGTGATTTTAAAAGCGAGCTTTATTGATGATTTTGTTTGTTTGTTTGTTTTGAGATGGGGTCTCGCTCTGTTGCCCAGGCTGGAGTGCAGTGACCTGATCTCAGGTCACTGCAACCTCTGCCTTCCGGGTTCAAGCGATTCTCCTGCCTTAGCCTCCTGAGTAGCTGGGACTACAGGCATGCGCCACCATACCCTGCTAATTTTTATATTTTTAGTAGAGATGGTGTTTCACCATGTTGACCAGGATGGTCTCCATCTCTTGACCTCGTGATCCACCCGTCTCGGCCTCCCAAGGTGCTGGGATTACAGGCATGAGCCACCGCACCCAGCCTATTGATGGGTTATTAAATATCACTGTATATTTTGCTTTAGCAAAGGAAGGCATCACATTGAAGTGCACAGTTTTGGAATAAATAATCAAGAAAAAATATTGATTTCACCATTTGGTGTACTGTAGAAACCTATCAACTTAGGTAATATCTTTGCCTAAGTTCCTCATGAGCAAAATGAGATAATCATGTTCATTCAAGTAATTTGTGAGATAATATATTTAAATACATTATAATTAACTGGCATTATTATTATTAATGATATTGCTGTTTTAAAATAAGCAATGAGCATGAAAAAAAAATCAAAAACACATCTGACATCCCCCTGCTTACTTACCAGTAGTGATACTTCCTGGTGCAATTGTTGACCCAGGGATGGCTCCCGTGGCAACTGAGATTAAAAAGCTTAAAGTCAGGAGTAGTGTTCTTATTTTATTGGAGCACTATCCAGATATTTATCAACATAACTACTTTGAGCCCAGTTGTGGTTCCAGTACCTGATGTGGAAGCTATGCTTTCACCTTCAGCTCCTAGGGAAGTTGCAGAAGGCACTCCAGTTGTAGCTGAATTTAAAACAAATGAAAAAGAATCTTAGTAGAATAATTCGAAATTTTCATATGGACTTCTCCCTAACATCTCAAATTCAACTTTCAAACATGAACCTATGATCTTCCCACCACAAACTGCTGCTCCTTCACATTCCCTATTTTAATAATTGATAGAAACACCATCCCAGCAACTAAATATTAACCTGAAAAATACCCTTAACAAAATCCCCATCAAACCACTGCCATATCCCCTTGATGGTTCTCCAAAAATAGGTTTTGAACTTTTCCCTTTTTTTCTCATCCACCACCATAATTTATTTTAAACCATTGCCTCTTACCTTGATTGAGCAATAACTTCCTAACAAATTTCTCTGCTTCCGTTCTCGCCTTACACAATTCTTCACATTTGCAGTCTTACTGATCTTTTAAAAATGGGAATCCTGATCATGTCACTCTTCTGTCTCACACCTTCGGTTAACTTCCCTCAGCTCTTAGCAACAAGTCTACAATCCTTAACGTGTGTGGCAAGGCTCTGTTCTATGTGATCAGGGTCCTTCTGACTTCTCTGGGCTTATTTTGTACACCCTTTGGCTTCCTAACAGGGCACTGGGAACCCTGGCCTCTTTCCACCTTAAACTTTCTAAGAGCCTGTGATTTCCCCCACGGAGCTCTTCTTAGCATTTCCCTCCCTGTCTTATCCTCTTTGACTACTGCCTCTTCATTCTTTGGGACACCAGGTGGAAAGTCACTTTCCTGGCACCCTCACCTTATTCTTAGCACTTAATATTAATTTTAATACTATTGAGAAACTTTTCTCTTACTGGCTAAATCCCCCACTAGACAGGATGTCCTGAGAGCAGTGACCCTGTCAGACTCATTCACTTCTGTGCCCACACACTTATCACAGTGCCTGACACACAGATGACAATAAAAATAATTAAACAACATTTAATTAAACAGTAAATGTGAGACACTGCTGTTACAATAGAAAATGTCCAAATACTTCTGGTATAGCAGACTTTTCATTAATCTGATTTTCTTTGGGAGGCTGGCATTTGGCATATCTGAGACTCCATCGAGATATCCCCTCCAGGGAATATATTTCCTTTCTGCTCTAGTTTATACCCACTGCCACACGAGGGAGGATGATGTAGAAGGTAAGGAATAGGCTCTGAGGACAGACCTTCCTGGTGTACATTATCACTTACAGCAGCTAACTAAACTTCTCCTTGACTTCCTCATTTGAAAATGTGAAAATTTAGCACTTTTTAGCTAAATGTGAAAAAATAGCACTTATCTCAGTAGTTGCTGTGAAAATTAGTGACATGTTTACACATCTCATAACAGTTCCTGGTTGCCCAAAAAGTGCTCAAATATTTTCTTGCTTTAAGTTTCTTCATGTAAGGTTTGTTTCCTGATAGAATCAGCACTGTAAAGACAGATAATTTGTTTTCCTTCCATCCTACTCCTAAAACACCTAACAAAATTTAAGGTCCTAAATACTATTAGGTTGGCGCAAAAGTAACTATGGTTTTTGCCATTACTTTTGCACAAACCTAATAGATGATTTGGATCTGACTTTCTAATTTCCTTATTTACAATATACTCATTACCATAATTACATTGACCAGAAAACCTTATGTTCGGTTTGGGAGGCCAAGGCGGGCAGATCATTTGAGGTCAGGAGTTCGAGACCAGTTTGGCCAACACAGTGAAACTCTGTCTCTACTAAAACTAAAATAAAATAAAAATAAAAAATAGCCGGGCACAGTGGTGCGTGCCTGTAATCCCAGCTACTTGGGAGACTGACGCATGAGAATTGCTTGAACCTGGGAGGTGGAGATTGCAGTGAGCTGAGATCTTGTCACTGCACTCCAGCCTGGGTGAGAGTGAGACTCTGTCTTAAGAAAAAAAGAAAAAGAGAAAAAAGAAAAGAAAACCTTACGTTGAGCCACAGTTGGGACCAAATTCTTCCAACCCCACTTGCCTGATTTTCCAGGTGTGGTTAATCTGGTCCTGCTTTCATCTGCTCCAGGGCTGGTTACATACGGTTCTTCAGTTTTGCCTGGTTAAAGCACTACTTGATTATCAGCTTTACATGGTTCATCTTAGTAAATATAATGAACTTACTGCCCCTTATGTAAAATTCGAATTTAGACATTGATAAATCTAGGTCATCTCTTAATCATTTCTCCCCAATTTAGGTCATTGGTTAAATCATAATTGATTCATCTTACAATCATAATTGGAGGTCTTAGCCAGGTTTATGTTGAACCACACCAGAGTACCCAGGTGAGCCATGCCTGCTGGGTTCCCAACTGTAGTGGCCCCAGAGTCTGGTGCTCCAGCTGTGCATCCCTTGCCAACACCTACAGTAGCCCCCATGAAAACATAAACTCAAAAAGTCTAATATTCTGGAAAGCCCCCTCATTGTTCACCAATTTGAGTTCTTAATAACAATTAAATAAATTGTGATAAATTTACACAGATTCAAGTCTGGAAGACCAAAAATTACGTTGTTCATATTAAATGACCTATCTTTAGCTAACTAGACTTGCCTTCAGGGACTGTAACCTCACTTCCTGGCTCTCCTGTTCTTCCTGTTACAGTGGTTGTGCCAACTGATGGTCCAGTTGTCCCTGTCACTTGACCTGATAGTCCATTTGTACCTGTTATTCCAGTGGATGGTCTAGTTGTACTTGATTCTTCAACTGATGTTCTGGTTGTTCCTGTTTTTCCAGCTGATGGTATACTTGTCCCAGATTTTGCAGATGATCCAGTTGTCCCTGTCACCCCAGCTAATGATCTGGTAGTCCCTGTCACCCCAGCTGATAGTCCAGTTGTCCCCGTCACTCCAGCTGATGGTCCAGTGGTCCCCGTCACTCCAGCTGATAGTCCAGTTGTCACCGTCACTCCAGCTGATGGTCCAGTTGTCCCCGTCACTCCAGCTGATGGTCCAGTTGACCCTGTCACTTCAGCTGATAGTCCATTTGTACCTGTTATTCCAGCTGATGGTCTAGTTGTCCTTGATTCTTCAACTGATGTTCTGGTTGTTCCTGTTTTTCCAGCTGATGGTATACTTGTCCCAGATTTTGCAGATGATCCAGTTGTCCCTGTCACCCCAGCTAATGATCTCGTAGTCCCTGTCACCCCAGCTGATAGTCCAGTTGTCCCCGTCACTCCAGCTGATGGTCCAGTGGTCCCCGTCACTCCAGCTGATAGTCCAGTTGTCACCGTCACTCCAGCTGATGGTCTAGTTGTCCTTGATTCTTCAACTGATGTTCTGGTTGTTCCTGTTTTTCCAGCTGATGGTATACTTGTCCCAGATTTTGCAGATGATCCAGTTGTCCCTGTCACCCCAGCTAATGATCTGGTAGTCCCTGTCACCCCAGCTGATAGTCCAGTTGTCCCCGTCACTCCAGCTGATGGTCCAGTTGACCCTGTCACTTCAGCTGATAGTCCATTTGTACCTGTTATTCCAGCTGATGGTCTAGTTGTCCTTGATTCTTCAACTGATGTTCTGGTTGTTCCTGTTTTTCCAGCTGATGGTATACTTGTCCCAGATTTTGCAGATAATCCAGTTGTCCCTGTCACCCTGGCTGATGAACCAGTTGTCCCTGTCACCCCAGCTGATAGTCCAGTTGTCCCTGTCACTTCAGCAAATGGTCCAGTGATCCCTGTCACTCCAGCCGATAGTCCAGTTTTCCCTGTTGCTTCAGCTGACGGCCCAGTTGTCCCTGTTACTCCAGCTGATAGCCCTGTTTTCCCTGTCACTCCAGCTGATAGTCCACTTGTCCCTGTCACTCCAGCTGATAGTCCAGTTGTCCCTGTCACTCCAGCTGATAGTCCAGTTGACTCTGTCACTTCAGCTGATAGTCCATTTGTACCTGTTGTTCCAGCTGATGGTCTAGTTGTCCTTGATTCTTCAACTGATGTTCTGGTTGTTCCTGTTTTTCCAGCTGATGGTATACTTGTCTCAGATTTTGCAGATGAACCAGTTGTCCCTGTCACCCCAGCTAATGATCTGGTAGTCCCCGTCACCCCAACTGATAGTCCAGTTGTCCCCGTCACTCCAACAGATTGTCCAGTTGTCCCTGTCATCCCAGCTGATAGTCCAGCTGACCCCGTTACACCAGCTGATGGTCCAGTTGTCCCTGTCACTCCAGCTGATAGTCTTGTTGTCCCTGCTACTACAGCTGATGATCCAATTGTCCTTGTCACCCCAGATGATAGTCCAATTGTCTCTGTCACCCCAGCAGATAGTCCAGTTGTCCCTGTCATCCCAGCTGATAGTCCAGTTATCCCTGTCACTTCATCTGATAGTCCAGTTGTCCCTGTTACTCCAGCTGATACTGTAGTTGTCCCTGTCACTCCAGCTGATGGTCCAGTTATCTCTGTCACCCCAGCTGATAGTCCAGTTATCCCTGTCACCACAGCTGATAGTCCGCTTGTCCCTGTCAGTCCAGCTGATAATCCAGTTATCCCTGTCACTCCAGCTGATGATCTAGCTGTCCCTGTCACTTCAACAGATTGTCCAGTTGTCCCTGTCACTTCAGCTGACAGTCCAGTTGCCCCTGTCCCTCCAGTTGATAGTCTTGTTGTCCCTGCCACTCCAGTTGATGATCCAATTGTCCCTGTCACCCCAGTTGATAGACCAATCATCTCTCTCACCCCAGCAGATAGTCCAGTTGTCCCTGTTACTCCGGCTGATAATGTAGTTGTCCCTGTCACTCCAGCTGATGGTCCAGTTATCCCTGTCACCCCAGTTGATAGTCCAGTTATCTCTGTTACATCAGCTGATAGTCCAGTTATCCCTGTCACCACAGCTGATAGCCGAGTTGTCCCTGTCACTCCAGCTGGTGATCCAATTGTCCCTGTCACTCCAGCTGATGATCCAATTGTCCCTGTCACTCCAGCTGATGATCTAGTTGCCCCTGTCACTCCAACAGATTGTCCAGTTGTCCCTGTCACTTCAACTGACTGTCCAGTTGTTCCTGTCACCCCAGCTGGTATTTCATTTGTCCCTGTCGCTTCAGCTGATAGTCCATTTGTACCTGTTATTCCAGCTGATGGTCCAGTTGTTGTTGATTCTTCAATTGATGTTCTAGTTGTTACTGTTTTTCCAGTTAATGGTATACTTGTCCCTAATCTTGCAGATGAAATAGTTGCCCCTCTCACTCCAGCTGGTGATCCAATTGTCCCTGTCACTCCAACTGATGATCTAGTTGCCCCTGTCACTCCAACAGATTGTCCAGTTGTCCCTGTCACTTCAGCTGACTGCCCAGTTGTTCCTGTAACCCCAGCTGGTAGTCCAGTTATCCCTGTCACCCCAGCTGATAGTCCACTTGTCCCTGTCACTCCAGTTGATGATCTAGTTGTCCCTGTCACTCCAACAGATTGTCCAGTTGTCCCTGTCACTTCAGCTGACTGTTCAGTTGTCCCTGTCACCCCAGCTGATAGTCCAGTTATCCCTGTCACCCCAGCAGATAGTCCAGTTGTCCCTGTCACCCCAGCTGATGGTCCAGTTATCCCTGTCACTTCAGCTGATAGTTCAGTTGTCCCTGTTACTCCAGCTGATAATATAGTTATCCCTGTCACTCCAGCTGATGGTCCAGTTATCCCTGTCACCCCAGCTGAGAGTCCAGCTATCCCTGTCACCCCAGCTGATAGTCCAGTTGTCCCTGTCACCTCAGTTGATAGTCCAGTTATCCCTGTCACCACAGCTGATAGCTGAGTTGTCCCTGTCACTCCAGCTGGTGATCCAATTGTCCCTGTCACCCCAGCTGATACTACAGGTAGCCCTGTTGCTTCAGCTGATGGGCCAGTTGTTCCTGCCACTGCAGCTGATAGTCCACTTGTCCCTGTCACTCCAGCTGATGGCCCAGTTGTCCCTGTCACTCCAGCTGATGATCCAGTTGTCCCTGTCACTTCAACTGATGGTCCAGTTGTCCCCATCACTCCAGCTGATAGCCCAGTTTTCCCTGTCACTTCTGCTGATGGCCTAGTTATTCCTGTCACTCCTGCTGATGATCCAGTTTTCCCTGCCACCTCAGCTGACAGTCCAGTTGTCCGTGTCACTTCTGCTGATAATTCAGTTATCTCTGTCACTCCAGCCAATGGTCCAGTTGTCCCTGTCACTTCTGCTGATGGACCAGTTGCCCCTGTCTCTTCAGCTGATGGTCCAGTTGTCCCTCTCACTCCAGCTGATAGTCCAATTATCCTTGTCACCCCAGCTGATAGTTCAGTTGTCCCTGTCACCTCAGCTGATGGTCTGGTTGTCCCTGTTGCTTCAGCTGATAGTCCAGTTGTCCCTGTCACTCCAACTGGTGATTCAATTGTCCCTGTCACTGCAGCTGATTGTTCAGTTGTCTTTGTCACTTCAGCTGACTGTCCGGTTGTCCCCGCCACCCCAGCTGATGGTCCAGTTTTCCCTGTCACCCCAGCTGATAGTCCAGTTATCCCTGTCACTCCAACAGATTGTCCAGTTGTCCCTGTCACTTCAGCTGACTGTCCAGTTGTCCCTGTCACCTCAGCTGATAGTCCAGTTGACCTTGTCACACCAACTGACTGTCTAGTTGTCCCTGTCACCCTAGCTGATAATCCAGTTGTCCCTGTCACCTCAGCTGATAGTCCAGTTTTCCCTGTCACCACAGCTGATAGTCCACTTGTCCCTGTCAGTCCAGCTGATAGTCCAGTTTTCCTTGTCACTCCAGCTGATGATCTAACTGTCCCTGTCACCCCAACAGATTGTCCAGTTGTCCCTGTCACTTCAACTGAGTGTCCAGTTGTCCCTGTCACCCCAGCTGATAGTCCAGTTGACCCTGTCACACCAGCTGACTGTCCAGTTGT
Organism: Chlorocebus sabaeus; assembly: GCF_047675955.1. Taxonomy (NCBI): domain Eukaryota; kingdom Metazoa; phylum Chordata; class Mammalia; order Primates; family Cercopithecidae; genus Chlorocebus; species Chlorocebus sabaeus. Next base: position 37,904,103 of record NC_132914.1, on the reverse strand, counting down.
CCCTGTCATTCCAGCTGACAGTCTTGTTGTCCCTGTCACTCCAGCTGATGATACAATTGTGCCTGTCACCCCAGTTGATAGTCCAGTTTTCTCTGTCACCCCAGAAGATAGTCCAGTTGTCCCTGTCAGTCCAGCTGATAGTCCAGTTATCCCTGTCACTCCAGTTGATGATCTAGCTGTCCCTGTGACTCCAATAGATTGTCCAGTTGTCCCTGTCACTTCAGCTGCCTGTCCAGTTGATCCTGTCACACCAGCTGACTGTCCAGTTATCCTTGTCACTCCAGTTGATGATACAATTGTCTCTGTCACCCCAGTTGATAGTCCAATTGTCTCTGTCACTCCAGCAGATAGTCCAGTTGTCCCTGTCACCCCAGCTGCTGGTCCAGTTATCCCTGTCGCTTCAGCTGATAGTCTAGTTGTCCCTGTTACTCCAGCTGATACTGTAGTTGTTCCTGTCACTGCAACTGATAATCCAGTTTTCCCTGTCACCCCAGTTGATGATCCAGTTATCTCTGTCACCCCAGCTAATGATCCAGTTGTCCCTGTCACCCCAGCTGATAGTCCAGTTATCCCTGTCACCCCAGCTGATAGTCTGGTTGTCCCTGTCACCTCAGCTGATGGTCTGGTTGTCCCTGTTGCTTCAGCTGATAGTCCAGTTGTCCCTGTCACTCCAACTGGGGATCCAATTGTCCCTGTCACTGCAGTTGTCCCCGTTACCCCAGCTGATAGTCCAGTTATCCCTGTCACCCCAGCTGATAGTCCACTTGTCCCTGTAACTCCAGTTGATAGTCCAGTTATCCCTGTCACTCCAATTGATGATATAGTTGTCCCTATCACTCCAACAGATTGTCCAGTTGTCCCTGTCACTCTAGCTGATAGTCTGGTTGTCCCTGTCACCTCAGCTGATGGTCCAGATGTTCCTGTCCCTTCAGCTGATAGTCCAGTTGTCCCTGTCACTCCAGTTGATAGTCTGGTTGTCCCTGTCACCTCAGTTGATGGTCTGGTTGTCCCTGTTGCTTCAGCTGATAGTCCAGTTGTCCCTGTCACTCCAGTTGATGATCTAGTTGTCCCTGTCACTCCAACAGATTGTTCAGTTGTCTCTGTCGCTTCAGCTGATAGTTCAGTTGTCCCTGTCACTCCAGCCGGTGATCCAATTGTCCCTGTCACTCCAGCTGATGATCTGGCTGTCCCTGTCACTCCAACAGATTGTCCAGTTGTCCCTGTCACTTCATCTGACTGTCCAGTTGTCCCCATCACCCCAGCTGATAGCCCAGTTATCCCTGTCACCCCAGCTGATAGTCCACTTGTCCCTGTCACTCCAGCTGATAGTCCAGTTTTCCCTGTCACTCCAGTTGATGATCTAGCTGTCCCTGTCACTCCAACAGATTGTTCAGTTGTCCCTGTCACTTCAGCTGACTGTCCAGTTGTCCCTGTCACCCCAGCTGATAGTCCAGTTGACCCTGTCACACCAGCTGACTGTCTAGTTGTCCCTGTGACCCCAGCTGATAGTCCACTTGTCCCTGTCAGTCCAGCTGATAGTCCAATTATCCCTGTCACTCCAGCTGATGATCTAGCTGTCCCTGTCACCCCAACAGATTGTCCAGTTGTCCCTGTCACTTCAACTGACTGTGCAGTTGTCCCTGTCACCTCAGGTGACAGTCCAGTTGACCCTGTCACACCAGTTGACTGTCCAGTTGTCCCTGTCACTTCAGCTGATAGTCTTCTTGTCCCTGCCACTCCAGCTGATGATCCAATTGTCCCTATCATCCCAGTTGATAGTCCAATTGCCTCTGTCACACCAGCAGATAGTCCAGTTGTCCCTGTCACCCCAGCTGATAGTCCAGTTATCCCTGTCGCTTCAGCTGATAGTCTAGTTGTCCCTGTTACTCCAGCTGATACTGCAGTTGTCCTTGTCACTCCAGCTGGTGATCCAATTGTCCCTGTCACCCCAGTTGATACTATAGGTAGCCCTGTCACTTCAGCTGATGGACCAGTTGTCCCCATCACTCCAGCTGATAGTCCAGTTTTTCCTGTCACTTCTGCTGATGGTCCAGTTGTCCCTGTGATGCCAGCTGATGGTCCAGTTTTCCCTGTCACTCCAGCTGATGATCCAGTTGTCCCTGTCACTCCAGCTGATAGTCCATTTGTACCTGTTATTCCAGCTGATGGTCCAGTTGTCCTTGATTCTTCAACTGATGTTCTAGTTGTTCCTGTTTTTCCAGCAGATGGGATACTTGTCCCTGATCTTGCAGATGATCCAGTTATCCCTGTCACTCCAGGTGATGATCCAGTTATCCCTGTCACTCCAGCTGATAGTCCATTTGTACCTGTTATTCCAGCTGATGGTCCAGTTGTCCTTGATTCTTCAACTGATGTTCTAGTTGTTCCTGTTTTTCCAGCAGATGGGATACTTGTCCCTGATCTTGCAGATGATTCAGTTATCCCTGTCACTCCAGGTGATGACCCAGTTATCCCTGTCACTCCACCTGATGATGGCCCATTTGTATGTTTCACTCCAGCTGTTGGTCCAGTAGTCCCTGACCTTATAGCTGATGGTTCAGTTGTCCCTGATTCTTCAACTGATGATCCGGTTTTTTCTGTTTGTCCAGATGATGGTCTAACTGTCCCTGATACTGTAAGAGATTGTACAGTGGTTCCTGATATTGCAGCTGATGACCCAGTTGTCTGAGTCACTGTAGGTGATTGTCTAGGTGTCACTGTCACTCCAGCTGATGGACCAGAGTTTTCCGTTAATCCCGTAACTGGCCCTGTTGTCACTGATCCTGAAACTGATTGTCCAGTTGTCTCTGTTCCTCTAACTAATAGACTCGTTGTACCCTGTCCTCCAGATGAAGTTCCAGTTGTCCATGATTCTGTAACTAATGGTATGGTTGTTCCTGATCCAGTAATAGATGGTCCAGTTTTCTCTAATCCTTCAGTTGATGGTCCAGTTGTCCCTATAGCTTCAGCTGATAATCCAGTTGTTCCTGATCCTACAAGAGATTTTCCAGTTGTCCCTGAGCCATCAACATTTAGTTCTGTTGTTACTACCACTCCAGCTGATTGGACAGATGTCATTGTCACCCCAGCTGATTGTGCAGATGTCCCTGTCAATCCAATAAATGGTCCTGTTGCCCCTGATCTTTCAGGTGATTGTCCAGTGGTCCTTGTTCCTCCAACTGATGATGTGGTTGTACTTAATCCTCCAGATGAAGTTTTTACAGTTGTCTCTACTCCTGTAACTGATGGTCCAGTTGTCACTGATCCTACAACAGACTGTTTAGTGGTTCCTGTTACTCCAGCCAATGGTTCAGTTGCCCCAGTCACTCTATCTGAATATCCAGATGTAACTCTCACTCTAGCTGATGGTACAGTTGTCTCTCCTACAATAGGTGGTCCAGTTGTCCCTGATCCTTCAGCTAATGGTTCAGTAGTGTCTAATCCTACAACAGATGGTCTAATTGTCACTAATCCTTTACTTGCTGGTCCAGTTGTTCCTGTCACTCCTACTGATGGTCGAGTTGCCCCAGTCATTCTAGCTGATTGTCCAGATGTCACTGTTACTCCGGCTGATGGTCCAATTGTCTGTGCTTTTACAACAGGAGGTCCAGTTGTTCCTGATCCTACAGCTGAAGGTCTAGTTGTCTCTAATCCTACAGTAGATGAACCAGTTGTCACTAATCCTTCAACAAAATGACCTGTTAGTGCCACTCCAGCTGATTGTGCAGATGTCCCAGTCATTCCAGCTGATTTCCCAGATGTTCTTGTCAACCCAGTAAATGATTCTGCTGTCCCTGATTTTACAACTGATTGGCCAGTTGTCTCTGTTTCTCCACCTGATGATCTTGTTGTACCTGATTCTCCAGATGAAGTTACAGTTGTCCTTGTTCCTGTAACAGATGGTCCAGTTGTCCCTGATTTGACAACAGATGGTCTCGTTGTTTCTGTAACTCCAGCTGGTGCTCCAGTTGTCCCAGTCTTTCCAGCTGATTGTCCAGATGTCACTGTCACTCCAGGTGATAGTCCAGTTGTTCCTGATCCTTCATCTGATGGTCCAGTTGTTCCTGATCCTTCATCTGATGGTCCAGTTGTTGCTGATTCTCTTGATGATGATTCAGTTGTCCCTGATCCTCCTGATGATGGCCTTGTCCCTGTCACTCCAACTGATGATTCAGTTGTACCTGATTCACCAGCTAATGGTCTAGTTGTTCCTGATCCCACAACGGATGGTCCAGTTGCCCCTGATCCTTCAGTTGATGGTCCAGTTGTTCCTATCACTCCAGCTGATGTTCCAACTGTTTCAGTCACTCTGGCTGATTGTCCAGATGTCACTGTCACTCCACCTGATGATCTAGTTGTCTCTGATTCTAAAAGAAGTGGTCCAGTTGTGACTGATCCTTCAGCAAATGATCCTGTTGTCACTGCAACTCCAGCTGATTTTTCAGATGTCACTGTTACTCCAGCTGATTTTGAAGATGTCCCAGTCACTCCAGCCAATTGCCCAGATGTTCCTGTCAATCCAGAAAGGGGTCCAGTTGTTTCTGATCTTGCAGTTGATTTTCTGGTTGTCCCTGTTGTTCCATCTGATGTTCTTGTTGTACTTGAACCTCCAGATAAAGTTCCAGTTGTCCCTGATCCTATATATAATGGTCTAGTTGTTTCTGATCCAATAATAAATGGTACAGTTGCAATTGATCCTTCCGTTGATGGTCCAGTTGTTCCCGTCTCTCCAGCTGATGGTCCAGTTGCCCCAGTCACTCTGGCTGATTGTCCAGATGTCATTGTCACTCCAGCTGATGATTCAGTGGTCTCTGATTCTAAAAGAGGTGGTCGAGTTGTAGCTGACCCTTCAACCAATAGTCCTGTTGTCATTGCCACTCCAGGTGATTTTTCAGATGTTGTTACTCCAGCTGAATTTGAAGCTGTCCTAGTCACTGTAGAGGATTGTCTAAATGTTCCTGTCAATCCAAAAAGTGGTCCAATTGTTTCTGATCTTGCAGTTGATTGTCCAGTTGTCCCCATTCCTCCACCCGATGATCTTGTTGCACCTGAACCTCCAGATGAAGTTCCAGTTGTCCCTGATCCTATAACTGATAGTCTAGTTGTTTCTGATCCAATGACAGATGGTCCAGTTGCCTCCGATCCTTCCACTGATGGTACAGTTGTACCTACTGTTTCACCTAGTGGTCTACTTGTACCTGATCCTGTAGCTGATGGTTCAATTCTTCCTGACACTTCAGCTGATGTTCCAGTTACATCTGTCACTCTAGCTGATGGTTCAGTTGTTCCTGATTCTGCACCTGATTGTCCGGTTGTCCCAGTTCCTCCAACTGATGGTCTTGTGGTACCTGATCTTCTGGCTGATGGTGCAGTTGTTCCTAATCCTGCAGATGTTGGTCCATTTGTCCCTGATCCTACAAGAGATGGTCCTGATTCTATAATAGATTTTCCAGTTGTCCCTGATCCTTGGCCTGATTGTCCAGTTGTTCCTGTCACTAGAACAGATGGTCCAGTTGTTCTGGAGTCTTCAACTGATCGTGTAGTTGTTCCTGTCACTCCAGGTGATGTTTCAGTTGCTCTTGTCACTCCAGCTGATAATCTAGTTGTCCCTGATCTCACAACAGATGGTCCAGTTGTTCCTGACCCATCAGCTGATGGTCCAGTTGTCCCTATTTCTCTAGCAGATGATCTACTTGTACCTAATCCTCCAGTAAAAGACACAGTTGTACCTAGTTCTGTAGCTGATAATCCAGGTGTTCTTGATCCTGTAACCGATTGTCCACTTGTCCCTGAACCTTCAGCTAATGGTCTAGGTGTCACTGATTCTCTTGATGAAGGTCCAGTTGTCCCTGATCCTCCAGCTAATGATACAGTTGTCCTTAATCCTGAAACTAATGGTCTGGTTGTCCCTGATATTTCAGCTAATGGCCCAGTTGTCCCTGATACTCCAAGTGATAGTTCAGATGTCTCTGTGACTCCTGACGATTGTTCAGAAGTCCTTGTCACTGCAACTGATGGTCCAGATGTTATATCTGATGGCCCCAATGTCCCTGAAACATCAGATGATGATTTAGTTGTCCCTGGTATTTCAGATGATTGTCCATAATTCTCTGTTAATTTAGCTGATGGTCTAGTTGTCTCTGTCTCCCCAGTTGATGATCCAGTTGCCCCTGTGACAAACACATAGTAAAAATAGAATGATGTTAATAGCTATCTTGGTCCTTGGTTAACCTTTAAGACTCGTGTGGCTTTGTTTCTCTAGTACAGCTTTTATACCTCTTCATCTCCATAACCACCATATTATTTCATACTTTTCTTTTTGCTACATCGTAACTTCTTTTAACAAAAAGAGTCTCACTTTGTTGCCCAGGCTGATCACAAACTCCTGGGTTCAAGTAATCTTCCTGAGTACCTGGGACCACAGTGATCTTCACTGTGCCAGCTCTAGCATAACTTCTTTTTGTTTGTTTATTTTCATAAAAATAATTTATCCAATATCTATTGTGTGTCAAAGAAGTTGTCAGCAACTTATAAGTATCACCTCACTTTACCATTTGAGTAATTCTATGAGATACATAATATTACTTTTTTATAAAATAGGAACTAAAGCAAGATTAAGTTGCTGTTCTAAGGGGATGCAGATAAATGGTTCTCTGCTCCATGGGGCATTCTAGTGGGAAGAGAGAGGTAGACATAAATAAAATAACTAGCCAACCAATAACCAAATTCACAAACAAGAAAAGCTTCAGAGCATTAATATAAAGTGACTTGATACTAAGCAAATGGAATATTCTATTTTAGACTGTCTTGATAGTAAAGGCTTCTCTGAGAAGATGGTCTTTATTTTGAAGTCTGATAACAAGAAGCAACCTGCTAGTGAAGCTCTAGGAGAATGGCGTTCCAGGCAGAGGTAACAGCCAGTACAAATCTCATAAGTCTAATGGAGCTATCCTTGCTAGAAAAGCAGAGCTAGAAGTTGAGTATAGCTGGATAATGGGAGCTGAGGTGGGGAATATTATAAGTTAAGGTCAGATATGTAGGAGCAAGTGAAATGTTTATGAATCAGGGAGGAAGATTGAAGATTTTTCTAAATGCAAGGGGCTATAATTTTAAACAGGGGAGAAATAGCATAGAATTGATATACATTTAAAATCCCTCTTTACATTTTGTAGAAAATGTATGGCAGGGGTGCATTATAGAATTAAGAAGAACAATTATGAGGTAATTTCAGAAGTTCAGATAATTTATGAGTGGCTTGGGTTAAAATTGTGATAAAAGAGACTGAGAATAGTGGATAGGGTCGGGATATGTATTGGAAGTAGCATTAACAGGCCTTGTTTAGATATGGGAGGTACAAAAAAAAAAAAGAGAACCATCAAGGATGACGATAATATTTTTACCTGAGTGAATTGAGTCAGTGATGGTAACATTTTCTAATATGGGGAAGACTCAGAGAAGAGGTGTGCGCATAAAGGGAAATCCAGTATCACCCAGAAGGCTCTGGTTCTGAAGATCCTAATATATCAAGAATACCACTAAGGAACCAGATAAAGATGGAAACCTTGGATCTGTGGAGACATGGATCTGCACAGCGGTGTGTCTGTGTGTGTATGGGTACATGTTTCCAGCAAAACTCCACTACCTGAGTAGAGCAGAAAAGAGTTCACTACCCCTTGACGGCTCCAATCCTTCCAGAAGGTTCCTTTCCATACAACCTGTTATTTTACCTCATTGATGAGAATAAAACCTCTCTATCCCTTACCAGCCTGGGAATTACTATTCACTTACTGAATTATTTACCAGATATCCACCAGATACTTATCAAGTAGCCAAACAGAAACTGAGCTAGGCACTAGGAACACAACTGTAAACAAAGATAGGCAATGTGACAAGATCTTCCTCCAGTTTTAACCGAAATCTACCATGTTGGTGGTCTGTCTAGTAAACGATAATGACTGGATGAAGAATCAACAATCCACGCCCAGACTTGGCCTAACAACATACTCATCCTGTGACTTTGGGGTAAACACATGGAGTTTTCCTAGATAAAATGTAAATAATTACTAATATATTATTGACTGCATAGGGTGTCTGTAAGATTTAAGTAAGTTAATACATGTGAAAACATTTGTCCATTTTATACTTTATATAGTTGTTTACTGATGATCGTTTTTACCTTTGTTAAAACAGATTAAGATAACTTATACATAATATTATATAATGGTTAATGACTGCTTCATATGTTTACATTACAAATAATATTGTATTAAATATATCCAGTAGAAACTAAGATATAAGTGGCTTTATCTACTAATATTTTATCCTACTAATTACATTTTTCAGGCATTTTTTGGCTTATTTTCTGAGAAGTATTTAAATATAAATAAATAAATTGATTGGTAATGTATCTCTTTAGTCATTTCAAACAAGTTAAGTCTTATGAGGCACAAACATTGTTTAGAAAGGGATCTGCAACACCCACTGTATAGCTTACGTATTTCCTCAACAAGTCAGCTTTGAACAAATGAGTTATAGACATGCCCTACTTGCAAATTCTAGAAAAGAAGACTTTTAAAAACGCATGTGTAGAGGTTTCAGGAAGAAAACTGATTTCTGAATTTTTAAACAATTCAGAAGGCAGTGTTACTTTCTAAATTGTTCTTAGAAATGGGGAAAGCTGTTCATTAAGGTTCTAGATCTCTGTTCAATAAAGAACATATGGGAAAATATGCTAATACTTTAAACCACAATAATTTCTAATACTAAAGACAGTGGGGTTTTGCAAAAGATTGCAAAAAAAGAATTCTAGTTTGAAATTTGAATAATCTGCTGATCTAAGACAATCTTTTAATGCCCAACAGCATATTATATTATTCGTGGCAGAGAATTTATTGAACTCTTAAATATTTGTATTATGGGAAAATCATATAATCAATGATTTGCAAAAATAACTAGCATATTATTTTGTAATTATTTATTACTTTTAGCTTATATTGAATTATGTTAGCTTGTTGCATAAGTTATTTTGTGTGGAAAAATGCAGAACTTAGACAATGAAATTGTAACTAAATGAGCAAATACACCCTAAGAAGCCCTTAACTCAAAAACAACAATTATGGACCAACCGTGAGATAGTGTTAGAGGGTCACTATTGCTTTTTTTTTTTCTAATTTAACTCCATTATGGTTTTATCAAGTAACATTCCAGTGATTTCTAAATTGGCCATGTGACAACATCAGGTTTAAAATGCTGCACTAGTTTAGTTTAATAATGGAAAATATCTAAACTATCAGATCATTTTTATTATCTGTGATTTGAGGTAATGCACTAATTGATACCTCCATAGTGCATAAATACTGAATAACAAAGCATGCAATGGCAACATCTTTAATGGATTCACAGAATATTTAAATAACAGTGCTCTAAGTTTCAAGCAGGAAAGATTTTCAACGGAATTAATGCCCTACTGAATAAGCTTTTATAAACAAGTTTCTACATTGACTCCCATTTTTGTGACCTTTTAGCGCTTTGCTAATCTCACCTGGTGTATTTGAAGAGCCTGTGGTGGTACCACTGCTGGACTGCCCAGATGTAATTTCACCTCCACTAGTCGTACCACCCGGTGTTCCAGGTGTACCTGTGGCAATGGCAGAAATGGAAAGGACACATTCACAGAATTTCTTAAGCTATGAGATAACCAATTCTCACTTAAACTAACTTCCACCTAAAAATTACAGAAATCTTCAGTTTTCTGTATCGATAAAAATAATGATCCTTTCCACATTTAAAAAACGTACTTTGACATACACTATTCATTATTTCCTTGGCTCCTCATCCCAAGCTCACAAAGTAGATCACTTTGACCCACATTTTACAGATAAGAAAACAGAGGTTACAGAGCTTAAGTGATTTACTTGCTTAACAGCATGACATTGATTCTGAGGAACAGTATTACACGAACATCCTATATTGCCCCTTGGCAAGTGCTGGGTCCCCCATTTTACCTACCTGGTTTGCTTCCAGAGATTGTCACTGCTGAGGCTGAGGCTGCATTGGTGTGTTTACTCACAGGGCTACTGGTAGTTGAAGCAGCAGATACTGTCGGGGTCCCTGGTTATCAACAACAATGGTTCAGGCTCACTGCTGCAAATATACTGGTCCCTACTCCATGCTGATAGCACAGAACTGAGATTTCTAAAGTATAGTGGATTAACGGCATCTTCTCTACGCTTTCCCTTTGCTCTGACATTTAATGTCAGTTATAGCCTGACCAATAGTCCACATCACACACTGCTGAGGAAGGTAGGATTGAGAACTGTTAAGGAGTCATGTCCAGACTTGCCTGATTTTCCAAAACTGGTGGCCCCAATGCCTGCTTCCCCAGGGGTGCTGCTACCTGGAGCTCCAGGAGTTGCTCCAGGTGATACCACAGGTGTGCCTGAGACTTTCAGAGAAAACCGTTTAAGAAACTCACTTTTATTCAATCACTGTGACCTGAAACAACTTGGAAATCTCTTCCAGCATATTTATACTCATAATATTTACACAGTTTAGTGATATTAGGACTTCTTGCTTAGGAAGGGTATACATGTTAATCTGATAAGGCACTATTACACCATCACAATCCTTGTTTGCCTTTGACACTGAATGTGCCTCTTTCTAGAATTACCTACAAGTTATAATTTCAGAGTAAATTCTTCTCCAAACTGCACCATTTACCCATTGCTATATTCCTTAACTTTTTGCTTTTTTCATGTGTTTAAATATTACTTTCTTCTTAAAAATTCTAAGCTTTGTAAGTATAAGAGCATCTTCTGGTACCTAACACATTACTAAGCTCTCAATAAATATTGTCTCGTCAAAATACAATGGTTTGTGTTAAGGTAGGCAGATAGCCAGAAACGAGCAGGCAAGGGAACCCCCTGGGAAAACACGTCCTGGAGATGCTGTCACCTCATAGTCAGTGCCACCCATTGACAGGCAGCAAAAAGACAACAGCTACACTGGCTACTTCTGGCCTTGTGGTTGAGCTCCTCTTGCCTTGAAGGGGACTTACCAGGCCCTAGCTGGAGATAATCAGGTGAGGGACTTTCCCTCCTGATGAGCACACACACTCCTCCAAAAAATTGTCCTGGAGTAGACTTTTGCTCATTATAATAGTAAAAAGCGCATCCCTGAGTGGAGATTTTAAATGCTAATGAGACATGCAATGTGTGTACTAGCATGTACAACAACAGAGCATGGTCACCGAAAAAGACATCTTGAAACATGCATGCAAGTAACACCTCCCTCACGCCCCTTCATGAATAATCAGGTAAGATTCTCATAAAAGCAGTCCCCCAGCACTAGCTGCAGCTGGCTCATTCTTTCAAGCAGTCCACTCTGTCTTGTGTTTCAGAGTGTACTACATATTTAAATAAACCCTGCTACTACTATTTTTTCAACCCTACCAGCTCAGAACTGTTTTCCACTCCTCTCTAAGAATGTACTTCATCAGGATTCCCGCACTTTCCGGTAACATTTGCATTTATCTATTTACAAGTACTAAATTCTTCATAATCTCTTGATAAATTAAATTTTGATATCAGAGCTCACACTTCTGCTAATTAAATATAACTTTAGATATAAATAATATTTCAAATGCGACTTCACGGGAGGCTAAAGAGGTTGCGGTATCTGATCTTCCAATTGTATCCAATTTGAAAAATAACGAGGTTCTGCCTATAGATTGCTGCAAATGCTTTTTGACAAAAGTTCATTATTAAACTTATTATTGCTAGAATTTTCCTCATTCTCTTATAATTAACTCGTTTTTTAAAAACTCACTTGGACTTGCACTAATTATATATAAGATCTTTGTGTTTGACCATTGCTCTGACAACAAAATGTGCTTTGTCTTACCTGCTGTGTTTCCAGGACCAGTGGCCCTAGTACCTGATGTTCCAGCTGTGTTTCCACTGCCTGCTCTGGTGGTGGCTTCCACGGACCCTTCTGTTGAACCTGGTCAACATACAAAGGCAGCTAGGATTACATTAATTTCCAAAGTTTCTAGGAAATTAAGGCAACGGTTAAATATTCTTAGACATCCCCATTATTTATCCTTTTGTCTGAGTATTTCAATAGCTTTGTTTCTGATCAATGCAATTGATTTGAATGAATAAGCTTCTGTGATTATTTAGCTATTTACTCAATACGAAATCCCAACTCACTGCCTGGCATCCCAGTCATCCTTCCTGCCAGTGTAGTCAATTCACCCGATATTCTGGTTGTTCCTGTTTTGTTTTGTTTTGTTTTGCTTTGTTTTGTTTTGAAGAAGAGGGAGGATGAGGAGGAAGAGAAGGAGGAGAAAGAGGAGGATAAAAGTAGTATGAAAAAATTGTTAAACTCAACTTCATTATTTATGAATGATGTTTCTATGGCTACTTCCACCACCCAAATTCATGTCTTCCTTCCTCCTACCTAAAATATTGCAGTTGTTTCCACTTTACCCAATTAACAGGTCAATATTCTTCATCACAAATACCTTCTCTGCTTAAGAATATGGAATGTAGTAATTCTTCAACATTAACGTGTGTAAGAATCATCTGGTGAGCCTATTAAAAATGTAAATTCCCTATCTCTCCCAGCAGAAATTCTAATTCTATTTTATAACATTGAAAAGGTTGGTCTTGTATTGCAATTAAACTCTTATATTCATTTTCAGTTTGCAGAGCATCCAGAGGATAAAAGAATAAGTTAATTGACATCATGGATAAGAGCTAAATTTAGAATATCTAGAAAGGGATATAAGAACTTGATTCCTTTCAGGTTCATCATTTTGGGCAGGAATAATTTCTAGGATCACAAAAGGAGACACATAACATCAAGTCCCCACTATCAGTGATGCTATGTTTGATCACTAGGTTTAGGTGGTGGCAGCCAGAACTCTCCAGTATAAAGCATTTTTCGATTCTGCAATTAGCAAGTAATCTGTTGGGTGATACTTTCACATCAGGCAAACATCCAAGTCCTAGTCAACCTTTCACCCAATGTTTTCAGCATTTATTTATGCTCCTTGTCTATTTTATTCAGGGTTTCAAAACAGCGATTTTTCCAATTGTGTCTTTTTTCAACATTTATTAGTTGGAATTTTTCTTTAAATAGATTTCTCTGATCAACTGGAACTATTTGAATATCTTGATCCATAGTTTCTAATAAAAATAGGTGATAATTGATTAATTTTTCTCTTTAATTACCAATCTCCAGAATAAGGACTCGACATGATAGTCACCACCACCATTATCAAATGTTGCTGTGGTGGTTTCTTTTTATTAATTATCACTGGGGGTATGTATGTTTCAATATTATCAACAGGTCTCAATCTATTACAAATAATTATTTTTTCAGTGCTCAAAATTCTCCAAATTTGGTCAACAAGAACTCATGCAGTTTAGCGCCCTTGTCATTTAGGCAGAGCTCCCTTAGTCCTTGAATGCTTCCTCATTTTCTGACTCAAGAAGTCCCAAACTGACCTTGTACTTTTCTTGTCCAAGGCCTGGAATTAACCATTTCTCCAAGCAAGAGTGAACACAGAAATTTATGACTGCAAACTAGCTGACAAAGGGTGCACACTACTGTTAGGGTACCACTGCTTTTAGGCCATTTCAGTGGCCAGAAGTGGAAGATACAAAGATTAATAAATATATAGATAATAAATGTATTATATTGGAAGACATATATTTCCATATGTTAGAAGTATATATATTTATACCTATATTTAGGTATATCACACATATTTGTGATGTTTGTATATATTTCTAGTATATAAAAATATACATTTTCTATATATATCATATATTTAGATTTATATAAATGATATATAGATCGTAAGTTTATATTTCCCACTCAAATGGAACATTACAGAAATTTACTTAATTATTTGATCTCTTTTTTTCTTTTTTTTTTTTTGAGACAGGATCTCACTCCTTCTCCCAAGGTGGAGTGCAGTGGTGCAATCACTGCTCATTACAGCCTCGACTTCTGGGCTCAGGTGATTCTCCACTTCAACCTCCCAAGTAGCTAGGATACAGGCATGTGCCACCATGTGTAGTTAATCTTTTGTATTTTTTATTTTGTAGAGATGGGAGTCTCACTATGTTGCCCAGGCTGCTCTTAAGCTCCAGGGCTCAAGCAGTCTGCTGGCCTCAGCCTCCCAAAGTACTGGGATCACAGGCGTGAGCACTTTGTCCAGCCCTGATTTAATTATTGTATTTCTTTTCTCTTACATTTAAAATCTTGATTTCTAATAACACTTATATAACTACTAATTGTTTTATTCTGTAATATATAGAAAACCATTTCAAAGTGAGAACACTCATGTAACTACTGAGAAGAAAATTACTGAATGAAGTTTAAAATTTCCTAGCAGTCTTTTTGCCATTAAAATACATGACACTAGCATATACTGTCTGATTACTGTGTTTTAAAGTCATGTGAAATAATTATTTTCTCCATGTGATTATAATTTGATATTCAATTAGGTTCACTTGTTTTGGTTGGTTTTCAGTTTTAGGGTTTGCTTTTTTTATTTTGATTTAATTGTGTTTTTAAAAATACATATGACATTTTCCTTTTCAAAAGCCAAAATTCTATCTAAAAGAATACTCTGAGAACTCAAAATTCTGCTGTTTTGGTTTATTCCCTATAAGTAATGACTTTCACTAGTTTTTAGTTTATCTTCTGTGTTTTTTGTATGCATATTTGCATATGTATATATAATTCATATCCTTACAAAACATATATACATATATGTACACACACATACACACACCCCTCTTTTTTCATAAAGGTATAAATGGTATATACAATTCTGATTTCTTTTTTTCCTTTACAATAAATTCTGGAAATAACTAGATCAGTACATAGAGATCTTTCTCACTCTTCTATTAGGATGGCCTAGTGCTGCTTTTTGTCATCTTTTATTCAATGTGTATTTGATGAGTTGTTTCCAGGCTTTCTCTATTAAAAAAATGCCAGTATGAAAAGTTTATGTATGTTATTTTATATTTTGGTTGTCTAGCTTCAGGAGTACTAAAAGTGGGATTTCTGGGTCAAAGGATAAACAAGTCTGTAATTCTGTTAGATTTTGCCAAGTTACCCTCGTTGGAACTGTAACATTTTGTGCTCCCACCAGCAATGCGTAGAGCACCACCTGTTTCTTTCCAGAACTGTCAACAGGGCTGTTGTCACACTTTTGGATTTCTGCCAATCTAAAAAGTGAGGAATGGTATCTCAGTGTAGTTTTGGTTTACATTTTTCTTGTGTGAAGTTGATCATTTTCTCAGAGGTTTAAGAATCACTTATAGTTCTTGTTCTCTGTAATTGAATTCGCATCTTCTATTATTCTAGTTTTTGATTTGCTTTATGCACTTTTTCCCTTTGCTGATTTTGCTTGGCAATAAATCACAGCCATGAGTGTGATTCTATATTGAGTCTTGTGAGTCCTTCTAGCGAGTCTCAAAACTTGAAGGGGTCTTGTGCACACTGATACATATTGCCTTTCCATTTGGTCAAAACTGCTTTTGTGTCTTTAAGTAGAGTTTTAACGTTTTCCTCATGTAAGTTTTATCTTGTTTGGATTATTCCAGGGTAATTTATCTTATTTGTTGTTTATATAAATTGGACTTTGCCCTTCAAATATATATTTTAACTTGTTATTTGTATTTATGTAGACTTAATTTTTATAGATTAATCTTGTGTCTTGGTACCTTATTAAATTATTTTACTGCTTATAGTTTTTCCATTGATTCTCTAGGGTTCTGCAGGTACACTATTATGCCATCTGTAAATAGAAATAGTTTAATATTTTCTGTTTCAAATTCTATGCTTTCAATTCCTACATAATCCAATTTATTAATAACCAGAAAATATTAAATAGTAGTATGATTGTATGTCTCTTTATCTTGTTCCTGAAGATAGTGGAATAAGTTTAGAAATTCCTTATTAAGATGCTACATGTGTGGCTGAGGTATATGTACTTTACATTTATTTATTTATTTATTTATTTATTTATTTATTTATTTATTTTTGTGAGACAGAGTCTCACTCTGTTGCCCAGGCTGGAGTGCAGTGGTGCGATCTTGGCTCACTGCAACCTCCGCCTCCCAGGTTCAAGCAATTCTCCTGCCTGAGCCTCCCGAGTAGCTGGGATTACAGGCGCCTGCCACCACACCTAACTAATTTTCATATTTTTAGTAGAGACGGGGTTTTGCCATGTTGGCCAGGCTGGTTTCAAACTCCTGACCTCGGGTGATCTGCCTGCCTCGGCCTCCCAAAGTGCTTACAGGCATGAGCCACCAAGTCCAGCCCTGTTTTAAGGAAATATCCATTCATTCCTATTATTTTAAGTGGTCTTTTTTTCCCATCAGAAATGATTAGTCAATGTTTATCAAATACCATTTTAGCTTCTGTGGGTTGTTTTTTTTTCCCCCTTAGATCTACTATTAATATTATGAATTACATTAAAAGATGCCTTAATTTTGAAAAAGTCACTAAAAATCAGTATTAATAAAAATAATCGAGCATTAGTTTCTTCCTGATAGCTCATTTTTCCTTTTTTGTAAACTGATGCTTCTTGTACTTAGCTCATGAGATTTAAACAATTCGCTTGACTACTTACTACCTGTTATCTATGAGTAAAGCGAGTCCAGTTGTTTTTCCGAATACTTTACAGAATTGACTCTTCAGGATTAATTCTTCCAGGTATATGGTAGGTTCTTTCACTACATAGATTTAGGGATTTTTGTCTAAATTAAGACTATTTTTCCTTATTTATAATTTTAAATATTAGCTCTGTTTCATTGCTTTTTCTTCTCCAGATATGGCAATAATATATCTTCGATATTTTTGTTTGTTTCCTAAAACTATATCCTTCTCTAGCCCATTATACCTTTTTTGAAAGTATCCGCAATATTTCAGGGGTAGGGTACCTCTTCTCCGTTCTATCCTCTAATAGCCTTGCTGTATTTTCAGTGTTATTTATTCTCAGCGGAGCAATTTGCTATTTGGTCTTTTGAGATAATTTTTCTTTTTCTTCCATTTTCTCCTGGGTTTTCACCAATTCCAATGTAACATTCCTGCTGTTTATCTATTTCCACTCTTAATTTTTAATCTATAATTTTGATGTCTCTTTGTAGCTGCAGTTGTTTCCTTAGTTGTTTTTTGTTTGTTTGTTTGTTTTTTGTTTTTTTTTGAGACGAAGTCTCACTCTGTCGCCCAGGCTGGAGTGCCGTGGCGCGATCTCCGCTCACTGCAAGCCCCGCCACCTCCCGGGTTAACGCCATTCACCTGCCTCAGCCTCCCTAGAAGCTGGGACTACAGGCGCCCGCCACCATGCCCGGCTAATTTTTTTGTATTTTCAGTAGAGACGGGGTTTCACCGTGTTCGCCAAGATGGTCTCGATCTCCTGACCTCGTGATCCGCCCGCCTCGGCCTCCCAAAGTGCTGGGATTACAGGCGTGAGCCACCGCGCCCGGCCAGTTGTTTTATGTTAATGTTATGTTTTTGTATTCTTTAGCTTCATGACTAGATTTTTACAATTTGCTTGCTACTGCTGCAAAGTTTTTGAAAATGTATACAAAAGAATAACTGTGTATCGATATTGGAATTTCTTTTTTTTTCTTTATTATTATTATTTTTTTCAATGCTTTGTGGGCCAGTAATAGTAGGAGATTCTATGCAGGGGGCAGCAGAGAGGCTTCCATACGCTTCCCAGATTCCTCAGATAAAGGGCTCCCCTCTTATGTTCTTACAGTGAGGAAGCTTTGTTTGTAAGTGGCACTTTTTCCTTGTCTGTCTTCTGATGCTTTCATTATTATCCTGTTTTACTGAGACCTTTATTTTTACATACTTATTTTTTTCCTTTGACACCCAGGTTCCAAGGGTTGCTCCCCCTTCCAAAGACTTCCATGCACTCTCCAATACTCTTTCAACTCCATTCATGAGGGCTCTCTGACCTGCCAGGTCCCAGATTTTCTCTCAGCATTTTCCACTCAAATTGGGGATCTTTCCTTTTGAGGCTCAACTCTACTTGACTGAACCACTAGAATTATAGTATTCTACCACTATTAGGACCTCTCTATACTTCTCTATTTTCTATGACGCCCTTACCTATATCTCAGCCCCACGGTGAGCCTCAGAGCCATCATTCCCAGTGTTTGGAGTCTGGCTCTTCTCTGTCTCCACTAAACACCGTAAGTGTGGGCTCTGTTTTGATCTTTATGATTTGAAGAAAGAGGTACCTATAGACTCCAATTTATGCAGCCACCATTTTCCTGTTTTTGTTTTTGTTTTTGTTTTTTTCCATTGGTTTCTTGAGCTTAAATCCTATTCGAGTCTACTAGTGTCAGTGCAAATTAAGGATCAGGTTGATACTCTGACTAATTAAATTACATTCTGCTTGTGATAAAAGGATTTTTGGTGTGTTTGAATATTTAACCAGGTCATCAGATATTTACAACAGAGATACAATATGTAAGAAATTCGGTTAAGGAAGGCTATTCACTGATTCAGCTGTGAACAACTTACTCACTTGCTTCATTTCCAGAGACGAATTTAGGATGAGCTATGTGTAATAAATGGTGCTCTCAAGTCCTGCTACTTGAAGACTATAATCATTTATATTGAGAACATGTGTGTAGTAGGTCATATCTGCTTGGCTATATATTATAAAAGAGTGATATATTGCTTTGATTTTGCAATCTCTTAACAGACTGCCTCTGATGTGCATCACATTCTGTTTTAATGCTTATTCAATAGTTAACCTATATTTTATTCTGTACTACTTTTGTGCAGGGGGTTCTGGATTTGAAGAATATTTTGTTTTTAATCCTCCTTCCCCAAAACCTGAATAACTGCTTTTTATTCCCTTGCAGTTGAATAGATTCTTAAAATTTCACTCAGCTTCCTTGTATTTTGAGTTTTTGTTCAAGTTGGGGCATATAGACATAGCTCATAGTGCACTGATTATAATATATTATTTTCAAAATAGAATAATTCCGTTGTTTTAAACAAATTAATCAGTCACTTTACTAGAGTTGACTCTCAAGTCTTACCCCAATGCGTGTTATTGAACAATTCCTCCACTTTGATTATCTTTTGCCTTGCACGATTTTGCTTTGTGTGTATTATAAATATTAATTTCTTTTGCTCAGAAATGAAGTTCTATGAGAACAAATGCCTTACTCTACTCCTCTTTTACGTTGTCTGTATCCCCCAGGATGATATTGAACACACAACAAATATTTCTTGATTTATTTCTGATCTTCTGCAGTTTTGACATTACACAAATAATAATTAAATTCCCCAGGCAACCTTGTCTCTGACAAAATTTTAAGTAAAAAAATTACACTTCTACTGTCTGGATTTATTCTAATTATGCTCTTTCCATACCCGATGCTCCAGAAGTGTTTTCACCAGCAGCTCCAGTGGTGGCTACATTTCCCCCTTCAGTTGTTCCTAATTGAAAAGAGCAACAGTGCTCAGTCTGCATCAGAGTTTTCAAAATCACGAAATAAAAATACAGGACACCCAGTTAAAAATGAATCCCAGACAAACAATCAACACCGTGTTTTGATCATTGCATGGGACATACTCATCATAAAAAAAAAATTGTTCCTGATTTGTGTGAAATTCAAATTAACTGGTATCCTATATTTTCTCTGGCAAGCCTAGTCTACATAAATGGTTATAATGAAGTACTCTTCGAACAAATTTCAGGGTTTCTTTAAAGAGGTAGGGGGTCTACTTAAACTATCCATGATCATTTGTTGTAAAATTAGATCCCTTATAAATTCGCTTAAATTTATAAGAATTTGAGGTTCCAACTAGGTTTGTGACTCACCACCACTAAAGTGACCAGGTGAGCCTGGGCTTGGCCTGGTGAGTTTCCCAGGTAAGCTGGAACCAGTGAAAGATGTTCTCGCTGTGATTTCACTGTCAGATCCAGCGGTAGATCCAAGAGGCTGTCCTGTTCCACCTGGCAAACACAGTGTTGGGAGGGCACATACATTATTGTGACAACCCAGTGCCATAGCAGTTTTGAAGGAAATACTTGGAGAAAACCTAAATTAAAACTTTTCTTGAAAATGTTAATAACATATACCTTTCTATCTTCTGTTGGATGGCATTTATACTTAGTGAAATTTGCAGAGGTCTGATGAAAGATTGTCCTTTTCACCAAAAGCCATGGCCTCGGAATGACATCCTCTACTCACCTGACACGCCTTCAGATGATGTCGCTTCACTGCTTGTGACTCTAGTTTTTCCACCTACTGAGGGTCCAGTAGTTCCTTTCAAAATAGACAATAAATATGTATCGTGATCTTTGATTTAGCAGAACAGAGGGTGCTACTCTCTGCTTTCAAAATATCTTTTGTTTACACTTCTTCATTTCCAGGAATGGTTCACTCTTTCCAAAAATTCATTATGAGAATCATATACAATTGTTGGCATCCCTGAGAGTGCTTATTTACTTCTTCCTTGTAAATAAGCTTGTTTATTATTTACTTGTTTAATATTCAGATATTTGAACCTAGTGGTTCTCAACCCAGGTTGCATGTGGGACCCGTGAGGCTTTTTAAAAATACTTAATGCCTGGTCCCTTCTTCCATGGACAGATTCAATTAGTCTGTGACGGATTCTTCAATATGTATTTTCAAACATTTATCTAGTTGATTCTAATTTGTAGTTAGGATTGCAAACTATGACCCTAGCCCCACTCCAGACTCACAGACTCAGAAGTTCCAGAACAGGAACCTCTGTCTGAATCTGTATGGCCGATTACTACCTGCAATACCGGTGGTCAGTAACTGGGCTTCCTAACTCCAGTTCTTTTCGTTCTTTACAGCACTGCTAAATAAAGAAAATGTGGAGATCCACACGCTCCATTTTACTCCTGCATACTCACTGACTTTTCCCTTTTACTTACCTGATTTGCTGCTTTCAGAGGTTGTGACTGAGGCTTCAGGGCTGGCAGTGGTGGAGCCTGCAGAAACTCCTGTGCTTCCTGAAACCAAGAGAGGAGCAGGTATATATGTTATTACTTCTGTTACTATGACTACTTGGAAGGTTCCAGAAAAAGGAAGTGAAAGAAACTATCCCTCCAACTTTCCTCAGCCCTGCATCCTAATACTAGTTCTAGCCTGAATTTACAGAGCATTACTTAGTGTAGAAGGTATGGTTGGGAACTTCTGAGACATTATGTCCAGCCTGGTCAATCTTACAGAAACTGTGGCTCCAGGGCCTGCTTCCCCCAGGGTACTGCCACCTCCGACTACAGGGGTTGCTCCAGATACCCCCAGTGTGCCTAATTTTTTATCATGGAAAAAAACAATGTCTGCTAAGAAAGTTAAATCCTTATAAAAGTGACCTAAAATATACATTTTTTTCTTTAAAAAATGAATCTATCTCATATAAATACACATTTTTTCTTTAAAAAAATGAATCTATCTCATAAACGTCATGACAAGTTCTTGTTCAAGGTAAATCAAATAAATCAGGAAACTCTGATATTGTACTGATTACAATAAAGGAGTTTTTCTTCGTAAAATAGAGTAATCGTGCAGATAATTCACTGTTCAACACTGAATACTTCAACACTGAATTATCTTGTCTCTTCTTACTAGAATTGCCCTATGCTCCAGCATGCACCTTTTATTTGCTTAATTAACTCCTGCCTTTCTTAGTCTTTATCATCTATGTCTGTAGGAATATTTATTCCTTCCTCTCCAAAGTGAAGTAGAGTGAGAACAAATATATGGCCCTATTCTTTTCCTGTATCCCACAGAGCATCTATCACAGTATTAGGTATACAGCATATCCTTGTTGGTATAGTTCTGATCTTCTGCACACACAGCCTTACGTAATGTTTGGATTCCCCAAGAAACCTTGTTTCTGATTAAATTTTGAGCAGAAAGCTCACGTGTCCACAGGACAGCATCGTAATGTTTTTGCTCTTCCAGTACCTGCTCTCTCAGATGTATTTTCACCAGCAGCTCCAGTGGTGGCTGCATCCACTCCTCCAGTTCTTCCTACTCGGAAGAATAATGGTGCTTAATGTATATGGATAGTTACCAAAAAAATTATTTCAGGATATTCAGTTTCATGTTGTTTTCCTAAAATATTGCCCTTGGTTATATTTACTTAATCTCATTATCGTATTCTGGGGTCTTGGCAAAGCTTATGTTGGACCCTAATTACAGCCCCCAAAAGAGTCTTTGTCTTGCCTGCTGGGTTCCCAGGGCTGGTGGCCCCACTGCCTGATGCTCCCGGTGTGCTTCCCCTGCCTGCTCCTGTGGTTGCGCCCAGGAATCCTCCAGTCGTACCTAACACACACAGTAGCAGTAATTTCAACATATGATACTTCTAAAGGAAAAGACTGGGAGATTCCAGTCGCATTTCAAGCTTCTTGAGCAGCTTATATGTTTTGATTATGCCCATTTATCAGGTGCTAAAGCATGTTTTGACTACGCCCATTTAACAGGAGCTGAAGCACATGTCCTAACTTGCCTGATTGTCCAGGGCTTGCAGCTCCTTTGCTTGGTTCCCTGGGTGTGGGTCGGAGGGCCTCCGGTTACTTTTGATTAAAAAAAAAAAAAAAGTATTTAAAAAAATGCCCTGGCTGGGCATGGTGGCTCATGCCTGTAATCCCAGCACTTTTGGAGGCAGAGGCGGGTAGATCATCTGAGGTCAGGAGTTCGAGACCAGCCTGGCAAACATGGCAAAACCCTGTCTCTATTAAAAATACAAAAATTAACCAGGCCTGGTGGCAGGTGCCTGTAATCCCAGCTACTCAGAAGTCTGAAGCAGGAAAATCGCTTGAACCCGGGAGGCAGAGGTAGCAGTGAACTGAGATCGCACCACTACACTCCAGTCTGGGCAACAAGAATGAAACTCCATGTCAAAAAAAAAAACAAAAACAAAAAAAAAATGCCCTACACATAAACCAACTCATTTGCTCTTATTAAATTCCTCTGAAACAAATCATATTATTATTCTTATTTATTAGATGTGATTAAATGACTTGCTCCAGGTCACCAAGTTGGTCGACAGCAGATCCAGGAGCCAAATTCAAGCAGTCTAACTACAGTTAATACTCTAACCTGTGTTTCTCAAACAATCTGTAGCAAAAGATCAACTTTGTAAAATTTCCAATCTGTGCTAGATTAGTACTTTGAAAAAGGCCATAAAATAGAGAAATGAAATTTTTAAAAGTAAAACCTTACAAAACACAAGTCTTTATTTAATAGACATAAAAATCATCCTGTAAAATTGCTATGTTTTTAAATACTTACTCTCTGTTTCAGTTCTTAATACATCAAAAACTGGTAACAGTCTGGCTAGTATCCATCTGTCGACCAAACTTTGAGTAGCCCTGCTCAAAATCCTTATATATACTGCCTCATAACCAAAAGAGATAGCTGATTGGCTTATCATTATTATCCAAGTAATTTCCATGCAGGTTTTAAGAAATGTAAACAAATGGTCATCACTCTAAAATTTAAGTTTACTGACCTGATTGGAACCAACCACTTTCTTAATTTGTGCTATTGTACATTGATTATATCCTTTAAACCATTAATTTTTATGTAAACTATATCTTATTCCATAAAGTGTTTAAGTTATAATGTTTAAATCAGGAAAATTGCTAAGGGATAGTAAATGTAGAAAAAATAAAATTAGGCCATGGATTAGTTAGCAAGTGCATAAAGAGAAATAGTTCCATGTATACACTAAAGAAATGGCTTTTAACCCAGTATATATGTAAAGAAGTTTTGATTTATCTTAAAAGCAATCAGAACAATTGAAGAATTGTAAGTAGTGGAGTGACATGATGATAGTTGAGATTTTCGAAGTCCATTCTGTCATGGTATTGACTGCAGCGTAGATTGGGAGGGAAGTGAGGAAGGAGTGGAAATGTTAGAGCATTTGTTTTCCACTTTGATGAGCATCAGATGCATGGGCTTGCTAGTAAAATGCTGGGCTCCACTCCAATAGCTTCTGATTTTAGGAAGGTGGGCCCAGACATTTACATTTCTAACAAGTTCCCAGAAGATGCTGATGCTGCTGTTCCAGAAACCACACTTTAAACACCATTGTGTTGGAGGAAGGTGAGCAAGGTGGAGGCTAGGTGGAAAATGTTTAACACCTGAACAAAAGCAGAGGCAAATTGATGCAGAGAAGAAACTTAAGAGATACTTGAAATTAGTAGCTGATAGCATGGTGGACAGGGGTGAACTTACGCTTTTTTGTTTTCTATCAAAATGATGTCTCGTTAAGGAAACCAATAATATTTTATTCATGAAACCAACAGTAGTTAAAATTCAGTCAATGATATGTAGGGCAAGCATATTCTCATTGGCTTTTGTTGGATCTACGTTTTTATACACACACAGAGCTGTGGAGCTAGCTATTCCACACCAGACTTAGGATTATGTGTTCTAATCCTGCCTCTTCCAGCTTGGAGACCTTTTATTATTTTCTCACCTAATGGGAATAACGACAGATAACTACCATGGTGTAATTGTTGATTAAATTACATACTATATAATTGTAGACAATTCAGAAATATTCCTGTGCCATAGAAACATATCATTAGTATTTTATTAAATATTAATCATTGAATTTTTCCCCAAGGTCATTTAGCTGACTTCTATAGCTCTGAAGTCAGCTATTGTACTCAGGGGAAAGTTGTTGCCAAGTTGAAACAGAGGATTCCTAGTAGAAATAGGCTGTGGAAGAGATAGCATTTGACTCATTTCTTTGTCTCACCTGTTCTGAAGTCACTTAAATTTCCATGTTCAGCTCCTGTGGTTATACCTGGTAACACTCCAGTTGTCCCTGACAAAGGTAAAGAAAAAACAAATATCTGGCTAAAAAAATGCATAGGCACCACCAACTGTCAAGGTCATCAGCACATATAATTTTAACATTATACTTTAAGGAAGCAACTTGTGAAAAGACTAAAGATACGATATTTCAATTACATATAAGGAATAATCACCTAGCTCTAATACCTTTATTTTGCAAAATATTGTTCTGAGTCACATCACTGAGAAACTAAAATGAGTTTCTTAGCTGAGACTGGTATACTTTGTTCTGAATTTAATTTACCTGCCACGCCTGCAGCACCAGTGACGGTGGGGCTCACTACTCCTGTCGTGCCTGCATTTCCAGATGTTGAGATGATGGGAACTGAAGTTTCAGTAATGCCTGAGAAAAACATAAAATAAACGTCTCATCTAAAGTCTATTAGGACTTTATCACCATGGAGTGAGTTAACTGTTTAATCAGTTTTACCATAGAAAATAGAATCAATAAAGCCAGTGACTTTCTGCCTAGAGTTCCCTAAGAATTTGTTTTAATATCATTGCCTTTTTTTCTTTTTTACAAATACGGCTTTCTGCATCTTGAACTGAGCCACACTAGGTCTTCATATATTTTTCTAAATAAGTGTTTTAAAATAAGCAGAACCTACAGCCACTGTGGAGAAAAGTTTGGAGGTTCCTCAGGAAACTAAAAATTGAGCTACCGTATGATCCAGCAATCCCACTGCTGAGCATATACCCAAAAGAAAGAAAATCAGTGTATCAAAGAGATATCTGCACTCCTACATTTGTGACAGCACTGTTTACAATAGTTAAGATCTGGAAGCAAGCTAAGTGTCCAGCAACAGATAAATGGATAAACGATACATGAAATGGAGTACTATTCAGCCATAAAAAAGAATGGGATCCAGTCATTTGCAAAAACATGGATGGAATGGGAGATCATTATGTTAAGTGAAATAAGCCAGGTACAGAAAGACAAACATCACATGTTCTTATTTTATGGGATCTAAAAAAATCAGATCCATTGAACTCATGAACATAGAATGTAAATGGATGGTTAGCAGAGCTAGGAAGGGTAGTCAGGGGTTAGGGAGAGGTGGGGATGGTTAATGGGTATAAAAACATTTAAAAGAATGAATAATACCTACTATTTGATAGCACAATGGGGTGACTATAGCCAATAATAATTATACATTTTAAAATAACTTAAAGAATATAATTGGATTATTTAGAACACAAAGGGTAAATGCTTAAGGGGATGGATTCCCCATTCTCCATGATGTGCTTATTTCACATTGCATGCCTGTATCAAAACATCTCATGTATGCCATATGTGTATATACCTACTATGTATCCACATTTTAAAAAAAATAATTTTTAAAATTTAAAAATAAAATAAAATAAGCAGATCCTTATGCCTTAATCACTGTGGCCTGGGGCTGATAATAACAATAAAGAAACACTATCATGAAATAGTTAATTGCTACGTTTAGGCTTAGAACAGCTAAGAGAGCTATTATTAGATGTGCACATGTTTAAACTTTAAACATCTAAGACAGTAACGTATGTTATTAGATGTGCAACCCATAGTCTTTAAAAAAATTTAAAGATATTTACTACTGTTGCAGATATTATGTTAATAGTTAATGATAAAGAAGAAAATAAAACTAGAAACCATGTTTCTATAGCCAGTCAATATAGACTGATCAAAAACAAGTAAAATTCAAGGTTTTTAAAGAAAAATTTAAAGTCAGTGGTAAAAACCTAGTAAACTACTTGTTTGAAATATTTTTTCTAAAGTCAAACTGTCCTATACATTCTTTCTTTAAAACCCAAAGTGACTAATGATTTAAACTATTGAATATTTTTATTTAACATATAAAACCAGGAATTAGTATACTGGCCTGTAGTAAAAGGCTCGGTGAGAGGACCTAGAGTCGTTCCTGAAAAGGAAAACAGAAATGATGTGAATTTTTCCAACCTCAAGGAAAAAATACTAGAGAGATTGTTCAGCTGTTGTGTAGTTTTCAATATAGAGTAATTTGTAATATATTTAGTGTTTAGAGTTAATAAAAAATTTGTATTTCATTTTTAAAATAGTGACATACATGGTGTACTTTCCAATGTATACATACACACACATACACATATGCTGAATTCTACTAAATACAAAGTAAATGGAATGTATATCAACAACGGCAATACATCCTCTGATAAGCAGAGGCTGATTTTGCAGTTTATGGTTTCTTCAACTTTTCTCAGCTTCTGGTTGTCTGCAGCTTGGATATTTTTATATTGAGTAACACTTAGTCTATAAGGACTTGGAGGGAAAAGGATAAATATTTTTTAAGATTTATGTTTATGATTTGACATAGCAGGTTTATAAAAATAAATTTGAATTTACCCTAAACAGCTGTTGTGGATTATCAGTGAACTCCTGAAGGAAAAGGCCATGTTTTACCTTTGTATTCTCAATGTCTGTCCATTGCTAGGGATGTGATAAAAGCTCATCACATGTTTACTGAGGACCTGTGCACTTAAAAATAAGCCTTTATTAATTTGGGGTTTTCATAAATAAAAAAATAGTCAGGTATTTTCTCTATTTCAATGTTAATTTTCATTGAAAATCCATGGAAATCCACTGCTTACTTTATGTAAACAATACTACTTTGCAATTTTATAGTGTTTTGGAACTTCAGAAAAAGAAGGAGAGAAACAAACTTCTCACACAATCTATTTGATCCTCACTCCTCGTCCAGCCACACTTGCCTTTCTATCTTTTCTACCTGCTGTTTGCAGTTCTCTGTACTTGGAACATGGTTCTTTCCTCCTCTTCTCCTACTTGAGCTTTCATTGGTCAGTTCTCAACTCAATCATCTTTTCTTCAGTCCTTCCTGAGCTCCTTGACTGGATTAAATCCCCTGCCTCTCATCCCAGGCCCTTTTAGATGCCCCATAGCTCTTGTGTTGATGTAAATTTCCATTTGTTTTTGTAATTACTTAATTGATATCCACATTCCTGACTAGGCTGTAGGCTTTATAAAGGCAGAAACCATGTCAATTTTAATTCACTTTAGTATCTCCAAGGCCTATAAGAGTGCCTAGCACATAATAAGAGCTTGAGAAATATTTGTCCATAGAATGAATGAATGAATGAATGAATGAATGAATGAATGGAGTAAAAATATTTTACCCATTTTTCTATAAAGAATGGGGCTCAGAAAGGTTGAGTGATTTGTTCAAGATCACACTGCTGATTAGTGACAAAACTAGGACTTAAATGTAAGTCCCCCAGTATCTAGGACTGTGACCCATACTGTTTTTTATGTTATTCTGCCTGTATGTATAACACATCACCTCCTGCAGTTTTCAAATTTTCTTAATTACCCATTCACCATGTTAATGGAAATATTAAAAATTAGACTAGAAATTATAGAACACAATATCAAGTAAAGAATAAAATATCCTGTCTCCCCGAATTACTTTACAGAATGTATATTTAAATAAGTATGGTAACTAGTTTGAGAGAAAATTTTTGTGACAGTTATCAAGAGCTGACAAGGTTTAGTTGAGAAGAATTTTCAAAATCGGTATTACACAGACTCCACCAACTGACCAGCTCAGATCTTGATCTTTTCTCACTAATGAGCACAATAGTTGGACATTTGAATCAAAATATCTTGCTGATCTAATTGTAAGAATAGCATGGAAAGACTGTTATGCCATGAACCCCAGAGACGATCAAGATTAGAATGATGTGGAAGAATAGATAGACCCTGATATTCCCAAAGATTTTGGTGCAGATTCCATTTCCTAGTATTGATTTAACCTTTATGGAATTCCAGTGATCCAATTTGAGTACTTTCAAACTGAAGACAATTGCATTTAATTAAAAACAGCATTATCATATGGAATAAAATCAAATCTCTGAAATTTACACATCTAAATAAATATGCTCTAATCAACATGGATTCAAGAACATAGTTGCACACCATAGGTGGTAGTGCTCTGATCATCACTATTTTTGCCATATGCACAAGAGAACATATTTATAGGCCTTTCCTTATAATTGATGTTGCTGAGATGGCAACATGCTCATGTGCATCTCAAGGACCGATCTTTAATCAGGGTCATAGAGTTATTTAAACTAGGCACAGATTGGAGTACAGACCAGTCAGGCTACTATGATATAGCTCCTTTTCCCCATGAATGAACTTCAGAAGATGTAAGTCTGAAATTATTGATACAGCAATAAAAGTAGGGATAAGCCTTTACTAACAGGAATCCGTGAGAACTCACTTTTCTTCTGGGTTTAATTACCAAAACTGATAGAGACTGCATTCTCGTTCTCATTAATTCTGACATCCATAACCATTACAGTTTCAACTGATTTTTCTGTTACTTGCAAATGAACACACATGCTGGAAGTACTTGATACTGTCAATTATTATGCGTCAGCTTCTTTGTGTACGAGACATAAATAGTAATAGGAGGAGCTGCCTTCACCAAAACACTAACTCCACCCTAAAACATTTTTTCAAGTGGCTTTGTCCACTTGGGTTTCACCTCGCTACAAACGTAATATAAAGTCTTTTAATTAATTTTCTAGCTACCACTAAGTTTTTAAATTAATTCTAAGAATCATTTTAATTTTTACAAGGAAAAAATATTTTGACATTTTTTTCAATGAATTTTATTTTACTTAAAATATATGTCTGAAAGATAAACTTCAGGAGTATCCATAACATTTCCCCTCATAAACAACAAATTCAGTACTGCAGAGTCTACAGCTTTTGCAAAATATCTTATTCTGAAAAAATTTAAAAATTCATAAAATTGGCTTTAATTCAAGAAGCAGTATGTTTCTGATTAGTAACCTATAAAGTATTAAACTCCCCAACTAAAATATAAACTCATTCACCTAGTTAATCATTCCTTATAAAATTCACTAATAGTAAAGTTGCCTTTACTGAATACTTCCTATGTATTACACTAAGCTGCACTATCACATTTACTGTCTTCTCAAATCTTTCCATGTAGAGATTACTTTTAGTTCCCACTTCACAGATGAGAACACTAAACCTCAGGCTGCTTGAGGGACTTAAAACAGGGTCAAACTTTAAGGGGAGGGATTCAAATTCTCATTTTTCTAATTCCACATTCCACTATACTCATCTACCTCCCTTTGCCTGATGCGATTTTTTTTTATGATTGATGCTATTTTATAATAAGCACATTGTATAAACAAAATTTATATATAACTTACAGTTGTAACATTCTAAGTTTTTAAATTTTTGAGTAAATATGCATTTTAACAGATTATATTGTTGTGTAACAGAAACCCACTTCTAAATTATATGTCAGTGTCCCACGTATTCATTCACAGGGGGGATTTTTTGTTGTTGTTTTAATATAAACCTACTAAACAACCTATGATTTTAACATAAGTTCCAATTTGAAATCAGAATCTGTAATTATATGTTGCTTCTTCAATAACTGATGTAAATTAAATTCAACTTCATCCTCTTCTTTAAACATGGAAACACAGGGGCATTAGGACTGGCGTCTAGAAAATATGTTCTGAATTTTAATTATCTCTGCAACTTACTAGCAAGTAACCTTGAATGTATAACTTAACCTCTTTGTGTTTCCATTTACTCATTTGTAAATAGGGAGAAATGATGGCACCACTTTAGGGAATTTTCTGTATCAAATCAGATAATATATGTCATATAGGTAGAGTAGTGCTCAGTAAATATTAGCTCTGTATCAAGATCAGTCAATCTAAAAAGGAAAAGCCCCATAACTGCATAATGTTTCTTCTAAAAATAGCATGCTTATTAGAATGGTTAGCTAGGCATCTCTCAGGGTATTTTAGCCCTCTGAAAGCATTCACTGTACGGAAAAGATGATAGATACAGAAAGCATGTGGAGAAATTAAAGTCTGCACACTGCTTCCCTTTCACTTTAGAGTTTTCTGCAATGTTTTTCTAAATCCCTCAAAAGTACCCTTTACTTCTATGCTATTTACCTCAACAAAAAAGTTATGGTCTATTCAACAATGAAGTCATACCTTGTCTTCTATGCAGTACTTGGTCAAAAGTACTTTATCCAGAGAACAAGTCAGCGGCAAAAGCCTGCAGCCCCTACCCCACTGCCCCGCCGAGACTCTTTTTAAAATAAATGTTATCTTTGTGTTCAATAATTATAGGTTTTTATGTTAAAATGATTTATTTTTAAGACAAAGCAAAAAGTAAAAGTAGGAAAGTTTTAACCAAGTTAATTTATCCCACTTATCATATTGGTTCTGCTCAAAAGCACTAATACATTATCCACAATGAAATAGGTTTCCATGTCCAAGAAACAAATCCTTTCATTTATTATAGATAGTTCATGGAGAGGAAATACATATTTGAAATAAAGTGTCTTCTTAGCTATATTATATCTGAAATATAATCTTTTACTTTTCAATCTCTAAGTATCTACTATATTTTGAAAGAAACAGAAAAAAACACCCTTTGCTAGTGATGATGTCAAAACACTTATTTTAAAATAAAACAAATATGGGATTCATTGTTCTCATAACTGATCAAGTGAGGCTTACCACCAGAAAACTTGAAAACAAAAATCATTTTGTAGTTAGGGATTCATCATAATTTGAAAACGCCACTTTTAAACCACCAATGTCAGTGAAAGAAATAGGATGCATCTTTCAAGCCTACAATTTGTGCAAGACAATTGCTCTACAAAAGACCTTTATTTTTTTAAAAAAAAATTCTAAAAGCAAACAATTTAAACTGTTTCGTTTTCACAATGACATAATGTTTATTGGATGAATTTAGAAAGAAAAAGAGTGTGAAAAGAAAAAATAAGTTGGTGTCTCTTAAAGGAAAATGTTTTATTCTTACATGAAAAATGAAAAATAATAGATGTGACTTTTTCCTTTGGAGCTCCAAAATAAAAATAACAGTAAACCCTTATCTAGCACTTTCTGGGTTTCTTCTGATTACCATCCTCACTTTATATAAATTATTATGATTCCTCAGCCAGAAGAAAATTGGCATATCATCTCTTAGTTGTTAAAATTCAGAAATACCACATTTTATCTTGAATAGTTTGTACTCAGTCCAAGTCCCTAGCACAAGTTGAAGTATACTATTTATGATTTCCACTTAATTGAATGAACACAGATGACCAACTGGCATGTGCCAAACCCTCAAGTCACAGGTTTTAAGGAAAACTAAGTTAATCATTATTTGAATGATTTCTAAATTCCCATCTGTATAGTGTGATATGGTCATAGCCTCAGAAAAGATAAGGAACTAAGAATTACCTCTAATTCTTACCACTAATCGTTATTTTTTAATTGAAATTTGATACATTTAACTAAAATTTAATTAAAGTTTTGTATGCTTCAGTTTATCTGGAAAATTAGCACTTCCTAATCTGTTCCAGCAACAAGATAAGCTATACATACACTATTAATAAATGCTGGGAATATATTATTAATCTGACAATCAATGTTTTCTGCACATTGGGATTACTTGATTAACTTTATTTGAAACACACACATTTTGTGGCACAATTGGAAAATTTTAATATGAGGGAAAAAAATAAACATTTTTATACTTCTTTGTCTCCTGATTTTATAATGATGTTGACTACAGTTTCTGGCTCTCATGGATAACAAGAAAAAGAAAACCAATCCTGACTTCTCTCTAGATCATGCCAGAAAGTCCTTTTCTTTCTGATCCTTATAACCCTGAAAATGTTAGTTAAGCTCTTTGCATTTCCTCACTTTTAAAATGATGAGGTGAGGAAGACTGTGGAGAATAACAATCAGAGGATTAAGATTTAATGAGATACTGAATGAAAAATATTTAATATAATGACTAGAATAAGGTAAATCCTCAATAAAAGTCATTTTTAGCATATCTTTCAATAAAATAGTAACATAGCATTTGGTTAATTATTAATATTATACTTACAGAGCATGAAATATCTACCAGAATTTCAGGGAAATTAAATAAAACATTAGGATTCAGTAAGGCAAAGCACAAAAGTCATAAATAATACCAAATGAATTCAAGGAAAAAATCACCCAGGTAATCTTTCCTATAATTCAACTCTGCATTTGATTTATAATTTTTAAAATGCTACCATGAAGATGATTGATAAGTTTTTTTAGTGTTTTATGGTAAATGGGACAAAATATTACATCTAAAACTTAATCAGTTGCTCACAAAAACCTTATCAGGGTAATCTTCTCATGATGTTCTGTTTTCCATGGACAGTTAACTTACTACAGTACAAAGTGTTGACAAAATAAAATTGAATATTACATTCAAAATCAGGTGTTTGAAAAGGAAATTATATATTTTATATATTTATATACATACAATTTATATATTTTATATATATGTATATAAGTTAGAAAAATTAAACCACTTTTAATAGTTCTAGGTAAGTATTGTATTATAGGATATAGATATCATCATGATACTGAGGAAATAGAAATAGTTATCTAAGCTGCTTATGATTCATGCGTATCTATGCAGTTCATCAAATCAAGGAAAAAAATATTTCTTTAAATGATCACAAGATACGAAAGTTTTAATAGCTGATGAACGACTTTGACTAAAGCAACGCTTAGTAACTGAACCAAATTAATCATCTTAGAAACAGAGCCAGGCTGAAAATTAGGGATTCAGTCCACTGCTTGCAACTGAGGTAACACGTAGCTAGAAAATTACTCTGCGGTGCATAAGAAATAATTCAAAAACCTATTGGGATGAAATTGTTATTAGTCCTGGGAAATGAATTTATGATTACAGACTGCAAAAGAACATTTTTGAAATGTGTCAGGCTTTCTGAGATTTACATTGAAAGAGCCAGTAATGCTTTGTGTCACGAATGGTATCCAACATAAGAGAAAGTTTGACAGGAAGTAGCATGTTGTTTTCGGTATTTTTAATAATATTGTGCACTATGATAGCTGATGCTTTAAGATATACATATGTATTTACTCCTTGAATATAAAAATATATTAATTTAAAAATAGACAACACTAAGATTTACAAAATGTTCAAAATTATAGTCACAATTCTATATTATGATATCAATTTATAATCCAATAATAGCCTTGGTTTTATACTGTATCTTTGTATTGAAGATTAGCTCTAATTAGTGAAATGTATGAACTGTTGGATTTATCAGTATAACTAATATTTAACAAATAGTTTAACCTTCACCAGAAATACTGAGCTAAAGTTCTAAACCTGAGTTCTAAATTTTTGACAGGGAAAAAGAAAAGTCATTCATTCACTCTGTAAATACTTACTGAATACAAACTAATCTGTATCTTGACATTAGGTACAATTGGGAATACAAGGATGGCGAAGCATGGCCTGTGACTTGAAGTAATGTATTCATTTAAGACTTGATAGGTTAATAAATAATAAAGAAAGAGAATTAGTGCTAAGTTGGGGGTAAAGACTGTAAGTATAGAAAAGTGAGTATATGAAAGATAGTGCAGAGTTGGAAGGTTGAAATCTATGGATGATTTTCTCAGACACATAGATTCTAGAAAGAAATGACATACACTATGCATGTGAATCTTCAATTAAGTAAAATTGGCATCTTTTTAATTGTATAATTAATTAAAGAAAAGAAGGTGACTATTATATATTACAAACAACAACAACATGTAGAGTCACAATGCTAAACTGTCTGCTAGCCATTTTTTGTGAATTTTTAAATCACATTTTCATATGCATTAAAGACACTGAAACATACTGAACACATTTTTAAATTTAGGTGGAAAGATAAAATAGCAAACTAAATTAGGGAAACTGGATGGTCAGAGGGAAAATTCAAACCCAAATATTTTAATGTATAATCAAACTGATGTTGATTCTAATATTTAAGTTGTTCAAGGTTTCAGATACAAACCTTTATTCAAAACTTTATTCGTCACTTATGGATTTTCTGATTTACCTACCTGTTGTTTCACTGCTTGATGTTGTAATCGCTGGAATGGATGCTGCTGAATTTGAGAAAACAATGGGAAAAATAAGTTTTGTATGCAGGGGAAATTATACTTCCAAGAACATCTATAGTCACATGCAAAATGGATCAACTTGAAATGACTGTTTCAGACAAAAAATCATCATATAGGTGAAAAGAAGCCCAAATATTAGTTTTAAAATGTATAAGCCCCAAGTAAAAGGTCAAAAAACCTTATCATTTGGTATAACGCTTTTTTTCCCCCAAAAGCTTTCTCTAAAAAATTCTTTTTTAAAAAAGAAACTTTGTCTATTTCTTCTAAAAATGTCATTACAAAGATATAATACTGCAAAGGAAGTTTTGGGTGTTTTTAAAAATCCCCCATTGATTAAGTTGTGGCTTAGAGGTTACAGCTTACCTATGCCTGGGCTACTGGTAACCAGTGTAATTGCTATGCAAAGAAGACAAATATTTGGAAATATACATTAAACTGGTATTGAAAGATGAGGTTAACCATACCTATTTAAACATGTTTCAAGATCTCCAGAATGCAAATAAATGATTAAATGTAACAGTTAAGTTCACTTATCAGATGTTTACACATTTCAATATACTTTTGTGCTCCACTAGCTACTGTTTTAATGACAAAGCATCCAATTAAAGTTAAAGATTTCTTGGTGTTAATAAAAGAAATTGTAAATTACTTTCAAGGAATTTAACATAGAATTTTCTGACATAGCCACTTTCTCCAAATCAGTAGTATGTAGAATGTTCTTCTTAGGACAGACAACCTTTGAAAAGGGAAGATGTTCTTTAATAATGTTACAATTACGTACAGACCTGCTATTTGGCATGGGCCTTTAGCAAATACATAAATGGAGAATGAAAACTTTGAAAAAAGTACCATGATTCCCAAACTATCAATTATTTTTGCTGCTCATTTAGGAGCTATAAAAATAGTTAGCACTTTTTAATTTATTTACCTGCTCCGGTGCTTAATATGGCGGTAGCCGTTGTAGTGGAAACTGTTTAGGAAACACAATATTTATGAAAATAAATTAATTGAATAATTTTTGCTGGGAAATATAGCTCAAAAAACCAGTTATCATAAACTAAAAGTAAAATTTCTGAAACATGTGCAGACGTTAAGTGACAAAATAATTTTTTATTTACATCTGCACAAATAACATCATATATTTATATATGTCCACCAAAAATAACTATTTCCTGTTATTATCACTTAACCAAAATCTCATAGGAACTTTATAAGGTCTCTTTATGGGCCAATAACGACTTTAAAGGAATGTAGTTCAGAACCCTGGTATGATCACTTCAGGTAAGTGACCAAAAATAACTAAAATTTAACTAGCATTTTAGAGCAGATTGCATAATTTTAAATAAATTGTCAAAGCCTCGCTGTTGGAAGCTCACTGTTGGAAGCAGTGAGCCCTGATCGTGCCACTGCACTCTAGCCTGGGCAGCAGAACAAGACCATCTCTACAAAATAAAAAATTAGCCAGGCATGGCAGCGCATGCCTTTGGTTCAAGCTACTCAGGAGGCTGAGATGGGAGGATCACATGAGCCAAGGCAATAGAGGCTGCAGTGCACTGTGATTGCACCATTGCACTCCAGCCTGGGTCACAAAGTGAGACCCTGCCTCAAAACAAGAAAGCAAGCAAAACAGGAAGCAAGAAAGCAGGCAAGGAAAGAAGGAGGGAGGGAGGTAAGGAAGGAGAAGGAGGGAGGGAGGGAGGAAGGAAAGAAGGAAGGAAGGAAGGAAGGAAGGAAGGAAGGAAGGAAGGAAGGAAGGAAGGAAGGAAGGAAGGAAGGAAGGAAATAATTTTTTATTTCTGTTTTCAAATCATCTTCCAGCATGATGATGGTTTTAAAATATTTACTTCACAGAAGGCAACATTTACTTCTACTTCATTCACTTATTCAATTATTATCTAAAAATATCAAGCTTTGGACAATGATATTTAACTAATGTGCAGAGTTAAAATATTAATGAATTAATAACATAAATATTAACTAATAATATCTATTGTACGTTTAATCATATTCCTAACTTAATTCATAGGAATATAATGAAAGGGTATTCTGACATATTTCTAGTAACTGTCCATTTTAATTCACAATTTTTGTATCAGCAGATTTACCATCATACCTTTTACTGGCACAGATTCAAGTGAAACCATAAAGGATTAGCTACACAAAGAAATCAGAGAAACAACATTTAAAGTATAATGATGATTTTACCTGCAAATGTTGAATTGGTAGGAGCAGTTTCTGAAATAATCACACATTACTGTTATTGACAGGAATTTTTATATCTTGAAAAAATTCTACATCTCAATTTGTCTATAAGTCATGTCTCTTTTTATTTTACTTCTTGCAATTTCTAATATAAAAAGGAGTAGCTCACATATTCTTTTGAAGGTTTTTGGAATTTATTTTTTTAAGATGTGTGTTGTGGCTGGGCACGGTGGCTCATGCCTGTAATCCCAACACTTTGGGAGGCCAAAGCAGGTGGATCACCTGAGGTCAGGAGTTCGAGACCAGCCCGGCCAACACGGTGAAACCCCATTTCCACTAAAAATATAAAAATTAGCCAGGTGTGGTGGCTCATGCCTGTAATCCTAGCTGCCCAGGAGGCTGTGTCAGGAGAATCACTTGAACCAGGGAGGTGGAGGTTGCAGTGAGAGATATGTGTTGCTCACGAAAAATCCTTCAGTTTTTTAATTCTTTTTATATTGATTCTCATCTTCTATTCCTCCCTTTCATTATCAGTGGGGAGGAATCATCCTTTCACTGATGCCTCACTCCCTCAATTCCCAGAACCTACAGTTAGGCAGGGGCACGTATGCAGCAGGTGCACCCCCTGAGTATCAGCCATGGCCCCATCTGACAGTCGTTCAGCATATCTTGGCAGCACTGGTTTCCAACAGCAACTCATCATGGACAATCGCTCTGGGATGGAATTGTGCCAGTCCTCTGAGGGACAGCCTAATGCATTCAAGTCCCTGCCCCTCTGGTGATTAGTCTAAAAATGATTCCCAACCCCTCCTCTGATTTTTCCTAAATCAATTAGTGTAAAATTTAATGACTTACCACTGCACTCCAACTGCCCTGCAATACAGTAGCTGAAAGTTAAATGTAAAAAGAAAAAAAGAATGAATTGGAAAATTTGACTCTTAATTGCATACAGCTCACAAATTTAAAACAACAAATTGTCTGATTGAAAACAAGCAGAACCAAATAGAAGTAAATATTTGTTTCCCCAAGAGAAATACTATTCAAATTGCTTGTTTTTCCATGTGCTGCTATACCCAATCATTTCACTGAGGAGCTCCGGGCACCTGAAGAAATGGTGTGCAGGTAACCCTTAGAGGTAGTTCTTACACAGTCAATTTCAAACACGATGTTATTTGATGGCCGTGGTGACCTACTATGAACCCGTCAATTTGCTTCCATGTAACTCTTTGAAAACCTGTGAACATAATCTTACATTTAAAGAATTAAAATTCTTTTCCTCTAGAACTACACAATGACATTTTCTGTCCTGTGTTCTGCGTTATTAAGTATAAAATTCCACAAACCATTTGTTGACATGTGAATTATCTGAAAATAAAAATAACCAACATAACTGATATAAAATGAACCTAAAGCTGGCCTTCTCATTCAGAAATGGCATGATCAAAAATTATAGAGATATATACATGTATACATGACATATATGTTATTAACATAATATATTCATACACATATTTAGTTTTCTTCCTAAATGAAAAGGCAAAAGTCAAAATTGCTTATTGAAAAGTTAGTAGAGAATATACCATGTTCTTCCACAATTATCTTCAATCACTTCCCCTGCTGGTATGATATCATTATAGAAGCAGCTGCACTCAGATAAACTGACACATTTCATGGTGTTCTCATCCAGGTAAGGAGCACTATCTGGGCACTTAGCATAACAACCTGTGTGTAAAAATGACCCACAGTTCATCTCTATCTACTGAAACTCATTATACTGTATATTATATATTTGTAAAGTTACTTAAATGACTCCATGAAGTGAAGTAGACAATAGCAAAACAATATCACACTCATCATGAAAATATATAAATAAAACAAGGTTCAGATCTTCTTGCAGTGAAATGTCAGACTAAGAACTTACAGATTTTGGTTGATTTATTTTTTTCTAAAATGATTCTTGAAGTAATTTTAAATGATTTGCTACTTTCATAATGGGCATGATGCTGTAACATAAAATAGGCTCTGGTAAATACATATCCTGAAATGTGAATGCCAGTTTCAAATATCTGTCTTTGCAACAGTAAGTAAAGATAAAGAAGTCATAGCAAAATAAGCTAAAAATACACCAAAGGATTTAACACAGTTGTGACTTTTGGAAGAGTTTCATGTTATACTGTTTTCTTGCCTGCTTTTTGTTTATCTCTGAAATAAATAATGCTAAGAATAAAATGCTGCTTAAGTGTAAGATATAGTTAATTACTACAGTAATTATACGACTCAAGCAAGATTGTATTACATGTTGCATTCTGAAACTGCATTCACACTAAACAACATTGTCTGATCAAAGATATAAAAGTGACAATAGGATCAGAGTGCTGTCCCCATCCCCCACTAAGCTTATGTTTAGAGAAAGTGTTTCTAATGTAGAAACATTAATGACATAACAAAGATAACTATTCATTAAATTACAAAATGTTAGACACTAAATTGGGAGAAGCAATCCTTTCCAGTTAAGAGGAATAGCATTTGCACTACTTTATGGATATTCTTAAAGTATGTGTTACCTTCTAAAAGTGAAGAAAATTTCTGGCCAATGACCTGATCTTTGCATGTTTTTGCGGTCACTGTGCCACAAGGTTCATAATGCCATCTGCATTCCCCAGGTGCATTGTAATAATCACAGTAGACAGCTATAATTGAATTACATCAAATTACTTTCATTCATTATATGACAATTTTCACCTTTCATTTTCCAAAGCATTTTAATAAGGGATTTGGGATGATATTAATAATAAACATATCTAAACTATATCAGGTCTTATCAAGTTCCTTTGGCTTTATCTAAACTGTCATATAAGCCAAAATAGGTCACAAGCGGGGTAGACATATAAACTCAAAATAGAACTTTGTTTTGCCATCTCACACTCTGGTTAGTTTGAGATTTAACAGGTAAACTTTCATTTTATCATTTGGAGATATTTTAGGTCATAGCCTAGATTCATGGTTTCAATTTCAACTTTAAATTGGAAAACTAAATCCTAGACAATTAAGCTCTTTAGTATGTAAATAGCAGTTCCTAAATGAAGTAACTAAAGATATCAATATAATCTAATCCTGTGTATAAAAAACTGAATAAGATGAGGGTTCTGTTTTAACACTTATCATATTTTCTCTCATAATACTTAGAAGGAAAAGAGCTGACTCATTTCTATTAAGGTTATTACATTCCATATGTATCGAGATTCAGTCTATACTCAATGTACAGTTCATCTTCAATAGGGCTCTATGAAAGTTTTCAAGGAAACATGTGTGAGCACTTTAAGGAAAAGTAATATATTCGGTAAATATTGAAGGATATGTAAATATATCAAGATAGGTAAACAGTTCATCATCGAAGTATGAATGAGAAATATTCTCCATCAGTATTCATTTTTCCCCCTGTGAACACGTGAATTTTTAAACTAAAATTGAACTTGAAGCACTAGGCCAGGTGCTTTATTTTTTATGTTAGGTATTTTTGCACACCATAAACAAAAATATCAACATGTTTCTAGGTACACAAACATGTGTTTTATAGAAAATATGAGAGGAAGACTGAGGGTCTAACAAAATACTTCTATCTAATTACATTTTGAAAGAACAACAACATATGGACTTCACTTACGACACAGATTTGGTTTTCTCCATGAGACACAAACTCCAACTGCACTACACGCCTCTGCGTACATAGCCACGGCAGTGCAGAATCCCAGGTACTTCCCCTCCATGTCACAAGCGCAGGCTTCTTCAATGCATGCGTCATAGTAAGCACTGGGGTCAACCTAGGCAGAGCACAGCACATGAGTCTCTGGGAGGAAACCCTGTGTAAGTCACTGCTTTCAGAACAATGCTACCTTGCTGTGGCAGTCTCTGAAGGTGCTGTCTCTGAGGATCTCACATTTTCGCACAGCCCAGGCTTTACAGTACGGGTTTGAATCACATGGGAAAGTCTGAGTCACTGTATCTGAGCACTCTTGGCTTGTTTTCCAACTATTCCCAAATTCCAGTGCTCCAGAAGCTACTGAAGAGTATCTTGTTGTGAAATCATCCTTGAGATCACCATTGTTATTTCCACAAAGACCACACACCTTGCCCTGTATTGATCAGAAAAGGAAATTTAAAAATTAGTTGTACTAGGGACATTGAGATAGATAAACAGATGATAGATGAACAGATAGATATCATGATTATGTATATTGGAGCATGAATCTATGTAAAATTCCAATTTTCATGGATAATATTCCAGAATTTGTGGATAAGAGTATTCTCCCATTTAAGGTACCCCATATCACAAAATGATCTAGTACCACACAGAATAAATGTCTAAAGAACCAAAACAGGTATGTCTGCTAGTTTCAAATTACACGAGACTACTTTGGCTTCTTAAAATATTTGCTCCAAGGAACACATTTAGTTCAAAATATATCAAATACCTGAAAATCACATCATGTGATAATCTCAAGTAACCAAATATGGGTAAACTACAATGCCTCAGGTTATTGCATTTACTTTTTTTTTTTTTTGAGACAGAGTCTCGCTCTGTCGCCCAGGCTGGACTGCAGTGGCCGGATCTCAGCTCACTGCAAGCCCCACCTCCCGGGTTCACGCCATTCTCCTGCCTCAGCCTCCCGAGTAGCTGGGACTACAGGCGCCCGCCACCACACCCAGCTAGTTTTTTGTCTTTTTTAGTAGAGACGGGGTTTCACTGTGTTAGCCAGGATGGTCTGGATCTCCTGACCTCGTGATCCGCCCGTCTCGGCCTCCCAAAGTGCTGGGATTACAGGCTTGAGCCACCACGCCCAGCCTTGCATTTACTTTTTAACCAGATTTTGTTATCTTTGATTACATTTCATATTTCATAAGAAGGTTGAAGAAAGGTGGAGGGCATGTTACTCTAACACAGACCCTGCCATTCCCCTATACTCTGCCTATGAATACCTGTCTTTAATTTTTAGTAACAGAAATGATTTTGCTTCCCCGTTATTCACTTGTTAGCGATATACATACATGCCAGTTTGGATCCAGAATAACAGACAGTCTTGTATTTTTGTCCCAAATCATGATTATTCCATTTTGAAATTTCAGAATTAAGTACAGGCCAACAGTATGTATGGAGTATGCATTTGTATTGAGTTCACATTTCTTACTTTCTGTAGATTTGACTGCTGTTACTTTACCATCTTGCAAGACAACATTCTGATCCTGTAAATTCAGACAGATTTATAATAACAGTTTTATTTGGCTGTCACAATGTGAGAGGAAAAAATAAAGAAAATAGTACTGTACCTGAAAAGAAACTATAATTTTTCTTGAGCATGTTAGTCCATCTTCACAGCATGGAACACTCTCCGTTAAAATACGAAATGTGCCATTTTCATGACCACAATAATCCTTTAAAATAAAAATTATAATAGTTTGTAAATATTAGAGACACAGAAATCAACTACAGTATTTGTGTCAGACAAATATTCTTAGAGAAAATATTTGCCTTAAACTCAATAAATTGCCGTATGTTGTGTTATGGAATTTCCAAAAAACAATAGTTTAACACATTTACAGATAGTTAGCCTTGACCAAGTCCACTCTAGCTAATTTGTTTTGACTCAGTTATTTTCCCATTACTTCTGCACAAGTTCAGAATTATTCCATAAACATGTAAGTATTTAAAGTATATACATTTGTAATCACAGATTTATTTCTAGACTAGCTAGATAAATTTGGCCTTATTTCCTCAAAGACTTATATGAAACTTGATATTCAAACAAAACTAATGCATAAATACAACAAATTTTACCCCTTAAATGTTTGTTAGGAAGCTTGCAGCTTGATAAGATGAACTCTGGAATGTATGTAACAAGCATGAACTCTGTAATCAGACAGGTCTAGGTTTACTATGACATTTTCAATTTGGTAGCTTAAGTTGCTTAACCTCTCTAAACTTCAATTTCTTCATCTGCATCATAGGAATAATAATATCAGTCTTATAGTATTATAATTATTAAATGTAATGAAATATATAAATTTGCTTGGCAAAGAAGCACTCATAAATGTTAGTTGTAATTTTTGCTGCCGGTGCTGTTGTTGGAAGAATCATATCTAGCATTTATTTATTGAGCACTAGTATGTCCTCCAGTGTGTGCTCTAGTGTGGTTTCAAGTAGGGGCTATTTTCACGCCCATTTTGTAAATACAAAAACTGAGACACTGAGAGGTTAAGGAATGTCCCCAAAGACATGCATGTGATAAAAGATGGAGCCAGTATTGAAATCTAGTCCTAGCCTCCAGAGCCAGCAGTACACAATATAACCTTTTACTGCCTTCTGGAAACATATAAGGGACATATAATATTTTAAAAATATAACATATAATATGTTGTTATATATGTTATATATAATATATATGTTTTATAGATGTTATATATTATATATGTTATATATAATGTTATATATGTTATATATGTAATATATATTATAATGTTATATTATATGTTATATAACATAAGATATATATGTTAAATAACATATATAACATATAATATTTTAAAAATATTTCCCATTTGAAAATAAAAGTATTTGGAACTAATCTACAAATGAACAATTAAGAATTATAGAAAAATTTTAATAAGACATATTCATAATTACCTCAAGAAATGAATACTGGCAGAGACCGTCAAAACTGTAACTTTTCCCATCAAAAGTTCTAACATGACCTTCCCCATAGATGTGGCAGATGGTTT
This sequence comes from Chlorocebus sabaeus, assembly GCF_047675955.1. Taxonomy (NCBI): domain Eukaryota; kingdom Metazoa; phylum Chordata; class Mammalia; order Primates; family Cercopithecidae; genus Chlorocebus; species Chlorocebus sabaeus. Next base: position 37,860,202 of record NC_132914.1, on the reverse strand, counting down.
GACATTCATTTTGGGTACAACTCCAAGACCCTTTAATGCAGGTACTAAAAGGAAAAGATGACACAGTGTAGTGATTATATTATGCCGGGATTCATACACTAATATTGCTTTTGTAAAGAAGCACAAAATTATGTTTCATATTGATTTAAATTTTGTAGTTGTCTTCGTTATAATGTAGGATGTTCAATATATACAATGCTACATAAACTTCTGTTTTAAAAATAGCATCTTGGCCAGGCACGGTGGCTCACGCCTCTAATCTCAGCATTTTGGGAGGCCCAGGCAGGCAGATCACGTGATCAGGAGATCAAGACCATCCTGGCTAACATGGTGAAACCCTGTCTCTACCAAAAATACAAAAGATTAGCTGGGTGTGGTGATAAGCACCTATAGTCCCAGCTACTCTGGAGGCTGAGGCAGGAGAATGGCGTGAACCCGGGAGGCCAGCTTGCAGTGAACCGAGACCATGCCACTGCACTCTTGCCTGGGTGACAGTGCAAGACTCTGTCTCAAAATAAATAAATAAATAAATAAATAAATAAATAAATAAATAAAATAGCATCTTTTTCTAACTGTATTTGGTCATTTTTTTTCAAATATTCCAAAGTGTGAATTCTTTCCTATGAAAATAAGAACAGACTGCATTTTCTAATATCTAAAACAAATAAAATAAAAATCCATTGTTAAGCACCATTCATTGCAGCCAACAGAAGTGACACTTCCTTCATCATATTCTCGTCCACCAAAAGAGCACGGACAGTCATCAGGAAGGATGCATATCCCTTTAGAATTTCGAACCATTCCTTCTGGACAAAAGCACCCACGTTTGCAAGGCAAGTTCTCCTACAAGAATAAATATAAAATATATACCATGAGGCACCATTCTAATCATGTCATATTATCAGCATTAATTTAAATGCTTAAATATATCATGTATGTATGTGGAGTCAATCTTTGACAACTGAAAATAACACGCAAAAAGAGTATGACCTTCTAATTGTTTTTCATTAAAATTATAGCTTTCCTAGGACCTGAAACAAAACCTTTCAATGGCTAAACTCTAATACTATGTTACTTACATCAAAAACAGGTATGTTCCAAGTACTGCATGTTCTGTCGGTTCTTCTCTGTGCCTTGGGATCCCTACAGTCTACATACTCAGCCCCTCCAGAACAATTTTCTGCAGAATAAGAAGAATTATAATTGATCAAGAGCCTGTCGATCTGTTTTCTTTAGCAAAAGTGGATATTTTAAATTTGCACCGTGATTTTAACACTTACGTAGGGTTAAATCAATGGGAATCTGGCAAAGAAGAATTCCATCCCGACAGACACTGGAAATAAAACAAAATTATAAATTTAGACATAAGTTTCAAGGACAATTAGTTAAATGAGTGAGACACCATCCCCAGAAGAGGCATAAAATGTACCAAAGGATAAGATATCACCTTGTAAATATTACAAGAATGTACAAACAAGGTTTTATGGGCATCAGAGAAAACCTTGTGGAAAGGATGGCTGGATCTTGATGAGAAGTGAAATTTAATACTTCTGATAAGATGCCAAACTGTGGTGTAGGAGAGAACAAGATACGTTCCAGTGACTCAAATGATTCATGTTTGGATGGAAAGAAGGGAAAATGGGGGGAAGCAGTATATGTAGATTGGGGCCAGACTTTAGATGGTCTTAAATGACTTGCAAGTTTGTATTTGTTCTCCAGGTAACTGTCAGTCACTAAAGTTTCTGAGCAGGGAGGTGGCCCTATCAGAATACTGCTTTAGGCTACATATTCTTTATTGTTGTTGTTGTTGTTGTTGTTATTATTATTATTATTATTATACTTTAAGTTCTGGGATACATGTGCAGAACGTGCAGGTTTGTTACATAGGTATGCGCGTGGCTTTAAGCTACACATTCTTGCAGTAGTGCAGGAAGCAGGAGACAGAGAGACAGAGCAACAATGAGCAACCAAGTTAGCTATCACAGTGGTGCCAGCTAAGGAAAGTCTCAAATATGGTGAAGGGAACATAATTTGGAGGTACTGGCCTGATTCATTGAAAAGTTAATGTATTGATTCCCATGAAAATAAGAGCAGACTGCGTATTTTCTAATGTCCAAAACAGATAAAATAGTAATTCTTTATTAAGCACCATTAAAAAGTTAATCTATTGATTCCCCAAAACTACAGAGAAAAAGAAATTATCATTATCAAACCCCAGCCAAAGGCTCATGGGCTTTGATATAAAGGGGTTTCCTTTTGAATGATCAAGAAAAATTACTTATTGCTAAATGATAGCCTCATGAAACCAAAGAAAAGAGAGGAGGTGTATTCAAAGTATTTTTGAATGACTATTTCATTTTGGCAATTATGTTGTCAAGAATTCCTACATCTCTCTATGGAATTAGAAACATGCTTAAATTACTTTGCTCCAGGCTGAGCACAGTGGCTCATGCCTGTAATCTCAGCACTCTGGGAAGCCAAGGCAGGTGAATTGCTTAAGTCCAAGAGTTTAAGACCAGCCTGGGCAACATGGCAAAATACCGTATCTAGTAAAAATACAAAACATTAGCTGGACATGGTGGCATGCACCTGTAGTCCCAGCTACTCAGGAGGCTGAGGTGGGAGAATCACTTGAGCCCAGGGAGGTTGGAGCTGCAGTGAGCCAAACCTGTGCTACTGAACTCCAGCCTGGGCAATTGAAGTGAGACCCCGTCTCAAAAAAAAAAAGAAAGAAAGAAAGAAAGAGAAAAATTACTTTGCTCCAAACTGTAGAAATCATAGCCTCCTCGGCCAAAATAGTCAAAATTCTTCAATTCTTCAGAAACTAATTCCAAATTCTCGGTTATGATCTGACCACTCTCAGTGTTTCTAACCCAATCTTGTACAAAACAACCCACATGTGTAGTTTTTTTCTAACATTTCCTACATCTGTGCGTTCTGTTTACAGGAAATCATCCTCTACATTTCATTTTTGTCTGGAAAAAGATTCATTCCCTCGTACAATTTATTTGCCTGTCTTCTCTGAGAAGTTTTCCTTAATCTCCTCAGGTAGTACCTGGCTCTTTCTGCTACCATATTCTAGTATACAAACCTCCTTCTAATAGTTTGTGCCCTGCGTAATACAATTACTCTAAGTAATTGGAGTCCAAGACAATGTTCCTTCAGCTTTGCAACTCCAGCACTCAGCACAAGGCCTGGCACACTGCAGACACTTAATAAGTGTTTGTTGAATGATGACTACGGAGAGACAGCTAGAGAGCATCTTCTGAATATGAAATCATTTCACATTGTCTGTATATAGAATTTACCAGAATATTTTTCTACTGGTGTTTAAAACAAAACCAGAGTGGGATAATCTATATCCATTAGGATGCAATGAGCCTTCCAGAATAAAAGAGATTTTTATTAAGAAATAAGAATCATAAGTATGACCAGTCTAAAAAGACTTCATACTGACAAAAGACCATTTCTCTGAAAAGAACACAGTCTGTTGATTTCAGTGTCATAGCAAGTATACATGTAATTTCCATACCATTTATTGTCATCAATATGGATGAGTTTGCCTGGTTGCATGACCTCGTCATTTATGTAGCAGTCACACTGAGATTTCAGTACACAATTTCCTTCATTATTCTGGTACATTTCATCAGGGCAGGTGCATCCATCAACTGGAACATCTTCTACATCACAGCTCCTATCTCTCTCTGACAATGATCGGCAAGAACTATTACAGGCTTTTACATTGTACTTGAAAACTAGTCCACTTGGACAAGAATGTTCTGTTGGTACAGAGACAAAAGAAACAATGAATATGTACATATTCAGGGAAATAAACAATTTTATTTCAGCTCGATGTTTATAGATATCATTGTGAATTTTCATAAGAGAGATTATGAATTTTTTAAGTCCTTGTTCACTGGGTTTTTTAAATTCTTTTTTGTTTTCAGTCAATACTGAATTCCCATTAATGTGTTTAAACACTTTGCTGGGGGTTAAGCCCATAAACAGGAGAAGCAATACATTGCTTTCACGTGGCTTATATTCCCAGTGAAAGGACAGTCATGGTACGTGCTATGAAGCAACAAGAGGGGAAGCACTAACTGTGTACAGATGAGGACCTACACTTAGTGAAGAGTGTGAGTAGATGAAGAGCAAGGAGACAGTCCAGGGAGAGGTGATTCTGTCTGAAGAATCGCCTAAATCAGAGGGACAATGAGTCTTTGAAAGAGTACATAGAAGAATAGAAACTATATGGCCAGAGACAGAATGAATCAGTGGTTAAAATTTACAGGGTCCCCTTAAGGAGTTTGGTATTGAGACTTAGAGCAATGAGACACCATTAACTTATTTTAGCCTGGAGTGTCACATGGTATGCTTAGTTCCATTTGGCTTGGTTTTAAAGATTACCCTGGTTTTTCTGTAGAAAATGGATTAGAGGAAGCCAAGAGTAAATATTGAAGGAGGCTACTGAAATCACCCAGGAGAAAAAACAATGGTAGTTTCTTGAACCTCGTTGGTGGCAATATAGATGGAGAGATGTGAATAAATTTAAGAGAGATTTTGGAGGTGAAACGGACAGATCTTATTGATTAACTAGATACAAGCAATGAGGTGTTAAATATGATCTACAAGAGGTTTGTTTCTACAAAGTTTGTTGTTTGTTTTTGTTTTTGTCTTGGTAAATCAAGCGTTTTTGTGAAGTCATAGTCAAACAGTGCAATAAATATTTTAAAACAAAGCAAGGTTTTAAAAATATCATAGTTGAGCCCTTAATTTATTGGTTCATTTTTGTTTTTTCTCAACATAAATAATTCATATTAAAATGTCATTTACAAATGCATTAGCAGTCAGAACATTATTTAAATTTCAGAACACAATAATTGAACAGAAACATATATTTATATATAAATACGTATATATTCTGGTTTTTCTCTATATGTGAATATATTAAATCAAGATCAACAAATCAAGAAGTAAAATATGTAAGGATTGCACAAGGATATTAAAAATAAAACAAAAAAATCATCTTTGAAAGAACTAGTTAAAAATTTGTAAACACATATGCCTACACACAGACACAACACACACACACACACACACACACACACACACTATAGCAAAACTGGGACGGAAGTAGTTATTGAAAGCTTCTCTGCGGCTTACCACATAAGCCAGTTCTCCATTCTACTATGTATGTTTCCTTCTCAGCACATGCTTTCACATAGTTGCCTAAAATTGTACATAGGCAGTCTTGACTGTTTTCACAAGAGCAAGTATATTTTTTGCATTCCTTGAAAATAAGAAACAAATTTATATTACATTATGAAGTTACGCAGAAGAACAGGTAAACTGAGTATAATTTAGTTCCTAACCACTCTTCTACTCAAAAAAAGCTTTTTTGAATTGTTCGAAAACATTTTTAAATATTCAAAATAGTAAATGAATTATTAGCCTGCTTGTCAAAACATTTTTAAAAAGGCAGAAAGAGAAACTTATTCAAGATTTTCTTATTTGGGGTTATTTTCCAGCACCCCGCTTTTCTTGTGAAGTTGGCATATCTAACACAAGAATGAATTAAAAGAATCATAATACATATCGAAGGATATACTTTAATCTACTGACAATGGCTGTTATTCGTAAATATTTAATATCTACATGCTTTTGTCAATATCAGCAAAGTATTTGTCAACAAGAAGTGTTAATGTTAGAGCCTCACATACCTCATGATAGTGTTTAGGGTTCACAATTGGGTGGCAAGAAGCAAAAGGCCCACTTGAATCAAGAAGAATTCCACAGTGCCTTTCAGCAAACTTTCTGGAAGAAAATCAGTGCACCCAAAACTAGTTTCAATAATGTCATAATCCTTTCCTTTTTATTTTTTTTTTTGAGATGGAGTCTTACTCTTTCGCCCAGGTTGGAGTGCAGTGGCATGATCTCGGCTCACTGCAACCTCTGCCTACTGGGTTCAAGTGATTCTCCTGCCTCAGCCTCCTGTATAGCTGGGATTACAGGTGTGTGTCACCAAGCCTAGCTAATTTTTTGTATTTTTAGTAAAGATAGGGTTTCACCGTGTTGGCCAGGTGGTCTCGATCTCCTGACCTCGTGATTCAGCCACCTCGGCCTCCCAAAGTGCTAGGATGACAGACGTGAGCCACTGCACCCCGGCCATAATTCTTTTTTTTTTTTTTTTTTTTTGAGACGGAGTCTGGCTCTGTCGCCCAGGCTGGAGTGCAGTGGCCGGATCTCGCCTCCCGGGCTTACGCCATTCTCCTGCCTCAGCCTCCGGAGTAGCTGGGACTACAGGCGCCCACCACGTCGCCCGGCTAGTTTTTTGTATTTTTTTTAGTAGAGACGAGGTTTCAACGTATTAGCCAGGATGGTCTCGATCTCCTGACCTCGTGATCCGCCCATCTCAGCCTCCCAAAGTGCTGGGATTACAGGCTTGAGCCACCGCGCCCGGCCCATAATTTCTTTAATTGAAAGAAAAGATGTACAATTTTAACTGTTCTCTTCTATTAAAACAATTTTTAAAGTGTTCTGCTGTGATACATCTAACTTGTCACTATATGCAAAGATGGCATGCTATAATTAAAAAATCTTACACTAAGAGGCAAAGTCTTTGTTAGCTTTGGAATTTTTGGATTAAATCAACTTACCTTTTTCTGAAATGCAGTTTCTATATAAAAATGGAATTAGGGGACCGTATTATATCTTTAGATTCCTTTTAACTTTAAAATATATATTTATAGCTAAATTGTGATGAGTTGGTAAATAAAGCAACCACAACAACGCCCCCCCCACCCCCCCCCCCGCCACCCAACCACCACATGATCCCAGTCACCTCAGAAGATTATAGAAGATTATATCAGTTTTCCTGAAGGTCATATATTAGCACAACCAGTATCAATAATTCCAACCCACCAATTTTGTTTTGTTTTTTAATCGATATTTCATTGGCCTATAAATAACTAGCATAGTATTAAATTAACAAAAATAAAAATCATAACAATAGCATCTGAGTAATAAGTGCTTGGCCTAAAGATTTTTGGTAATAGAGGAAGCTGTCTCTATTAAAAACAAACTGAGACCAATTATTTCCAAAATTTTAACAAATTGGCAACCCAGTATCACCACTTTTTATCTAAATATTACTAACGGCTTATTAAAATACAGTTTAATTTTCTGTATTTTATGTTAAGTTAAATGTAAAGCACTGAAAATTAAATTTAATTAATTTCTATATCTCTCCAAAGTGGTGGCATATAGTCTGCTTAACATAAATTGACTTGGTATCTTATGAGATATACATTCTCATTATAACTATTTTCATTGCAACACTCCAAAATCAAAATAATATGATAATCGAAACCCTGAAATATGTATTATGATGTTTACATTAATGCTTCTACCAACTCTTTTAAATCAAAATTAGTAGACAAGGCTTTCAAAAGGAATTGCCTTAGTAATGTTAAAATATTATTATAATCTGATAAGACTATTTCAAGTATATATTAATTTAGAAACAACTAATTAACATGTCAATATAATATATTTTAACTTAGCTTCCACTGCACTCTTTTTTTTTAATGAAAGAAGCAACACAAAATGAAGCATTTATTAGTATCAGCAATACCAGAGGAGCGACCAAAGCATGACTGGGATTCAAAATACTTGAATTTCTCATCTGTCATCCTTATTCACTAGGGATCTTTATTAACCCTCTCTGTGCTCCATTATCCCCACTATCTATATTAGTGGGGATAATAGTCCGCCCCATGCTGCTCATGAGTTTTGGTAGAAATAAATTGAACTAATATTTTAAAAGCCTTTTGGTAAGCATAAATGTAAGCTGAATCATACCAGTGTAAAGTTTAATTAATGTCTGTATTGGGGCTTGCACAGCAGTAGTTAGGACACCTGGACCTAACCACAGCTCTATCATCAAGTGGCTTCACCAGTTTGGGCGAGTCTTGCTAGTTCAACCAATGACCATTTTTATAACTAAGTTAAAGGAGGGAATAATTGAAGAACTAAATGTGCCCCAAATCTCTTCTAATCTTGTTATTCTATAGTGATGGTGAAAATTGTGTAAGAAGGAAAGGAGTAGGTATAGAAAAACAAACAACCAAGATGAACTCCCATGAACTATTTGTTTTGTAGGAATAAGATCAGCCAACCAGACTGCTTCTCTGCTGTGTCCTCCAAAATTCAGACTGTACAACAAAAACTAACTAAAGCCAGGATTATCTGACGTGTTCATATTATTACCAAAAATAAGTACATAATTCCTAGCACCAAATATGTAATTACAGATTTCGATAGTCAATTAACATTACCTTTTTCTATACTAATACATGAAGAGGGGTTTCCTTTAGGACAGGACATCATTTCCCAAGAATGAGCAAATGCTTGAGATGTTTTCTCCAATATATTCTGACTTGACATGAAATCATCCTCTGCTTTGTTGTTGTAGGAACCACAGAGTCCTGTATAAGAGCACACAGCAAAGTTTCACATCTCACCTACTCAATTTTTTGGATTCACATCCTCACTGCACATTCAGTTCTTTGCCCAAGAGAAAACCTGTAGAAGCTACCTGAGAATATGCCTTGTTTAGCCTTCATACATTAAGTAAAATGTCATGGCATTTCAGATTTCACCCAAATTCCCTTTCATTCGCATTCCAGGAGCACTGAAACACCATTTGCCATGAATACTGTCTTTTTCCTATTTGTCGCTGTAACTTGTATCTCTTTGGAGGAGCCAACAGAAAGTGTGCTTCTAAGTAGGAACTTAACGACTCACATTTGCATGATTTCAGTGTGGATAGTTGAATCATGTTGAGTGCTATATGCCTTTTTAACCCAGACCCTTCTGACCTACGAGTTACATCTATTCCTTTGTGTAAATAAGTTACCTTCTCAGGTACAGGTGTGTTACAAAAGCTTCTGCTGTTTATTAAGTAATAGTCTTTGTGGCACTTGCCATAATCTTTGTTTGTTTTGCTCAACATTTATGGCTGTAGTTAATAACTGATTTATAAGACAGAAAACATCAGTGAAAGAAATGACCTATGATCTCCCAGAAAGACAAGTCACAGTGTAGCTTTTATATAAACTGTGATTTGCAAAAGATTTATATCTATAATATTTTCATTTATTCAACTACGGTTTAAAGCCTTAGTAGCACACACTAGCAAAGTGGTACATTAACACATATATTATCAAATCTCATTTAAATAAAAGTATTAATTTAAAATGTTTAAAAATTTAAATTGTTAAAATCTTTAGGGAATAGATTTTGTAATAAGTAAAGCCATCTTTACTATGATGGGTAAGTTGGAATTATTTTACTACAAAGTGGAAGGAAAGATTAAGTCAAAATGGTTTATTGGCTTAGTGTTATTAATTAATTATCTAATTAAGAAATTAGAATAAGTGATGGTAATATTTCAGCCTTGGGAATAAAACTTAATCCAGAGGACTTACCCACAGTGTCTGTGAACTGGTTGGGTGGCATAGAAACATATAATTGCATCACAGGAACAATTTGTATTTGTAGTTTTACGTGAAAGTATGTTTCTACTTGAAGGTATGAGGAAGATGCGTTGAAAATCTGTATTTTATCTGTTAAAATAATTAAGAACATTAATTACATGTTCAACAGTTCTTACTTTCTTAAAATACTTTAATATTTTGATATCTGTTAAAAATCAGAAATGTAATAGCTTTAAAAATTGAAAAAATGACTGCATCTTACACTTATTTTAAAATGCTGTTATTAAACTTACCTGAATAGTAATAACCTTGATTTCTAATCTTGTCATTTGTGACCGTTCCATCACTGCTGAATATGTATTTGTCAACTGGAACAGACTAATATTTAAAACACTTTGTTAGTTAATATTAACTTACAGTATTAATTTTAATGTAATATATGAACCCAAATTTTTATGTCATAAGATGTTTAATGCTATGGGATTAATTAATAAATATCTAAAATACATTTTTAAAGCATTTTTAAGGCACACTTTGCTTCATTGTTTCTCATACCAACTCTGTGTACCAGATTGTAAATAAATCTTCATCCCCAACATGTGAATGCAGAAATGGAAACCCAAGACGGTAACTTGGGTATCCAAAGGTTAAACAGCCTGTGAAGGTCAAAGTCCAAACTACTCGTCCTCCCTTCCCATTTAGGTCTATTTCCACTTATAATGTCAATTCCAAATAAATAAAGCTCTAAACAAATGCCATTGCCTTCCTTCATAAATGGTCTGCAAAGTTTAACATTTCAATGAACACATAAATTTGATCCATAATCAACATATTAATTGTATATCTATGGTAATTTTGATATACTTCAGGACTTTTGCAACTAGCTGGCACTTCCAGAGACTTTATCAATTTTCTATGCAATTTTACTTAAGCTTTGAGTATACATAGTAAAGCTTCTCTTCTTCAACCTCAAAAATCCTGAATTTATAAAATAAGTGATATGATTTGACTCTGATTAAGCCTTAGGAAGCTGATTACTTACAGAATTCAAAAGAAGTGTAACGCTATTTAAGCATGTTCCTGTCTGACCACTTGGGCATGGACGGAGCTCAACACTAATAGACCAATCTTCATTCTGTAAAAAATACATTTCATTAAAATGTTTATTAGAATGTCATTTAATGCTATTTATGGTATGCTATTACTATGTAATTCATTCACAATGAGTGTTTGAATTTTAAATATGTACAATTCCTACTATAATCAGAGTGCTCTAAGAATAGAAACCAAGTTCAGCCCATAGTACAGCCTCAGGACTGGCCAAGAGCTTAGTATCTTGCATAAACTATATCCATGCAGTTTACCATTGATGAATTTTCATAGTCATCATTTTTTAACTTTATTTTTACTTTTTGTCTTCCCAAAGGGAATGTACTGCCACATAAGGACTCTTAGGAATTACCAGTAACATAGTTTGCTTCTTCTCTGGACAGTTCGCGATGTCTATTTAAATCCAATGTGAGAGTCATTTAATTTGTTAAACTGTAATATAAGTCATATCAAACATAGACTTCCAGATCTTATTTCAATGTCTGGAAATCTGTAATCTATAAGAAGCAAATGTTCCTTATGCTTTGTCATTTTCCCCTCTTACTTTCCCCTTCCCCATCCTGTATCCTAATGGATTTAGAGGAGCATAAAAAGAAGGAATGGCAGGCCTGGCACAGTGGCTCACGCCTGTAATCCTAACACTTTGGGAGGCCAAAGTGGGCAGATCACCTGAGGTCAGGAGTTCGAGACCAACCTGGCCAACACGGTGAAACCCCGTCTCTACTAAAAATACAAAAATTAGCCAGGCGTGGTGGCAGGCGCCTGTAATCCCAGCTACCCAGGAGGCTGAGGCAGGAGAATCACTTGAACCCAGGAGGCAGAGGTTACAGTGAGCTGAGATCAAGCTATTGCACTCCAGCCTGGGCAGCAAGAGTAAAACTCCATCTCAAATAAATTAAAAAAAAAAAAAAAGAAGAAGAAGGAAAGGCAGATTATGTTGGTAGGCAACCAAGAAGCTTTATTTTGGAAGAGTGACTTTTAGTAGCAGCAACTACATTTTGTAGCTTACAGGACATTAATCAACATTTATCACTTCAGGATTCACAAATTCTATTCATCTTCATTTCTTACCAAAAAGATTATATAAAATCACTAACTCTCAGGTGGACTAGATTGCTAGTTCTTTGTAGCACAAACTACAAAACGGAATCACTCTTTTATTGAAATTCAAATGACTTAAAATTTTAGTACTGAAAAGAATGTAAATGTAAGAATAGCCTCTATCATAGTGATACTGTTGTATTATAAAAACTAAAAATAAATTTAAGGAAATAATAATGAAAGCAGAAGATGCTTCATGGAATGTAAAAGATTATTTTATTTGAAGCAGTAGTGACCACACACAAAGAAAAGTAGAAGAATGAAATAAATTCCCAGTGTATTCATATGATTATGAGTGAATGAAAAGGGTTCTATTTGTTAGGTTGTTTTTTTGCAAGGAATTTCCAAGGAGGACAGGTAATGTTAATTTAATACTGACAGGTAATACCATCAGTGCCAGTATGTGATAGAAAACATACTGAAATACATAACCAGTAATTGAAGGATTGTTCATTTTTTATTTCTTTAAATACTAATTCAAGATGAAGACTGTGTTTTTAATTGGTTGAAGAATAGCTTTGTTTGTATATCAGTTTGCTCAAATATTGCAGGCTATTACATACGTGAATGGCCAGGAAGTGGCAGTTTCCAGGAAAGTTGTACTTAACACCATCAAAGGTGGTAAGGGAACTTCCTTCCACCTTACATCTTCCAGGGCATAATGCTTCAGTGCAAGACCATTTTGCATCTTGGCATGTGCTGTTAAAATGTAATGGTTATATTAAGGGTTATCAATTGTATTTTCTCTATGGTTAAAATAAAATTTCACACAAAAAATTCATCACAAGTTAAGACATTTGGTTAAGCTTTATTCGACCATTTTTATTTTCCACCCAATATCTCAGCTCTAATAAAACGTCTCATTGATGGTGGTATCCTAATATTTTAGAAGCCTTGACTGTAATGATAACTTCTCATGAATTAAGTATATAAAACTTATAATCTGGATTTCAGAGATTTTTTTAAATGGAACACAGTTCATTATCAGTGTTAAAATACCTGCTGCAAAACACATTGTAGAATTGCACCACACAATACATAGAGCGAGCTTTTGGAATGTGTCTCATCTCAGTTGAGACCCACTATAAATGTAAAACACATACAGATTTTGAAGACTTATAGGAAAAAAATATTGTAAAATCCCTCACTAACTTGATTTCATATTAATGTTATGTTTAAATAATAGTATTCTAGATATATTGGGTTATATAAAATACATGACTACAACTAATTTCACCTGTTTCTTCATGTCTTTTTTTTTTTTTTTTTTTTTTTTTTTTGAGACGGAGTCTCGCTCTGTCACCCAGGCTGGAGTGCAGTGGCCCGCTCTCTGCTCACTGCAAGCTCCGCCTCCCGGGTTCACGCAATTCTCCTGCCTCAGCCTCCCGAGCAGCTGGGACTACAGGCGCCCGCCACCTCGCCCGGCTTATTTTTTTGTATTTTTAGTAGAGACGAGGTTTCACCATGTTAGCCAGGATGGTCTCGATCTCCTGACCTCGTGATCCGCCCGTCTCGGCCTCCCAAAGTGCTGGGATTACAGGCTTGAGCCACCGCGCCCGGCTCTTCATGTCTTTTAAAAATTTGTCAACTAAAAACTGTTAAATGATATATGTGGATCATTTTTGTAGCCTACATTATATTTCTCTTGAACAGTACTGTTATAGACATTCAATAAATTACAGGTACTATTATTTATAATTCTTCATACAAATTAAAATTAATTATTAATATAAACATAATATAAATTAATATTGATTATTACTACCAAAATAAAACATTTTCCATTCATAGAGAAAATGCATTTTGTATTGAGCCAAATTATGTCCCCACAGAGACACAATACATTTCAGGAAAAGGAAGACAACCAATATTGTGAAAATGGCCATACTGCCCAAGGTAATTTATAGATTCAATGCCATCCCCATTAAGCTACCAATGACTGTCTTCATAGAATTGGAAAAAACTGCTTTAAAGTTCATATGGAACCAAAAAAGAGCCCGCATTGCCAAGACAATCCTAAGCCAAAAGAACAAAGCTGGAGACATCATGCTACCTGACTTCAAACTAAACTACAAGGCTACAGTAACCAAAACAGCATGGTACTGGTACCAAAACAGAGATATAGACCAATGGAACAGAACAGAGCCCTCAGAAATAATACCACACATCTACAGACATCTGATCTTTGACACAAACCTGACAAAAACAAGAAATGGGCAAAGGATTCCCTATTGAATAAATTGTGCTGGAAAAATTGGCTAGCCACAAGTAGAAAGCTGAAACTGCATTCTTTCCTTATGCCTTATACGAAAAGTAATTCAAGATGGATTAGAGACTTAAATGTTAGACCTAATACCATAAAAACCCTGGAAGAAAACCTAGGTAATACCATTCAGGACATAGGCATGGGCAAAGACTTCATGTCTAAAACACCAAAAGCAATGGCAACAAAAGCCAAAATTGACAAATGGGTTCTCATTAAACTAATTAAACTAAAGAGCTCCGCACAGCAAAGAAAATTACCATCAGAGTGAACAGGCAACCTACAGAATGGGAGAAAATTTTTGCAATCTACTCATCTAACAAAGGGCTAATATCTAGAACCTATAAAGAACTCAATCAAATTTACAAGAAAAAATCAAACAACCCCATCAAAAAGTGGGCAAAGGATATGAACAGACATTTCTCAAAAGAAGACATTCATACAGCCAACAGACACATGAAAAAATGCTCATCATCACTGGCCATGAGAGAAATGCAAATCAAAACCACAATGAGATACCATCTCACACCAGTTAGAATGGCAATCATTAAAAAAATCAGGAAACAACAGGTGCTGGAGAGGATGTGGAGAAATAGGAACACTTTTACACTGTTGGTGGGACTGTAAACTAGTTCAACCATTGTGGAAAACAGAGTGGCAATTCTTCAAGGATCTAGAACTAGAAATACCATTTGACCCTGCCATCCCATTACTGGGGATATACCCAAAGGATTATAAGTCATGCTGCTATAAAGACACATGCACACATATGCTTATCGTGGCACTATTCACAATAGCAAAGACTTGGAATCAACCCAAATGTCCATCAGTGACAGACTGGATTAAGAAAATGTGGCACATGTTTTTAATACTATGCAGTCATATAAAAGGATGAGTTTGTGTCCTCTGTAGGGACATGGATGCAGCTGGAAACCATCATTCTCAGCAAACTATCGCAAGAACAGAAAACCAAATACCGCATGTTCTCACTCCTAGGTGAGAACTGAACAATGAGATTACTTGGACACAGGAAGGGGAACATCACACACCGGGTCCTATTGTGAGGAGGGAGTAGCAGGGAGGGATAGCATTAGGATATATACCTAATGTAAATGACGAGTTAATGGGTGCAGCACACCAACATGGCTCATGTATACATATGTAACAAACCTGCACGTTGTGCACATGTACCCTAGAACTTAAAGTATAATAAAAAAAAAAAAAAGAAGAGAAAAAGTATTTTGTAGTATTGCAGAAATTTAGAGCTTCAGAGAAAAGCCATAATGAAGAATGGGGAAATCTCAATGGTCATTACATTGTTGTAGAACTTAGAAGGAAGACTCAAGCTGAGTATTCAATTAATAGTGAAATAATCTACAATAACTTTTGGTACATTAAAATTTACTGCTGAATAGATATATTATTCATCTTCACCAATCTCGTCACATATAAAAACTATTTGAAAAGTATTTGGCTCTTTCTAACTGTACGTTTTATTAAATATTCTTGGCAGAATTAGCATCACTATTGTTTCATTATTATAACCAAAATCTTTTTTTTTTTTTTTTTTTTTGAGACGGAGTCTCACTCTGTCGCCCAGGCTGGAGTGCAATGGCCGGATCTCAGCTCACTGCAAGCTCCGCCTCCTGGGTTTACGCCAGGGCGGCCTCCCAAAGTGCTGGGATTACAGGCTTGAGCCACCGCGCCTGGCCCAAAATCTTATACTATACTTTGCTCTATATTTGCAACTACCAAGTGGTTTACTATTGAAAACACTGTTTCTGTTAGTGAGCATTATCTTCTAAAGATACACAGAAAGATCATATATTTTATAATAAAAAACACACTGAGTCTAAAAACAAAACACCAACAACACAGAAAATGCAGTGATATTGCTTTTGATTTCTAAAAAGTTTATTTTAAGGGTGCATTTAGGAATCTTTCCAAATTATGTAAAAATATTGGTATTATTTTACCATCAATAATATGTGAACAAAAAGCACACACGTACCACTGAGAACCACAAGGACCTTCTCGGATTTCTCCTGGCTGATATACGTTTCCACTGGATTCACAGGGACATTCAGCTTTTAATACACATTTTCCTTTCTCTCCAATATCATCCAACAGATAACCTAGAACACATTGTATAAAGTTGACCTCAAAACTCTACAAACATCAGTAAATTGTTCAGCAGTGTATTGTGAAATCACTCTTGAGATAGTTCTTTCAAGCGTAACATGCACCGAAAATGATAATTTCTTGTTAAAGCAATTACTCCTAATTTGAGAACTGGCAAGAGGATAGAAAACAATTTTCTGAGTCTGAGTTACTGCTACACAGTGCACAGTCCAATTGCACTCAATTTGGGACTAAAGCATATTCTGTGTAATACAGAAGCCCTCAGGTATTGTAGAGATGGAAATACACATTAGCTTTAAAATTCTCTCTAACCCTCCTCTGCAGTTTGCTAAGAGAGTATATTAGAAATAGTTAAATTGTTGGAATGTCATGCTATAAATAAGATATCACTCTGACATGACTTGAGTCCCACTTTCTTTTTAGCTTTTGTTTTGTTTTAGTGTAAATACTCTCATTGGTGTACTACCTTCCGGGCACGTGCAGCCGCTCACACAGTCACTGTCTTGAAAAGGAGCCACATTAGAACAAGTTGCAGGGTTGGAGGGTCCACATTCTTTGTAGATATGTTGTTCTTCTGGACATCTATGTGTTTCTGAAGAAATATAAAAATATGTATACACGGATATTAGAGGAAACTAAATATAAGAAATACACACTCTTCTAAGGAGGAGCTTCTCAAATGGAACTCTTTGAGTCTGAGTTACAAGGTAGAAGTCAGTCTTTAAAGATACTCAATACAACTAAATTATGCCAATTTCTTGTGCATTATTTATGACACAATATTTAATTTAGAGGAAATATATTTTTTCTGTAATTTCATTTCATCTTAAGTTGATATTTATATTCTACTTGTATTATGAGAATTGACTTAAGCATATGTGGAAAGTATGTTTGCATATGAAGCTCATATTTACATTTTTTATTAATCTTTTTGAAAAATGATAGTACTAATCAGTATACATTTGATAAACTTTCCAGTTATTTTCTATAGAACTGACTCATGGTTTTCCGTGACTTTAACTGATTGTAACAAGTACAACATTTTAAATTAAGATCTTAACACAAAGCACTGCAACTTGAGGCGAGTCACATCACCTAAACAAATCTGTTTCCTTGTAAGTATATGTGACAAACAAGACTTCATCATCTCTACGATCCCCTTCCAGGGCTTAGAATCATTTGAGATTACATTGCAATACAGCTTAACTTTAAAGTACTGTATACCTATGTATCAAACCTGCACGTTGTGCACATGTACCCTAGAACTTAAAGTATGATTTAAAAAAAGATAACTAAGAAAAAAAATAAAAAATAAAGTGCTGTAGAAACTTACAGAGTTGTAACCTGCAATGAAGGTAAAAACCTACCACAAACCACATCGGAATCATTTCGCCAGGATTCAAAGGTACCAGGACCATCTGAGGCACAGAGGCGGGACAGTTCTGAGTAAGTGTCACATGTAGATGTTTTGTCTCCAGTTTTGCAGTATTCATCAATGCAAATCATTTTGTAGTCATTGGATAGAGCGGCAACCTTTCCACATTTCTCAAAGTAGGTTCCAATAATTTTGTTACAGTACTACAAAATAAAGCATGATATTTTATTAAAATGGGCAACAAAAGTAAGAAAAATGGGCAGTAAGATGAATTTTTAAAGCATAAATACAGAAGTTTTGTTTTTGTTTTTGTTTTGCATCATATCCTGTAGCTTTGACAAGGAAAGTTCTTGGATGCTGTTTGAAATAGAGCTTTTGGAAGTATTATAGTTGGTAAAATGACTCCTAAAATGAATACTGTTGGATTCTCGGCATTTTGGATTGTTGTATAATGACGTTGGTTGAAATTGAGGTTTTTGAAGTATTACAGCTAGTAAAGTGACTCCCAAGAGAATACTTCTGGATACTTGGCATCTTGAATTGCTATGTAATGACTTCAAAATTTATTGTACTTAAACTTATCCAAACTGTCTTTAAAGGTGACATGAATTTTAGAACAGAGAAAATGGAAGGGGTGAGAAGAGAGTTGATTAATGCCAAAGACTGGGATGGTACCTGATAGAATACCATAACAGACAGAAGGGATATTGTCCCTTTAACTGTTAATCTGCCCGTAGTTCATAATCAAACAGATGACCATAAAATAAAGTGACTCTGTCCTTTCTTAGTCAGAGTCATGTGTATTTGCTCTGGGAAAAACATATTCCATTTCAGTAAAGGAAGTAATAACATGTATTATTGAATGAAAAAAAGCTCAAATTTCAACCACAGTTCGACCACCATATAGCTGTTTTCTATTTTAACAATTTGTTTATTTTTAGAGAAACAAAAAAGCTACTGTAGAACAAATGTACAATTTTTTAAATTATTGTTATTTTTGAGATGGAGTCTCGCACTGTCTCCGGGGCTGGAGTGCAGTGGCGTGATCTCGGCTCACTGCAACCTCCACCTCCTGGTTCAAGCAATTCTCCTGCCTCAGCCTCCCAAGCAGCTGGGATTACAGGCACCCACCACCACGCCCAGCTAATTTTTTGTGTTTTTAGTATAGACAGGGTTTTACCATGTTGGCCAGGCTGGTCTTGAACTCCTGACCTTGTGATTCACCTGCCTTGGCCTCCCAAAGTCCTGGGATTACAGGTGTAAGCCACCGCACCCGGCCCAAGTGTACAATTTGTACCAGCTAGGCTGGAGGCAGGCTGATGACATTCTCCAAATGACGTATAAAATTAAGTGAAATAAAATCTTCAAATATTACTCTTCATCTATTATTTTTTGTACATTTTTGTCACTATATTACAGATTTCTCTAGAGTAAGAAATACGACTTTTTATGCTCTGGGCTTAACACAGTATCTTGCACATAAGTTGGTCCTTAGTAAATATACATTGGTTTGAATGTAAATTGATGTAATCATTTAACTAACACTTTTGAGCAACAAGGAATAAGTTTTCAACATATTATGCAACTACCACAATGCATAATCCCTATTATCATGGAACATCTAATTTTATAGGGAACATATGAGAAAAACTTGGGCAATTTTTATAGATGGTATCTTATTATAAGTACCAGTGAGAGCCATAAGGTAACAAAAGAAAGAGAAAGCAATTCCAACTGCAACGATCAAGTAAGATTTCACAACGAAGATGGTAGATGATCTTGTATAATGCCATGGTGTAATTTGCTTTGCTGTAAGATGACAGGATGGCTATAATTGCAACACCCTCTTCCAATAAAACAAAAACATATTTTATTAATGCTATCCACACATTTCTTGATCTTGAGAATTCTATTCTAGTTGAAACAGGAATGTGTGAACATTCATTCAGTCACCAAATGGATGCAGTCAATCAAATTCAACATAATAGCTTACATAAGTGCAGAAAATCCACAAAGTAAATGATAACTATCTGCAAATGCTGTTGTCAAAAATATTATCTGTAACTTTCTCAAAAAGAAAGTAAAAGATATGAGGGATGACAATTCAGAAAGGATATCTGGGGCAAAAGTAAGGGAGTACATGGGAAAAGTAAGGGACATAGTACATGGATTTCCAAACTGTAAGACAGGAATCAAGACAGTACCCATCAAGAGATGATAGTGGAAAGGTGAAGCATGTCAGTTTCCATACAGACAAACTAAAACACTATGCAAAGGAAATTATAATTGTTACACTAATATACGGTAAATATCATAGTATTTGGGGGGAAATTATTTTGGCATGTGCAGCTAGACCAAAGCTGAAAAACAGAAAATAGGAACATTGGAGAGGAAGTAGCTGCAGAATTCTAAGAAGAAGATATGAGTGCTTAGGAGAATATGGAACCAAGGGCTTAAATTGGAACCAAGGGTTACAAAGCCATGTTAATAAGAACAGCGTAATAATGGCGTAAATACAGACACACAGACCAATGGAACAGAATAGAGAACCCAGAAATAAATCCAAACATACACTGCCAACTATCTTTCACAAAGACACAAAGAAGACACAATGGTGGAAAGGATGGGTTCTTCACTAAATGGTGCTGAAAAAACTGGTTTTCCATACACAAAAGAATAAAATTAAACCCATATATTATACCATACACAAAAATCAATTCAAAATTAATCAAAGACCTAAATTTAAGACCAGAAAATATAAAATCTCAAAAGGAACATAGGAGAAAAGGTCCTGCACATTGGCCTTGGCAGTGATGTTTTGGATATCACACCAAAAGCTCAGGCCACAAAAGCAAAAATAAACAAGTGGGACTGCATCAAAACAGTGCTTCTGCATAGCAATGAAACATTTAACAAAATTAAAGTGTAGCCTAAAAATTAGGGGTGAAATTGTAGACCATATATCTGATTGAAGATTAATATCCAAAATTTATATAGAACATATAAAACTCAAAAGTGGAAAAAGAAATAACCCAACTTAAAAATCGGTGAAAGACTTAAATAGACATTTCTCAAAAGAAGACATACAAATGGCCGACAAGTATATGAAAGGTGCTCAACATCATTAATCGTCAGGGAAATGCAGCTCAAAACCACCAAGAGCTATCACCTCACACCTGTTAAGATGGCTATTATCAAAAAGTTAAAAGATAACAGAACTGGCAAGAGTGTGGAGAAAAGGCAAGACTTACACACTGTTGGTGGAAATGTAGATTGGTACAGCCATCATGAAAAACGTCATGGAGGTTTCTAAAGAGATTACAAATAGAACTACCTGCCAGGCGCAGTGGCTCATGCCTGTAATCCCAGCACTTTGGGATGCCAAGACGGGCAGATCACTGGAGGTCAGGAGTTTGAGACCAGCCTGGCCAACATGGTGAAACCCCATCTCTACAAAAAATACAAAAATTAGCCAGGCCTGGTGATATGCAACTCTAACCTTAGCTACTCGGGAGGCTGAAGCAGGAGAATTCCTTGAACCAGGAAGGCGAAGGTTGCAGTCAGCAGAGATCATGCCACTGCACTCCAGCCTGGGCGACAGAGTGAGACGCTGTCTCAAAAAAAAAAAAAAAAAAAAAAAAAGGAACTACTATATGACCCAGCAATCACTCTTTTGGGCATATATCCAAAGGAAATGAAATACCACCTTGTAAAGATATTTGCACTCCTGTGTTCATTGCAGCATTAATCATAATAACTAAGATATGGAAACAACCTAAGTGTTCACAAATAAATGGAAAAAGAAACTGTGGCTCATATATGCACAATGGAATATTATTCAGCCCTAAAAAACAACAAGATCTTGCCATTTATCATAACATGGATAAGCATGGATGACATTATACTAGTGAAATAAGCCAGAAACAGGAAGAAAGATGTTGCATGACCTCACCTATATGTGTAATCTTTTTTAAAAAATTTAAGTCTGTAGAAATAGACAACAAAACAATGGTTACAGGGGCTGGAAGAATCTTGAGATCTAATGTACAATCTGAAGACTATAAGTAATAAGATTGTACTGTATCTGTGATTCATGCTAAATGAGCAGATTTCAGCTGCTCTTACCACAGAAACAAACAAACCAACAAAAAAAAGTTGAAGTATCTTTCAGATGAGATGATGGATATGTTAATTTGCTTCCCTATAGTAAATATTTTACTATCCATGTGTATCACATACCAGACAAACACGTACACATGTTGTGTACCCTAAATATACACGATAACATTTATTTTAAAAAAGAAACCAAGGGAACTATTGCTAGAATTTGCTACACAATGAAATATAAATTTCTTACCTGTATTCCATCTTCACAAACTTCATAGCTTTTACCAACAGCATTGGGACAATCACCAGGAATTTTACTATTGGCAATGTGCTCATTAATATCTTGCCCTTAAAAAAAAAGCATTGTTTAGTTTAAGTTATTCTTTTTATGTGTGCATTATTTTCAAGCTACATATGGACTTGGCAATGTAAAATTTTTTCATTTTAACAAGTTCTCATTCTTTAGACAAAGGCAAAATTGAAAAATGATTTGAGTTTTTAGTTTCATTTTGGAAAGCAGGTTCTTAGGAATGATACATTGGAATGTTACCTGGAGTGCTGTTGAAGTTACCACAAAGACCACAAGTTGGATACTGCTTGTGAAGAGTGAGCTTTAAAAATAAATTACATGTATATGTTCATGAAATGTTAAACACATCTCAAAACAAAATGTACCCAAACCAAAGGGCCATGCCTCCTCAAATTCAATTCTATCTAAGCTGCTTACTTAGAGGTGTTGGAGGGCTTTTCCTTAAGGACCTGGTTCTGGAATTTGAATAGGTCCTAACTCCACCATTTACTATGTGTCTGAAAATATGATTTGGTGCAAAAGTAATTGCGGTATTTGCCATTTCAAAGTAACGGTCAAAACTGCAATTATTTTTGCACCAACCTAATAACTTTTTTTACTTTGCATTTCCTGAGTTTCATCATCTGTAAGATATGATTATTAATAGCATGTATTTTAAGATGTTTTGAATACTAAATGAGATAATGTTTAGTATAATGACTAATACATAGAGATTTCTCAGTAAGCCTTAGCTCTTAACTTCCCTAATAATGTATTGTTTTTGTGACTTAACTAAAGGACAAAAAGCACAGGATTACATGAAAATCATAGATAGACTTACTGAGAGTTTGTTATTGTTGTCCCACATTAAAGTCAGGATTCCTCTACGGCTATTCAGAACATTATATTCTCCATATTTTTTAATGTGAATCAACTTATTGTTATATGGTATCTGTATGCTGAAAAATATAAAATATAAGTATATGTAAAAAGGTAAGAATCATACTATTATAATATGTTTTCTGATAATTCATGTCACCCAACAATTTAGTATCCTATAGATAGAATACTTGCTGGTAAATATTAAAGGTTTTTTTATCAATTCAGAAAAAGAGAAACAGTGGCTTTTTTGAACACTGGAAGAACTTCTAAAAAACGACTAATAGATCCTTGGTGCTTTGGAGAAATTAACAGGATGAAACATTGGTTTGGTGTCAGAAAAAAATAAATTGAAATGTTCCCAAGTAGAATATCATGCCTCATTTTCTTATTCTGGAAAGTATTCAAATATGCCTTCCCTTCCAAATCTGAATTGCTCCTTCTAAAAATCATGGACTAAGAGTTTTAATCTCCTCAATTTCTAACTTATAAAATCTTAAACTTATACTTGGTGTTAAACTTGCAAATGAAAACTGAAATATCCTGAAACATTCAACAAAAATAATCGGATTTGTTGAATACACACATTTCCCATAATCTAGATAGTCAGTATACTCAAACAACAGAATTTTTTTCCGTCTTGTTATGGGAATAAATACAATATCTTACAATCCCAAATATGTCAAAGTCTTACACATTTATCAAACTCTTGGCCAATAATCAATTAAAATATCAATATGAGCATCAAAATGGGAAGAAAGTATCATCTCCCTTTTTGTCTTTTTCTTTTTTTTTTTTTTTCTTTTTTTGCTCAGGTCACTTTAAATAATTTTATATCATTTACCCAAAACACTACGGTATTTACCTTTCTCCATTAACTAAAATGGTGTCACCAAAAATAGAGATGTCGTTATTGTCAATTAGAACTGTTATTTTTTCAGTCTCACTATCATTGTTTCGTTTTATTTCAATATTGAAATCCCCTCCAGATTCAACGCAGTGACGGCAGAAAGTGTATGGGCATGAAGATTCGAACACAAAGATGCGGCCATTGAAAGATTTATATGCTCCTTTGCTCCAGGTAGATGCTTCACCTACAAAATATTCAGAGGAACATATACATAATTATTTAGAACAATTAGCATACCTTCTAGGTCTGTTTTAAAGCATTTTTGTCCTAAGGGAAATAAAATCACTGAAAGGTTCAATTCTCACAGCCACCACCTTAAATCAGTGCTTGCTTTCTTTCACTACTGCAAAGACTCACTAAAACTAGTACATGAGTACTTCTTTAGTGTACCCTAAGTTGGCTATTCCAGCTAAAATAAAGCAAGATTGAAAACATCTTGCTTCCCATAGGAAAACAAAAATTGTCTCTAATATGGGATGGAATATATGGAAGGAAGTAGTGGTTTGTTTGCTTTCTTGCTTTGCTTTTTTGGTAGAGATAGTTTTTCTAAGTCTGAATGAAGTCCCATTTATATTGAATGACGATAAAGAATTATATCATTTATCTCTATACATATAAATGTGTGTATATATGACTGTGTATAGGTATATGCATATATATGTGTGTGTGTGTATACATGTTTTCTGGAGAAAAAAATAGTACAAATGTGGTATCATTCAAATATACAATGATTAAACAGACAGATGATGGGGACATTTTCAAAACTAGTTTCAGGTTGGGCACAGTGGCTCATGCCCCTCATTTCAGCATTTTGAAAAGCTGAGGTGGGAGGATCATTCGAGGCCAGAAGTTCAAGACCTGACTGGGCAACATAGCAAGACTCTGCCTCTACCAAGAAAAAGGAATATCCAGGCATGGTGGTGCCCTCCTATAGTCTCAGTTACCCAAGAGGCTAAGGCAGGAGGATTGCTTGAGCCTAGGAGTCAGAGGTTACAGAGAGCTATGATTTTACCACTGCCCTCCAGCCTGGATGACAGAGTGAGACCTTGTAAATAAATAAATAAACAAAACTAGTTTCAAATTTTGTAAATTTGTTTCTGTGAACTCATTAGGTAGTGGCATGGGTGTAAATATATGAATGAATATCATAACCATTTTTACTTACCAATAATTGCATTTGTTTCTGAGTATTTTGGAGTTGCTTCTGGAA
Organism: Chlorocebus sabaeus; assembly: GCF_047675955.1. Taxonomy (NCBI): domain Eukaryota; kingdom Metazoa; phylum Chordata; class Mammalia; order Primates; family Cercopithecidae; genus Chlorocebus; species Chlorocebus sabaeus. The sequence goes on along the minus strand of NC_132914.1, from coordinate 37,835,319 downwards.
TGTGGGATCCTTTTTCTATTCAACACAATGCATAGATTATTTCAATGTTAAGACATATATTCATTTTAAATATACAAGATATTGGAACTTCTACATGGGAACTTAAAAATTGGCATTGAAGGCCATCAATGAATTTTTTATACTGTATATTATATAACATATATAATGGATAACTCTGTGAGAGCTGGGACTTGCCAAAGTCACATACATGATTAACTCTGCAGTCCACACTTTTTCAGTATGTTCATGAATCATTAAGAGCTTATGTATTGGGGGTCCTGTACAATTACTAACATATGCTGCACCCCTTACAGAAATATTTTTCAACTTTAGAAATAAAACATTGCATGTTCATTTCTATCAGGAGCTGTGGCACAAATAGGACAGAGGTACATTTTAGTCAATCAGTCTATTATCTAATACTAATAATTTATCTATATATGAGGAAAAGTCAATTCTCCCACTCACAGGGAAAAATCTGTATACTTTAAAACTTTACATTTCCCATGATTGTTTATATCTAATGACCCTGGTATGTAACCAAGTAAATTTATATTCAATCGTAGGGTAAAGCCTAAAAACAAGCAACAACAATAACAAAAGTGGATGTTTTGATAGAATTGTAAACTCTTTTCCAAAATGCTCTTTATCATCTATCTTGAAGTTTCTTCTCTTTACTACAGGTTGTATTTACTCAGACTGAGTGGAAACAGATTGAACTCCTAATTTGTTTATGCAGGCATTTTAAAAATACCATGTCTAAAATAGTAAAGGAGTTGTAATATGTTTTATTCAAATTCCCTTAAAATGTGGTTTAATCTCTCTTATTCATGAAATTGTTTCAAATACTTAGTTGGCCATCTAAACTTTAGTATCCAAAGAGAAGTAGCACTTAAGAGCTCAATATGAGAAAAAATAGTAACAAGTCCTAGTAAATCAATAATCAGCAGAACATTACAACATTGTAAGTGTATGTATGTGTGTGTGTATGTATATCTTTTTAAACACCCAAAGTCATAAATCAGATTACCTGGAGTATTGAGTGGTCCAGACGTACTGTATTCAGACGAGTTTGTGACACCTATTCAATACAAAATGATTAAGCTATTTTGTGTGTATAATTTTACTTGGTGAAGTGATTTTTAAAGAAAATCTGATGGATAGACCATAGATCCTAGTCCAGCAATGCTAATGCTAGCAGACTAAGACCGTGTAAAACTGTACAAGAAAAAAAAAAATGTCAACTCAAAACTTTGCTGGAGTAAGAAAATTAAATGCCTTGCCTCTAAATTAACTGACACCAAATCAATTTTTTTCTAGATCATTTGTCTTAAAACTTGTCAAGGGTAAGAGGAAAAGGTTCATTAGACAAAGTTCTAGGTCTCCTATCCCACTGTCAACCAAACTATTTCCCATTCTGAATTGTTTTACTTTTAGGAAACCTGGGTACTATTTCAAGAGGTCAATTAAACAAAAGATTCTGCACTCACAGAAACTAGAAATATGAAAAACACTAATCTAAATGAACTGACACCTTCATTAATGTCAACAGATTCAGACTTCCCATTGCAAAGCCACTAGATTTACTGCCATTAGAAACACTACCAAAAATAACACTACTTAATAAAGTCTATCTCACATGGAAAAATCAAAGCAGTTAAAATCTAACATCCAAATAGCAAAAAAAAAAAAAAAAAAAAAAAAATCATCAAATCAGTAACCACTCCACACTAAGAAACATAAAATATAACTATTCTGAATACGTTTCTCAGGAAGAAAACCTAAATTTGAATACCTGAGCTAATGGCAGCCTAGCTGGAGTTCCTAAATTAGGTGTCTTTGAAACCGTTTGTAACAACTGTGATTTTTTAAAAATCCATGTCAATAAATAATAAACGAATTTCTTAGTTCTTTGGAAGTGTTGACTTCAAAATTGACGACCAAAGTTTAAGAACAACCAAAATTAAAATTATTATTTCTGTATGACCAAGCCTTTCTTGGAATAGGTTAATTGATAGTCAATCCCGTGTCACGTCAACCATTACTACACTAAACTGTATCTCTTGCTAATTACATTTCACTTTTTAAGAAAAAGATATTAATCCTGAAGCTGAGTTCTAAAGATGAATCCTGAATATTTTCCAGAACCTCCATTTTACTGTAAGTGATCCACTGTGCCCAGTTCTATTGTCATCTACTCTAATGGTTCCCAGGACGTTCCAGCCCTGGTAACAGCATCAAAACAGTTTCTGCATCAAGAGTACATATTATTTTAAAATTTTTTACTACAAATTCCAAGACCATGCAATTGAATGTTTTCATTAAGTGGAAATATTAAAATGTATAAGGATTTCAAAAGTGGATGCAAGTCTTACTCTTCTCAGCAATGGGCTTGCAAAGAAAACTAAAGCCGCCAAGTCCTGATTCGGGATACAAAGTTTGAGACCAACAGTTCAGCTGCTACTTTATCTCTTCAACTGACTCCAAATCAATTTTACATAAAGGCAACAAAAAGAATTCTACATTGATATACTCACAGCCATGAAACCAGTTCCACATCTTACGCCAACAAATGTTAAACATCATTTGCCTGATTATATCTAAGAATATTTCAACATTCGAGAATGCAGAATTCCTTTTAAATTACTATTAATAATGTTTACAATTTTTATTGTCATTGTAAGATGTTTCTTAGAATTCTGATTTTCTGATAATCGGAAATCTCAATGCCTATGCCATAGGAATAAGATCCAGTAACATTGCTTCCATTATCACAGGTACCTGAACCACTAAGGCCAGTTTCACCAAATTCATTTAGTCCAGAAGCACCAACACCAAGGCCATCTGTACCCTTACTTCCTCCACTACTTCCAGAACCAGAAGACCAAGTGTTTCCTCCTAATGGAAAATCAAAATATGATTAAAAGAAATAAAGAAGAAAGAAATTTATTGGAATTTCTTGGAAACAGAGTCCAGGTTAGGATACCTGAGTCACGGACATCAGATCCAGGACTCAAGTTTCCAGCCTCAGCAGGTTCACTGCTTCTCTTTCTATTCCCACCAGTTCTACTGACTTCAAATCCATGTTGATCAGATGACCCCAATATGACTCCTGAATCTTCAGAGATATCACTAGAATTTTCAAACCCGTTTCTTGCACTTGAGTCACCTGTTGAATACAAAATTATGATCACTAGAATTACTTTCAATGCATACCATGATTCAGAATTGTCCGTGCACAGAAATTAACAATCAGTACCTAGCACTATAGCCTCTAGAACTACCTACTCCATTTCCATCGAAATCTTTACTACTATTGCAATTGTCACCAAATTGATTTAAACCAGAATCTCTAAAGTCAAATTCAGCTCCACCCTTCATTTATCCAAGCCCAAATTCAAACAACCATGACTTTCCCACTGGTGAATAAATAAAATGTTAGTAAAATAATGGATGAAAGGTTGAAATCAATTTAGATTTCACCAGAGCAGAGTCCAGGACTAAACCACCTGTGCCACTGACATGAGATTTACTGCTGCTCTGCTCATTCCAACCAGAGCCACTTCTTCCAAATCCCTTTTGACCAAATTTCTCCAAACCAAAACCCAAATTTTCTCATACATCACACAAAAAAATCCCTTTTTTATTGTTCTGGTACCAATTACATTATATAAAATGATTATCATCAGAATGCATTTCAATAAGTTTATGATTCAAACTTTTATGCAAATAAATTAAATATTGATACCTAACCACCGGAACTAGATTCTCTTGTAACTTTTATTCCATTTTCACTAAGCTCATTATCACCAAATTTCCTTGAATCAGAATACCTAAAGTCAAATCCAGCTCCAAGTTTTTTTCCTCCAAGTCCAAATTCAAGAGACTCAAGCATTCCCACTAACAGAAAATCAAAATAGTTTTAAATAAATGAATATTTGGAATTCAGGTGTTTATCTCAGGAACAGAAACTGGCTAGAATACCTGGGCTACTGGCATCAGATCCAAAACCTTTGAATCCAGCCTCAGCAGATACACTGCCACTCAATCCATTCCCTCCAATTTCATTGATTCCAAATCCCTCTTGACCAGAATCCCATAAATTGGATATCGAATTTCGAGAGCCACCACCAACAAATTGATTCTCACTTCTTAAACTGGTATCACCTGCAGAATATAAAATAATTGTCATGGTGTATTGAAACTATTTTATGATTGAGACATTTTTATGCACAAAAGTCGGATATTAATACCTAGATCAATGGAAACAGATCCTCCAGAACTACTCATTTGATTTCCTTCAACTGTTTTGCTACTAATGCCACTGTCACCAAATGAATTCGAATCAGAAACTTCAAAACCAAATGCAGCGTCACCTTTCCCTGCTCCAAGTTTCAAACCAGAATAACCAGTTCCAACTAATGGAAAAAATCAAAATATGATTAAAGTTAATATTAATTAATTAATCTCTTTGCTATTAAGTGACATTAAAATAAAAGTATTTTAACCAGTTAATGAACTGAATCAATCTAAAATTTTGAGGAGTGAGTCTTGTTGGAATACCTGAGCTACCTGCATCAGATCCAAAGACTATGGTTTCACCCCCAGCAGATCCGCTGCCTCTAGTTTCACTCCCATCAGCTCTACCGACTTCCAATCCCTTTTCATCAGACGTCCCCCAACCAAATCCCACATTCAGAGAAGCACCACTGCTACTAACGCCAGCACCAGATCTTGTGTTGGTGCTATCTGCTGAAAACAGAAAAAGAAAGAAAAATAGAAAAAAAATCATTGTGGCCAAGGGAGTATTTTAACACATCTTATGATTCTTTATTTTGATGCAAAAACCTGAATAGTAATATCCACATCACTGGAACTTGATTTCCAGTGTTCTGTATTTCATTTTCACCATAGCCTTTTGTTGAAGACCACTGACAACAACTGAGCCAGAATTTCCAAAACCAAATCCCAATTCATTCTTCCTTTCACCACCAACTCCAAAATCAAAAGCCAAAATGTTTCTGCCTAATGAAAAATTAAACTGTTATTGAGAGTAATATACAAAGAATAAGAATTATTTGCATTTTGTATTAATAGTCTCTCAATCAGAATTCCTTAGTCACTGACAGAAGCACCAAGTTCTGTGGATTTACCACCAGTGAACTCCTTGTTTTTCCTGTTTCTACCAATGTCCATGTCTTTTATGGTAAATTGTTCTAAATCAAAAATACCTAGAGTTACTATACTTTCTTGACACTCACTTCCTTCATTGTCTCTAGTTTCTGAATATGAAATGCTATTCATCCATACTTTTGTAAATTTATTTTCTCCAGCCTTCTTTTTCAAGAAAACTAGTTCAAATATGAGTAATGGAATTTTAAAAGTTAATGTGGTAGATGTCATTCAAACCCAAGAGCACAAGATTTATCTGTTCCAGATGACAAAACCTGTGAACAAGAGAGGTTAAATGGTTTCCCCAAAGGTTAGTGTGAAAGACTGGGGATAGAAACTCTTTGTCCCAGGTCTAAGCTCCTGGGAAGCTTCAAACCTACTTGCCTCTTCACTAAATTGTTTAAACTGCTGATTTCTGTTGAAGTTAATATAGATTTTTGATGAACCAGACAAAGAGTTTACAAATATTTTTCATGAATTCCTCTAACATTAAATCTGTATTTGTCCAAGAAAACCACCAATTCTTGCTTTGCTAATTAAATCAGTCAGTTAATTGATTATTCTGACAAAAGCATAAACTAAGAAACAACATAGAATGCCTGTTTCCCTGGCAGCAGAATCAAAGTCAGCTAATCCATTTACTGCACCTACATCTAATACATTTTGATCGGGGACCCCTACCAATTTTATTTTGATTTGAAGCAGTACCACCAAACAGTACCATCTGCTGAACTGATTTCATCCACCAAAATACAATCATTACCACAGAAAAGTTGTATTCATTCATACAATACAAGAAAGTAATCCCTGCACACTGCTTGAATCAGAGCTGCATTTTAGTTTCTGATATAATCCTTGATGTCCCTTATTCCATATCTTTCCATGTATATTTCTATGTAGTAGAATCAGGAGTAAGAATGGCAACCAATTTATCATGAGATTTGAAAGATTCCATAAGAAAGATGAAGCTTTGGGGCCGTTGATGATAAGCTTTTATTGTGCTCTACGGAACATGAGAAAATGACTAACACCTAATGTAAACAAGAGTAGATGGATCTGTCTTATCTCCTTAGTCCTACTGAGTTTGTCAGTCCCAAAGCAGGTGAGTGGAAAATAAAAAACTTGGTATCCTTCATAAAGATACTACATCCAAAGCTGTTTCTGCCTTTTCACCTCAGAGACAAAACTATTAATTTTTAATGTAAAATATAGAATTTATTTTCCTCACTGGGACTGCTTCCTTCCCATTTTGTAGAGGTACAAACTATAGAGATTTCAGGGGCCAGGCAAGTATAGTAAAAATTTGAGTAGAACAGTAGGAAAAATTGTATTGAACCAGCAAGACCCCAACTCACCTAAAGAAATTTAAATTTTTTCCCCCAAAAAACAAAATTGCAGGCCACAAACTGCTTAGGAACTCTTCCTTATCATATCACTCAGCAAACCGGGTATATAAGTTCAGTAGAGAATCTTGATATGGAAAATCAATTGTGGTTAGATACAGAAACATGAGTGGAGAGAACCTACTCTACATTTGGGCCCAGGAATCATTTTTGATTATTAACTTATACAGTAAAAAATGCCAGAAAAATAAATCATCATTAGAATAATAATACCAAGTATGAAGAGCACATATGAAAATAATTATCAGGAGAACAATTAATTTAATGTATACATCTTTACCAAAATTCTCTAAAGACAGAATTTATCACTCTCATTGGCCCTGAAATCAGTGCTTTTAGAGTAGCTCTGACTATTAAAGCCATGTGCTTCAAACAAAAGAAAGATTCTCGGATTATCCAAAATGACAACCAAAAGCACTTGTTTGCTAGGTACATATTTTTTCTGGAACAGTACCTGCTGGGCTGTCTTCTGACCTTGAATTCCCAGCATCCCGACGTTCTCTGGACTTGTCTTCAGCCTCTCCTGTAGCACCAAATTCAAAGCTAAAGAGTGACTTTTTTCTGTCTGAGTCACCAGAGGATGGACTACCATAAAAAAAGTCACCTACAGTGAAGAAAAAAAATTTACATTGCTAGCACAGACTAAAAAGGTAGTCTAATTATGACACCATAAAGAGCCACATTTTATTTTCAGTAGGTCTCATTATCCTGACAACACTTGGAACAACATACACCACTGGTTGACTTAATCACCTTATCTGTATCTTTTGTCATGTTTCTAAAACTTCAATCGAGGAGAATCGAGCTATGAAGATTCAATAATAATTGATGTGTACTAGATACGCTTCTCCTGGGCAGAGCAGAAACTCCCCAGTCTGCTTCCTTCCCCATTCCTAAGCCCCAAGTTCCAGCATCCCATTTCCCCCAATCAAAATTTTCTGCCTTGTTGAATCCACATTGTCCTTGGCTACTGTTCCTTATAGCTGATAAAATTGAGATGACATGCCTGATTCTCTTTTCTGTATTTCTGCAAGGAAGAAAGCATGTAAACACTTACTCATGAAGTAATTGTACTATCCACCTCCTTAAGTTTCATCTCAATGAGTCACACTCTGACAACTTAAAATTGTAACCTCACTCCATTGTTACACTCCCAGTTACCATTATATTATTCTATTTTATCCCACAGATTTGTCACCTTGTAATATACAAGGTAAAATATATCCCCTTGTGATACACCTTTTATCACTGTCTTTAATACTTATGGAGTATTGACTGTATCCTTCTTGCACATTTTAAGCTCCATAAACTCAAGTTTTCTTTGCCTGTTCTATTGAGAGAGGGATTTCAGGTGTCTAGACCAGTGCCTCAACAATAGAGGGCACTCAGTATTTATTTAATAAATGTAGTCACCAACAAAGACCACTTCTTAAGGTAATAAACACCTTGTTACATGAAGTATATATGCTTTCTATCATGCCATTTGTATATTTTTTGAAATCTCTATATAAAATTTAAATATTTCAGAATTATTAACATATTAACTGTAATATTCCTGTAGAGTTGTGGCAGACATAAATTTTGGTCACCAAATAGACAAAAAAATGAAGTGAATGATTTGTAAGTAACACTTGAAGACTATGTAATCACAAATACAAATAAAATAAGTGGCTTAATTCTGCATTAAAATAAGGAAAGAGACTTCTCCCTCCACAAATACCTTTTCTTTGATCATTTCCTGAAGAAAACTTGTGAGTACTTTCTCTAGCTCTCTGAAATGTACATAGACATTTTTAAAGACTAAATAAACACCCCGAGAATGTTTCTTCAAGGGGCGGGGGCCAACACTTTGAAATGTAGTCATGAAGGAAGATGCTTCCCTATATCCTAAATTCCTGGGAGGTAGGAGCCTAACTTCCACTGGTGTTTGGCTACAAATCATAAACCTACCTCCGGTCATAATACACAAGAAACTTCTTTTTTCTTTTAAAAGCAATCAGCAAACACAGGTGGTTACCCAAACCACCATGCAAATGTAGGATGAACCGTATGGCTAATGATGCTATCAAATCCACTCGAGAACTAGTTATTTCTTATATTCATAACTTACATGTAATGGGTTTTATCTGCTTGTTTTATAAAAGAGAAATATTTCTGTGTGTCTGCAATCTTTTTAGTGAGATGCCTGTCAGGACAGGTTTTCAGAGGGGGCAGGAGATCATTTTTAAAGACATTTCCCCAACAACCTCTCTTGGAATTCTTAGCCATTTTCCATGTTTCTATCAAGTGTATCTCTACTTTTCTAAAGCAAATAGTAAAAATAAAATATGTCTGTGATTATGAGAATAGTCAAAATAATAATCTATTATGTAGTATTAGGGAAAGGCATTCAACATTTAAGAGATTTTTAAATTATAAAATGTGCATGTAGGCGTTTGTTTTAGGACTAAAACAATGTTTAAATTATGAATAGCCAATATATACTATTGTTTAATTACCTAACCCTTCAACCACTGCTACCTGTACTACTCTTCCTATATACAGTATTTCGCCTCTTTCTCTCCTCTTTCCCTCTATCTACCCTTCTTCACTATACACTCTTCTTCTTTTTCTCTTTTACCATCTTTCTCATTGTCTTTTTCAATGTCATGTAGTTTCAGAGCTGCACCTTAATATATAAATATTTTAGTTTGCTGGCAAAGCAGAAGGAAGCAAAGCAGTATTCAGTCACAGCAAAAGTATAAACTCTTAATGCAAACCCATCTGGTTCCTCCATTTGCAATTGGTAGCCTTGGATAGTAGCTCTCTTGCTCTCAGGCAACAGGGATTCTTGTTCTGTTCTAACCACATCTTCCTCTGGCCTTCCTGAGGTCATGACACTCATCAGAGAGCACAGAATACAGGCCAAGAGTGAAGGGATCATGCCTACCCAGAGCCTGTGCTATCCCAGTCTCCCTTTCTGGATCACATTTTAGGGCCCCAGGGCTGCAGTCCCTAGTTTACTACATGGGCATGCATAGGCATGTTTCCTAAGACCTTCTTCTCCAGGTGAGACCACATTGCAAATACAATCCCCTAGGTCTGAGGGATGGGGAAGGAGTGGTCAGTGTGCAGAAGGAGATGGACTGAGATAGAAAAGCTGGGATGTCCCTCCCAGTATGCGAATAAGCCAGAGACGGAAGGAGCATGACTGTGGGGACCTCAGCTAGGGCGCAGTCAACATTGATCTTGCATTGAATTCCAATAAACCCGAAAATCCTGCATTGGATCCTGCCTTCCAGGTTTTCACAAGTGTACTTTTGTCAAGGTAGAAAAAGCAACACATTTTATGTCCTATTATGTTTCTTTTTGGTAACTTTTAATTATGTATATACCTGCATTTATACTCTTGACCATGACTGTGCCCTTGGCCTGTCCTTGGCTAACCAAATTAACATTTCTAAAACAAAGTTTCTTTAAACAAAGTTTATTTCACCATTAAATGGACACTACATAATATATGCGGATAAAATATTGCCAAACTCACGAAAAGAGTTTTTTATGTCCTGCCTAAAGATATTACAACCACACCCCTACACCCAAAGCTTTTTCTGCCTTTTTATTACATGGACTCAGATATCAACTTTTCATATAAAATATTGAAGTTGTTTATTTCACTGAGCCTCTTTCTTTCCCATGTAGAGGTATAAACTCTAAAGATTTCAGAGACGAGGCAAGTACATTGAAAGTTTAAATAGGCCAGCAGGGAAAGATATGTCAAACGAGATTAAATGTCTCACCTAAAGATACTTAAAATTTTTCTTTAAAAAAATAAATAAATAAAAATAAATTGCAGTCTACACACTGTTTAGAAACTTGGCTTTATGCTACTATTTAGTAAACTAAGTGTGTAAGAGAGAATCCTAGTGTAGAAAATGAATGGTGATTAGATTATAGAAATGTGAATGGAGAGATTCTACAGTACATTTGGGTCCAGGAAGCATTTTAAATAATTAATTTATATACTGAAATTGGTCATAATAACAATAAAGATACTAAATATAAAGATAGAATTAAAAATAAATTTTATCAGGACCATAATTAATTTAATGTAAACTTTTTTACCACAATTCTCTAAAGACAGAATTTATCACTCTCATTGGCCCTGGAAATAGTGTCTTTAGGGTTTCCACTATTTCTATGCAGGCTTTGTCTTCAATAAAATGTAGGGTATCAGATTATCCAAAATGAAAATCAAGAGTACTTGCTTGCTAAGTACGTATGTTTTTCTGGAACAGTACCTGGTGGGGTGTCTTCTGACTTTGAACTTCCGTCATCCTGACGGTCTCTGAACTTGTCTTCAGCCTTTCCTGGAGCACCAAGTCCTAAGCTAAAGAGTGGCTTTTTCCTGTCTGAGTCATCAGAGGATGAACTACTGTAAAAAAAGCCACCTACAGCAAATGACAGAAGATGTTATTTGAAAACAGCATTATCAGCACAGAATATAAAAGTCATTTGATTATGACATTATGAAAAGCCACATTTTATTTTGTATAAATCCCATTTTCCTAGCAGCACTTGAAAACATATACCACTGGGACTTAATCATCTAATCCAAACATTTTGGAAGTTCCTAATCTGATCTATGGAAGTCTCACTCTGGCCTTCCTTGGGTCATGATGCTCCCCAGAGAGCAGAGGCTACAGGCTGAGGGTGAAGAAGACATGCCTACCTAGAGTCTGTGTCATCCCCTACCCCATTTCTGGACCATGTCCTAAGTCCCTAGGGCTACAGACAAACCGATGATCTGGGCCTACATGAGCATCTTTCCCAAGACCTTCTTTACCAGGTGAGACCACATTACACTGATTGAAACCCTAGGTCTGAAGGATGGACAGGGGATGGCCAGAGTGTGGAAGAAGATGGACTGAAATAGTAAAACTAGGGCATCCCTCTCAGTATGGGAGTAAGCAGGAGATAGAAAGAGAGGGGCTGTAGGGACCTTGCCTAGGGCACAGCCAACCTTATTGAATTCCAATAAACATGAAAATTCTACATTGGAACCTGCCTTCCAGGTTGTCACAAATATATTGTTGTCAAGGAAGGGGAAAAAAGTATTTTATGTACTATTTTGTTCTTTTATTTATAACTTTTAATTTTGTGTATACCTGCATTTATACTCCTGACCCCTGACTGTGCCCTTGGCCTGTTAAACAAAGTAACACTTCTAAAACAAAGTTCCCTTAAACAAAATTTATTTTACTATTAAATGAAGACTACATAATGAATGTGCATAAAATAGTATCAACCTCATGGAAAGATACACAATTTTATGTCCTGCCTAAGATATCATAACCACACCCCCACACCCAAAGCGGTTACTGCCTTTTCATTACATGAACTCAAATATTAAATTTTCATATAAAATATTGAAAGTATTTATTTCACTGGACTTCCTTCTTTCTCTTTTTTGTAGAGGTACAAACCATACAGATTTCAGGACCAGGAAAATAAAGAAAAAGTTTGGACTGGCCAGGGGGAAGAAATGTGTTAAACAAGTGATAATGGTTTGGCTCTGTTGCCACTCAGATCTCATCTTGAGTTGTAGTTCCCATAATCCCCATATGTGGTGGGAGGGACCAAGTGGGAGGTAACTGAATCATGGGTGCAGTTTCCCCCATGCTATTCTTGTGATAACGAGTAAGTTCTCAAGATCTGATGGTTTTATGAGGGACTTGCCCCTTCACTCAGCTCTCATTCTTCTCTCTCCTGTTGCCACGTGAAGAAGGATGTGTTTGTTTCCCCTTCTGCCATGCTTGTAACTTTCCTGAGGCCTCCTCAGCCGTGCAGAATTGTGAGTCAATTAAACCTCTTTTATTTATAAATTACCCAGTCTTGGATATTTCTTCATAGCAGCATGAGAATAAACTAACACAAAAAGAGATGAAATACCTCACCTAAAGACATTTAAAATTTTATACAACAAGAGATGAAATACCTCACGTAAGGACACTAAAAATTTTTCCTCCCCAAAAAATTGCAGGCCATGAACTTTTTAGAAACTCTGCTTTATAATATTGTTTAGCAAATTAAGGGTGTAATTTAAAAAGAGAATCCTAATGTAGGAAGTGAATGGTGGTTAGATTACAGAAATGTGAATAGAGAGATCTTATACTACATTTGGGTCCAGGAAGCACTTTAAATTATTAATTTATATGCTGAAATATATTATAATAACAATTAAGATACTACATATAAAGATAGCATACAAAATAAATATCACCAGGACAATAATTATTGTAAACCTCTTTGCCAGAATTCTCTAAAGACAGAATTTAGCACTCTCTTTGGAGATAGCATTAGTGCCTATAGGGTCTTCACATTTCTATTAAGGCTATGTCTTCAATAAAACAAAGGTTATCATATTATCCAAAAAAAAAAAAATGCTTGCTATGTAAGTGTATTCTCTGTAACAGTACCTGCTGAGGTGTCTTCTGACCTTGAACTCCCAACATCCTGATGTCTGGACTTGTCTTCAGCTTCTCCTGGAGAACCAAATTCCAAGCTAAAGAGTGGCTTTTTTCTGTCCAAGTCACCAGAGGATGAACTACCATAAGAGAAGCCACCTACAGCAAATAACAGAAGATTTTATTTGAAAACAGCATTGTTAGCACAGACTATAAAAGCGGTCTGATTATGACACTAAGAAAAGCCACTTTTTTATTTTATACAAGTCTTATTATTCTGGCGGCACTTGAACAACCTATACCACCTATCCATGTCTTTTTGTCATGGTTCTAAGACCTTAAGGAAGAGAGGAGAATCGAGCTGTGGAAATTCAATCATTGATGTGTGCTAGAGGGACTCTTCTTCTCCTGGACAGAGCAGAAACTCCCCAATCTGCTTTCTTCCCCATTCATAAGTCCCAAGTTCCAGCATCCCACCTCTTCCCACTGCTATTGTTTAGGAGTTTGTCTCCCCACAACCCATGTTGAAATTTGATCCCTGTAATGGAGGTAGGGCCTGTTGGGAAGTGTTTGGGTCATGTGGGCAAACCCCTCAGGAATAGCTTGGTGTTGTCCTCCTGGTAATGAATGAGCTATTGCTCTGTTAGTTCCCACAGAACTGTCATTCCTCATCTCTCTCTCTTTTTCTTGCTCTCTCATGGTGCACAGGCTAGCTGCCCTTGGCTGTTGCCATGAGCGGAAGCACCCAGAGACCCTCACCAGAAGTAAAGGCTGGTGCCATGCTTCTTATACAGCCTTCAAATACAGGAGATGAATAACCCCCATTCTTCATAAATTACCCAGCCTCAGATATTTCCTTATGGATAGCAAGGCAAATAAACTTAGATGCCCAGCAAAATACTCTGCTATGTTGAATCCACTCTGTCCTTGGCTACTGTTCCTTATAACTGACAAAATTAAGTTAACATATCTGACTCTCTTTTCTGTATTCCTGCAAAGACGTAACCATTTACTCATAAATTAATTGTAGAGTTAGCCTCTTTCAAGTCTCAGCTTAAATTTCACCTCAATGAGGCACACTCTGACCAGTTAAAACTGCAACTCCACCCCCACCATTATACTCTCAGTTACCACTATATTTAATATTACTCTATTTTATCCCACAGATTTTATCGCCTTGTAATATAACATGTTTACTGCTTATAATGTTTTTTGTTTATTGACTGTATCCTTCCAGGTTTTAAGCTGCAAAAACTCAATGTTTCTTTGCCTGTTTAATTCACTCAAGTATCCCAGGTGATGAGAGCAGTGCCTGAACTACAGAGGACACCCAATTCATATTTATTTAGTAAATACATTCACCAACAAGATTACTTTTAAGAGAAGAAATACTGTCTTACATGATGCATATGTGCTTTCCGTCATTCCCTTTATTTTTTTAATCTTTACAATAAAATTGAAATGCTTTAGAATTAATGTCATAATAATGATGATATTCCTGTAAAGTTGTGGAAGACATACATTTTGATCAATGAATAGAGAAGAGAATGAAGCACATCACTTGTAAGTAAAATTTGAAGAATAAGTAAGAGCAAATATAAGTAAAACTAAGTAGTTTAATTCTCCATATTCAAAATAGGAGATGAGATTTCTCTCCCTACACACTTTTGCTTAGATTATTTACTTTAGAAAACTTGTGTTTTCAGCCGGGCACGGTGGCTTATGCCTGTAATCCCAGCACTTTGGGAGGCTAAGGCGGACAGATCACAAGGTCAGGAATTCAAGACCAGCCTGGCCAACATGGTGAAACCCTGTCTCTACCAAAAATACAAAAATTAGCTGGGTGTGGTGGCGCATGCCTGTAGTCCCAGCTACCAGGGAGGCTGAGGAATGAGAATCGCTTGAGCCCAGGAGGTGGAGTTTGCAGCGAGCCAAGACTGCACCACCCTACTCCAACCTGGCGACAGAGTGAGACTCCCTCTCAAAAAAAAAAAAGAAAAGAAAAGAAAGAAAGAAAAGAAAACTTGTGACTTATTTCTCTACCTCTCTGAAATGTATATAAATATTTTTAAAGACTGGATAAGCACCCCAAGAATGTTTCCCCAAGGGCCTGGCACCATCACTTTGACATGTCATCACAGAGGAAGATAACTTCCCATCTCCTAGGTTCCTGGGAGGTAGGAGCCTAACTTCAGCTAGTGCCTGGTTACAAATTGCAAACCTACCTCCAGTCATAAGATACAAGAAATTTATTTTTTTTCTTTTAAAGACAATCAGCAGACACAGGTGGCCACCCCAACTACCCCGTAAATTTAGATTGAACTATATGGCTAATGCTGCTATGAAATTCACTTGAGAATTACTTGTTAATCTTGAGAACATGTATGTGATAGATTACATCTGCTTGGCTATGGCTTTCTGTTTTGGTAGTCTCCTTAACCTGTATGTGCATCACATTCTGCTTTAATGTTTATTCCATAATAAAACTTTTTATTGTAGGAATACAAGTGCTTAAATCATGTACAGTCGATTTATATTATTACCTATATTAGGTAACCTTCCAATGACTACACAGACAGTGTTGCCTCTCATTGTCTCCTCTTTCCCTCTATCAACCCATGTTTTCCACATACTCTTCTTCCTTTCCTCTTTTACCCTCTCTCTCTCATTGTCTTTCTTCGATGCCATGTAGTTTCAGAACCACACTTTAATATATAAATATCTTAGTTTGATGACAAAGCAGAAGGAAGAAAGAAGTATTCAGTTGTGTGTAAAGTATGCACTTTTCAGCAAACCCATCTGGGCTCCCCCTCTTGCAATCAGTGTGGTCTTGGCCACTACCTCTCTTAGACCTAGCAACAGAGGTTGCTGCTCTGATCTATGTCAGTTTCATGCGGCCTTCCTGGGTCATGGCCTTCCTCAGAGAACACAGAATACAGGGCGAGGGTGAAGAGCCTTTGTCTACTCAGAGGGTGTGTTTGCCACTCCCCATTACTGGACAATATTCTAAGTCCCCTGGGCTGCAGCTCCAAGCCTGCTACCTGGACCTGCATGGGCATCTTTCCTGAGACCTTCTGCCCCAGGTGAGACCACATTGCAAAAATTGAAGCCCAAGGTGTGAGGAATGAACAGAGGGTGGTCAGTTTGCAGAAAGAGGTGGACTGAGATAGGAAAGCTGGCCTGTCCCTCCCAGTGTGACCAAGCCAGAGATAGAAGGAGCAGGGCTACTTCTTGGATAGGGCACAGGCAACCCTGTTCTTGCATTGATTTCCAATGAATCTAAAAATTCTGCATAGGAAATGTCATTCCAGCTTGCCATGAATGTATTTTTGTCAAAGTAGAAGAAAGAAACACATTTTATTTGCTACTTTGTTCCTATTATTTGTAACTTTTTTATTATTTACACACTTGCATTTGTACTTTTGCCCCTGGCTGTGTTTTGTGTTCTTGACTTGTCCTTGGATAGACAATTTAACATTTCTAAAACAAAGTTTTCTTATCTACTAAATGGGGAGTACATCATAAACAAGGCTAAGATTGTGTCTACTTCATAATAGAAGTATTAATTAAATGACAGTGTTAAGTGAGGTGAGTGCACCTAGTCCAGTGTCTTACACACAGCTTCAACTGGAATAAACCCTGTCCTTTAATACATTTGACTTGTCTCAGCAAACTTACTGCATCAAACTCATTTAGATGCATTTTATTTCACTTATTTAATTCATGATGTGTTTGTTCACCATACTCATCATACCTCTACTGAGTTCAACCCCGGAGATATATTAGATTCTTCATTGTATTAGACCAGTATTTCTCCATTCTAATGTTGACATGAGTAGACCTGGCATCCTAGATATTCAATGTGCCACATTTGTCTTCACTAACTTTATTAACTTTATCCCTTTTGTTTTTATTATATAAAACTTGCTCAGAAATACTTGCTGCTGAAGTTATTAGGAGTAATGGTCAGTATGTTTTTCAAATGTACAACATCTGTATAACAGTACTTTATATACCTTATCACTTTAATAGCCTCAATTCTATGGGATAGGTGCCATTAAACTACTTCATTTGTAGATGAGAAAATAGATATTTAGAAGAGACTGAATAATTTGTCCAAGATCACGTGGTTAGAAAAATCTGCCAAGAAATCCTTTGCTCTTAACTGCGATGTACACTGCCTTCATCTTGCTTAAAGACAGATTGCTTATACAATACACAAAGATAAATAAAATGTTTACTTTATAGCTTAAGGATAAATGAAATGTTTATATTTTTCATAATAAAGTCATATTAGATTTTGAATACATTTTGCACAAAATTTTGGAAGGGTTAGCTTATACTTTAAACCATAGAATGGAGTAGAAAATAAAAATAGACATAATTCTGCTTCTTCATCCCTACCTCATGGAGAGAAAGGGCTGGATAAGAGAAGTGAACATGATTCAGCTGTGTGGATAGGAAGATTTTTAAAGTAATGGGAACAAATGAATTATGTTTCTGACATCAGTAAAAATCAGTGGATATCAAAAAACATGAAGTCCTGTATTGACCTATAATCCTTTTTCTCAAATGTAGGAGTCTTGATCTCATTAAAGAATGAAGAGTTTGAGGGATAACAATGCCCTGAAGTTTGTCCAGTTTTTTTGTTTGTTTGTTGTTTGTTTGTTTGTTTGTTTGCTTTTGGAGATGGAGTCTTGCTTTGTTGCCAGGCTGGAGTGCAGTGGCGCAATCTCGGCTCACTGCAAGCTCCACCTCCCGGGTTCAAGCAATTCTCCTGCCTCAGCCTCCTGAGTATCTGGGACTACAGGCCCCCACCACCATGCCCGGCTAATTTTTCTCTTCTTTGGAAGAGACGGGCTTTCACCATGTTGGCCAGGATAGTCTCAGTCTCTTGACCTCGTGATCTGCCTGCCTCAGCCTCCCAAAGTGCTGGGATTACAAGCCTGAACCACCGTGCCTGGTCAGTTTGTCCAGTTTTATGTTGACTGGTTGAGGAGATGATGGGGACTTTCTTGCTTGCCATTTTTATTCACTTAAGACAGCTCTAGCCTTGGAGAACCTCATGTGCCTCCTAAATAATACCCAGACCTGGAAGTTCTCTGAGACACATGGGAATAAATTCAATTCCTCAGAATTTTAAGGAACTTTCATAGAACTATAAAATCCCAAGCATACCCTTACCTCCCTCTCATTTGTGAATGGGGGCTTCTAAAGGAATGCTGAAGACTCATATACCCCCATTTACAAAAGTAACAACCAGATTTTGTAGAGAAACTCTTACTATATCACTATGATGCAATTTAATGAGTCCCGTCCATAGTTGTGAAAAATAATCTTGCTGTCTTCCTGACTCAACTGAGCGGCTGCTTAATCTCAGTTTATATTTTCCCTCAAAGAAGACTTTTTGAAATTACATTTTATTTATGTTGTAGAATGAGGTAGGGATGTAAAATGCCTATAAGAAAAGCACAGGAAAGCATATTGGGCTATTTTGATTGTGTACAATAGATCAGAATAAAATTGAATCTAAGTTGATATTAGCAATAATCTTAATGCTGGATTTCAGAAAAACTTCATTAAGCAGTCTTGTTGATTTGCTATGGCTCATTTTTTCATTTCAGTGGGTAGAGAAACAAAAAACAGTAAAGGGTAATGGTGATATTCAATCACCTGATAGGATCTAGTAAAACTGCTGAAACTAGATTGATTTTAAAGCAGATCACTAAGGAATCAATCTTGGAAGAGAAAAGCAACAGCATGTCCTGCCAATGAAAATATAGGAAAATAAAGTCTTAAATTTGCATACACATTTCTATCACAGGTTTAAGATATTTTAGGTTAAGCAAATAACCAGAGCAATTTTCCATTTTAAATTTCACCACCTGTAAAAGTATTGATCAAAGATTAAAATGTCTGGCCCAGATTATACAAAAACACATTAAAGCATGTCTGTAATAATAAGAGAGATTATATTTTAAGCATCTGAAGGATTTTTCCAGGGGAGATACGCCCTAGGTCCAAAGCAAAGCACTACCATTCTATTGCTTTTGAGTATAAACACTATAAGAAAAGAGAACAAAGTAATTTACCTGATCTGCTTGCCGCTATTTTACCATCTGAACAAAGAAAGGAAGAACTGCTGTCATTAGTGGTGTCTCTAAATGATAGATTTGCCAGTAGAAAGTGAATATTGATTACAGTCATTTCTTGTCTTTGGGAGGTGCTCCCAAAGAGATATATTCATTGAATTTAATACTCAGGCATAAATATGGTAATTAGCCATTGCCCATGGTACATTTCTGCATCTCCAGAACACTGCCATAAAGGAGAAAGTCTGGGCTAATCTTCCAGTCACTCTCATGCTCAGTCTAAATGCATAAATTAGAATGCAGCAAAACTCAATAATTTTTAGATGCCTGAACAGGTGCTTCAAAAGACTAATTATTCTTTTGGTAAAATGCAGAAGTTTTAGTTAAAAGATATTTTCATGTGACAAAGGTACTGAATAAACTACAATTACTTAATCTGAATCAAATGTCTACAATTTCTAGTTTACAGCTGAATACTAAAATTTATGTATACACGACTTACAAATTATTTAATTGTCATTATTGTAAATCAAGGTAAACTTTCTCCATACTTAAATAAATGGCATGTAAATGTACAACCTTGTCAAGCTATTGTAAGTACAGCTGAGTCAAAAACTCACAATAAGAATGGGTACTTTACAACAAAAGCTATAATTTACATATACACGCACTTAAGATTTACAAATATAAAAATATTTGTATTAAATACATCAAGTCATTAGTTTCCAAAATAATTTTCTCAATAATTCTGTGCCATAACAATGGCAATCGAATTTTGCATAAAGTTGCATGTTGATTGCATATTAAAGAAACTTCAAAGATGTTTTCGGTAACATTTTTATTCGGAGATTTACAGGATTGTGGTTTGTTTTTAATGCTTCTCTATGCTCTATAACCTTTAAATTTTCTAAACCCAAACTGACTGCATTATTCAAATAAAGAGTCAAGGCACATGGTCTGATACTAAGATAAACTTTTAGAAATTTGAACTAAAATCCAATTCAGGATCATCCAGGACTTATGGTTAGTAAACTTATCCCAGAGATGAAGGGGTAAATTAAGACAAACAGTAAATAGCACATTTAAAAGATAAAGTATTTCCCATATGTTCTCATAAATTTGTTGTCAAAACCAAATCTCATGTATTGCACAAACAAATGCACACACACATGTCTAGCCAAAGGCTAAGAAGAAATGGTTTATAGATGTGGCTTGGAGACAATTAATATAAATGCTTCAAAAGAAAACTGCACAGTAATATTCTCTATGTAAGTTAAACACCTGGAAAATTCTAACTATCTGAAATGTAGATTGCAGTTAAGAAGTTGTCCCGAAATCCTCTTGTGGCAAATAGAGATATCATCAAGCCCACGTATAAATTCTTGCTTATTCAATGTACCCATCAGGAGAAATCTTTTGAGGCCTCACTCAGAGTGCACATCCTTACCACAGGTACAAGGCTAATGAGCTTGGATCGATGGTGTTCTCAGCCCAGTGGACTGAAAACAATGAATAAGAATTGGAACTGACTGCTAAAAGTAGACATGATGATCCTATGAAGATAGAGTTAGTTGTTGAACAGAAAAGAGAGGACAGAAAGGCAAATCAAAAGCAGACACAGAAACTCAGAAACAATCTCTGGAACAGGGACAAACTGTTTACACAAGTCAGTAGATTCCAAGGGCATCTTTGTATAGAATATAATATGATAATGGACATGCATTTTCATGCCCTTAAAAAAGATTAGGCTATTTTCAGAAGTTCCTCATCTTCTTTGGTAAGAAGTTAGGGCATCCTTGGTTTATTTCAGAAAGTTTACCTTGCAAAGCATTTGGTTACTTTCAAGTAGAAAATTCTTATAGGCAAAATAAATCTTATATTGATAATCCCAATTTATTTTATTCATTTAAAACAAAGATGTACTGAGGACCTACTCCATTGCAGCCACTGCTCTTGGCATTATGAATACAGGGTGAACAGCATAGACCAAAATCTGTCCTTAAGGAGTTCAGAGTCACGTGGAGTAAACGGGGTGTCATGGGAGCTCATTCACAAAACCAAGTGTGTAGGACACACATTAATTTTCTGATTCCAAAAGCAACCTCACAATGCAGCATAATGTTTCAAAGCAAAGATTAATTCCTGAAAGATACTGACCTGATTTTTGTCGGTAAAGTCGGGCTTCCACATCTATTTTTAAATGAAAAAAAAAAACAAAAAAAAAAACAAGTCATTTTATAATTCTCTATAACATATTTTAAGACAATCAAAAAGATGTTCTTTTTGTTTTCATTCTTCCTTAAAATTCAATATTAGTAATCCACTGTTTTTATCTGGTAAGTGTAATATTTTAATGGTAATTTATTATTTTGCAGCTTTTCTATTTAATAGGAAATGATCTATGTAACACAGACCTACCAGCATACTTGATATCAAAATTTTCAATGCCAACTCAGACTTGAAAATATGTATGACCAAACAGATTAAGTTCACAAATTAATATTAGCCAGTACTTTATATCTTTTTCACACAACTACAGCTGTTTATCTAAAGTATGTTTTCTGATCTAAATTTCACATGCTTTTATTTCCCCTAAACATTTTCTGGGTAATGTGTTCATAAGCAGTGAATTATACAAAAAAGAAACAAGAATAAAAGAACAGAATCAATTATATGGACTTTAATGAGAATATAGGATAGCCTGAGGAAAAAAAAAATAAAAGTAGATTATGCATATTCACGCCTGAACTATGTCTCTTATAACTGTTTTTTTCTACTTAACTAGAAAAATTGTTTTTCAAATTTTTTTCTTTCTATATAGTTATGCTTGATTAAACAATGCAAATGTTTCTTCCAATTGATTATATGGATACTGACTAAATATTTGCCTTCAGCAACTTCCAGGCCCCAAGATTTATCATCCTATAACCTACTGAAAACTATAAGAATCTGTATTTGAAACATAAATCACACTAACAGCAACAAAAATTCATTTCAAATAAGGCACCTAGGATTTCTGCAAAGAGCAGTTTTCCAAGTATGTTTCTCATTTCCCACAATGACATCTTGAATAAATACATAAAATCTTTGAATTTTGTTGATAAGTCGCCTGTCTATGGAAAGCCTGTTGAAATACTCATAATCATTTTCCAGATCTACAATGGATGGATATATAGGAATTTACCTTAGAAACATGAACCAACTCTTCAGGAAATTTAATATACTTACAACAAGTACTTTTAAAATTATATTTATGGTGATATGACATATAATAAATGTTTTGAAAATAATGTACTCGGGCCGGGCACGGTGGCTCACGCCTGTAATCCCAGCACTTTGGGAGGCCGAGGCAGGCAATCACAAGGTCAAGAAATCGAGACCATCCTGGCGAACAAACACGGTGAAACCCCGTCTCTACTAAAAATACAAAAAACTTAGCTGGGCGAGGTGGCGGCACCTGTAGTCCCAGCTTCTCGGGAGGCTGAGGCAGCAGAATGGCGTGAGCCCGGGAGGCGGAGGTTGCAGTGAGCTGAGATCGCGCCACTGCACTCCAGCCTGGGCGACAGAGCGAGACTCCGTCTCAAAAAATAAAGAAAAGAATGTGCTCTGTGCTCCATTACTCAGGAAACAAGAAACACATTTATGCAACAGGAAAAAAAGAATATAACAAAGCACTATGTAAGATTTTGAAAATCACTGTTACACAAAGTAATCATTTTCTAATGGTTCATCAATTTCCCAGAGAGTTGGATTAAACGTAGAAACATTTTATCTTAATTATAACAAATAATTGCAGTTCTCTATATTCTGGCATCTCAGAGAAAAGTAAGATGTATGTTTTGTGTTCTACTTTCAGATTTAGAGAATAGATTTTTAAGTTTAGATATGGAAAAAAATCTCCTGCTCTTTGCAGACTTTTCCCCTTACGTTTGGATAATGTTGTCTTTTCTGCCCTTTTCAGGAACAGAACAACGTTTGTTTCTAGGCACTTTTTCATTTTGCTTAATGTTTAATTTTCTCAAAATGAATGACATCTTACCTTTAATTTGTGAAAGTAATTAATGAACTTTCTAAAATATCCAGGAAAGTCATTAGTTTAAAAGTGTTGCTTTTGATGATGACCCTGTTTTTAATTGGTGATAAATTCTTGATTTGTGAAAAACACGATTACCTGTTTGTGTCTTTAGTCTTAGTAGGGATATGCATTCAAAATAGAAACATCAAAGCATAAACTGTGATGAAAATCAGTAACAAACAACTCTGAATGTATGTTGCGTGATCTGCTTAGTAATAGTTCTAGACAGTTGCTAAACAAATATATCTAAATGTGTATACATATATTTAAAAGCATCCTTCATTTTATTGTGCTTTACTTTACTGATGTTTACATATATTGTGTGCTTTACAAATTGAAGATTTGTGGCAACCCTGTGACTAGCAACTCTGCTGACACCATTTCTCCAACAGCACGTGCTCACTTCAGGTCTTTGTAACGTATTTTCACAATTCTCCCAATATTTCCAATTTATTATTATTGTTATACCTGTTATGGTGATCTATCATCAGTGATTTTTTGATGTTGCTCTTGTAATTGTTTTGGGGCATCACAAGCCATGCTCAATAACATGGCAAGCTTAATAGAGACTTATGTTCTGACCTCTCTACCAATAGGTCATTGCCCCCATCTCTCTCCCTCTCTTTGGGCCTCCCTTTTCCCTGAGACACAACAATATTGAAATTAGGCCAATTAATAACCCTACAATGGCCTCTAAGTGTTCACATGAAAAGAAGAGTGGCAGATCTTGCATTTAATATCAAAAGTTCAAAATGATTAAGCTTAGTGAGGAAGGCACGTGGAAAGCCGAGACAGGCTGAAAGCTGAGTCTCTTGTGCTGAACACTCAGCCAATTTGTGAATGCAAAAGAAAAATTCTTGAAGGAAATTAAAAGTACTACTCCAGCGAACACATGAATGATAAGAAAGCAAAACAGCCTTAGTTCTGATATGGAGGAAGTTTGAGTAGCCTGGAAATATCAAGCCAGCCACAATATTCCCTTAAGCCAAACTGTAATCCAGAAAAAAGGCTTTAACTCTTTTCAGTTCTCTGAAGCCTGAGAGAGGTGAGGGAGCTACAGAAGAGAAGTTTTAAGTTAGCAGAGTTTAGCTCATGAAATTTAAGGAAACAAGCAGTCTCCATAAGATGAAAGTGCAAAGTGAAGTAGCAAGGGCTGATGGAGAAGCTGCAGCAAGTTCAGAACAGAAGATCTAGCTAAGATAATTCATGAAGGTGGCTGCACCAAACAATAGATTTTCATTGTAAACAAAACCGTTTTCGATTGGCAGAAGATACCATCTAGGACTTTCGTAGCTAGAGAGGAGAACTCAATGCCTGGTTTCCAAGCTTCAAAGGACAGACTGATTCTCTTTTTAGGGTCTAATGCAGCTTCTGACTTGAAGTTAAAACCACTGGTCATTGACCATTCTGAAAGTCCTAGGTCCCTTAAGAATTATGCTAAATCTGTTCTGCCCATGCTCTATATATGGAATAACTCAGCCTGGATGATAGTACGTCTGTTTACAACAGGACTTATTGAATATTTTAAGCCCATTGCTGAGATCTAGTGCTCAGTACAAAAGATGCCTTTCAAAATATTACTTCTCATTGTTAAGAGTTCAAGAGCTCTGATGGAGATGTACATAGAGATTAATGTTGTTTTCAGGCTGTTAACACAACATCCATTCTGCAGCCGACAAGTAAAGGAGTAATTTTGACTTTCACATCTTCTTACTGAAGAAATAAATACATTTCTTAAGGTTATAGCTTGCCCTAAATAATGATCCCTCTGATGAATATAATCAAAGTAAATTGAAAATCTTCTGGAAAGGATTCACCTTTCTAGATGCACATTCATGATTCATGAGAGGAAGCCAAAATATCAACTTTAAAATAATTTGGAAGAAGCTGACTTTTAGGGGTTCAAGACTTCAGTAGAAGCAACTGTGGATGTGGCAGAAAGAGCAAGAGAACTAGAATTCAAAGTGGAGCCTGAAGATGTGACCAAATTGCTGCAATCTCATGAGAAAACTTGAACAGATGATGAGTTGCCCCTTGTGAATGAGCAAGGAAAGTGATTTCTTTAATTGAGAGCTACTTCTGGTGAAGATGCTGTGAACATAGTTGAAATGACAACAAAGGATTTAGAATATTAGACAAAGTTAGATGCTAAAGCAGTAGCAGGATTTAAGAAATCTGACTGCAACTTTGAAAGAAGTTCTACTGTGGGTAAAATGTTGTCAAGCAGCATTGCATGCTACAGAGAAATCTTTCATGAATCGAAGAGTCTATCAATGTGGCAAATGTCATAGCTTTCTTATTTTGAGAAATTGCCACAGCTCCCCCCTCTCCACCTTCAGTAGCCACCACATTGGGTACTCAGCAGCAGTCAACATCAAGGCAAGACCCTTCACCAGCCAAAAGACTACAACTCAGTGAAAACTCAAATGATCATAGCATTGCTTAGCAATAAAGAATTTTTAACTGAGGTATATATACATTGCTTTCTGTACATAATGCTATTGTACACTTAGTCTACAGTATAGGGTAAACATAACTTTTATACATGTTGAGAAGCAAAAAAACTGTGTGTGACCTGCATTATCACAATATTCACTTTATTGCAGTAATCTAGAAGCAAACCTGAGATATCTCCAAGGTGTGCTTGTATCCACACCCTTAAGACAGGATTGTTAAAGCTGAGGTAATACACAGTAAGATGAAAAATCCAGTTTTCTTATCCTACTCTAAAGCGTAGTGTAAGAAAGATTGCTAGGAAGAAAAATGTTTAATGTACAGAACACTAAACATTTAAACAAATATATACTTGGGATCATCACATTTGAAAGAATTCTTTAAATTAGTTTCTTACCTTTGCAGAAGCACCAAAGAGCCACAACCAAGTACCATAATATCAACTTCATGGTTGTGATTTGAGACCTAGAAATGGAGCATAGTCATTCTGGAGAGACAAGTCTACAAGGGCCCCTGTAACTTTGGTTTTTTATACCCACTCATCCCACTGTCTGCCATCATGGGCTAGGTGTGGTAAACTTGGTGACGAGAGAGCAAAGGTAAATGTCATAGCCTGCCAAAGATGAAATCCATTTTCAGCCAGTTTAGTTCCTTGCTCCTATGACATCTTCTGTCTTGGACCAAATCCAGCTCATACCAAACCCAGAATATGCCTTCTTGCCGCCCTGTGCAAACAGCAAAGCCAGGAACTAAAAGCCCCAGGATTAAAAACTAAATAAGCTGAGGATACACACATTTATCTGTCCTCCATTAATCACTGCAGAAGTCTTAATACCTCAAGAAACTCAAATATTGTGATTAAATATTGTAATTGTCTTTCCCTTAACAACAAAATGTGTTTTAAACATTAACCTACTTTGAAACAAAGAACTCTTTACTTACCAATATGTTAGAGAAATGCATTGCGTAAGTATAGGTATAGATGCACTAAGATGTATAAATATACAGTAAGAGCTTTATAATTCAAAAGGATATGTAAAACTCTAATGATATGTTTTTATTTTACAATAAGATATATAAATAAGTAGAAAATATATTAAAATTAAAACAACATAAAAAGAATGTTTTAGGACAAAAACAAATTTAAATAGAAAATGTCATTCATCAATACATATCTAGATATCCTGGCTAAAGAGATAAGTTCAAGTTAGAATCTCAGAGAAGTTCTGATCTGGTCTATGATGAACAGGGTAGAGAGGATTGACAAGGGAGGAATCTCTTGGGCCAGTCAGGTGGACCTGGAAAATGGAAAGGCCAACTCCACAGCTTCAATGATGCAGCTAAAGTGAAAGCAGTCCTTAGTTTATTCTCCCCAGAAAAGCAGAAGAATCCAGGAAAGGGGGAAAAGGTATGGCCCAACATCCTTTTTCTTCCCCTTTATTCACTCATGACTCAACTAACTAAGAACAAATAAATAATTCCTACCTTTTCAGAGGGCCTCACCAATGCATATTGAATGCTTTTACACATGCTCCTTGGCTGGCCAAATCTGTTTAGTCTATTTGTTGAGTCTTAAATTATTTCCAAAGGGGACAGAATTTAACAGATTTAAACATTTTAATTGCATTTGCCTGATCAAGGTGGCACATTTACTGAAGGCCGTGCAATATTAAATCTGACACCAGTATAAGTATCAGAGCTTTTTCTGAGTCAGGCTTTTGGAGATGGTAAACAATAGATATTTTAGTGCTGGAGAAGAGGACTCACTCCAAGAACAGAGAAAGAGGTAACAAATGGAGGTTAAAGAGACTAACAACTGACTCACTGACTTGTCATTTTTCCAAAACCCAGCCTTGTTTCTTTCAATGATTCACAAATGTATTAAGATGGTACATAAAGGACTTTTCTCCAATACAGAAAAAAATATAGTTCAGAGGGAACTATATTATACATTGAGACATGTGACTCTCAGTAACACTGCCACTGATGATGTTCTTTTCTTTATCATACATGACTTCATTGTGAAGAAGATTTAATCCCAGGAAAGCCATTTTTTTAGATTATCATTATGACATAATTATTCTGCTATATGCTTCACAGTAGGCTTAGACATGTAAGAGACTAGAATGATACAAAGTTATCAGGGGCTGTTAAGCAACTAAGAATATATGCAAGATAGAACATTTCAATAAGCAAGATTGAATGGAAATGGTATGGAAGCTCCAAGGAAGGTGAGATTACTTTTAGCTTAGAAGAATCAGGGAACATTTCATTACACTTGCTTGGCACAACCCTAACCATGGCTTAAATTAAACTCTTTCCTGTTCCCAACTGCACTATGCAGATGAACACAACTTGTTCATCTACGAACCACATGCTAACTTGTCTCTCTTAAATTCATTACCCCAAATTGACCCTTAAGACAACTAGGCAATTATATTTTCTAGTCCATTTGCTGTCACACTCTTCCATTTCATATCTTCTCTCCTCTCAACATCCAACACCTCCTTCCCATCATCCCTTTCTGTTAATAGCATTATTTCCAGTTTTACTGAGAAAACAAAAGCTATCAAAAGAAAACTCTACCAGATTTCTACTCCATTACCTACCTTCTTATTTATCCAGATGAACTCTCTGTGCCACTATCAAAGGCCAACTCTTTCATTTGTATACTGGATTCTATCCAAGAATATTATGCCAGCAATTCATTCATCTCTAGTTTTTCCCCCCTTTTGGATTATTCTCAACAGTATAAATGCATGAGCTTATTTCTCCTAACTCAAAATAAATAAATACATACATGAGACAGTGCTATGAAATGTGAATTATATCTCAATAAAGCTGTTTAAAAAAAAACTGTGGAACTCACTTCCTTTCTGGCTCTCTTCCCATTTCTCTGTTCCCTTTAATGATTAAATATCACAAAAGAGGTATTTTTGCTCATGGATTCACTCATGAACTTTGTTCCTTCAAGTTTTCACTCCATCACTCCACAAGATGTGCCCTTGGCAAGGACACTGGTGATTGATCCCCTTTTGTGAATATAATGCCTTTTATTAACCTCTCAACAGCAGCATTGAACACAGTTGATCAATTCCTGCTTTTCAGTACACCTTATGCCACTTCTGCAAATTCCACGCTTTTTTCTATTTCCTTTGTTGCTCCTTTTTATCCTCTGTTGATTCCTTCTCATATCCCAAGGCCTGTTAACATGAGGACCCTGAGGTTCAAATTTGCATCTCTCTTTTTGTTATTCACTCCTTGGGAAAGATTCTATTCAAATTCTATGAATTTAAATACCATGCATATGCTCCTTACTTTCAAGTTTATATATCTAGCCTGGCCTTTTTCTCTGAGCTCCAGGCTCATATTAATCATCTTCACTTGAATGTCTGCTAAGCAGCTGAAACTCAGTGTGTCCAACATGAAACTCCAGTGCTATGTTCCATCCCTTCCACAGATGTGCTTCTCCTAATGTCTTTTCATCTCAGTTAATGGAGCCTCTGTTCTTCCAGTTACCTCTACCCACAATTTGGAGCCATCCTTGACTCCTCTTTTTCTTTCACCCATCCCCTACTCATTCCATTGGAAGATCCTCTTAATTTTCACTTTCATCTTGAGTTCAACCTCTTCTCAGCACTCCCACTACCACTACCCTGATACCCCTCATTTGTGCTGCCATCACCTCTGGCCTAGATTACCATAATGGACTTTCAACTAGTCTCTCTACTTATCTACTTATTCACTGTGGCTAATCTCAAGACATCACCCAGCATGGTCCTGTGCAAACTGGCTCTTATGCTGTTTCTCCACTCAAAACTCTCATGGCCTTATTTCATTCAAAATAAAATCAACACCATTAACATGGCTTACAAGGTCCTGCTCCATCAGCCCCAACTCTCTCATCTCACCTTCTACCTACCTACTCTTACTGCCTCCACTCCAGTCCCAGAGGCCTCCCTTCTATTGGTAGAGCTTACCAGGTACAATCATACCTCAGAATCACACTCAGAATCTGATGTGGTTTGGCTGTGTCCCCACCCAAATCTCATCTTGAATTGTAGTTCCCATAATCCCCCTGTGTTGTAGAAGGGATCCAGGGGGAGGTAATTTAATCATGGGGGTGGTTACCTCCATGCTGTTCTTGTGATAATGAATGAATTATCATGATATCTGATGGTTTTATAAGGGCCTTTACCCCTTTGCTAGGCACTTCTCCTTCCTGCCACCATGTGGAGAAGGATATGTTTGTGTCTCCTTTTGTTACCAGTGGGTCTTTGCTCCTAGGGCTCTCAAGGTGGTGGTAGGCTGCTCCCAAGATGGGGTGGGCCGTTCCCAAGATGGCAGCAAGCCTTTTGTTCTCTGACTTGGGGTTCTTGGCCTCACAGATTCCAAGGAATGGAACTTTGGGCCATGCGGTGAGTGTTATAGCTCTACTAGAAGCTGTGGGTCACAGAAGAGAACCGTGGAACCCAGTGACTAGTGTTCAGCTTGATTAGGATGAATCTGTGCACTTAGCTGCACAGGAACAATGGTGAACCTCTAGTGTGATAGGGAGTGGCAATGATGCCTTGCTAAATCAGAAGCACAGAGGACACCCTGCCGGATCTGGAGGGGTGGGAGTCAATGGTGGGTCTGCGACAGCGGCATTCAACAATGGTTGACAGTGAGCGAAAGCTTAGCTTGAGCTGGAACAAACATGGACCAGAAGAGTGTGCAGTTGCTAGATTTAATGGAGTCAAAACAGAGCTCCCATTCAATGGGAGGGAACCCAAAGGGGGTTGCCACTACTGGCTTAAATGCCCTGGGTTTGTATTCCTATCATTGTCCCTCCCCTTGTGCTCTCACGCAATAGATGATTTGACTATTTCTTTATCTCCTGCTCTTAGCCTAATTTGTATTTTAGTGACCACTCTTTACTATCTGATTGGTTGGATGTGAGCTGAGTTACCATCCTTGTGTTTAAAGGTGGGTGCCATCACCTTCCCCAGCTAGGCTTAGGAATTCTTATAGGAAATTGAGCTAGTCCTGTCTCTCAGTACTCCCTTTCAACAGGAAAACCCAAGTGCTGTTGGAGAGGTCGGCTGACGACCACTCTAGCTGCTTCCTGCTGAATTAGAGCATAGCAGGGGTCATGCAGTTGACATTTCCTTGAGAGGGGTACCTTCAATGTTATCAACATTGGAGCATGGGCTATCAGGCTGGCCCAGGGTTCCACAGTAGATCTTAGTCATAGACTGCATCTGGAGCTCCATTTGAAGAGCCATTTGTACTTTTACAGCTTTGATTCTGGAAGACACAAACTTAACAAGGAGGTTAAAGATACAGGGATGCAGAAAAAGGCATCCATAAGGTCCAGGACTGTAAACCACTCTCTTTCTCTGGTATTTGGGAAAGCAGGGTATAAGGGTTAGGTACAGTTAGGTATAGAGGGACATTGGCCTTACTGATAATCCTGAGACCTTGCACTAAACTCCACTGTCGGTTGGGTTTCTGTACTCCTAAAATTGGAGTATTGCAGGGGCTATTGCATGGTTGTACTAGGCCTTGGGCTTTTAGGTCTTTAACAATCTTTTGGAGCCCTTGTTGGGTCTCTGCCTTTGTAGGAAAAGGAGGTGGAATCCTTTAGTTTAGCTTGAACAGGACGGGCATACTTCGCTTGTCCATATTGTCCTTCTGTTGCCCAGACTTCAGGATTAATTCCTTCCTCAAGTAGGGGACAACAAATGGGTGTTCCTTCTCCTATGCTCAGGTGTATAATGGACCTTGCTTTTGCTAGGATGTCTCTCCCTAACAAATAAGTGGTGCTTTCAGGCATAATTAGAAAGGCATGTGAAAAGAGTAAAGTTCCCCAGTCACAACTTATGGCTGGGAGAAGTATCTAGTGACTGCCTGTCCTAGGACCCCTCAGATAGTGGCAGATGTAGAGGACAGTTGTCCAGGACAAGATAGTAAGACTGAGAAGGGGGCGCCAGTGTCCAGGAGACAGTTAACCTCCTGGAGCTCAATGGTCAAGCATACCCAGGGCTCTGTGAGGGTGATGGCATGGCCTGGCACTTGCCCCAAGCACCCTCAGTCCTGCTGCTGGATTATCTGGTTAGTGTCTTCTGACTCAGAGGACCTTAGTCCCCTGGGGCAGTGGGCCTTCCAGTGATTCCCTTGACATAAGGGGCATGGACGATGGGGGCATCTTATTTCTATTCGGACAATCTTTTTTAAAGTGTCCTTGTAGACTGCACTGGAAGCAACCCCTATTAGGCATTTGATTTGCCCAGCCTTTCCCTGTTTCAGAGCCTGTAAAGTCCACTTGCCTGAGGGCCATACCTAAAGCAGTGGCCTTTTTCTTATACTGTTTGTCCCATTCTGCCTGCTCCTCCTGATCTCTATGATAAAAAAACCAAGGTTGCCAAGTTCAGTAGGGTTTCCAAGTTTTGTTCCAAGCCTAAGGTGGAGTTCTGAAGTTTTTTTCTCATGTCTGCAGCTGACTGAGTGATAAACTTATACTTTAAGATTAGTTGGCCTTCAGTAGAGTCAGGTGACAGAGAGGTATGCTTCCTCAATGCCTCCCTTAGTCTCTCCAGAAAGGCATTAGGATTTTCTTCCTTTCCCTGTGTTATAGTGGACATCATTGAATAATTCATAGGCTTCTTCCTAGTTTTCCTTAGTCCTTCTAGCACGCAAGTTAGCAAATGTCTGTGGCACCAATCTCCATGTTTTGATTCTGCGTCCCAGTGAAGGTCTACACTGGGAACTGTCTGCTGGCCTGTGGGGAATTTTTCTCTTTCCTCTGCTGTCATCCTATTATTGACCTGACTGAGATACCAGAGACTGCCAAACTCTTGGGCTGCAGGTATGGCAGCACTTTTCTCATTTGGGGCTAGTGTCTGATGTAGCAGTAACATTATATCTCTCCATGTCAGATCAAAGGATTGTCCTAACCCTTGTAAAACATAAATATAGCCATCAGGGTTATCTGAGAATTTACCTAGGTCTATTTTCATTTGCTTCAAGTCTGAAAAGCAAATGAAAATTGGCACTCTGACTGGGCCAGATTCTCCAGAATACATCTTAGGGGCTCTTTTGCCTTGGGGGAATGTTTCCCATCTGAAAAAGTAACATAGGAATGCCAGCACCCTTAGTCATTTTCCAATGAGCATCAGTCTGAGAGCATCCTCTGTGGTCCTAATGCTTATGCCTTTCCAGGGTGCATAACCACCCATGGACCTCTGCTTATCAGATTATTTATGCTCACTGATGTAGCAGTCCTGCACCGGTTTTCCGCCTTTCTTGACCACAAACAAAGGGGTCCAGGCTGCTGGATTCTAGTGGTCCTTTACCAGCATGCCCAACGTTGCCTTTGTGCTCAGGAGTGACTTCTAGAGCTGGGCTGGGTTTCTGAGTATTTCATAACAACCCAGTTGCCCCATCAAGATGCATTCCCATAAACAACAGTTTTATGCGAATTCGTTTCAGAGATTGTGTAGGTAACCTTTTGAGTCAGGATTGAGATAGAGTTTTTGTCCACCAGGGCTTTTGTCCTTCTTTTCCTTTGTAGGAATATGCCCTAATTATCGATCTTAAACTTTTGTTGTCCTGGATTAAGTCCTTTTGGGTACAAAATATGAGAGATGGATCCTGTTTATCCTATGCCTTTTTCCTATAAGAAGGAGAGTGAGGAGAAAAAGATGGGTTTGCGGGTTTTGTAAGTACTTTAAGGCTTGGCTGAGTGCGAACAGCTCGCACATTTGAGCAGACCAATTATCAGGCAATTTTCCTAACTCTACTTTTACAAGAGTTTCCCCCAATTACTGAATACCAATTGTGTTTTTTTCCTCAATCACCCAGGAGGAACCATCTATTGCCCTGTCCTGAAGGGAGTTCCTCCTAGGTCTGGTTGGACCTTTACATGATAATTAAGATTTAAATCCCCTGTTAGGAAATTTGCTGGGTTAAGGGAATTATCAGTGGTTAGTGTTAAATCACCTTTTTCTAACAGAATATTCCTATACTTTAAGATTTTTGAGTTAGTAAGCTACTTTTTTGCTTTTTTTGACTTAGAATAGCTCTGAATTGGTGAGGTATGCTCACAATGAGGTTTCCTCTAAAAGTTATTTTTCGACTTTCTTCTGTTAGCAAAGCAGTTGCTGCTACAGATTGAATGCATTTGGTCCATCCATGGATTACTGGGTGAAGGATTTTTGATAGGACGGCTACGGGTTGTCAGTGGTCTCAGTGTTTTTGGGTTATGTCCTTGTTTACACTGACAGCAAGGTAATATTAGAGTGTTATAGGGTCACGGAGAAGACCTTCAATTATCAATTATAGGTTTTAAATTTACTCTGGCTTTTAAAGGAATAGGGCACACTTTTTATTCTTTACTACTTCTATCTTTCTCTCTCCTCCCACCCCCCCCCCCCGCCGCTTTTCCCTTTTTTCTCTCTCTTTTCTCTCTTTCTTTCCTCTTTCTGCCTTTCTCTCTTTCTCTCTCTCCCTTTTTCTCTCTTACTCTCTTTTCTCTCTCCCTCTCTCTACCTTCTCTCTTTTTCCTTTAATTTACTCAATTTGCTTTCATCCTGATCTATTATGTTGTTGTAGACCCAATTCCAGCTGCTAAAGTACTGGGTCATCAGTTCTAAGGCCCTGGCCAAGGAGCCAAGACTTGGAGATTGTATTGGGAGAGGGGGGTAAGCTGGGTAGAAATTGGGGGAGGAGAGCATCTTGCACAATGAGAGAGCAATTCTCCTAGCCATTTACAAACTTGGGGCCCTGGTAAGGGTGATGGGGAATGGGTCCCACATAACTGCCCATGTCGAGAGCTGTATACCTAAATTAGGAGGGAAACGAGGGGCAAGACTCCCTGGATTCATAGCCTAGATGCCTAAGGATGCAGCATTGAGCTTCCTTAGATCACTTTGGCGATACAACTTGCTCTAGTACTTGGGATAGGAAATGAAAGTCTGAAACATTAGTACCTAGGAGGCAGGGATTGGAGGAAGTAGATTCAGAGGTAAGGAGAATTTTGGGGCTACACTTTCAAGAAAATCATGGTCAGGACCAAGGAGGTATGGGTCAGAGGAGAGGTAGGGGCACACGCATGGGCAACTGTGGAGTAGAGACTTCTGTCTGTGCCATGAAAGTGTTCGGAACGACAGCTTTTTCTGCCTCTAGTTGGCCCTCGGCTTCCCCCAGGAAATTGGGAAAGCAGAAGCTGGTTCCAGGCAGACCAATGCTCCCAACCCAGAAGGGTTGAGGGTTGTTAGAAAGCCTTTTTCCAGGAAGCCTCACACCTGAGTCTTAAGTCTGGTGGCCATGCTAATACAGGTGCCTGGTATTTCCTCCAATTCTGAGGAAGAATAGGACAGAATAGCAAGCGAAAGTGGTCCAATATTACCGCTTTGGAGAATCCCCGTACAGGCCACCAGATGTTACCAGAGGGTCTTTGTTCTTAAAGCTCCCAAGATGGTGGCAGCTGCTCCCAAGATGGCAGCAAGTCTTTTGTTCTCTGACCTGGGGTTCTTGGCCTCATGAATTCCAAGGAATGGAACCTTGGACCGTGTGGTGTTATAGCTGTATTAGAAGCTGTGGGTCATGGAAGAGAACCCGGAACCCAGCGACTAGTGTTCAGCTCAATTATGATGAACCTGGGCACTTAGCCGCAGAGGAACAATGGTGAGCCTCTAGCCTGATCAGGAGCAGCAATGGGCGCCTCGTTGGATCAGAAGCACAGCGGACACCCTGCCAGATCGGGGTGGGATTTAACTGTGGGTGTGTGACAGCAGCATTCAGCAGCGGTTGGCGGCAAGTGAAAGCTCAGCTCTAGCCGGAACAACACGGACCAGAAGAGTGTGGAGTTGCAAGATTTAATAGAGTGAAAACAGAGCTACCATACAATGGGAAGGAACCCAAAGGGGGTTGCCACTGCTGGCTCAAATGCCCTGGGTTTATATCCCAATCATTGTCCCTCCCCTTGTGCTCTCAGGCAATAGGTGATTTGACTATTTCTTTACCTCCTGCTCTTAGCTTAATTTGTATTTTAGTGAGCCCTCTTTACTACCTGATTGTTTGGGTATGAGTTGAGTTACAAGCCTCATATTTAAAGGTGGCTGTAGTCACCTTCCTCAGCTAGGCTTAGGAATTCTTATAGGAAATTCAGCTAGTCCTGGCTCTCACTTTCGCCACGATTGTAAGTTTCCTGAGGTCTGCCCAGCCTAGCTGAACTGTAAGTCAATTAAACCTCTTTCCTTTATAAATAACCCAGTCTCAGTTATGTATTTGTTAACAGTGAAAGAACAGACTACTATACCATCCCACCTTTATACTGCTGCTTCTGCTCCTTAGAATACCCTCTTCAGATATCCACACAATATGCTCCCTTACTTCACTAAAACTCAGATTTTTATGACATATTTTACAAATAGCTAGTACTTACTTCTGTTCCCAGATCAAACTGAGGATTGGGCTGCTGATTCTCGTGGCCCAATAATGAGATGCAGATGAACTGGGGAGGAAGAGAGTTTTAATTTCTGCAACCAGTTACAGGGAGAAGGCCTGGAAACCATCACCAGGCCAACTCCAAATTACAAATTTTTCGAGAGCTTATATACCTTAATCTATATACTATATAAACTATATGTCTATGTGTAAGTGTGTATTCATCTAAAGACAAGTGATTAACCTCTTTTTTTTTTTTTTTTTTTTTTTCCAAGATGATGTCTTGCTCTGTCGCCCAGGCTGGAGTGCAGTGGCGCAATCTCAGCTTAATGCAACCTCCACCTCCTGGGTTCAAGCAATTCTCCTGCCTCAGCCTCCTGAGTAGCTGGGACTACAGGCATGTGCCACTATGCCCAGCTAATTTTTTATATTTTTAGTAGAGATGGGGTTTCACTGTGTTGGCCAGCATGGTCTCAATCTCCTGACTTCGTGATCTGCGTGCCTTGGCCTCCCAAAGTGACGGGATTAGAGGCATGAGCCACCACACCCAGCCAAATTTATTTTAATCTCTAACATCTGAGTCCTGAAGGCGTTCCTGTGAAGCCTCAGTAAATTTACTTAATCTGAATGGGTCCAGGAGCTGGGGTGATTACTCTTGTCTCCTGCTAAATCTCAGAGGTTTGAGGAGTTCCTTCAGACTCCCAATAAACTTGTTTATGGAGGCCTGGGGAGTTTCTTTAGACCCACAATAAAACTTATTTAGTCTTCAGTGGTCCTATTAAGAATTCCTTCATTGTTTTGTCATGCTTTAAGGCCCAGGAAACCCCTAGGGAAAACTAATGATGGGCTTTTGTTACATCTCGGCCTTTGTCTAAGGGCACTGGCTTTTAATGTTGAACTTCACCGCTCAGTCAGCACTGAAATAGTTGTTTTGGAGGCCTGCGTTAGTGAGACCTGGCCTGCTACACTTCTGCATACTATAATTAGTTCTTCCTCCAAAATAACTTTTTCAGAGTTATAATTAGACTTTAGCTTTAATGAGGTAAAACCTCTCTATATGTAAGTGATTTAAAATGTGGATAATTTGCATATGTTTTAAGCAGATGTCTAAGAAGATGGATAGGTAACATAATAAGATTATATTATCAATATTCTGGCTGGGCACCGTGGCTCATGCCTGTAATCCCAGCACTTTGGGAGGCCGAGGCGGGTGGATCACGAGGTCAGGAGTTCAACACCAGCCTGGCCAAGATGGTGAAACTCTGTCTCTACTAAAAATACAAAAATTAGCCGGGCGTGGTGGCACGTGCCTGTTATCCCTGCTAATCAGGAGGCTGAGGCAGAGAATTGCTTGACCCCGGGAGGCGGAGGTTGCAGTGAGCTGAGATCGTGCCCTTGCCCTCCAGCCTGGGCAACAGAGCGAGACTCCATCTCAAAAAAAAAAAAATATATATATATATACACACACACACACACACACATATATTCTATACCAAATTCTGAAATAAATTAAAAGACTTAAATTTCTTGCCGACCCTTTTATACTTTTGTGTAATTGCTAATTCTCCCAGATTTCACTTTCTCACCCCATTTATGTCTTTGCTCAAATACTAATTTCACATGAAGACCTTTCCTGAATACCTTACTTTCAACTATAAATATCACCCCACTCCACTCCTTCCCTATACCTATTTTCTGTTTTGTTTCTCTGTAGCACTCACCACCAGTTGATGTATACATCTTAATGTAATCTATTTACTACACGTGTTTATTATCTGTCTTTAGCAGTAGAATGTAAGTTTGATTAGGGTAGGGATTTCTGCATGTTTGTTCACTCCTGAGTCTCAATGCCTGTAAGAGAACTTGGCACAAATAAGTGCTTAATAAATATTGAATGATTGATTTAGTGAATAATTTTATTGGGCTCAAAAATAGGTTACATTACGGTTGGGCACAGTGGCTCACACCTGTAATCCCAGAACTTTGAGAGGCCAAGGGAAGGCAGATCCTGAGGTCAGGAGTTTGAGACAAGCCTGTCCAACATGGTGAAACCCCGTCTCCACTAAAAAAAATTCCAAATATTAGCTTGGCTTAGTGGCAGGCATCTGTAATCCCAGCTTCTCCGGAGACTGAGGCAGGAGAATTGCTTGCACCCGGGAGGCAGAGGTTGCAGTGAGCTGAGATTGCGCCACTGCGCTCTAGCCAGGGTGACAGAGTGAGACTCTATCTCAAAAAAAAAAAAAAGTTACATTAAGTAACAATGGCAATAGTAATAGTCATAATAGTCATTTAGTCTTAAATAGACTTAAATAATCTATTCAAAAAACCAATTCTTAAATAGGTTTTATTATTGCAGATATTTACATTGAGACATGACTCAGTTTAATACAACTTGCAGTTATTTCACACAGCACTGAAACTGGGAATACATGATGGATAAGAAGAGGTTCCCACCATTAGAAACTTCTAGCCTAGATTCACCCTCAATGAGTTATCACAAAGGACAAATATACTGGTGGTGTTAACAGTCTTTGTTTGATTTTAACAGTTCAAAATTGTCTAGTAGTGAAAAATAATCACTAAATTTTAATGATGCTTTCTAGAACTTCTATACTGCAATGTTAATAACCATAGATAAAATTTGGTTTACATTGGAACTGAAAGTCAAGATAATAATAAAATGGCAGCATATTATATTTATATTTGTTGCTTTTCTATGAGTATTTTAAAACTTTCATGAAGACCCTGATAATTTGATGATATGTGTGAAAGCTTTATCGCTCAGATTTCAAAGCACGTGTAATTGATAACATAATAGAAAAAGTATATAATATATATACATGAATTAATACTATCAACTTAGCAAATGTTAAATAGGATGCTTTAAAATTTTTTTTTTAGGAAATGATTCATTTTGTTCAGGAACTTCTCACTAGGTAGCTTGTTTTACAAGGACATTAAGCATTTACCTCTTTTGTAACAATATATCAATTGGATAAAGTCATCTAATAATATGAAAACATATACCGCATAACTTCTATACATAGATTAAAGGCATATCCATCAGAAAGAACAATAGTCAAACATCTCCTTCTTGTTTTAAAATGATGTGGCTTAAGTGTTTGCACACTTAAAGATACAATGCCAGAGAAAAGGTCAACTGTTGAAAGAACAATAGCATCAGTATGTGCAAGGCATTTTTTAAATTTTATTTTATTTTATTTTAAGTTCCTGGAAACATGTGCAGGTCGTGTAGGCTTATTACGTAGGTAAATGTGTGCCATAGTGGTTTGCTGCACCTATCAACCCATTACCTAGGTATTAGCTATTTATCCTAATGCTCTCCCTCCCTCCGCCCCACAACAGGCCCAGTGTGTGTTGTTCCCCTCCCTGTAAGTCAGTTTGTTTTTATGAAACGTTTTTGACAGGAGAAAATACAGAAAATGCTAAATAATATCTATTTGGATTGTGAGAAAGAAGCTCCCCATTTTCTATACATTATGAGCTGAAATTACATTTGAAAACGGATTGTCTGAAAATTTAAAAAATTTTTGTTATATGGAAAGTTTCATTCCAAGAGAAGTAAAAGTGCAATTACATTTTAAAATAAATATTATTTAAATTGACATTAATTATGTAAAACATAAATAATAGTTATTAGATGTAAACAATAAATAATTTTCTAAAGTGATTTATCTCCTCCAATTAAAATTTTCAGCATTTTCCTAGAGTAGTATTTAGTATGCAGAAGAAATTCACAATGTTGGAATGGACTTTCAGATAGTGATTTTTTAAAAGCATAAATGAGAAATGTTGTCAGTGTTCTGAATAGAATATTATAGTGGTATTGATACTTGCAGTTGCCATGTGAACTTCCCTTAATAACATTTTAAGAGAAATTTGAACACTGGCCTTCCCCTGGTAAATAGGTCTATAATAAGCTGTATTCCTGACAAAAGTTCTATACCTGCGTCTTCTGTCTGCATTTGTATCATTGAAATGATTTCTTGTGCTCAATCATAAGCCATATTTTAATGGTCACTCTATCATTTGTCCTACACAATCACCCACAAGTTATTATATCAGCTCCTTCTTTCTAAATCTCCTCTTCTAGTTCTTAACATTCATTGCTGTTTTTCCATTCTCACTGAGCCTTTTTAGATGTACTCCTTTACCCATTTCAATCTTTCTTCCACTCCTTCCCACTCCATAAACTCTGTTGTATCAATGGTCACCACGTATAGCGTCATCAAGTTCATCTGCTTTACTAAGTCCAGATAGATCCTCATTGACTGTCGTGCCATTTTTTACTTCACTGATTATCTCTTTAAACGATCTCCTTCTCAGCCTCTGTCCTCTTCTGTCTCTTCTGAATATGGCTTTTTTCAGAGCTCTTTTCTCAATGTGCTCTGCACATTGGCCAGGTCATCTTGTCCGAGGGTTTAATTGATGTGTTATGGGCTAAATTTCCTCGTACATTGAAAAAAATTCCTATGTTGAAGTCGAAATGCCTAGTGCCTCAGAATGTACCTCTGTTTGTGGATAGGATCTTTAAAGAAATAATTAAAGTAAGGCCATTAGGGTGGACCCTAATCCAATAGATTGGTGCCTTATAAGAGGAGAAAGTTTGGACAAAGACAGGTGCAGGGGGAAGACGATGTGGAGACACAGGAAGAAGACAGCCACCTACAAGCCAAGGAGAGAGGCCTGGAACAAATAGTTCCCTCACAACCCTCAGAAGGAGCCAACACTGACAATACCTTGATCTCAGACTTCTAGCCAAAATAAATTTCAGTGTTTAAGCCATCCAGTCTGTGGTTTTGGCAGTCCTAGAAAACAAATACAGATGGCCTCTCAACAGATGACTTACAAATCTGTTTCTGACCCACCAGTCTCTTCTGAGATTTGGATCAGTATTCACTACCATCTATTGAACATCTCCATCTGTACGTTTTACAAGAAGTTTAAAGAAATATGTCAAACTTTAAATACTTATCTGCACCAGACCTACTGATCTTCTTTACTTCTCAGTGTATCTCTGTGTCCAACAATCTAAGCTTAAAATCTCATAATTTTATTGAATGTATAGTCTTAATTGTGATGTTAAAACTGAAAAGGCGTGATATAGCAATATTAAGTGGAAATGAATGGCTTATTCATTATCTGTGAACCATTTATATTTATTAAACCATATGCCCTAGTTGACAGGCTGGAGAAAATCAACAACTAAAACTGAGATGAGAAATTCAGATATTTGGGAAATGTATTACCAAATGTTTTCAGGACAATTTTAGTTCATTCAGTGATAGTAAACTAGTTTGTTTCATCTTTAAATTTAGAGACATAGTGTACTAAATAAATATATAAAACACAAATGTATAGTTTAAAGAATTATTATACAAGAAATACCCATTTACCCACCAGCTGGGTCAGGAAATAGAATATTTTCCAGCATCTCAGAATCCTCTACCTGCCCACTTCTCAATTATAATTTTTTCCCTTCTTTATAGAAATAACCACTCTTAATGTTTCTATTCACCATTTTCTTACTTGCTTTATAATTTTACCACTTATTTATACATCCTTAAACAATCGAGTTCAGTTTTGATTTTTAATTTTATGTGAATGGATGCATAATATGTAAATTATTTGCATTGTGTTTCTCTCAGCCAACATTGTTTGTGGGAGTCATCCATGCCTTTTCTTTTTATGTTCTGAATTTTCACTTTGCTATGTCAATGTGGGGATGCCCCAATTTATCTTCATTTGGAGTCTCAGTTTCTTGTATGTATACAAATTGGTATCTTTCATCAGTTCTAGTTATATCCTAGTCATTATCTCTTCAAAAATATTTCTCCTCTATATTCCCCTTCTCTGGCATTCCAATCAGACGTAAGTTAGACATTATTACTCCACCTTGAAGAGTCTTGACTATTTGGTTTACATTGTTCATCTGTTTCTATCTATGTTGCATTCTAGAAAATCCTTTTTGCCTTATCTTTCAGTTAATTAATTTTTCCTTCATCTGTATCTAAAATGCTATTAACTCCATATATGATATTTTAAATTATAAGTATTATATTTTTTCTTTTTAGAAGTTCTACTTGACTCCTTTTCAAATCCTCTTAATCATATTTATAGGTTCCTGCCCCCTGAAGAAACATTCAAGTGTATCTTTATTTCAGATTCTATGTTTCACCTTCTAATATTTGGATTCTTACCTTTCTTCTGCTCTTAGTTGATCCTGAAGCGTCTCTTTCACATTTTCATTTCTCTCTTAAGCTTCATTTATTTGAACTGTACATTGTACACTGCTTGTTATCTTTAGAAAGTATATTATTTGAGAAATATTAATAGGATAAATATATATTTCATTAGAGAAGATTTAGATTTTCTTATCCCAGGCACCTAACTACTAATGGAACTGCTTTCAATAATAAACCTCTCAATGTGTTTGGAAGCATCTGTGTCATAAATTTGACCTGTAAATCTCTTGTGATTTCAGAGTTACAATGACTCTGATGCTTTTCTTACCACCTTGCTATGCTTGACACCAAGACTATTTTACTTTGTGGAGTGAGGGACTGTAAAAGCATGGCATGGGTGAAATATGGTCTACCATGCTAAGAGTAGCAGTTATGCATCACTTAACAACAAGGGCACTTTCTGAGAAATGTGTCATTAGGCAAATCCATCTTTACGCAAACATCATAGAGTGTACTTACACAAATCTAGAGGGTATAACTTACTACACACTTAGGCTATATGGAATAAGCTTTTGCTCCTAAGTTGCAAATCAATGCAGGGTGTTGCTGTACTGAATACTATAGGCAATTGTAACACACTGGTATTTGTGTTCTAAGCATATCTAAACATAGAAAAAGTACAGTAAAAATTTGATATCAAAGATTAAATATGGTATGCTAATATAGGGCACCATAAATGGAGCTTGCAGGACTGGAAGTTTCTCTAGGTGAGTCGGTGAGTGAGTGCTGAGTGAATGTGAAGGCCTAGGAAATTACTGTACACTACTGTAGGCCTTATAAACATTGTATACTTAGCTTACACTAAATGTATTTTAAAACAATTTTTTTTCTTTTTTCTTTCCATTTTCATTTTTGGAGACAGAGTTCTGCTCTGTCATCCAGGCTGGAATCACAGTCACAGTTTACCGCAACCTCTGCCCTTCACCTCTTGGCCATAAGAAATCCTCCCACGTCAGTCTCCCAAGTAGCTGGGACTACAGGCGTGTGCCAACACATTCAGCTAATGTTTTGCATTTTTAGTAGAGATGAGGTTTCACCATGTTGCCAAGG
The DNA here is from genome assembly GCF_047675955.1 of Chlorocebus sabaeus. Taxonomy (NCBI): domain Eukaryota; kingdom Metazoa; phylum Chordata; class Mammalia; order Primates; family Cercopithecidae; genus Chlorocebus; species Chlorocebus sabaeus. The sequence goes on along the minus strand of NC_132914.1, from coordinate 37,791,930 downwards.
CTGGTCACGAACTCCTGGACTCAATCAATCCTCTTTTCTAAGCCTCCCAAATTGTTTGGCTTAAAAGTGTGAGCCACTGCACCCATCCTATTTTTCCCCCTTAAATAATAAATTTAACTTAGCTTACCATAACTTTTTTCTTTATAAACTTTTTAATTTTAAAACTTTTTGATTCTTTTGTAAAAACACTTAGCTTAAAACAGAAACATATTTTACAGCTGTAAAAATATTTTTTTCTTTAGATTCTTATTCTATAAGCTTTTGTCTATTTTAATTTTTTTTAACTTTTTGGTTAAAAACGAAGACAAACATAAACCATAGTCTAGAGTAATGGCTTCTGGGCCACCTCCCGAAGGATCTGCCTGAGGCCGTTTTACAGTTAACTTTATATATATATATATAAAAAACGTTACATACACACACACACACACACACACACACACACACATACACACTGTAAAATAGGCCAGGCACCCTGTGGTGGTTCATGTCTGTAATCTCAGCACTTTCAGAGGCCGAGGCAGGCAGATCACTTGAGATCAGGAGTTTGAGACTAGCCCGACCAACATGGTGAAACCCCATCTCTACTAAAAATACAAAAATTAGCCGGATGTGATGGTGCATGCCTGTAAACCCAGTTACTCAGGAGGTTGAGGCAGGAGAATCCCTTGAACCTGGGAGTTGGAGGTTGCAGTGAGCCGAGATCATGCCACTTCACTCCAGCCTGGGCGACAGAGTGAGATCCTGTCTCAAAAAAAAAAAAAAAAAAAAACAGAGAGTACACTCTAAAAATAATGATTAAAAGTATACTGTAGTAAATATGTAAACCAGTAATATCACGTTTGTTATCAAGTCTTAGGCAATTCACATAATTGTAGGTGCTAAACTTTAATACGACTGGCAGTACAGTAGGTTTGTTTATGTCAGCATCACCACAGGCACATGAGTTATGCATTGTGCTACAATGCTAAGTCACTAGGGGACAGGAATTTTTCAGCTTCATTATAATCTTATGGGACCACCATTGTATATGCAGTTCATCATTGACCAAAATGTTATGCAGCACATGACTGTAGTTATTTTGGGTTTCAGCTTTTACTGAAGAGTCAATCTGTAATTAGTATCTCCATGTTTTATGTCTTCCATTCCACATATACCTTAAGTCCTTTGAAACCTCATCTCAGTTTCAGTAGAATCAATAAATACCTTCAACAAAGCAATTATTTGTACATGCATTTATTAATTTATTAATTGAGTTTTCTTTCATAAATACTGTTCAATGCCACCCAGACCTGACCAGTGCTTCCCAGTTGCTGGGAAAGTGGTCAACTTACCTTATAGCCTTCTCCTAGAAATACCTCTGCTGAAAATGTGGCCATGCCCATGCTGAAAATGTGGCCATGCCCAAGCTCACTCTGCCTTCTTCCAGCATCCCCCATCCAACAACTGGTCTACGTGGGTATAAAGACACTTCTATGATTACACAACGCCTTTCTTTTCCCTGATAAATTTCCTTGCTTGAGGTCTTCTCTGTCTGAAATTTTCATTTAATTAAAAGCTTGAGTAATTTTTTTAAAAAAATAACATAGATGATGTGAATTTGGGCAACTCCAGGAGGAATTGCTTATGAGCTTTTTCAGGATCTTGTCAGTGAGTAGAAGGTGGACAGTTATACTTCTGATTGTCACACTGACATGTATTCCTTTGGTGCCCCAGTCTAACGGAAACACCCATGTGTTTGACTGCTGACCTTGAGATGTGATCCAATCCTTTCAAGGCTGGGGAAACTAAAGGTCAGATTCACTAGGTTAAGCAAATGCTCACAAGAAAACATAGCTTTAGTGCTCTGCTTACAATTCACTTTGATTTTGGCCAGATAGTTCCATACCATCTCATCAGATTTTTGGTAATTTTAGATGTTCATTTTAATGTTCTTCCTTTCCTTTTAAGCTAACCTTTTTAGTTTTCAGCAGGTGGACTTCTCCAAATCATTATCTTGCTACTGGAAATGAAACCAAAGCCAATTTGTTTTCATGTTATTTTTATTGACACAAAGTCAGTTTCTCCCAGGTCCAACTAAACAAATGCTAAACACAAAGTATGAGTTTGATAGGATGCCAAATTACCAGCTTTCCTGCTCACTGATATTCATACTCTATAATCCAGGGACCTTAATCTTCCACTCACTCAAGTAACTCAGTTGAATGAATAATCACCAGAATATCGGCTCCATCTACCAGCTTCAAACTTTAAAACTCTCCTTTTTCTTATCAACAGATAGAAAGCACCTAAGAGTCCTTTTAGGCTTGGGGATAAGGAGAATCTGAGAACAACATGCTCCTCACAACAACTGTCTATTTTTATATCTTTTTGCACATGAGGACGTTGGTACAAAGAGAGATTGAGCAACAAAGTGGCATAAGTAAGACAGGGGCCCAGGCCCAACAGCCCAGGGCCCATGTCTCTAACCTCTATGATGTTTTTAATTCTGACTCACAAGATGAAAAAAAAAAAAGATTAATTCTTCTGCTTGTGTAGATTTGCAAGGGAGATTTTTTTTTCATCAGTTTTGGATACACAAGATTCCAATTAGTGATTAAAGATTTAGGTTGACTATTTCTTCTCATTTTCCATAATTTATAATTGTGCTATAAAAATCTTCTTCAGTCAGTGTTTCAAATTATGTGTTTTCTTTCTTCCTGTTTACATTACCTTGAAAGCATAAAAGCTACTTGAGAGAGCAATTAAATAATTTATGCCTCAGTTTATATGATGACATTTAGAAAATAACACCTGGAAAACCATTTTCTTTAAAGAAAGTAACACAAAAGGAAGAAGTAAGAAGCAAAACATCAGCAACCCTGGATGAAGGACAGCTTATTTCTCAGTAATTGACACATACTAATTATCTTTATGGAAGACCAAAGTGTATAAAATAATTGAGAGCATTTAGAGAAGAGGTGATTGAATTTACTTAAAAGCTTAACATAATATTTAACTTATGGTATTACAACGTATTGCTACCACTTATGTTTACTTTTGAAATAAATATATATCAATGAAGACATTCTATTGTATGTGGCAAAAACATATTTATCTTTTAAATAAAATCCTTCTTGCTAAACACACAGTTTATTGAGAGCCAAAGATACTCCCATCTTTACCTAAGCGCAATGACACATAAAACTAATATTATTTCATTTATTTTATAATTTTCCACTCTAAGAATAAAGAACTGTCCAAAATTATCAGAACTGTGTAGGTGGTTTTTAATGTGAAATTTAATTCCCATGTAAAATTATCTGCTACATGCATTGTACTAGTTAGTAATGTTACTCAGACACAGTGGACACGAAATGGGTAAATAGTAAAATCCTATATTGTAGGTGGGGAAGGGAGGAGCACGGAGGGAAGTAGAGATTGTTTGTAATGTGTGTAAGTTACATCAAAAAAATAATTCTGGCTTATAGCAGAAGAGTTGTCACCCAGTGATCTTCAACCTCAGTGTTGCTCTTTTCTCCCACACCATCCACCAAAATCAACAGAAAGAGCAAACTTGCTCTCCTTCTTGTTGCACAAAACATTATCCCACTCAGAATGGATGATGTATACTATCCAGAAGTCAACAGCTTCAGGCAGTTCATTGGAGTGAATTGTTTAAAGAAAAAAATCATAGATGTTATCAACTGTTATCAAGTGACAATGGAAACAGAAGAGAAGGCAATCATAAGGACATCATGAGGGCAGAGATCATTTTTCTAGCTGTATCTGGTCACTAAAAGCATAAAAACATAATGTAATAAGTCAATATCTTGATAGTAGTTTCTTTTCACACTTTAAATTAATTGTTTGGCAAATTCGATTAAAACCCTTGGCACCTTGAACTTATTATTAGTGGTTACCAGGAGCAACTTCCAAATCTCCAAAACGTATAGTATGTGTGCTTTATTGGAAAAATGAATTTTTAGTGACACTGATGTCTAATATGAATTCCCTCATAAGGTGGTGCTTGTGTGTGACTTGCCTGGGAATTAATTGCACAATTCCTTAATTTACACTCATCCTTCTAGAAGGTGGGTATACTAGTGTTGCCATTTTACAGAAAAAAAAAAAAAAAAAATTCTCTGGCTATTTGTGTAACTTGCTCCAGTTCAGATTACTAAGTAAATGTCAAATCTAGAATTTAGACCAAGGTCTTTTTCAATTCTAAATGTATGTTCTTTCTGGCTGCTTTCTTTTGCAACTGTTTCTCTTTTTTTTCTGTTTTTTAAAGTGAATGCAGATAATTAAGAAAAACTGAACAATAATGCCAACATTCATGGAATAAATGCAGAGCCCTTAAGAATGTCATTATTAAAGAATATGTTCCATTTGAACGCATAAGTTTATTTTAAATTTCTTTATAGGTATACTTTGTCTACCCTGAATTGTATAGTCTCATCAAAGAGGTCCACATCCCAAGCTATATTAATAAGCGTATACTCTTTCTTTTCCTAAAAGCAGTTATTTCAGCCAAAGCAGAAAGTTTTTATTTATCTGCTTGTGGCAGAGATTTCCTGATTCAATACTAGCACAGATTAATTAATTTAGTGATTGCAGCAAGGATCCGACTAAACTAAGCTTATGATCAGAGAACACTCTTTTGCCTGCATGCAGCTTCTATCAGTGGTTGCCTTATTACTCTAACGTACGATCTCATTTTTGTTACATAACATAGTAGGAAATCAAAACAGTGCCAACATGGGAGAATCAGTTTGCAAATATTTTATCCCCTGGACCCCCATTATAGTATATCACATTTCTGCTATGTACTAACCTTTTAAACTTTTATCATAATAGCACAAGCTTTGAGTTCGTTACTTTGTGCTTATTTTGTAAGGAGATAGGGAAATCTCTTGTCATATATTGTACATATACATAAAGTCATGGATTCCTTCTAGGATTTCTTAACCTATAAGATAAACTTGGTGTTTGAAACATCTCTCCCCATTTCATCCTAACAAATACTCCCTCTGCAAAGAACAGCTCATTAACTTTATAATCTCCCAATTAATGATAAAAGTGCTATATCCATACACAAATATATACTTCTCTTGCATCTTCAGTCACTTAAGTGTATCCCGTAAGTACTGTAAGGAATGGGAACTTGTCACAAATTTCAGCATGTATTTGATATGGATGCTTTCAAAATAAGCTCAAGTTCCTAAGACAGCACATGTGTCATCATCTGCCTAGAATGTTATTTCACTCTGGAAATTGTTGAATGCCCATTTGTCCTAAGTCTCTGTTTAAATATTTGTACTTTTTTTGTGATCTGGATCCTCTATTCTCTGACCAGGTAGACATATGCTCTACTTTTCCATAATACTTCTAATAGAGTATGTATCGGAGTTTGGTATTTTCATAAATAAATGGTAACAACCTTCTCTTGGGAGTGTTCAGTGGGTAAATGTGGTGAAGCCCAGGTCAGAATGATACCTCTTGTTTACTCTGTAACATCTAGTTTTGTAGGCCCTGATTGCTGTGAAACAGTGGATTCTCATAGAGGCCAAGAAGAAGCCCCATGATCCAGATGCTAATACTCATTCCCTTTCTCTTCTCTTTTTCTTAGCCTGAGACAGACATCAAGTAGAGACTTCCCAGGTAAGGGTAGAAATCAAGAGCAGTGTGGCGGCAGCACATAGAGAGAACCACATCTCTGCTCACTCACTCAGAGTGTGTTCAGACAGCAGCAGGCCTTTGGGTCAGGTGACTCTCTGTCTCTTGCTTGAAATCAGGGTGATAGGATCACTCCAAATTCCTTGACAAATTAGAAAGAACCAAGTACCTAGGTGCCTTTAAGCAGCCACATTCTGAATTGTTATTAGAAACAATGACACCCTGGATCAGCAACTGGCTAGCATGGAGAATGAGGATGTCAGTTTCTCCCAAGTTGACATAGTTTACTATTTTACTGAATTGCTAATGAGCCTCCATGAAAAACATTCAATTTACCAGGTTAGGTGTTAAGCTACTCAAAGTGATGGATAAAGAAGCAAAGTCCCAATGGTTTTGAATTTTATCTCTCCTCAATATTAGAACATTTGCATCCTTACACTTAACATAGGAAAGTTCACAATCTTCTTTTGTTAATTCTGCTATGTTTCATCAATATATTTCACTGCCTTGATGAAAAATAAGTTGCATTTTAGTTAAAATAGTTCACACATAATCGATAGAGTGAATTAGAGTCAGAGAGGCGCCCTTTTTTGAATTCAAAATTTTTCCAAAAGAATATTTTCTGTTATGATAATATGTTTGTATTTTGATCATAATTAGCAGGTTATTTTAGGCTTCTAATCAGAAAACACTTGAAGTGACTGTGTCTATTTTTTCTATATATCATTTGCTCTAAAGTCTTATATTTTGTTTCAGTACTCAAGAGCAAACAAATTTACTTACAAAAAATTTTCAAGCTAACTTGAAAATAGAATGTTTCATACCCATCAGATTTTGTCCTGGGATCCTGGCAACTATACGTATTATAGAAAAGTAAATTTAAATATTCCGTAAGTTCTCAAGAAAAAACTTTAGTTGCACTTTCTTATCGTGGAATGTTCCATATACAAATTAATATACAAAGTTTCCTTTGAGGTGGATAACAGACCTATATGTGAAAAGCGAAACACTATCACAAAGTTTAAAAATTCATAAACAGGCTTTTAAAAATTTTATTATTCCATTTAAATACAGTATTCTATTTTTGTGTTTGTCTTTGGTAAAAAAATTTGCAAATACATACGAAGTAACAATGAAAGAGATAACACTGGAACAAAGAGCTCTACTGTATTTTTGTTGTTGTTGTTAATTACGTAGCAAGTTAAAGCATGGGTTCCTTTAAAATACAGAAAATCTTTCATGTTTAAGAATTTGATCACCCTGAATATAAATAAATTTAAAGTTTTCATATAGTCAAATGCCATAAGTTCTGAGAATATTAAATAGACTAGTTGTCCTATCACAGGGAATTGTCTGAAATAATGAATACTGGTCAGGGCCAAAGAATTTACCAAAAGTACTTTTCCTAAAGCAGAAATGACCTCAAATTATTACATAGGTATTTGGCCCTGATACTCCTACTGTAGTAAGCTATATAAACAATTTAAGTATAATTTGGAAGCCTAGGGTGGCAGATATTTTTATCCATCATAACTAAAGCTCTTTTCTCCTTCAGCAACTGAAAAGTGTTAGATATTTGTCCTCATGGTCTTGGTAGGAGCTGTGGAATTCTATAATTCTGAAAAAAAAAAAGTTTCTATCTGAATGATGTAGGATCTGCAGCATCACAAATTTAGGGAAAAGATGAATATAAGCATTAGGATGAAGCAGATTAGAAAACAAGTAGCTAATGGTATGAATAAAAAAATAAAAATATCACTTGAAGGACTGAACACTGTATTTACACTAATTATACAAAATTCAGGGTATCCCTACTCAAAGACAGAGTTGAAAAACAACTCTATCATGTCTAGGAAAGACACAGAAACTCTCCTCATATCCTAGATATGAGGACTTTGACAGTCTGTCATGTTTTTTCATTAGTACTTTTAATGGAGTTTTCTTTTGGATTGAGTGAAGTTGTGTAAGATGCACTGTCTGCAACAGCAACAAAGAGAATTCACATACCAACAAAGGAATTTATTAGTGCAAATTCATTTGAATATTTGCAAGCATATATGATAGTGCATTTCAAAGCAATCTAAGAGGGAATACATTACACGGGAAACTGTCTTTTTTTTTTTTTTTTTTTTTTTTTTTTTTTGAGACGGAGTCGTCGCTCTGTCGCCCAGGCTGGAGTGCTGTGGCCAGATCTCAGCTCACTGCAAGCTCCGCCTCCCGGGTTTCCGACATTCTCCTGCCTCAGCCTCCCGAGTAGCTGGGACTACAGGCGCCCGCCACCTCGCCCGGCTAGTTTTTTGTATTTTTTAGTAGAGACGGGGTTTCACCGTGTTAGCCAGGATGGTCTCGATCTCCTGACCTCGTGATCCGCCCGTCTCGGCCTCCCAAAGTGCTGGGAACCTGTCTTAATATTTTCATTCTACCTTGCAGATTTCTAGAAAAATCAACAAGCAATAGTCTTGTCATAAGCACAGAATGTAAAATAAAGTTTACCTTCATTACAGACAAGAAAACAAAAAATTATCGGCCTTATAAATTTTAGTATGAGTACTTAAATTAGGTATTTCACAGATTTATTTTCATTAATTAATGCACAAAAGTAACTGGTATTTATAAGAAATACAACATTGTGTTTTAAATAGTTCTTTAAAATATACGTTTACTGGTAAGTATTTTTACATATATTTAAATTAAAAATATAACATTCCTTCATATACACATGAGCTATTTCAAAAAATGTGAGTACCCTTTTCATGTGAACATTTTTAAATAAATATTTACAAGAGAATAATTTTCCTATCCAAAGACAATTCCTGTTTCTCTCTTATTCAATAGATGTTCCTCTCATTTTTTCAGCTAATTCTTTTCTCACTTCAATGTGTTTTTCTAAATTTTGCACTTCATGTGGAAGATTGATGTCCCAAACAGTCAAGCAAGATTGTATCTCTAGAAAAAGAAAAAAATGAAATCAAGTTTCAAAGATCCACCATAAAACATTCTTATTTTATTTCAGTTTGGCTTATGTATTTTTAGTTGACTTAGATAAATGTATATATAAACACAGCTATAACTAATGCACTAAATAATTATTTATAAAAAACCGTACTTGGACAATTTTTATAATACATTATAGAAACTACTAAATTTCAAGAAGAGTGTGGACATTTAATAAATTAGCATTTCATAATCTAAAAGAAATAAAGCTTTTCAAACACTGTTCAAAATTAAACATTATGTAGATATAGGTAAGTTGTAAAAAATATTCATATTTAGTTTAAGGTTGAGCTAGTGATTGACACCTCTACTTTATCTGAAAATATAAATATTTAACACTTCATATCACTTGTAATTTTGAAAGTTTATGCCTAAGTTCTTTATACTATAAACTACCAATTAAAATTCCTGATTATACCATATGTAATATTTTCTACAAATTTATAAAACACATAATATGTTACCATCATTCACGTCATTGCACTCTTTGGATTACAGTATCCTTTTAAATGTTACCTTTCTGCTGTTGTGTACCTTCAGTACTTTTCCGGTTATAGCCCAATACCAGCATGACATTTTTAAGGCTCCCTTTACAAAAACAAAATATGGAAGTTTTCCGTTAAAACTATATATTAAGCTGGTCTGAAAAAAAGTAAAGTTGTTCATAGTCTAAGACACAAATACCTTGGAACTGAATTCACAGTTCTATTTTCTAGGTGACCCTTAAATTATATTGAATAAAGGCCAGCATTAAAAAAAAGTAACAAAATCTGTGATCCACTCCTTGCTGCAACTCTTAATTATGTGAGTCTGAGAGAACAGCTTAACCTTTCTATAAAATAGGCTTAGTATTTATACATTACCCTCCCCACAGTTACAATGTTAAATGACGTAATGTGTGTGAAAAGTTCTTTGGATACAGTAAGGTACAAATATGAGTATTTAGATGGACACTTAGATGGATGGATATACTGATGTCAAAATACCATATTTTCTTCTCAAATCATTCACTAATTTATTCAACAAATTTGCATCAGAACTGTTCTATGTAAGTCCTAGGCTAGATCCTGGGAATAAAGGGGTAAACCAAAACACACTAACCCAACCTGCTTAGTGTTTATATTCTAGTGAAGAGACTAGTATTAATGAAAAAAAAATATGACTATGATCGCAACTATGCAAGAAAGCTGTTATGGGAACCCAAAGTGGGAACTTTGACCTAATCAGTGTTGGCTTCTCAGAGGTTTTGACACAGGAGCTAACATTTCAAAGCGTATGAGTTAACTAAGCATAAAAAAAACTACTTTAAGCAAAGAAATAAACAGCATGTGCAAATCCCTGAGGCAAAATATAGCATAGTAATTAAGAAGAACTGGATGTTCATCTAGACGAGGAAGATCTGGTAGGAATGTGGTAGATGATGGAGGCAGGAGAGGTACAGTGAAGCCAGCTCACGCAGCACCTTGTAGGCTATGTTCAAATTGATCTTTATTTTAAAATCAAACTGTAACCCATTGAAATTCCACTATAACTTCAGTTATAAGCAAGCTATTTGGGTCCCAAAGTACATACAATTCAACTAGAGAATGCAACAACTTTGGTAGAATAAGACTACAGAGACAACCCATTGAGATACCTACTGCTCTGCTTGTGTGGACATGTATCTTAATAGTTCACAGTCATTAAGAGCATCTAATTCTAACTTCTTCTGTGCAACTCTGACGTCTATAAATGAAAAATAGGTGAAGGTGCTAGAGAAACACATGTTCCTCTTTCACACATACTTGTAATGAATCTATTTTCTTCACCATGTTCAAAACATTCATTAATTATTTGCTAAAGTTACATAAATTCTAGTTTTTTTCGGAATTAAACCCCATAGTGTTGTTTTTGTAAACTTTTGTATATGTGCTTTTATTGTTATTTTCTAAATCAAATTATTATCAAAGGAAGACACAAATATATTTGTGCAGAAAATACATTTTATGTGCTATCAAGATTTCATCATATTTAAACAGAAAAATAGAAGCAAAAAAAGACAAAGTTTCAGTAAAACATGATTTGTCAATATTTGTAGGTTGTGTGGTTCAGCATGTATTGCTGCAAGAATAAAGATTTGTTACAGAACGAAAAACTAAAGGAGATTCTTTAACAAGCGTGGGAGGCTAGACTATGATTAAAATGAACATTTTCTTTATTTTCTTTGCTCAAAAAGTGAAATATATTCAACACTATGTATTTCCCATTTTTGCCTTACGTTAAAAGGAAAAAAGCAAGTAAGACCCAAACTGAGTGTTCAGCTGCAGTAATCTGCTTCTCTTATGGGACTGAGAGCATTTACTCCCACCACTTCTGTAATGACCCTATTCACAATTTACACCAGTCTTATGTTTCATTGTGTGAACCTCCAAGACCATCCAAATGACACTGGAAAGTGCAGAGAAAAAGTAAATGTAAAATAAAGGCATATTTTATAAGACTTAGAGAATACGAAAAATATCTAAAGGAAAGAAACTTGCCTAGCTGTGCTGTCATCATGACTCTGACCGAATCACAAAAGTTGTAAATTATACGTATAACTCGACGAGTTGAAAGATCCAGGAGTAAAATATGGCCTCCTCCAGTTCCTATCCAAAGAGCAGTGTTCTTCTGAAGGCAGAGAGCTTTCACTCTCCCAGAATAAGACATTTTGTGTTTTGATTCCTTGTTTACTTTTACCATTACCTCCCTAGAACCATAAAGTATACATTAATAATTTTACCACCAGTTAAGACATAAATGCTATTTATATATGAAAACATAAATAACATTTTAAATTATGAAAACATGACACCACACATTATGCATCATTAAAATTATACAAAGCAAATTTTGCTAAACACAGAATGCCAAAGAGCCACATTTCTTTACTTGAAGCATAAATTATCAAAGACAACAATAGCCCTTCATTTTCAAGAAATTATGAATAAGAGGGATACAATTTTTATAAATACCAAAGCGATCTAATTCAGTAAAAATAGCATGCATGTGCCCAGGATAAAGAAAAAAAAGTTAGATTCAAAAGCTTTACATGATGTCTCAGTGTTACAAAGGAACATAAAATTATAGTCATTCACATGTAAGAGATATTGATACAAACCACTGGATTTTTTCCCAGAACCAGTGAATAGTTTAATTCACGACCAAAATGAAGTGTCCAGAAATAAAAGAATCCTAATCGTTTTGGTACTTCAGGAAGTAAGGAATCCTTTATCAAGGAGACCTGTTGGTTCTTCTGAACATAAACTGTGAGCCCTTCTCACAATCAAGAGAAAAACTGTCAGATGAATCTAAGAAAGGAAACTTTGAAGTCTCCTTTTACAGATACAGTGTGTAATCTCAAATGTTCTTAAGAGTATCATAGATCTATAAGGTAAAACCAAAACAAAATAAAAATATAAAGTGGCTAGCAAATAAGCTTGAAAATGGTCCTGTTTCTTAGCACCAGCACAGAAAGAATGTGCTTGCTATGGATTTGTCACTCACTGGCTGCATCAGACTAAGCACTATGCTCTCATTCTGGGGTCTTGATCCCAACTCCTTAGTTAGTGCCTTGCTGAGTCCATTGTGTTTCCCCCCATATTCATCTATTATTTTGTGACTCTTTTTCTTTGAGCAGATAATCCTGGGGCCCATAATTTAATTATAAATAGTATATTTGACACTGTGACACAACTACATCAAAGCTAGCAGAGACTCCAGTATGCTCATTTTCAATAATATACTATTTTCATTCGAGAGCATTCTTTATAATACCATGAAAAAACTATGCATATTATGCTCCTATTTTTTTATTTTCCCAAGACAAAATGTTCCTGATTTGAAGAGCTGGTGCTGAGAAGCATTACAAATTTTTTTCTGCATTTTTAATAAATTCTCTATTCAGAGGCAGAAAGGAAGACAAATCCTTCCTCTGCAACACATGAAGTGCAAAGATAATTCTTTTGGAAATAAACTTAAAAGCCAATGAATTAACCTTAAAAAGTGCACACAGTCTATTAGTTCGCAGAGTTTTTCAGTTTTCTTATCCCACACTTCCACAACAGGGCTATTTTTCTTAGCAATATAGAGAGCAGTGTCTACCACCACTGTTACGATGTTGGAATCACTGAAAGCTGCATAAGAAAACCTACAGAGAAAAAAAAAAATAGAAAGTCATCACTATTTGTTTTCTTCTTAAAATTTCTACGTGTAATACAACCTTAGTTCTTAATGCATGTAAAAACACGATTTTGAAAACTAAACAAGCTAGACTATTGCAATTATTTCATATTCTTCCCTAACAATTCTGAATTGAATATATAACATGCTTTGGTATTTTACATACTTTTGGTTACTTTATACTAATTTCTCTTGATAATAAAATAAAGATTATGTCCAATGTTTACTTTGGTCTTACTTTTAGTTTCAATTCTATGTGGCTCTTTGTAGAATTTTATACTATATCTAAATTTCTGAAGGAAATATTATAATATCTGTAACTTTTGAATGTCGTTGCAAAACTTTCATGAATGCTCAGAAAACTAGCATTAGCCTTTTATATCTAGAGTTATAAAATATAAAATGTTGAAAAAAAATTTAGTTGCAGTGTCTTCAAATTTTAAAGCAAGGTATATCTTTGCAGTTGAGCCAGTCAAATTATAGGAAACAAAAATCCACATCATTCAAACATAAACAGAAAGTAAAATATTTGCCATTTTCCCCTTTTAAACATAAAGAAAAATTACAAACACGTTAAAATATTTCCCTTTCAACCTAAGGCATCTGACATTGTACATATTTCACAAACAGATTGGCTACCATGGGCCACATCAACACGGCAAACTCCTACTTGGCCTTTGAGGATTAACTTAAATGTCAGCTCCTCTGGATTTCTTCCCTGACCTATCAAAATAGACTAACCAGTCCCTTTTCCCCACTGGTGTCACTGTCATATTATAGACCTTATTAAATATAAAATTGTCTTTATTAGGGCATCCCTCATACTAGATTATGAGTGTAATTTCATAAGGATGAGGACGATGTATTTTCTACATAACCCTCATCCAGTAAAGAGTTGCACAGATAAGCACCTCTGATATACCAAGCAGTCTGTGAAGTGGGGGGATAGACGGCACTCCAGTATGAATGAACAACCAGGAATAAGTAAAAATAGTCAAAATTGCATTTAAATCAGATAGATAACATGAAAATACCATAATGATTCAACAATCATTAGTACATCCTAGAGCAGGAAGATTTTTTTTTTTCTCCCCCTTTTCTTTCTATTCTGGAAAAGGAGATAAAAATATGATGTGTTGTCAGAGAGCCACTACATTTTAGGTAACGCCTTCCTGGATGTTTGCTGTATTTAATAGAAAATAGTTCCAATGAGGATAAAGTTTTGCAGGGAATTTTCGTATTTTATAAAATACTTTTGTGTGTTATCTTGTTTGATCCTTAATTAAAAAAACATAAAATATGACAAATCTCAATGTTTTTAATTGTAGAAAGAAACATGTACAAATGCTAAATAATTTGCCCAGGGTTCCATGACTACTGACATCATGCTTGCTGACCTAGGACTAAAAACATGTTGCAGACCTAGAACTCCAAAAGTTGTGCAGTCTTCTGGCTTCAAAGGCAGTCATCTTTCATTACCCAATATGCCTCTCAGTCGGTGTGTATTGATGATGATGAGGGTACTGATCATGAGGCAACCTCTGATTCGTGACGTGATGTCTGTTTCGTGGGGTAGAGATCAAGGCCACAGGAGATACTTGTTCAGAAGAGGGCAAATATTTCTCTCTAAGTGTTTATGCAACTAAGTCCCAATCTCTTTTGGGAGATGAACATCTTTGAGAGCTTGATCTTTATGGATGCTCTCTAGTAAAGCATCTGTGCTCCAAATCTTATATGGAACTTTAAGGAGTTAATTGATATCCATGAGCCCATAAAATGTCTTATAAAATAAAAAAATAAACTGGAGGCCCTTTCTTTTTAAAGGTTTTCAGGCTTGCATAATTAGGTTAAAAGTGGAAATTACAGGAAGGGGAAAAAGGATGAAAAACTACCTATCGAGTACTATGCTCACTTGCTGGGTTGTGAGTTGAGTTGTATTCCAAACCTCAGCATCACTCACTATACCTTTGTTAACAAACCTGCACATGTACCCTTGGAGTCTAAAATAAAATTTGAAAGATAAAAATAATAAAATACATTTTTACATTCATTTTTTAAAAAGTGGGTGTTATAGAATGAAAATGAGTTGATCTAATTGTTAACCACATACTAGTAAACTAATATGTACACATAGAAATAAAAACCCTCATTCATGGGAACTTACAATACATTGCAATCTGCAGTATATCTTAACCTCGAATATACTTTAGAATCACTTGAGAACCTGAAAAAAAAAACAGGTCTGATCCCCATCCCAGGCTTAACTGATCTAATTGGTCTGAGGTAGGGCCCAGGTATCATTATTTTCAGCTACCTAGTGGTTTCTAATTGCACAGCCAATGTTGAAAACCAGTAGATTTAGTGGTATTAAGAAACTACTTTAAAAAATACAATTATAAAAATAAAATAGCTATTGTGATGGAAAACAATAGATGCAATGGAAGCACAAAGTTCCCTAACCTGCCACTCAGAGCAAGTGGCATTTGGACTGAAATAGGCAGGGTGCATAATAGTTATCCAGGTAAAGAGAATACTACATTCAAAGGCTGGGGGTGAAAGGTAACAGGTTATCTTAGAGATCTGAGTCAATTTCAGTTTGGGTAAAGCACAGATGACAAGAAGGTTGCAAAATATGAATCTAGACAGCTAAGCAAGCACTGAATTACGAAGGGCCCAGTAGGCTATCTTAAGGAATTTGGACTTCATATAAAGGACAATGGGATGCCACCGAAGGGTTTTAAGCAGGAGAATTGCATCAGATTGATGTACATTTTAGAAAGGTCCCTCTGTCTGCAATGCTGAAAATAGGTGGAAGAGAGTGTAATCAGAGGATGAGAACTGGATGCTCTTGTTAATGTGGCCACAGATGATGGATGGCAGTCTGGCCTATGGTAGCAGCACTGAGAACAGTGAGAAATACAAAGATTTGAATGACAATTAGGAGGATCAAGTGGATAAAGGGAGCAAAAACAAAGGAGTCAAAGATTACTCCCAAGTGCCAATCTTGGGCAATTAGATGGATATTGGGAAACTAGGATATTCTCTAAGGTAGGGATTTGTGACTCAAAGCTAATAATAATAATAATAATAATAATAATAACAATAGCTAATGTTTATTGACAGCTTACCAGGTGCTGGTCATTATGTTAATTAAGTTCCATATATTAATGTTCTTATTTACTCCTCCAAATATCCCCTTGAGATAGAGAATATTACAATCCTCAGGTAAGAGATGACTGAAGATGTGAAAGGTTATTGCCCAAGTTCACAAAACCAATAGATGGCAAAGCAATAGGTGAACTATGGTTTATGCTCTCATCCACAATCCTACACTGCTTATCACTGAGGAATGTAATAAATAAGGACCAACGGCAAAGATTTGATTAAAATACAACTGAAAAAAACAAACTTGAAAGAGGTTTATATTAATATTTTATTTTACTCTTGTTTGAAACTGGTATCACTAACTTGGTTGTTAGTAGACATCTGTATATATATAATTATCAAATCTAGAAACAACTTGAGACAAGCAAGAATACTTGCTGTCTATCTTTCCTATAATCAATACTTAATGGAAATTACCCAAATAGCATATGTAAAGTCTATGAATTTGGTAAAATACAGAGCTGATTGTCTTCCAATTTCATGTCTAATTTGAAACACAGATAATAAAAATTGTTTAAAAATTTAGATTGATAAATACTACTAAGATTACAATGGGTTTACATATTTTATCCCTAAAAGTATGTTTAGGCTATATATTAGGCTATATATTACTGTATATTAGGCTGAGTGACTTTTTAAAAATACCCTTCTGCTTTTTGAAATTTTTAAAATTTTTTATAATGAATGTCTAATTTTATGATAGAAATAAATTATGCACTTTAAAAGATCTTCCTTATGAATTATCAACAGTATTATTAATGATTATAAGGAATAAACATAAAGATAATGACAAATTACTTGTACAGATAAAAAATAACTTACAGTTGGCTTGTTCTTGTCTCAATGAGTTTCTGAATGGTGAAATCATTAGAAAAGGAGAAAATCTTCGTGCCACATCCTCCCCACATTACATTTCTTTCTGTTGAATTTGTGGATTCACTCAAACACATCAATGGAGTACTGACATTTCCTATATTTAGTATCTTCAAAGGAGCAGCTCCTTCGAGCTTTGTCAAAAAAAAGAAAACACACTCAGCAAATTGAGTATCCACAGAATAAAACACTAAAAATCTGTGCTTTCAAAAAATGACTTTCCATCTTAAATGATTAGAAATATTAAAATTAAAACTCAAAAACCTAAAGATTCCATCAAAAAAACCTCTTAGTTCTGATAAATAAGGACAATAAAGGATTCAAAATCAACATACAGAAATTAGTAGCATATCTACACAAGAATAAAGTAGCTGAAAACTCAAGAAAGCAATCCCATTTAAAGTAGCTACAAAAAAATCAATAAAACACCTAGGAATAAATTTAACCAAGATGATGAACAATCTCTATAAGGAAACCTGAAAAACATGAAAGAAATTGAAGAGGACACAAACACATGGAAAGATATTCATGCTCACAGACTGGAAGAACTAATATTGTTAAAATGACCATACTACCCAAAGCAATCTACAGACTCAAAGAAATTCCCATGAAAGCTCCAAAGATATTTCTCACAGAAATAGAAAAAAAAATTATAAAACCAAAAAAGAGCCAAAATAGCCAAAACAATCCTGAGCAAAAAGAACAAAGCTGGAGGCATCACACTACCTGACTTGAAAATATATTACAAGGCTAGAGTAACCAAAACAGCACAGTGTTGGCAAAAACACAGATACACAGACCAATGTAGAGGACCCAGAAATAAACCCACATATTTAGAGCCAACTGATTTTCAACAAAGGCACCAAAAGCATACATGAGAGAAAGAAAACCACCTTCAAAAAATTGTGCTGGAAAAGCTGGATATCAGTCTGCAGAAGGATGAAACTAGACCCCACTCTCTCACCATTTACAAAAATCAACTCAAGATGGATTAAAGACTTAAATGTAAGACCAGAAGCTATGAAACTGTTAGAAGGAAACAGGGGAAACATTTCAGAACGTTGATATAGACAAAGAGTTTATGGTTAAGATCCCAAAAGCACAGGCAACAAAAACAAAAATAGACAAATGGGACAATAATAAACTAAAAAGCTTCTGCACAGCAAAGGAAACTATCAACAATATAGAGACGATCTGTTGAATGGGAGGAAATATTTGCAAACTATTCATCCAGAATACACAAGAAACTCGAAAAAGCAACTCAACAGGAAAAAAAAAAAAAAAAAAAAAAAAAGAACCCCATTGAGAAGTAGACAAAGGGCGGGGTGCGGTGGCTCATGCCTGTAATCCCAGCACTTTGAGATGATGAGGCAGGAGGATTGCTTGAGCCCAGGAGTTTGAGATCAGTCTGGACAATATAGTGGGGTCCCATCTCCACAAAAATTAAAAATAAATAGCCAGGTATAGTGGCACATGCCTGTAGTGCCAGCTACTCATGAAGCTGATGTTAGAGGATCACTTGAGTGCAGAAGGTCAAGGCTGCAGTGAGCTATGATCATGCCACTGTGCTCCAGCCTGGGTGAGAGAGCGAGACCCTGTCTTAAAACAAAACAAAAAGTTGGCAAAGGATCTAAATAGACATTTCCAAAAGAAGACATAGTAATGGCCAATGGATATATGAAAAAAAATGCTCAACATTAACTAATCATCAGTAAAAATGCAAATGAAAACCACACTGAGATCTTCTTCACCCAGTTAGAATGACTATTGTAAAAAAGACAAAAAATAACATGCTGGCAAGGATGTGGAAAAAACGGAATGCCCATATGCTGTTGGTGGGTATGTAAATTACTATAGCCACTACGGAAAACAGAATGGTGATTTCTCCAAAAAACTACAAATAGAACTACCATACAATCCAACAATGTCACTACTGATACTAATCTAAAGGAAAGGGAACCAGTATATCAAAGAGATTCCTATATACCCATGTTTATTGCAGCACTATTCACAATAGCTAAAAAATGGAATCAACCTAAGTGCCCATGAATGAATGAATGCATAAAGAAAATGTGTGTGTTTACATAATGGAATACCATTTGACCATAAAAAGGAAAGAAATCATGTCATATACAGCAACATGGATGGAACTGGAGGTCATTATGTTAAGTGAAATAAGCCAAGCACAGAAAGACAAATATCACGTGTACTCACTCATATGTGGGAGCTAAAAAAGTTGATCTCATGGAGGTAGAGAGTAGAATGATAGTTATCAGAGGCTTGGAAGGATATGGGTGTGTGGGAGAAGGGGAGGATGAAGAGAGGCTGGTTAATGGGTACAAACACAGAGTTAGATAGGAGGAATAAGTTCTAATGTTCAATAGTACAATAAAGTGACTACAGTTAAAAACATTTCAAAATAACTAGAAGAGAAGACTTGAAATGTTCTCAACACATAGAAATAAATGCTCATGGTGATGGATATCCTAAACACCCTGAGTTGATCATTAGACATTCTATGCATGTAACAGCATATCACATGTACCCCATAAATATGTACAAATACTATATATTAAAAAATTTAAGTCATATTCAAAATACTATTGTTTTTCCCCATGTAAAAATTGCATAAGAAATAACCTAAGGGTTATTATACTCTACTTCCATGTCTCTCCTCAGATAATAAGCTTTTTGATAATAGGAGAATGAACGGGTAGGAAGTAGAGTGAATAGATGGAACCAAAGATGAATAGATGGATAGAGGAATAAATGCTTTAATGACTAAATAAGAATCTGAAGAACACAAAATTAAATGATTTCTTCAATGCTTAAGAAAAAGTTAATGGCAAATCATATTTAAAACTTAAGTATCTTTTGGTTTTTTTTCCCACAATATATTTATAAGGAATTATCTTATCTGCCTCAGATACAAATCTGTACAAATTGAATTATTTCCATTCCTAACATTATCAATCAGATGTCATTTATCATCTTATTCTTAGTTCATTCATATAAAATATACAGTCAATCAGCAAGTATTTTCAGAGGATCTACTGTGTGCAAGACTTTATGAAGCAATACAAATATAAGCATAATTTATGATTCTTGCTCTCAGGGAGTTTATAATCCCATAAGAGGGCGGTGAGATATATATAAAACAAAAGACTTAAAATAAATTTAGATGTAGAATGCATTCAACATTTACCTTAACAGTTTTATCTTCAAAAATTGCTAAATTGCCATCAGCGGTTCCAACCAAAAGAAAATTTTTTTGTTTGCTAAAAGGAAAAATGTTGAAATTGTTACAAAAAGAACATGTACGTTGACTAAAATGGCCTTAATGTTCTCCTCCGCTTTATTAAACTTTAGATAGACTTCTCAATTATAAACTCCTAACCTCCCTTTTCTTAGAGTATTTACTTTAGAAGACTTGCAATTATAAATTCTTTCTCTGCCCCTTTTCCCAGACTCTTTCCAGTTTTATACCCCAGGAATGTCTTTACCAAGGACTTGGGAGCCATTCCTTTGAAATGTAATTACCAAGAAAGAGGCCTGGTGCGGTGGCTCACACCTGTAATCCCAGCACTTTGGGAGGCCGAGGTGGGCAGATCTCCTGAGGTCAGGAGTTCAAGACCAGTCTGGCTGACACGGTGAAACCCCATTTCTACTAAAAATACAAAAAAGTTGCTGGGTTTGGTGCTGTATGCCTGTAATCCCAGCTACTCGGGAGGCTGAGGCTAGAGAATCGCTTGAACTCAGGAGGTGGAAGTTGCAGTGAGCCGAGATCCTGCCATTGCACTCCAACTTGGGCAACAAGAGCAAAACTCATTCAAAAAAAAAGCAAGGAAGGAAAGAAGGAAGGAAGGAAAGGAAGGAAGGGAAGGAAGGAAGGAAGGAAGGAAGGAAGGAAGGAAGGAAGGAAGGAAGGAAGGAAGGAAGGAAGGAAGGAAGGAAGGAAAGAAGGAAGGACGGACGACTATTTTCTAGTGTCTGTGGGAGAATAGGAGCCTACCTTCAAGAAGGGACAATTAGCAAGCACAGATGGCCTAATCACATTGACAGCTGCTCCCACTTCCCCGCAACACATCCTCAGGTACTTTTCCATTAGCTCACCCCTGCACTTAAAACTCTCCCACCTTTTGTTTCAGTGGAGTTTAGTTCAATCAGATCTCTCTCCCCTGTTGTGATAGGCTTGAATAAAGTCTTCCTGGCCCAATCCCATCCGTTGAAATTTTTCTTTGACCATATTCAAATAATTTCAACTCCAAAACTGCCAGTGGAGTTGATATTTCAGGTTCCAAAAACAGGCTTCACATTTTTCTAATACTTTTTTTCCAATACTAACTTAAACCAGAGAAATGTATGGGGTATATAATCTTAATGCCTCCTGGAAATCATCCTGCCCCATTACAGACACCAACCTACAACTCACACCTGAAATTTTGCTATGTAGATATATTTCTTTGGGACAAGAACCCTGCAACTGATAAGAGCTAAGTCATTTTCACCAATTCAGAATTTATTAATTCATTTATTTAATTTTTTTCTTAATTTCATAGATAGTTGGTATGTTTAAGCCTGGCACACAATGGGCCTTTTTATACACACACACACACACACACACACACACACACACACACATTCAAAGAATGAATGAATGAGAATTTATCCTTGAAAAGGCCCTACAAAGATGCATTGATCTGAGGAGAAGTAAAGAGAGAGAGCCACAGTTGAGGTAATACCAGGAGCAGGGCTGGTAGGCCTGAAGAAATGGTTGACTTATTTTATAACTGTCTCAGCTAGGTCTATATTCAGAAAAATAACAAATATCTCAGTGACCTTCCACAATTCCCTTTAATATATGCAAACCAATGCAAATGGGTTAAAAATGAACAATCTTTACTGATGCAATAACAATTCTGCACACAATTAAGTCATTTAAAAGGTCTGTAGTTTCCCCCAATGATCAAATTCACTACCATACCTTTGCTTGGAAAAGGAATTGCAATACAAACAAGTGATGGAATCAGTCATCTTTTCTAGGGTATGTCTCTTTTTCCCATCTTCGGTATTGATGACCAGGAGAGTACCAGACTGTGTCCCGGACACAATCCAGCTTTCTTTTTGAACAGGAAGATGCACCAAGGCTAAGCACAATATTCTACTATCAGCAACCTCCTGTTAAGAAAAGAAAATATTCTTACAAGGCTTTGATTTAAGCTTAAGCAACTAGAACTTGTACAAAATAAAGGATTCTGTTATCAACATACTTAACTCTTTTTGCTTTCTTGCATTTACTTTTAAAAACAATGCCAATTTTATTTAATTTTCAATAACAACTGAGTTCATTGGCAAACAAGTTTTGTCTATCAAGATAACATCTGAAAGTAAAATTAAAAATTATTGTTCAGTGTGAATTCTCATTCCTTCAAACCATATAAGAATATTATTTAACTTCAGAACTAATGTTGAGGCACAATATTTATTTCCAGGCAGCAGTCAAAATATTAGGTTGTCTTTTAAGTCTAGAAATTTATCTTACATTTGCCAATACAATGTATTGATCCACTTGTAGAGCCATGCCCGGATCTCCTCTATCCATCAGGTACGCCACCCTTGGCTACCATGAGTGTTGGCTACTATAGTTCAGAGCTGTGCTCTTTACCCCAGAATGCCCTCAGATGACAAGAGGCAGCTTTCCCAGAAATGCCTTGTAAGTTACACTACCCCCACCTCCCAGCAGATTGCAGCCAATGAGTGACCAGTATGTGAGAATAAAAGACTGGCCCCCTTGCCTGGCGGTGGGAAAATTCTGTGCTACTGCTCATACTCCAGAGCTCCTTGTGGGCAGAGACTGAGGCTAGACCTCCTGAGAAACCACATTTCTGCTGAGCTTCTTCCTCTGCCCTTTCTGGCTTCCTTTACTTCCCTCTAAGATTCTTTTTCTTTAAATCACTTGTGCAACATCTCAGGCTGTTTCTGGGGACACTGAACTAAGACATATACTGTTATCCTAAAGCAAAACACACTAGCTCTTGAATACTCTTGTTCTTTTTTTATTATTATTATACTTTAAGTCCTAGGGTACATGTGCATAACGTGCAGGTTTGTTACATATGTATACTTGTGCCATGTTAGTGTGCTGCACCCATCAACTCGTCAGCACCCATCAACTTGTCATTTACATCAGGTATAACTCCCAATGCAATCCCTCCCCCCTCCCCCCTCAACATTGATAGGCCCCGGTGTGTGATGTTCCCCTTCCCGAGTCCAAGTGATCTCATTGTTCAGTTCCCACCTATGAGTGAGAACATGCGGTGTTTGGTTTTCTGTTCTTGCGATAGTTTGCTGAGAATGATGGTTTCCAGCTGCATCCATGTCCCTACAAAGGACACGAACTCATCCTTTTTTTATGGCTGCACAGTATTCCATGGTGTATATGTGCCACATTTTCTTAATCCAGTCTGTCACTGATGGACATTAGGGTTGATTCCAAGTCTTTGCTATGGTGAATAGTGCCGCAATAAACATACGTGTGCATGTGTCTTTAAGGCAGCATGATTTATAATCCTTTAGGTATATACCCAGTAATGGGATGGCTGGGTCATATGGTACTTCTAGTTCTAGATCCTTGAGGAATCGTCATACTGTTTTC
Organism: Chlorocebus sabaeus; assembly: GCF_047675955.1. Taxonomy (NCBI): domain Eukaryota; kingdom Metazoa; phylum Chordata; class Mammalia; order Primates; family Cercopithecidae; genus Chlorocebus; species Chlorocebus sabaeus. The sequence goes on along the minus strand of NC_132914.1, from coordinate 37,768,385 downwards.
CATAATGGTTGAACTAGTTTACAATCCCACCAACAGTGTAAAAGTGTTCCTATTTCTCCCCATCCTCTCCAGCACCTGTTGTTTCCTGACTTTTTAATGATTGCCATTCTAACTGGTGTGAGATGGTATCTCACTGTGGTTTTGATTTGCATTTCTCTGATGGCCAGTGATGATGAGCATTTTTTCATGTGTCTGTTGACTGTATGCATGTCTTCTTTTGAAAAATGTCTGTTCATATCCTTTGCCCACTTTTTGATGGGGTTGTTTGTTTTTTTCTTGTAAATTTGTTTGAGTTGTTTGTAGGTTCTGGATATTAGTCCTTTGTGAGATGAGTAGATTGCAAAAATTTTCTCCCATTCTGTAGGTTGCCTGTTCACTCTGATGGTAGTTTCTTTTGCTGTGCAGAAGCTCTTTAGTTTAATTAGATCCCATTTGTCAATTTTGGCTTTTGTTGCCATTGCTTTTGGTGTTTTAGACATGAAGTCCTTGCCCATGCCTGTGTCCTGAATGGTATTACCTAGGTTTTCTTCCAGGGTTTTCATGGTATTAGGTCTAATATTTAAGTCTCTAATCCATCTTGAATTAATTTTCGTATAAAGAGTAAGGAAAGGATCTAGTTGCAGCTTTCTACTTATGGCTAGCCAATTTTCCCAGCACCATTTATTAAATAGGGAATCCTTTCCCCATTTCTTATTTCTCTCAGGTTTGTCAAAGATCAGATGGCTGTAGATGTGTGGTATTATTTCTGAGGGCTCTGTTCTGTTCCATTGGTCTAAATCTCTGTTTTGGTACCAGTACCATGCTGTTTTGGTTACTGTAGCCTTGTAGTATAGTTTGAACTCAGGTAGCATGATGCCTCCAGCTTTGTTCTTCTGACTTAGGATTGTCTTGGCAATGCGGGCACTTTTTTGGTTCCATATGAACTTTAAAGCAGTTTTTTCCAATTCTATGAAGAGACTCATTGGTGGCTTGATGGGGATGGCATTGAATCTATAAATTACCTTGGGCACTATGGCCATTTTCACGATATTGATTCTTCCTATCCACGAGCATGGTATGTTCTTCCATTTGTTTGTGTCCTCTTTTATTTCACTGAGCAGTGGTTTGTAGTTCTCCATGAAGAGGTCCTTTACATCTGTAGTAAGTTGGATACCTACGTATTTCATTCTCTTTGAAGCAATTGTGAATGGAAGTTCGTTCATGATTTGGCTCTCTGTTTGTCTGTTTGTCTGGTGTATAAGAATTCTTGTGATTTTTGCACATTTATTTTGTATCCTGAGACTTTGCTGAAGTTTCTTATCAGCTTAAGGAGATTTTGGGCTGAGACAATGGGGTTTTCTAAATATACAATCATGTCATCTGCAAACAGGAACAATTTGACTTCTTCCTTTCCTAACTGAATACCCTTTATTTCTTTCTCTTGCCTGATTGCCCTAGCCAGAACTTCCAACACTATGTTGAATAGGAGTGGTGAGAGAGGCCATCCCTGTCCTGTGCCAGTTTTCAAAGGGAATTTTTCCAGTTTTTGCCCATTCAGTATGATATTGGCTGTGGGTTTGTCATAAATAGCTCTTATTATTTTGAGATACGTCCAATCAATACCGAATTTATTGAGCGTTTTTAGCATGAAGGGCTGTTGAATTTTCTCGAAGGCCTTTTCTGCATCTATTGAGATAATCATGTGCTTTTTGTCTTTGATTCTGTTTACATGCTGGATTACGTTTATTGATTTGTGTATGTTGAACCAGCCTTGCATCCCAGGGGTGAAGCCCACTTGATCATGGTGGATAAGCTTTTTGATGTGCTGCTGGATCCGGTCTGCCAGTATTTTATTGAAGATTTTTGCATCGATGTTCATCAGGGATATTGGTCTAAAATTCTCTTTTTTTGTTGTGTCTCTGCCAGGCTTTGGTATCAGGATGATGTTGGCCTCATAAAATGAGTTAGGGAGGATTCCCTCTTTTTCTATTGATTGGAATAGTTTCAGAAGGAATGGTACCAGCTCCTCCTTGTACCTCTGGTAGAATTCAGCTGTGAATCCATCTGGTCCGGGACTTTTTTTGGTTGGTAGGCTATTAATTATTGCCTCAATTTAAGAGCCTGCTATTGGTCTATTCAGGGATTCAGCTTCTTCCTGGTTTAGTCTTAGGAGAGTGTAAGTGTCCAGGAAATTATCCATTTCTTCTAGATTTTCCAGTTTATTTGTGTAGAGGTGTTTATAGTATTCTCTGATGGTAGTTTGTATTTCTGTGGGGTCAGTGGTGATATCCCCTTTATCATTTTTTATTGCGTGTATTTGATCCTTCTCTCTTTTCTTCTTTATTAGTCTTGCTAGCGGTCTATCAATTTTGTTGATCTTTTCAAAAAACCAACTCCTGGATTCATTGATTTTTTGGAGGGTTTTTTGTGTCTCTATCTCCTTCAGTTCTGCTCTGATCTTAATTATTTCTTGCCTTCTGCTAGCTTTTGAATGTGTTTGCTCTTGCTTCTCTAGTTCTTTTAATTGTGATGTTAGAGTGTCAATTTTAGGTCTTTCCAGCTTTCTCTTGTGGGCATTTAGTGCTATAAATTTCCCTCTATACACTGCTTTAAATGTGTCCCAGAGATTCTGGTATGTTGTATCTTTGTTCTCATTGGTTTCAAAGAACATCTTTATTTCTGCCTTCATTTCGTTATGTACCCAGTAGTCATTCAGGAGCAGGTTATTCAGTTTCCATGTAGTTGAGCAGTTTTGATTGAGTTTCTTAGTCCTGAGTTCTAGTTTGATTGCACTGTGGTCTGAGAGACAGTTTGTTATAATTTCTGTTCTTGTACATTTGCTGAGGAGTGCTTTACTTCCAATTAAGTGGTTAATTTTGGAATAAGTGCGATGTGGTGCTGAGAAGAATGTATATTCTGTTGATTTGGGGTGGAGAGTTCTGTAGATGTCTATTAGGTCTGCTTGCTGCAGAGATGAGTTCAATTCCTGGATATCCTTGTTAACTTTCTGTCTCATTGTTCTGTCTAATGTTGACAGTGGGGTGTTGAAGTCTCCCATTATTATTGTATGGGAGTCTAAGTCTCTTTGTAAGTCTCTAAGGACTTGCTTTATGAATCTGGGTGCTCCTGTATTGGGCGCATATATATTGAGGTTAGCTCTTCCTCTTGAATTGATCCCTTTACCATTATGTAATGGCCTTCTTTGTCTCTTTTGATCTTTGATGGTTTAAAATCTGTTTTATCAGAGACTAGTATTGCAACCCCTGCTTTTTTTGTTCTCCATTTGCTTGGTAGATCTTCCTCCATCTCTTTATTTTGAGCCTATGTATGTCTCTGCATGTGAGATGGGTCTCCTGAATACAGCAAACTGATGGATCTTGATTCTTTATCCAATTTGCCAGTCTGTGTCTTTTAATTGGAGCATTTAGTCCATTTACATTTAAGGTTAATATTGTTATGTGTGAACTTGATCCTGCCATTATGATATTAACTGGTTACTTTGCTCGTTAGTTGATGCATTTTATTCCTAGCCTTGATGGTCTTTACATTTTGGCATGTTTTTGCAATGGCTGGTACCGGTTGTTCCTTTCCATGTTTAGTGCTTCCTTCAGGGTCTCTTGTAAGGCAGGCCTGGTGGTGACAAAATCTCTAAACATTTGCTTGTCTGTAAAGGATTTTATTTCTCCTTCACTTATGAAAGTTAGTTTGGCTGGATATGAACTTCTGGGTTGAAAATTCTTTTCTTTAAGAATGTCGAATACTGGCCCCCACTCTCTTCAGGCTTGTAGAGTTTCTGCCGAGAGATCTGCTGTTAGTTTGATGGGCTTTCCTTTGTGGGTAACCCGACCTTTCTCTCTAGTTGCCCTTAAGATTTTTTCCCATTTCAACTTTGGTGAATCTGGCAATTATGTGTCTTGGAGTTGCTCTTCTCGAGGAGTATCTTTGTGGCGTTCTCTGTATTTCCTGAATTTGAATGTTGGCCTGCCCTACTAGGTTGGGGAAGTTCTCCTGGATGATATCCTGCAGAGTGTTTTCCAACTTGGTTCCATTTTCCCCTCACTTTCAGGCACCCCAATCAGACGTAGATTTGGTCTTTTTACATAATCCCATACTTCTTGCAGGCTTTGTTCATTTCTTTTTCTTTTTTCTTTAGATTTCTCTTCTCACTTCATTTCATTCATTTGATCCTCAATCACTGATACTCTTTCTTCCAGTTGGTTGAATTGGTTACTGAAGCTTGTGCGTTTGTCACGTATTTCTCGTGTCATGGTTTTCATCTCTGTCAGTTTGTTTACGGCCTTCTCTGTATTAATCATTCTAGTTACCAATTCTTCCACTCTTTTTTCAAGATTTTTAGTTTCTTTGCGCCTGGTATGTAGTTATTCCTTTAGCTCTGAGAAGTTTGATCAACTGAAGCCTTCTCCTCTCAACTCGTCAAAGTCATTCTCCATCCAGCTTTGATCTGCTGCTGGCGATGAGCTGCGTTCCTTTGCAGGGGGAGATGCGCTCTTATTTTTTGAATTTCCAGCTTTTCTGCCCTGCTTTTTCCCCATCTGTGTGGTTTTATCTGCCTCTGGTCTTTGATGATGGTGACGTACTGATTGGGTTTTGGTGTGGGTATCCTTCTTGTTTGTTAGTTTTCCTTCTAACAGTCAGGACCATCAGCTGTAGGTCTGTTGGAGATTGCTTGAGGTCCACTCCAGACCCTGTTTGCCTGGGTATCAGCAGCAGAGGCTGCAGAAGATAGAATATTGCTGAACAGTGTGTGTACCTGTCTGATTCTTGCTTTGGAAGCTTCCTCTCAGGGGTGTACACCACCGTGTGAGGTGTGGGGTGTTGGTCTGCCCCTAGTGGGGATGTCTCCCAGTTAGGCTACTCAGGGGTCAGGGACCCACTTGAGCAGGCAGTCTGTCCGTTCTCAGATCTCAACCTCCGTGTTGGGAGATCCACTGCTCTCTTCAAAGCTGTCAGACAGAGTCGTTTGTGTCTGCAGAGGTTTCTGCTGCTTTGTTGTTGTTGTTGTTGTCGTTGTTTAGCTGTGCCCTGTCCCCAGAGGTGGAGTCTACAGAGACAGGCAGGCCTCCTTGAGCTGCTGTGAGCTCTTCCCAGTTCGAGCTTCCCAGCGGCTTTTTTTATCTACTTAAGCCTCAGCAATGGCAGGCATCCCTCCCCCAGCCTCGCTTCTGCCTTGTCGCTAGATCGCAGACTGCTGTGCTGGCAATGAGGGACGCTCCGTGGGCACGGGACCCTCCCGGCCAGGTGTGGGATATAATCTCCTGGTGTGCCCGTTTGCTAAGACCCTTGGTAAAGCACAGTATTGGGGTGGGAGTTACCCGATTTTCCAGGTGTTGTGTGTCTCAGTTCCCCTGGTTAAGAAAAGGGATTCCCTTCCCCCTTGCACTTCCCAGGTGAGGCGATGCCTCGCTCTGCTTCACCTCTCGCTGGTCGGGCTGCAGCAGCTGACCAGCACCGATTGTCCTGCACTCCCTAGTGAGATGAACCCAGTACCTCAGGTGAAAATGCAGAAATCACCTGTCTTCTGTGTCACTTGCGCTGGGAGCTGGAGACTGGAACTGTTCCTATTCGGCCATCTTGCTCCGTCCCCCTGAATACTCTTGTTCTAACAGAAGGCTAATTGAATAATATTCCTACACTGGCTCTTATTTAATTTATTTTTTACTTTGTAAAAAATTTATACTTTTGTTTTTACTTTGTAAAATTAAAATTTGTAAATTTTTACTTTGTAAAAAATAAATTTAAAAAATTATTCCTAAGTAACTTTCTAACTGGTATATGCTTTAAATTACAAAAGATTTAAAGAGCATTGGATTTACCTCAGAAGTGTATCCTTCAGTATTTAAGTCAAGAAATGAGAGCTGTCCTCTGTCAGTGTGCCCACAGCCCAGCCAAATGCTTGCATTCCTGCTGTTGTGATGTGTAGCAACCATGCAGTCAACAATTACGTTTTTAGGTAATAAAATGTGTCTCGTCAGACAGACTAATTCAGCTGAATTCAAAATGTCAAAGACCTGAGAAAGTTTAAAGATAACAAAACAGTACTTATCAAGTTAACTCATTTCCCTTGAAAAATCAAACATAGACTTAAATGTTATAGCTCTGTCAAGCAAAACCAAAAACTGTTAAACTGGAACCCAACTGCTCATCAAGATGAGTGTCTAAACTACAGATACAATTACATGAAAAGGCAGATCTGTATTTCTAAACTGTACTTGATACTTTTTGGTATGTGTAGTATTTTTTTTTAACTTGAAAATCTCAAGGGTCAATTAAACAGGATTTTAGCAGAGTCAGGAGGTACTCTTCATGCAATTCTACTTTGCAGAGCCACCGTAAGTGAGAGAAAAACCCTTGGGACAACAATTTAGTTGAGCTTCTAGTAGTTGAAAGGAACAGGAATTTCAGTCTTTGGTAACAAAATTTAGAAGTCACCTCTAGATTATGTTTTTATGTTTGTCCTTCAAACACTAATGATCTGGAGAGACAGTGTGAAGGCACTGCAAGAAAACAGAACCATAAGTCAGGAAACTGGGATTAGAGGTGTGACATGGCCACTTACCCACCACTCAGGAGACACCAAGAAAGCCCATTACTCTCTCTGTGCCTCATCCCATAAAAGTGATGAGTTTTCCTGTCTTGCCTAGTATATGTTATATTTTAAAGATAAAATAAGTATGTCTAAGCTTTTTAATATTGTCATATATATATATACGCTTGTTATATATTCTGTTAAGTATAAGTGAAATACAGTTGAAAATGAAAAAAGAAAAGAGTAAAACAACAAGTTATGAAAAATGTTTACGGTGGACATAAATATAAAAGTTCATGTGACTAACATCGGTGGTAACCTAAATTTAAAAACAAGCAAGCCATGTAGAAAAGAAAGCATGTAATGTTTGATAAAGTCAACATAGTTGTACTTGACTATTTTTGATCAGAAAATTTAAAGTTAAAACTTTTCCAATTAATTATAACACAAAATCAAGAGCTCCCAACATAAAGATAACCCACGTTTATTAAAATGTGTGTAAGTATAAAATATCACAAGAGTTCTCTTTCAGATAATATGGTGGACGAGGTTACTTGGGCAAATCTTCCAACTAAAAACAATTTAAAATGCTAAATGATTTTTTTAAAAAACAATGTATTAAAAACATTGAAGATCTGACACCATAAGGCATTATCAGGCCAAAATCACAGTGAGAGACAGAAACCAGAGAGGTCAGTTGACCCCTAAAGCCAGACTTGCCCTGAAGACATTTGTCTGCCAAGACAAAGTGAGACAAAATAAATGTATACTCTTGGATGCTTTGTGGGGCCCATGGGAAAGAAGTTAGAGTCTACGGCCTTCCCAAGACAAGACAGTCTTAGTAAAGGGACTGTACCCATAAAGCTGGGACCCTAAGGGACTGCATATTCAGCATAAACAAGAAGCAGAAATCAACCTGTCCACATTTCCACCTTCACTGGTATATAAGGAAAGTTGCTTTGGGACTGTGCAGGGAAAGGGGGAGAGGGAGCAAAAGGTTGCTGAAAAATTGCTATTCACAAGCTTGTTGTCAGTACAATTCATAGACCAGATTTACATCAACTAGGCAGTTAAAAAACAAATCTCAAGCCATGAATTACATTTGAAGCAATTTGCAGCAAGAAAATCCAGCCAAAGATATGCAAGACCTATACGTAGCATTACAAAACTTTATTGAAAGACACTTGAGAAGACTTAAGTAAACAGGGAGAATTTATGCCATTCCAGAATAGGAAGACTTGGCCAGGTACAGTGGCTCATGCCTACAATCCCGGCACTTTGGGAGGCCTAGGCTGGAGGATTGCTTGAGGCCAGGAGTTCAAGACCAGCCTAGGCAACATAGTGAGACTCATTCTCTACAAAAAAAATTAAAGGAAAGGTTAACCAGGCCTGGTGGCACACAATTGGCTGATGGAGACTGAGGTGACAGGATAGCTTGAGCCCAGGAAGTCAAAGCTGCATTGAGCTGTGACCCTGCCACTGCACTCCAGCCTAGGTAACAGAGCGAGACCCTCTCTCTCTCTCAAAAAAAAAAAAAAAAAAAAAAAAAAAAGGATTCCAAAGACTTAATATCATAAGGATATCCTCTCCAGATTGTTTCCATATTAATCTAAGACCAATCCAAAGGACAATATGGTTTTTCATAAGATTTGACAGCATGAATCTAAATTTTATGTAGAAAAGCTAAGCCTAAGACTGGTTAAAATATTCCTGGATGAGAAAAGTAAATAGGGAGAGAGCATTATAAAGCTACAGGAATTAAGACAGGTTAGTACTGGAGGAAAAATAAGCGAGTTGATCAGTGGAAGACAGTGTACATGTGGATATGTGCATTATCTTTAATAAATTACAAAAGGGACACATCAGATCAATGGGACAAAAGGGGAGAAACCATTTAGTAAATCAAGCTGAAAAAACTAGTTTTCCACATTAAAAAAAGGAGTTGGATACAGATAAAAATGTCAATTCCAATGGATTAAAAACTTGTCAAAACCAAACTTTTAAAACCCTTGAACAAATCATAGGTAAATATTTTTGTGGCTCTAAAAGAAAGATGGACTCTACAACAGGACCGAACAGGAATAACTAGAAAAAGAAGGAAAAAGAAGGATTGTTAAATTTATATATATTAAAATTAAGAAATTCTGTTCATTAGTGGGCACCCTACAGCAAATTTAAAAATCAAGCCACGAACTCGAAAAAGAAATTTGCAACATATAAAACCAACAAAGGATTAGTAGGTTTTATGTGAAAATTTTTTTCTCGTTTGATTTGTAGGCAAAAGAGTCAACAGAAAAATGGGCAAAATAATGGGCAGGCATTTTAAAGAAGAGGAGAGGAGACAGGCATATGGGAGCACATGGGGTTTTGGCAATGTCCTTTTTCTGTGCCTGGGATGGTGAAAATTATAGGAGGTTTGCCTTATAAGTATTTTTAATTCTGTCTGTGTATGTTTATTTATGTGTTTAAGTATATATATATTTGAAGATTTTATATACATATGCATATATGCACATGATGTTCTGTACAAAATATTAACAAAATTTTATTATAAGAATACCTGGGCAGAAGTAGGCCTTTCTTGAGGATTTTCTTTCAAACACTTTGTAATTAATTTCTCAACCATAGGCCATGGGGTACAACCATATTCTTTAACTGGATCTAAAACATTAAAACACATCATGCTAGCATACTAAATAAGTAAGAACACTTATATTTCCCCTCAATGTTTATAAAAGGTCCAGACATTGCAAAGAAAAATATTATCTCCATAATCCTATATTTATGTAAATTTACTTATCACAAAATTAAAGCTAATTTTGTTAAATTGATCTCCACTAAGAGCTGTGGAAAAAGATGTTTTTTTATGGAATCAAAAGAGACCCAAATAACAATTTAATAAAATAACAGATTTTCATTCTATACCTGCATTTCAAATAGACTTTGGAAACACTTTTACTCATATAATAATTAAGCTTCTACTTTTAATTTTAATACTCAAAGTAGGCAAGCATTTAATCCTTATGTCCTCACAGATGGTTTGTGCACATTTGTTTTTTATAAGATGTTGCTTATTCTTCCGGTTGATGCAGAATGCAGAACTGACTTTTTTTTTTTTTTTTTTTTTAAGATAGAGTCTCACTGTTGCTTAGGCTGGAGTGCAGTGGTGTGATCTTGGCTCACTGCAACCTCCACCTCCCAGGTTCAAGCTATACTCATGCCTCAGCCTCCTTGGTAGCTGGGACTACAGGCATGTACCACCACGCCCAGCTAATTTTTGTATTTTTAGTAGAGACGGGGTTTCACCATGTTGGCCCGGCTGGTCTCCAGCTCCTGGCCTCAAGTGATGCGCCTGCCTGGGCCTCACAAAGTGCTGGGATTACAGGCGTGAGCCACTGCACCCAGCAGAGACTTGAATATTTTCACTAGAAAACTAGTAAAATAAAGGAAATACCTAGATTATATCTAAGGTTTATCCAATTAATAATAAGTTGTGTTTTGCCACAATCTTGAAGTTACACTCAAAAAAGATAAAGTTCTATTTCCTGTACATGGCACATCGTGTACACTCAAAAGTATTTTTTAAATGAAAGGGAAAGCAGAAAATATGAGAAGAGCTAAACAAATTTAAAAGCGTATTTTGGGGTGAGAACCAAAGTAATGGCTAAGGAATGAATTACAAAGTCCTCTAATTTCTTGAAAGCCTGAGACAACCATTCCAAATGAGCTTTGATAACATTAAATACGCATTTACCGATTCTTACTAAAAATTATTATTATAGATCATTCAGTCTTCCATTCCTGCATGTAAATTATTTCACTCCAAGAAAATGAAAACATTCCAGGATAATGAGTACATAGTAATTATTTATGAAAATTAAAAATCACGAAATGTGGAGTTCTAACAGCAATTTCCTTTTCTGAGTATGTTTCTAAATATAATACTAAATACACCAATATTAATTTAGAATTCTTTTAAAAAGTCTAAAATTGCTACCTTTTTCAGGTGATTTTTATTAATATGCCACAGGATTTAAGAATATTTATGCTTCAAACAAAAAATGATCATCTGTTTAAGGAATTAAGCATACAATTACAATTACATAAAAATAAGGCTGCTGATATTAAGAAAAAAATAATCTTCATTGTAGAGGAAACAGAGCTTACCAGGTAATTTTCCTTGTATTGCTAATTCATCAAACTCATTTGGAAACTTCAAACCCTCTACTATTCTACCTCCAGTTGTCAAAATGTCATAGAGTAGCAAACCAAATGAATAAACATCAGCTTGTTGATTATAAATGACATTTCCTCTGGCAACTTCAGGTGCACGAAACCCTGAAAGTAAGCAGATAAAATAAATATGCCCAACATCAGAGCTCATACATCAAGGAGGCATACACTTAGGCTCTATGCCAAACAAGAGAGTCAGGAAGAGACGTTCTAAACCAGGCTGTGTTATTTTTATAACCAGGTACCTTGATCAAGTCAATTAATTGTCCTGTCTCATAACATCTCACCCCCCGAGATTGACCTCAAAGGACAATAAAATCCTTTCAATCTTTATTATAAGTATCTTCAATCTTCAATAAAATTACCTTGAAGGATAATAAGGATAAACATTCAATGGTAAGTTATTAAGTAGTATTTCATAATTAAGAAATAAAGCTTACTAGGAAAACCTATATCATTTTTATCATTCCTAATATTAACTATTTCCAGGACAGTGTTTTAAAAACAGGAGAGACAAGCAGAAAGGAGATTTCTAAACTTCACTCCAACTCACTTTAACCTGACCAAAATTCTAACACTCTCATTATTTCCTGAACTTGTCACTTTGCTCCTTCTACCCAAAAAATAAAAAATAAAAATAAAAACAACAACTAAAACAAAAAATGCCTTCTCTCTTGGGTTCATGCCTGAAATTCTTTTAAGGGGAAATAAATCTTTTATTCCACAAGAGAGATAAATTACTTTTAAATTCTTCAGAAAAAAAGAGTGATTTCAACATTTGTGATAATAATAAAAATATAAACAACCTAAAGAAATCCAATCACAAAGGGAAATTGTTAAACAATTAAACAATGTATACCATGCAGTAACTTAAGGATCACTTTCTAAGATGATATGCTATGACATAAATTAAAAGAAAATGTAGGATAATCCTGGATAGACAGAAAGTTATCAAATATGTGGAAAAAATCAACTGAATTATTTTCTTAGCTGTGATAATGGTATTATGATCATGTGAGTAAACATCCTTATTCTTTTTTTTTTTTTTTATACTTTAAGTTCTAGGGTACATGTGGATAACGTGCAGGTTTGTTACATATGTATACCTGTGCCATGTTGGCGTGCTGCACCCATCAACTCGTCAGCACCCATCAACTCGTCATTTACATCAGGTATAACTCCCAATGCTATCCCTCCCCCCTCCCCCCTCCCCGTGATAGGCCCCGGTGTGTGATGTTCCCCTTCCCGAGTCCAAGTGATCTCACTGTTCAGTTCCCACCTATGAGTGAGAACATGCGGCGTTTGGTTTTCTGTTCTTGCGATAGTTTGTTGAGAATGATGGTTTCCAGCTGCATCCATGTCCCTACAAAGGACACAAACTCATCCTTTTTTATGGCTGCATAGTATTCCATGGTGTATGGGTATATACCCCAAAGGATTATAAATCATGCTGCTATAAAGACACATGCACACGTATGTTTATTGCAGCACTATTCACAATAGCAAAGACTTGGAATCAACCCAAATGTCCATCAATGACAGACTGGATTAAACATCCTTATTCTAAAGAAATACACACACTGTTCAGAGATGACATGGCACGATGTCTACAACTTAATTTCAGCGATTCATTCATATGCAAACAGAGCAAGAAAGAACAAGTAGGGCAAAAAGTAAATAATCAATGAATTTATGTGTAGGGTATATGAGTGTATACTGCACTATTCTTTCTTTCTTTCTTTTTTTTTTTTGAGATGGAAATCTCATTCTCTTGCCCAGGCTGGAGTGCAGTGGTGTGATCTCGGCTGTCTGCAACCTCCGCCTCCTGGTTTCAAGCGATTCACCTGCCTCAGCCTCCCGAGTAGCAGGGATTACAGGTGCCCACCACCATGCCCAGCTAATTTTTGTATTTTTAGTAGACACGGGGTTTCACCATGTTGGCCAGGCTGGTCTTGAACTCCTGACCTCAAGTGATCCACCCACCTCAGCCTTCCAAAGTGCTGGGATTACAGGCAGGAGCCACTGCACTTGGCCTGTACTATTCTTTCAACTGTTCTGTAGGCTTAAACATTTTCAAAATAAAAAGTTGATGGGAATGTACATAATTAAAATCTAAGAAGAAAACATCCCAATATAATTATTATTTCATTTGCTAAAATCTGTACATTTTATCTTCCTTTTTATTTCGAAAATTTTTACAATGAACTTATATGATTGTAAGAGTAATTTAAATATGCAGCCAGAAAAATATAACAAAGTATGAATTCATAGCCTTCAAGGAGTAAATGACTGAATTTGGAAACAGTTCTATTTCACAGAGAGACTACCAACAAAAGATGGAGCTCAGCAGTCCTCACCATGCTAGAAAAGCATGAAGAGTTGGAAGGGTGGAGATATCGAATTTGAGCATGATAACTCCTACTACACTAACCGAGGATAACATTCCCCCACATATATGCATGTAAATAGATTGTATACATAGTAACATAGTAATATAATTACATATAATTATCATATGAATTAGCATAATTTATATACTATATTAAGTTACAGATACAATGTTTCAGACCTAAATATACATTTCCTTAGAATAAGGGCATTTTCCTATATAACCATAATATCATTCTCACAATCTAAGTTAAAGAATTACGTAATTAAGATAGCTCTAAAACATATCCCTAATAAAGTGCACCTGTGACATAATGTAAACGAATCACAATAGCTCCTAATTCATCTCTCTCTACTATTTTACAGATGCTTTATTGAATATTTCATTTGATATGCACAAGAATCATCTGTGGTAGACAGATAAGGACTTTCTATTTTACAAATGACATAATCCTTTCAGAAATGTATGTATTTTCCTAAGGCCACACAGATAATGAACAGCAAAGTCAAGAGTACTTAAAAATAATGAGCTACCCACACAGTCACTAGTTCATTAACAACCTTTATGCTTCTCTTCTTAGAATGTGAAAGAGATTTGGGAGGTTTATTTAAATCTTAATCATTTATTTATTATTCATTGAGCACATTTATTAGGTATCTATTTTATCCAGGTACTATTCAAAAACTACTAAAATGTTCAGCATATTTTTTTCTTGATAAATGCACTGTTAGAATTTGGAATCACAGGCTCTTAAAGCAGGAAAAGACTCTAGGGGTCATTTCATCTAATTCTAAATTCTCATCCAGTGCACACCTCCTTTTAGAATAGATTTTACCCCTCTAGGCAACAATCCGAAGATCGTAGAGCTGTGCAGAAGGTTGGAATTTTTTTTCACAATGAGTCAGAGAACTCTGAGAAGATAACTGTGAAGATATGGAAATGAATATTTACTTCAATATGGAAATGCTTTTAAACTTCTCATCTTCCCCTTTTCAAAGTAAATATCTTCATTGGCACGATCTCTAGCATGAAAACATAGTATTATTTATAGATTCATCAAGTGCCTCAATTCTAATATAATATCCTTCTAAAAGCTTATTTAAATTCTCCCAGTGAATCTCTAGTGTTCTTGATTGCACTAACAATTTCCTGATGAACATCATGCCACTATTAAGCAGTACAGCCAGTTTGGTGCTTGGTAAATGTTCAATATATTGTTGCCAAATGAATGAATAAATGAATAAAAAATAAGTATAATTTCCCCTTGGAGAATTATCATAATGATTATAATGTTAAAATACTTGAGAAAATATGATTGTCTAAAAACTATTTTTAGAAATAATTTTTCAGAGAAGCTTGTATTTTAACAAATGCAATAAGTAAATAAATAAAGGATCCACAGATGAAGAATAAGAGAAATTTATGAATTAAGTCTGAGTATGTATCACATTGTGTACTGAAACATATACTTTATTTTTTACTTTCAGAGAAGTATGAGTAGAGTATGTTCCATAATCTCCATCAGATATTCGTGTATGTCCAGCCAGTAACATTTTATTTACCCAAAGACTGTAGTATTTATGTGGGTGTGTTAAATAATATCACATTAGTTAAACGTTAAAGCCATCAGTCAGCATTCATCTCAGTCAAAAGTGCAATTGCCACAGGACCCAGAATTAACTGTCACTCCCAACCAGATATGATATAAATATATCCATTTGACTGAGTTAACGTTGAAACTCTCCAAGTTATTTAAAGGTGAAAATATCCATACCATAATTATTTTCAAAATATGGACAGACATGGCACCACGGCCCTTGTCAATAATTGCATTGTTTCCGTTTCTGCGTCCCCAGCTATCACAGTGCTGGACAGGAGCTCTGCTCTCAAGCTGCTTGGGTATGCATTTTGTCTTACAGTTTTGTCCTATAGGACCTTGTAAATGTTTTTGATACTCTCTAAACTTTAGTCTCTGCATCTATAGACTAGAAATAGTAATAGCACATATATCAGAGGGTCCTAAGGATTGAGATGCTCAACTCATGGACAGAGCTAAGCACAAGCCCAGCACATCGCTCATGCTCTGGAAGGTTCTGCTCCTATTACAGCTGTAATGGACCCACACTCATAATGCACACACTTCGGTAAGAGTTAGTATAAAACTGCACCCAAAAAGTTTAACAAATCCATCATCTTTTGTTTCTCTAGAAGTTTCCATGTTAAAAGATGTAACATTAACAGGAAGATTCATTAAACAGAAAAGACAAGAAGATAACTGAAATTGTATGAGAGGGAACTATTTTCTTCCCAAACAGAACTGCTTTGGGGAAGAAAAAGTTTGGCGACAGTAGTACTAGTAGCAGTATTAGTAGGAGTGAGAATTATTGTTATTTAAAATTGGAGGCAGAGTTTAGGGCTAAGATAATTAGAAGTGCTCTAACAATAATAGAGTAATGATAAAGGGAAAATCTAGGTTACAGCCAGAAAAAAAAAAAAAAAAAGCTTCCAAAGTATTAAGAAGCCTGTGAGAAGAGTGGGCACAAAAGATTAGGCCCTGGGTTTCTGTCATGATCTGTCTCCATATTTATGTTACCACCATTCAATATTGGAGATTAAAGGGATCAGGAGCAATTGTGTTGCTTGGTATGAAGAATCAGATGGGTATTACATTTTAGACAGGTATTGAGCAAAACCAGAAGTCAGATACTGAAAATGAAAGGCCATGAGTCTGAACCAAGGTGAACTGAGTGGCTGCTAGCTGACCCAGACCACAGAGTAGAGAAGCAGAGCTCAAGTACAAGAGCACAGCCCATAGAGACCCGAGAGTTCCACTGTCCAATTAAGTAGACAAGGCTTCAACAACAGATTTTCACCCCATGAACAGAAAGACTGGGTTGGGAGATGCAGAAAGAAGAAACTGAGTGGTCCAGTCCACCTTCATGTCCCATGACAAAAATGAGCAGATCTTCCAAAAGAAAATCATTGTCCTGTGCCCACTTTTTTCAGGTAGGAATATATGAGGTCTATGGAATTTCATCCTTTAAGATTGTTTTTCCAAACCTCTCATTGACAATATTTGCTATTCATGGCTCTGTTGTTTTGTTTTGACTTTTTTAATAGGGAAAATTAAATAAGCTTCTTCATGTTAGAGTCACATATGGTTTAGGAGAGACTATAGAATTTAAAGCCAAATATCTCTGGATCTGGTTCTCATTCAGACTGAATTCTTATCTCGGCCAATTACTGAGTGATATTCTGCAAGTTATATAATCTCCCTGAGCTTCAGTTTTCTCATTTGGCAAATGAGAAAATAATAGCTAACTTTCAGCCCTTATCTCTTATCCTTTCAGCATGAGGATAAGAGATCTTGTCTCTAATATACCTGGCACTGGGCCTGACACACAGCACGGTACTGAAAAAAATTATAATTAACTTCATTGAACTACACAGAGACACTCTCAGCCAGAACATACACTTTGAAGTGTTTATGAGAATACACAGTCTACTTCTAAAATGTACCTATGCAAAACAAAAGAGTATATATGTATTTGGAGCAAAAATAAAACCAGGCATTGGAATCTGGAGCCATTTGTTTATCTAAATACAAAAGTTGAGTGGGCAAGAATTGAACTAGAACCTTTTCCCTAGTGAGATATCCTCTAGCATATTTTCTTCTGTGTCAAGCATGGTGATTTAATTGAGTTGCAATCATCAAGATGACGTATAGCCACCTGTAATTTTACTTACAAATAACTAACTATATAAAGTTTCCCTAAAGATAGAGTGATCCCCCCCTCCAAACAAATGCCAACCCCTAAATGTTGTATTTCCTGCTCAAACTGATGTCTGAGACAACATGTCTGTACAGATCACTGGCCCCATAACTGCTTTTTAGGAATCTGAGCTTGATATTCTGATGAATTTGAGTTGAAGTGGAGTGGGAACTGAGAAAGGGAGGGAATATTCCATGGGGTAGATAGTGATGTGCACAGAAACCCTTTGAAGGGTCAGGGCCGGCCCCCTGTACTCAAACATGTATATATTTCTGCAGCAAAATGTACGCATATTCACACTGGGCATGAGAAATAAAGACTATAATAAGCATCAACTCAGTTTGCTTAGGTTTTGACACCAAATTAGTTATTAAAAAAAAAAACTTGGGGTTTTCAGAGTTATGAAAAAGAATTTGTGGATTTCAGAGTTATGAAAAAGCATTTGTGGACCTGAATTTGATTTGCCTCACAAGTGTCAACAGTACCTAGACTGAAGTTTTTGCTGTTACTTTTTACAACCTCTAGAGTATCTAAAGAATCTAAAAATCTAACTTACAGAAATATAACTTGATATCAAACATTCTCTTCTTTTTTATTCAGTTTTTGCCCTGAAAAATTACATCAATTGTCTTTTTTCCTACAAAAGACAATGATAAAAATCACAATGTAATGCTTGCAATTTTTCACACAATAAACCTCTGTTCCCAATGTGATAGACTCTTGTTTCCTTTTGACTCTTCTGAACTCACATCTGAGGTCAGCGGTTATCCATCCTGAAGATAGAATTATGAGACAAACCTGATCACCTACCTGGTGTGCCCTCTGACGTTTTTATCCCCATTCTACAGCAGTACTGAGCAATGCCATAGTCAGCAATCTTTGCAATGATGGCAGCATTGGGATACAGTGTGAAAAGCAGCACATTGTGGGGCTTCAAGTCTCGGTATATAATCATGGCTGAATGGAGGTATCTGCCAGAAAATGCACAGGAAATCTTATTCAAATGTGATTACATTATAATAATTTCTCTCCTAATTTCCTTAAATATGCATGTCCATTATGCCAAGCATCAAAAATTCTGTGCTCACTTTGACCCTTAAAGTTAAGTGGTATTATAGAAGAAAATCAAAACATACAAGTCTAATATTACAAAGTAAAGTTACGCTTTAAAAAACGGTCAAATCTGATAAGCGAATGATTTCAATTTTAAGACAAATCTATCTCAGGCAAAGACCCAATTTTTGGAGACTTTTCTTTAGTATATATGAACAATTACTTAAAGGCAATTCTGAATTCCCTCAATGATCATGTGAATATTTTAGCTATTTCAAATAAGTTAAATAAGAATTGATGGGATTTTGTTGTACCTGCCATTTATTTAATAGTTTTGATTTTCTTAAAACCATATAGAGGTTTAGCTCAGATTTAAAATTTTTCTCTATTCTATTTACCATTGATATTTATTTTTCTGACTAAAATGTTTCCCAATGTTTGGAAAATATTTTCTACCTTTTGGATGAAAACAAATGAAAATATAAGACTTTTGCTTGCTATTAGTCTCTTCTTCTGTTTGAGTATATAATTTACCATAAACCTAATCATGTTAGATATTAAGGTTAAAAAAGAGTATTTTGGGCTGAGTTAGAATGAATAAAACATTGTCTTGGAAAAGATGATGGGTAACATTAAATTTCATCCTTTTGGAGACTAACCCACGCAATCATGAGCAACTAGAGTTGAACATTTCAGGCAAAGAGTAAAAGCTAGTTAATATAAAAAAAACAACATAAAGTTTTCATCTCAACCAGGTCTTATCCATTCTGGAAACATGGTCAGTGAGCTTACCGTGTCTCAGCTACTAATGCTATTATCACATTATATGTCTATAAAATTCTGATTTCCAACTCTGTCTTCTCTGCCCCATGATGTCAAATTGACTACAGCATTTCATGTGATGTCACAGCTATGTGACAACCGAGGTTGAAAATAATTTTTCACAAGACTTAATGGAGTTACATTTAAATTCTTTGCTTATTCGTGACTGTTGGTTTTGGCTCATATTGTATCAATTAATAGTTACTCCATTACCTAGTACCAATCGCTTCTGGAAGGATTAGAGGAGAACGGCAATGATACCCTGAACTTTGAATTGTATGATGGCCCGGAGAGTACATATTATTTAATTGCATCAACTAATACAGCAGAAGATTCTCTCTCTTCCAGGATGTAGTTGGGACATTTGACATTAGGCCCATTCATTTCAATATACCTATTTTGGGCTGAAAAAAATAAGATAAATACACTAATGAAGTTGACCTTCACAGTAAGTAATGGGCTTGAAAGAAAAATTTACTAAGGGCTTACTGAAAGGCCATTAGGTACTCTTGCCATGCTGAAGAGAAAAACTGAGAGATTAAGAATAAAAAAACTAAAGCCAAGTCATACATCACTGAACAGTATCCAAATCCTTTATAAGACATGCCTCTCTAAGTATATTTATAGAACACAGACTCAGAATACTTTCCAAAGGCTAAAAAGGAATAGTTAAGCTTAATTTGAAATAATGTCAGTGGGAAAGAGATAATATCTTGGTTAGTTAAAATGTTCAATTATAGAATTTAATCTTAAGAAGTGCAGTTTTAATAGCTTTTAATAGACTAGCAAAATAGCTTTTGAAATAAGTAAAGATCTTTCCTTCCTGACAATAATTTAGACATAATTTATGCATTGTGTAACCATGACTATTGTCAAATATTTTATTAAAACAAACTGGTTTAAATTAAGTTAAACAGTCATTCTTTGTGATTATTTTAAGAGTTGCCAAGAAACTTCTTTCTTCATAGCTTAAAGTAAACTTTATCTCATTCTGAATAGAATTATTCCAAAAATAGAATGCATTCATTCATTTGACAAATACGTACTAGGTATCTATGAGGGCCAGTCATTTAGTATACAAAGCCATCTTTGTATATCTGCTCTCTTGAGAGTGTCACAATCCAGAAGGATTGTGCTCAAACAGTCCTCAAACAGGTGTTCAAACAAGGTTCCAGAAATATGTAACTACCACATGCTAGGGAAGCACAGAGGAAGAAAAACATTGAGGTAAAGACAGCAAAGTTGAGTCTCCCACTAGACTGTAAGCTTTCAACCTCAAGAACAATATAATATCTAGCTTTCTCTCTTTAGCACCTAAGACAATGTCTTGCACAGAGCGTGTGCAAGAAACACAAGTTGGAGAAGCTAACACTTCATGACACATTTGAGCTTCACAGTAGAGATGATATGTGAGGAAATTCTTAAGAAAAATGAGCTTTCTAGGCGGACAACTTGGTGGAAAGAGAGGAATAACAAATACAATGACGGAGAGACAGAAGCATAACTGAAAATTCAAGACTGTCATCATGGCTAGAATGCAGTGTGGGCAGTAGGGTGGTAGGGACTGTAAAGGGAAGCAAGAGGCATACAGAAAGAGCTTTGATGCTATGCCAAGAGTTTGGATGCACTTTGTAGATAATTGAGAACTGCCATGGAATTGCAAGCATAAATTGATTTTTATTTTAGAAAAGAAATTCTGATAATTCCCTGGACATGCTGAACCAAGGCAGCAGTAAGCAGCATAAAAGTAAATGAATTGACTAAAAAGATAATGTAAAGTAGAGTCAAGGACCTGGTGGACAAATGCATAGTTGCTTTTCGGGAAAGGTGTTTGGCCTGGATGGGACAACAAGTATCCTGGCCTGGCAAGTGTGGGATATAGCAGAAATAATAGATTTATAGTGGGTGATGTACCAAGGCAGTACATTCCATTTTGAAGATACTGAAACACAGAAACATATAGAAAATGCAGGTGATTATATTTTCATAAGTTTTATAGAATTATGATAAAGAGTTCAAAGGAAGTGGATTGAATTGGAGAGGTAAGCTAACAGGTAAAAGCAAGATGGAGGGAGAGCATGTAACGTGAAGAAAGTTCTTGTATGTCACTCTAAACAGCTCCAGCGTTCAAGGGACTCCAAAGGAGCATGATTTTATTTTCTGTGCTAAAACATACTTGGGAAAATAAACCTTAATGCTGAGTTTTAAAAATCACTTAGTGCTGGTAGAAGATTGATAGATACTGAAATCTACTAGCCTTTTGTGATACAAAATCCAGAAAGCTTTTCTGGCATTAAGCTAAGAACAAATTAGGCAAATTATTTTAAATATGCTGACATTTCATTTACTTCATCAGAAACTGCTGGATTTGTTGTTTAAAGTAAGGTTTCACAGAACTAGAATAAGTCATTTTAGAGACAAAGTGTTTCAAACAGTGTTAAGCAAAAAAAATATATATATATATAGCAATTCTTCACTTTATAAATAAACACTTTGCGGATTTGTGGAAGAATTAGGGAAAAACTGAACCTAGAGTTAGTTAAATAAAGGAAAGAGGGCATTGAAATACAGGAGACTACGCTGCACTTTACCTACATTAATTTAAGCCAAGGTTCCCCCTGGTGTTCAAAAGCAGAAATATCAACTCAAATGCAAATCCCTGCACCCTGTTTCACTTCATAATCTGGACAGTTTTCAGTAGTTTCTGGACCCTTTCAGGAAGGGACATTTTTGGATACTACCTAAAAGGCATATTCATAGCATTTCAGAAGAGAAGGAAAGTTACATACACTGCTTTGCTACTATGCACCAGGCACTGTTTTCCTTCTTTCCTCCTTTCTCCCTCTTCCCCTACTGTCAACACAATAATTCTGAAGGCTTACTATTTTAGGAGCTAGAGATACAATGGTGAATAGGATGAAAAGTCCCTCCTTTAATGGTACTTAGATTCTGATGGCAAGACAGACAATAAATAAATTTTTAAAAAATGAAAACATAAAAAATCCTAGGCAGCAATACTCCTATAGAGGCTGGAGAGACAAAGGGTCATCGGGGACATCCTCTGTGCTGAGAGTCCTGAATGAAAGGATTCAAATAATCCTTTATAATAAGTAGAGAACATATCTGGGTGTCAGACACTCCTGAGTGAAATCAATAGCCAATATAAAGCCTCTGGTATCTGCAAGGAACCTCAGGGATAGGAGTGGCTGAGCACCCTGCCCAAGAAATAAGGCAGGGGAGGGTTGATAACAGGAACAAGGCCTGATCAAACTTTCATGTTAGAAAAATCACCCCAGTCGCTGTGTGAAGAACAGGATGTATCACGAGACAGAGATAGAAGCAGGGGACCGAAAGGCAATGAGAGATGATACTGGCTCAGACATTAGTGAGAGAAATTGTTAGAAGCATTAAGATATATTTTGGTGGCAGAGCGGAAAGATTTGCTAAAGGATTAGCTATGAGATGAGAGAGAAAGAAAAGAATGAAAGGTGACTCTCAGGTGTAAAGAGGTGACTGGGGTTGGGGAGCAATGGCAGAGCGGACATCAAGAGTTTCATCTGGAATGTCTTCCATTATTACAGAGGTCATCACAATTTTATGCATTAAATATAAGTCATGGTTCACAGACTATTTGGGAATCAGAGATATAAAATCTAAGTTACTAAGTGTGTGGAATAGTGATTAATCCCAGGCCTTTTGCCTTCAAAGACAACAGCCTTTCCACTCCAGTGTGCTCCCTCTCCAAAGCTTGCCCTGGCTGCGTGGATAGGTGTGCCTCTGAGACATGTGAGATGGTCATACCGAAGAATCCAGCGTGAATCACTCTAGTCCCCTTGAGAAGTATGGACTCATCTTTCCTCACTGGAATCATGTAATTGACACTCAATTTGATACTGTGAAGCCTAACTTATACATTTGTACAGAAGGCAGATCAGTACAGGGTTAAAATTATGGGTTCCACAGCTGAACTTGTGGGTTCAAAGTCTATTACTACTTGCTATGAGGTTCTACATGGTTTTCATACTCTTATTTTCTGAAATTACCAAATTTGATCAGGGAAATGGTAGTTTTCATCCAAATTGTTTGTAAATTGTTCCTGGGGCACGGTGTTACTGGGAAGTGTTCTCGGAACCTGAGAGTAAGTCTGGGGTCACACTTGTCATGCACTGAATATTAAACAACACGACCTACTTACCTCAAACCATCAGCCACATGGAGTGCAATCCTGTGCTGTAGGGTTCTAGTGAGGCTGGCTTTGTCCTGCTGAAGCAGGCGATCCAAGGAACCCTTGGAGGCTAACTCCATCACCAACATCCGGGGACGAATACCAGCTGCCAGCAAAGATATCAAACTGGGGTGGTGGAGGTGGCAAAGCACCACCAGCTCCTGCAAAAGTCCAAAATCATATAAGAGTAATTCACCATCAAGTCTTACCCACGTATCTCCTTCTTTAAAGTGCATCAACAGGGTGACCATGGATTTCTCTGGATGACTGGATCATAGCAAACTTTCCATTTCTTCTCTGAGTTTTTTTTACATATTTTCAGTAATAAAAAGCTGGTTTTGAAACTACAGTTGACCCTTGGACAACATAGGTTTGAAGTGCCTGAGTCCACATATACATAAATTTTCTTCCACCTCTGCCACTCTTGAGACACCAAGACCCATCTTTCCTCTATCTCCCCCTCCTCAGCCCACTCAATGTGAAGATGATGAGGATGAAGGCCTTTATAATAATCCAATTCTACTTAATGAAGAGTAAATATATTTCTCTTCCTTATGATTTTTTAAATAAAATATTCTTTTCTGTAGCTTGCTTTATGGTAAGAATGGAGTATATAATACAGATAACATCCGAAACACGTGTTAATCAAGTGTTTGTGTTATCAGCAAAGCTTCCAGTCAACAGCGGGCTATCAGTGGTTCAGATTTTGGGGAGGTCAAAAGTTATATGCAAATTTTTGACTGCACAAGGGGTCAGCACCCCAATCTTTATGTTTTTCAAGGGTCAACTGTATTGTCAGAATTAAATTGTTAAGTTCTATTTTTCCTTTGCCTCTGCTTTTGTCAGACATTTAATGTAGTGCACACAGTACAGTCATACTAATGGGCCATGTCAAACTCGTCTACTGAATTCTGGTTAGCCACAGAATCCTTCTCAGCCCAGGATTCTCTATAGCCACTACTAATCAGCTGCAACTGGCATATGAGGGAAAATCTGTCTATAATCTCTGGTTTAATGACTACAAAAGTTTACCGAGGATAACGCTCAACTTCAAAGAAATATATATCATCCCCTCCTGAAAACTCTCTGAAGACTTCTCATTTTTCTTAGATGAAAATCCCATCTACTTCCATGGCCTCACCACCTGATCTGATCATGCCCAGGCCTCCCAGACCTTCTCCTTTCCCCCTCCCCTTCATTCACCACCCTTCAGCCACACTGGCATTCATTCAATCCCAAGCTGTGCTCAGCTTCTTCCCATCAGAGGGTCTTTGCCTGTGCTGACCCCTCTCCCTAGAAATTCCTCCACCCTTCACATGGCTGAAGTCTTCTTGGCATTCAGATCTTAGCTCAAATATTACTACATCTTCGGAGTGGCCCACCATGGGCCACCCTTACTAATGCAATCCCTGGCTGCAACAATCTCTCTGCAATTCAAAAAAAGTCTGAGATATCATTTTGGCTTGAACAGAGGGATTGGCTTAGTAAGGGTGGCCCCTGGCGGGCCACTCCAAGGATGTGGTAGTATTTGAGCTAAGATCTGAATGGCAACAATCCTCTCTGTGGCCCACATCATGTGAGACTTCACAGCCTCTTTTATGACATTGTTGGGCTTGAATTCCAGATTCACTTTATACTGTATGTTGCACTTTACTCTGAAACTGTAACTCCATTGAAATTTATAGCTTATGTGATGTTAAATTGATTCATGCTTTAAACTGTGGTCGCTGTAGAAGTGCTGCTTCTTAACAACCAGCTTCAAAGATGTGGAGTAGCAGCACCCACTGATTTATCAGGAAACTGAAACGTGGAGAATTCTGCAAGCTGAAGAAGAAAGGCTGAACACCCTAAGAGGGGATTTTCCAAGAACAAAGTTTCAGACTGTGATCATATTTGCTTAGTAGATAAAATCTTTTTTTAATGCCCATGTCTGATTAGCTCAGTTGGTTAAAACTGATGAGAAGGTGTTAAGTTAGCTCTACTTATTTTCACAGGCACAGACAGAGGCCTAATCCAAATTTTCTATCCTGGAAAAGCAACTCACTGATTGCAAAGAAAAAAGAGCATAATAGTACAGTGTAACATAGATCTGCCCCATGACTACTGGCAGAATGACCATCAAATGTCATTTTTATTTCTTTATGTTGTTGTCTTTTTTTTTTTTTTTTACGAGAAGCAGCACATTATGCATATCGTTTTTGTTTTGTTTTGTTTTTTCAATTTCTTCCACCATTCCCTTAGTTTGCCTCCCTGCCTATACACTAATTGGCCCTGTAGACATTTTTAATGCACTGACTTCCATCAGAGTTCCCCCAAACACATTGTGTAAAATTTGAAATGCATGCTGACAACTAACAAACAAAGCTAAAAAATCAATTTATATAACAAATTACCTACACATTAAAAGAGATTGTGCCAGATTTGTTTCACAGATAAGCTTCTATATGCAAAATGTTTAATTTGGTTCTAGAACTACACTGTGACTGTAGTTACTAATAATTAAAATGCCCCCAGGATATTTTGTACATACATGAAATTTTCTATTACTGAGTAACTGAAGTAGTGTAACTATGTATTTTTTAAAGGTTACAAAATTTTTAGTGTAGCCACTAAGAATTTTTTTGTAATAAATCAAAGGAAAAGTAAGGATACATAGATTCCAGAAATACAGTTGAGTTCTGGTATAAGATGGAAAAATTAGCATTGAATTTTACTTCCTCTCTCACCCTATTTCTATCTCTCATTCCTAATGTCAATAAAGACTCAGAAAAAGAAATAAATCCCTAGTAGTATCCAAACAAGAGAGTACAGGAGTAACCACTGTTAACTAACAGTGTATATTCCCCTTCCTTTCCATATTTGCTGAGGTACTCAAACCTTTACCCATGCAGCCCATGGACTTTAGTTCAGGTGGAACTGACCCCAACATCAGCCTCTCAGAAAAGGTGAGAATATTCTAAGTAACAGCACCCTTAGGGCCACAGTGATCAGTTCGGTAACAGAGACCTAAAGCCAGTTAGCACAGAGCATTGCCCTGAACATAGTGCTTGTTGAGAAAAGCACAGGTGACTCAACTGGGGCTGAGAGACATTTATTTATTTAATGGGTTATTATGTAGGCCATTTGATTCCTTTGAAATGCAAGTCCTCAAAAGAGGTGCCCTCTTTTCTCCTGTACTTGGAATAAGTAATTGTGAAGCCCAGAACCAGTTTACCACAATGGGAAAAGTCATTCTCAAGAAATTAAACCAATATAACAAGGTTAAAGGAATTTTAAAGAAAATTGGCCAGAGTCACTGGAATAAACCAATCCTATAGTGAGTACCTCCCATGACTTTTTTTATGGATGAAAAGAAGATAATTTATCTCATAAGCTCATTGCAGCAAGTTATTGATCTATGAAGAGATGTAGAACAGAGTCTGAAGTATCTAGAACAAGCTTGTCCAACTCGTGGCCCACAGGCCACATGTAGCCCAGGATGCCTTTGAATGTGGCCCAACACAAATTCATAAACTTTCTTAAAACATTATGAGATTTTTTTGTTTATTTTTTTATTTATTTTTTTTTTAGCTCATCAACTATCGTTAGCCTGCCTTCCTTTGGTAGGTATGGTCTCAGCAGTCCTGGTGATCCCTGCCCATGTAACCTAAAAACAGAGTATCCCTAAGCAGTACGCAGCCCTTAAAAGTCTATGGTCTACCTTCTTGTTCAGAAAGTGGTAACTTGAACAAGCAAACCTACATAAATGTGAAGAATGCCCATTCTAGTTATCTTTGATAATCAATATAGTACTCACTTCATAGATATGAAGTCATCCAAAACTACTCAATTTGGAAAACCAACAATATAAAACAGAAAAATCAAGGTGAACCCATAGAGCAAATGACCTCAGAGAAAACAGCAATAATGCAAGTAATACAAAAAATTAAATTGCAATTGATGTGAACAGAAACACTTGAGGGTATTTCATCCAAAAATATGGCTACAAAAGAACAAGGAGAGGCGATGGAAAGAATTGTTGGAAGTGAAAAATATGATTATCAAAACAAAATTCAGCAGAAAACTAAATAATAGATGAGGCAATTCTGAAAAACAAACTAGAAACCTGCAAGAGATAGTCAAGTAAGTAACACAAATTATAGATAAAACTTGAAGAGAGAACTCAAACATGGATGAGATAGACGCAGAAGGCTTGTCATCTAATATATACTCTTGGAGCAATGGCAAGCAATAATGAATCATAAGTAACTAGATATAGGCTCCAGAGAAGGAGAGGCTTGACTGGGTTTAGCTTACTACTATATGTGTATTATATATCCTATCACCTAACCTGGTACATAGTAGCTGTCAATAAAAATGATTAATAAAGGTTAGGGAGGAAATAATAAATAATAGAAGAGAATACACAGAAGATAATTTTCACAAAAAAATGAATTAGATGGAATGAAAAACAACCTACACACAAACATATACTTGTGAAGGTTCAGAACAATGAAAACAAATGAAATTCAAAAGATCAAATTTTCAGTTTTTAAAATGAAATTAAAGGTAGCTTAGATAGGAGCAAACATGACTGACTGCAGACTTCTCATTAGCAACAGTGGGCACTAAAAATCAGCGGAATTTTCTTCAAATTTTGAAGAAAAATTATTTCAAACCTAGATTCCTAAAATATAAAGTGTGATAACATATCCACCACATGGGAGGGCAAAATTAAGATATTTTTAACATGTAAGGACTGAAAACATTTACCTTACAAACACCTTTTCTTAAAAAAATTATTCAAAGATATTCTTCAACAAAAACTAAGGACAATTCAACCAAGAGAAGGCATGGAATCCAAGAAACATTGAGAATAATCAAAGAGGGCAAGGAAACTAACTCATAGATTAATCAGTGCGCAAGCAGCCTAGAAATCCATCTCTCCTGTTTAGAGCAGTAAGTCATGTGCTGAATGATGAATGTCTTCAAGAAGAAAGTAGATTCTGTTATACAAACTGTATGATTAAGAACTTAGAAACACTTGAAGGCATGATGAAAATATCTTTTCCTGAAGTATGTTTTTTAAAATTTATATATATAATCAGAAAACCTCAAAAAGCTACATAAAATAAATCACCACTGGTACTCAGAAGGTTAAGGTGGGAGGATCACTTGAGGCCAGGAGTTCCAGACCAGCCTGGTCAACCTAGTGAGACTGCGTCCCTAAAAACAATTTTTTTTAAATCAGGGTAAAAATGTGGCCTGAATTAAAATATGCCCTTATTTTTATAGACTGATGATAAATACATAACAATAGAGGATCCGTTTGACTTTGTATTTGGAATGTTACTATTCTATTAGGAAAAGAAGTTAGTGACAGAAGGTTGCATTTCTTTGTCTAAAAGTAGAAATATTTTGGTTCTGTACAAATAAAAATATATATAAATGGCATTTATTGGTTTTGTCCTCAGAACCAAACTATAGACAAAATGTGAACAATTTAATTATGAGCACAGAACAGAATATAAACGTTATAAACTTTCACTACATAAAAATAATAGAATAAATTAGGGAATGTGAGAAGGTGATGGGAAGAAGAGAAAGAATGGCAGTAATTTTCCTCATCTCACATAGCAAGGAGTCAGTCCATGCTGTCTAGAATTGGTGTACTAAAAAATCAAAAGTTTTGTAAATCATTCCAAGTTATAATTGTTACATATGAGGAAAACTAATTTAACCAATTTTAAATTTTAGGAAGTGGGCAGGGACAGGAAGTAGGAAATAGGATAAGCGTGCTGACTTTTCCATCTTTGTAGCAAGTAATCAATAGCGTTCTTATTGAAGTGGATAAACCCAGAAAAGAAAGGTGCAAGCTTATCAGTGAGAGTTTTGGTTTAAGATTTCTCACCTTCAATCAAATTAGCAATGTGAGGTCATGCATTAAACTTCTTCTTTCACTCTGAAAACACGGAAGTCATGTTCAATAAAAATAAAAATCATTCTCTCCCTAGACCAGAAATGTAAAAGATAAACACTCTGAAGAAAATAGAAGGTGAAGTCAGGAGCTTGCTAGGCTTCAAGGTCTGGAAGCAAGTGGAGGCAGCTAGGAGTCTGACTACTGTGGAGCACCGGGGACAAAAATATGGCGCTGAAAAATCCCAAGTTTCTACATTTCTAACAATCTCCTGGATAATGCCTGGCTACTTATCCATGGAACACATTTTGAACAGTAAGGTTCTAAAGTAAAAAGAGGAGGGTAAATGAGTCTTACAAAAGTTTTTACAACATACTATGTATCACAATTATAAGGATTCTCAGAATATAGTGCGTTGTTTCTCAACAGGAGAAATAACACAAAACTTTCTATTCTACAAAGAAAAGACAAACTAGAATTGCATAATTAAACTCAAGTAGAAATGTGGTCATTATTTTGCATTTTCACAACTGTACACAAAATAAGAATTCCAGCAGATTAATAATGTGTAATTTAATATAATTATATTACTGAATTTCTTACTTGTCTTAACAGCCTAAGTGATGTGTGTTTATTAAAAATCTTCACAGCCACTTCTTCTCCTTCATAGGCTGCTCGATAAACTGATCCAAAACTGCCATCACCTGTTGAAAAGAAAATAGAAAGCACTTAAATTAATCTGTCCAAGCAAAAAAAAAAAAAAAAACTAAATAAATTATATCTGTTTTAATTATATCTGTTGTATATTTGAATAGAAATCTGATCTACTTGTTTCATTGAATCAAATCTCCTTTAACATTTCCTCTTCCTTCTACTCCGAGAAAGATACATCTAAAGATTTTGTCCTCAACCTTCCCATCTTTCCTCTACATATAACCTGCTCAATTACGTCATCCACTTCTGTGATTTCATCTATCCCTCTAACGTAGATAATTTTCACATTTTCACTTACAGCCACCTCCTAAGCACTCTTCTACACTTCTAACTTTGTGTTGGATATTTCACTGGTATGCCCTTCCAACTCAATCACAGCCTATCAAAAGCCACATTTATTATCTTTTCTCCTAACAAGTTTTTATTCTACCTTCCATATAGCTGATGATAACAAGACAAAAGCTCTTTTTGAGGTCTTTCTGGAGTTAAAATTGATGAATCATTTTAACTCTTGCTCCGGTCTAACCCCACGGCTAACGCTGGCAGTTCACTGTGCAGCCTCATTCACATTCCCTTCCTCTCCATTTCCACTACCACCACACCCATTTGGTGGCCTCAGAGCCTTCTGCTGAGTCCCAAGAGGCCTCCTGAGTTCCTTACTTCCAACTCATTCTCTCTCTCGTAAAATTAATTTTC
This sequence comes from Chlorocebus sabaeus, assembly GCF_047675955.1. Lineage (NCBI taxonomy): Eukaryota > Metazoa > Chordata > Mammalia > Primates > Cercopithecidae > Chlorocebus > Chlorocebus sabaeus. The sequence goes on along the minus strand of NC_132914.1, from coordinate 37,738,058 downwards.
CTATCATTCCACTTTGATTGTGTCATTCTCCTGCTCACACACAAATTATTCCATGTTGCCTATGAAACCAAATCTAAATTCAGCTCCACAGTCATATTGTGGCCCCTAAATCCTTTTAAAGTTCTCTTCTTGTTCTTCTCATTCTCAAGGCTTGATGAGTTCAGTAGCTTTCCCTGCCCCAGTCCTGGCTGAACAATACATCTGAGGAGCTTTTTAAAACACTAATGTCTGGATTCAAAGATTTTGATCTAATTAGTCCCAGGAGAAAATAGTTATCAGATTTTTTCTTCTTTTAATTCTATATTTAGTAGAGTTAGTAACGAGTAGGTAAGGTTGAGAACAAGTGCTCTAGACAAACCGGAATAGCCAAAATTTCCTGAGCGTGCTTTGTACCCTCAAGCCTCCATACCCTTGATGAGCTCTGCTACTCCATCATCTCCACCTCCAGGGAGTTTATCAAGCCTACAGGGACCAATACATACCAAGAAATAGAGGCCTGCCTCAGAAACTGATCACAATCAGCCCCATGGACTGTTACTCTCCAACGACATTCAGCAAATCCTGTTTGTACAATATTTATGGTTCTCATGTAGTGCCTTGAAATGTAGTCACTTGATGGATATAAGTGAATTCATGCAAAACAGTCTATAACAACTTGTAATTTCCAAGTAGTGAAATTACACATCTATGGAAAGCTTCTACCTATTTGTTTATTTTTTATACATCTATAATGAGCATATATAATTATATTTTATGCTCAGAGACAGAGTATATTAAAATAATTAACTCATTTGAGCATGTCTTTCTACTAGATTGTAAATATGTTAAAAGTATTATTTGCATCTTATCAGTCTTGGTATTCTCTCATTCTGTCCCTCCAGTACTTAATAAATATTTGACTTTTAAAAACTATTAGTTAGGATTGTTGGTATTGAGAGAGTCTCAGGGGAAACTGTTATATATTGGAATCAGAAATAGAATCGGGTAAACAGAAGAGGGAAAAGAGAAAGAAAGCAAGTAGAGGGGAAAGGGAGAGAATGGGTCGGAGAGATGGAAACATATAATAGATGCATCTTGCTCTGCTTCCCCTCAATCTGGACAGCTATCAACAATAAAGAGAAATTGTAATGGAGCATAGAGAAGTAAGATACTCTAGGGAGATACATCAAAATTTCAAGATGGAGTAGGGATTTCTAATTTTTAAAGCCCTTCTCTATTTGAGAATCACCGCTGCATTAATATAGAGTATGGATTGTCATGTCTTTCAGGTGACTGAGAACAAAAATAAAGTTAAGGACTACTATTGTGTATTTGTGATATCCAGGTTGGAAGGAAAATTGAAGGCAAGGAAATTTTCCTAACCCCTCAAATCACACCATAGAAGTAGAAGTACCTGTCTTGGCTCTCCAGAAAAATAAATAGCTCCACAAAGAGGAAATGTACCTTGTAGCTTCTTAGATGCATGAACAAAATCCCATACATTTATATTTTAAAATATATTCACAAAACAAGTCTATTCATATCTATTAAGGTGGGTCGGATTAGTCACTGCATAATAGTTACTGCTATCTGGGAAAAAGAGAGTTTTCAAAAAGCCTGAATGCACTGCTGCCCTACAATAAAAATGGGAAGAGGGAAAATGGAGAGAGGCACAACCTTCTCCAGATTACCCTAATATAAAGATGCTGGAGTCTCTACCTGTAAAATGTTTTTAGAAGGATACACCTAATTTGTTAAATCACGGATACTCAACCCTGCCCCTTATCTTTGGCAACATCCAGAGACATTTTGATTGTCACACCTGAGGGAAGAAGGGGAGATACTACTAACATCTAGTGGGTAGAGGCCAGAGATGCTGCCAAACATCCTACGATGCACCTCAATAACAGTCATCCCAGCCGAAATGGCAACAGCTCAAAGACTGAGAAACTCCTATCTAGGCTGCTTTCTGTAAATGAACATGGGATTTATGGATTTATGGGACATAGGTCTAGAGAAGGGAGAGTAATCACAAACATTTTCTTATCTGTGTAACTAAACAGACTTTGTTTATTTGTTTCTGTTTTGTTGTTTTTGTTTTTTGAGATGGAGTCTCACTCTGTCGCCTAGGCTGGAGTGCAGTGGCACAATCTCGGCTCACTGCAACCTTCACCTCCCAGGTTCAAGCAATTCTCTGCCTCAGCCTCCTGAGTAGCTGAGAGTACAGGCACCCGCCACCACACCCGCCTAATTTTTTTTGTATTTTTAGTAGAGACGAGGTTTCACCATCTTGGTCAGGTTGGTCTTGAACTCCTGACTTCGTGATCCACCTGCCTTGGTCTCCCAAAGTGCTGGGATTACAGGAGTAAGCTACTACGCCCGGCCAACTAAACAGACTTTGTAAATGACGTTTCCACATACACTACTCAAAACGTGTCCATTCATCTGAAACACATTTTAATGCAGGAAAAAGAAATATTTTAGGGATCTGTGTCTGACAGTTTGGGATTTCTTCAGAGGAAGGATGCACTATGTCTGGTACTTTCCTGTATACCTTGAAGTTTAGGGTTGATTAAAATGTAGGATTCAGCATTGACGATTCAGCATTTTGTGTTAATCCTCTATTACTAATACATTAACTTCCTCAGTTCCAAAGCATTTAAATTCATCCTAAACTTCCCAATGAATGCCAATATGAAAAGTATAAAGGTGTTTATTTAGCTTTAAATATCATGTCCCAAATTTTGGACAATTTTTTGCTAAGAATATTATGTCCTGACTGACAGATTTTAGGCATTATCTCTGGGGTAATTTGATTAAAATTAAACTAAACAACAACAAAAACTAAACAAAGTAAGGTCAAAATTGTCTTTAAATGCTTTATATTAAATCAGTCTAATGCATTTCGTAGTTGTCTCAATGACTCTCTGGAATCTTTAAAACTTGAGTACATCAGCCTACTGTTAATAATAACATACTGTATACTTGTAAATTGCTATTAGAGTAGATTTTAAAACTTCTCACCACAAAAATATGTATTTGAGATAATGTATATGTTAAATAGCTAAACTTCTCCATTCCACAACATATACATATATCAAAACATCATGTTGTACACCATAAATATATACAATTTTTACTTGTCAATTAAAAAAATAAATTTGTATAAAATATATTAAAAAAAAAAAAAACAATAACCGAGGAGTCAGATAGATCATGGCATCACAGGCCTTGTAAAGACATTAGCTTTTATTCTGAGAGACATGAGAAGCCACACATGTAATCTACGGAATGACATACAGTGACATATCTTATGTTGACTGCTTCTTTCCCAAAGTAGTTATGATGCATACATTTTTCATCTTCTGAAGTGTATGAGCATTTTTAAAAAACATCTTTTAGGCCTAAAAATCCATGTACAATGATAGGACAGGTCCAGGAAGTCAAGATACAAATGAGAATATTGGAACATGGTTACCATGACTTCACCTTTTCTCAATGAACACCTAAACATGCTACATGAATTCAATGATTTCCATCATACTCTATTGAAAATAACTGATTGAATTCATGGAACCAACAAATGTAAATTGTTCAGCACACCAAAAAAAAAAAAAAAAAAAAAAAAAAAGAATTTGAGTATATCACCATGTGACACTTCTGACTTCTGAATTTCAAGGCTTTTTATGAATATTTCTATGAGAATTCAGCATTGTCACACTCAGTCATAAAACCCCTGCTATGACTACACTGAGGTGTGCTTCCTTTACCTATTCTGTCATTTTAAATATAAAATCTGGCTGCTTCACTTAACTCACCTGAAAACCTTCTTATTTGCCTCCCACAGCCCTGGCAATTAAGGCAAATACAAAGCTATATTTCATAAATATTTGCGCTTCCATGATAATCTCATCCTCATCTTGATCCTAGTCTACATGATTATATGCAAAGCAAATTCCAGATGTGTAACATGATATTCCTTTAAAATATATCATTCCAAATAAAAAACATTATAATATATGAAGACAGTAAAAATCTATGACAATATAATTATGAGATCTATTTTCTAAATTATAAGGAGAAAAATACATCCTAATTTTTATTCTCAAATTAACAAAAAGAATTACCTAGGAGAAACTCTGGAGCTTGTTCAAATTCCAGCTCATCATTATTCAACATAATATTTCTAGGCAGGTCAGCCAAAATCAAGTCAGGGGCAATCTGAGATATTGGAATGGTGAGCCTTGGTTGATCTGGATTTACTAAGAGATCTCCTGAAAAGTAATAAAACATTTTTTAAATAAAAACAACATTTAAGGAGATACATAAATCTGTGGTTTTGATATGAAAAAATAATGGAATATTTTCTATAATTTCTAACCCCTCCCTTTCTAACCAATCCTAGATTTCTCTAGAAAATTTGAGAACATTTTAAAGATTCACTTAATATCTATCTACTTGGAATTTCAAAAATTTATTCCTATGTTCACTTGTAGAATTCTGAACTGCTGCAGACTACCAGACATCTGACTAGAAAGTTATCTATTCTCTGCTTTTGCCACATTCATGAAGCTGAAGCTGTTATTATATGGCAGACCTGTTAGTAAATTACATCCATGTATTGTCCATTTGAATCTTTATAACAATTTGATGAGATAGATGTGGTTGGTATTCCTATTTCACAGATGAGGATATGTTGTTCAATGAGCCAGCATTCAAACCCTCAAAAACATTTTCTGAATCTAGAATACAAGATTTTATTGATAATAAATATAATCCAGTTTTCTGAACAGTCCCTATAATTGAATATACTATTTTTCAACTCATCCTTTATGAATAAGAATATTTACATTTAATAAAAGTCATTTTGTAAGTATTGAAGGATCACTTAAACACATTTGTAAGTTGTTTCAAAACATACCTTCCTCTGCTTTCTTCATCAAGTCATCAAGTAAGATTTTTTGATGCTCTTCACCATCATTAAAACTATATAATGCCCATTTCTTCAACAGAGTTTCTCCTTCACCACAAATATCAATCTCCAGCAACCCAGGAAACCATTCCTCCATGAGAGAATCAATGTGGTCCACAACTTGGCCCAAAAGAATACAGCCTACATGATTGAAAACAGAGCTCAACGTCTTGTCTAAACCTCATACTGTCACAAAGCTTTAAAGTAAAGGTTTTTTGTTTATATACATTTATTTTTTTAAGTTTAGATTTCTTTAGTGTTACAATTGAAGCATTTAAATTGATTTCCTTACCTTTTCTACAAGAAGGAACTGTAATTTTTAAGAAACTCTCTGGGTGATTGTCTAAGACTTCAGATCCCACCAGACAATAAGCTTCAGGAGACCAATTTAAGTAGATGCCTTGTCGCCAATACATTCTGTTTGGGCGAAGTGCTCGTTCTAAAAGAAATTTAAATGGATCCAAATGGAGCTGTTTATTAACTGCTTCCTAAATTAAAGGGAAAAAATCTACTGCACACACCACAAGTGATTCTAATACAGATCTACTCATTTTGAAAGAAAGTATTGGGTTGTTAATGATATGAGTCCTCATCCATATCTATTAAATATTTTATCCATAACTTTACAATAAAACCAGTTAAATCCCCTGTAGATTAAGATCCATTTCAGGTTGATGCTGTTAAGCAGTTTAATAGGCTTAACCGATGACGAAAGAGAATCATAAATCAATCCTCAAAATTTTCAAAAAGAAATTGATTGTGCTAAACCCAAAACTTTCTGAACTTTTTAATGTAATGTAACTACCTATATGTTGATTAATTCCAATCAAGGTAAGGTTTAATTTGGAAACCTGTAACACCTGTGTAAAGCTAATTTTAATCCCCAAAATGGTATTTTCCCTTTGCAGTACCAAAATGTCTCTATTTATTTTAGAAGAAAGAGTTAGCATTATAAACACCGGATTTGCTCTTTTCTTTGTAAATGGCTTAGTGGCTGTGCAACAGAAAAGAGATAATCACACTCCCTACAATGTAATCACGGCCAAGAGCTGAGTGAGCACCTAAGGAGTTTTCTTCCTGACAAATTGGATGAGGTTATATGTGCTTGTGTATCTTTACATTGCCTACTCCAAGGTTTTATGAGCTTATTTTCTAATTCTTCAGCTGCCTTCCAAACAAGTAAACTCTGAGAAAATGGCATATTACTTTTCATATGCCATCTCCCTAATTTCTCTAAATATTAAGTCTTCATTAAATACTCACCTCTCCCTGAAAGCATGTAAGGTGAAATCTCAAGTAATCGATTGATTAACCTCGACCAAAATCCCATTGGAAAATAAGGCATTTCATATAGTCGGATGATAATTTCAGAGTTCTCACAATGGGGAAGCTCTATCACAGGCCTGTGGTCAGACAAACTAAAGGCAAAAGGACACTATGGTTATACAGCCTCACAGAATACCCAAAAATGTTGAGCAAATGATTTTACTGCTTAAAATCAATGAAGGTAACCACTCCAAGCAACTGTAGTCTTTTTGTAACATTGTTTCACATGTTTTTCCTACACCAAAAATTCAGAGGTCATTAATCAATTCAAATGCATGCTCAGATGTAGATGCATGAAATATTTTTGGTAATCCCTGTGCACTAATACATAAATTATTATAATTAGTTATGAATAGACAAATGTAATCTTACATAAATCCTGAAAAATACATGTCCTAGAAAAAAAGTGTATATTTATTTTTACAATTGGCTGCATCCATCAATCAATGTAATTTGCACATTTCAACATCATATTACTTTATAACATTTCCCACTTCCTTATAAAGCAGTAGGACAGCCAAATTATAGGCTAAAACTTAGGCATCCACTATGATGCCATAAATGCTTTTAAAATTCTGTTGAAAACTCACTATCTTCTCAGAACTTGCTTAATAAACTCTCTCAGTGTTGTTTAAGAACACACACGTACATAAACAGGGACGCACACACCCACACATACACACACACACATTTATCTCTAATATTTACCTTTCTTAAATAATTTAAACAGTGATAAGTCAACTAGTAACTATATATATAAAATAAGTTTTACTATATCTTTAAAGTGTCAGATGCAATGTTTCATTCCAAAATAAATATGTCAGCAGGAAGTTTACACTGGAAGCAAAATATATTTATTTATTTATTTAATACATCTATTATAGACTACAGTTACTTTGACAATTAAAAGAATAGATAGTGAATTTCCATGTAGCAATTATTTTTTAAGGTTTTCTTTACCTGCTTGGAACCAGCAAATATTCTTCTCCTATTGGCAAAGCAATCTGGAATTTTTCTAGGAGCTTAAAATACTGTGACATGTAGTTCTTTGGAAATCTCCTTTTCTTCGAAAGAAATTTTTCCACATCTCTACGTGAAATAATTCCCTTAGGGTGTTTTGGACAACCTTCCACTTTCACTGTCAAAATCTGAAAGATTGAGTCATAAATAATCACTAGAATTTATTTTCTGAAAGGTTGCAAATTTAAAGCATTTTAGGTCTCTTTGCTCAGTGAAAGTAGTCAGAAAGATTTTAATGTTTTCAAGTGCAACAAAGTACCTAATTTCTCTAGCAACTATGTGGCCTAGAAGCCCAGAGGGACATTCACTCTCAAAAAAAAAAAAAAAATTGTTAAATTAAGGGAGTTAATTCAGATTGGAAATCATTGAACTTCTCTGGAACCAATGAACATCAATATTTCCCTAGCTTCAGTGAAAAGATCAATCCAATACCTTACTTCTGTTTTGCAGTCTCATCAATAATATATTCCCAGGAAAATGATCTTCCAGACAATTATCAATACAGGTTTGAAATAGAAATATTCTTCACATTTATATACTAGGAGAGGGTTTCCATGAATAGGAAGACAGACGGTGTAGTAGAGTTTCATGATTCTCAAAGTAACTACTGCATTTTGATGGATTCTACTTGCAGGGTCTGGGATGAGGTTTGAGAATCGGCTTTTTTAGCGAGCAACCCTGATGATTCTAACACAGAGATCATACTTTGAGCTTTGAGCATTGTCATGGCAGTTAAAAATCAGAACCTAGATTCAAATCCAGGCTCTGCTACTAGCTGTGTGACCCTGGGAAAGGTATTTGATTTCTTTAATGCACAGCTTTCTTCTCTGTAAAATGAGACAGTAAAAGTGATCATCTTAGATTGCCCTGAGAATGAAATAACACATGCAAAGCCCACAAAGTACATATGACAAATTGTAACATATTTATCTATATATTCCAATTTATTTTGCTTTTCAAATTCACTTTAAAAAGAGGTTTGTATTTAATTTTCTTTGGTAGATCTATAATGTTCAAGGAATACTTAAACAGAAGCAAACATTATTTATGCTATCATGTAGTTGAGTGAAATACCAGGTTATAAAGTCCTTAGGCCCAAGGACTTGTCTTACCCATCTCTGTATTTCTATTTTGTTTGCACAGTATTTATTGAATCAATGAATGCATGATTGATTGCACATATTGGTATTTAATGACAGCGTGCAATGGGCCTATAAATAATAAAAACTGTTGTTTAAGACTTCTCCCATGTTGTGTACTTTATAGCAATTCCAGATTGCTGCTACAATTCAGGTGGTAAAGAGAATTGTTTGCTCTTTTAGTGTTTTTTAAGTGCTAAGACCTTTTTCTGACAACTCATCTCCAACTACACTTCATATTTTCTTCGTAGCACCCACTCAACATATTATATGTTTATTTATTACTACTTTTCTCTCATTTGAATATTAGCCCTATGAACGTAACTCATAGGCCCTGGAGTCAAACGACTTGGTTTGAAATTCTAACTACCTCTTCCTGAATGTGTACCATTGGGTAAATTATTCAACCTCTCTGTCAATCAGTTTCTTCATCTGTATCACAGGGGGTTAATAAAATACCATTTGGAAGTGTTGCTGTGAGAATTACATGAGATAATCTTTGAAAAGCACATATTAACCTCATGTGTGTTAGCCATTATTATCTAGTTAGACTAATTTATTTTACTAAGATACATTTATTTTTTAAAGAGTTTGTGCTTAATTTTCCTAGTGGATCTATAGCATGCTACCACTATTTGCAGCAGAAGTTTCCAAAGATGGACACATCATTTCTATCCCTATACACAGGTGCTATTCATATGGAGTCTATTTCCCTTCCCCTTGATTCTGAGGTAGGTTTGTGGTTACTCTGGTTACTAGAATGTAGCAGAATTAATACTTTTGCCAGTCCTCGGCCTAGCCTTTAAGAGGACAGAAAAATTCTGCTTCATTTCTCTTGGTAACCAGCCACCATGAAAGATGTCCAATTACTCTGTAATCACCACGCCACGAGGAAGCCCAACCTAGCCATACGATAGGCCACATGGAGAAGCACCAATACTCCAAAAACGTGCACGTACCTTTCTTGCACTTTCCAGCTCAGTTTAATGAATGAAGCCAAGTAAATGACCCTTGCCAATACCATGTGGAGCAGAACCACGCAGCTGAGCCCAGTCAAGCCACAGAAGAACGAGAAATGATAAATTGTTCACATTTTAAGCCTCCAAGTTTTGAGGGGGTTTGTTACGTAAGAATAAAATCTGCAACATTATCTTGACTTTATCACCTTTAAAAGAGCTCCTAACATTCCTTCAACCTAATAACCTGAAGAGCTAACTGATGCCTTATTCAAGGAAAGAGAATTTTCCAAATTCCTTTGTATTTCTCCCATGTATTTTTATCAAGGTTAAATTGCCATATAAGCTTTTTAATGTTCCACCTGATTAATTCAATAGGTCCCTTTCATATCTCTTTTATCATACCGTTAAATGAGTCTTGTAAGCTTCTACCTGCCTTAATGGTACCTTTTTAAAATTAGTTTAGTGACCTTACAGCTCAGGGCACATAGAGTGGGTGGGCTCATTAGAGCTTCTGCACCATGAAATTATTCGTGCCCTTGCCTTCATTCATGAAGGTGAATACTCTTATTTAGTTTTGCTAATAGCTGTCAGACAAGTTGCTCTTGGTTTCACTTGATTATTTAGAGCTTTCATTTCCTTTAAACCTTAGTGAGAAAATGACATTATATTTCAATTTATTGGCATAAATAAAAATGATGGTACTTCTTTTTTAGGTTAATAAGAAATTTAAATTATCATTTTATTGACATTTTAAATCTGTCTTTCAAAGTAACTTTGAGTGGCTCAAATTAACTTAATTTTTACTTAAGTTATCATATTTATAACTATGTTAATGAGAAGAACTTTCATGGATTTTCAACTTAATTACTCCACAAAATCTTTAGGAATTTTATTGCAGTCATAGTGAAAATCTGCATTTTTTTAAAAGGGGGATTCTGATGCAAACCTCTTCCTTATTCTACTGTACAAGATATGCCCACCCTAATGTTCACATGTGTGCGATTTCAAGTGTTCCATAGTGACATGGGAACACATCACTTTAGGGAGCAACTATAGCGTTTCCTTGACTATATGGAGTTGAGTTACCTCCTGATAGCTACCATGTGCCAACTAGGACAACAAAATTGCTGGATATATTTAAAACTTCCTTTGCTGTACAGGATGCAGCTACCTACACATCTTTTTTATTTGTGCCCATAAATGACACACTTTCCAAAACTACGTGAGTACCTCTTTATAGTTCTGAATTTTTTAAAATTTCCTAATTAACATTCTTTAAATTACCAAACAGATCCAATATAAAATTAGCTAACATTTACCCCTCACTTACACTGAACTAGGGAGGCAATATAGAGGACAACTGTTATTTTCCTTATTTAAAAAATAAGTAAACAAAGGCTTAATGCATTAAGAAATTTCACAGAACTAATAATTAATTACCTCAAGTAAGTGCTCTGGGTCACATTACTGTCTCCATTACTGTTTAATAATTGAGTAAAATCACACGATCCATGACAATATGTGCAGAAGGTTGAAAGTCTAATTTAAAAATACCTCCCAAAATAGCAATAACTAGCACACTGCAAATAATCACTGACTGCAATGTTTCAATATGCTCTCGAGTTCCCTGGTACTGGATTTAGCCTCGACTGAGTTCTCTCTTCACAATACCTTCCTTTTTTTCCTTAGATGGAATTTAGGAACAATTATTCAAGACTGTCTGAGTGAATTTAATTACCTTTATGGTTTAATTGGAAGAGATATCTCTAATATAAAAAGATATAATAATTTTAGGGACTCGGGCAGCCACATGCAAAACTATAAATTTTACTCATCAACAAATCAGAAGCTTAATGTTTCTCAACTAGGGTCATTTTCACATTCTCCAAGCAATATTTAGCAATGTCTGGATACATTTTTGCTTGTCACAGCTAAAGGATATTACTTACATCTAGAATATAAAGGCCAAAAATGCTGCCAACATGCTACAAAGTGCAACAAAGAATTATCTGGCCCAAAATGTCATCATGCTGGGGTTGAAAAGCCCTGAGGTAGTGTGCTTTGCTCAAATGGTCTTTTATGTCAAAGCTACAGAGATGGTTTATTGTAACTAATTAAACTCACTGGTAATGGATTATCATTCGGAGAAAAAAACATTTTCCATGTGAAATATAAGAAAAAAACAGCTATAACCAACGCCATCCAAAGTTTTCAAAATCGTAAGCATTTAAAGTTCAGATCATTTCACTTAAGTCAAAACTCCCCTCCATGTTATCTAGATAGAGGTTTCACAGGCTCAGCAACCCAATTTTCTTCTATGTGTTTACCCCAAGGATTTCCACAAAGCCTTCGTTCAATTGACTAATTCAGTAACCAAACTGATGACATCATCAGGATCTAGTAAAGCAGCATGGGACAGAGTGATATAAACATCTGTATGTGGCTTGAAAACCAAGTCATGGAAGTGAACTCAAGACATCTTTCCTTCTTCCATGAAGTTCTTCAAGTAGTCTTCTATGTGAAATGTTCCACAGTCTTCTAAATTCACAAAAGTTTCTGCCTTAACTAAACCCAAACTCTAAAATGCTCAATGCTCTAGGCGCCATCTGTTCTATGCTTTGACCATAACCCCCGTGCCACAAAAATAAAAGACACCAACCTGTGCCATGATTTTACAAAGCCACTTGGGTTCCACAAAATACAAGTCACTTAACTGCAGTGCTGGGTCTTGAAAATGAAGAAGGACTCCTGTAGTAAAAATTCATCAAACAGTGAAACATGGAATGTGGAACAAATATCAAGGGGCTTTAGAAAGAATCTATTCCAACTTCCTCATTTTACAGGTAAAGAAATTTCAGCATACCTAGTGGCAGAGCTGGGACTAGAAGCTGTGCATCCTATGGTCTAAAGTCCCAATATTATAATGGAGTATTTTTAAACTACATAAAACAATCATATATAAACATATTTGAGACACTGATATGCATTACAAAGCATATTTCATGCATACATAGAAATTCATAATTTTCTGTTTTGCTTGCTGAATAAACACTACAAAGACATGTTTTATTTTCAAATACAGATAAGAAACACAGCATATTTCAGCATACCTTAAGAACAATGGGGAAAAGGAACAGATCATAAACCACAGGAAGCTATTTTTCACACAACAGAATCTAGGGATCAAAAGCAGCTTCCCAGTCACTTACTCTAGTACTATCAAACAACTCACACAATTCTGGCAAAGTAATATGATCAAGTACACAAAAAATTAGCACTGAAGTTGGTTTGAGAATTTTCATCTTTGAGATCAATATTTGATGAAAGAGAGCTAGATCTTCCACTCAGCAGCTGCATCATCTCAGGGAGCCATTGATTCTCAAAGCGTCCCAGTTAGACCATTCCAACAATAATTCCCCTTTGCAATATAAAAATAAGTTTCACATGCACTAAACTCATTTGACATTATGGAAGGATATGGTTGTGCTCGGGGTTCCACAGCTCCTGAATAGTACAAGTAAGTTCTAGAACCCAAATATTTTAACTCCCACTCAGGGAATCTTTCCACTACTTTACTCCTAGGTGATTTCTAAATTTGTTCTCTTACAACATGATACATGATTCGTCATCCACACACATGATGATCCTCCAAAAAGAAAAAAATCAGTGGCCTATTAAAGAACTGTATGGATATTCTCTCAGCTTTGAATGTGAATTCTATACAAGATTTAGAAACACTTTTATAAGTTATTACAGCTGAGCTTTGAAAATAAGGAAAGAAACACACAAACCTGATTCATTTAGAAAGTGAACTGCGTGAGGAAGCTCATTTTCATCTAACTGCAACTGATTTTCTCTCACTAGTTGTAATAATCGTTTCTGGTCAATTACAGGAAATTCAATTGGCACATTTTTACGCTCCGATAAAATGATTTTCTCAAGTTCTACATAGCAGTCTGGAATCAGCTGTCCAACAACAGGCTGATCTCGGATCTATGAAATTACAAATGACAAGCCGTAAAAATCTATTTTATTCGTGTATGTGTCAAATGGTTGGCAAATTCAGTGCTAACAGTTTTTACAGAAACAGATATGTTATTCAGAAGTACATTTTAAAATAAAATCAAAATATAATAAAAAGCTATTTAGATTGTAAGGAATAAGTACAATGAAATTAAAATAGGAAAACTGTTGATCCAGAGGCAAATTAGGAAATATCAAATAAAATAGTATGGAAATGTTTATCTTGCTATACAGAAATTCCATGGCAAAAAACAAGATAAATCGCTAACCATAAGAAAGATTTTTTATATCTTAAGACATTAAACTTAATGTGAAACAGACACGCTAGCATAAGATATCAGTACAAATTACAAGAGCTTTTGGATATTATATTTTAAATATGCAAGGTAAAACATTAAATTTTGTGCTTGTTATTTGTAAAATGTTATATTGATGGGATGTATATATCAACAGTGAGATGTATATATCAACAGTGAAACCTGGAGACATAAAATCCCACTCAAGCTGTGTTTTTCATGGAACCTTGAATTTGGGAAAACGAGAAATCATCTAAACACCAGTGATTCTGCTAGGAGAGGATGATCATTGTTCTGTTGCTTTTAGAATCTAATCACTGTCTACAAAATGAGAAACACATAAAAGAAGATTTTTTAAAGAATGGGCTTAAGAGGATAGTTTCTATAATAAAAGTATCTTCCAAACATTTTTTAAAACATAATTTTAAAAAGAAAAGCAACTCTTAATAACATCCGCAATGCCTTTAAGAACCACCAGATGGCAAACTCTCCCTATTTCTGAACCTATGGAAATTACATATTCTTTTCACCTGAAAATAAGCAACAGCATTTCTGCTTAAATTCTTACACTTACTACCAACAGAAATTCAGCACACAGAGACAAAAAATTAACTTGGTCTTTTTCATTTGTGACTAAAACCTTAAGGAGACAACCATAACCATTACTTCTGTATTTACCTGTAAATGGTTACTCAAGAGACTGTTTTCGTGTATCTTTTGACCCAGAGAATTGGAGATAATTTCACTAATCTCCACTTTCCATGTTCCCTCTCAGAGTTGTTCATAAATTAAGATGAAATGGAACTTCAGATTGAGGTTTATGTTTTAATCCAAGGAGGGAAACCTCCATATAAAAGTAAACAAGAGTTCTCAAAGAAAGCAAATCAAGTAGAAACGGGGTGAGTTTTAGGGGACTAGGTCTCAAAGCCTAAAGGGATGCCTGCTCTGCTAATGGGCTGAACAAGATTAAAAGGAGTATTGTCGGCATTCAACTCTGTATTGTCCTGCTTCTCCTTTCAGCATGATAATCAGTTCACTGACAGGCTGAGTCAAAAAAATAAAACTTAAAGTGTCTGCACAGACACATGTTAATAAGGTTGAGACAGAAAAAGATTAGAGAAGAGCTAAGATCAAAGGGAAAGATGAAAAATAAATGAGAGGACAAAAAAAGATCTCTAATAGATTAAAAGCTGCTCTTTGAATTCAGGTTGAAGCACCTCAGGGAAGAAAGAATTTTCAAGTTCTGGCAGGCCCACAGGCCCTGGGTCCTCCGAAAGAGTCACTCTTCTACAAAGCAATCAAATGAGTTTTCAAACCATTATGCCAGAATGCTGCATCCATTAGCAATATATACTTTTCTTTCACTAATACTGGTATTTCTCAAAGCATTTGTTTTACTTCCTCGTAAAAAGTTGTCTTCAAAGTTGATTTACAAGTGCCAAAAGGAAAACTGGTCTGATTTATTGGTAATGATATCTATTAGACAAAAACAGTATTAATACAGCTTAATGAGCCATCTTATCTATGACTTTGCATCAACTAAATTCAGGCCTTTTCAAAACAAACTCGTCCGCCAACAAGTCTTTTTAAAGATATGATACATTCTCTGACAGCAATGACGAAAAGGGAAACTGTCAAAATATTCTCAGTAACAACAAAGTTTTTGAAGTATGGGTATAGTCTCAGAAAAAAAAAAAAACCTCGATTAAGAGATTAACTGGATGAATAAATTTTGTGTATTTGTTTTTCTTTAAGTCATATTACTTTCTAATTACATGTCCAACAAGAGAATAGGAAAATCTACAAATAAATAATGTCATTTTTACATGACATTACCGTCTATCATCAATAAAACCTTTTAATAACTATAATAAATGTGTGCTGAAGGACACGAACATACAAATTCTCTCCCCGGACACCGCAAAAGCCATCACTTTTACAAATGGCTCATTAGGTTTTGCAGAGAAGCACACATAATCTATATAAATGGATTATGTAAGCCAACTGGCCAACGCGGAGTTATAACCAAGGTGACCATATAATTTATCATCCAAATTGGAATGCTTTTGAGAATATAGTGGGACACTATTAATAATTATTAATTATTATTAATAGTTAATAATAGTGGGACTGCCCAGGCGAAATAGGACTCTATTTATCAGCCAGGATCTTGATCATTAGTGCTAATGAGCTAAGCCAAGAGGGACTAAGTGATATTCATCATTATATTTGTCATATGGAACTATCAAGGGTATTTTTCAGTACAGTTTACACCACACTCCCTGTAGATCCTAGTGAATATTTCTTTTTCCTGCAAGTATTAAAAAAGAGTGTTCTCTCTGATAACTGATTTATTTATGCTTTATAAAGATTTGGCTTACCAGAAAAGAATTTTAAACATTTAAAACATAATTCCTAAAATAAAAAGCCCATTTTGTATGAACTAAGTAATCAGTGAGATACTGCTGAAAACCAAGTCAGTGGTCTTCAAGACTAAATAAAACAGCTGCCTCACAATACAGAGGGGGAAAAAAATTGGAATGGGAATCACCGTGACAAAATACATGAAGGAGTGGCACAAAGGATCAAGATGTCCATAAAATAGGAATTCCAAATGAAAGGAGCAAATGGAAAAATAACAAAGAATAATAGAAGAAAGATGATCCCAAGACCTCAGTATTCACCTTTACCCTTGGACTGAACCACCACTACAAGAAGTTGGATGAGAAAAGACATCAAAAACATTTTCTCAGATTCTCTCTCAGAAACATTTTCTCAGTATCCCAGAAATGTTCTCTTAGTTTCTCTCAGGGTCCTCTAATTTTTTTTTATTCCCATTTCTATGAATTAGAAATGAAGTCTGGTATAAATTATTTTAAAATGGAAAAGACTTTAACAATGCTAACAGCAATGGGGAAAGAAACCCCATAATTTTAAGTGAGTTGCTCACTTCTCAAAATGTCTGACATTTCTAGGCAGTTGCATAACATGAGAATTAATAAATTACATTTCTCTACCAGCCTACCATGTTACCTTGAAATTAAGGCTCTCGTTTATGATGGTTTTCCGAAGTTTTGCCAAAGCATCAGATTCCTCGGTGGCATTCACAAAGTGGTAATCTCGTATAGCAGGGAACCCTCGCTTATTCAGGAGTTCCTTGGTGATTTTACTTATGCAGGCTTTGCGCTGCCTCTCATCAGAAACATCCAAATGTGTACCAACGAGAATCACAGGGGAAGAAGAAGCGCGAGCCTGGAGGGAAAGACACAAAACCCTCTTGTGTTTGCTTTCAAATTGGGCCTGCTCACATTCCTGTTGATATTTGCTTTCCGTGACATTCACTTGAGTGGAAAAGAGAAACTAACAGACTTCAGAAGAAGACAAGAACAACTGTCCGTTTTTCCTTAAACCTAAGAAAACAACGTAACCTAGACATTTTGAAAAATCATTTTTAGGCCTTCCTTAATCCAATTTTTATCCCTTTTAGGTAGTCTATATAATGGTAGTAGCATAGTTTTCCTTTCTCATCTTCATGCCTTAAGATGAGTTATCCACTCCTAAATAAAATAAGCATTTCATAAACCCACAAATTATATCAAATTAACGTCATATCATGTATATTTTCTCTTCCTTATCTGTGAATTTAATCTTCTAAATTCATTTTAAAGTCATTCAATTTGGAGTCTACAATGAAAGAATAAAAGCCATTCAAGCAAGTATGACTGCCACTGTAATATTTGCTCATGTTGGCTAGCTGTAAAAAAGTTAATAAAAGAAACATTAAAAAACACCCAAATTACAAAACAAGCATGTATGCAGCCAAATTACATGGTTAAATATCCTGACAGAAGCCTTTTTAAGGACTTTGCTCACAGAAGAGCTCATTGCAGTATCATGCAAGCAGCATTTTAGTCTCAATTCTTAAAAGCCATAGTGTTTGAAGGCATAGCTGACAACAAGACAACAAAGGAAAAGATACAAAAGCAACAAAAGGGAGATTCCAGATATAACAGCATAATAATCTGGGACCACTTAAAGGATACAATCTGAAGGATTTCACACTAAATGGCCCCTGAGTACGAAGTTGATGATATATATAGATTGCTTTTCTTTAATATAGATTATTTTAAATTAGAAAAATTTAGATTTCAAGAAATAATATGATTAAAAAAACAGTTGAACATATATATTTTCAAGTTTTACAGCATAAAAGAATTTCGGGTTACCAATAACATTCACCAATATGGAACATACCATTTTCATGTTATGATTTAATTACTCTGAAAGTTTCCCAACTCAAAACTTTAGTGCTTCTTTTAAGAAAGTATTTAAAGAGACTGAAGCAACTGTTTGCCCAAAATAAATTAACGTACACACACACACACACACACACACACATTATTTTCTATTTTCAAAAGATCAGAATAAATCACCTTTATATTGAAGAGCCAAGGCTTCATGGCATCAACTTCAGCCTGTCCTTTGCTAAGGTCATAGACAGCAAGGTACAATGCTCGCTGCGTCATAAAATGAGGATGAGTACTATAGAATTCCTCACGACCTAAATAAAGATTAGAGACAAATTTTTTAAATCTTTCAAACAACAGGCAAGAACTCTTTTTAAAAAAAATCTGGGGGAATAATACTATTTTTTATTTAGCATACTAATAAGAGAAAAACAACAGATAATGTTTAGAGAACTATTCTGGGTTTTTACAAGGGATTGACCACTTTTAGCATATATGGCACCAACCGATCAAAATACCTAGCACCGTATTGTTACCAACATATCCCTCCATGTTCTCCTCCATTCTGGAGGCAAGGGTAAAACTAGGAGAAGTAAAGGGCTTTGGAATAATTCTATACAGTCTACCAGGTTTCTGGATATTAGAACAGAAAGTTCAGTTTTTGAATCCCTGTTCAAAACAAATGGTAAAAGTGAATTTTAAAATTCTATAGAAAGAAATACCTGCAAAATCCCACACATTCAGAACGAGATCTCTCTTTCTTTTGCCCCTTATTTGGATAGGCCAGTCTTTCACATCTATGCCAACTGTGGCACTTTGCATTCCAAGATCTGATTTCTTGGTTTTCATTAATTGCTGCAATAAGGTGGTTTTACCACTCCCAGTATTTCCAACAACCATCAGTTTCATTCGGTTATAGGGCACAGCCTTTTTTAACCGCTGTTGAAGAAACCTAGTATTTGAAATATAAAAATAAAATAATAAACTGTTGAAAAGTACACTTAAGATTTAGGTGAGTTCTTTTGCATGTCACACTATTCTAAAATATAATATCCAAAAGACTGCATAGCTCATATAACTAATAATGTACATGTCTTTCAGAGTACTGTTAATGCATATATTTTGCTAGAGATTTTAGTGTGGTTGATAATATTTGGTAAAATCACCAAAGAAAAAATGTTACACTATCGCCAGAAATAATCAAAAGGCCAAAATACATTTGCAATACTAATTAGAATACAATATGCAATATATATACATCTATATATACACACACATACATACATACATGTATACATATTTGAATTTCTTTAAATAGTATGAAAAGCCCTGTAAATTACAGGCCAGGTGTGGTAGCTCATGTCTGTCATCCCAGCACTTTGGGAGGCTGAGGCGGGTGGATCACGAGGTCAGTAGCTCAAGACCAGCCTGGCCAATATAGTGAAACCCCATCTCTATTAAAAATACACAAAATTAGCCGGGCATGGTGGCAGGCGCCTATAATTCCAGCTACTGGGGAGACTGAGGCAGGAGAACCGCTTGAAGCCAAGAGGCAGAGGTTGCAGTGAACCGAGATCAGTCCATTGCACTCCAGCCTGGGCAATAACAGTGAAACTCAATCTCAAAAAGAAAAGTAAAGAAGAAAAGAAAAACCCTATAAATTATAAAGTATAAAATTTCACAAAGTCCATATGACATAGAAACAAGGTATACATATATGTATACTGTTATAATAAAGCTTGAAAATAAGGTCATATTAGTTACATTATATATGTGTGTATATATACACACATATGGTATATATGATGTATAGATATGTATTCATATATATCACATATGCATATAATAGTATATATGTATAGTGAGATCACCTTACTTCATAAATAAATAAATATAAACTATCATACTATCAGCAACTGTTAACAAGCTTTCATCCCTAATGATCTTAATGCAAAAACTAAACTAAATAGAAGTGTTTAGGTAGCTTAAAAACTACCTTTAAACTAATAGATTTAAAGTATTATCAAAAATATAATGGATAGATAAAGATACATTTTGAAATATGTTAAAAAGTTGCCACAGTCTCAAATTAGAGAAAAAGACTAAATCATAAGTCACTACATCGGAGTAGTGACCAATTCATTCCTATTACTAATAAGAATCTCACCAACATTCCTGATGATATGAACAAAAAAGATTACTTTTCTAGATTTATTTATTTCTTAAGAATGCACCACTATTCGAAAAATGGCTTTCTTCAAAAAGCAAATGATGCTTACAATTTCTAACTTGCTCTAGGTCTTTCTGTCTTCTCTGAAAATGTTAAACATGTCTAAAAATATTTAGATATATATTTTGATAATACAGTATAATACACTGAAAGCTAGTTCTACTAAATGTTTAGTAAGAATTGAACCAATTTTTATATAACCATCTTTTCCAGTTTCAAGAGAGAAAAATAATTGTGTAGGATGAAGGGTAGTCACAATTAGCACAAAAGTTAACAAATTCTTCCCTTTAAAATGAAATCAAGCTCAGGAGGAGTTCAGAAAACAAAATCCTTCCTCATAAAAAGAGATGAAGTTAAATACAAATTTAAGAGATTTTAGGCAGAAGAGAATGAGTAAGTATAAATCACTGGTAATTAAACAATTACTAATTGTATGCCAGGCACTGTGTTGGGTGCCAAGATTTGAATAGTGACTGAACACAGCTATGGTCTCTGCCTTGGGGGATATTACAGTCAAGTTGAGAGGTGATGACAGAAATGAGGTCTGCAATGTTCATACAGTAACTGTGGAAAAGGAAGCAAAGGATTTTATGAGAAAGTAATAAGACCAATGTGCTGAAAGGGAATAAAAAGGGGGATAAAATCCATTATCAAAGATACTTAAAGTGCTTAGAGTGTAAAGACCAGAAACAGTGATACTTGAGAAGTTTTGGTGCTTTCAAAACTGATCAAGGTGAGTAGATTACTCATCCTAATGGGCAAAATAGAAGTTAGTAATTTCATATGATGTCAGTAATGATAATACTTTAAGATGTAAGAGGCATATGTTACCTAGTTGCTATATGAAATTCAGTGTGAGAAGTTATTAAACTGTGCTATATTTCTTTAGATTGTGTAATCGAGGGACCAAATCACAATACTTATTTTCTTTAGAGTCTACTCCAGTGAAAAGAAACCGAAGGAGGAGAAGCTGCTCTCAACATTAGCCTGGCTAAGAAGAATGAAAAATCTCTACAGTGGCACCACAGAAACGCATTCATTAAATGAAAGGCAAATGACACAGCATATTAATGCCAAATATTACTATTCATTTTTCCCTAAATTGTAACAATGTACGTCCATCAAAGTCACAGAAAGTAGAAAATCTGAAATAAATTTAATGAAAACAAATAGAAAAAAAATTATCTAACCTTATGATGTCTTTGGCTTTACATCCTATATGTTTAAAATCAAAGTTAAGACGCAGTTCATCCAAAGGAAGATCCCATATTTTGCTTAATTTCCCCATTTCATTGGGAAAGGATCTTAGTTCCAAGTTGTAACTGACATCCAGAGATGTCAGATTTTCAAGACAGCCAATCTCAGGAGGAATCTTAATGGAAAAAAAGGGGCAAAAGCTGTTGGTGGGAAGGAAGAAATGTGTTCTGCCAAAAAACAAGATGATAAGAAACAAGAAAGGCTCACAGATTCCATCAGCAGCTTGCACAATCTTTCAACAGAGTTCTAAAACTTTCCAAAGGTTTGTCATAAGTTGTCAGTATGTGTTTAAAAACATGAAAACTTACATATAAAAACTTACTCCCAAACAATCTATGTCACTCATCTGTAATCTTAAAAAACCCCATCTCCTTTGGTAACATACTTCATCTCTTCAAGACATTGAAAGTAAGGAAGTTCTTACCACAAAATGGATTTGGTTATCCAAATCCATTATCTGTGGCTTCATTCTGCTCCTTCAGTAAAGGAAAGAAGACCTACGGTCACTACAAACCTGCATGCAATTTAGTGTTCTCAAAGTAAAGCAACATGCTTATATTTTAGGCGGCATCCTAATTGGAGTGATTTCTCTTCTGTTCCAAATTTTTAAGTAATATATACTGTATTTATAATAGAAAACACTCATTTGCTGGCAAAAAATCAGGTAGCAAAATATATGCACAGTTTTTCTGAACCTCACAGTGTCAGACACTTAATTCTTTTGATTTTGTAGGCAATACGCTAGAACTTGAAAAAAAAATATTTTCTGAGACAAATAGATTATCAATTTCAGATTTATAACAGAGAGAATGGAGCAAAACAAAAAAGATTGATCCATTAGGGTGATAGGTAGCACGGTGCAGGAATGCAGAAATTTAAGAATGTACCAAAGAAAGCTGAAAAACAAGTAATATAGTACACAGGGCAGCAACAACTTGAGAAAAATGGAGCATCTAAGAGTCTGTTAACAGATTGGACAGAGATTTAGTGATACAATGACACACAGCATAACATTAATCTATAATTATGTATAATTCATATAATCCTTAAAAAATATAGCACAAAAGTATTTTTTAAGGAAATTACGCTGTGTTACCATATCCATTTACCATAGGGTAGGCTTACAACTTATTTAAAAGCCAAAAAAATTGAATAGTATTGATATTTACAATGCTTATTTTGAATTTATAATTATTAAATGACACCAACTACTATTCCATAGAACACTCTTTATGAGCTAGTACTATAAAGAACTGTGTATTAGTAAAGCATTCTAAGTTTTTTTGTCATAGTTAAGTAACAGTTAAGAGTAACTTGAGTTAATCTATAATATGTTACACGATAACATCACACATAACTTGAAATGAATATTCTAATAATTTTTACTTTGTACAAATGTTGGGTAAACAAATTTATATCTAGCTGTTTAGCTTTCAGATTAAAAGGTTCTGATAAGTATTATATATTGTTTTATTGTTTAGTGGAAATATTACAGCTACTACTTTTAAATATTTTCAAAAGCAGATTTTTTTAAATTGTCAGTGTGAGAATAGAAATTAAATTAAGTGATACACCATTAGTAGTTGTTCTTATTTTTGAATTTAATGGAAATCTGAATTTATAGTTGACAGGAATTTATAGTTAACAGGAAGCTTCTAGTTTCATGAAATTGGTATTTAGAAGCTAAATATCACTTAAAATGATAATTTATGATGATGCAAATCATAAAGTATATTTTTTAAGTGGCAATAATTTTAAAAGTGACATCTTACCTCTTTCAGTTTATTGTGAGAAAGATGCAGTTTCTCTACTCTAGACCATAAATATGCTTTTTCACTCAAGTCCAAGATGCTGATCTGATTATGGCTAAATAAGAGTTCCCTTAAGTTCAAAGATTTCCAGTGTGCAGGACCTGGTAGACATTGAATATCATTGCTGCTCATATCTAAAGACCGCAAGCTAAAACAATACAATGGAAAGATGTAAATCATATGAGTATTTCCAAAATACATGAAATAACATCACAAATAATTTTCCTCAGGGTGAGAATAAGGTGTAATGTCAAAACTAGCATTATTGACATATGAGTATGCATGTGATTTGAGAGCCTGAAGTTGAACCACCAGAGTTTAAGAACCATGAGCTGGGAAAGTTACTTCATCTCTTATGAAGTGGAGATAATAACAGTGGCTATTGTAGGGGATTATTAGGAAGATTAAAGAGGCGAACCGCTGTAGCGTAGTTAGAATAGTTCGACACATTCTAAAGCTAGTTGTAAGTTAGCTATTATAGGTTTGTGTAACACTCTCTATGGCTAAATTATAATTATTATTTGCCTAAATATGAGCTCACAGAAGAGTTCACTGCAGCATCATGCAAGCAGCATTTTAGTCTTAATTCTAAAAAGCCACAGTGTTTGAAGGAATAGCTGACAGCAAGAAAACAAAGGAAAAGATAGATTCACACATATATTTTATGAATTTGGTTTATCATGTATGATATAATTAGAATAGAATTTAAGATTACAACACAATCAAGATCGAATTAATGTCTCAATTTAAAGTTAACAGGAAGCTTCTGGTTTCATGAAATTAACCAAAATACCTCAAAAACCTGGAACTACATAAACTTGCCTAATCTTCACCCAAATTTTCACTCAAACACAACTTAAGCATAATGTCAAAGTTAAGGGTATTCTGGCAACATATCAAGTTCCACTAACATTTTAAAAGTTAAAGTGATAGCCAGTATAATCTCATTTCATTATACTAATACAGCAATTAATTAAACAATCCTAAGTTGTTTTTACACAATGATCCACTAAATTAATATAAAAGTTTCCATTTTAAGTAATGAGTTGGGTCTTTTATCTAGTGAAAATCATTCATACATACAAAAACATTAAGCTAAGTAGGTTTAGAAAGCAATTACCTCCATATGACTGAATCGAAATCATGTTTCTAAAGGTTCTGTTCCAGCTGATGTGCTTTTAAAATTAAAATAACAATAAACTTACTGTGGAAGATTTAAAATTGCTTCTGGAATACATGTAAATTTGTTTTGAGATAATTTTAGGCTTGTCATGGAAGGAGGCAAGAAAGGCATAGCAGCTAAAAGAAAAAAAATGAGATAAACATTTTAATCATTTTAACCAGATTTCCATTAAATTCAAAACTAAGAACAGCTACCAACGGTGTTTAATTTAATTTAATTTCCATTCTCACACCGACAATTTTTAAAAATCCACTTTTAAAAATAAAGTAATAGCCTTAATACTTCCACTAAACAATAAAACAAAATGCCATACTTACCAGAATCTTTTAACCTGGAAGCTAAACAGCTATTTAAATATAAATTTAACTACCCAATATTTATACAAAGTAAAAATTATTAGAATATTCATTTCAAATTATGTGTGATGTTATTATATATCATATAGATTAACTAAAATTACTCTTAAATAACTATAGCAAAACAACTTTGAACACTTTACTAATATACAGCATATTATAAGGACAAAAATTATTTATGGTACTAGCTCATAAAGAGTGTTCTATGGAATAATAATGGGTGTTATTTAATGAAAGTATTCTTTGACCATATAATCTTAAGAGACTGGGAAACATTCGGTAAAATAAAGTAAAATATCTGAGTTCTCAAAACTCTGGTGTATTTTATGAATTTTTTTTATTTTTTACTTTTTTATTTTTTACATTATTATTATTATTATTATTATTATTTGAGACAGAGTCTCTCTCTGTTGCCCAGGCTGGAGTGCAGTGGCATGATTTCAGCTTAATGCAATCTCTGCCTCCCAGGTTCAAGAGATTCTCCTGCCTCAGCATCCTGAGTAGCTGGGATTACAGGTGCGGGCCACCATGTCCAGCTAATTTCTTGTATTTTTAGTAGAGATGGGTTTTCACCATGTTAGCCAGGATGGTCTCGATCTTCTGACCTCGTGAACCGCCCGCCTCGGCCTCCCAAAGTACTAGGATTACAGGCGTGAGCCACTGCGCTCGGCCTATTTTGTGAATTCTTAAGAAGGAAATGCAGTATGAGGTACCTCCAAGGAATAAAATTCTGTGAAACACAATTTGGGAAATAGAAAATCACACAGCCTGTTTTCTTATCTGTAAAAGAGTGCAACTAGATCAGATGAACGCTGAGATACATGAAATATCTATAAATCTACGGTTCTGTGAAAAAGGCTTGAGGAATTAGTTATTAGCATTTTCAAGGTTAAAAAATATGAGTTATGATTTATCTAGACAATCTTCAAGGGTCAAAATGTTCCAGGACACTCCCAGAAGCTGTCTTCCTGAGAAGCAGAATGATACATATTATACCTCACCTATTGGCAAAATAAATGAGTAGAAATGATTCTCCACTTAAGACTTCAGAGTCTTGAGTTTCATATGTTGTATGGAAAACATTCATAAGGCCACAAAACTAAAACTATATTTTGCATGGGATTTATTTATTTATTTATTTATTTATTTATTTTTATTTTTTATTTATTTATTTATTTTTTTTACAGAGTCTTGCTCTGTCGCCAGGCTGGAGTACAGTGGCATGATCTCCACTCACTGCAACTTCTGACTCCCTGGTTCAAGCAATTCTCCTGCCTCAGCCTCTCGAGTAGCTGGGATTATAGTCACATGCCACCACGCCTACTAAAAAAAACTAAAAATTTTTGTGTTTTTAGTAGAGACAAGGTTTCACCATTTACATGGGATTATTTTTTAATGGTTAGTGGTCTTGCTCAGATGTCACCTCCATGGGGCATCTTCTCAAATGTAAGACCACTTTTCAAACTATTAAGCTTGTGTAGGGCAAAGCAAACAGATTTTGAACTGGGGCCCATTCAAACTTTCACAAGATAATTAATTACATGCACCTGTAAACATCACACAAAAAAATCTCGCTGCTTCAATTTCCTCAACTGGGCAGAGGTCATACCTGTCCTAGGTACGACGACCATTAGGATCATTGTGAGATTCAGCTGAGATGACACACTGACCATACACAAGCTTCGGGGTCATTTTGGATGCTCCTCTTTCCAGACCCAACTTAAATGTCACAGCAACAGAAATGCTTCCCTGACTCCACAGTCTGAATCAGATTCCCCTGAGGTACCACAGAGCATCCTGAAACTTTTCCACAGAAGGTACCACAATATAAAATTACATTTATTTGTGCCATCATTACTTAATGTTTGTCTGTCCTCTGAACTTAATCACAAGTTCCTTAAGGACAGAGACCGAGTTTGCTTTGCTTACTAGTAAGTGAGTGAATCACTCTATCTCCAGTTTCAGGATCATAGTTAGAATGTGGCCAATATTCATGAGAGGAGGAGGAAGGGAGGGAGGGATAAATGAGGAAAATACTATCCAAATTAAGATGGCTTTGATCATTATTAGTTTCTGAAAGCTCTGACAAATTAAAACACCATTAATAAATAGTCAAGCCATATTCTGCTATTAAATAGAATTAAAAATTATTTTACTGAGTCAGGTATAGAATAATCACATGGGTGGCAAGAAGTGAGTATTCTCTATGAAGGAAGATAAAATATGGGGAATTCCTGTTTATTATCATAAAAGTATTTTGTTCCTTAATATTAA
The DNA here is from genome assembly GCF_047675955.1 of Chlorocebus sabaeus. Classification (NCBI taxonomy): domain Eukaryota; kingdom Metazoa; phylum Chordata; class Mammalia; order Primates; family Cercopithecidae; genus Chlorocebus; species Chlorocebus sabaeus. The sequence continues at coordinate 37,710,986 of NC_132914.1, read as the reverse complement.
AATGTTCATTTAGGATACAAATGAACATAATTTCCTCTATTATTTCATAAGCTAAGAGAATGCAGGGGATTCTACAACTTTTAATAAAAGTGATGATAATTTGCATTATTGTAATGTCTTGCAAAGCACAAGAGCTGATTGAATATACATTAACTTCACTAAATTGAAAACTATTAAATGATTAATTTTGTTTCTAACAACAGCAATAAGAGTAATCATATTTATCATACAAAAAATTGCTGAAGAAACTTCAGTATGAAAAACAGTATTTCAGTATAAGGATGCCTTACCCAGCTCAGGCAGTCATGTTTAGTTGAAGACTAAAAGGAACCACAGTGTACTACACAGTAGGCCAAGTAACTATCATTTTAACCTCTGACAATAAAAATGCGATAACTTTGTTTAAATTATAGACTATTTTTAGAGCAGCTTTAGATACACAGAAAAATTGAGCAGACAGTCCAAAGACTTTCAATATATCCCTTCTCTCACCACCACTACCCCACATATATTTTCCCCTGTTATTAACAATTTGCATTAGTTTGGCACAGTTGTTCCAATCGATGAGCCAATATTTAACACATCATTATCACTCAAAGTCCATAGTTTACATCAGGGTTCATTCTTTGTACTGTACATTCTATGGGTTTTGACAAGTGTACAATGGCACGTATCCCCCACTGTAGTATACAAAACATTTTCACTGCCCTAAAAATCCTCTGTGCTTTACCTATTCATCTCTCCCTCCCCTAACCCCTGACAACCATTGATCTTTTTAATGTCCTCATAATTTTGTCTCTTCCAGAATGTCTTATAGTTGGGAACGAATAGTATGTAGCCTTTTCAGATTGGCTTCTTTCACTTAGCAATATGCATTTACATTTCTTTCAATTATTTTCATAGTTTGATAGCATTTTCTTTTATTGCCAACCTGCTAACTTTATTTTTTAAATCCAGCATAATATTTAAACTGAAATGCCACCTTTCAATCCCCACCTAAAGGGTCCATATGTGACTCATCTTGTACAACTTAGAGGGCCTGGTAAGGAGGAGACCGACACAGAACACTTACCAAGAAAATTCATTCTGGCACTGAAACTCTCCACTTTAGGACAAGCCTCAAGAAAGTTCTCTGATAGGGATGAAATGTGGTTTTTACTAAGGTTTAAAATCTTCAGTTCCTTCAGTCTCAAGGGGGAGCATATCCCTGATATTTTATTTCTAGTCACAAGAGACAAGATGATTAAATTGCATAAATTCATATGCTTTAAAGAAAAAATACCAAAAACAATTTGCTTTCAAAGAATAGCATCGAAGAGGACTCATTAATTTAAAAATTAGTTGTGAAAATGTAAGTCATTGATAAAAGGTGTAATATTCATTGTCTCAGTTTTTTATTATATATAATAATACTTATACATTATAATAAATATATATATATATTTTTTTTTTTGAGACAGAGTCTCGCCTCTGTCACCCAGGCTGGAGTGCAATGGTGTGATCTCGGCTCACTGCAACCTCTGCCTCTTGGGTTCAAGCGATTCTCATGCCTCAGCCTCTGAGTAGCTGGGATTACAGGCGCGCACCACCAACCCTGGATAATTTTAGTATTTTTAGTAGAGATGGAGTTTCACCATGTTGTCAAAACTCATGACTATACAAATGTCAGCATATTTTGTTAACATCAGCATATTTAGGCAGTCCTTTTATTTTTAATGAGCTCTTTCTTACCCTTCTAAAATGAGCTGCTCCAGTTTCTCTATCACATCAGCAAGGTTCTCAGGAACAGAAGACAGCTGGTTATATGACAGGTTAAACTGTTTCAGAGTTGGACATTTCACTGCAGGATCTAAAACCACTGAGGGTCCAATGTCATTTCGAGAGACATCAAGGTTAGCAACACAACTCATTTTCAACAAGTAAGAAGGAAATGATGTAAATTTATTACTGTGCAAGTCCAAATGTGTCAAACTCTTCAGAGTCTGAAAAGACAAGAGTTTAAAATTCTAAAGTGAACCATCTGAGGAACTTAAGTCTAGCTAATATTTCTGCCTTACACACCTCTGGTAACTAGAACCATCAAGAATTTTCAAAAAGTTGAAAACACAATCCACAACAGAATTTCAGTATACTGATTAGCCCAATCATCTCTGCTTATAGCATGGGTAAAACCAGCAAAATTACAACGGTAGACTGTAAAAAGCAGGTTCATGAAAATAGAGTTGAAACCTTCCTTCAGCTTTTTTGTAAATTATTTCCAGAAAGAGCAAAATGGAAGCAGAATAGGCCTCAACAAATATTTGAATTAATGATTTAAGAAAAAGCACAACATAATCCTGGGAATATGTTTTAAATGCTGTCAGAAATTGTTACATATTTTGATATATATAAGATTTAACCATAAAAATAGTTACATACAATATGTGTTTCATTTTAGAACCTCCTCTTTTTTATGAAACTTTTTGTTTCAAATTTCTACTTTCCATTTTTAAGCAGTTTATAATTTTACAATGATAACAGCAAACCCCTACTTACATATTACGTCGATTTTTTACAACTTTGTTATGTAATACTCTTAAAGAGCTCAAATGCCAAAAACAATCACTTCTCTATGCTCTTCTTTATATATCAGTATATTTATCCACACAAGAAATTCTAGACTTTGATATGATTATAGAGGCTTATTAATGACTCTTTGCCTCAGAAGTTGTTTCAAAATTCCTGCCTTTGTTTCAGACCCTTATTAACTTATTCCAAAGTAAAGATTTTAAAATTATTCCCAGGGTTTAATCAGGAAATTTTCTTATAAAAAGGAACATAGTTGAGACTCTTTGACAATAACAAACAAACAAAGTACCATCTAATGGTGTCATTTTGAAATTTCCCTAAGAGAAGGTTCTGAGCTTGTCCAGTCATTGAATGCCAGCATGTCTCACCTTATCACCATCTCTTCCAATTCTCTTTGTTTTAACTAGACCAAATCTCAGAATTATTTCACTTGCTCATTTAACAAATATTAATTGAAGTATTACCAAGTTTCAGGCATTAATTCCTCCACAAATCAATTCAGTAAGTATCTACTAAACTTCTACCATATGTCAGGTCTCACTAGGCACTGGGAATAGACAGAAACAAGCCTGAAACAAGTTCTGTCCTCAAGGAGTTCACAGTTTAGTGAGGGCAAAGGTACTTTAAATCAAATTGGATGACTGAATGAGAATTAGAGGGAAAGCATCATGTGTTATGGAAATGGAGGTTAGGTGGTCAGGTTGCCTGGAGGGTAGAAGGAAAAAGGAAGAGAAGCAGAGAGTGATGAAGTGACATTTGAATTGAGCCCTGGGTGACTTGAAGTATTTAGCAAGGCACAGAGGTGAAGAGAGAAAGACACATTTTAGACATTACAGCATGGCTGGATGAGTGGGTCACCTTTCTTTCTTCTCTCTGTCTCCAGATATAAAAACTTTACAGAGAAAAACACCCCTTAAATATACTTAAAATTTATGTAATGTTGCCTTTAAAACATCTGAAAATTATGATAATTTTTTAGACTTAAAAAGGGGGAAATGCATTTGCAACAAGACTTTTTTTTTTTTTTTTTTTTTTTTGAGATAGGGTCTCACTCTGTTGCCCAGGCTGGAGTACAGTGGTGCAATCTTGGCTCACTGCAACCTCTGCCTCCCAGGATCAGGCAATTCTCCTACCTCAGCACCTAGTAGCTGGGACCACAGGCACCCCACCACACATGGCTAATTTTTTGTATTTTTGGTAGAGACAAGATTTTGCTGTTGTTTACGCTGGTCTTGAACTCTTGAACTCAGACAAATCCGCCTGCCTCAGCCTCCAAAGTGCTGGGATTATAGGCATGAGTCACCATGCCCGGCCTTGAGAATTTAACAATTTAAACATTTGCATTAAAATAATTTTAATTTTCATATCTTCTTTGGCTTTCAAAACTATTTTGATCTGTAGTACATACAAATGCTGAGCAAAGTCAATTTTCAGAGAGCTATCCTATCAACAAACTATATTATAGTTTAATTCTTATAAGACAGGAACTTTGACCAAAAATAAAAATCTTTTAAGTTACACATTATTTTAAACTGGAAAAAAAAATAAGCCACAATAATCATTTAGTTGAATCTCTATTTTACAGATGAGAAAATGAAGGATTAGAGCAGGAGGAGTGACATGTTTGTATTGTCACACAGTTGTAGCTGAGTCAGAGCCAGTACTACCAAACCAGGTCTAATTCTAGTTTACCTAATCTAATTTAAATAGTTGACGTTGTCTTACTTGAATTAAATGATTAAAGTTTAATCAATATACACTTGATAGACTTTAACATGTACTCTGTACAAAACCTAGAACTTCTTTCTAATCAGATCTGTTTCCACAGCCTGCCCTCAAAGATGCTCCTGAACATCACACAGACTAAGATATGTGTGCAAAAACCAGAAGAACGGGGGACTTATTGCCCAGTGACACAAAAGCAGAATGTTCTTTTAAAAGACTTAATCAGGAAAACTAGATATAAATATAAAAGCTCTTCAAACGTCTTAAAAGTTACAAGGATAAATTAAATTTACTTCACATAGCTGTTGTGGAAAGCTCGTGAGTGCATTCTGGTGAAGCTCCAGCTTTTCAAGATGCTCCAAATGACCACTTATACAGGATTTCTGGCTTAGGGCATCAATATCTCTTAGTTCATTTGCTGAAAGGTCTAGTGATGTAATATATTCTCTCTCAGAAGCCAGAGAAGAAATGCTGTCTGAATGCCTCACATGGGATTGAAGTTTTGATGACCCTTTTGTCAAAAACAGACAGACAATGGAAATATAAGCAAATAATTTAAATTCATGTAGTGAAAGTTTACTGAGCACCTCCTAGCAATCAGGCTTTCTTCAGGGCACTGAAGATTCAGTAGAAAACCAAACTATGGAGTTTACATTCCAGTGGCAGAGATGAACAGTAGATAAAAAGCATTTAATCAGGTGGTATAAATGGTGTGGGGGAAAAAGAAAGAAAACTGAAGAGAGGATGAAGAGTGGCACTGGTGGGAGGTGTTATTTACATTTCAGAAAACTTGTAAAAATAAAGACTAACGTGTTCTATAATATTCAAGAAAGGTAAATTTTAAATGTATACTTCATTTTTCTATAGCTTATGGGAAATTATGTAAGATGAAACTGGCCCCAAGAATATTTGAATAATTGGAGGAAATTCAACCAAACACTGTATTCTGCCCAAAGTATCTATTTACTTATGATTACATCCAAATACTTACTGAGTGAATCATCTGAAGATAATATTTTTCTTTTTCTCCTCAGTAAATCTTCATGATCAAAAATGGGCCCCTATTAAAAAATAATGATATTTATAATAAAATTGCTGTCACTTGTTGGACAAGAGGACATTTTTATAAGGAAAGAACCATGAAATTTTAATAGGGTTAAATGGTATTTATAATTATGGGAAAAAATAGGCAAGTAAAAACTAAGAACCCAATTATGAAGATAAAAGAAAACAATTCAGTTTTGTGCTCAAATGACCTTAGTATCTACTCTTTCTCTTTTGTTTTAAATATAAGGAAACTGAAAAACAGAAAGGTTGAGTCAAAAAGCCATATCTATATAATTTCTCTCATTAACCAAACTACTTTTTATAACTAAATTTATATATAAATTCAAAAGAGCATTTATAAAGCTGAGAGCTAATTTAACCGATTCAACTATAGTCATTCATTTCACCCATCTTAAGGTCTAGAATTAACATAAAACAACACTGATATTTTTAGTACTCAGCTATAATCAAAATTAGAGCATAGGTTAGAATAGATCCTTCAAAGTGAACCTGAGAATAAGGTGGCTCCCAATTTCCTCAACTAGAATGATCAAACTCCTCATGCAAATATGCAAGAGTCCTTCTATAGTTCCAAAACAGACAGGAGGTTGAAATAATAATAATGGTGTCTAAAAAATTAAATAACTTTCAATACACCTATAGATATAGATATAGATATAGACAAAGATAAGCAATGAATTATATTATGCTACTCCATCTTGTTCAGTGTCCTTCAGACTTCTGTCTGGTTTCTTAGAAATCACTATAAGATTTCTAGCTAAAGTGTTCATGGGACCAACCCACACCATTAGGTACAGGTCTAGCCTGGGCTCTTTTCAGACATGAAGTTCTGAAAAGAAAGAAGAAGAAAACCATCCTGAAGTGTACTGCAAGTATACATATATATGCCCCAAACAAATTCATACCCTGCATACTCAAAAGACTATAAATGTGAATTTAGCATAATTTACATCTACTGTGTTTTCATATATATACATATATAAAACATCTCAAAATTATAGTTTTCATACATCAGGGAAATCCCTACCAATTGTTCCTAGCTTTGGCATAAATTTTAGTTATCAAGAAAATGTCAGTAGCAAAACACAACATAATCACAATTCAACTTACCAAGGAACTGGAATGCCTTTGCAAATTTGGTGAGCAACGTTGTAATACGGCATCTCGGTAAAATTCTCCTACACTAATTGAATTTGATTTCTTTTTCACAAGAAATGAGCCTTCACTTCCTATTTTGAAAATGATAAAGTAACATGAAAGTGAGTATGAAAAGCTTACTCAATCATAAGATCCTTGTTCAGTCATGGAAGATTAAACCTATTTTTATTAATGGAAATTTCACAGTCCATTTCCTTTGTAAAATCTTTAAAATAGAAATGATAAGCCATGTTGGTTTTTCACTTTAAAAATTCAACAACATTTTTCTTCACCCATAAATATTTATGGAATGGCTGTTACAGACTAGATACTGGGTAAGCACTGGATAATGATATGCAGGAAAAAAATAAATCTATGCCTCAGAGGAGCTCATAGTCCAGCAGGAAAAAGCAAAATCAATCAATGGCTACATAAGCTATAACAAATATGTGTGTGTGCAGAAAGTTTGTATGCAATCTGATCAATGTTACTGCTTTCTGTTTCTCTGTATTTTTTTATAGAGACCACTGGAATAGGATCTAGCAGCATAGGAAAGAGAGTGGATTAACTCCCTGAATTTTTCTTATAAATTTTTCAAATCTTGCTTTAAATGTTGTAATCACACAAATTATTTAACAGCAATTTTGAATATATTCCTATCTGAATTTCATGTTTCATGGTTTCTTTTATGGAATGGTATTAAAATAAACACTATAAATTTGGCTGGAAATAATTATTTTATAAAATAAGGAAAAGGCAGTACTTTCAAAATAATAAATTTACAAAAAAGATCAATAAATAAATCATATTAAAGATAAATAATGTGAATGCATTTGTGAAAATTATGATTTTAAATTCCCCTACTCTTTATCTTAGAAAAACAAAGAATTCATTTTACTTCAAAACCAAATTATAAAATCTGTATATCCAAATATCCCCTTTATAATATTCAGTATAAATCCTGATATAAACAGTTCCCACCTGGTTCATCACTGAAGTTCAATTAATTCTATAATTTAAATTATTTTAATGCTTAAGAATTTTAATAAAATAGAATTTATAATTTAGTAACAATTACATAATTATAAAGATTATTAAATTATCATAATTATCCCACTTTATATGTTTGTGAAATGTCTATTAGCACATTATTTGTACAAGCAGCATAGTGCATTTTATAGTTATTTTATGTTAAAATTTCTAATGTTTTATTTAAAAATACTTGAAGACAGTTCTTTCAGGCATGATAGAGCAACAAATGTGAATGAACTTAACCTACTTACATAAACAACAAGAAAACTGGACAAATACATTAAATGACTGGATATAGACACTGGGCGACAGACAGCACAGGACTATGTAATACCTGAAAGAAGGGTAACAAATTATGTGAGCCCTATGATCACTCTGGTCTTCTGCTTGGAGACAAATTAAGGGGCATACACATAAGAAGAAATTTAAACAGTCTCACGGCTTTCCTGAGATGAGGAGATAGACATCAACATTTATGGAGACTACAATAGCTGGGAGTTCTGGGGCAGTTACAGAAAAATAGCTCCAGTAATCTGCATATGGGTTTCTGGAAGATCTGCACTAGAAATGTAAAAGGGAATTCTTCCAGAAGAAGAAAATGATACTAACTGCAAACTTAGATTAACATAAAGTGGTTACTTCACTTAAAAAATTATTTTTTATATATAATCCTTAACGTTTGCACAACAAACAGCAGAGCTTCAAAATATACAAAGCATAAACAGATAAAACTGAAAAGACGACCAACAAATCCTCAATTATAACTTCAATAGTTCTCTTTCAAATACAATAAATAGAAAGAAAAATCAGTAAAGTCACAGAAAACTTGAGAAATTTTACCAAACAATTTGGCCTATTGATTTGACCCAATAACAGATGAATATACTTTCTTTTCAGTTGCACATGGCACACCACCAAGACAGATCATATGATAATCCATAAAGCACGTTTCAATAAATATAAAAGGATAGAAATCATCAGAGTAGGTTGTCTGACCACAACAAAATTAAATTGAAACCAATAACCAAAAAGTTATCCAGAAAAATCTCCTGGCCGGGCGCGGTGGCTCAAGCCTGTAATCCCAGCACTTTGGGAGGCCGAGACGGGCGGATCACGAGGTCAAGAGATCGAGACCATCCTGGTTAACACGGTGAAACCCCGTCTCTACTAAAAAATACAAAAAACTAGCCGGGCGAGGTGGCGGGCACCTGTAGTCCCAGCTACTCGGGAGGCTGAGGCCGGAGAATGGCGTGAACCCGGGAGGCGGAGCTTGCAGTGAGCTGAGATCGGGCCACTGCACTCCAGCCTGGGCGACAGAGCTACACTCCGCCTCAAAAAAAAAAAAAAAAATCTCCAAATATTTGGAAAACAAACGACAGTCTTCTAAATAACTCATGAATCAAAGAAGTCACAAAGGAAATTAAAATTTTTTTAAATGAATGGAAAGATGACACATCAAAATACTGGGATGCAGTGAAAGTGATATTTATAAGGACATATATAGCCTTAAATAAATGTTTCTGTTACAAAATAAGAAGGTTCTAAAAACCAGAGTTCTAAGCTTCCAAATTAAGAATCTATTAAAAAAAGTCAATTAAAATGAAAATAAGTAAGGAAAGGGAACAATAAAGATAAGAACAAAAGTCAGTGAGAAAGTAACACAAACAATAGAGAAAATCAATAAAACAAAAATCTGATTCTTTGAAGAGATTATTAATAGGATAATTAAATCACTAACAGGATAATTAAATAATTGCTATAAGTAACATTAAACAAATAAATTTGGCAACTTATATGAAATGGACATATTCCTTGAAAGTTACAAATTACTAAAACTGACTTAAGAAGTAAAAGAAAATTAAAATAATCATACATCTATCAAAGTTATTAAATTCATAAGTTTAAATCTCCTCCCCACAAAAATTTAAAACCTAGATGGCCTTTGCTGGTGAAGTCTATCATACATTTAAGAAGAAAACACCTTTACACAAACTCTTCTAGAAAATTGTGGAATGGGAAACACTTCCCAATTCATTTCAAGAGGCCAGCATTACTCCCATAATTACAAGGAAGCATAAAACTACAGACTAATATCTCTCACAGATGCAAAATTCCTTTTTTTTTTTTTTTTTTTTTTTTTTTTTGAGACGGAGGAGTGCAGTAGCATGACCTCGGCTCACTGCAAGCGCCACCTCCGGGTTCACGCCATTCCCCTGACTCAGCCTCCAGAGTAGCTGCATCTACAGGCGTCCGCCATCATGCCCAGCTAATTTTTTGTATTTTTAGTAGAGATGGGGTTTCACTGTTAGCCAGGATGGTCTCGATCTCCTGACCTCATGATCTGCCCGCCTCAGGCTCCCAAAGTGCTGGGATTACAGACGTGAGTCACTGTGCCCAGCCAGATGCAAAATTCTTAACAAAATTTTAGAAAATAAAATTTAATACTATAGGAAAAGGATAATGTACTATAACCAAGTGAGATTTACTCCAGGAATGCAAATTGGTTTAACATTAGAAAATCAGTCGGTGTATCTGACTATATTAACAAAATATAGGTGAAAAATATGAATACCTCAGCAGATGCTGAACAGCATTTTTCAACACCTATTAATGATTTAAAAAAAAAAAAAAAGGCTCTCCAAAAATGACTAGGAAGAAGCTCCTTCAATTTGATGAAGGGCATCTATGAAAAATAACAAATAATGTCATAATTAGTGATTAATGACTGAATGTTTTTCATCTAAGTTTGGAAACCAGGGAATGGTGCCCAGTCTGACCAATTCTATTCAACATAGTACTGGAGGTCCTAGCCAGTGTAATATGACAAGAAAAAAAAAAGGAGCCATAAATATTAGAAAAGAAAAAGCAAATCTGTCTTTATTACTAAATGGTATAATTACAAACAAAGAAAATCCTGTGGAATCTATAATAAGGTACTGGAAAACTCATAAGTGAGCTTAGCAAGTTTACAGGATAAAAAATTCATGTACTAATAAATGAATTGTATTTCCATATATCAGCAGTGAACTCCTGGAAATTAGAATTCAAATACAATACCATCCATAACAGCATCAGAAAACATGCAATACAACACACTGTTAGAAATTTTAAAAGACTAATTGAACTATATATCACATTAATATGTCAAAAGACTCGTTATTAATATATTAGTTCCCTCAAATTGATTTACAGATATAATCTATAGAAATTATTTATGTATTAATTATATGGTATAGATTATATTAACATTACAGGTAATAAGATTTAATTTATAAATTAATTCTATATAAAATCCAAATATGGACTTAATTACAATAAAAATCCCAGCATAAAGTTAGTTGATTCAAAATTTATATGGAAATGCAAAGAATCTAGATTAATAAGAACAATTTTTTTAAAAGAACACCAGAGGACTTGGACTACCTGATTGTAAGACCTGCTAGTAAGCCAGAGTAATCAAGACAGTGTGGTTTTGGCATAAGAATAAGGTACAAATCAGTGGCACAGAATAAATAATGCTAAAGTAGAATCATACCTAAACAGTCAATTAAAGAGAACAAAGCTTCCATTAATTCAATGAGGAATTATATAGCATTTTCAACAAGTAATGTTGGAACAACTGGATATCCACACAGAAAGAAATAAGTGTCAACCCTTCATTGACACATCACACACAAAAATCAGCTTAAAATGTTTTAGACCTAAATGTTAAAGCTGAGATTTTAACACTTCTAAGAGAAAATATAGGAGAAAATATTCACAAATTTAGGCTAAGAAAAGGTTTCTTAAGTGGGATAGAAAAAGGACAAACCATAAAAGAAAAAAACTGGAAAACTGCATTTCACCAAAATTTAAAACTTCTGTTTTTTAAAAATAATAGAATTAGTAAAATGAGAAGACAAGCTATGACTGGGAAAAAAATATATGCAATATATACACCTGTCACAACTTCTATCTAGATTATACAAAGAACTTTTATGTAATCGTAAGACAACCCAATTAAAAGCAAAATACTTTAACACTTCACATAAAAATAAGAATGGCCAATAAGAACATGAAAATGTCCTCTATGTAATTAGTCATTAGGGAAATGAAAATTACATCCAAATGAATTAAATCTCCACTAGAAGAGCTAAAATTAACTTGAAAATACCAAGTACTGACAAGGATGTAGAGCAACCAGAATGCTCATGTATCGCTGGTGGAGGTAGAACATAGTACAACCACTTTGGAAAATAGACACAAAAGAGTACTTACTGTATGACTCTATGTACATAAAACTAGAGAAAACATTAATCTACAGTGTCAGGAAGTAAATGATTGCTAAGGGGCAGGGGCAGGGGAAGGGGACGGTTTCAGTGAAGAAGCATGAAGAAACTTTTTTGGATGATGAAAATATTGCATAACTTAATAGCGATGATGACTACATGAATATGTTAATTTTCAAAGCACATGAAAATATATACTTAAAGTGAATGCATTTTATTTTATATAAATTATATATGTATATAAATCACTACACTTGATTTTTAAAAATGGTTTGACTTGAGACACAATATCTTGGAACAACTCTCATTTTTTGCTCTCTCAAATATCCTTATTCTATCACCCAATGTTTTCAATCATACTATATTAACTAAAAAGTCCCTCACTCCATTTTTACTAAACATCTTATTAACATTACTACCTTTAACAAAGTTAAGGAGCTTACACAAGCCACAAAAGGATTTAGTCAGTGTCAAGAGTGTGGAATCTCATTCCAGTCTAGTCAGAGTTTATTTCCTGGAATATTAACCATTAACCAATTAGTCAGAATAACATTTAGAAGCACAGAGACACACTTCCTTGAAACATCACTTTGACCAAAATTAGTAAACCTAACCGTTTGTGATAATAAACACATTTCTACTTAAGTTTTTCCAAATGATTTAAGTCAGGTTTTTGTCTCGGGTCCTATTGTTCAATGTCAGTGTATAAATATAAAACATAAAAGGATTTCTTTTTATAATAAATACCTTCACTATCTAGATCATCACTTTGAGCAAAGACACTGTCCATAGAAGAGTCAGGAATAAAGGTCCATTCATCAAATTTAGACAGCACATCTTCAGAAAAATTTCCATCACTGCCTAAGGCTGCTCCTTCTTCCACGGCACTTTTCATCTGATATCTGATCACCATTCTTGCTAGTGTAGATGCTATATCTGAAAATAAAGAGATGCACCAGGAACTTAGAAATCAACAATTATGCAAAAATAAACATATATAGGACCAAAGTTCTTATGTATTCCTATGCTTCTAGAGAAAATTTCTATTTTTCCTTCCAAAGTCACCTTACACTAGTGATCCTGAATAATTAGCAGGTGGCAGATCATATTTTTTAAAAAAAAACATAACCATGTATACAATGCTTTGGTGTAGATAGCAAAATTGAATCTCTATGGAACTTTATTCAGGAAAAGGCCTAGGCTTTGAAGCCAGACAGGCCTGTGTTCAAGTCATAGAAATGCCATTTGTGAGTTATATAAGCTTCCTGGGTGTCAGTGTCCTCACCTGGAAAATGAAGATGATAACATACACAGCATATGGTAATGGAAAAGAGTAAATGAAACCACGCATATAAAATGTTTAGCACAATGCATAGAACACATAAAATACTAAATAAAGGATGTTGTTATTTTTATAAAGTTTGCTGAGTGATTCATTATGACTATTGGGAAATTTGATGGAATTTCAAAATTAACATTCTTCTCACAACTTCATTACATTATATATCAGCTCTACTATGAAGAATAAGTTGACAGAGTCCTCATTGTTCTACATACAGCCAGGAAGATTTCTTCAAATATTACTACTGTAATTACTGTAATTACTTCAAATATTACTACATGATACAGTGGTAATTTTCAAAGCACATGAAAATATACTTAAAGTGAATGCATTTTATTTTATATAAATTATATATGTATATAAATCACTACACTTGATTTTTAAAAATGGTTTGACTTGAGACACAATATCTTGGAACAACTCTCATTTTTTGCCCTCTCAAATATCCTTATTCTATCAACCAATGTTTTCAATCACACTATATTAACAAAAAAGTCCCTCACTCCATTTTTACCAAACATCTTATTAATATTACTACCTTTAACAAAGTTAAGGATACCACTGTATCATGTAGTACAATATCCAGTGATGAGTTGGTTAATGCAATGCTGGTTAGGCCTCCTACTGTAAAAAGGAAAATAAACCCTGGGGCTCAGAGCATGGTGGCGGATCATTTGATATTACCGCCGTGAAGTGTAGCTCATCAGCTAAAAGACATTGACGCCAGTAGGAATAGCAATTATTATAGTAGCAGAGGTGAAGTACACTCATGTATCTACATCTATTCCTACTGTAAATATGTGGTGAGCCCATATGATAAACCCCAAGAAGACATTTGATACTGTGGCTTACACTATACCCATATACCCAAATAGTTCTTTTTTTCCAGAGTAATATGTTATGATATGGGAAATTATCCTGAAGCCCAGCAGGATGAGTTCACACACATATATGTCACTCAGGCAAACACTACCTGAAAAATGTTTGAAAGCTATGACCCAAAGTGTTCTTTACTCAGACCAGCTGCCAATGAAATCATGGTTATACCCTCCAATTAATCAAATGACATTACTGTGTTTTTTTAATTGGGTAAGATGTGTCAATGGTAAAAACTTCATACACAGCAAAGGGAATACAGTGAATGATAAATCTCCCTCCATCCTTCTCCAATGGGCCCACAATTCCTCTCTATCAGATAGCGAAGATTAGAGTAAGCAGATTTTTGGCATGAGACTAGTTTAAGTAATGAAACATGGGATCTAACCATGTCTCAGTAATTTCCAAAGACCCCAGAGACAATCAGGGACCCCATTTCTGGAGGGTTTTATTTCATATTCAAACTTTTATAACTATCATATTCCAATTGCATTTCCATCAACATTAGCATAGTAAAAACACTGTTCTGTGCCTGTTTTTTGCCATGGAGTAATGTAATCTTTATCAGGACATTAAATTCGCTATATGCTTTTTTTCCCTCAATGATTGCAAAGCATTCCACTACATGAATGTACCATTATTTATTTGAATAGTTCCTTTTGGGGAATACTTAGGTTTTTCCCTAGTCTTTTGCTATTATAAACAATGTTTTAATGTGCATTTTTGTACATAATTTTTTGTGCACATTGAGAATGTCTGTATCACAGATTCCTAACAGTACACTGCTAGGTCAAAAAAGTATGTTTGTATATTAAAAAATATTAGTGGATATTGCCAAACTGTCCTCAAAAGAGGACAATTTAAATTCATATCAATGTATGAAGCATGTTTCCACATATGCTTAGCAACATAATGTATTACATAATTTTTATTTTTGCCAATATTAAATGTTTAATTCTAAATGATAATCTACTATGTGCAAAGCACTTGTATCAATGGTAAGGTTACAACCATGAACAAAACTGACATTGACTTCATGGTACTAACAAACTACCAAAAAGTAGATTATAAAAATGAAAAATTAAATTATATAATGTGGTGAATGGTAGTATAGGTGAGAAATAAGGTGCTATAGGGTCATGTAAGAGGACCTTCCAGACTGATGATGGTGCTGAGACAGGAAGAATGAAGAGACAGCCAGGTGAAGAGAGAATTTAGAGTTAGGTAGAGAGAGTAACAATGGAAAAAGACTGGAAGTAAGGGTACATGAAGTGTTTGAGAAACCAAGGAAAATTCAGCCTGACTGGAACTTTTGGAGCCTACTGAGAGGTTGGAAACCTTGATGTATAAAGGCACCAAATTGCGAGGCGGAGCAAGATGGCCGAATAGGAACAGCTCCAGTCTCCAACTCCCAGCGCGAGCGACACAGAAGACCGGTGATTTCTGCATTTTCAACTGAGGTACTGGGTTCATCTCACTGGGGAGGGCCAGACGATTGGTGCTGGTCAGCTGCTGCAGCCCGACCAGCGAGAGCTGAAGCAGGGCGAGGCATTGCCTCACCTGGAAAGCGCAAGGGGGCAGGGGAACTGAGACACACAACACCTGGAAAATCGGGTAACTCCCACCCCAATACTGCGCTTTAAGCAAACAGGCACACCAGGAGATCATATCCCACACCTGGCCGGGAGGGTCCCACACCCACGGAGCCTCCCTCATTGCTAGCACAGCAGTCTGTGATCTACCGTCAAGGCAGCAGCGAGGCTGGGGGAGGGGCGCCCGCCATTGCTGAGGCTTAAGTAGGTAAACAAAGCTGCTGGGAAGCTCGAACTGGGTGGAGCTCACAGCAGCTCAAGGAAACCTGCCTGTCTCTGTAGACTCCACCTCTGGGGACAGGGCACAGTAAACAATAACAAACGCAGCAGCTCTGCAGACGCAAACGACTCTGTCTGACAGCTTTGAAGAGAGCAGTGGATCTCCCAACACGGAGGTTGAGATCTGAGAAGGGACAGACTCCCTGCTCAAGTGGGTCCCTGACCCCTGAGTAGCCTAACTGGGAGACATCCCCCACTAGGGGCAGTCTGACACCCCACACCTCACAGGGTGGAGTACACCCCTGAGAGGAAGCTTCCAAAGCAAGAATCAGACAGGTACACTCGCTGTTCAGAAATATTCTATCTTCTGCAGCCTCTGCTGCTGATACCCAGGCAAACAGGGTCTGGAGTGGACCTCAAGCAATCTCCAACAGACCTACAGCAGAGGGTCCTGACTGTTAGAAGGAAAACTATCAAACAGGAAGGACACCTACACCAAAACCCCATCAGTACATCACCATCATCAAAGACCAGAGGCAGATAAAACCACAAAGATGGGGAAAAAGCAGGGCAGAAAAGCTGGAAATTCAAAAAATAAGAGCGCATCTCCCCCGGCAAAGGAGCGCAGCTCATCGCCAGCAACGGATCAAAGCTGGACGGAGAATGACTTGGACGAGATGAGAGAAGAAGGCTTCAGTCCATCAAATTTCTCAGAGCTAAAGGAGGAATTACGTACCCAGCGCAAAGAAACTAAAAATCTTGAAAAAAAAGTGGAAGAATTGATGGCTAGAGTAATTAATGCAGAGAAGCTCATAAACAAAATGAAAGAGACGAAAACCATGACACGAGAAATACGTGACAAATGCACAAGCTTCAGTAACCGACTCGATCAACTGGAAGAAAGAATGTCAGCGATTGAGGATCAAATGAATGAAATGAAGCGAGAAGAGAAACCTAAACAAAAAAGAAGAAAAAGAAATGAACAAAGCCTGCAAGAAGTATGGGATTATGTAAAAAGACCAAATCTACGTCTGATTGGGGTGCCTGAAAGTGAGAGGGAAAATGGAACCAAGTTGGAAAACACTCTTCAGGATATCATCCAGGAGAACTTCCCCAACCTAGTAGGGCAGGCCAACATTCAAATCCAGGAAATACAGAGAACGCCACAAAGATACTCCTCGAGAAGAGCAACTCCAAGACACATAATTGCCAGATTCACCAAAGTTGAAATGAAGGAAAAAATCTTAAGGGCAGCCAGAGAGAAAGGTCGGGTTACCCACAAAGGGAAGCCCATCAGACTAACAGCAGATCTCTCGGTAGAAACTCTTCAAGCCAGAAGAGAGTGGGGGCCAATATTCAACATTCTTAAAGAAAAGAATTTTAAACCCAGAATTTTATATCCAGCCAAACTAAGTTTCATAAGTGAAGGAGAAATAAAATCCTTTACAGATAAGCAAATGCTTAGAGATTTTGTCACCACTAGGCCTGCCTTACAAGAGACCTTGAAGGAAGCACTAAACATGGAAAGGAACAACCGGTACCAGCCATTGCAAAAACATGCCAAAATGTAAAGACCATCAGGCTAGGAAGAAACTGCATCAACTAACGAGCAAAATAACCAGTTAATATCATAATGGCAGGATCAAGTTCACACATAACAATCTTAACCTTAAATGTAAATGGACTAAATGCTCCAATTAAAAGACACAGACTGGCAAACTGGATAAAGAGTCAAGACCCATCAGTCTGCTGTATTCAGGAGACCCATCTCACACGCAGAGACATACATAGGCTCAAAATAAAGGGATGGAGGAAGATTTACCAAGCAAATGGAGAACAAAAAAAAGCGGGGGTTGCAAGACTAGTCTCTGATAAAACAGACTTTAAACCATCAAAGATCAAAAGAGACAAAGAAGGCCATTACATAATGGTAAAGGGATCAATTCAACAGGAAGAGCTAACTATCCTAAATATATATGCACCCAATACAGGAGCACCCAGATTCATAAAGCAAGTCCTTAGAGACTTACAAAGAGACTTAGACTCCCATACAATAATAATGGGAGACTTCAACACTCCACTGTCAACATTAGACAGATCAACGAGACAGAAAGTTAACAAGGATATCCAGGAATTGAACTCATCTCTGCAGCAAGCAGACCTAATAGACATCTATAGAACTCTCCACCCCAAATCAACAGAATATACATTCTTCTCAGCACCACATCGTACTTACTCCAAAATTGACCACGTAATTGGAAGTAAAGCACTCCTCAGCAAATGTACAAGAACAGAAATTATAACAAACTGTCTCTCAGACCACAGTGCAATCAAACTAGAACTCAGGACTAAGAAACTCAATCAAAACCGCTCAACTACATGGAAACTGAACAACCTGCTCCTGAATGACTACTGGGTACATAACGAAATGAAGGCAGAAATAAAGATGTTCTTTGAAACCAATGAGAACAAAGATACAACATACCAGAATCTCTGGGACACATTTAAAGCAGTGTGTACAGGGAAATTTATAGCACTAAATGCCCACAAGAGAAAGCAGGAAAGATCTAAAATTGACACTCTAACATCGCAATTAAAAGAACTAGAGAAGCAAGAGCAAACACATTCGAAAGCTAGCAGAAGGCAAGAAATAACTAAGATCAGAGCAGAACTGAAGGAGATAGAGACACAAAAAACCCTCCAAAAAAATCAATGAATCCAGGAGTTGGTTTTTTGAAAAGATCAACAAAATTGACAGACCACTAGCAAGACTAATAAAGAAGAAAAGAGAGAAGAATCAAATCGACGCAATTAAAAATGATAAAGGGGATATCACCACCGACCCCACAGAAATACAAACTACCATCAGAGAATACTATAAACACCTCTACACAAATAAACTGGAAAATCTAGAAGAAATGGATAATTTCCTGGACACTTACACTCTTCCAAGACTAAACCAGGAAGAAGTTGAATCCCTGAATAGACCAATAGTAGGCTCTGAAATTGAGGCAATAATTAATAGCCTACCAACCAAAAAAAGTCCAGGACCAGATGGATTCACAGCTGAATTCTACCAGAGGTACAAGGAGGAGCTGGTACCATTCCTTCTGAAACTATTCCAATCAATGGAAAAAGAGGGAATCCTCCCTAACTCATTTTATGAGGCCAACATCATCCTGATACCAAAGCCTGGCAGAGACACAACAAAAAAAGAGAATTTTAGACCAATATCCCTGATGAACATCGATGCAAAAATCTTCAATAAAATACTGGCAAACCGGATTCAGCAGCACATCAAAAAGCTTATCC
Organism: Chlorocebus sabaeus; assembly: GCF_047675955.1. Taxonomy (NCBI): domain Eukaryota; kingdom Metazoa; phylum Chordata; class Mammalia; order Primates; family Cercopithecidae; genus Chlorocebus; species Chlorocebus sabaeus. Next base: position 37,691,847 of record NC_132914.1, on the reverse strand, counting down.
ACCATGATCAAGTGGGATTCATCCCTGGGATGCAAGGCTGGTTCAACATTCGCAAATCAATAAACATAATCCAGCATATAAACAGAACCAAAGACAAGAACCACATCATTATCTCAATAGATGCAGAAAAGGCTTTTGACAAAATTCAACAGCCCTTCATGCTAAAAATGCTCAATAAATTCGGTATTGATGGAACGTACCTCAAAATCATAAGAGCTATTTATGACAAACCCACAGCCAATATCATACTGAATGGGCAAAAACTGGAAAAATTCCCTTTGAAAACTGGCACAAGACAAGGATGCCCTCTCTCACCACTCCTATTCAACATAGTGTTGGAAGTTCTGGCTAGGGCAATCAGGCAAGAGAAAGAAATCAAGGGGATTCAGTTAGGAAAAGAAGAAGTCAAATTGTCCCTGTTTGCAGATGACATGATTGTATATTTAGAAAACCCCATTGTCTCAGCCCAAAATCTCCTTAAGCTGATAAGCAACTTCAGCAAAGTCTCAGGATACAAAATTAATGTGCAAAAATCACAAGCATTCTTATACACCAGTGACAGTCAAACAGAGAGCCAAATCAGGAATGAACTTCCATTCACAATTGCTTCAAAGAGAATAAAATACCTAGGAATCCAACTTACAAGGGATGTAAAGGACCTCTTCAAGGAGAACTACAAACCACTGCTCAGTGAAATAAAAGAGGACACAAACAAATGGAAGAACATACCATGCTCATGGATAGGAAGAATCAATATCGTGAAAATGGCCATACTGCCCAAGGTAATTTATAGATTCAATGCCATCCCCATCAAGCTACCAATGAGCTGCTTCACAGAATTGGAAAAAACTGCTTTAAAGTTCATATGGAACCAAAAAAGAGCCCGCATCTCCAAGACAATCCTAAGTCAAAAGAACAAAGCTGGAGGCATCACGCTACCTGACTTCAAACTATACTATAAGGCTACAGTAACCAAAACAGCATGGTACTGGTACCAAAACAGAGATATAGACCAATGGAACAGAACAGAGTCCTCAGAAATAATACCACACATCTACAGCCATCTGATCTTTGACAAACCTGAGAGAAACAAGAAATGGGGAAAGGATTCCCTATTTAATAAATGGTGCTGGGAAAATTGGCTAGCCATAAGTAGAAAGCTGAAACTGGATCCTTTCCTTACTCCTTATACGAAAATTAATTCAAGATGGATTAGAGACTTAAATGTTAGACCTAATACCATAAAAATCCTAGAGGAAAACCTAGGTAGTACCATTCAGGACATAGGCATGGGCAAAGACTTCATGTCTAAAACACCAAAAGCAATGGCAGCAAAAGCCAAAATTGACAAATGGGATCTCATTAAACTAAAGAGCTTCTGCACAGCAAAAGAAACTACCATCAGAGTGAACAGGCAACCTACAGAATGGGAGAAAATTTTTGCAATCTACTCATCTGACAAAGAGCTAATATCCAGAACCTACAAAGAACTCAAACAAATTTACAAGAAAAAAACAAACAACCCCATCAAAAAGTGGGCAAAGGATATGAACAGACATTTCTCAAAAGAAGACATTCATACAGCCGACAGACACATGAAAAAATGCTCATCATCACTGGCCATCAGAGAAATGCAAATCAAAACCACAATGAGATACCATCTCACACCAGTTAGAATGGGGATCATTCAAAAGTCAGGAAACAACAGGTGCTGGAGAGGATGTGGAGAAATAGGAACACTTTTACACTGTTGGTGGGATTGTAAACTAGTTCAACCATTATGGAAAACAGTATGGCGATTCCTCAAGGATCTAGAACTAGATGTACCATATGACCCAGCCATCCCATTACTGGGTATATACCCAAAGGATTATAAATTATGCTGTTATAAAGACACATGCACACGTATGTTTATTGCAGCACTATTCACAATAGCAAAGACTTGGAATGAACCCAAATGTCCATCAGTGACAGATTGGATTAAGAAAATGTGGCACATATACACCATGGAATACTATGCAGCCATAAAAAAGGAGGAGTTTGTGTCCTTTGTAGGGACATGGATGCAGCTGGAAACCATCATTCTTAGCAAACTATCACAAGAACAGAAAACCAAACACCGCATGTTCTCACTCATTGGCGGGAACTGAACAATGAGATCACTTGGACTCGGGAAGGGGAACATCACACACCGGGGCCTATCATGGGGAGGGGGGAGGGGGGAGGGATTGCATTGGGAGTTATACCTGATGTAAATGACGAGTTGATGGGTGCAGCACACCAACATGGCACAAGTATACATATGTAGCAAACCTGCACGTTGTGCACATGTACCCTACAACTTAAAGTTTAATAATAATAAATAAATTAAAAATAATAATAATAAAATAAAAAAATAAAATAAAATAAAATACCAAAAAAAAAAAAAAAAAAAAAAAGGGCACCAAATTGCATGGACAGGTACTTTTCTCTAGCAGCACTCAGTTATCTTGGTGAAAGTGAGGGAAAATGTAGACTGGTAGACTGACCAAAACTGGTGTTTTGCTATTGAGTGCATCATAAAAATGAGAGAAGCAAACATGTTATTTGCAAGATGGTCCTAAAGGTGTTGAGTCATGGAGTATCATGACCATGGGGAAGGAGATGGGTATGAGACTAAATTAACATAGGAAAAGCTAGGAGCTCACACGCTAAAAACACATTTAGCGTGAACAAATGAAAGAGCTCAAAAGACAAAAACAGTGTCAGAGGATGGCAACTTACCATCGATACACATAATATGTACAAAATACATATGACCTTGAACTTATAAAGAAAATGCATTATCAATTGAAATATATATATGCCAAGTGAATATGTGTGTATGCTTTTACATACATTTGAATGCATAGGTACATGTAAGCATACAAAAAGTTAGGAAAAATATCCGTTTTAATTACTTAAAAGGGAAAAAATAAGTTATTTTTATTTTCTTTTTTATAATTTTATTTTAAAAAAAAAAAAAAACAAGGATGCTTTACTTTAAAAATAAAAAAGGACTATATTAAAAAGTAGCTCTTCAAAAAGCTTCCGCTATTTTGCTCTAATTTTATAAGTACCTATTTGCTATCTCATAAAGAACTTAAATACATCATTTTGAAGTATTTCATAGCCAAAAAAATCCAAACCTTTGCAATATTTTTGGCTTAAGGTCCTTCAAACTGGCATGAATAACCACTAAAAGACTAGTGACTTAAAAAAATACTATTAAAAATAAGAACTGTCAAAAATATTCTCCTTGTTACTTACTTGTTTGTTTCCTTAAATTAGAAGTCTTATCTGGAAATAAAGGACCAAGCCAAGAAGGTTCAACTTTTCCTATACAAAACCCTCCAAGGCAAATGCTATTGTTGGCCATGTCCAGGGCCAGCCTCCTTAAGAGCAAGCTGATGATCTGGCTGTCGCCTTTCCCAATGCTTATTGTCAGTGCTTTTCGTACATCTTGTTCACGAGATCCACTATTCAATAAGAGTTCCACCAATTTGGGACTGCTCTCTTTCTCACATACCTGTTAAAGAAAAAAAAATTAAGTATATTAAAAATCTATAGTTTTCTTCTTTTTAGGAGACTGGCAAATCAAACGTCATGTGATTTTTCTCTACATCTCCAATTTAGAATTACACAAAATAAAATAAGACAAAACTGATCCTTGAATAGATTGGGAAAATAAGATGATATTAATGCCATAACTGTCAGAATAGCATGAATAATCTGCCACATGGCAGTCAGTTATCATGAAAGAGACAATATTATATGGAGACAAAGTTCCATAGGCTTGGCATCAAGATCTCTGTTTACATCCAGACTCCAACAAGTATGCACATTGCTTATACTTTCTGAGTTTCTGTCTTCTCACTGTAAGATATCTGGGAAATCAGTACCTTAACACAGTAAATACTACTGTCCTGACTTTATTTGTGACATAAAATAACTAAATGAGGACTTAGCTATTGTAAAATTTATTAATGTCACATGCAAACAACAATCATTACTCGTGTCTGGTTTTCCTGATCTCCTCAGGACAAGCATCTGAATTTCCTCAAAGATATACCTTGTCTCTCAGTCCTCAACCTTCCTCTGAATGTTATGTTTTCAGAGCACGTGCTCAGGGTGGGTTAGCACGCGAGGTGCTACAAAAACTAGAACAACTCAGCAAGCCAGGAGAAGCCTTAGCAACCTGCAGCACTGCACACTGGCCCTACTCAGGAAGAGCTTTGGAAAGGAGCTAGATGTTAGCAAGGAGCTATCAACTAGAAGACAAAAATAACAGGTAATAGAAAAAATATCCATCAGTTACTGTGCTAAATTCTGTACACATGTGATTTCTAATCTTTAAAAAAAAAAAAAATCTTATGTCATAGCAATTATTTCTCCCACCTAATAGATGAGTATTTAGAAAAGATATATAATTTGTCCCTTAAAGCTGGCAAGCAACTGAAACTTGGATTTGAAGCCAAATCTGCTGGCTTCAAAACCTGTGCGACTTTCATTACCCAAAATTAAACATTAAGAAAGGAAAGAAAAGAAGACCCAAAGATCCAGGGTACCAACTCAGAGGAAAAAGATGTTGGGGACAATTCTTGAATTTTCTAGAATCAAAGTGCTTCCAAGGGATTTAAGGGGACATTCATTCATGTGGTTGGAAGGCACCAATTAAATGCCCACCAGTCTCCAAGTACACTCACCTTCAACCCATACTCAAAGCACTACAGAGCTCTGATCAAGTCACTGTCCTCTTTAAAAACCTAAAATGCCACTGCTCCAGACATTCTTCCAAACACAGCATGTAATTTTTCAAACCTCATTATCTTTTGTGCTATTTCTATTACCCCAAATGCCTTCCTCTCTACTCTTCACCCAGCAAAAAGGTGTTCATTCTTGAAGAACTGGGTTCAAAATTTCTTGTGGAGAAGTCCTTGCTACTAACCTCTCAGGCCAAACACACTATTTCCCCTCCTGGCTCCCATCCATTACATTTAATGTAGCACTGAGCAAACAAACATACACACCCATCTGTTTTCTTGCTAGAATGCAAAGGCCTGTACATTTCTGCAATTCAACTTGTATTCCTGAAGCCTAGCACAACACCTAGGACGTATATTTAATTTAAGTAGTAAATTACTAAAATCCTCTTTAAGGGCTCACAGCAAAATTAAAAGGAAGGGAGGTGAAAGATGAAGGAAGGAAGGAAGGAAGGAGGGAGGGAGGGAGGGAGGGAGGGAAGGAAGGAAGGAAGGAAGGAAGGAAGGAAGGAAGGAAGGAAGGAAGGAAGGAAGGAAGGAAGGAAGGAGGGAGGGAGGGAGGGAGGGAATGAGGGAAGGAAGGAAGGAAGGAAGGAAGGAAGGAGGGAGGGAGGAAGGGAGGGAGGGAATGAGGGAAGGAAGGAAGGAAGGAAGGAAGGAAGGAAGGAAGGAAGGAAGGAAGGAAGGAGGGAGGGAGGGAGGGAGGGAGGGAGGGAGGAAGGAAAGAAGGAAGGAGGGTGGGGAGGGGAGGGAAAGGAAAAACTCACAAATGCCTTCTCCTGTAGCCCAGTAACTTTTTTTCTCTAAGATAAGTCACTCACTCCTTACTTTGTACTAAGGTGATTTATGTTTTATTCTCTTGTTAATGTCCCAACACATAGAGACCTATAAACTTCTTGAAACAGGAAACCCCTTATATATTCTCTATTAATTATCTAGCACTGTGCTCTGCACATGTTTGTGGAAGGAATTTTCCTTGGAGGATCCAAACTATCCAAGCTGACTTTAGGCATGTGGGTGCCAGGAAGAGAGAGATATATAAGAAAGGGAATCTGAGAAAAGAAATAAATGCCAGCAAAAATAAGAATTAATTTCTTTAAATCCTACAGAGTCATTCTCTTTAGAATATTCACACATATTTATGAAAGTAATTTCAACTTCATAACAGGAAAATACTACTGCTTACAGATATTTATTTTCACATTTAAATAATAATGAAGAAAATTCAGAATACAATAACTAAAGAATATCAAAAGCATAATTTCTTATCCCTGCAATCTTTCTCTGACCATCTAATTTATAATAAATGCAGCACATTATCAAAATCAAATTATTTAAACTGTTATTTTAGAGTAAATGAACACCACTACCACCACTACCATGAATCTGCTGTGTAGCCAAGCAATCAAAGCAGGCACTGTGGAGGCAGATTTTGCACTATTTACCAGGAGCTTGTTCTTAAGCAAGTTATTTAATCCCTCAGTGCCTCAACTTCTCACTCATACAATGGGAATAACATTAGAACCTACTGGACCTATTCATAGGTTGTCGTTAGGATTAAATTGTGTAAAGTATTTGGAGCAGTGCCCAGCTGGTAATGCATATGATGGAGGTGTTTGGTTTTATTGTTTTTTTTTTTGTTGGTTGGTTGGTTGGTTGCTTTTGAGACAGAGTCTCGCTCTGTCATCAAGGTTGGAGTACAGCGGTGCAATCATAGCTCACTGCAGCCTTGACCTCCTAGGCTCAAGTGATCCTCCCACCTCAGCATTCTTATGTTATGTTATGTTATGTTATGTTATGTTATGTTATGTTATGTTGAGACAGGGTCTGGCTCTGTTGCCTAGGCTGGAGTGCAGTGGTGCAATCTCAGCTAACTATAACCTCAACCTCCCAGGCTCAAGTCATCCTCCCACCTCAGACTCCCAAGTAGCTGGGACAATAGGCAGGTACCACCATACCCAGATAATTTTTTGACTTTTTATAGACATGGGGGTGTAACTATGTTGCCCAGGCTGGTCTTAAACTCCTGGGCTCAAATGATCCTCCCACCTTGACTTCCCAAAGCACTGGGATTACAGGCATGAGCCACTCTGCATGAAGCTAGCACTACATGTGTGTGCCATCATACATGGGTTTTTGCTTGTTGTTTTGTTTTGTAGAAATGGAGTCTCACTATGTTTCCCAAGTTGGTCTCTAACTCCTGGCTCAAGTGATCCTCCCACCTCAACATCCCAAAGTGTTGGGATTACAGATGTGAGTCACCATGCCCAGCCTCTTATTATTTTTATTCAGACTTCACTATACTTTTTCCACTGTGATTTGATGAGTTTTACCTTGAGGTTTTTATCCATGCATTTGCATATCCAGTATTAACCTTTCATATTATTCTCCACCAGTCATGTACATTCCATTATTAAATTTTCTGCAGAAAGTCTAACACAACTCCACCAGTGCACTAGATACTCCTTCAACATGCAACCTCTTGGTAAATGAATAGTCTTCATTACCTTATTTTGCTCTGGCACAAATAAGGTACATACAATAAATTCATACACAAGATTTAATCAGCAGTTATTATGTGCTAGGTATAAATAACTTCTGACAACTGGGATAAATTCTTTAAGTCTAATACATAATCCTTGGATTTAAGATTTTGTTTTGAAAAGAAAAGATAAAAATAAGCATGTGAAGGCCAAAAGAATATGGAAAGAGAAATAAAGTAAAAATCCTGTTGTATAGGAAGATTTGGATAGATGGAAAGAAGAGCAGAAATGATTTCCTGTGGGGAATGCAGTAAAGTTGTATCAGGTGCTTTTAGGTATGTTGTTTCCTTAATGTGGACTTAGAAGGGGAAGTTTCTTTTTAGTTCTTTGGTATTTTCAATTAACATTAATGCAATAATCTGCAAGCAAAAGATGCACCATAAAAATGTATTAAATTATTGATGGAAAAATTTAATTATCTTTAATAAAGTAGAACTACAATTTTAATTTTTGCTTGCTTAAAAGAAATTTGACTAAATTTAAATAATTAGATTGTTTATGTGATTTGAATGCATAAACATAATGGTACATGAAAATGGGTTCCACGTTCTCTTTCTTTTTATGTTGATTACTAATTAGTATTAACTTAATCTTAACAGTCAACAAATTGACTTCAATTCAAAGGCAAGTGGGATATTAAATACAGTAAGGCTTAAAAAGTAAATTATTGGCAAACGTAGTACTTTACTGATTATTTACTGATAATAATACTGATTATTAAATACTGAAATTTAGTATTTGTTAGAAATGTTAAATTTCTAGAAAATAGACATAGTGCTACCTGAATGCTAGTATAAACTCTAACACTTATACAAATAATACAAATCTGAAATACAAGCAATGAACTTAGTATTTATTGAATACACACTATATGTAAAGCAATGAGCTAGATATTCTGAATCATACAAAGATGAATACATGGTTATTTTCACACAACTCACCAAGTACACAAGAGATATGTATATATTTTCATGAACTGACAGAAGAAGTAAATCTTAATTTTGTTTGGAGGTATGGGGAGGGCTTTATTAAAGAAAGGCAATTTGAATTATATTTTGAAGGAAGAGCAAAACAATCAGACAGATATATGTTTGCATGGTTCAGGAGGGAAGAGAGAAGGAAAGAAAGACCACACTACTACACAACTTTGGCCAATAGCAACTCATGTCAGTGTGAATGGCACCCACAAAAGTGTGACATTCACAGCCTGCATAGCCATGTGTGGTAGCCCTCAGAGGAGAACTTTGTAGGCAAAGAAACTAAAACCATGGAAAAAAATGGTTTAAAAATTATCAAAATATTAGAACTATGTGTTATGTGGAGTGTATCTGGAGAACAAGTTGTAGAGATGCCTACTAAGGGACACATTTGAAAAGTTATTTATCAACTTAACAAGATAAGCCAACAGATGAAATGAAAGATTAGACTGGATAACACCTAAAGGACCCTATTACTTCTGGAATTCTATAAATCTAAATCCCTACTACAAGATACAAGCAATTACAATAAACTGGTAAATTTCCGTAGTGAAGAATAATATGATGTAAGTAAGAGATACACAGTGGCAGGGCTCTTACATTTGATAAGAATAATGAGCAAAGACACAAGTGAAGCCTTTAACATTTACCTGACAAATTAAAGAAGTTCCCTCCTTTGCTTGATTGGCATCTGCTCCTAAGAGAAGCAAGCATTCAGCCATGATGCTGTTATTCTGATCACACGCTCTCTCTAGCATCACATTTTTTAAGTCATCATCCATAGCTACTTTTGCAAAACACTTGCAACACAGGTTCAGAAACTAAAAAGAGTGGAAATGAGAATTAGAGTCAGATAAATACATAACATTTAGGATGCCAGTGGAAAACATTGTACCTGTTGATCCTTTTGTTCCATGATACTGGAAGACATTTGATGGAATATTACTAAGTCAAACGAATGATGCACCAGCAGCTTAGAAAAAGATGCTGACAATTTGAGGATTGCTAAGATTGTCTGAAATCCCTAAAAGTATAAGAAAAAAATAATAAACTAAGCAATTATAGGCAAAAAGAATAAACAGTATAAAGCAGAGAGTTTGTATATGAAACAATACCTAGGATGTTCATTTAACTATAGATATACTGGGTTGGTGCTTGAAAGTATTTATCCTGTAAATAAATACTCCCTCTCTCTCTCATGACTAACAAATATAGCAGGTACAAAGAATAAAATGCTAGTTAACCATCCAGTAGCAAAGCAGAAAAAAGAACTAATCCCCTCAAATTTGCTTTTCAAAGATGCTTGTCTAAAGCCATAGTTGTAGGATGAAACCCAGATATTAAACAGGATTGAAACAGTTGGATCAGCAGAGTTACACATCCAAATAGGAAAACAGAGTAAAAATTTTTATTATAATATGAATAGTAGGTTCTCTAGAGAGCCTAGCATATCCCCCAACTTTCTGTGCTGTCTTCTGAAATGTTTACCTCAAAAAGGCTAGCGTGGACTCTTAGGTTTCATTTATGTTGAGTGTAATAGAGAAGCACTGAGGGCACTCTGAGGATTACATTATAATAATAAGTTATTTATAAAGAACACCATTACTTTTTTAGAACCACCTTAAGCACATCCCCAGAGTCTGTCCTCTTCACCCATGTGATGTTTTAATGAAAGATTGGGATTTGACTTTAGTATTATTTAGCTTGGTAAACCCAAAGATCATCTTAACTTTTTAACATTTTATTACCTCTAAAATTACATATTAATAAAATTGGCCAGGCACTGTGGCTAACACCTATAATCCCAGCGCTCTGGGATTGCTTGACAAGCCCAGGAATTTGAGACCAGCCTGTACAACATGGCAAAATCTTGTCTCTATGAAAAATATTTAAAAATTAGCCGTGCATGCACCTGTAGTCCCCGCTACTCAGGAGAATGAGATGGATCACTTGAGCCCACCCAGGAAGGTGGGCCCAGGAGGCAGAGGTTGCAGTGAACCGAGATTGTGCCACTGCACTCTAGCCTGGGCCACAGAGACCCCATCTCAAAAAAAATTTAAATTAAGTTAAATCATCTAAATATTAAAATTATTACTTCAAACTCTTATGATACTGAGTTTCTACAAATACTAATATTTGATAAGCAAAGTAGCCTTAATTTATGTATGTCTGAGGGACAGGTGGTCTACCTGCCCCTAGAGCCAGAGGTCCCTGAAAACTAGTGAATGCTGCAGCAGAGCAGGTCATGCAAATGTGCAGAAAGTACATCAATCGAATTAAAAACTTTTAAACACTGAACTGAAGGCTGGGTGCAGTGGCTCATGCCTGTAATCCCAACACTTTGGGAGGCCGAGGTGGGCGAACCACTTGAGGTCAGGAGTTTGAGACCAGCCTGGTCAACACGGCAAAACCCCTCTCAGCTAAAAATACAAGCATCAGCCGAGCGTGGTGGTGCACACTTGTAGTCCTAGCTACTAGAGAGGCTGAGGCAGGCAAATCGCTTGAACCCAGGAGGCAGATGGCACTGTGCACTGAGATTGTACCACTGCACTACAGCCTGGGCAACAGAGTGAGACCCTGTCTCAAAAAATAAAATAAAACACTGAACTGGACAAATAAAATATGTTGGCAGGACAGATTTAGTTCATAACCTCTACTGTAGAGATTCTAAAATTTATGCCTAGATGAATTAATCCAGAGTGACTAAGAGTTCCATACCTGCATAAAATCCTTTCCTTTCCCTAAGATTACTTTTAATCAATCCTATCTTGCTCTAATCAGCCTATCCTGAGGCACATTATGAAAAGCAGTTATAAAACACATTGTTGTTATTAATGTAAGAATTTTGTATGTTCTTAACTTCATAATTTTTTAAAACACTTTACACACATTCTTTCATTTACTGATGGTGTCTGTGCAAAGATTAGAGACCAAGTATTTTTATTCCTGGTCGATGCTGCCAGTTACAAAAAATATTTCCTGAGTCGGCTGGGCACCTTGGCTCACGCCTATAATCCCAGCACTTTGGGAGGCTGAGCAGGACAGATTGCTTGAGACCAGGGAGTTTGAGACCAGCCTGGGAAATATGGTGAAACCCCATCTCTACAAAAAACACAAAAGTTAGCCAGGAATGGGAGTGCATGCCTGTAGTCCAAGCTACTCAGGAGGCTGAGGCACAAGAATCACTTGAGCTCAGGAGGCAGAGGTTGTAGTGAGCTGAAATCTGCCACTGCACTCCAGCCTGGGTGACAAAGTGAGACCCTGTCTCCAAAAAAAAAAAAATTCCTTAGTGTAGTTTATGAAAGTTGCAAACTCCACAACTAAGACAGAAACTCTTGAAGAAAAGCTATTTGTTTTGCTACAATTAAAAAAAAAATTATTTCTTAATCTCCCCTGAACTCACTCTAGGCCAATATCTTGAATTCCTTATAAAGATAGTTATTATATATCATGTTTTAAATTTTGCTTGATGAAAAATGTTAAAAACATTTTTTCACTGCAAGGAAAAAAATTAACAAGTCAAATTATTAGAGGTAAGCAACCTACAATAAAACCCGGAGAGTGACAAACTTTGGAATATTTATAAATTCTATTTATCTAAAATCTAAGTGAATAAATTCAGCTAGCTGAGATTTCTAAGCACAGTCTCTGAACTTTTATGGGCAAGATAAATGGTGAATAAACATGCTGACTTTAGAGATTTAATAATGAAACACTGGATCTTTAGAGATTCAATCCAATTTTCTTTGCTTGTATAATTAAAATAACTACAAAATGATAAATGGTTTTCCATTAACTAGAATACCCCATTCATGCAAAGTGGGAATTACACAAACTGCTCCAAAAGTGAAATTTGCACAAGTTCCCAAGTTCTTTCCAAGATAATGCACATACTTCAGTCTGTACTTCAGCAACATCCTTAAATCGGTATAAGCTGGAAGCCAGAATTTTTGCCAGCAGATGTCCAGTTCCTATGCATAAATTCTTCTTTGTAATCAAGCATCCTATAAGACTTAAACCCAGACACTGAATTTCTAGGAGAGAAAAAAAAAAAAGAATTGTTTTAAATCTCAAAACTGAAGAAAAATATTTACAGACATCCAGTCGCCAGCTAATGGCCTACAAAAATCTATTTTAAATCCAGAATTCAAATTGTACTGACCTTGGTCATCTGGATACATCTGCAGTGTGTGAAGCACTGAATCCACAGCACCTTCCATGGATAACACCTCTAATGTATTAGTAAAATGTGCAATAGAAGAAATTACTTTTAATCCACATTTCTGAATCCCAGGATTTCCAATGAACTAAAATCAAAAGAATACTTGCTCTTAAAAATGAGATCTTAATACTTACCTTAGTTAGGACCAGTTATAGACTGACGAAATATAAATCAATTAATCCAAACACAAATTAGTATCCTTGATTTTGTTTTCTATAATATTAATTATGTTTATGCATTATGAAGAATAAGAGTTAGCATTTTTACAATTAATGAGAGCTTGCTCTGTGCCAGGCATTGTAATAAATACTTTGTAGGCATTTTCTTTTCATAATCTCACGAAATCCATACTGATATCATTCCCATTAGAAGAAGAATTCACTGAGGGTTAGAATGGTTGAGAACTATTCTCAAAGTCCACACTAACTTAATAGTTAGTAAAATGTAATGACCAGTAAAATGCAATACTGCCTCTCAACAAAGAAAACATTGATAATTACTCTTCACTGCAAGTTCTTTGCATGCCTTATTTCATTTATCTCCTCGACAGCTTCATGTAATAGGTTTGCCAAACTTTGAAGATGCAGAAATAAGAGCTCAAGTCACAGAACTAATACGCACTGGGCCTGGGACTTGAATATAAATGTTTCCACCTTAAAAGCCCAGGATCTTAATTACGACATCATCCAACCTCTTTAATCTGAATTTCCTCCAGATGCTTTGACATTATAAAGGTATTTTAATACAGGTCACTTCTTTGTCCAGACCATCCCACTCATCAACCAAGAAGAAAATGCAACATACGTCTAACTCTTATTCTGGTCATCTCTGCCTTTTCACACACAAGCAATATGCTCCAAACATCTACCTTGGTGTGAACGCTCAACTCACAGCTTTTCTTTCAAAAATTATAATGCCATCCTTCCCAGGAATTTTGCTTTCATTTAGATGATGTTTTGCAGACACTCGTTTCATGGTACCTCCACTCCAAAGACGTGATGGCCTCCACCACAGATAATCCAAAGAGCTGAAATAGCTTCAAGCCGGATGTCTTTGACCGAAATCTTCTGCCTTCCAAGCTTCCTCATTTCTGTACTCTCAGTGAACAGATTTCTATCCCTTTCTCAGTCTAGTCCCCTAATGCCTCTCAATTATCTTTACTCATTATCTTCTTTACAGAGGCTGAGAAATATCAGTTTCTCACCCTGTGTCCTTCTACTTCACACTTCAATTGCTCAGCTTGGACATCATTTCATGTATCATCTTAATAAGACATTGTCTCCCGTGACGTTTTTGTTTCCTGTCACTGTTTCCATAAGCACATCAGCTTGGAGGCCCATTAAATTTGGGTTTAAATTCTGTGAATCTGAGAACCATTAAATAAATCTGAGAACCATTAAATGAATGAAGTAACAATTACTCAGACAATGACTACTAAGAAGTGGTAAGTAAAAAGTGAAACTTCTATTCAAGAAATATAAAGAAATTCAGAGTCGTGCGAAGTGAAATTGGAAGGCTGGTTTGCTGTGTCTCAGCTCCCTCATCTCTAAAACAATTCTCCTAATGCAGGCTGTGATGGGGAGGAGATGAGATGGCTCTGTCCATGGAACAGACCTGGAGAGAGCAATCATCACCGGTCAGGCCTGGGGCTAAGCGCTGTCCTCAGAGATGAAAAACTTCAGAGTTAATGAGAGACTTTCCCTTAATCGGTCCTCTCTTTCCTCAAGTTACCACTTTTCCTTTATTTCTAAACTTATTAAGAGAAGAGTCGACTCCCACTACCTCCACATTCGCCTTACCCTTTAATTTCCTATAATCAGACTTCTTTCCTAGCCATTCTGAACATAAACCAAAGAAAAAAGTCAAATAACAACTTAATTGGTGCTTTTCATCCCTTAATTTCCATGACACAGTATCCCCCTAATTATTCTCAATCTTTAAAACCATTCCTTTACCCATCTTCTTTACGATCTCTCCTTTCACCTCCAAACCTTGCCCGAAGTTCTTTCTATCTTCTATTCATGGGTGGGATTTCATACACTAAGATGACTTCAAGTCGTAATAACAATAGCAAAGATCCACAATAACAATGCCAAAACCTATGTAGCACTCACTCTGTGCCAGACATTCTTTTAAGTACTTCATATGTATTCACCTTCTTAATCCTCCCAAAACCTTTGTGATATAGACACACTATTGTTGTCCTGATGTACGGATGAAAAAAATTGTGACACAGAGACATGTGAGCACACAAGTCAAAGCACAAGTTTAAACTCTCTAAAGTTCTAAGCCCAAATTTATTTTTGCTTGATACCAGTATCTTAAACTCAAATATTCAAGGCCAAAACTTAGTATCTTCTACAAAACAAAGTCAGATTGTCATTCTGAACTTTCTGTTTGAATAATAGGACCAACATTCCTGTTTGACAGGCAAGGCCAGCTACACAGGTGTGTATTTGTACAATCATATACGGCTTCATGCTCAGAGAGCACTTGCTTCAATGCTCTGTCGTCACCCTTGTAAAATCCTTAATAATTTTCAAACAAGGAGAGTGCATTTCCATTTTATTACACAATTACATATCCACTTCTGCTCCTAAGCTCAAAGCGTATCATAAGCTTCTTTTTATGTTAAAATTATATCAAATTGATATTTATAAAGCACCTACCTTTGTCCTTAATAGCTCTACATCTAACGAGTTTCTACTCATTTACTGGTCCTTTTACCTGGAACTCCCCTAGGCTCTAACCATTTCAGTCCAGGTCAATGATGACTAATGACTTGTAACAGATAATCTCTGATTTGTCTATGCAAAAAGAGAATTCAGAGTATAAACTCATAATTTTAAATATGAGCATTTGATTTTTAATAGCTAAGTAAATGTTTAAAAATTAATATTTATATATACATATATGTATTATATAGGTTATGACTATCATGATATTTACAAACCTACAATAGAATTTCCTTCAGTTATCTAATGCTCCATCTTGCAATAGTAACATATTGCACTGGTGCTCAAATAGGGATTAAAATCAATTTACTAGTGTCTACTTAGGAGGTGTTTTTCAAGTGAAACTCTGGAGATGCCAACAGAAGGATGGCAGCATCCTACCACCTATGCTTTATTACTCTCCAAGTTTTTTTCAGAGAATCCATAAATATTGAAATGGTTTCTCTAATGAGTGAGCTTGCCAGCTCAACGGAAAAATACTCACGCTGGCCTCTTTCCTAGCTACTAGGTAAGTAGATTAGCCAAAGAAAGGAAAACAGACTCACGTTTCCAGATAATTTGTGTTTTGTTTTCTCCCTTTATCCTTTTTTTCTTATAAATCCCATCTCTGATTTTGATAAATAAGCTAAATGTTTGGAATCATCTCCCTTGTCTATAAGTAAGTGGCATGGTGATAGTGTCTCTGGATTAGTCTTTGAAAAATTAAAAGATTAAGGCAAAAGAGATCCAACATCATATGACTGATAGCCTCAAAGAAGAGAGCTAAAATAATGAAAGAGAAAAATACAGATATTTAGGCTGGTCACGGTGGCTCACACTTGTAATCTCAGCACTTTGAGAGGACGAGGCAGGATTGCTTGAGTCAAGGAGTTTGAGACCAGCCTGGGCAACATAGTGAGACCCTGTCTCCACTTTTGTATTAAAAATAATAATAAGTAAGTATATCCAGTTCTACTTTCAAACTCAAAATGTGCCACAGGCTTATTTTCACGCCAAAAGTATATCGAATTGATATTTACAAAGCATCTATCTTTATCCTTAATAATACCATGTATACATATATGTATATGTAATATACATGTATATAAAGATGCAACTCAATAAAACTTTCCAGGAAAAAAAGTTGAATGTATAGCTAGAATGAGAATACCATATCCCAGGACTAACATTGAGATATATCCTACTAAAGTGGATAGATTTCAAGAGAAAAAATTCTTTCAGCGCCAGGCAAAGAATCCAAGCACTTAACGGTAAGAAACAAATGAAGCTGGTCTCAGACTTCTCCACTAAAACATTCAGTACTAGAACACAGTGAAATGCCTACAAACACTTCAGGGAAAAAAAAAAAAAAACCACAATATTTTACAACCAACATAACTTTTTTTAAGAGTGCAAAATTTATAAATGCAAAAACAGCAACAATGAAATATAAACATTAGATATTCAAGGAATTAAACTTTTCTAAAGAAATTCAGACAACTAAAAGATGAATGGAAAAACAATAACAAAAGGACTTGAGATGAAGACTGATTCCAAATAACTGTAGAAATAAGGTAAACGCAAACTTAGAAAGCATAATTAGAAAGCTGAATATAAATATTATCTACTCTGCCAATGTGGAGTTAGTTTATTGAAAAAAAGTAGGTGGGAAAACAGGAGATATCAGAAGTGCAAATACTCTCATCTTATATAGCCAGGAGTCAAAAAATACTTTTAAATCTGATAGCAATAACATTAATATTTATTGAGTGTGTACTATGTGCCAATCATTATACTGACACTTTTGCATGAATTATCTTATAAAATCTTCAACGACTCTAACTGAAAAATCAGTTATTATCTCCATTTTATACATAATAAAACCAAGACATTAAGTACTTGTCCAGGGTGCATAGTCTGTAGGTAGTGGTGTCAGACTTAAATGCAGATATCTTAATTCCAGGAACCACAAACTTAGCTATTAGAAAATTTTACATAGCTAAAGCTATAAAAGCGAACATATAATTTGCTACAATTGGGTGATAAAAGCGAGGGAGAGGACATAAAGCAGTGGAAATATATTAATTTCAGCCAAAAGTGTGCATAAGGTGTCAACACACAGGAAGGAAAAAACGAATACCTGGGGAATACATTCATACACAAAGAAAATTGAAGATTTTCCCAAAGCAGCACACTAGGAATCTCACCTCATTGTTTTTTAATATTTACGTAGGATGATATAATTTGGAAATGGTATAATTTATCTGATTAGTCTCTATTGATGGGTACTGCATTGTCAGGAAAGATTAAATTAAGCTGCAGTAACAATTCTCAAAATTTTATGGGGTGCAAAAATAATAAGCTCCATTATTGCTCATGCTACATATGTGTTGCAGGTCAGGAGGGGACT
The DNA here is from genome assembly GCF_047675955.1 of Chlorocebus sabaeus. Taxonomy (NCBI): domain Eukaryota; kingdom Metazoa; phylum Chordata; class Mammalia; order Primates; family Cercopithecidae; genus Chlorocebus; species Chlorocebus sabaeus. The sequence continues at coordinate 37,674,200 of NC_132914.1, read as the reverse complement.
CTGCTTGTTGTAGTCCCTCAGGGACCTCCACTGACAGAGCAACTACTATCTCAAACACTGCAGGTCAACGTATCTGAGACAGTGCTCCCTCCATTTACAACTCCCTGACCAAACTTAGTCACATGCTTCAACCTAACTACTAAATCCTATGCCAGAATCACCAGAAGGTGGAGAACTAAAAATATTTGGCAAACAGCATGAATGATTACCATGTAAGCTTTTAGTTTGTTGCCACATTTTGAATTATAAATCATGCCACAGTGAACATTCATATCTAATAATCTTTCTGTACATGAGCAAGTATATCTACATTAAAAATTCTTAGAATGAAATTGCTGATCAGAAAATATGGCATTTTAATTTTGATAAATATTACCAAAATTCTCTCCAACAAGCTGTTTCGTTACCATTTACGTTAATAACAATTATAGTTGAAACTTTTAATGTGCACATATACCAACTTCATTATAGACCATAATCTCATCCATCTGTAATTTGTTTTGGCAAAAGGAGTAAGATATTCAGCTTCCTTTGTTTTTCCCAAATGGCTGAAGAGTCAGTTGTTCCAACACAAGTAACTGAGTAATCTATTTTCCTCCCAGCAGTCGAGGAATATCATAACATTACAAATTTTTATTTAAGTCTATTTCCTGAGCCACCCTTATGTGGCACTGATCTGTCTCCTCTAGTGCCAGTATCACACCATTATAGTTACTAAAATTGTATAATACATTTGATTATCTTTTGAAGTTAGGCCATATGAATTAACACTCTTGTTTAAAATTCTCCTGATTGCTCATATGTATTAATTTTTTCATGCAAATTTTACACTAGCTTACTTAGTTCCAGAAAATACTATTGTTATTTTTACTAAGGGTTCATAAACATAGATCAATTTTCATTTTTAAAAATTTAGTCCTTTTATCAAAATAGAAGATGTATCTTTTCATATATTCAGCTACTCCTCTCTACCCCCAAGCTTCGTAGTTTTCTGTATATTCATCCTGTAAACCTTTTATAAATTTTACTTATACGCAATTTGTTGTTATTGTTATTGGTGTTGCTTTTGCAGATAAGCTCTTTTTTTGACTACTGAAATAAATATATTCAATATTTAAGCTGAGTATATTTTGCTTCAAGGTTTTTGTGAAGCTCACAAGTTCTCTGATTTGTGCCCATTTCATCTGAAGATTTGTTTTACTTTACTGGATTTCCTCACTGAAGAACACAGGAGTGTCACCACATATAAAACACAGATGCAGCCAAAATGTGTAGAGTCTATTTTCTGCTTTGCTCTCTGGAAACAATAATGGACAAATATATCTCTCTGGAACAGGTGACAAAGTCTTCATCTGTGGAAAAGCTAAAAGGATCAGGCATAAATGGAACATCGCTGTTCTAGACAGAGATTTTAACTTCAGCTTGAATTTTATTGCATTTTTATGTCTCCAAACATGGATTCACTTTCATAAATACTCTTCTTAGTCTCTGCTTTATAAATCAGAGTTGAATCTCAAGTTCTACCTTATTTGGAACTCTGCTCTCCAAGTTTAGATGTATTAAAATGTAATTCATTTTATCGTGTCTGCAATATTTGGATCTAAAACCTCTGATGCTTTGTAATTACTATTCAGAGTAAGACATGCAATCACAGAATTTTGGAGCTACAGTTATCACTCTCATCTCTTAGAGCCATTTTTCTCAACCATGGTGAAGGACTAGGGGAATTACACTGGAGAGGTCTTTGAAATAAAATATTGTTACTTGTGTTTCTCCATGACCTTAACTCCCCACCTCTAATGATAATCAGTGCTGAGTGAAAGGCTGTGCATCATTACTGAAGTACTGGCATGGGGGGAAAAGCAGTGTTCAACCATTTCTTCTCAGATGGAACAAAGCGATTTTCTCCACATCACAGCACTTACCTGCTCTCTTGGCTCCCGACTGCTGAGGTTACATCTCACTTAGGCTTCTCTAATAACTTTAGAGAATATTGGCTAACTGGAACCAGTTATATATATGGCTTTTTTGGTACCTCTTCCACTTTTCACCAACACTCACCATGAATAAAATTAACTGTTCCCTCCTCTATGTACTTAGACTATGTTCACAATGCTGGTATCCCTCCTAAGTGCTCGTGCAGAACAACTGATTTTATGCACAGTTGTTATTCCTCTAACAATGAGGCAGGATAGGTATTAAAAGGAAGTAACCATGTCTTCAGGACTCGGCAACTGTGGCAATCTTACTGTCAACATAATAAGTTTCAGCATTCGCGTTGTAGTCCAGCTCATTCAAGCAAAGCTATCTCCAGTAGGGAATTGCCCCTGTAGGGAGCATGCACGTTTTGATTTTCCCTGTCCTCAGACTGACCCTTTGCTCATTATAATAGTAAAACACACACCGCTGGGTGGAGATTTCAGAGAGTTATGGGACATGGGATATATGAACAAGCATGTACAGCTACTGTACATGTGCACTCAGAGGACAACCTAGAATATGCTTACTAGTAACACCTCTTCCCACCTGCTTATGCAAAGTCATGTATGACTCCCACAAATGGAGTCTTCCTAGTGCCAGTCTATGCAGTCTCCTCCTTACTAGCAAGCCCGCCCTGAATTCTGTCAGGGTAAAAGTGTCTATTCCTCACTTAACCTGCAAAATATTCTTTCTTTTGCAATAAATTACTCGATGCTGCATCTCCTCTGCTGTGTGTCTCTTGTTTACAGAAAAGAACCGAGGTTTCACAACAGACATCAATAACCGGATTATGAGATTCAGGAGAGAAGGGTACAAAGCATTTTTATTTATCTTCTAAATGCCTAACCGCTTCCTTCCATATACTTATTTTCAACAAATATTTCTCAAGTTGAATTTAACCCATTACAACATAAATTCTTGCCATACTCAAGGACTGTATTAAAGTTTGAGTATAAATGACTCAAACATATTATAGGCAGTGAGTGACGTTATAAAGTTCAATTTAAAATGAATTTTTAAGGGAGATCTCTTTGGAAGCTACTTTAATTAATTTATGACATTTATCAAAGTATATCAAATCACATGGAATCATTTCCATTAATTACTTTAAATAGGCTCCTCCTTTTATAAAAACGTTCACACTAATCATGTCTTTATTCTTAACATCTTTAATAAAGAACCAATGCATTTTATGCAAAATTTCCAAAACTTATTTCCACCAAAACTTTTTGCATTACACAATTTAAATTTAATTCCCTTTTTCTCTTTTTCATATTCAGTATGATTTATTGATACTTTAATTATAATGTAGGAACATAGATATATAAATGCTAAAAAATGGAAACAATGTATACCAAATCATTTCAGAGGTTATCTCTTAGGAGAGCAATGAAAAGGAGCACAGGGAATCAAAGAAGACTTTACTGTTTTTGTTTGTTTGTTTTTGTTTCTGTTTTTGTTTTGGTTTTGAGACGAAGTCTCACTCTGTCGCCCAAGCTGGAGTGCAGTGGCGCCATCTCAGCTCACAGCAACCTCTGCCTCCTGGGTTCAAGCGATTCTCCTGCTTCAGCCTCCTGAGTAGCTGGGATTACAGGCGCGCATCACCATGTCCAGTTAATTTTTGTATTTTTAGTAGAGACAGGGTTTCACCATGTTGGCCAGATAGGTCTCGAATTCCTGACCTCGTGATCCACCCGCCTCGGCCTCGCCATAGTGCTAGCATTACAGACCTGAGCCACCGTGCCCAGCCGAAGACTTTACTTTTAACCCTGGTATGTCTTCATGGGCTAAACCATATACCATGAGACCAGAAAAGAAAGATAAGTAGCCGGAGAGGACAGTCAGAGAAAACAGCAGCCATAGCACCCAGCATGACTCATAAGGTCTAGCTGCATATCTGGCTCTTTGGTTCTCTTTTTGGTTGAGCAAACTAGAGTGGATTTATATTACTGGCAATCAAAAGAATCTTGCCTACATTTGCAATTGATAATACACTTAGCTGGACTTAGCTTAGTACATATCTTTTCACTTCCCACATCTTATGTCTCTAACCACATGACTTCCTGCTATCATAGTAAACGGTGAACAGAAAACTTCGACTGAAAAAGCCCCCTAGTTCTCCAAATTTAATACTTTAGTTAACAGTGTAAAGACAGAAAACTTATATTCAACATACCCTGTTCAAAGCTGCTAGGACCAGTTTGTGAATATCATTCGCAAAACACTGTTTTTTAACCATATTTAGCTTACGATGAGATTCTGCATCCTCTCTGGATTCTTCTGGCATGCCTAAATGCACAGATAAATAAATAAAGACTTTTCTTATAAACATTTGAGTTAAACAGACTGTTACTTTCTAGAAATTGTCATAATTAATCTTACAATATATGTGTCGTACTTTTTTCTACTACATATTTCCTTATCAAAGAAATAACCAGAAATTTTAAGGAATCTATAAAGATAGTTCATCACTGAATATAAAATAAATATAATGTGTAAGAATGCTTACTGAATTTGAAGTAGCAAAAATTATGATGGTGAAGCAATTTTCTGCGGCAAGCAATCACTTTTTTGTGTGAGTAGGCTGTGCTTTAAGATGCTGGAAGATTTGTATGCAACAATGGACAACTTGAGAAAAGTTCAAAGTTATTTGGACTACAACATAAAAAGGTCAGAAATGAAAAGTAGGCAAAAAAGAGGAGCTGGAATAATCGTGGCAAAAAATAAGATTTGAGTTTCAGTATTAAAAAGTGGTAGAGAACATGTCGTTTTTTAGAAGTCCTGTAAAGGCTACAGAATAGCATTGTTATTTTTAAAAAATCATATTCCTTATTAAGCTACACTATAGCTGAACTATGCTAAAAACACTACAAGTCAAAAATGTGGTAATATAACATATAAGTAAAAATATTATGAATGAATAATGTTTTCAAAACCTAAGATTATAGACATAACTGTTAACAAACAATCATTTATAATCTTCCACTTTAATAATCTACATTAATACAAACTATAAGCTGGCTACAGCAGGCTTTTCATTTATTTAAGAAGAATTTGAATTCCAATTACATGCCAAGGATTTTGTTAAATGCTGGGAATACTATGGTAAAGAAGGCAGCCTTGATAACCACCCTATTCCAACTTTCAGTCCTTATTTTAAAATGTATTCAAAGAGGTTCTGACATTCACTGCAGTCGTGTGGTCTGGGGCAAGTCCCTTAAACTCTCTGTGTATCATTTCCAGTGACCAAGACCACACTAACTTCTGAGACTGCCTATTATGCCTTAAGAAAATGTGACCACTAAAACTGGTCTGTTTGAGTAGTAAAAACATCATGCTACATGTAATGGGTCTTACTAAACATCTTCCTTATATTAAGACCAAATGAACATTTCTGTAAATTTCTTCTCCAGTCTTTGTTCTATCACTTGAGGTCCTACTATTCAAATGGATATAATCTCCTTTCTACATAACAGTCCTTTAAGTTGTGCAGATGGTACATTTTTTTGAGAGCAGTGTCCATAACCTCATCATCTCCCCAGACCTTAAGGATTCTAGACATAGTGCTTTAAATACAACAGTTGTTCAGGACAAATTTGTTGCACAAACATTTATTTTAAAATGCCTACTCTGGAGTCAGCCTGCATACGCTGAAAATCTGGTGCTGTTGTATCAGGCCTGACCTTAAAAATCTCTACAATTCTATGCCTCAGTTTTGTTGTCCATACAATACCAAAATAATAATAATAATATCTGCCTCATGGAGTACTGTGAGAATTGAAAGAGTTAATATACTTAAAACACTTCAAACAATGACTAATACTTTTTAAGTTCTCCATGTTCATTTAGTATTATTACTGTTACTGGTTGTAAGTGAGTAGATTTTAACAGAGTTTCATATCCCCTTGAGTCATCTCTTCTTCAAATAAAACAATCTCAGTTCCTTTTATCGCTCTTTTTGATATGCTTTTATCTCCCTAATCACTCTCCTCTGTATACTTCCCTATTCGCCTATATCCCTTCTTAAAGAACTTCACATTATTTCCTCTAAAACTAGCAGTAACTCAAGAAACAACAAGTCAAATGATATTTTATTGAAGTAACTGGGTCTTTATTATTATTTTCTTAAAGCAACCAGTTCAATGTCTTCAACAAGTTTTTATAAAGTAAAAGAGAAAATGTACAGTAATAAATTGGAAGAAACTTAAGATACATACACTAGATGCAATATGCTATCCTTAATTGGACAATAAATTATACACATTTGCCATAATGTACATCTTTGCCACTAAAAAACCTGAATAATAATCTAGTTAATAAATGAATACATGTACACCTAGGTATCTTATAAGAACCTCAACTTAGCATGTTCAAAACAGAATCATATTCAACCTAGAAACTACCGGAGTATTGCTACCATAGTTCCTTGTTGATACCTAGAATGATATGGTACTGCACGGCATGGTACATGATGGTAGGGTACAATACAGTATGGTGTAATGTGGTAGTATAATATGTTAGCATAGAGTAAATGATTAAGCCTTTACCTACCAGAAGAATGTACTTACATACTGATATGTTTATAAAATGTATTTTTTTACATGAAGTACAGTCCTCAAGTGATTATTTTCAAGGGCACCCATAATACATCTGATTGATTGCTGACTAACAATTTTGCTTCAGGGTCAGTTTAAGAACAATAAAAGAAAAGAAACACTGTATTCCAAACTTACTTTTGGACTAAAAGAATATTATTTCATTAACAGATACGGTTTTTGAGTGTCCTCTGGTTATCTTCAAAACTCAAAACCTCTCTCAAAAGAGTAAGGCTGTCAACTTTAAGGATAATCAAAAGGCATTTTTATTGTTTTTAATTACAATCTAAAAATAAAATTCAATAAAACCTGCAATAATATTTGCAAGCAAAATTACATCTGTTAAATTATGTCTCAAAATTAAGCTGAAACTATGAATAGGACACCATGATTCAATTTTTAAAACACTGATTGAATAGCTACCAGAGGACTGGAAAAACATGACTGAAGAAAGCTCTGTCCTTAAAAAACTTTTATATCGAATAATACTCTTATACAGAGAAACATAAAATGTCTATATAACTAGAGAAAATGATCGATTTAGGAAGATTTCATTTTAAAAGAACAAACCAAAAATGACCGCAAAAGATTGGGAACTTCACAGAACAAAGCATCATCCCTCATACTTAGGGATCACGATGTCACATCAAACAGATCTCCCAACCATCTGTCCAATCTGCCCTCTCATCTGTGTTTCCACTGCAGGGTTCCTTCACCGGGTCTCACTTGACTACCACAGACCTCCAACCCAATCTCCTTTTATATAGTCTCTCTCCCTGTCTATCATCCTCTACACCACAATGCTATTGTCTTTAGTTGCAAAATTCGGTGTGACACTACAATCTGTAAACACTTTTCATAAACTTGGATTAACTTCCATTGTTATAAGGCATAGATTTTTCAACACTGCATTCAAGCCCCTTTTCTTTGGGCCTCAGCCTGTCCTTCCACACTCATCCCCATGCACTACTCTCCTCATCCTCTATGCCTCACTCACCCCTGACCATGTGCATGTTCTTCTGCTTGAAATGTCCTCCTTGGTCTTTCTGCCAGGCCAGCTCTATTTACCCCTCCACCTCAAATATTATAATCTCTGTCCTATTCCTCTGAAGAAATTATTTGTGCCTCAATCAATATTCTCAAAGCCTTTTATACATGCATCTATCATGGCCCCTCTCACACTGCCTGTTAATTAACTATTTACACGTCCATCTACCTCTAAGCTCCTATAATAGTACAGTTGTGCTTTTTTTCCAATTCATCTTTCAAAGCTTAACAGCATCACAGTGCTTAGACCGTAAGAAGCACCTAATAAATGTGCTGAATGAATAGAGACATGGGTATTTTAAAGGGGCTTTCGAGAACAAATAAGGTGATAACAGATGTAAGCAGGAATTAAAGGTGGGTGGAGGGTGGAAGCCATTGAGGTAAATGAGTACACGCCATATTGGAGAAAGATTAATTCAATTACAGAGTAAGAAAACGATGGAAATGAAGGAAGAGAATAGGTATGAAAATTAGCTAATAGTACAATTCAAACAAGTAAAAAAACGCTTGAACTCAGGTCACAGCAACAAAAATAGAAAACAATTATCAGAGATGAACACCCTCCTTAAAAATAAAATCTCCACATCTTACATTGTAGTTATTTAAAAAAAATAAATTACTGAATTTCACATTTTTTATAAAAATTAATCTAAATGCCAATTCTGCATCATATTTAACCCCTATTTTTGTTTTTGGTGTAACAGAAAGATTTACATTTAGTCAACAGAAACTAGTCTTTTAATATTTGCCTAGAAAATTGCTATTTCATGAAAAGTCAAAAATCCCTTTAAATTGTTATCTCTTCCCACAATCAACTATGTAACTTACCTGGCGCTATAAAATGTAAAATAGCTCGAAGCGCCTCCAGCTGCACTGGTAATGATGTCTCATGACTTTTCATAACTGTTACTATTTTGGGGACCACTGCTGCCAATGTATCCAGGGAAGTGTTGCTGGGGATATAAAATTGGCATGTTTATTGGAAGACCAATCTGATTCAATGGTATAAACACCAAATTGAAGTAAGTACAGGAGGACAGAACCAATATATTTTATCAGGAAAGACTATATGAAAATGTATTTGAAATCAGTAGTATAAGCATACATAATTTTAATTGTCTAAACTTTGAACTCATAAGATAGAATTCATAGTAAACTGGGAATTATTTCATTTCATAAAACTAACAACATCCTTCTGACCTAGGATGGGTCAGTGACAACAATCCCAGCAGGTAGGTGTTATTATCCCCATTTTCTACATGAAGAACTTAGGCAGATAGAAGTTAAATACTCAGGTTTTGTCACTAGAAAGTGACAGAGACAAGGCTGGTACCCAAACTTGTCTGACCCCAAGATAAGGCCTCTTTACAGGACATGAACCTTCCTCTTCCAGATTAACATCACTGGACTTCTTATATAGTATCCTTAATTATTTTTAATTTGTTTTACAGTCTTGTTTTCTCTAAGGTATTTAAGCTATTCTTTCTTTTACATATGAGCAAATGTCACTTGACTAGAATGCGGTAGGTACTATGAACTTTAATACAGTCAATCCTTGCTTTACTTGCTAACTGAAACTTGGGCATATCAGAACCATGTTCTCACTTTGCATGGTTCTGTGGACACTGAGATACACTCCTTCTTTTCCAACTTAAAGTCCCAGTTTAAACACATCCCTCTGTTGGAGCCTGCCCTCCTTAGGTAACCCCAGCTGCGTCCACTCTACTCTTACCATTGTGTATTTTACACACTACTGCCACTGCAGTGGTGTGTATAATACTGTATATTACTGAGTGTATAATACTGAGACTGTATTATAATAACCTGTTTACATATCAGTCTCTCAACTAACATGAGTTCTCTAGGGGCAGACACATTGCCAGAGCCAATGTGGAATCTCCAGGACTGCAGCTGTACACATTTTACTTAAGAGCATGCAGCCAGAAACATCAAATCGCTTGCCCAGAATCTACAGAATCCTAGACTGGAGTTTATTCCACTGTGTTTGTGCCTCATTTATAAAGGTTTGCACACTTTCAGCACCATTAAAATCAACATTTAAGATAAGCTTTTCATCTCAGTGTTCAAAAACAACATTTAAATAAGAGAAATACAGCTTAAAGAGATATATAAACATAGATTAGCTAGACTGATGTTAAAAACAGTGTAACCCTACTTCTTACAAGTCTGCAGTTATGTTACATTTCATGCTACATGCACTTCATCTATTCACACTTAATAACTGTATAACAATAGATATAATTTGTTGAGTGCTTAAAATGTAGCAGGCATTATCCTAATCCCTTTGTAAAAATTAATTTATTTAATCCTTACATTCTAAGCTTACAACTTTCAAGGTTGTTATTACCATTCTTCTTTACCAATGAGGAACATGAAGTTTTAGAGATGAAACAGTTGGCTCAAATTAGTGGCAAAGCCAGGAACAAAATTAGTTTTTACTGCAACTTCTGTGCCAATTATTTTGTCTACACATGAGAGTTTTCTATATAGCCTCTTTTTGTTTGAAATTTACTCAATGCCAAATTTACATCATATTTTTTGGCTTAACAAAATGCAAAAAGGCACTGAGCCTATTCTACAGTAGGTACCTTCTGCATATTATTCATTTTTTGTCTTTTAAACAGGTTTTTTTTTTTTAAGCCACAAGTTCTGCCCACACCTACCACCCCTCACCCCCACCTCATCCCACTCTATCCCACCACCATCCATACATAGATCAAAGGATCTGGTCTCTGTTGTGCCACTAACCAGCAGCTGTATAATCTTAACATCTCTGCACTTAGACTAGATGTAGTTAAAATTTTCCCTAACTAAAGATTGAGAGCAGGAAGAGAAGCCAACGTTCATTCAAATGAAGGAATAATATATTCGTTGTGAAAGAACAACAATTAGGAAGCTATATCCTGATTTTATCTTTTATAACTTTCACACACACAATATTAGAAAAATTGCTGCATGCTATGTACTATACAATTACCACTTCTCAAAATATAGTCAACATCAAGCATCAGGTTCAAAAGCAAACCTTCAACATGTTTCCACAATCTTGCCATTCCTTTCAGTGTTCAGATAAAGTAAGTCTATGGTACTAGTGACACGAGATTACATTGCAAAATGCTTCGATTTTCAAGTGTCTTACGTTTTTCTTTTTCTTTTCATTGTTAGAAATATGCTTGAAATATTGATATTCTACCTGGCCCAATATGATATATTCTGTACAAGTTAATGAATCTATATTACCTTCCTTCAAAAAGATGATTTAGCATTTTGCAGCCACTTTCAGCCACTTCAGGAGAATGTATATGCTTCTGCATTAACTCCAAAACATTCAGGTATATTCCTTTTGATAACAGGATTTTTCTGAAATTAACTGAGATTTTTTAAAGTGTCACTTATGGATATGAAAGCATATTTTCATAATTTTACCATAAGATTTAGAATATAGTCCATCATATACAAAGGAATGGAAAGCATTTACACAGAATATTTATTTTCACAAAGTAATGCCAAACTCCAGGAAACATAGAGATATGCTTTACAACTGGTATTTCATTTATTTGTGGAAAGTAACTATATTCCAGCAATAATGATTAAGGAATAATTTTCCTCTTTTCTTGCTGTTGTTGCTTTTTGTAACAGCATCTCTCGCTGTTGCCAAGGCTGGGGTGAAGTAGCAAGATCATAGCTTACTGCAGTCTTAACTTCCTGGCCTCAAGTGATCCTCCTGTCTCAGCTTCCAAGTAGCAGGAACTACAAGTGTGCCACCATGCCTGGCTAATTTTTGTTAATATTTTGTAGAGAGGGGATCTCACTATGTTGCCCAGCCTGGTCTTGAACTCCTGAGCTCAGGCAATCCTCCTGCCTCAGCCTCCCAAAGTGCTGGGATTATAGGCATGAGCCATCACAACAGGCCAATTTTCCTCTTTGCAATAAACTTCCTTCACTAAACATAAATCTATTGTCTTCAAGTTTCCACATAAACATCAACTGTCTTGAAGCCTCTATAAAAATATCAATTCCAACATTACACACTGTGATTCAACACTTTGAAAGTGGCAGAAAAAGAAACATAAAAAGTTTTAACCTAAGTACTGCTTTTAAAATAAGTATATGACCCAGCCATCCCATTACTGGGTATATACCCAAAGGATTATAAATCATGCTGCTATAAAGACACATACACACGTATGTTTATCGCGGCACTATTCACAATAGCAAAGACTTGGAATCAACCCAAATGTCCATCAGTGACAGATTGGATTAAGCAAATGTGGCACATATACACCATGGAATACTATGCAGCCATAAAAAAGGATGAGTTTGTGTCCTTTGTAGGGACATGGATGCAACTGGAAACCATCATTCTCAGCAAACTATCGCAAGAACAGAAAACCAAACACCGCATGTTCTCACTCATAGGTGGGAACTGAACGATGAGATCACTTGGACTCGGGAAGGGGAACATCACACACCAGGGCCTATCATGGGGAGGGGGGAGGGGGGAGGGGGGAGGGATTGCATTGGGAGTTATACCTGATGTAAATGACGAGTTGATGGGTGCTGACGAGTTGATGGGTGCAGCACGCCAACATAGCACAAGTATACATATGTAACAAACCTGCACGTTATGCACATGTACCCCAGAACTTAAAGTATAATAATAAAAAAATAAATAAAAATGAAAAAATAAAAAATAAATAAAATAAGTAGTCTATCTCAAGAAGATAGGACAAAACATGGAAACAAATAGAAATCACATACACATTCTACAATACTGCCAGAACCTGAAAAACTCATATCTTTTAAACACATCCAGAATAGCACACGTTAATATACAATAAACAGTTGGTTACTTTGCTCGATCACATCAGAAGTTGTAACAACCTTTCCCAAAGTGGCTAGCTTCTAGCCAAGATGACGCTTTAAAAGACAAAAACAACACTAGATCAGTGGTTCTCAAACTGTAGCGTGCATCAGAATCACCTAGAGAGCTTGTTAAAACATGGATTGCTGGGTCTCAACTCCAGGGTTTATGATTCAGAAGGTCTGTATGGGGCCCTTGAATTTACATTGTTTATCAAGTTTCCCCAGCAAATGCTGCTGGTCCAGGAACCACACTTTAAGAATCACTATCCTAGACTTGAAATTTGCAAGCAATAAACTTGCAAATGTGTGACTTGAAAATTGCAAGCAATAAACCTAGGAGAAGAAATTTCATCATAAAGTCACGTCAGACTTTATAGAACATTTTACATGCTATCGCATCTACCAGCTATCCACATAATACTCCTGATCTCATCCACTCCATTTTAACAGGAAATTAACTGCTTTAAGAGGCAAAAAACAATATGCAACGCCCTGCAGGTCTTACTCAATAGACACCTTCTTTCCTGGCTGCCTATTCACAACTTCATCTCCTCTGATTTCTAACGTATCATATTCTCCTTCCTTGCTTCATTTTTTATTCTTAACTGCCTCAAATATTACATATTTTAGTTAGTCTTATTATCTTCCCGACTACAGTTTAAATTCCATGAGCCTGGGATTTTTACTTAATTAATGTATCCCAAGAGCCTACAGACACTAGACACTTGGGAGCTCAATGAATATTAGTTAATTAATTGAATGGAAAATGTCACACAAGATGTGTGCAACCTTGGGACCTCCATGGTTCCAAGGACCCAGTTCTTCTGCCTGCCAGTGTAGCCATTTTTCTAAAAAAGCCATGCCCAGCTCTGTACACCTAAAGGTTCTCAAGTGTCTTTCAATGAGAAATTGCCCAAGAAAGGTGATGAATGAGCTACTCAAGTTCTTCATGCTTTATTAAGGCAGAACTCCAAAGACAATACAAAAGGATCTGAGGACATTTTACCTGACAGGTGGTCAGGAACAAAGAAGTAGGGAACTAGAAAGAGCAGAGAACTGAACGAAGACATCAGGGTGGACTCTGAATGTAACCAGTCCTCAGACATCATAATAGGAAGCAGTTGAAATTTCACAAAGTTTTGGTTGTTTAATTTGCATATCAAAGGAGATTTCCAGGTGGTTATGAATGATGTCACCAACGCAATGTTGTCTGTACATAGTAAAAGTCTACCTCCACTCTAAGGTGCCTCAACAGAAGCCACAAAGTCCAGTTCTCATTTTTGGGAGTGAAATCCCTGTCCAGACCTCTTTAACCGCACAGTAGAATATGAGAGATTCGAGAACAGCGATTTCCTCTCCTTCCCCTGTTACTCGGACTCATTATCCTTGAGAGCAGCCCCTGTCTCTCTGTCAGTGCCCTTGCCACTCCAAGCATTTTATTAAAGTGCCATCAGAGAGGTGAGATGAAAAAGGAGGAAGAGGAAGAAGAAATGATTTTCCTCTTTATTTAGCTTCAATAATAATATAAAGAAACATGCATGAGGAGGTGGCTTTATTTTTTTTTTCCACCCTACCCAGGTTCTCTATTAAAAGCTGGTGCTTACACTGGTCTCTGTCTCTGGCTTTCAGTGTTTTTCTCTATTTTTCGCCCTATAAAAATATCCTACAAAAGCTGCCAAGTCCCAATGCCTTTATGATGAGTTTTCACCTAAGGATTTCTGTCAGTATTCCTGTTTACGGGGGAAGAAATTTGAGCAGCCTGAACCATAAGCTTAAAACTCATGTCTTTCTGAAGGTATACAAGCCATTTTCTCTTCTTAATTATACAAAGCTATAAGACTTATAAGAATTATATGTAAGGAACCATTTTTTTAAAAAGTATAGTGTGAAAATTTATAATAGACAATTTTACCAGATTTTAAAATGGTGAATAGCTTTCTGCCCAGTTGCATTTCTATGAAATTTTCCCAAGAAAATAATAGGAACCATGTATAAAGGAAAACAGAGGAGGAAGGTGATCATTGGTTTGTATTATGGGTTTCAGAAACATCCCACTAGACACAAACTAAAACTTCATTAATAAGAAATTGGTTCATAAAATAGAATACAGGCATGCAATGAAAAACTACATAGCTTTTAAAAATGATAATTTGGGCTGGGCACAGTGGCTCATGCCTGTAATCCCAGCACTTGGGAGGCCAAGGCAGATCGATTGCTTGAGCCCAGGAATTCGAGACCAGCCTGGGCAACATGGCAAAACACCATCTCTGCAAAAAATTAGCCAGGCATGGCAGTGCACACCTGTAGTCCCAGCTACTTAAGAGGCTGAGGTGGGAGGATCACCTGAGTCCAAAAGTTTGAGGTTGTAGCGAGCCATGATCACGCCACTGCACTCCAGCCTAGGTGACAGAGTGAGACCATATCTAAAAACAAAAATTAATTTTAAAAATTAAAAATAAAAAATGATAATGTGAGAATACACATGTATCAACATAAAAAAGAAAATTTGGTTATGAAAGAGTATAATATTTCTACAAAATATGTAAAATTTTGTATATGTCACGTGTGAGTTTACACAGACAAGTCCAGAAAAGTATACAATAAATGTTTATTTTATTCTTCATCCTTTTACCTATATGTTCATAATCCACATGCCAATATATCTCTACACACAGAGATATCTTTCACAATATATAGCTTTATAAATTATGTAAGTTTCTCACAATATATAGCTTTTATAATTAAAACTACCACAAAAATGTGTTTCCCTTTATTTGAAAATATGCCACACTGCTTACCATTTTGTTCTAAAAGAGTTGACAATGCATTAGCAGATGCCTGGAAAACTTCCTTTGATGAAGAATGCATCAGCATGGACAGCATCACTTCCCTATGAGCTGGGAAACTTTCAAAAATTCAACGAAAATGTTAGTAGTAATCTTTTAAATAATTATCTCAAATTCTCACTTACCATTATCAAATATCTCTAACAACAATTAAGAGCATGTAAACAATATTTTATGCCACCTCCCCTTACAAGAGTTAATTATAGTTCATTTTTAAGACTCAAATTAATTAAATACTAATAAATTAGTATTTTTATGCTTTTTCAAAAACCAGTAAGCAGCAGAGAGAAATAAAGAAGCTTAGCAGATATGTAAAGAGATGCTGAGGAAAAGCGTAAAGTGAGGAAAAGAAGATAATGGTAAAAAGAAAAGAACAATAAAAAACTGTCAAGAAGCAAGATAGGTTTTAAAGATGTACAACATAAATTTATTTTCTTTGTTTTAATAATATATTTATTTTAAAGTTCTCTTACGGATATTGAGAAACAGGTATCCTAGGAACTAAAATTTATAAACTGCAACATGAATCTCCCTTACCCTAATCTCCAAAAGCCTTGCTCAACATGAGATTATTAAGATGCCAATTTAGCATAGTTTTCAAAAGAACTACTGTTTCTTGTCAAAATGAAAATGTTTAATTAAGTAGCATCTGTGTTATTAATTCCCCTCTTATCAGCAATAGATAATTAAACAAATAGACTGTCAAGATTTCAGATGTAGAATACTAGTATTTGTTTCCAAAATAAGTCATTCACAATTTAAAACCCAGAGGATATCCACTGCAAATAGCACAAGCATAATCAGTTGCCATAAAACACAAAGGCTCACGGATATGAAACAAACCTGATATGCACAAAACTCCTTGCTACAGTTTGTATATTTGGGAGAGAGTGCCAGTCTTATGATGTTTGAATGGCACTCCTAGTGAAAGAGTTATCTGGAGATGACAGCTTCAAATAACCCTCTCAAAAGAAGACAGGTCAACTCTGTCACATCAGATGGGAACTCATCATAGGAAGCTCTCTAACCAAATCTAATTCCTGATATTGACAACCTGCTGGCTAGTCACCACAGAAGAAAAGATCACAGATGGCTCTGCAATTTCTATCACCCAAGATGAATTAATATGGCATTTTAAAACGATCAGCCAGGAAACAGAAAGATTCTTTCTCCATGATTTGTGAATTACCAAATGACTCTTGATTCCAAATCTCTCAATAATAACTCTCAAACATGCTACCTTTTCTAACTCCTGGAGGTAGTGAGATCAAAATGCTACATACATACTACTATTTGGCAGCAACATCTAAAACTAAAAGGCTATATCAAAAATATTTCTAACAATAAAAGTTATGGTTAAAGTATTTTGTAGGTATTGATTTAAAATATAACTGAAATTTTCTATCATATAAAATCAAAACTACTGACTGGCCATCTTCATCTCCAATCTTCTCATGTAAACTGTTTTGGTACATAAGGAGATTATTTAGTGCCCAGCATGCAGCCTCCTGGATTAGGGGAGAAAAAAGAAATATGTCAAAATATAAATGATTAGAAAACACAATTTTGAGTAACTCTAATATTTCTGAGAGTCCAACCTGCACGTGCTTGTTCTTTCTATGCCACGTTAATGCTTTGTAACAGGCTTCCAGCCAAAACAATTTAACTTCTTCCCCCTCATCATCATTCTCTTGATTCTCATTCTTTTCCTCTAAATCTTGATTTAAGAAAATGGTCTCAGCTTGAAAAAAATTAAAAAATAAATAAAAACATTATATATATGATTTACTTAACAGTTTGACCAACTGTAATTCAATATTTTGAAATATTACCAACAGAATGAGGTGTGCTTTAGTAGAAGCCTTGGTCAATTATAAAGATAATTTTTGATATATTACACACCTCATAATACTACCATCCTATACAGATAAATAATAAAATGAGGAGGAGGGTACCAAAAAAAAAAAAAACCTAATAGACTAGAGAAGGATTATTTGAAAAGATTAGTTCATCACAGCACTATTCACAATAGCAAAGACATGGAATCAACCCAAATGCCCATCAATCATAGACTGGATAAAGAAAATGTGGTACATATTCACCATGGAATACTATGCAGCCATAGAAAGCAATGATATCATGTCCTTTGCAGGGACACGGATGGAGCTGGAAACCATTATCCTCAAATAAACTAACACATGAAGAGAAAACCAAACACTGCATGTTCTCACTTATAAGTGGGAGCTGAACAATGAGAACACATGAACACAGGGAGAGGAACAATACATACTGGGGCCCATTGGGGGATGGGACTGGGGGAGGGAGAGCATTAGGAAAAACAGCTAAACCATCCTGGGCTTAATACCTAGGTGATGGGTTAATAGGTATAGCAAACCACCAAGGCACACGTTTACCTATGTAAAAAACCTGCACATCCTGCATGTGTACACCAGAATTTAAAATACAAAATTTTTTTTTTTTGAGACTGAGTTTCATTCTTGTTGCCCAGGCTGGAGTGCAGTGGCATGATCTCGGCTCACTGCAACCTCTACCCTCTCAAGCGGTTCTCCTGCCTCAGCCTCCCGAGTAGCTGGGATTACAGGCGCCCGCCACCACGCCTGGCTAATTTTTATATTTTTAGTAGAGACGAGGTTTCACCATGTTGGCCAGGCTGGTCTCGAACTCCTGACCTTGTGATCTACCCGCCTTGGCCTCCCAAAATGCTGAGATTACAAGCGTGAGCCACCACGCCCAGCCACAAGTAAAAATTCTTTAAAAAAAGATTAGCTGCTTAATGACAAAGCTAAATCAAGAATGATGTAAAGCAAAACTCTACATGGAGGTGTGTATACTTGCCATAACTGTTAGTTTCCTTGAAAGTATTCTCTACTAGAAAATGAGCTACACAGGACAGAACTCCCATCTGTACATATGATTCTCTTGTTACAATGTTCATATTTGATGTCAAATGCCTCTGGAAGAATCTCCTTTTTAGTGAAGTTACTTACTGAGGAGGGCCAAACAGCTGAGCGCTGAGATCTGTAATGCTGCGTTCTCTGGGTACCGCTGCACAGCTTTCACCACAAATTCATGGACTTCGTTTAATACCAGGATATTAAAAAAATTACCTAAAAGTTAAGTGAAACATTAGCTGAATTCTCATCCACGGAATTTAAATTACCTTTAATATATAACATTATTTACATCAATAATTTTGGATGGTGATGAATATTTAATGACATTAAAACATTTACTGTAATTAAAATAGCTTAATATGATTGAGTAAAGTTTTGAAATTTTATTTTATGCTGTCATTTATTTATCTTACTTAGACAATGGAAGTGACTGAGCAAAAATAATGATACTAGTTTGGGTTGTATTAACTGCATGTTCTCTGATTCCCTCTCATGTCACGTCTGTTACACATGGCATGGCAATATTCATTGTATAAAATAACTTAATTTTTCTGACTTTTAAAGATGAAACTCTTAAATCTGTCTTTTAGAAGATCCAATATTAAATAGTTTTGCTGAAACCCTCTTCTTTCACTTAAAGGAATAGTGTTCAGAAAATTCATTGGCATGCTTACCATTATTTGATCTTGTCTATGATGATCTCAGAAAAAAAAATAAAAACTAAAATAAATGAGATATTTCACCACCTCCAACCCACCCTGGGGAGAAGTCCCATATCTTTTTATACCCATTCTTCTGAGAATTAATATGACACCCAAGAGTCTAAATCCTTATGAGGAAAAACTTTACATGATATTCCAGAAATATGTACCTTTTTCCATTTGGCTTATTTGTAACTCACTAACAGTCGCCAAGCTTCTTTCTAAAACAAAGAATTAAAACTCCTATTCATCTATAAGCGTAACTAAGTGATCTCTGAGATACAAAGCCAGAAATGGAAAAGATCCTGTATCATAAAAAACCTAAAGCCCAAATATTCATCAACGGCCTCACAATCAAAAGGCAGTTTAAGCAACTATGGAGCTCCTTTACCAACACCTTCCCATGCTGTTGCCTCTTTCACATTCACCCACCAAGCAAACATTCTCCACAGCCCTTAAAGATCACTAGTGTTTTCAAAAAGATTTTCTTCTACTTTTACCAGCTTGTCTAAACTTGGGTGGTCCCCATCACTCTCTTTTCCCTATTATACCCACACCACTGCCTACAGCTGTTCTGTCACTGACTCACTGTGTGACTCAGAAAACGGCAGGAAGACTGGACCTATGTTCAGACAACTTGTGTGAAAACCCATAGCAAACTGTACAGAGTCCTTAAATGCATTAAGCCCATAATTAGATTACATAATTTGGCAAAATGTTAAGTATTTACTTACTTGAGGTTTTAATTTTAACTATGAAGAAAAAGTTAAGCATTTTATTCAGCTACTTTTGAAACAATAACAGCAACAATAAATTCTCTACCCATTAAATGGAACTAATAATCATTCACTAAGAGATAAACAAGAGAAAAAAGCATCTTTACCTGAAGATCAGTTTGATCTCTTTTTATTTTTAAAAAATCTTACAGAATAATACAAAAGTTGCATATGACATGACAGTTGCCATGGTTTATTTAATTTTAACAGTATAAAAGCAAGCACCTTTAATGTGCTCTTCTAGACCAATTTGGCAGTCAAGTAGCATTTCCCTAATCACAAAAACAAAATCACTTCTTCCTCTGGCTCATTTCAAGAAATGAAGGTGAACTCACATTTTAATGTAACATGTGCAAGTTGTAACTTAACTGTGTAAAACATGAAACAGAGAGTTGTACAGTAGTGTGCTACTCTAACACCTGGATTTAAGAAATCAACTTTGAATTAGATTAAAACATTATCAGATATCAGCCAGTTTGTACAACTACAACCTTCTCATGAAAAATAATGAATAAAGGGTAACCTGATAGAGATAAACTAGTAAATGGCTACCAAATTTTAGAAGAAATACTTTGTTTAGGGATGAAGAAATCTGGGTTCTCAGCCTGATTTCACCCCTTACTGCTTACATAATCTTGAATAAAACACAAAGATCGGTGAACCACAGGACCTCATCTGTAAATGTACAAATAATAACAATATCCCATCTCCCAAGATTGTCGCATGGATCAAAAAATACTCTGTGTGTGTGTGTGTGTGTGTGTGTATATACACATTTATATATACAAATATATACTGTGTGTGTATATATATACGCACAGTATTTATATTTGTATATATAAATGTATTTATATTTATAGACATTTGTATATTTGTATATAAATATATGTATATACATTTGTATGTATATATACATGTATATATATTTATATACATTTATATACAATGTTATTATATTTATATATACAGTACATAAGTAGATTCATACATATCAAATATATAAGTATATATACACTTTGGAAACTCTGAAAGAAATGTGAAAATATTAAACATGATCATCTTACAGTCTTAGTCATATAACAACATTCAATAAATGCTTATCAAGGAAAGAAATAACAAACTAAAGTTGTGCATTTAAAATAGAATTCAACTTACAAAAAATTCATTTTAACTGAAACTAGGAACTTTCCTAATGCTAAAATCAATTTCCAAATTATACAGGGGATATAATCATGATACTAGAAGTGAAAATACGAGTTGCTACAATGGAGATGTGTCAATTAGTTTTTTCAAATGATTAATGATTTTCCCAAAAACTTGTAATGATGAAAAACTAAATGCCTATTATAATAATCCTAATTTTGCACAAAATATTCCTGGTTATCCTTTTGGGAAAGTGTCATCAGAATCAATTTCCAACAGTTAGCCATCATTCCTTATTAGTCACCAACCACTCCCTTTTACACGCATTGTTGTCCTCACAAAAATATCAAGGAAGTTTCCAAGGTGTGTGTTGAGGGGCACAGGGAGTTCAAAAAGAAGCTGAAACAAGAGCTGTGAGTTGAATGCCAGAGCAGTCTCGAGGGAAAGCATGAATTCCGGCGCTGCATTCAACAATCTAGTTTCAGACTCTCTGCAAGGTAAGGTAATTCAACCAGAGTCTCCCATATTAAGCCTAGATCTTAAGATCCTAAACTGCTCCCAGGTCAGTCCTGTGCTCTGACTTCTGGCAAACACCTCTGAAAGAGCATCTTTAATTTAAGTCCTCAGGATGTTCAAATATTAAACTCAATCAAAGAGAAACTCACAAGCATACAAGAAAACAAGGTTCCGTAACTGATGGGCAGTTAGCCTAGAAGCAGTTGGTTTAGAGTCCCCAGAACTTTACATATAGTTATCAGATACAAAACACAAAATAGCCATGTATTAATCATTAAAGAAATAGAAGGATTTTTAAAAAAAAAAGAAAGGGTAAAAAAGAAAAAAACAAGAGGCTGCCAAAACTCACCTGGTATATGCGAAAATAAACAGAGAAGATTTTTTTAGAAGTGTTTTTAAAAATCTAATAAATGACCAAGTTAAATTTATCAGGAAGTGCAAAGTAGCTTAGTATTAGAAAACCTGTAGATGTATTTCTTCATATTAACAAAATGAAAAGAAAAAAAAAAAGATTTACATTTTAAGTATATTTGATAAAATTAAATATTCACCTGTGATTTTTTAAAGCCCACATTGTAAAAATAAAAGCAAAGAAGAAATAAAATAAAATTTCTTAAAATTTTTTTAAAAAATGTAGAACCTTGTAAGTTGCATTATTTTGGATGGGAGAATATTAAAAATATTCTGTTTAAAATCAGGAAAAAGAGCAAGACAAGGATATCTACTATCACTGATTCTATTTAACACTGTATTAATAATTCTGGGTCATGTGAAAAGACAAGGAAATGAAATAAAGAATATAAGAAGCAGAAAGGAAGAACTCAGACTGTCATTATTTACAAATTATATAATTGCTATGTAGAAAACTTAAGAGTATTTGGAAACAAATTGTCAGAATTAACAGAAGAGTTTAGAAAGGTAGGTTAGCTCAATATACAAAAAAACATTTGCATTTCTTTATGAAAACACAGTTCAAAAATACGATGTAAAAAGAAACACTATTTACAATAATAATAAAAATAAGATATGTAGCAATAACTAACAAAGATGTGCAAGACACGTATAGAAGAAATTATAATGTAAAGACGTCAGTTCTTCTTAAAATGATCACATATTTTGTGCAATTCCAGTCAAAATCTCAACAGTGTTTTCCAAGGAACTGAACAAGTTAATTCTAAAATATGTATGGAATAGTAAAGGCCCAAGAAAAAAGGCAAGCTGTGCCTAAAAAAGAATGTATAGTGACTTGACCTACTAGCTTTTCAGATATCAGGACTTACAGAACTATTAATTTAAATAGTGTTATATTGATTCAGACAAATCAGATTAATGCAACAGAACAGCAGGGACAGAAACAAAAATATATATAGTCGGTGTACCACACAACTGGGAAACAGGTGAACCTCTAATAAATTGTGCTATGATGGTAACTAGCTCTCTACACTGAAAAAAAGAGGGGGAATTGGGTTCTTTACAAAAACAAACTGCAACAGTTTAATAAATGAGAAAGATTTGGAATAAAATATACAATATATGTATTATCTCGGGAAAGGAAAGATTTCTTAAACAAGATACATAAAGAAGAGTAAATCACAAAGGAACTGATTATTAAATTTAACTATATCACAAAAGCCACCATAAAGATGGTGAAAAGACGTGCTACAAGTCAAGGGAAGGTATTTTCAATACATATAACCTACCATCAAAATATTATTATCCAGAATCTATGAATCAGTTTTAAAAAGACAGACTATCCTATGAAAAATATTGATAAATGACAGATTGTGTATTTCACAAAGAAGGACCTACCAATGGCAAGTAAATATTTTTTAAAATATTAACCCTTATTTATATTTTCCTAACAACACAGATAGTAGTAGCATAAAACAAGAAAGAACCCAAATGTCCATCGATAGAAGAATGGAAAAATAAATTGTGGTATTTCCAAATAATAGACTACTACTAGCAACCACATACAAAAGTATTTCTGATTCTTATAATCATAGTATTGATATTTGAAAATTGCAGAAGACAACATACAATATAATTACATTGTGATGAAGCAAAAGCAGGCAAGTGTTAACAGTTTACTTAAAGAAACATGAAAATGTAGTAAATCATATTTATAAAGCAAAAGATTTGTAAACACAAAATTCTGGATAGTGTTAACCTCTATAGAGAAAGCAAGGGCAAGAAGCAGCCCAGGGTAGCTTCCCCCATTGGGAATATACAATATTTAAGTTGGATGGTGAGTTCTTTGCATTATGCTTTACATTGTATATGTTATGCACATTTTTTGTATATATCAATTCTTACATAATTATATTTTAAATATAGCCTCAACAATAAAAAAAACTCATCTATAGAACTATCTCTATAAAAATAAGATTAAGATAATACTTCTTTCACATTCTACACACCTATTTTTGACACTCCTTTTAAAAGTCCATCTAAACATAGCAAAACAGTTTGGTAATTTACAGTACTTTTTTTTTTTTAATTTATTTTTTTCTGGGACTTTACAATATTTTCATTCAAAGTACGTCAATATGCTACTTATCCATCATTATGCAACATATATATATTATATATATGTATATCATACAGATTGTGATGATATATTAACTAAGAAACTCACCTAATGTAAGCCTATGGAGCAAACAGCAACTCACTTCTTGAATTTTTTCACTGATAGGGAATGCTTTCATAGCTTCCACCACAATATTATAACACCTGACATTGCCACTCATGAGGACTTCCACATTATTGCCTGAATTTAAAGAGATCATAATTATCAATAAGGTAACCATTTTCCCCTTTCAAATAGGCATACAATGATGTCTTATATAGATTGTAAATAGATGGCAGCATAATGACTGCATTTCCAAATTTAAACATCATGTTCCGTTAAGCAGCTGTAAAAAATTCTAGGCTGTTCATTGATAACATAATGGAATGTAGGACTCATCTTTAGCGTTAAGAAAAATTTACTTCTTTCCTGTTTCTTGGCTTAAAGCCTTAAGATCAAAAAAAAGGAAAAATTCAGAGTACTTTTAGTACTGAAAACGAAATGAAAAGTACTGAAAATGAAAGTCTAGAAATGTAATGTATTGGTCTAAGTTTTCAAAAAATAAATTGGAGGGTCTCTTTCTTAACGAGGCTCAACCTCACTGGATAATGACTTTTGCATTTTTTTTTCCCCAACCAAAAGAAAGAAAATCAAGAATATGTCACCAGATAGAAGAGTTAAAATCAGTTATGACCTGTTTCCTCCTCCATTCCAGGAGAGCAACCAATGTACAAGGCAGCAAAATAAAGCTTCCTGAAGGTTCCAAAATAGATGGAAGAAAAGATGGGAGAAGGAAAAAGGGGAGGCACAATATTAAAATATAAGTCTAAGGGACAAACACAGGTGAAACAGAAAGGAAGGAAAGACTCTACGAGAAAAAGCCATTAATCAATAAAGGGAGTGAAGTGTGAACCTACATGGAGAAAATATGTCTATTTCTGCATCAAATGTTAACTGTTCTTTTTTTTTTTAAAAAAAAAAAAAAAAAAAAAAAAAAGGGCTGTTTGCAAAACATTTTAGTATCTGTTTTGGCACAGCCAAAACTAATCAACTGTTTTCACAAAAAGTGTCTTATAATGCTTAAACATAGAAAAAAAGTTAATAATGTATGGAAATGTTCTGTTAAAGGAGTTACCTGCTTTGATTCAGAACAATAGACTTAAAGACTGAAAAGCAAATGTTTTTCAGTTAGAATCAGTGCTTTAAAAACTCTTGATTCTTAATTTTTAGCTGCCACTTTCTTTGACTTTTGTATTATGAATCAACACATTTTTACTGGAGTTATGTCAGATGTGGGTGGAAAACAATGGATTCCAAAAACTGCCAGCCCAAAATAAATAAATAAATGAATAAATATAGCCAAGGAAAAGTATAATGAAAAATATATTCAGTTTGTTGGCAATGATGACTCAGAGAAATGTAAAAGCATGGCCTTTCTCTATTATTGTTCAGCCCCACCCACTTTCTGGTGTTTAATTTCCTGTGGATAAGAAAACGTTGTGATTTTATAAACATCACCAAAAAAAGGGCATTCTTTCACAAGGGCATTGGGTTTTTATTCTGCCTACACTGAAGGCTCACACCTTCAGACTGACACAGTGATTTCCATATCTGAAACCATAAATGCAATTACATATAGTATACAACATACATATAAAATACATATTGTGTAATAATCCTGTCAGTGATTTTAGAACACTTATTACATGCCAGGTACTACTCTACATTTTTAACTCGTTGAATCCTCAAAACTTCACATGTGTGAGGATGAAAATATCACTAGATAAATGCATATGTATATCCTGTAGAAACCCACACAAGTAATACATGAAATACAAAGTGTTAATGGGCATTTACAAAACAAAACAGAATATGAGCCATTATTTTAGCTTATTAGTAATCATTGGTAACATACACATCAAATTAATTTCTTCTGATTAATATTTTTTGGTGAAAAAGGTGGCTAAATTTCAAAGCATCATTAAAATGCTAATCAAGAATCACAATAAAATTCAAACTCCTTCATGCAGCTTTTTAGGCCCTTCATGCTCTCCACTCCGTGTCTCTGGCCTCATCCACTGCCTCTTATCAAGGTCTCCCTTGCCTTTGTCAATGAAACACAAACGGACAGGATATTTGGGGATGCGCATGCACAGTGGCACACATGCATGCACGCATGCACACTCATAACCCCACACCTTTACTGAGATACTTTTGTCTTCTTGAAGGCAGTCTGCTCTCTCTTGCTACAGCATCTTTACACTAACCATTCCCACTGCCTGGGCCACTTTGCCTGCACTCTCACTTCAGCTCACACCTCTGTGCACAGGAAGCTCTACTTACTCAATCTTGGCTAAGAGACATTGCCTCACTTCCTACTGGTTCTCCTAACTCTGGGTACTTCTGCCATCACTTCTGCCATTGTAATCACCTCTGTACTTATCTGTGTCCCCCATTGTACTACAAGCTCTGAAAAGGTAAGGAACACATTTGTATTTTCCACTATTGTTTCTCCAGCACCAAGCCCACAGCCAACTTCCGTATAGTGTCAATTAAATATGTAAATTAATTAAATGGATAAATGAATGAATGGGTTTAGCATCCACAAGTTTCTAAATAATAAAAATATTGTTAAAATATACTCAGAAAGAGATATATTATGATTTTTCAGATACGAAAAAGAAATCACATATAAATGCTACTTACAAGGAATTGCTAGGGAATGTAAACAATGCAGTACATGAAGCACAATTTCCTCTTCATCTTTAAAATTTGTTAACGCACTTAACAATATCATATAATCTTTGTTCTCAACAAATTCAGTTAGTTGCTCCTCTGAGACTAAAAAATGAAAGACAAAATACTGAATAAGCCTAAAGATGATACAGAAGTTTAATTATTCAAAAATTACAACATTCATGATAGTTGTGTAAAAAAATGTAATCTCCTTAAATAAAAAATATATTTCTGTGAAAACAGCCCTTCCTAAGAATGTTATAATGGGAAAGCAAGCTACGGAGATTAAAATAATTTTGTTTCAGTCTATGTTCGGTACTCAATGTTTTGAAATGTAAAAGTGCTAGTCAGCAAGTCATTCTCAGAAAAACAAAACTATTTACAATTTCATTTGGGAAATTCTAGAGAAAACTGACAGTGACTAATAAAGATGGCCAACTGGAATTGGACATATTGCAATATTTGAAAGGGAGGCATTAATGGTACGCTGCTGAAGGGTAGCTCAGCTAAATGTTTCAGTTCAAGAGTTGTCAACTTGAGCAAATGGCAAGTAATCAGACTTTGAAATACTCTGTCTTAGTGATTTTCCATCAGACAGCAAAAATATAGATCATTAATTTTCACAATTAAAGTCATTTGATCAAGCCAGTAAGTTCCATTTGGAGTCATTGTTATTGGGCAACAACCTCAAAAACATGTATAAAATTCTAGTTTATCTAGCTTGAGAATGGTGCCAGAAATATGTTAGAAAATACGGCACTCTAAGTGATCAACATTATTTTTTTTTTAATTTTATGCCAGTGTCCCTATAATATAATGCGAAATCAGTTAAGTTTTTCTAACAAGTGAAGAACATCATGAAACTGTCTCAGTTATTAGGTGATCTATCCCATTCTGGGAACTGCGAGAAATTAGACTGGTAAACCGATAACTGACACAAGGCCCGCAAAAATCATTCTTATCTAAACCCCTAGCACGGTTGGCTCCCATAATGATACAAAAGGGGCTCTCAAAATAATTGCTAATTGAACTGTACTGTCACAAGCTCTGTGCCCTCAGGCAGGATGCTCACTTCACTGCTGTGACCCATTTCCTCCTCAGGTCAATGGAAAGACTAAACAAGGACTCCAACCAACTCTAAAATTACATGACAATCTCAGTTACCAATCTCAGGGCCAGGCTATGAAATGCATATTAATCTTTTTCCTGAGGGACACTTTGTAAACCTCCTGGCTCTTTATGCAGAGCCTTTATCAATTTCTAGGACTTCTGATGATGACTCAACATCATAATCCCGATGTAACCTATGCTTGGCTTCAGTTGTATTTTTTCTTTCATAACACCCACACATCCAGTTTTCAAAGTAAACCTTACACCTTGTTACGCAACTGAAGAAACTCTACTCCAGTGGCATGATTTATAACCCATGAATGAAATTCACTCCACCAAAACAAGCAATACTGCTGAATTAACCCCATTCCTCACCCTTGACAGACAACTCCCCCTTCTTAATAGTAGGATTTTAGAAACCTTCTTCTTCTTATAACTGTGTTCTACTTTTCCCAGTATAAGCCTTTTTTTCTTATATATACTTTAAGGAATTTGACATTTTAAAATACCTCTCTCAAACAGCACATGTAAAGCTTTGCATCCAAGTTTCTGGATTTCATCATTGGCTGGAAATGAGTGCATGGCATCAAAAATTAACATGAAAATATCACTTTCTTCATCCAATATCAGTAAGGTGATTTTACCTATTTTGAAGAGAATAATATGCTCTGAGTAAAGATCTGCTTTAACATTTAATGTGTTAATTTTTACATGAAGACTGTGAATGGTTTGTAGACTCACGATTTTTTTTGTTTATTGACAAACCACTTAACTGCCCTAGATGTTAGACTTATCAAGCTCTAGATCTTTATAAATGAGATAAATTCCCAGTTCACTTTATCACAATTTCATGAGTCCCAATCAGTACTTCTACCCTAGATAACTTGCCCCAAACACCTGAAATACATTCTTATGCCTCTTAGACAACATCTGAATATTCTACAGGTACCCCAAACCTGGTCTACTCCTGTTCCCTGTCTTCATCAATGATACCATAATCCAATAGCTACCCAAGAGAAACTCCTGAGTCGTCATCTTTTTCCACCATCCTTTCTCTTCTCATTCTCTATCCAAACAACAAATCAATTCGTTACCAAGTCCTTTAAGTATATCTCCTACACATCTTGAAGATTCCTTCTGAACAAAATGCCTTTTGAACGAGGCACCTTCATTCCTATTGTGTTTTGCATTCTCATCTAGAATGCAAAAACAGATGCTTAATTGCTCTACAGGCCCCAATTTCTACCCAACTAGTTTATTGCCTGCATTATATTTCTAAAACACAATTGTGGTCTTGCAAATCCCTTGCTGGAATCTTCTAAGATCTTCTCATACTCCTTAGTATGAAAAAACACGACCCTTCACACAACTGACTATAGTACATGTATCTCATCAGCCCCTTATCCCTCTGCACATTGTCTTCACTCCAAATATGCTAAACTCTGTTCCTCACTAAACATTTTCTTTGTTTCCTCTTTGTACTTGGACTAACTGCTTGTCATACTCTTGCCTTTTACTACATCAAACATCTCCTATCATAATCCAAAACATAACACAAACAGCATCATTCTGTCAATAAAAATAATAATACTGGAATAGGAATGGTAGTACTGTATGAGGCTAACTTTAATATATTCCAGTGTTGAGAGATTTTTCAGATTAATAAACTCTCATCTTCCTGTCCATTGCCAAATGAAGAATGAATACCCCTCAAAAAAAAAAAAAAAATACCTCCCAAGGATGAGGTTAAATTAAATCATGGTTAAGACTGTTAGTGTATTCCATACAATATGGTCATAAAAAGCGGTGGTGAAATGCTGAGTACTTTCTTGTTTTTCCCTCATACTCTCATCTTCCTCTTTCTCCAGCAAGGTCTTCATCTCTTAGCAGGACTGATGGGGACTGATGAGGACATTTCAAACCTTCCCAATCACATGTCCAGCCTCTCTTATGCTATTCTCCCAGGCCTCTGCACCCATACTTCTCTCAACCTAAAAAGCCCTCCCCTACATGGAAGGAAACTGCTCCCAGCCCTACAAGATTAGCTCCCTGTGAGCAGCCTTTCTTCTAAGAACCTTATATAATAGCCAGTGTCCAGCACAGCAATGCCCACAACTGTTGCATCATTTCAAGATTTTTTGTTTTCAGGTCCGTTATTTTCCAGGCCAAAGTTTTCTCAGGGAAGGAACCTGACATGGAGAATCAGACCCTGTTTCTACCACTTAGTGGCCGAAGCAACTTCTCTGCATTTCAGTGTTTCTCACTTAGAAAACTGAGATAAAATCTCTATCACGAGGGGTGTTTTCAGGTTTAGGTGTTTAAAAGAATGTGAAGCATTTTACTTGTGAAGCCTGGCATCTAGCAAATACTCAAGAAGTAATGTTATGTATTTTCAAAATGTAACTTTTATGGCATACTCCAGAACATACATTATAGAAAATATATTAAAGATATATATGGAGAAAGAAGTAATAAGGCAAGGGCATGAATGACCACTAACCTAGGGAGAATATGAGATGTGGGTCCAGATTTTGGGAGCAAACATCAGGCTACAAACAGAGATTTGGGGACAATATATAAGGTAATGTTTAGAACCAAGGTATTGAATGAGATTTTTTGAGAGGCAAAGTATAGAGAAAAGAGATAAGGAGAAAAGATGGAAACAGAAAGAATTTTGGAAATAACTGATATTTAGATTACATTGTGGCTGTCACATCACCAGGTCTAAAAAAAGATGCAATTTTAGGACATTTAAATCAAGCTACCCTAATCCTGATCTTTAAAAAAAAAAAAAAATTAAGTTAATGGCATCAATTTTTTTTAAACTGAATCAACACGAAAAACATATACATGTATTACCTGAAGTTAGGAGGAGATCTAAGGTCTTCAGTCCAATCATTGACAAGTTTACACTGGCATTATGAACTGTTAGCATTTTAAGAATCAATCTGGAGTTAAAAACAGAAATCAAGATAAGAATGAAATATCATACTCAGAAATTTGCTTATTTAGATTTTTTTGCTCATCTATTTTTTATTACTCTCATTGTATTTAATTCCCTATAGTGAAGCTCATGTGTTTTTGTTGTCTGTTGTCTGCTTTTAGAGACAAGGTCTTGCTGTGTCACCCAGGCTGGAATGCAATGGTGCAATCAATCACAGCTCACTGAAACCTCAAACTCCCGGGCTCAAGTAAGCAATACTCCTGCCTCAGCCTCCTGAGTTGCTAGGGATACAGGTACATACCACCACACTAGGC
The DNA here is from genome assembly GCF_047675955.1 of Chlorocebus sabaeus. Lineage (NCBI taxonomy): Eukaryota > Metazoa > Chordata > Mammalia > Primates > Cercopithecidae > Chlorocebus > Chlorocebus sabaeus. The sequence continues at coordinate 37,643,121 of NC_132914.1, read as the reverse complement.
TAATTTTTTCATTCTTTTTTGGACAGATAGAGTTCGCTATGTTGCCTAGGCTGGTCTAAACCTCTGGGCTCAAGTGATCCTCCTGTCTCGGCCTCCCAAAGTCTGGGATTATAGGTATGAGCCACCATGCCTGGCCATGTGTGTTTGTTTCTTTCTACAAACCTGAACCAGGCTTATAAAAACTAACAGGGAATGCTAATTAGCTTGACTGTGGTAATATTTCACAATGTACACATATATCAAATCATCAACTATATACCTTAAATATAAACAATTTCTAATTGTCAACTCTACTTTAATAAAGTTAAAAAAACAAACAAAAAATCAACAGGGAACTATTATGTGTCTCATTTAAAAAGGTAAAAGCGCTACTTATTTTCCAATAAATATTCAAATTCAAAAATTCAGATTCACTATTTTCACCCAACTCCATGTTCAAAATATCATGAAGTCTTATATACATCGAGAGCAAACCCATTTTTACATGTGATATAAATTTATAAATTATCTTAGACATGTTGATATATTAAAATATAGAGAGATATAATAAAGATGTTAGTTTGTGTATATAAATTAAGAATTCATTTCAATATTTAAATTATTGATTGCTACTGTTTTTAAAAGAGAAATTAATAATATATTAAAAAGTGGGCCGGTAGCACTGGCTCACACCTGTAATCTCAGCACTTTGGGAGGCCAAGGCGGGGGGATCATGAGGTCAATAGATCGAGACCATCCTGGCCAACATGATGAAGCCCTGTCTCTACTAAAAATACAAAAATTAGCTGGGTATGGTGGTGCACTCCTGTAGTCCCAGCTACTCGGGAGACTGAGGCAGGAGAATCACTTGAACCTGGGAGGCAGAGGTTACAGTAAGCCGAGATCAGGCCACTGCACTCCAGCCTGGCAACAGAGCAAGACTCTGTCTCAAAAAAAAAAAAAAAAAAGTGAACTTAACATATCAATAATGTTTAGTTCAAATTCATGAGATTTTAATCCCTATATTATTAATCCCAAAATATAATCTCTAGTCTATTCCTGCACAGCATTGTTTGGCGAATTGTTGGGAAAAGACTGAGCTGACCACATCTAGAGCTTTGTACGTATTCAAGAAACGTTGCATAATCTCCATTTGGCAGTTGGAGGAACTGAATGAAGCCAGTCTTCAATTCTCTGCCAGTCTTCCTCCTAATCACCCTGCCCCTACCTCTCCCTGTACCATTCCCACTCTTCCTGACTTTATCACCACAGAAGAAATTTTTCTTCAGAACTGGTAAGTCTTTGGAGAGAAAAGGCCTTGAAAAAACAGAAATCTGTTTTGCAATCAATTTTTGCTGGGAGTGACCTAATACACTCCACTGGAGAGAGCAGTGTGTCTATCTTCTTCACAACTGCATTGTTTCTGGCCTAGAGGAGGGGCTTAAAAAACATTTGATGAATGGAAGATGAATGACTGGATGAACAAAGTGAGTGAATGGAGTGAGTGAGTGAACAAATTTCCTATATAAACATTTATGTAATTTAATTTGAACAGCTGGTTTGAACAGGAATGTGACTAGATGAGTTTCCCAAACACTCCCTGAGGTTACAGACTGGCTCATCTTTGGACATCAATTGCTAATTACTGGTATATTCTGAGTAATTCCTCATCAAAAACTGTATACTTTAGAACTGAAACACAGAATTACAAAGATTAGATTGAAGATGAGAACTCCAATTAATTGTAAATATGCTCTTTCCAAACACACCCTTTATGTACTGAAAACAAGAAGAGCAACACATTTGTCAAAGAGGGGAAAATGTATAAGCACAGATATGTTCACTTATGGCCAAACATATAGCTCTAATTTGTCTAAATTTGTAGCACTACTTGATACTCATCACCAATATAAACACCTAAAAATGTTTCATAAATTAAATTTTCATAAACTGTATACAAGCCAAATATACAATAAGCCAAATATATTCACAATTTCCTTTTCTGTGGTAAAGAAAAGTCACATTACGTATAAAAAAGATTTAAAGATAATGACAGAAGGTTTGTTTGTTTGTTTGTTTGTTTGTTTTTGAGACAGAGTCTCACTCTGTCACCCAGGCTGGAGAGCAGTGCTGCAATGTCGGCTCACTGCAACCTCCGCCTCCCAGGTTCAAGTGATTCTCCTGCCTCAGCCTCCCGAGTAGCTGAGAAGATATTTTTTAACTGTCAAGAAATAATGTATTTTCCTGGAAACACATTCTTCTTCAGAAAAGGTTTTCTTAATTAATTGTGGCTAAGGAAGTAGTCTCATTTAAGAAGTCATTATGCTGCAAACTGCAAAAACATAGCTGGTAAAATTGTCATCAAGATTTGGCTGCAGATGTGCTGAAAGGTAATTTCCTCTTTCTTACTCTTTTTGAAAGCCGTAGTTTAAACTTACTGTGTATATATATGAATATATATAAATGTACCATTTAAAGACAGAACATCAACTTCCAAATTACTACTTACAGAACTAACTTTTCTCAGTTCCCATTTTTTTAAGAACTAGTGGTTTGTATCAGTTCTATTATTAAAGGGCAAAATCTCTTCATGGTTTGAATTCAAAAGTACTCATCAAAAATCTACAAGTTAACCAGTTTTATAATTATATGATTATATTATTAAAATAACTCCTGACATGTTACCTTAAATGTTTGCTTTCTAAATCAAACTTCTGAGTTTAAAGCTCTCTATAAATGTAAATCATTGACTCAAGGAAAAATGTCTGTATTTCAAAGAATTTCACAAGAGTAGCCTTGGATTGCAAATTCAGTGTATCAAGGGAAGGTTTTTATGTGTATAGATAAATACTCAAGGCAGTTTGTTTTTACATATCTATCATACTTACTGGTGAACACCAAGGACTTCCCAATCATTTCCAACATCCTGGGGTCCCATTAAGCTTTGCATTGTACCCGGACAGATTTCTATTAATTTGCACAGAAGTGACCAACCCACCTGAAAACAAGAAAGACATATATTCACGTGTTTTAAAGGATGTTAATAGAACATACTGAGTCAAACATGAATCTCTTCAGTCTTAGTGGAATATATGCTTATCTCACTTGTAAATAATTGTTATAAAACAAAATGATACCCTAAAATGCTTACCAAGAAACAAAAGCAAGCCATATCCTTAGGATACACCTTTCTCCAAAAATCAGACCAGAAAGACATACAAAAAAATATAACATTTCGGCTGGGCACAGTGGCTCACGCCCGTAATCCCAGCACTTGGAGAGGCGGAAGCGGGTGGGTCACGAGGTCAGTAGTTAGAGACCAGCATGGCAGAGGATGAAATCCCGTCTCTACTAAAAACACAAAAATTAGCCAGGCATGGTGGTGAGTGTCTGTAACCTCAGCTACTCGGGAGGCTGAGGCAGGAGAATCGCTTGAACCCAGGAGGCAGAGGTTGCAGTGAGCCGAGATTGCGCCACTGCACTCTACCCTGGAGGACAGAGCAAGACTCCATTTCCAAAAAACAAATATACACACACACACACACACACACACACACACACACAAATATATATAATTTCTAAATTTTGAAGAACATAGACATGCCTATTGTCTAAATAAGGCAAAATAAAATAAACTACAAAAAATACAAAAAATAGTTTTAGAGGTCGTACCAAGATTATTAAGTGCAAGAACGGCTATACTGGATCCTTAGTACGTTTCTTTTCTTGTTTTTTTTTTTTTTTTTTTTTGGTTTTGAGTTGTTTTTGAGATAGGGTCTCACTCTGTCACCCAGGCTGGAGTGCAACGGCGCAATCACCGATCACTGCAGCCTAGAACTCACGGCATCAGGTGATCCACCCACTTCAGCCTCCCAAGTAGCTGGGACTACAGGTATGTTCCACCACACCCAGCTAATTTTTAAAACATTTTTGTGAAGACAGGTCTCTCTCTATATTTTGTGAAGGCTGGTCTCAAGCTCCTTGGCTCAAGCCTCCTGACGTGGCCTCTCAAAGTGCTGGGATTACAGGCGTGAGCCTCCGCACCTGGCCCTTAGTAGGTTTTAAGTAATAGCTACCTGACAGAATTTCCTCCACATATTTAAATTTTTAATTATAGGAAAAAATGAAGTGGCTTAAAATGAAAGATTAGGGCAAGTTGAAAATTTTAGTAGCAAAATGTAAGTTATCAGAATGACTGCTCCCCAATTAATGAAGCTAGAATAATAGAGGCAAGAAACGTGGCATTTTTAGCAATTGACTCTACATCTGATAGGAGAAAAAGAGAAAGGGCTCTATAACATAGACAGGAGGTAGAACTCCTCAATGGCTCCCTCTAGATTTCTCTAGAATGAATTGATAAGGTCTAGAGATACAGACACCCCTAGTAGGCTCTTTCACATTTCGAAATAAAATATGAAATTATGGATGCATTTTAAGTATATCTTCACTCAGTCTGTTTACAAGATGCCAACTTGCCTAAGTTGCTCTTTACCTCTGAAAAAAAAATTGAAAGTCCTGATTTCAAACCACAGATTAAAATTAACCTACTCCTCCTATTGTAGACTCCTCTCTAAATGTAAAGGATCTCCAATTCTATTATACTATAGAACTATACTTGACATGGTCAAAAAAAAAAAAAGAGAAAGTGCATTTATATATATACACACACACACACACACATACACACACACACACCCCCCACCCTCTAGAGACTTATGGAAAAGTACCTAAGTGTGATGTGTAATAAATACCAATACAATAGAAATACTGACAGTAAGATTCAGTGTGAGTTGAAATTACTCAGAGAATATAATATGAAGAGGGAGAGCTTGAGCCAGATTGTATAAGAACTGTTGAGTGGTGAGAGTAGGCTGCTACATAATAAGGAAGCCGCTACAGGAAAGAGGCTATTTTGGGATAAGGCTGGATGCATAAGTAAAGTTGAACATTGCAAGGAGTTGAATGACAAGGTGAGAAATCTATATGCATCCAATAAGGAATAATGGCACAAGTTTCTTACCTGTTTACAGAAGTAAACAAGGGTTATTTTAGGAAGATAAAAATGATTACTCAAGATCTCTTTACAATATTACTTTTGGATCTTTTCCAGATTAAACAGAAATTGCTTTATTTCGTCATTACTTCCTTTTACATAATTTCAAATTGCTTTCAAAGGCAGCAATTTCTGACAGCTATTTCTACCTATACTACTTAAGTAGGACATCCTCCTCCACGTAAGCTGAACAGACATTGACAATCCAGCTGTCATAGAAACCAACTATTTTTGTGCTTTCATAAAATACATCAAGACTTTTTTCTAAAGTATTTAAGAAAATAACATTCTGAACAGCTTCTGGTGGTGAAAAAAATCACATAGGATGCCAAACTCATCCCTATACCTACAAAGCTGACTCAAGGAAAAAACCTGTTTTGTTTTGGTTGGTGAAGCAACAGTATAAGTAAGTGCTTTGCAAAAAGATTCAGGCAACTGAGCTCTCCAGTACTACATGGAACTTCTGTGATGAAACAGAATCTCTGGCACCAAAGCAGAGGTAACAATTGATCCATTAATCTATTCAATTAAAAGCTTATCTTTCAGAGACAGAAATTTCCCATCCTGCACGGTTACAATACAATTAAATTGGTAGTTTTACTTTATTATAATTATTCTAAAAACTCAAGCATGTAATTAAGGCACAACAGGAAAGAGTCTAGGGGTTAAAGAAAAATTTTTAGCCACTTTCATTTATTTTGCTCCCCTTCTTCAAAGGTTGAAACCGTGAGAATAAAGAGATGTAAAATTTAGGAGCACAGTGAAACGATGGGCAGGAAAAGAAAAATATAAAGCAGCTTAACTACCAATTTTCTAAAGACTGTCATTTACGAAGAAGCATTAATAAAATATGAAATAAACTTCGAAAATAAAACTGACAGCCCGGAATATCATGTTAAATGGCATCTAGGAACAAACCTTAATCTTTATTTTAAATAGTAATTAAGAATTACAATTAAATTAAATGAAGGAGTAATTTACCTTAATACCTTAAATTCATCATTAAGAGTTTTTAATTTGGCACTTCCAGCTAACTCAACATATAAAACATTAAAGGATACTTACAGTAATTATACTAATTATATAAAGAAATCTGAAGGAAAAACACTACTTTCAAGTGAGTATTAAAATGTCAGTAGGAGACCCCTTTCTACATCCCCTTGGTAAGACCAATGATAATTTAAATTGATGGCATTGTACCTAGCATGGCCAAAGCAAAAACCAAACCATTTTGCTTATTATGAGCTTGCACAAAAAGCTTGTGAATTCAGCAGCTAGTAGATTGTATGATGGAAAGAGATTTTGAAGGTGTGAGAAGACTTGGGTCTTAGGTTTGTTACAAGCTCTTTGATCCTCAGTTAGTAGCTTACTCTCACTGAGCTATGAGAGTAAACCATCCGGTAAGATTTCTGAGAGGGCAGTGAGATTTCAGTAAGAATCAAATCATGTAATATGCAATGCCCTTTATAGACTTATACACATATGGTACTGGAATTAATAATTCTATTGCATTAAATTACCAAATCAAAAGACTATTCCTCACACGGATCAATAGAACAGAATAGAGAACCTAGATAAAAATCCATGCATTTATAGGCAACCTACTTCCAAAGGTGCCAAAGACCTACAATGGAGAAAGGACAGTCTCCTTAATAAATAGTGCTGGGAAAACTGGATATTGGCTATGCCAGAGAAGGAAACTAGATGCACAGCTTTCACCATATACACAAATCAACTCAAAATGGATTAAAGACTTACATCTCAGACCTGAAACTGTGCAACTACTAGAAGAAAACATTGGGGAAATGCTACAGGACATTGGTCTGTGCAATGACTTTTGGGGTAGGACCTCAAAAGCACAGGCAACAACAAAAAAAATAGACAAATGAGACTGTATGAAGCTAAAAGCTTCTGTACAACAAAGAAAATAATCAACGAAGTGAAAAGACAACATAAAGAACAGGAGAAAATATTTGCAAAATAACCACTCAACAAAAGATTAACAACCAGAATACATAAGGAACTCAAAAATCTCAATTAGTGGAAAAAAAAATCTTATTTTTAAATGGACAAAAGAAATAGACATTTCTCAAAAGAAGACAGACAAATGGCTAACAGATACATGAAAAAAAAATCCTAAGTATCACTAATCTTTAGGGAAAGGCAAATCAAAACCACAATGAGATATTATCTCACCACAGACAGAATGGCTATATTATCAAACAGAGAAAAAATAACAAATGCCGGTGAGGATGTAGAAAAAGGGGAATGGTGGTACACTGTTGATGGGAACATAAAGTAGTACAGCCATTATGAAAAACAATATGGAGGTCCCTTAAAAAACTAAAAATAGAACTTTCATATGATCCAGCAATCTCATTGCTGGGTATATATCCAAAAGAAAGAACATCAGTATATCAAACACATGTCTCAACTCCCATGTTTATTGCAGTACTGTTCACAATAGTTAAGATACAGAATCACCTTATATGTCTATCAACAGATTAATAAAGAAAATATGGAGGCCAAGGCAGGAGGATTGCTTGAGGTCAGGAGTTTGAAACTAACCTGGGCAACATAGCAAGACTCCATCTCTACAAAAAGTAAAAAAAGAAAAAAAAATTAGCTGAGCATGGTGGCACATGCTTATACTCCTAGCTACCCGGGAAGCTGAGGAAAGAAGACTACTTGAGCCCAAGATTTCAGGCCTGCAGTGAGATTTGATCACACCACTGTTCTCCAGCCTGGGCAACAGAGTGAGACCCTGTCTCTAAATTAATTACTTAACTAAAAATAAAAGAAAATGTGGCATACATACACAATGGAATATTATTCAGTCATAAAAAATGAAATCCTGTCATTTGCAACAGCATGGGTGGGAATAGAGGTCATTATGTTAAATTTAATAAGCCAGGCACAGAAATAAAATATTGCATATTCTCACTTATACGTAGGAGCCAAAAGGTGGATCTCATGGAGGGAGAGAGTAGAATGGTGGTTACCAGAGACTGGGAATGAAAGGATGGGGAGGGATAAAGAGAAGGTGGTTAATGGGTACAAAAATATAATTAGATAGAAGCAATTAAGTTTGTATTTAATAGTACAGTAGGGAAATGATGAATTTATTGCACATTTCAAAATAGCTAGAAGAAAGGAATTGCAATGTTGCCAACACAAAGAAAAATGTTCAAGGTGATGGATTTACCCTGATTTGAACATTACACATTGTATACATGTATCAAATATCGCATGTACCCCAAAAATATATACAACTATGATACATCCAAAAAAGTAATTAATTACTTATAAAAAGACTCTTCCTTATTTTCCAGCATACTTTGCCTCCAGTATCCTCTGGGCAGAAATACTGAGTGACACACTCATAACTACTCCAGACAAGTATGCTCAGGCTTGAGCAATTTCTAAAATTAAGAATTAGGTGGTATGTTCCAGAGTCCCTTGGGTTCTCAAGTCTAGCACTCCCTTATCTAGACCTTGCAGACCAAAGCCTACCTAGGGCCTGACTGTCCTGAGCGGTATCAAGCAGAAGTGACTCTATGAAGTGCAGAGTCTAGGGAATGAAAGTGGCCAGAACCAGGCACTTCTGAACACCAAAGCAGAGGCAAGAAGGGATGACGTGGGTGCAGAGCAGGAAGCACAATAGGCCATTGCCCAAACAGTGACTCATATTCCACAGGCAAAATTCCGACTTTGAGTCTTAAAAGAACAGCATCTTTATTATGCCTCCATCTTTTCTTGGTTTGGTTTGATAGTGGCGTGAAAATCTATAACAGTCAGATGGAAAATATTTCACAGTTGAAAACAAATTAAAATATTTCTTCCAGATATAACTGTCCTCATATGAAAGAAGCTAGATGGTTCACCCAGACTAGATAGAGCTAGATACAGAGATAAGCATAAAGATAAAGATAGACCCACACCAATTTAAAGATTGAGATGCCTTACCTCTGTCAAGCCTCTCAAGTATTAAGAAACATTGGCTTTCTGACTGCACCTCCATGGAGTTCAAAGTCCAGTTCTCTTTCTTTGCATGAGTTAACATGCAGATGACAAAACTGATTTCAGTTCCCCAAATCTCTAAGTACTCCAAAGGAAGTTATCACCTTGGCCTATAATTTTGTTTTGACTGTAAATCATTCTTAATTACCACTTTAAAGCCCCTCTTAAAAAAATACATCCAAGGTATTTAGCAAATTTCTGGGTTTCCTGTGGTACAGATTGTAAAAGTTTCAGTTTTACATGCATTTTATATGACAACAGTTGTACATTATGAGGGTCTCAAAAGACTTGACTTTCTTTAGATACTACAAGGTATACTACAACTAAAGGCTAGAAATCTCTTTGAATTTTAAGAAACGCTGAACTCTACAAGTTTGCCAGTGACAAAGTGGCATTTTATCACTATTAGTTATTCCCCTTTTCCAAACTACTCATAATCCTCTCATCTAGGACATGCTCTACATTGGGAAGATTCCTGGAATAGTCAGGTCTAAACAGTAATTAATTCATCTTGCCAATAACGGGACTAAACCCGAACTCATTTTTATCCCCCTTCTACCACCACCCATACTGTTGGTTTTATAAAGTTACTTCTTAAAGACACTCAGGGAACACATACTGGGGCCCTTCATCCCTTTTTACATTGTCAAAATATTTAACAATGTCCCCATCTGAAAATCACAGTCGGAGGTTCCTCAAGCCAAATTTCGAGAATAACCAAGAACTCCCGGCTATATAACACTGCCAGTAAAACGTCTCCTTCCAAACAGAAGGGCAAATGAGTTGAAGTGAAAACAATGCCTTTACCTGCTGCACACTCGCGACTCTCATATACGAGTCCAAGACGATCAACAGAGGCACATGGATATTTTTGCCTTGAAATAACTTGGAGGCTGGAAAACAAGTGGGTGGGGAAAAGAGGCAAAGTCACAATCCACAGCACCCCCTTTCCTTTTAAGTCTGAAAAGGGGAGAAAAGTCAAAAAGGTGAAGACCGTCCTGGAATTCTCAGCTCCTTTCCTCCCTAAGGAAAGGATATGGGAGTTTACGGCTCTTTAAGAGTCCAGGTTTGAGCAGCGTCAGCGGAGGAGGACAAAGTTTGCAAATGTGAGGAGGGGGCGAAAGTTTGCAAAAACAAAAGCACAGTTTCTTCGCAAGTGATTACCGTGCTCGGAGTACGTGAACACCAGCAGATCCTCCAGGATTTGAACCAGCGTTTCTATCTGTTTACCTTCCTGGACATTGTTCAGCCTGACTATCAACTTCTTCAGAGTTTCCTCGTCCTCCTCGCACCCCTGACAGCTGCCACTAGCCATGGTGGCCCCTGCTTCCAACCCGCCGCCCTCCCAGCACGAACGTCCGCTGCTCAGGGAACCGGCAGGGGCGCCGGCCACAGCTCCCCGGGATCTAGCTCAGCTCACCGCCCGCAGCCAGCGCTCCCCGGGGGCCCCGTCGGCGCCCACGCCCGCCTGTTTATGAGGAAGGCGGTGGCTCCCCGCCCCGCGTTGCCCTCCCTCTCCAGAGCCCTCCTGCTCGGCTTCCTCCTCCCCCAGCCAGGCCCCAAAAAACCAGCTCAAGGGGCCTGCCAGAGGCTCCGCCGGGGCGACGGGCCGCGCAGAACTCCAGCGGCGGCCGTGGGGCTGCTGGAGCCGGGCCTGGCCGGGATGACCGTGCCCGTGGCCCCCACGCACGCCTAGACTGGACCCCGGGCGGACGCCGCCTCCTGGGACCAGATTCCACCGCAGCTGCAGCGCGGCGGGGAGTCGCGCAGGAAGAAACTGACTCAGCGGACTCCGCCGAGTCCCAAGGCCCGGAGCCTGCAGCGGAGGCGCGCAGTGCGCAGCCCGGCCGGCCACCCTCCGCGACTCGCCAGCCGGGGATCCTGCGGCCCCAGGGAAGGTCTGGGAACTGGCAGCAGGAAAAATGAAAGCCGCCTATCTCCAGATCTAAGAATAGAAATCAGGGCACTGGGAAAAAAGAGGACACCGCCCAGATGGCCCCTTTAGGAAAACATTCTCTTTATAGAGTTCTCCCCTTAAAGGATGGAGAGGTTAGCCATCAAAACTTGCCCCGCTACTGTCTTTTTTATTGTTGTTGTGACTGTTAGTGGGAGAGGAAATAAACATTGTTTCCCTGTGAGTTATCTGAAGCTCTGGTCACCAAAAGGCCACTAAATTAACTTTTGGAATTGAGTTGCACTAGGCAGGATCCTGATACGTGGGATACCCGAAAAGTAATCAGCTCTTAGAGCTATTAGAACTGAGACAAAGGACAGGGTACATGAAATGAAAGGTGAAAAGGTGAGAGAAGCAAACCGAAATATTCTCTTGGCATTCAGAATTACTTATGAGTATGGGTGTCTATAACCCCAAAGTTTTTTGGTTTCGTTTTTTGATTGATTGTTCTGTTAAGTACCTAAGTAATGTGTTTTTAGGAAGAGAAACCTAGCAAGAACATTGTAAACAAGGCTAGGCAAAGATGATCTATCCTTCAGTTGATGTGTCTGTCCTCAAGGTTATTTACAAAGAAGAGGATTGGACTGGAAGTTACTACTTCATAATTTTAGATTTGTTTTCACATCTGTTACTTCAATCCTGATGACAAGTCTGAAATGGATAAAACTACTACTATGTATCCTTCTTTCACTAATGAGGAAATTGAGATTTGGAGTTAAGAAGTGAAGAGCTTTGCTGGAGTCACACAGGTGGGAAGTTGAGAGCCAGGACTTCAACTCAGGCAAATCTCCTAACACCCGATAGATGGTTCTTCATGCTCTACCACTTTAATAAAAATGCTCTAGACTTTGTTTTTTCAGCAGATTAGTAAGATAGCAAATTCCTACTCAACCTGGATATTAGGTCTGTGTCTTGTTGTTGTAGAGTCTTCAGTTTTTACAGAGACATGCTGAAATATTTACAGTTGAAATGGTAGCAGGGTTAGGATGTGTTTCCAAGTCATCCAGTGGTGGAGGAAAAGATGAAATGTGTGGAGGCAGAGATAACAATAACAACTTTTGAACTGGTAATTGTTGAAGATAATAAGAGATGGGTTCATGTGGTCTGTTCTACTATTCTGTCTATATAACATTTTCCATAATTTAACAAAAAAGAATCCTAATCTTAACAATATTTATCAGACCGACAGTGTATTCTTTTCTAAGTTGTTTCTAAACTTGTTTCCATTTCTGATGACTTAATCAATGTCTCAAATATTTCTAGGCATTCTCGATCTCATGCATTCCTTCTGTTCCTCTGCATTAGTTTCTCCCTTCCTATTCTACTGAATTACAACCTTGCAAGAAATTAAAACCTACCTCCCTTCCAAAGAAAAATAATCTAAATTAAAAGATGTCTCCAATTTCCACAATTCATTCATCCATCTATTGCCTATTTATTATCTACTCTATATTGGCCAGACTGTGAGTAGGCAGTATGAAAATATGAATTATCTGCTGGGAGCGTTCTCCCATGAACTACTGCAGTGTTAAGGTAAAGTATTCTCTTAGGTTTCAAAAATGTTTAATTGACTGACTAAAATTCCAAGATTTATCAACTCTTCAGGTAGTTAACAAGACTGACAATGAAGATTACAGGCACAAATTTATGATGGAAGCAGTGCTCAGTGGAGAATAAAATGGTGCTAGAACATTTGGCTAACTTCCTGGAAAGAAAAAAATAATACTGGCATTTCTAATTATAGCAATCATCAAAACAAACTCCAGATAGATTAAAAAGTTAAATAAAAATAACTTCAAAAATAAAATACAAATTAATAGTTATATAATCTTGAATAAGAAAACATAAAAACAAGAAAGAAATCACATAAGGTTGGTGTATGTGACTCCATCAAATTTAAATTCTCTGCAGTCAAAGAAAAAATACCCACTAATGAAACTAGAAGTCAAATGGCAAACTGGAAGAAAAAAGTTGTAATACATATGATGAGACACAATTTGCCTTTAACTTTCAAAAGTTCTTACAAATCACTGGGAGGAGGGTATTATGCCACAGATAGACCAGGAAAAAAATAACAATAAACTAAGGTTTTGAAAAGGAAATTCACTTTGAATGACCAATAAGTATTTTTTAATGTCATCATCATAAAAAAATTATGTTCATAAACCTGAGTGACACACAATTATAAAGTGTAATTGTGTGTGTTTATCATGACAATGAGAGAAACCTTGAAAATAAATCTAACAAATACTTACAAAACCTTTATGAATAAATTATTGAACTATATTAAAAGGCATTAAAAAGGCATGAATACATGGATAGTACATATTAATTAATGGGAAAATTCAAAAATATATCAATTCTCTACAAAGTAATAAAAAACAATGCAAGATTAGTGAAATTCTCAACAAGATTTATATAGATTTCAGCAAGATCAAAAGACCTAGTATAGACTAGACACTTTTGAAGAAGGACAAGATGGGAGAATTGCCATCTTGTCCTTTTGGATGTCCAATTGACATCCATTCAGAGTATATAGTAGGCTTTCTCTATGAATTTCCCAAGAAGGAAAAAGTGCCCCCAGGATGAAAGTGGGGAGCCCTGAAAGCACATAGTTTACCCAGCAGTCAGTCTTTCAATGAATTAGAAAAAGGTGCCCCTCCTTCCAGGTAGACACAGCCTTATGTCTGGGAGTATCAAGCAGGATTTGGATTTCAGTCTCTACCCATTTCTTCACCCTGGTGTTCTTATGGAGGACACAACTTGTACAATATAGGAAGCATTATATTTTTTGAAGCTATAGAAATTAATTGGCATGTTATTGACACAGCTGTACAAAATGAGCAGTGAAAAAGTATAGAAAACCCAGAAATACATCTTTCCTGATATATGAGACATGTTGCATTATGTATCCGTGGGGGAAAAAAAGGGCAATTTGATAAATGAATCTGAGACCACTGCTTGTGGAAAAAGCAGCAAATGATTATGTCTACCTCACACCATATTCAAAAATAAATTCCACATGGATTGAACATTTTTGCCTAAAAAATGAAAATAGGCCAGGTGCAGTGGCTCACGACTGTAATCCCAGCACTTTGAGAGGCCGAAGTGGGACGACCTCTTGAGCTTAGGAGTTCGCGTCTCTACTAAAAATACAAAAATTAGCCAGGCATGATGGCTTGTGCCTGTAATCCCAGCCACTGGGGATACTGAGGCAGGAGAATTGCTTGAACCCGGGAGGTAGAGGTTGCAGTGAGCCAATCACGCCATTGTACTCCAGCCTGGGAGAAGAAGGGAGACTCCATCTCAAAAAAAAAAAAAAAAAAAAAGAAAAGAAAACATTTGAAAAAATAGAAAAGTATCTGACATTAAAAGGGAAAAAAAAAATTACTGTTCAGGCCAGGCATGGTGGCTCACACCTGTAATCCAAGCACTTGGGGAGGCCGAGGTGGGAGGCTTACTTGAGACCAAGAGTTAAGACCATCCTGGGCAATATAGAGAAACCTTGTCTCTACAAAATATTTAGAAATTAACCAGGTATGGTAGTGTGTGCCAGTAGTCCTAACTTCCCAGGAAGCTGAGGCAAGGGGATCACTTGATCCCAGGAGTTACAGGTTACAGTGAGCTACAATTGTCACACTGCACTCCAGCCTGAGGGACAGAGCAAGGTCCTTTCTTTAAACTAAAAATAAAATAAAATAAAATCACAGTTCTTAAAGGAAAAAATTATTAAATTTACAGACATTAAAATTAACACTATACAGAAGACTCCATCAACAAAGTTAAAAGATGACCATAGGCTGGAAGGTTTTTGGAAAGCTTATAACAAGTAAAAATTAATAAGAAGAATATATAAAAAGTAAAATTATAAAGGAAAAGATAAGTAGCCTGGTTTTTATATAAGTTTTAAAAATATGGCCAGGCACTGTGACTCATACCTTAATCCCAGCACTTTAGGATGCCAAGGTGGGTGGGTCACTTGAGGCCAGGACTTTGAGACCAGCTTGGTCAACATGGTGAAACCCTGTATCTACTAAAAATACAAAAATTAGCCAGTTGTGGTAGTGCATGCCTGTAATCACAGCTGCTTGGGAGGTTGAGGCAGGAGAATTGCTTGAACCCAGGAGGTACAGGTTGCAGTGAGCCAAGATTGCACCATTGCACTCCAACCTGGGCAACAGGATGAGAATTTGCCTAAATATATATATATGGCAATATGTAGAAGAGGAAAAGCCAGTAAACTTAATAAACCTATCCAAAGATGCTCAATTACACAAGTAATCAAGGAAATAAAAATTAAAGCCATAATGAGATACTATTTCACGACCATCTGATTACCAATAACTACTGGCTGGGATGTGGAGCAACTAGAATGCTTTTTGTGGTATTGGTAAGAGTATAAATCAGAGCAAGCTCCTTGGAGAGCAAATGGCAAAATCTAGGAAAGCTGATGTGTCTATCCTATGATCTGACATTTTCACTCTAAGGCTGTTTCTTAGAGAAATTCTTAAATGTCCATAGAGACATTTATGTAAGAATTTTCAGTGCATCATTTTTTGCTTATAATGAAAATGTAGACCATATGAATATCTTTCAACACTTAAAGTGAATATATTCATATAATGAACTTTTATAAATCTGTGAAAATTATTAAACTAGAGCTCCATAGCAAAATAGCAAAATGGCTAAATAGCAAAAAATTGTAATACTGGGCTTTTTACAAGTTGCAGAGGATACTTATAGCATGATATCAGTGCTGCAATGATATAAAATATGCAAGGTTTCATATACTTTAGGGATATTTATGTATGTATAAAAGTATAAAAATTATACTTGGGAATAATATTTACCAAATTCTAGCTAGTGGTTATCTCTGGGGAGAAGAAAGTAGAAATGCATCCAGGAAGGATATTTTATAGGCTACAAGTGTATCTGTAACTTTTTCTTTAAGCTTGTCGTTGGGTACATGGGTATTCATTATATTATTACCTGTATTCTGTTTCTAACTTATTTCATAATAAAAATAATTAAACGTATTTTCAACTTCACTGATGCTCAAAGTAATAAATCAACAAATTAACCCTTTTCATTCACCAAATTATGAAAGAAGTCTTTGAAATGTGTGTGGGAGTTTCATAATAATAAATTGTTCACAATATATGAGAAAACAATGTCATAAAATTCCAGAATTTTGATCCAAATTTTCCAAAAACACCCAAAAAAGTATATGCCTAATAAAACTACTGAAAGTAGATAAGAAACACATGTAGCAATGCTTCATGTTAGGTGGTCACATAAACAGTCAATTAACATAGTTTTGTATATGTGTTATATAGTGTATTCTTAAAATAAGATAGAGAAAAAATGCTATTAAGAAAACTATAAGGAAGAAAAAATATATTTATTGTTTATTAAGTGAAAGGGGATCATCATAAGGACTTCATCGTCATCATCTTCACGTTGAGTTAGCTGAGAAGGAGGAGGAGGAGAAGGACTTGGTCTTGCCCTTTCAGGGTTGACAGAGGTGGAAGAAAATGTAGAGAAAGTGGAAGAGGAGGCACACTAGTGAAGGCATCTAAGGTTTGTATGTGGAGCTACACAGTTCAATCTCATATTTTTCAAGGGTCAACTGTACTTCATTGATAACTGAAAATTCCATAGGACATCCTGGATTTTGTTCTGTACCAACTCTTCAAAACAGTTCTTGGCACACAGGAGCCATTAGAGGAATAGTTGATACTTAGATGAATAACTGAATGAATGGAAATGGAAGACCAGGAGAATAAAATGACCTTCTCAAAGGCATTACTAAGAGGCAGAACTGTACTGTGTGATGCCAGCTTCCCAATCCAAACTTTTTCCATCACTTTATTGTTCTTAGATGAATTTCATTAAACCAGAGATAAGCTATCTAATCGCTGAAACTGCACTTATCCTTTATCATCTGTGCCTTATATATACTGAAAAAAAAACTTTTTTTTTCTGGTTTCTGAACTAGAGATAAAAATGACAACCGTGCTATGGTATGATATTCTCATATTAGTTGAAATAATCGCTCATTAAAGTCAAATCACTCTGAGTTTAGAACAGCAGAGTATCCACAGTCTTCATGCTTGGTTCTCTCAGAAAAAGCAGTCTTCCAAAACAATATGGCAATATTGTATTCTAGTTTAAAAGTTTTAAAAGTGCATGTATATATTAAGTGTATCAGAGAGAACTAGTATGGTGCTGAAACCAAGTCACTGTCTGTTTCACCCAAAACAGATCATTGCCTTTAGGTTGTTGGCTATAATACAGGTAAAGAAATATTGATTGGATTAAACTAAATTATTAGTCATGATATTTAATCTCTGCATGGCATTTAATCTCTATTATATTAAGAACAAGAATAAGATGATGAATCCTTTTATCACACTTCTTTATAGGAAAAAGTAACTTGAAATTTCTTTTTGCAGAAACATTGTTTTTTCAAGTCAATAACTTTAAAATATCTTTAGAACATAGTTTTATGACCTTACCAAGGTAATTATAAAATAAAGACATTTTCCAAATGAAAAAAAAAGTTTGGATTATATCCTTCACCACTGGTAATAGAGTTTCTGAAACATCCAGATTTTTTTTTTACTATCATATGGATGATTTTAATTAAACCTGCTATTAGGAGCACACATCTTTCTAGAGTGTATTAAATGTGATTGTTTACTTTGTTTAGAGTACTTTCTGAAATAAGAAGGCAAATTCTGACAAGAATTTATATAGAAAGAAGTATATTTATATATAGGAACAAGTATCTCCCAGGGTATTTATTTATTAAATCAACAACTGTTGTGTGCCTATTGTTTGTGGACTCTGCTCTGTGTGTTGGGAATGCAAAAGACCCAATCTCTACCCTGAAGCAGCTGACAATCTAATGAGACAAATTCTCAAACAATTAAGAAACAATACAACACTGTTACATTATATTATACAATAGTAGTTGTTATAAGGGGAGAAAGGGAAAGTTTCCTAAGACTGCCTAGAAAATCCTGAGTTTGATGTACTCACCATGCTTAGAAGGGAAGAAAGAGAGGGGACTCAGGAATGTGAGAAGTGAAAGAGTAAGAGGAGGCTCAAGAGGTACAGGGACGGGGTGAGAGGAGAAAAAAAAGGAGAGAGTGGAGGCAGGTACTTAAAAGGAGAAGTGTTTACCAGTAAGGTTAAAAGCAGGAAGAACTGAAAAGTGCCCTTGAGATTGGGTAACAGTGACGACCTTACTGAGAACAATTCCGCACAGTGGTGAGCTCTGAAATCCAACTGTAGCATGCTCACTGGGCTGTGAATGGGAATGGATGACTGTTTTACAGGTGAAGTTAATCTTCAGGTGTTTATATATATATATATATAAATGCAGTGGCTTTTTTCCCATTGTAACTATCTTTAAGAAGAGTATTTCTGAATCTACTTCTTGTCTCTTTTTATTATCTCTACATTACCATTGTCACCTTTTCCATAAAATTAGTGTTTCTCTCCACGTAAAAGCAATAACCCTGCTAAAACACAATTTAAGTTGCTATAAAGAATTGAAAACATACTTGTTTTACTATACACCAGAAAAGGAATATTAAACCAATAAGAATGTTGACACAGTCCCCTCCACCACAGGGCTATGTTGTAATTAGCAGCCAGAACATGGGAACTATAGAGAGAAACTCCTCACCCCCATAAGATCTTGGGGAAAAATTGAAGGATAAAATCAACAAAAGCAGATCAGATTAAAACTAGTACATTAAAATCACTTTGAAGAAAGACAACTGTACCCAGGCAGGCAACAGTATATTTAATGGATTACATGTATTAACATATCTAAAGAACAAGTGTATTAAATATCTGAAAGGGATTGAGCATGAAAACACAGAAAACCAAGCAGCAACCTTGAGTAATTGCCATCTAGGAAAAGTCCCTATTAACATAAATTTTGGTAGAAAAGTAGAGGAAAAGGAGACTGAACTGTTGGAGAGCATGTCTTCACTACTGGATTTTGGACACTTGGTGAAGCTACTCTATTACCAAAATTAATGAACAAATGAATTCAGCAATTGTTTACTGACAATCTGTTATTCACCAGGCATAAACATAGAGTTTATGATCTCGGGATGTTATAGTGCTGAGTAGTACAGGTGTTGCAATGAGGGAATGAGAATACATTAAAATGAGGGTACTATGAGAATACATTTAAAAGGCAACCTTTTTAGAATAAGATATAAAATGAGAGAAGGCTTTCTTCAAGCCTGTGTTCCTGGCACAAACCTGAAGACAAAAGAGAGCAAGACAGGCATTGTAGAAACTCAGTGATATTCAGTATGGCTACAGCCAGGAATGCAAACCAGAGAGTTGTTATAAGTTGTTTTCCCCTGGAAGCAGATTCTCAGAGACAGAGATTAGTATGCAGAAGGTTTATCTTTACCAGGTAGTATGGGAGAGAAGGGAAGGAAATTAGATTGAGAGGAGAGAAAAGTCGGGCTGTGATAGTCTTAACAGAAGCCTCAGCCAACCTCACCAGGAGCTCTGAAGCTGAGATGGCCCTTCAGAGCTGTCCTGAGTTGAAATGACAGGACCAGCTCTCTACAATAACTTCATGTATATCAGCCATTTGATATATGCAGTTCCGAAAAGGGATGACAGCTGAGGGCTGACTACCAACAGCAGTGCCAGTAGCTGTCAGAATAAACCTTTCAGTCTGGAAGGCAGATCTGATAGCTGGATGACAGCATGATTATAAGTGAGAGGGGAGATAAAGCTGAGAAAGTAAGCCGAGGCTACATCATGAAGGGTCTTGTAAGTCAGGTTAGGGGCTTTGGACTTTACCTAAACAAAACAAGGTGGCCACTGCAAAGTTTTCCTCAAGATAGTGAGGTGTAAATATTTGTACTTTTAAGTGATCACTATGCCCATGTTTATTCTTTTAGGGTGGGAAAAGAGACAAAAATGACAAGATTAGACGAAGAGGAAAAGAAGGAGGCTATTGTAGGGATCTAGGAGAGAGAGGATGGCAGCCTGAATGGGGCCATGGCAATAGAATTGGAAAACAGTTGATGAATTGAGACAAATTTCAGTCACAGAATGGGTTAAATTGGTTTCCCGACTTTATGTGAGGGTGCAAAGGAAGGAATATGAATGCTTACAAAATAAGTGATAGTGGTGGTATTCACCAAGCCAAGTACCACCAGAGATGGAACAAGGCTTAGTTGGGGAGGGGCAGGGGTAGGAGTAACTAGTTCAATTTTGGAATCCTGGATGTTACATGTGAATAGCATATCCAAGTAGTATGTGGCTATACCTGCAGGTCAGGAGTTATGAGAAAAAAAATGTAGCTTCTAGTAGGTTTGTCTCCAATTTAAAAATAATAAATTATTCTTCAGAAAAAATTAAATATCTCAGAGAAAGCTATAGAGTAGGAAAAGAACACCTAGGACAGAAATCTAAAAAATACTGTCTTTGTCTGTTTGGGCTGCTCTAACAAATTATATTAGAATTGGTAACTTATAAACAACAGAATTTATTGCTCACAGTTCTGGAGGCTGGGAAGTCCACTATTAAGGCACCATCAGATCTGTTGTCTGGTCAAGAACTGTTCTTCCAGATGGTGCCTTCTTGCTGCATTCACACACGGCAAAAGGGGTGAATGTTGTGTCTTCACATGGTAGAAGGGAAAAATGCTATGTCCTCATGAGTCAGTGAGTAGAAAGTCAGAGCCTATGCTATGGTTTTAATGTATGTGTCTCCCCAAAATTCATACATTGGATTCTAAGACCCAATGTGACAGTATTAACAGATGGGGCCTATAAGAGGTGATTAAGTCATGAGGATTCTGTCCTCATGAATGGGATTAGTAAGCTTATAAAAGGGCTCAAGGGAGCTAACAAGACCCTTCTTGCCCTTCCACCTTCTACCATTTGAGAACAGAGCAACAAAGTACATTGATCTAGGGCTTCCCAGCCTCTAGAATATGAGAAATAAATTTCTTTTGTCAATAAATTACCCAGTCTAAGGAATTTTGATATAGCAGCAAAAATGGCCTAAGACAGTCAGGTCCTGATGATGTGTGCCCAAGGTGGTCAGAGCACAGCTTGGTTTTATACATTTTAGGGAAACATGAGACATAATCAACATATGTAAAATGAACATTGATTTGGACCAGAAAGGCAGAACAACTTGAAGTAAAGGTGAAACAACTTTAAGCAGGGAGAGGGCTTCCAGGTCACACAGAGGTGAGAGACAAATGTAGGCCACATTACTCTGAAGTCCATACATTGATAGGAGGTATGAAAGTGGCTTATGTATGTAAATAGATTGCTGTTATTTTCTTCTGAAGTTTAAGTTGTTTAGCTTCAGTTTGCAGGGCTTTATGAAAGCACCTCTTAGTTTTTAGTAATTTCAAATAAGGAAAAATGGAAAAAAGAAGAAAAAAATTGAAAACATTATTTTGAAGACTTATAGCTAAGAAAACTTAGAATCCTGTCCAATCTGTAGAAAATAATAAAAATTGAAAAACGTTAGGCAAGGCTAGAATTTAACAACAGGTGTACTGTAGTTTTTGAAACATAATTTTTCTCTCTCCAGTTTCCCATTTTTATTAAAGATGAATCATGGTAGGGCTGGTTTGCTTTGTTATATTTGGCTTAATTATTTGCATACAGGGTTGCAAAACTAATTGTTTTTTACATATGCTTTTAAATTGGCTTTGAGGGAACTGCGTTCCTTAGGAGGACTTTCAGATAAGACTTTTTTAAAGCTGAGCCGACCCATGGATTTGTGCATTAAATACCCATGAGATGGATGACTCTCTCCTTTTGAAGTTCCACAATAAACCAGGGCTCCAGGGCCTGATACAAATTGACATTCTTTGCAGGTCAGAAGCCCTGTACAGCAGCTGTGTAGAAAAAAGTATGAGGCTAGTTTTTCCAAGGGGCTTTTATTGGCTCTATAAGTTAAGTTTGATTCCTTAAAGGAAATCACACCATTTCAGTTAAAGCCTTGGTAAAATGACCAGTTTCTTTAATTGTGTCCTGTTACAAATGAAAACAGATTTTTATTGCACTTATACAAATAACTGTGTTGTTGTAAGTTAAGAACACTCACAATTAGTTTCCAAATTCTGGAGAAATCAGGTAGAGAGAAACAAATACGCTTCAAATTTTGTTTATAGGAGTATACTTTACTTAATTGTTAAAAGCTGTAAAGAGCTTAAAAGAAAATTTTTCTTGACTCTGAAAAACAAAACAAAGGATCAGCAACGTTTTAACCAAAAAGTTAAAAAGATTACTTTGTCTTCTATTAGTTCAGTTCACACAGTTTACGCCTGTTCTGCTTGATATTCATAAACATTTTGGCTCTCCATGAGAGTCCTGAAAGGTTTTTCCTCTATTCTAATGTCACAATCTTCCAAGTTAACAGAAATCTGCGATTAAGAATACCTGTTAGAGTTCTATAGCTGATTATAAAGTCACCTTTTAAGGAAGACCAAAATAAGACAACAATTGCCCATGGATGACCAACGGTTTTAGGGCAGTCATAGTTAAAGACATAATTGACAAAAAAATTTGTTACCTCTGTGCCACACAATTTAACATAACAATGATAATTATTACTGATAATGTACACCAAGTCATATCAGAATTATAGGAGTTTCCCATGATTTGAGGATTCATACCAATAACACATTTATATAAATATAGCCTAAAGAAATCAAACACCAGCCGGGTATGGTGGCTCACACCTGTAATCCCAGCACTTTGGGGGGCTGAGGCAGGTGGATCACAAGGTCAGGAGATTGAGACCAGCCTGGCCAACATGGTGAAACTCCATCTCTGCTAAAAATACAAAAATCAGCTGGGCATGGTGGCTCGCGCCTGTAGTCCCAGCTACTCAGGAGGCTGAAGCAGGAGAATCGTTTGAACGCAGGAGGCAGAGGCTGCAATGAGCCACAATCACGTCACTGCACTCCAGCCTGGGCAGCAGGCCAGGCTCTGTCTCAAAACAACAACAACAACAACAACAAACCATTCATATTTGACAATGTTTCCTGTACAATTTTTATACCAAAGAAGCCAAATTATGTCATTATTGGACTTTAGGGTACCTAATATCTTAAAGGATTAATTAGATCAGAAAAAGACATAATTTATAATTTGATTTTGGACAGTTTGTCAAATATCACAAGGGTTAAAACACTTGATATCACAGGTCATTGTAAAATAAGTCATTCATTTGACAAAAGTGATAACTCAAAAATTTCAAAAAAAAAGACAAAAACTTTCATTCTTTGAGAGGAGACTGAATTTTCCAAACAATAAGCCCTAATAAAAACAGCATGAAGCCAATTAAATTTGTTTCTCAAAATTTTATAAACAATCTATAAAATTTTAATCTTGACCATGAGATATAACTTTCATACACCTTTTATAAACTTTATTTAAGAGTTGGCTACTGCTTCGAGAAAACCTTGTTAATCTGGGTCCATATGCTGGTCTTGCATCAGTGTGCCTTTGACATTAATGATTAATTTATAGAGAAACTGAACTCATTTTATCTCTTAAAATTGGCCCTTACATTCTCACACACCCACCTTTTCCACGACAGTTCCTGGGCCTTGAGGAGTTGAATAGCTTTAATTTCTGACTGTGTGTTTCAGGAATGCAGTTTATTTTGATTGGCATCTTGTACTGGGCCTGAAGATGGGGCTTTAATTGCTGTTAGTGTTTAAAATTTAGCAGTATTTGATGTCCCTTTGAGGACCCGGGAGTCAAAGCCCTGTAACTCAATGTCATAAGTACTTTGAAAGTGCACACAAAGAGATACACAGATGTAATAATCTGAATTTAAAATTTTTTTTAATTTTTATTTTTTTCCTAAGCAACTGGAAGCAGGAAGGGGCTTCCAGGTCACAGGTGGATGAGAGACAAAAATGGTTGCATTCTTTTGAGTTTCTGATTAGCCTTTCCAAAGCTTTCCAAAGGAGGCAATCAGTTATGCATTTATCTCAGTAAGCAAAGGGAAAACTTTGAATAGAATGGGAGGCAGGTTTGCCCTAAGCAGTTCCTAGCTTGAATTTTCCCTTTAGCTTAGTGATTTTGAGGGCACAAGATATTTTCCTTTCACATTGTATAACATACAATATCATGCAATACACAAATTGTATCTAATATCATTAACATATTATATATTATAATATATAAATATAATGTATACTTTAATATACAATAAACAAATACAAAATAAATATAATGTGTTATACTATATACTCATATATAACATGTATTATATATGTATGCATGTATATATATATTATATGCAAGCTTATCACACATACACATGATTGATATACGTGTGTAGACATATAAATATGAAAGAGAAAAAGGAAAAATAAACTTTAAATAAAACAGTGTGTTTTAGATGCTAATTTCCAAATGCTTCTGGAAGCTGGTACCCATTTTAGCTTGTGCCTGAGGGAAGTGGTTCTGATCTTTGCCCATCTGCAGTTATCTCCAATCCTGT
Organism: Chlorocebus sabaeus; assembly: GCF_047675955.1. NCBI lineage: Eukaryota > Metazoa > Chordata > Mammalia > Primates > Cercopithecidae > Chlorocebus > Chlorocebus sabaeus. The sequence goes on along the minus strand of NC_132914.1, from coordinate 37,618,582 downwards.
ATCTAACATTATTAATATCTTGGGCCATCTGGCCAAATCTTTACGTAAGGAAATCAAGAAGTAGCAGGATTTTGTAGTTGTCTTCTCTGTTGAAAAATTATTTTGGATATTTGTTCTCTGTATATTTCCTTCCACTTCCTATTTGTAACTGATTATTCATGCCTTTTATGTTTCTTGCCCAAGATTTATGGGGCTTGAGAACAAGATGCTTTCCCAGCATTTGTTATTCTAAGACCTGTCCTATTTTGAAAGGTTAAGTGCCAATGAAAGGGGGAAAGTGTATTCAGGGGAGAAATGAGAAGGAAGTGGAGGAGGTAAAATTTTTCTAAGATCAAAAAAAAAAAAAAGGTCAGAATTGATGGAGGTGGGGTGAACTGGAGAAGGCGAGGCAGTGACCAGGCTTCAGAGCAAATTCCTTGCAGGAATAACTAGGAAGGTGGGGCTCTGGGCCAGGGCTTCCCAGAAGCAGCTCAGATTCTTGAAACCCTGTGTAGCTTAGGAGCAGAGATAGACAGGGCTTCTTTCCTCATGCATGGACTAGGAGCAGGACCAGAAAGACACTGGAGCCTTTTCAGCCATTTCATGGATCTCATATAAACCTCCCTGATTCTGTGAGATCCCAGGGAAGGATCCAGCCCCTAAATGACTGAGATTAAATTTCTTGACATCCAAGTGAAATGGTAGTTTGGAATTAAAATTCAGTTTATTTAAAGAATATAAATACAGGAATCATGTGCACAATTGAGTGTACTATATGACTGAGATCTGATCGTGCTACTAAGATTTTTCTTAATGTAAAAACATGCAAAAATTCTTTAGTGTTTCTGCAATGAACTCCATTCAAAAAGTATTTATTGAAGGCTTTCTAAGTGCCAGGCATTCAGGATACAATGGTGAACAGGACAGATATGCCAGAGCTTGTAGCGTAGAAGCAGGATAAGCCAGTAAATAGGGAATTAAACAAGTGTGCTAAGAATAATGACAGGGTAAAATAAGTTTATCAGAGGAGACATAGGAGACCACTTAACTCAGACTTAGGAAGTCAGACAAGAGAATGTTCCTCCAGGAAAAGGCTTGGAGAGAAGAGAGTATTCACTAAGTAGTGGAAGAAATAAGAGTTAAACATGAAGTTCAAGGTGGGGAGTGGAGAAATGGGTCCAAGGAAGTCACCAACATCCAGGACACTGATGACCTTAAAAGCAATGTTAAGGGACTAGGGCTTTTATGTGATTGCTCAAACTTTCATATCTAGTATAAATTTTCTTCAGGCTTCTAAAGAGGTCTTCATTCTTCCATCGCATTTTACATATATATTTGCTACAGCTATTGGTTCAGCAGGAAAAGCATTGTGATTTGTAAATTTGCTGGTTTGTATCTCAGAGCTGTGCTATTCAGTAAGCAGTGAGGTTTTATGGGTCACAAATGTTTTTAACCAGAAAAGAGCAGTTTCTAGTTTCTGGCCACTACCTGAAAATGCCTCCTCATTGCACAGGATTCATTTAGCTCTGTTTTGCTTCCTTTGTTGCAATATCAAACATCCCCATGATTGCAGCAGCTCCAGCCCACTTCTGTGTAAAATAAGGAAGGAGAAATTTCTTCTAGTTTCAATTTTGGTTTATATCATCAGCTCTTACTATTTCAGTTTTGAAAACAAGCCTGCATTTAAAAACTAACCATATTGAATGATTTACTAGGCTAGACAAAAGAATTAAAACCCACCCAGTGTTACACAGGCCCAGGCAACTTGGGCCTTAGCAATGCCAGATGGTTTGCTCAAGGATAGGATAAATTAAGCCCCCCTATAAGACAAGATCTGATATACTCATATTATTAACACTTTCAACTATGCCATTAGCATTTGGAAAATTAAGATAGCTTAAGCATTAACATCGTGTTCACTACTTGAAATGCAAAGAGCGTTGCCTTAACCAATAGGTAAAAATTTCCATTGCCAAGGGCTTGGAAAGATTCCAGTGAATGTCTACCTGTTCACAGAAGTTGGATGAACAAGCTATTATAATTCAGCTGACTTTATATTCACAGTGTGCAACAGAATTTTGGCTTAAAATTGAAAGAAGTTTATAAATATTTGGGAACAAACAATGGATTCAAAAAGATATTTCAAACATTTTTTGTATTCCTGAGTGGCACAAAGCTAATTGAAAAAAAAAAAAAAAAAAAAGTCCATCTACATAGTAATCTTACAGCTGTGTATAGAATAAAATTAGTTTAGAAGGCAATATGCTTTGGGATTCATTTAGCTTGATAACTGATCTAATACTTTGTTATATTTGAACTTTTTCAATTTAGGTGAATTGAATTTGGGCTCCCTAAAACAGGGATTGCTGAAGAGTTTACACATACTGTATTTTCCTTGTTCTGTAATGTGAAGGAGTGCTGACCACTAGGTCCTCATGACAAAATTCATATACACAATGGCTTCTTACACCAACTACCACATGGTACAGTCTTCTGTGAGGGAACTAGGCAGTCGGTGTGAAGGGCATGCACAAAGATGTTTTGTGTGTTTCAATCCATAGTCCTCCAAGGCCAGTAAGTTCACAGTTTTGCTGGAGTTGCTGGTATAACTTGGCAAGTCTTTGATTTCAATTATATCAGTCAAGTAGGAGCCATCACACCCTCTGACTCTCTGCCAGGAAAAGAGACAAGACTCAACATCTCAGGATGCAGCATTGTTGTATGACACAGAAGCAAAGTTTTAAACCATAATTACTCATTCCTTCACTGTAACTCTCCCAAGCTAAAATCCAGTTAAAGCCAAGAGACTGAGGAAAGTATGTCATCATGGCCTCCTACCTTAATAAGCAAGGGAAAAGAGTAACGATCTTTCATTCTGGCAGTCATAGGTCTTAGAGTCTCTAGGTAAAACAGCTGGAAGCTAGAGGTATACTGAAAAGTGAGAAAAGAGATTGTGAAGTTAGACTTACTAGAGATTAATGCTATACGGAAATAAATAACAATATTAGAACATTATTTGTATCTGAGTTTTGTTGAAAACATGCATTATTTATGTAGCTGAATTAAAATGCAGAATTTCAGATTTAAAGCAAACGCAACAAAAATCCTATTGGACACTAAGGATGTAACAAAAGAGATCACAAAATAATACACTAGTCACAATTCTATACCACAGTTGTCTAAAAGAAATAGATTTGGAGATCATAATTTACCTGGGAATTTTTTTTTTTTTTTTTGAGATGGGTTCTCACTATGTTGCCCAGGCTGGTCATTAACTCTTTGCAATCTTTTCATCTCGGCCTACCAAAGTGATGAGGATTACAGGCATGAGCCACCGTGACTGGCCACCTGGAAAACTATGATTCCTTTGAAGGCAGTTATACAAAAGTGGGTCTAATGGTAACATTTTAAAAATACTTTTAAAATCTCAAAACTTCTTATCACAGTCCTTTGATGAAATTAACAACAATAACAAAAAGTAACATAGGTAAAATATCTAGTACAATGTCTAAAAAATATGCTTAAAACGTTTTTTTTCTAATTTATTATGTCTGGCATAATTCCAAGAAAAACTAATGTTTATATACCTGTGTCACTTGACTACGCTATATAATTCTTTACCTCCATGTTACTATAGATACTTTCAAAGACTGAATACATCACAGCACTCAGTAGGTTTGCGTTTATTGGCATAACTTCTTACTGTAAAGCATATCCATAAAAAAGAACATACAGAGTATCTATATTTAGTGAGAATAATCCTCTAGAAACATGTAACAAATTAGTATCAGTAATTCCCACTCTTGTAATTAGGTAGCATTAATTAAAATACAAACTCATAAATTTGTGAATAAGAAGATACACCCTTAACATGGATAATAACTAATGTGAAAACCTTAGAGACATTTCTACTCACTTGAACCAGCTTATTGATGAGATATACTTTTATCATGCACCTCCTTTATTCCAGGCATTGTGACAGGTGCTGAAGATTCAGAAATGGAGAAAGCACGAGCTCTGGTCTCAAGGAACTCAGATACTCATATAATTTGTCATTAGCAACATGCTCTAGTGTCTAATGAGGCAAACAGAGATTGTTACCTAGCTTTCCTTTGGAAATTCTGGTAAGGGCATAAGATTAACAGAAACAGAGCAGTAATTATTTGAAAGAGCTTCGTTATTTGCAACGGGTATTTTTATGAGTCTAGATAACCTAACAGAGTGATTACAAAAATTTTAGAATTAGTAACAGAGCTTAATAAAGTGGTAGAATAGAAACTTTATATTAAAATATTTGCAGCATAACAACAACAGTGTGTAAATAAATAGGGAAAAGTGATTTATACAAATAGCAACAAAATAATAAATGCAAAACAATGCCGAGCATGACGGCTCACACCTGTAATCCTAGTACTTTGGGAGGCCAAGGCAGATAGATCACTTGAGCCCAGGAGTTCAAGACCAGCCTGGGCAACATGGCGAAACCCCATCTCTACAAAAAATACAAAAATTAGCCAGGCATGGTGGCATGCACTTGTAGTCCCAGATACTCAGGAGGCTGAGGTGGGAGGATCCCTTGAGCCTGGGAGGTTGAGGCTGCGGTGAGCCGTGATCGTGCCACTGCACGCCAACCTGGAGTGAGAACCTGTCTAAAAACGGAAAATTACAAAGCAAAACAATACAAAAATCTCTAGAAATTTCCCTAACAAGAAACATGTCAGCGTCTATTAAACACATACATACACATCCACACACACAGAAAACATTGTAAAACTATTCGAATACATGGTGAGGTTTAAATAGATGGCTATTCCACATTTCTAAATCAAAAAAATTCATATGATAAAGACCTATAAAATTTATCCCAGATTTACCATGATTCCAATGAAGGTGGCACTGGGTATATTATCATTATTGGAATTAAACATGATGTTTTGGAAATTCAAAAGCAAGTTTGTGAGAAAAGCTAAGGAAATTTTGAAACAAAAATTATAGGAGATTTTCTTTATAAGATATTAAGGTATATTATATCACAAAAATAATAGAATAGGCAATTTTTGCAAATATTGTTAGGCAACGAAACAGAATTGATAGATCTAAAACAGAGTTTAGCATACATGAGAACTTAGTAAACATCAAGAATCAATGGGGAACAAATTGATTATTATGTAAATAGCTCTGAAGAAACTCACAAATTATTGAAAAAGGATATCAAGTTTACTTACATATTAAAATAAACATCATCTTTTTAAATTCCAGATGGATATGAGACTTTGTAAAAAAAAAAAAAAAAAAAAAAAGTGGAAGTGCTTTCTGAGCACATATGTCTTAAAAGTCCACCAGAAAGATTATTACATTTAATTGAATTTTTAAAAATTAAATTCCAGGAGCCTCTCTGAACCTGTTCGGGTTTGGAGGCTGCCTGATTCATGAAAGAAAAATTAATTAAAGTCAGTACATAAAAATATATTAAAATTTATTTGGCAAAGGACAGAGGGAATATGTTTGAAAAACAGATGATGAGTAAAAAGTTATCTTTTCTTTTTTCCTTTTCTCCTTCTTTCTTTTCTTCAACAAACGTGTATTAAGTTTTGGCCAACACTGTGTAGGAATTAAAGATTCAATGGCAAACATAGATTTAGTTCCCAGGACTGATGCTGTCCACAGGGTACCTCTTGGGGAGCTGGAGAAAAAAAGTGCCCCTGTTGACTGCAGACTGTGGAATTAAGAAGGACTGGATTTCAGGCTCCACTAGCTAGCCTCAGTTTTTACCCCTGGGCAATAAACTTGCACGGCCCTATTTGGGTACATTCCAGTTCTGCTCACAACCTAATAGGCAAAAATGTCAATTAAACAATTACTATATAAAGATGCAAAGCAATACAGAGTAGGGGCTCTTAACCAGAACTGAGGAGGGCAGGGACGGGTAGTTGGCAGGAGCGGCAATTAAGTTAAGAAGTGAAAACTGAGCAAGATTTGCACATGGAGACAGGGCAGCATGTGTACCAAGGTGAGATCTTCATTCGATAATGAGCTTTGCAACCAATTAAAAAAAAAATGGCATCACAAAATAAAGTGGGGCAAAATATACCAAAATTAACAGAATATTAACTTAAAAACATGAAAAAATTTTTCTCAAGTGATCAAAAAATACAAATTGAACCAGTAATGGCAATACTATTTTTTTCTATAAAATTGATAATATTTGATAATATGTGTTAAAAGCCTTGAAAGAACTCATGCCCTTTGTTCAAGTAATTCTTTTTAAAACTCTAATATCAAATAAAAACAATAATAGAAATGCATTTTGATTTTAGGCATTCATGATCAAACATTATGGATGCCATCACTGAAGAATGAATCAACGAAATGTTGTATATTTATACAATGGAATATTATTCAGGGATAAAAAGTAATGAGGCTGGGCACAGTGGTTCACAGATTGCCTGTAACAACAGCCCTTTGGGAGGTCAAGATGGGAGGACCGCTAGAGCTCAGAAGTTTGAGGTTAAAGTGAGCTGTGATGGGCACCTGTAGTAGTCCATTCTCACATTGCTCTGAAGAAATACCCAAGACTGGGTAATTTATAGAGGAAATAGGTTTGATTGACTCACAGTTCTGCATTGCTGGGGAGGCTTAAGGAAACTTACAATCACGGCAGAAGGCAAAGAAGTAGGCTCCTTCTTCACGGGCAGCAGGACGGAGTGAGTGCCAAGCGCAGGGGGAAGCACCTTAAACCATCAGACCCCAGCCGGGTGCGGGGGCTTACGCCTGTAATCCCAGCACTTTGGGAGTCCAAGGCGGGTGTATTACGAAGTCAGGAGTCTGAGACCAGACTGGCCAACATTGTGAAACCCCGTCTCTACTAAAAACACAAAAAGTAGCCGGGCGTGGTGGTGGGTGCCTGTAATCCCAGCTACTCGGGAGGCTGCGGCAGGAGAACGCTTAAACTCAGAAGGCGGAGGCTGTGGTGAGCCGAGATCACGCAACTGTACTTCAGCCTGGGCTAAAGAGCAAAACTAGAAGGGAGGAAGGAAGGAAGGAAGGGAGGTAGGGAGGGAGGGAGGGAGGGAAGGAAGGAACGGACCGAGGGAGGGAGGGAAGGAGGGAGGGAGGGAAGGGAGGGAGGGAGGGAGGAAGGGAGGGAGGGCAGGCCCATCAGATCCCGTGAGAACAAACTCACTATCATGAGAACTGCATGGGGGAAACCACTTCCATGATTCAATTATCTCCACCTCTTCTCTCCCTTGACACGTGGGGATTATGGAGATACAATTCAAGGTGAGATTTTGGCTGGCGACACAGCCAAACCATTATCAGCACCTCTGAACTTCAGCCTGGGCAACAGAGTGATAATCAGTCTTTAAAAAGGAATGACGTTTTGACGCATGCTACATCATGGACAATTCTTGAAAACATTGTGCCAAATGAAAGAAGACCATAGAGAAGTGGTGGCTTGGGGTTGAGGGACACGGAGAAACTAGGATGGGTGGATAGGGGGATGGTAACTAAAGGGTACAGGGTTTCTTTTGGGGATGATGAAAATGTTCATTAGTTGATTGTGGTGGTGGTTGCACAGGTTTATATATATGATAAAAAACACATAAAAGTACACTTAGAATGAGTGAATTGTACAGTATGTGGCTTATGTCTCAATAAAGCTGTCTAAAAACAATGTGTATGATAGCAAAAAATAAAGAAAAATCCTAATATCCAAAAAATATACAAATGGTTTGACAATATCATTATACAAGTATAAATTAGAATAATATGTATAAAACAGTGCATAATATGATGTTAAAGTATGGAAACAGATTATTATTTATATCTATATATCACATTGACATAGATTAGTTATTTCTGGATACTGGCATTTGTGGGTGATTTTTATCTCTTCCTTATTTTTTTTGCTCATTAAACCTATTTCGTAGCATAGGCATCTATTTTTACAATTAAAGGAAATGGCACATTAGAAAAAAGATTGAAACAAATTTGAAAAAAAATTAAGAATGCCGGAAACTAAACTTCTAGGAGAAGAATATAGATACTGGAAGATAAAATATAAAAATGTAATACTTCATTGGGTTTCTTTTTTGTTTGTTCCCCTTTTTTAAAAAAAAAAAAAAAAAGCTACTATATTTTGCAGAATTAACTTTATACCCTACACTTCTTGTGGTGAGCCACGGCTATTTAAAACTTTTTTTTTCTCACATTAGTCATTCAGAAGAAATGGCAAGCTGTTCACAAATGATATACAGCTCTAAAAATCCTACTTTCTTCCTGTGATTTGAACATATAAAGAAAAAAACATAGCTGAGTGATTTAACAGTTACTTCATAATAAGTGTCAGAGGGAGATTTCTAAGGTGCTGATACAGTTAGAACCGAAAAACAATGTAAAGAACTACTAATGGAATTCTTGAAACAATAATACAACATTTAGAATTATTTAAGTGGATCTTCCCCCCTATGTGTAGAGTTTAAGCAGCTTTAGAGGCTATCTTTTCTAAAATCATCTTCATCTTGTCCAAATGGAAAGAACATACTGTGGTTATGTACAGAAATACCTATAGCTTTAGGAATTCATATGTAGGGGTGGAATAACATGTCTATTATTTGCTTTAAATGCTTCAGTGGAAGGAAAGAAAGGGAAAAAAATGGGTGAAGCATACGGGATAAAATTCTGATAATTTTTCTGGGTTATTGATATGCTTGGGTTTATTATATGTTTTGCAAGTTTGTATAACATAATATCTTTTTTAATTATTTATTTATTTATTTTTATTTATTTTGAGATGGAGTCTCACTCTGTCCCCAGGCTGGAGTGCAGTGGCTCGATCTTGGCTCACTGCAAGCTCTGCCTCCTTGGTTCACACCATTCTCCTGCCTCAGCCTCCCGAGTAGCAGGGACCACAGGCGCCCGCCACCACGCCTGGCTAATTTATATATATATATGTGTGTGTGTGTGTGTGTGTGTGTGTATATATATTTAGTAGAGACAGGGTTTCACTGTGTTAGCCAGGATGGTCTCGATCTCCTGACCTCGTGATCTGCCCGCCTCAGCCTCCCAAAGTGCTGGGATTACAGGCATGAACCACTGCGCCCGGCAACATAGTATCTTTTAAGTGGAAGGGACATTTTGAATTTATTTAAAAGAGTATAAATATAACTTAAAGAAAAAGTTTAATAAATTACATGAGGCATAGATAAAGCCTTATGAATCTTAGTTAATATAAGTATACTAAAGATGCTTAAATTTTATGTTGTGACTTCAAACATCAGTACGCCATGTGAAAAAAAAAAATTTTACTTGCAAGCTGGAAGAGGCCCTAAAATTGTCCTAAAACAACATAAATAATTTTCCTTGTCTTGTTTCTGATCTTAAAGGAAAAACTCTCAACTTTTCATCATTGAGTAAGATGTTAGCTGTGGTTTTGTATTGTATGGCCTTTATTATATTGAGGAACATCGTTTCTATACCTAATTTGTTCAAACTTTTCATTATGAAATGATAATGAATTTTTTCAAGTACTTTTCTGCATCTATTGAGATCATCATACGATATTTATCCTTCATTCTGCTAATGTCATATATCACATTTATTGATTTGTGTATGTTGAGCAACCCTTTAATCCCAGTGATTAATCCCACTTGATCATGGTGTATGATCCTTTTAATGTGCTGTTTGCTAGAAATTGATGAGGATTTTTGCAGGTATGTTCGTCAGGGATATTGGCCTGTAATTTTCTTTCCTTACAGGGTACTTGTCTGGCTTTGGTATCAGCATAATCTTGGCCTCATAAAATGAGTTTGAATGTATTTCCTCCTCTTAAATATTTTGAAAAAGTTTGGGAAAAACTGACAATTCTTCTTTACATGTTTGGTAGAATTCACCAGTATAGCCATCAGGTCCTGGGTTTTTCTTTGATGAGAGATTTTTGATTACTAATTAAATCTCCTTACTTATTATAAATCTGTCCATATTTTCCATTTCTTCATGATTTGGTATTGGAAGATTATATATTTGTAAGAATTTAGTCCTTTCTTCTAGGTTATCCAGGTTGTTGACATATATATTGTTCATAGTAGTCTCTAATGATTCTTTGTATTTCTCTGGTATTTCTTGTACTGTCTTCTCTAATTTCTGATTTCATGTATTTGAGACTTCTTTCTTTCTTAGTCTAGTTAAAAGTTTGTGAATTTTGTTTGTTTTTTCAGAAACCCATCTTTACTGTCACTTTTTTCTGTTGTTGGTCTCTATTTTATTTATTTCTGCTCTGATCTTTATTATTTCCTTTCTTCTATTAACTTTCAGCTCAGTTTGTTCCCCCTCTGAGCTAAGTATTGCCTCCTTCTGAGGCGATCTTCCTACCACAGCCTCTAAAGTGCTAGGATTATAGGCATGAGCTACCACACCTACCCCTCTCTCTCTCTCTCTTTTTTTTTTTTTTTTTTTAACATCAGGCAGTTTATGGAACCTTTCTTTAAGTTCTTCCATCTAAAATTTCAGTAACAAATGCTAATATTTGATGAGCAATGTATATATGAAACAAGATGAACACTCAATGAATATTTATTTTTTATAGTAAAAAGATGTTACCTCCTCTATTTTAGAAATTTCTATAATTCCAATAAAAAGTTGCTAAATGATACTGGTTATTTTAAAATTTAATTTCCCAAAATATTTTGTTTTTATTTCTTATTGTATTTTGTTTTGAGACAGGGTCTTGCTCTGTCACCCAGGTTGAAGTACAGTGACATGATCATAGCTCACTGCGGCCTCAAACTCCAGGGCTCAAGCAATCCTCCCACCTCAGCCTCCCAAGTAGCTAGGACTACAGGCTCTTGCTAACACGCCTGACTAATTTGTTTTCTTATCTTTTGTAGAGATAGGGTCTTGTTGTTTTGCTAAGGCTGGTCTTGAACTCCTGGACTCAAACAATCCTTTGCCTCAGCCTGAAGTGCTGGGCAAGTGCAAGCCACCATGCCTGGCCAATATTTCTTTTGAAACTACCATATTTTATGCTTGAGACTTACTTTGAGAATATAACACTTTCTGCAGAGAGCATTTACTGGGAGTTACTTTGGTCCTTGGGGAGTTGGCAACCCTTTGGATTTTGCTGGCTGGAACCCACCCTGAGCTCATCCACTGATGGGCTGCCTGTGTCTCAAATGCTGACCATTATTCTCCCTACAGCATCAGCATCCCATTGCCAGGACACCCTTCCAGATGCATAAAAATTGCTGGGGTGTTGATGTCTTATTTTAATATCTTTGGAAGAAAAGAATTGTAAAGTATGAGCATTGCAACATTTTAAAATAGGCTTTTATGATTCAGCAGCATCTAAGGAAAAAACTATATCGTTGATTCCTGATTGTTCTTCAACAACAGTTTAAAATTTACTGCTTTGTTGTCAAAGAAATATTTTCAAATAACATCTGTATATTTCTTTTTATATCTCTGGAACTGAAGCAAGGAACCCAAAACCAAAAGCACTTTGAGCTAGTTTTAAATATGAAACATGAAATTTGGCATTAGCATCTAGTATGACATTTTCCCTATAGTAAATGCTCGGAAAGCATACATAAAATATAATTGAAAAATTATCCAAAATAGTGGCCCTAGAGTTTAGCAGTATTAAAGATGTATTTGGAAAGATAAAAAGAGGAAACTTAAACCTATATTGAGTACAGTTGACCCTTGAATAATATTTTTGTTTGGTTTATTTGATGAGTTTGAATTGCTAAATGATATTGAGTTAGTTTAAAATTTAATTTCCCAAAATATTTCCTTTTTGTTTCTTTGTTGTGTTTTGTTTTGAGACAGGGTCTTGCTTTTTCACCCAGGTTGGAGGGGTTAGTGGCCCTGACCTCCCTATGCAGTCAAAAATCGGCATATAACTTTTGACTGCCCAAAAATTTAACTGTTAATAGCCTACTGTTGACAGCAACTGTTTATGTTACTGATAACATAAACAGTTGTCTGGGCATGGTGACTCCTGCCTGTAATCCCAGCACTTTGGGAGGCTGAGTCAGGAGGATCCTTTGAAGCCAGGAGTTTGAGATCAGCCTGGGTAACATAGTGAGACCCTGTCTCTACAAAAAAATTAAAAATTAGCTAGGCATGGTGGCACTCACCTGTAGCCTTAGCTACTCAGGAGGCTGAGGTAAAAGGATCACTTGAGCCCAGGCATCCAAGTCTGTAGTGAGCTAGGATAGTGCCACTGCATTCTCCATTCCAGCCTGGGTGACACAGCAAGACCCTGTCTCAAAAAAAAAAAAAAAAAAAAAAAAATTAGCAGCTGACTAATTGTAGTTATATGTATTATATACTGAATTCTTACAATAAAGTAGGCTAAAGAAAAGAAAATGTAAAGAAAATCATAAGGAAGAAAAAATAGATTTACTGTTCCCTACATGGAAGTGGATCATCATAAACGTCTTTATCCTTACTCTCTCCACATTAAGTAGGCAAAGGAGAAGGAGAAAGAGGTGGAGTAGGACTTACTGTCTCAGGGGCGACAGCAGTGGAAGAAACTTTGCATGGAAGTGAATCTGTGCAGCTCAAACCTGTATTGTCAACTGCAGTTATTTCTAAGTCTGGGAACAACAACAAAAAATGTTATCATGTACATAAAAGCTCTTAAGTATCCTACACAATATTATGTCTCTGGATACTAATTCAGTGTTGGATACTAATTCAGTATTCTGGATACTAATTCAGTAAAATTCTGGATACTAATTCAGTAAAAGACAAGGTGAATGTAGTATTTATTGCAGTAAGCTACGATCATGTCACTGTACTCCAACCTGTGTGACAAAGCGAGACCCTGTCTTCAAACAAAACACAATAAAGAAACAAACAGTAAATATGTTTGGAAATTAAATCTTAAAATAACTCAATATCATTTAGTAACTCAAAGATTAAATAACACACGGCTGATGAGCAACCTGGGATTCCAGTAGATGCAGTATGGATGAAGAACATGTGATCTAAGTCACTGTACGAAACTGCATCATATAAACGAAACAAAACACAGGGTGAACTCATTTCCCCTCTCTGGTTCCATCTCTCTCATGTTTGTCAGTTAAACTTCAGGTGTCCTCACAGCCTATCCACTCTTAAATGTTATTAACTGTGTCAACTCAAAACTTTCTGGCTTCTGTGCCTAATAATCTACCAAAACCACTCCCACCAAGACCACCAATGACTTCACAGAACAGTGTGGCAATAGGACGGGCTTTGGAATCCTCCAGGCCTGAATTTATATCCCAGCAAGTTATTTAACATCTCTAATCTTCAGTTTTACCTCATGCAATTGTTGAGAGATCAAATGAGATAACAGATGTGAAACAACTGGCACATTTTCACTTGAAATCAGAATAATAGTAATGATATTATTGACCATTAAGCAACATTTGATATTAACTATTCTCCCTTTCTTGAAACCATCTGCACCTTTGGCTTTTAGGAATCCACTTTGCTCTGGCATTCTCCTAATTTTCTAGAAAGTTATTGATCTATTTCATAATTTTATCATCATTTGCTTAAATCCCAAATATTGATATTCCCCAAAGGCTTATTTTTGACACTTTTCCCTTCTTGCTTGAGATCAATGATTCTTAATTTATGTGTGTAGGGAAAGAGGGCAGAGGGGAATTGAGGGATCCTTTCAGAATTACTAGCAGAGTTTTTTCAGACTACGTATCTTCTATCCCTGACCCACAGACGATTCTGATATATCCCCTTTAGGGTATAATATAGTATATTTTAACTTGTTGTGATAATTTGTCTTTCTAAATTTATAAAGCCTTAGCGTTTCTTTGATTTTTTTTTTTTTTTTTTTTGCACACATAAATGCACATCTAAAAATCCTTGGTGATAAATGTGGAGGAAGTTGTTCTCTTCATCTCTTCACATTTCTTTCTAGGGTCATAAAATAGGTACTCCCACCAAATCTTGCCTTTCAAGAAGTACCAGTGACCTCCCTTCAATACTTACCCTTCCTTGGGGAAGTTCTGGGGAAAAAGCTGCCATGATTCTCTCCACCCTTTTACTTCCCAAAAGAAGAGAGATTTATTTAATAGGAAAATTGGGGAGAAGTTGATATCTATTGTCCCAAGTTTCTTTACTGGACAAGCTAATATATTAAAGATCATTGCCTATGACTGATCTTATTTCTTGGAGTTAATTGTTCCCTTCTCTCTCCCTCCCTTCTCTCTCTCTCTCTGTTCTAGGCTCTTGTGCACCTGTGCATGCTTAGACACACACACACACACACACACACACATTGAGAGAAAGAGAGAGAGAGAGAGGTATGTGTGGAGAGAGAGAGACCAGATGTGTGCATGCACAGAGGAAAAACCACGTGAGGACACAATGAGAAGGCAGCCACTTGCAAGACAAGCAAAGAGACTCAGAAGATAACTAACCTGCCAGCATCTTTTCCTTTGACTTTCAGCGTCCACGACTGTGATAAAATAAATTTCTGTTGTTTACCCAATCTGTGGTGTTTTGTTACGGCAACCCCAGCAAACTGATATAAGACTGTTATGAAGATTAAAAGTTAATAGATATAAAGTGCCTGGCAATATGCATTTCTTATTGCTTCCCTCAAAATTCAGTTTTTGTATATCTTTAATTCTTAGAGCTCACTTCCTTCTTCTATGTAATTAGATTTACTAGTTTACTATTTTTCTTTTCTGGTAGCTTGTAAGCCTCCAAAAGAATGAGGTACCATGTTGGCCTGTTCAAATATAAAAGTGATTGGAACATATTAAGGACTAAATAAATATTTATTAAATTAATGAAGGCCTCATGACCAACGTAGGTGCTCTGCCAAATTATTTTTGCTAAACATGGGCCAATTGATTTGAGCATTTCTTCTTTCCCACTTGTCACTGAATTCATGTTCCATTTACTTAAAAAAACAAATTATATTTAAGGATACAATATAGATTACAGAACCGAATCTTATCTTTTTACTGACCTTACAGAAATATGTTGAATAAGAAATGAAGGAAATAGTTACAAAGAATATGATGACAGAATGTTCGGGTAAAGATAGAAAACACATCTAAGTGGCTTCAATAACAAACAGCCTCACAGGAAGGAAAGCACATTGGCTCTAGGTATTATCCTTCCTACTCTCTAGCGGGGATAGTTTTTACCTTGAGAACAGTGGCACATTTAGCATAAGAATAGGGGTCATCTTGTAAATTTGTTTGAGTTCTTTGTAGGTTCTAGATATTAGGCCTTTGTCAGATGAGTAGATTGCAAAAATTTTCTCCCATTCTGTAGGTTGCCTGTTCACTCTGATGGTAGTTTCTTTTGCTGTGCAGAAGCTCTTCAGTTTAATTAGATCCCATTTGTCAATTTTGGCTTTTGTTGCCATTGCTTTTGGTGTTTTAGACATGAAGTCCTTGCCCATGCCTATGACCTGAATGGTATTACCTAGGTTTTCTTCTAGGGATTTTATGGTATTAGGTCTAACATTTAAGTCTCTAATCCATCTGGAATTAATTTTCGTATAAGGAGTAAGGAAAGGGAAAAAAACAAACAACCCCATCAAAAAGTGGGCAAAGGATATGAACAGACATTTTTCAAAAGAAGACATTCATACAGCCAACAGATACATGAAAAAATGCTCATCATCACTGGCCATCAGAGAAATGCAAATCAAAACCACAATGAGATACCATCTCACACCAGTTAGAATGGCAATCATTAAAAAGTCAGGAAACAACAGGTGCTGGAGAGGATGTGGAGAAATAGGAACACTTTTACACTGTTGGTGGGACTGTAAACTAGTTCAACCATTATGGAAAACAGTATGGCGATTCCTCAAGGATCTAGAACTAGAAGTACCATATGACCCAGCCATCCCATTACTGGGTATATACCTAAAGGATTATAAATCATGCTGCTATAAAGACACATGCACACGTATGTTTATTGCGGCACTATTCACAATAGCAAAGACTTGGAATCAACCCAAATGTCCATCAGTGACAGACTGGATTAAGAAAATGTGGCACATATACACCATGGAATACTATGCAGCCATAAAAAAGGATGAGTTTGTGTCCTTTGTAGGGACATGGATGCAGCTGGAAACCATCATTCTCAGCAAACTATCGCAAGAACAGAAAACCAAACACCGCATGTTCTCACTCATAGGTGGGAACTGAACAATGAGATCACTTGGACTCGGGAAGGGGAACATCACACACCAGGGCCTATCATGGGGAGGGGGAAGGAGAGGGATTGCATTGGGAGTTATACCTGATGTAAATGACGAGTTGATGGGTGCTGACGAGTTGATAGGTGCGGCACACCAACATGGCACAAGTATACATATGTAACAAACCTGCACGTTATGCACATGTACCCTAGAACTTTAAGTATGATAATAATAATAAAAAGAAAAAAAAAAGAATAGGGGTCATCTATGACTCATGAGTTTGATGTACTGGGGCCAAAGCCACCCAGAAAACATCCCCAATCTGGTCGTAGAACCATAGGCTCCATTTATTAACCTTGTACATATCAATAGTTAAGCCCTAGAGCTTACATTATGGGATAGGCCCTCTAGAGATCCCACTGAGATTTATGTTCCTGAGCATGAAGTAGGAAGAAGATGAAAAGCATGATTTACTTTGATGGAAGCAGTGTGTTCTGTTCCTCCTGTTTTATATTGTACTTGAGTATGTGCTGGTGCCCAAGAGGTAGCAAGAATAGTATCTGCAGATTGGGCAATGCAGCCAGGACTTCAAGTAACAAATAAGGTTCAATTGGGAAAAAAAGCAACGTAACCTATTGAGGGAAAAATAATCCATACGCTATTAATAAGACAAAGACTGTAACTAGCAAAGACAGGAGCATAATTAGGCCTTCAAAACATCAGTATAGGGTATTATTTGGTCAAAAGAATCGATAAAACACCAGTCATTTCTCAGGAAGGAAGGAAATTATGAAACAGGCAGATTGTCTAGCTTAGTTTCTTTAGTATCCACCTTGTCTCTAAGGCATTCAAAAGAAGTCCTGGGATAAGAAACTTTAAAGATGACTTAACGAATCTGGAGAGGATCAAAGGAGAATACTAAAGTAACATAGGAGATAAAGTTGCTTCTATAGGAGCAAATACTTACAGCTGTTTAGTCTAAACAGATGAAATAAGGTAAAATCAAAGAGCATAATATGATGATGGATGCAGATAGGACACTAGTAAACTTCTTCACCAGACCACCAAGTTTTAGAATAGGAAGAGACAGCCTCATGGAACATTATTACTGTGAAAGGAAAATATCTTGGGCCCCCAAAATCACTAAGCTAAAGGGAAAATTCAAGCTGAGAACTGCTTAGGGCAAACCTACCTCCCATTCTATTCAAAGTCATCCCTCTGCTCACTGAGATAAATGCATCTCTCATTGCCTTCTTTGGAAAGGCTAATCAGAAACTCAAAAGAATGTAACTGTTCGTCTCCCGGCTACCTGTGCCCTGAAGCCCATCCCCACTTTGAGTTGTCCAGCTTTTGCTTCAAGTTGTCCCGCCTTTCCAGACCAAATCAATGTTCATTTTACATATGTCGATTGATGTCTCCTGTCTCCCTAAAATGTATAAAACCAAGCTATGCTCTGACCATCTCGGGCACATGTTGTCAGGACTGCCAGGGGCTGTATCATAGGTGCATGTCCTCAACCTTGGCAAAATAAACTTTCTAAATTAACTGAGACCTGTCTCAGATTTTCAGGATTTACATCTGACAAATCTCCTAGCAGTGCTTCATGCCAACACGAGCTAACTTTATGACTCAAAACAATAGGACAATTTGCTGAGGTCTGGGAGCATCGCCTTCAGAGAATCCCTTCTCTCCCCAAATTTGGTCGAGATCTAAAGTATATTTTGCTGTACAACTCCTTTTTTTGAAGTTTTACTTGCTTCCAACCAGGAAGACAAGATTTCCTGTTTCCATGACGATGACCACGGAAGGCAGATAACTCCTTTATAGAGTGTGAGCTCGCTCCCAGCAGGGAAGATGAGTTTGAGTTTTTTCCTGCTTCTAAAATGGCAGAAAGCATTCTTCAGCCTGAGAGCCATCCCTATGTAAGCAGCTGAATGGGGGTTTTTGTCTTGGCTAAAGTTTAACAACCAGCTGATTTTAATTTCTCCTTACCATTACAGCACTCGGTGATCATATTGTTGGAGTTCTGTTGTTGTTGTTGTTGTTTGTTCTGGTTTTTCTCCCATCAGGTTTGATCAACTCTACCTGACTTGATCAAATAAGAGTAAGAATTCAAAATTATAGGTAACAAGGTTTCTCTAATCTGGCCAAAATTCCATACAGCTGCAAAAGAAAAAAAAACAGAAAACAAAAAAGCACACATTCAGTTTTTATGTTTGCTTCCTGCAATACCAAAAAAATCTAGAGAAGGCTTCTAATGACTTGAACCCCTTTAAAGAATTCAGAACAAAGGTGCCACTCACCCCTTTGGGGGTGTTCTATTTTCTTTATGGAGTTTTAAGAGCCATGGGCAGATTCTTCTTTGGTCTAAAGCTCCGTTCTCCTGTATTGCATGACCTGACCTCCATGGTTTTGAGAATACCAGAGATAACCTTGCACTGTGACAGGATTTGACCTTGGTGGTGTGTATAATGTCAAATGAGAGCTACAAATTTACAAGTGGCTGAATACAGTTTACAGGACAGTCTTGGCTGTCGTTTTTTCTTTTTCTCCTACGAAGTTGTTTGTTTAAGGATCCTAATTCCAGTTTGGCGATGCATTCTAAAAGGTTTTCTTTATTGCTTTTTCTCCCAAAATAATCTCAATTCGGTTTGTCTGTGTGCATTTGCATGAGGAACTGAACTGTTGTTTTCATAGATAAATGAGAGACAAAGTTTTCTCAGCTCTGAAGAGAAAGGGCCTCCCAACCGAAAGGCACCCATGGGTGACAGGGGCTCTCATGAGAGTGTCTGAGGGGTTGACCACTATGATGACGTGAAGTGGCCCTGCAGGAAAATCTCCAACAAAAATTAATTTTAAAAATAGCTCATCCAGGAAACACATATAAGGCTGATTACCCGGCATTTTGAGCCCTCTCAGAGGTCTGAAAAGAGAGAGAAACTGAGACACATAAGCGGGTGGAAACAATTCAGAGGTGACACACTATGGAGTCCTGCCTACAAGCAGCATGCATCAATCCACCACACAAAAACCCCAGGTCACGGCTCAGTTCCTCCTTTTAAGACCAAAAACAAAAAACAAAAAAAAAAGCAAAAAAAAAAAAAAAAAGGCAGGAAACAGATAATCTAAGAATTAGGAGAAAACAAGGAGAATGACCTGCTTTCAAGCACTCTGTAGGTTTTATGGCACTTCTACTTGCCAGAGTAAAATGGAAGTAATATGGTCTTTGTGTACATTTACATTAATGAAAAAGTGCCCTGAGGTCAACCTGCAAACTATAGAGTTCCTGGGTTCCCTTTATCTCTATTTTCATTTCGGCCTGTTTTAAATCTGCTGTTACATTTCTACTGAGATAAAAACAACTGTTTGGATCTAACAGGTATTTTTAAAAATGTTTTTATTTTTGCAAGCTGGCTAATGTGTATGTATCAAAAGGCTAGAGTACTGAAGCAAAAGCTATAGAATCTTTGTGTGTGTATGTGTATATGTATATGTGTATGTGTATATATTTGAGGGCCTTTATAATAGACTTCTATAACCTTATGTTTAATTGGCCATTAAATTCGTTTTAATTTTCCTATAGCTCACCAGACTTTCTCTTCATACCTTATGATGTAAATTTTATTATCTGATTTTCACCAGAGTTGTTTCCTTTAATATGCAAATTTAAGGCTATTTAGCTGACAATGGCCTAGGGTAAGGTTTTTTTTCAAAAGAAAAAAAAAGAAGTCTTTCTGAATCTATAAGATGTACTTCTACTGGCATGCCTAATACCTCTATGTATGTGCTGTGTACACAATATTTCACTACTAAAAATATATAAAAGTGCTCTAATTAATTGGCTTAAAAAATAAAAGCATTAAAATCAGATACCAAAAAAAGACTAGTAAAATGCTTTTTCAAGTTCACATGACTTAAGTAAAATCTTTAATAAATAAGCTGGCTTTAAAATTATTGGTAAAATAATACTAGAAATGTCTTAAGAATTTGGCAGTATACATTTTTGTTAGCATTTATTAGTCAAGCAATTTTATACTTATCCCTGACAAGTACTCTAAGGTGTCAAAATTTGTCATAGAGATTACAAAACTATAAATCCAGGCCAAAACAGAATGATCTTTGCTTGTGTAATCTTTAATTAAATAAGACAATAATGTTGGTTTATTAAAAATAGCTACATCTTGAATTTAATAAGATCATAACTTTTAATCTTGTGGCTTTAAGTGGTCTAGTCCACAGGCGGTAAAGTTTACTATAGTCTGTTTTTAAAGCTAAACAATAAATTCCTCCCAAAGTTAGTTCAGTCTACACCAAGGAATGAGCAAGGATAGCTTGAAGGTTAAAAGCAAGATGGAGTCAGCTAAGTCAAATTTTCTTCACTGTCTCAGTTATAATTTTGCAATGACGGATCCATAACTGAAATGATAACTATCACAGTTTTCATAAACACTCTAGGTAAACATTTAAATGAAATAATTAGGTAAATGTAATAGGATAAATATTTGTATACAAACTTGTTATAATTTAGAATCTAAAGTTAAATTAAATAAAAGATATGTTGTTATTTGGGTATTTTCCAATAAAAACATATTTGTAGGAAAACATTCTTTTAAAAAAAGATGTGTCCTTTAAAAAAGAAGGTGAACAATTTTTATCTAATTCAAAGCTTATTTAAAAGTCATGTATAAAACAGGGTAAAAGGAACCATGAAATAAAAAAGATGTAAAGAAAGTTATAAAAATAAGTAGGTTTTTCTTGGTAAGAAAGCTTAACGAGAAATAATTTCATATACAAAAGAATCTTGTATGGTAAATTTAGTCCTAGAGTAAAATGATTGCTTATTTAAGAAAGAGGGATGTTCAGAACAAACCAGACAGTTCAAGCATGTCATGAAAGGTATGTGTAAGTTACAGTAAGAGGATTTATTTTTTAAAAACCCCAAAGTTTTAAATAATCAAGTTGTCATATTATTATTAATATGGTTTGGTTTTCTTAGGAAAAAAACTGAAATTAATATTTTTTTTAGTTAAGGTTATTACATCTATGTATCTCTCTGTATGTGCTTTTAAAGTACTTGTGAAATTGAGTTACAGGGCTTTGACTCCTGTCTAAAAAGAACACAAAGTCCTGCTAAATTTTAAACACTGATGGTAATTAAAGCCCCATTTTCAGGTCTGGTAGAAGACGCCAATCAAAATAAACTGCTTTCCTGAAACACAGACAGAAATTAAAGCTATTCAAGTCTTCAAGTCCCAGGGACTATCAAGGAAGAGGTGAGAGTGTGACACTGTAAGGGCCAACATTGAGAGATAAAGTAAGTTCAGTTTCTCTACGAATAAATAATTAATATCAAAGGCATACTTATGCAATACCAGCATATAGGCCCATTTCAGATTAACAAGGTTTTCTTGAAGCATTTACCACCTCCTAAATAAAAGTTATGAAAGGCTTATGGAAGTTATATCTTATGGTTAAGATTCAAATTTTACAGATTGTTTATAAAATTTGGGAAAATAAATCTAATTGGCTTCATATTGTTTTTATTAGGGCTTTATTGTTTGGAAAATTCAGTCTCCTCTCTCAAAGAATGAAGGTTTTTTCTTTTTTTTTGGACCTTAGGGAACCTAATATCTTTTTTTTTGAAATTCTTGAGTTATCATTTTGGTCAAATGAATGATTTATTGTACAATTACCTGTGACATCAAGTTTTTAAACCTTTGATATTTGACAAACTTTCCAAAATCAAATTATAACTTATGTCTTTTTCTGACCTTTAGGTTCCCTAAAGTCCAAAAATGATATAATTTGGCTTATTTGGTATACAAATTACACAGGAAACATTGTTAAATATGAAATGGCATTTGTTTTTGTTTAGGCTGTATTTGTATAAATATGTTACTGCTATATGTTCCAAAATCATGGGAAACTTCTGTATTTCTGATATGACTGTGTATTATCAGTAATAATTATAATAGTGTACATTATCAGTGATAATTTTAATTGTTATATTAAATTATTGTGTGCCACAGAAGAAACAAATTTCCTTGTCAATTGTATCTTTGACTATGACTGCCATAAAACCTTTCGTCATCCATGGACAATTGTTGTCTTGTTTTGTTCCTCCTTAGAAGGTGGTTTTATAATCAGCTATAAAACTCTAACAGGTGTCCTTAAAAGCAGGTTTCTGATAACTTTGGAGATTGTGACATTACAATAGAGGAAAAAACTTTCAATACTCTCATGCAGGGCTGACATATTCATGAATATCAAGGAGAAGAGGAGTAAACTGCATGAACTGAACAAGTAATCTTTTTAACTTTTTGGTTAAAATATTGCTGATTCTTTGTTTCTCAGAGTCAAAACTTTTAAGCTGTTTACAGCTTTTAATAATTGAGTAAGTTATACTCCTGTGAACAAAATGTAGAGCATATTTCTTTCTCTCTACCTGATTCCTTCAAAATTTGGAACCTATTTGTGAGTATTCTTAACTTATGACAATATAGTTATTTGCATAAGTGTAATAAGTTTTCCCTTGGGAAAACTGGCCTCATACCTTTGTCTATATAGTTCCTGTACATGTTTTCTGACCTGTGGCAAGGAAGGAATGTCACTTGCTAACAGGCCCAGGAGCCCTAAGTTTATCTTGGAACCTCAGGAGGAGAGGATCGTTGAACTCATAGGTATTTAATGGCACAAATCCATGGCCTGGCTCAGCTTTAGAAAGTTTCATCTGGGACTCCTTCTAAGGAACACAGTTCCATCAAATCCAATTTAAAAGCCTATGTAAGGCCAGCTACAGTGGCTTACACCTGTAATCCCAGCATTTTAGGAGGCTGAGACAGGTGGATTACTGGAGGTCAGGAGTTTGAGACCAGCCTGGCCAACATAGTGAAACCCTGCCTCTACCAAAAATACAAAAATTAACCAGGTGTGGTGGAGTACAACTGTAAGCCTGGCTACTCAGGAGGTGAGGCATGAGAATAGTTTGAACCCGGGAGGCAGAGGTTGCAGTGAGCCAGGATCACCCCACTGCACTCCAGTCTGGGTGAGAGAGGGAGACTCCATCTCAAATAAATAAATTAAATAAAAGCCTATGTAAAAAATAATTATTCTCGCTGCACTGTATACAAATAATTAGACTCAGTATAATAAAACAAACCAGTCCTACCGTGATTTGTCTTTAGTAAAAATGGGAAACTGGAGAGAGAAAACTTACATTTCAAAAACTATAGTACACCTGTTGTTAGATTCTAATCTTGCCTAATATTTTTCCATTTTTATTATTTTCTACCATTTGGACCGAATTCTAATTTTTCTTGGCTACAACTCTTCAATATAGCATTTTTCATTTTTTTCGCCTGCTTTTTTCCCCCATTTTTCCTAATTTGCAGTCACTGAAAACTAAGCTGTGCTTTTGAAAAGCCCTGTGAACTGAAGCTAGACAGCTTAAACTTCAGAAGAAAAAAACAGCAACCTATTTACTTACATAAACCACTTTCATACCTACCTACTAATGTATAGACTTCAGAGTAATGTGGCCTATATCAATTATCCAGGATTGTTCTTTTGTTTGTTGTTTTTTTTCTCCCTTCCTCTCTGTATTTTCTCTTCATAGAACATGAGACTTCACAACCTTCTAAAAATGACCTTTCCTAATAACTCAGGACTTACGTGTCTAGCAATAAACCACCTAGCCATGAGAGATCAGACAAAACTTGGAACCAGAGGCTCATTTTCTTCTAAAATGCTTTCTCCAAAAGATTTTTAGAAAGAAAAGGGGGGAAATGTGAAAGGAAAATATCTTGGGCCCCCAAAAGCCCTAAGCTATAGGGAAAATTCAAGCTGGGAACTGCTTAGGGTCAACCTGCTTCCCTTCTGTTCAAAGTCATCCTTCTGCTCACTGAGATAAATGCATATCTGATTGCCCCCTTTGAAAAGGCTAATCAGAAACTCAAAAGAATGAAACCATTTGTCTCTCACCAACGTGTGCCCTGAAGCCTGTCCCCACTTCGAGTTATCCCACCTTTGCTTCCAGTTGTCCCGCCTTTCTGGATCAAATTAATGTTCATTTTACATATGTCGATTGATGTCTTATGTCTCCCTAAAATGTACAAAACCAAGCTATGCTCTGACCATCTCAGGCACATGTTGTTGGGACTTCCTGAGGCTGTGTCACATGTGTGTGTCCTCAACCTTGGCAAAATAAACTTTCTAAATTAGCTGAGACCTGTCTCAGAGCTTTGGGGTTCACATTACTGTGCAGGAACTGAGAGATCATTCTAATCTAATACCCTTTTTTAAAATTAAGAAATTGAGACCCAGAGAAGGGAGGTGACTTTCACAAGGATGCCCTGTTGATTATAGCAAAGCTGAGATTAGGCTTTTGTGTCTCCATCCATCTATCCCAACTCTATTCAGAGGCCTCATATGGCACTCTGGCTGATAAGTGATGGTTAATATATAATCCCTTTCACTCTTGTTCCATTCATTCTCCAGACAACAGATGAAGTAACTTATTCTAGGGTGAAAAGAGCAATAACTATATATGCCTTACCACATCCACAGTGTTTGGATTTCCACTGATCAGTCCTGGAAGGGACAAGTCCCAAATTAAAGAATCAAATGTCTACATCACTGCTATCGGATATGGCAGATAATGAGAGCCAGGGACATTTTCCTGGACTTTCTAAAATTGTATGACCTAGATACCAATGAGTTCTCCAATATCTGATCATAAGTGACCCATCCAAATATTTTCAATGATTAGTGATGACCTCACTAGTACATCAATTATCAAGCAGAAAATTGCCAACATGTTTTAACTAGAAGCATATCAAAGGATCCTTTTGATTCTGAAAATCACCTATAAGTGATCCTTTGCCTTCTCAACGTAACTATTTTTTTAAAACACTAATATCTATGAAAAAAAACTTAATATCTTGATGTAATTTGGTTTCTCAGCTGAAAATTGTATCCTTAATTAAGGCTGCCTAGAGATTTAGGCCACTAGGTCATTGAAAAGGGTAAGCTTCATAACTAAAAATGAAGGAAGAGCCTGGAAATGTGGTCAATGACATGACTCAAGAGAAATAATCTATTTCTTAATTTTTTTCTCAATTTCTGAGACTCTTCTTACTGTTGGCAAAGCCACTGTAGCCCTAGAAGCAAAAGCTGTTGTTGCTCTGTCTTTCCTGGAATCAATGCTTGCCTTTAATTCCCCTTTACAGATTCACCTCTAAGAATGCTCTCTGAATGCTCCTGGGATGGATGAAATGGAGGGAGGGAAGAAGATTGGTACTACTTCTAAAGCAGAGTTTACAATTCAAGCTCTAAATGAGAGAAAATAAATAAACTTAAGTAAATGCAAGCACAAGTTGAGGCACATCCAGTAGTGAACTCTAACTTTGCATTTAAAGGGAGAAAGATCTGCAGATAAATGAGCTCAAAAATCCCTGGAGCTGATGGTAAAGAGAATCTTGGCAGCATCTCACTTTATCAAGCAGGGCTTGAGAAAATTATCCATTACAGATAAGCTTCTTTACCTCGATGACAGTCATATAGCCAAGCTTACTGAGCAAAATTTCAAGAAAATACAATTTTTTCCCAATAATGTAAAAATAAAACAGGAATGCCTACACTCACTACTACTCATCATATATCTAAGCACACAATGTTAGAGGTGATTGCAAGGGATCATCTCTCATCTGTCCTCTCTACTGAAATCATCCCAAAGTCGAGAAGATCCTTTACTTATTTGTTTGTTTGTTTATTATTTTTTGAGACAGGGTCTCATTCTGTCACCCAGGCTGGAGTGCAGTGGCACAAACACAGACCACTGCAAAGACCTCCCCTGGCTCAAGTGATCCTTCCACCTCAGCCTCTCGAGTAGCTGGTACTACAGGTGAGTGCCACCAGGCCTGTCTAATTTTTGTAAAGACAGGTTTTCGCCATATTACCCAGGCTGGTCTTGAACTCCAGGGCTCAGGTGATACACTCTCCTTGGCCTCCCGAAGTGCTGGGATTACAGGATCCTTTCCTTTAAAATATCCTGGGGCTTTATCAATAACTCTGAAAAACTTTATGAATTTTCTTGAACTGTGGACTTAAACATTCTTGTTTAATTTGGAGTTTATGAGTAAATATATTAAAAAATAGTTCACCAGAAAACTATCCTATGAAAGCGTTGCTACTGCCAGAAAACTTTAAAATCATGAAGGGGAAGCAAATCATGTAATGTTACTATCTTTAATGGGAACAAAATGTAGTTAAGATTGCAACAGAATGTTCCATAAAATGCACACATGGTGTGATAAGCACTTATTAAGTGCTTGATAAATATTTGTTGAATGAATGATTAATGCTTTGCCTTATGGGAAGAAAGTGCCACTTAATGATAACAATATGCATGTTTGAAAGTAGAAAATTAGAAGAAACAACCAAATATCAATATATGTTGAAATAGTACTATTAAACATGCAGTTGGTATATTACCTCTTGCTTATGATAATTAATACAATTAAATAAGGCATGGAACCTTCATAAGAAGGTTTTAGAGAGATCTTCAGATTTGGATAACTTTGTTGTTAAGACTTTGAGATACAGATAAAAGCAGCAGAACTAGTTTTCCTGCTCATTTGGCATAAAACAATAAGTTTTAATAGATTTTAATTGGTCTAAAGGGCTCTCCTCCAAAGGACCACCTACCCACCAACTTACAAATGAAGTTCCTTATCATGAGGAGCAGGTGATGTAATGAGAAAAGCTCAGAGTTTGTATTCCAACACACTTAGGCACAAATCATGGCACTAACGTTTATAGTTGCAAATGACCAAGGGCAAATGTGTTTTCTTTCCTGAAAAACTGAGATAATAATACATACCTTTCAGAACTCTTGTGAGGATTAGTGGTAATATATGTAAAATTCCTAATAAATAAGTATTAAATAAATAATAGCTATTATCAAAATTTTAAAAAATAATTTTAAAATGAGAAAATGTTTAAAAATAAGACAAAATTATGGAATAATCATTGGCTTAAAATAATAACACTCAGGACTACAATTCTTGATATAAAACATAATCTAGAATCTGAAAGAATCTTTTCTACTCATTATACTGTAAATGAAAAGAGTCAAACTCTGTAAAATATTGGATGAGATTTATTTTGAGCCAAATGTGAGTGACCGGTGGCCCATGACATAGCCCCAGGAGATCCTGAGAACATGTGCCCAAGGTAGTTGGGCTATAGCTTGGTTTTATATTTTAGGGAGACATCTAAGATGTACATTGGTTTGGTCCAGAAAGGCAGGACAATTGGAAGATGGGGTGGGGGACTTTTAGGTCATAGGTGGATTCAAAGATTTTCTAATTGGCAATGGGTTGGTTGAAAGAGTTATTATCTGAAGGCCTGGGATGAATAGAAATAAATGCCTGGGTTAAGATAAGGGGTTGTGGAAACACAGGTTTTATCATGCAGATGCAGCCTCCTTGTAGCAGACTTGAGAGCTCTTATTAAGCCTAAAAAGATGCCAGACTCTTAGTTAAGTCTCTCTTGGATGAGAGGAAAGACTTGGAGAGGAAGGGAGATTCTATACAGGATGAAGCCTTTGCCTACAAGAGACAGCTTTGCAAAACCGTTTCCAGTTGTGTCCAAGAAATATATTTTGGGGTAAAATACCTTTATTTCTTTTTGGGCCTGCTCTCCGTCATGTGACGCTTATACTTGATGTCTTATTGCTACAAAAAGCCTGTCTTGTCAGTCTTACGATCTCTGTTTTAGTGTTAATGCTGGTCAGTTGTGTCTGGATTCCAAAGAGAAGATGGTATAATGAGGCATGTCTCATCCTCACCCCTTCCCATCATGGCCTGAACTAGATTTTCAGGTTTACTTCAGAATCCATTGGCCCAGAGGGGGTTCCATCAGTTGGTTGTGGGGCTTAGAACTTTATTTCTGGTTTATAACACTGTTTTTTCTTTTTCCACTTGTATTAAAAATTCAAGCTTACAAAAATATTGAAAGTAGTACAATGAATACCTGTATATCCTTCACCTAGATTCAGGAATTGATATTTTACCACATTTAGAATCTCTCTCTCTCTCTCTCTCTCTCTACACACACACACACACACACACACGTGTATATATATATACACCTCTGGAAATAAGTTGAAAATATTACAATAACAACTCACTCCTAAATACTTCAGCATGCCTTTCCTAAGAATAAAGACATTCAATGAACTCATTTATTTAAGACACCAACCAGGAAAATAAATATAAACAAGTTGTTAATCATCATACACTAAACTCATTTTCTTGAGTTGGAAATCTCTGCACTTTTCTTACTACCAATCCGCAATTGGTGGACCATGGACTCTAATAAAGGCCTACTGAAGGCTTATAAAGTAAAATGTTCTGTGCAATAAGTAGTTTGAAAATGACCTATTTTATATAAGTTAGAGTTTTATCATCAGCAATAGCATTCATGAAAAGTGCTTTACTATAGCAATATAACTGTGAAAAGACATAGATGACTGTGAAGATGCATTGAAGACCTGAAGCCTGGCTTTCTGAACATCTTATGCACTGCTGACCTTCCCCTAGTCTTTGCTCTGTATGGTCTCTACAGAATACTGCTATGCTGGAATAGCACCACCACACAATATCCCTCACCCCTGGTACAGAGAGGCACTTTCACAACATTGTTCTTTCCTGTCTGCCTTGTCTCTGTATTCAAACTTTTCTTCTACTTTTATTTTATTTTATTTTATTTTATTTTATTTTATTTTATTTTATTTATTTTAGAGACAGGGTCTTGCTCTGTCTTCCAGGCTGGAGTTCATTAGCGCAATCATTGTTCACTGCAGCCTTGACCTTCCAAGCTCAAGCAATCCTCCCAGCTCAGCCTCTCAAGTAGCTGGGACTACAGGTACACATCACCACACCTGGCTAATTGTTTTTATTTTTTGTAGAGACAAGGTTTCCCTATGTTTCCCAGGCTCGTCTTGAACTTTCAGGCCCAAGTGATCCTCCCACTTCAACCTCCCAAAGTGCTAGGACTACAGGCATGAGCCACTGCAACCAGTTTCTTCTACCTTTATTGCTGCACATTTCAGTCAATTCTACCCGAGGCAACTTTTAAACATGTAAACTCACTTTGATTAATAATTTCCTCTCCTTTGAATTTACTCACTTCCAGCTTTTGTTCAACTCTCACAAAAAGATCTCACTGCTTCTTGGTATCCTAGCTTCCTCTTTTGCTTCTCTTTTTTTTATTGTGAAACAAAACAACCCCAGTCACTACTAATGAACTAGTTAACCTTGAGCAAATTACTTGAAGACTCCTGGACCTCAATTTTCCCTCCTGGTGACCTGGGATAATTGAGTTCCATTTCCAAAGGCAGTATTGAGAGTCAGGTCAGCTTGTATGAGGATAAGTAGGTGGATTCTGGCCTCAATCTGCCTGAGTGGATATTTCTGCTTCTTAATTACTAGTTTGACGGCTGTAAGTTACTTAGCTTATCATGCCTCAGTTTCCTCATTTGTAAAGCAGATGTGTTAATAAGAGTACCTGCCACATAATGCTGAGTTAATATTTATACCCAGTAACCCTGCCTGTGACTGAAAAAATATATAACTTTTTAAATTGATGTGAAAATACACCCACATCAAGGAACAAACACCAGAAACTCTGAGATAAGAGTGAATAATAAAGAACCAATGGGATTAAATGTCTAAAAGTATTGAGCATGTTTAAAATGTTTTATCAGAATAGATGACTATAAATGCCTCCCACTACCTACTGAGAGATAAAAATAAAATCCTAAGCTCCTTCCCCACCACACACCCACTGACTGAACAGACTCCCTCTTGGCTAAGGGGACACTGGAGAAACCTTCAAAGTGCATTCCTGGCCATGATGCAGAGGGTAGTAGAACAGCCCTCCTCCCTTGCTAACCGCCGTTAGGCTTTCTTCCATAAGGCTAAACAGAAACCGGTTCTCTCTAAAGACTCACTGCGTGGCTGTTTTCAACCAACTACCTGATGCTGCCTTTCTCTTTTGAGATTTCAACAAAACAATCCACCAGCCTTCACTAGCGCTAGGAGACCACTGACCACAGAGTGGCTCTAGCCAGTCTATGGAGGCTGCACACTGAGACTTTCTGTGTTCTGTGCTTCACCTTTTGATACCAGAGGCCCAAAATCTCCACCCATGGATCATGCTAATGCTGCCATTTTTTGTGCATGCTACTCATGACTGGATGAAGCTCAATTGGACATGTGCATGTTTCGCCTATCATAAATATTAATGGATCTTCCTAGAGTTTCATAAATATGGCTATTCAGCTACCATGCTCAGCACAAATTCCTATCCTTTTTGCTCCTCCTGTGAAGTGCAGTTTCTGGCTTCTGGCCAGGGGCTACTCTTCCCAGCCTATCAGAATGGCCACTCTGCAGACTGCAGCCCTTTATGAGAAATAAAGTTCTTCTTTCCAAATTTGTGAACCTTGTCATGTTCTAGTTGACACTGTTTTCTTCTCATCCTCTAATCAAACCTGTCATCAAAAAGTTCATTAATCCGGGCAGGGTGGTATGACCACCCAAAGGCTTCACCTTGCCCACTGCTTCCAGCCAATTCATGAAGACAGGTGAATTGCAATAGAGAAAGAGTAATTCATGCAGAGCTGGCTTTGTGGGATGCCAGAGTTTTATTATTAGCCAAATCAGTCTTTCTGAGCATTTGGGGAGCAGAGTTTTTAAGGACAATTTGGTGGGTGGGAGAAACCAGTGAGCCAGGAATGCTGATTGGTCAGGGATGAAATAATAGGAAGTAGAAGCTGCTTCTTGTATTGAGTCAGTCCCTGAATGGGGGCCACAAGGTCAGATGATCCAGTTAATCAATCTGGGTCGTGCCAGATGATCCATCAAGTGCAGGGTCTGCAAAATTTCTCAAGGACTGATCTTAGCAGCAGTTTAGGGAGGGTCAGATTCTTGCTCCAGCTGCATGACTCCTAAACCATAATTTCTAATCTTGTGGCTAATGTTAGTCCTACAAAGGCAATCTAGTCCCCAGGCAAGAAGGTCTGCTTCGGGAAAGTGCTGTTATCGTCTTTGTTTTAAACTATAAGTTTCTCTAAAAGTTAGTTCAGTGTGTGCCCAGGAATGAACAAGGACAGCTTGGAGGTTAGAAGCAAGATGGAGTCAATTAAGATAGATCTCTTTCATGGTCTCAGTCACAATTTTTCAAAGGCAGTTTCAGTGGTTCACACCTGTAATCCCAGTATTTTGGGAGGTGGAGGTGGGAGGTGCCCAGGAGTTTGAGATCAGCCTGGGCAACATAGAGAGACCCTATCTCTATCAGAAAATAGTAAATAAATAAATAAATAAATAAGCAAACCAAGCATGGTGTCACATGCCTGTAGTCCCAGCTACTCAGGAGACTGAGGTGAGGTGAGACTTCCTGAGCCCAGGAAGTCAAGGCTATGATCGTGCTACTGCATTCCAGCCTGATGACAGAGCAAGATTCTGTCCCCAAAAAGAAAAAAGGAAAAAAATGTTTATTAAAATTCTCAATGTATTTTTAAAAATTACTGTCATTGTAATAGTTTAATTTTTAAAAATGTCATTATGTGTTATACCAGGTGCATCTGGGAGGAAATTCACTTGGGGCAGACATGGTTGGGGCTTAACCACAGTATCTATTATCTCTAGGTTCTCATTTTGTGAAAGTATGCATTTCCAAAATTAACAACAAGACCCTCATACAAATATTAGTGAGCATACATCAAAGATGTATGCTTAATGAGGGAAATAGAAGAATGGTAAAGTTGGTTCA
This sequence comes from Chlorocebus sabaeus, assembly GCF_047675955.1. Lineage (NCBI taxonomy): Eukaryota > Metazoa > Chordata > Mammalia > Primates > Cercopithecidae > Chlorocebus > Chlorocebus sabaeus. Next base: position 37,586,586 of record NC_132914.1, on the reverse strand, counting down.
AAAGAAGAAAGGAGAGACTAGTATATACAAGTCAATGAAAGAAAGAATGCTGAAAAAAGATTGCTAAATCAGATTTTTAAAATACTGATTAATACCTGTCAGGGCAATAAAACCATAACTTTTGGACTTTATCTCTTCTACTGGAAAGATAATATTTGTTTCTCTACGAGACAAAAATAATATACAAACCAACAGTCTTTGAGAGAGCAATGTCTAACTTTACAGTCTGAGCTCCTGTTAACAGTAAAGAGTAAATTTGGCCAGGCACAGTGGCTCATGCCTGTGATCCCAGCACTTTGGAAGGCTGAAGCAGGGAGATCACTTGAGGTTAGGTATTCAAGACTACCCTGGCCAACATGGTGAAACCCTATCTCTACTTAAAAAATACAAAAAATTAGCCAGGCTTGGTGGCACACACATGTAGTCCCAGCTATTCGAGAGGCTGAGGCATGAGAATCCCTTGAACACAGGAGGTGGAAGCTGCAGTGAGCTGAGCTCGCGCCACTGCACTCCAGCCTAGGCAACACAGTGAGCCTCCAACTCTCCAACTCAAAAAAAAAAAAAAAAAAAGAAAGAAAGAAATTAACAAAAGTTGCAACCTCTAAATGCTCTCATGCAGGCTGATTAGTATGACAGTGTAAGCACATTCAGTGACATTTTTGCCTTATCTTTAAGTCATGGCTAATTTATCTCAGATTTTTGAACAATTTATAAATACCTCTTCATAAGAGAATCCATCCAAAAATTGAGAGTCTTCTATACAAATGAAGTAGGTAAGCATGGCCAATGACTTTGAGTTTTGTATTTGGGAAGACAGTGTATACACATATACAACGCCCAATGCTGTTTACAAACGTATGTTTTTAAAAGTTTAGTTTGATGTATGAATAAGTAGTTGGAATCAGTTCTAACTTAATGCAAGTAATCAGAAAAACTATAAACATGATTTCTATACTTAAAACATTAAACATCAACTTTTTAAAGAAAGTACATAGCTTCAAAGTGCATACCATGTACTATACATTTTAAACTATGTATTTAGTTTTATTAAATTCAGAGTTAATTCCAAAAATTATCTCAGTTTAAATTCAGCGCTTATGCAAAGTCACTAATTTTGAAGTATCCTCTTCTGCCTCCTCCATACATATAGAATAGAAGCACCAGAAAAGCATGACTTTTTCTTTGAAGAGAGAAAATTCATATGCAAGCATAGTGTATGAAAATATATGTATTCCACAGGAATTCTTTTTTTTTTAGTTTTACCAAAAGCAATAGTTTTGCAATTATACATTCCAATATTATAATACCGTGCAAGTGAAATGAGCAATTCTAGTTTTGGAGAAACTTTCTTTCAAATTCCTTTAAAACATGGCCATGTCTTCTTTCTTTTTTCTTTTTAATCTGTACTTAAATAAAAACAAAATCTGAAATGTTTGCAAAAGACTACCACACACAGTTTACCTTACTAAACTGTAGGAAATGTAGCCTTGAGTTAAACCTTTTGAAGAAAAGATTTCATACATACCAATGAGGAAACACAAAGACAACAATGGTGAAAAGGCTAAGGGTGTGAACAGAAAACTAAAAAGAAGAGCTACTGCTCAGAGGACTGAAGGACTTAAGGACTCCAAGTCACTGGCACTCAAGAAAAGCAAATTAAAACAAATATTATTCATCTTAATTAGCATGTTGGGTGTTTTTTGTTGTTGTTGTTGTTGCTTTTTTGTTTTATACAGAGTCTCACTCTGTTGCCCAGGCTAGAGTGCAGTAGGGTAATCTCGGCTCACTGCAACCTCCACCTCCCAGATTCAAGCAATTCTCCTGCCTCAGTCTCCCGAGTAGCTGGGACTATGGGCGCATACCACCATGCCCGGCCCATTTTTGTATTTTTAGTAGAGACGGGGTTCCACCATGTTGGCCAGGCTGGAGGCTAGAAACCTCTAATCAATGTGTCTGCCGGGACATGCTCCCTCTAAAGGTACTAGGACAAGATCCTCTTTTGTTTCTTTCTGCATCTGGTGTTTACTGGCAATCCTTGCCTTAAATTTAGCCTAAAGCTGCCTCTTTACATATTTTAAGTTTAAAAGCACCTTTGCAAAGATTATGGCAGTAAAAGAAGTCTGACACAGGCCAGGCATGGTGGCTAACGCCTGTAATCCCAGCACTTTGGGAGGCCGAGGCAGGCAGATCACGAGGTCAGGAGATTGAGACCATCCTGGCTAACACGGTGAAACCCCATCTCTACTAAAAATACAAGAAATTAGCTGGGTGTGGTGGTGGGCGCCTGTAGTCCCAGCTACTCCGAGGCTGAGGCAGGAGAATGAACCCAGGAGGCGGAGCTTGCAGTTAGCCAAGATTGCGCCACTGCACTCCAGCCTGGGTGACAGAGCCAGACTCCACCTCAGGAAAAAAAAAAAAAAGAAGTCTGACATGGCTGACTCCATCTTGCTTCTAACTTCTAAGTGGTCTCTGCTTATTCCTGGATGTAGGCCAAGCTAACTGTGGGAGGAATTTAGTTTATAGTTTAACTTTGAAATGAGGATGACAATAGGCCTTCTCTAAAAGTGGCCCCCTCCTTGATCCAGGACTGAAACCACCTTTATAAGACTAATGAAAGGCCACAAGATTAGGATTATGAGAGGGGCCTGAGTTCTGCTAAAATGTAGGCAAAGTTTCTATAATTTGTTACTGCTCAGGAGTCATGTGGCCACAGGTCACAAGATTTGTGATTTTCCCAATTGCTGCTATAGACAACATTATTACTGTAGAACCTAAGATTGCTTTTTTGGGATGTTTTGCAGGCTGACTCTGCCTGAACCCATGACTTGCAACTCAACCAGTCTTGTGGCCCCCACCCAGAGGTGGACTCAACATGAGGACTGCTTTCTGCACCTCTATGAGTTCATCTCCAACCAATCAGTAGCATCCATTCCCTATCCCCCACCCACCAGATTGTCCATAAAAACCCTAGCCTCTGAGTTCTTAGACTGATTTGAATGATAACTCTAGTTCTCCCATATGCCTGGGCTTGTGTCAATTAAACTCTGTCTCTACTGCAATGGCCATGGTCTCAGTGAATTGGTTTTTGAGTGTATAGCAGTGTAGCAAGCAGGAAGAACTCATTAGGTGACTGCAAGTTCAGCCTAAAGGTTTCTCCATACATAGTGAACTGTGGCTAACTGTATGTGTAAACAGACTGTAACTTACTCTTGCAACAGTCACAGAGATTTAGCACATCACTGGTAGCCAACTGTTCAAACCCTGTTTAAATAAGACAAATGCCAAGTTATAGCCAATCCAGCTGTTTCTGTACCTCACTTCCAGTTTCTGTAGGTCACTTTCCTTTTTCTGTCCATAAATCCTCTCCAACCACACGGTAGTGTGGTGCTGGAGTGTCTCTGAGCTTGTTCTGGTTGAAGGGGTGGGACTGCCTAATTCACAAATCATTATTTGCCCAAACAAACCATATTACATTTAATTTGTCTAAAGTTTTTCTTTCAACACTTAGCATTTTTTGGCTTGCAGCGGCATCACTCCAATTCCTGCCTCCCTCTTCATACAGTGTTCTTTCGTCTGTGCATGTGTGTCTCTGTGTCCACATTTCCCTCTTCTTACAAGTCCACCAGTCATTGAATTAGACACCACCCTAATTGAGTATGACTTCAGTGTAACTTGATTGCATCTACAAAGGTCCTATTTCTAAGTAAGGTCATATTCTGAAGTTCCAGGGAGACACAACTTTGTGCTATTCAACTTATATAATTAACAAGAATTTTTACTTAATGATCTGTCCACTGTTTGGAATCTAACAGCGTTCATCTGTCACACTACATCCAATCAGCAGTAGCCTGACATTTTCGCCTTCTGAATCTGACTTTTCCTCACCATCACCTCTCTGTCTGTCTCTACTTTCTCTCCTCCACACCACACCAGGACGACCCTTCGAAACCTCAATCATGGAATGTCACCCCTTTGCTCAAAATCTCTCTAGAGCTTCCCATCACACTTAGAATGAAGTACAAAGATTGTGCCAGGTCTTACAAGGCCTTACATACTCCAGGCCCTGGGTCCTTCTGTGACCCCATTTCTAACCCACTTCACTTTGTTCACTCTTCTCAGGTAACTCTGACTTTTACGTAGATTCTCTGTGTTACCACCTCCCATCACTTGCACTTGCTGTTTCCTGTCTGGAATTTTCTCCCTCAACACCTTATCATGGCTGGCTAATTCACTGTGTCCAGATCTCTGCTCAAATACCACTTCTTCCATAAGTTCTTCCTTTTAGTGAGTTATAGGTATGCAGTACTGGAACATATGCAGGAGTACAACCTAAATAGGAAACGAAGCACTACCTGATTAAACCAGACCAACAGGCTTTAACCCCTCCAAATTTGGTGTTTCTAGTAAACTGTATTGGAGAATGCAGTTTAGATCTGAAGCAGAAGTGAGACTTCCTAGTCTCTTTCCTCTGAACTGAAGGCAGCTGATTCCATAGCCTGGGCCCAATATGAATTGTTCACCCAGTTGCAGGAAGTTGTATCCGAGTCAGAGAACAGTGGTTCTCTCTTCTATGTGGGTGGGCCCGCCAGGTATAAATACCACTCAGCCATACCATACACAGTAGAGCCACTTGTGCCTGGATGCAGAAAGTAAACTAAGTGTGGCATATCCTCAAGCTTGAACTATAAAGCATAAAAAGCCTACCCAACATTCAATATGCATCAGTGAATGTCAAGTTCTAAGTTACCAGAATTACCATCTCCTCTGTGAGAGAGTATTATAGGTTGAATTGTGCCCCACCAAAAAATATGTTTAAGTACTAAACCCAAGTACCTACGTATGTGATCTTCTTTGGAAATAAGGTCTTTGAAGATGTAATCAATGTAAGATGAGATTGGCCTAGCGCACTGACTCACGCCTGCAATCCCAGCACTTTGGGAGGCTGAGGCAGGTGGATCATGAGGTCGAGATCGAGACCATCCTGGCCAACATGGTGAAACCCAATAGCTACTAAAAATACAAAAAATCAGCTGGGCGTGGTGGCATGCACCTGTAGTCCCAGCTACTCGGGAGGCTGAGGCAGGAGGATTGCTTGAACCCGGGAGGCAGAGGTTGCAATGAGCTGAGATCACGCCACTGCACTCTAGCCTGACGACAGAGCAAGACTCCATCTCAAAAAACAAAGAAAAAAACAATGTAAGATGAAATCATACTGGATTAGTGTGTACCCTAGTGCAATGACTTGTGTGCTTATAAGAAGAGACTCATTAGGACACAGAAACACACAAGTGGGCAAAAGACCATGTGAAGACAGAGGCAGAGATTGGTATGATACAGCTGCAAAGCCAGGAAAGAATGCCAACTGCCGGCACCCACCAGAAGCTAGGAAGAGGCAATGAAGGATTCTTTCCTAGAGTCTTCAGAAGAAAGCGTGGTGCTACCACACCTTGATTACAGAATACTAGCCTCAAGAACTATGAAATAGTAGTTATGAAATAATAAGGCACCCAGTATGTAGTACTTTATTATGGCAATCCTAAGAAACTAATGCAGGGTTGAAAAAGGCATGGATTGGAGAGAAGATATGTAAGTGTTCCTTCCCTTCCAACTCTCTCCCAACTGGGGAAAAGATGTTTTTGTAGAAGTTTTATTAAATCTATTGGTAGAAGCAGAAATGCAGGAGAAAAACAGAGAAGTTCTCACTCTTCAATATTTTATTTCTTCTTATCCCATTGGGTGAAATAGCCAAGCCTATGTTTGGGCATATATTTCCCTTGGGGAGACCAGCTGAGCATGTGGGCCAGCCTGCCCCACCTTCATGAGCCTGCTTATGTCTGTTCCCCTGTGTCTTCCTTACTCAGTGAACTGGGGAGTTTAGCACTGGACTCCAGTGATCGTTGAAATAGGTCAGAAAGAGATAGAAATGAGCTGATTCTACAGATATGGTACAACCTAAACCAAAAAATCGTTTTCTATTTCCTATTTCAAAATATACCCAGCCATTAACCTTAAAATACTCACCAGAGATTGGTTATGAAATAACATCCTCAGCCCAGCCTTGAAATGAACGTTTCACTTCCATTATTAAATCCCAGAAAGAAATTAAAGTCCAAAAGTAAAGTTTCTGTCCGTTTTTCAAATTTAAGTTTAAAGAAATTGTAACTCAATTTTGTTTCCTTTCTAATTCTGTTTTCACCTCAGTCTCAGCATCGGGATCTACCTGGTGCCTATGGCCAGGACTACCTTCTCCTGGAATGGCTTAGTTCCTCAGTCATTTTAAGAGTTGATTTAATTCAACATAGTCTCATGTGTCCTACTGGTGAGAGAACAACTCAGGAGGTTTTGGATCTGGGTTCCTCCAGGGAAGTCATTCTAGTTTGTTTCTTGTGATCTTGTCTCTTTTATTATTAGCAGTAGTTGTATTGTTAAAATTAATAATAATATTACCATTATTGTAATTCATATAACAGTTTACTTACTCTATGCTTAGGCACTAGTCTAAGACTTTTAGACATTTTATCTCATTTAATCTTTTCAACAATCTTGGGAGATCCAATTCTTACTATTTCTGTTTTATAGATGAGGAAATAATGGCATAGAGACTTAACTAATAACAACAATAGCTGAGGTCCAAATCCTGGCAATGTGGCTCCAGAGGTCACAGTCTTAACGATTACATGACATTGCTTTTACAAACCATGTTTGATTTGGGGGATATCCAGTTATAAATTTTGATCAAGACACAGATAAATTTGACCTCCTTTTCTGAGCAACATGTTTCAAAAACAGTTGGATGGGTGTATCTCATTAACTTATTTTTTTCTTTTCCAGCTTGACATCTAAGTTCTCAATGTTTTTCCTAATTGCCTGTGCTTCTTTTAGTTCCATCAACAAGACTTCCTTCATTTGTGCTTTGGAGTGTTGCCACTCTTCCTAGAACAACTAGTTTTCTTTCATATCAGACTTGTCTTTAACATTTTCCATGAGATGTACAAATACATATATATCTATGTAAAGTCATTATTTAAAGTATCTAAAGAAATAATTATCAGGTACAAAGTTCACTAATTTTTTTTTTTTTTTTTTTTTTTTTGAGATGGAGTCTCACTCTGTTGCCCAGGCTGGAGTGCAGTGGTGCGATATTGGCTCACTGCAACCTCTGCCTCCTGGGTTCAAGTGATTCTCCTGCCTCAGCCTCCCAAGTAGCTGGGATTACTGGCACCCACCATCATCTCCAGCTAATTTTTGTATTTTTGTAGAGACAGGGTTTCACCATTTTGGCCAGGCTGGTCTTGAACTCGTGACCTTAGGTGATCCACCTGCCTCAGCCTCCCAAAGTGCTGGGATTACAGGCGTGAGCCACTGTGCCCAGCTGAAAGTTCACTATTGTTAAGCAACATTACTTTGTGGTTTTTTAGATGCAGGTAGTTCAAGCAATTCTTTTTATTTCATATTCTTCATATGATGGATTTTTTAATAAAGTACCAAAAGCTTTTTCAGAGAACTTTATTTCTTTGAGGGAATCCCAAGTATGAAAGGTAGTCAATTGAAAATACAACAAATAACAACCTACATGGGTATATGCCATTTCTGAGATAAAGAATTTCTTTAATCCACTCTCTTATACAAATGTTTTTTAAAAGAAAAATCTATGTGCTTTATTATGACACCAACCATGGTCATTGCCCAAGTCCTTTAAAAACAAATCACAAGTTCTGGCAGTTGTCCATATTCTGTCTGATATTTCCTTATTCACCCAGTTCCAATAGTTTTTTTCTTAGTTGAAAGAGGATGAGTTAGGAAAAGTCTGATTTCGGAGTCAAGCTTCTACTTACACCTCCAGAGTTATTTTCAAAAAAACTTACACAATTCTAAATCATGCAAACAATTATATTTCATAGTATATATATTGTACAAATAGCAAGTAAGTCTATCCATTGTACAAGAAGTTAAAATGTTTTATGGCAGTCCTCTTCTGAAATTCCTTTAGTTGGCAGTTTAATAATCTTTTAAAAGGAGAAAATAATATAAACTCACAAAAAAGTTGTGGGTAGGTATTCAGATTATACAATCTATTTTTATCTAAGACCTACAGCAAAGCTGTACTTTCCCTTTTAAACGAAAACTATATTTCTCTTTCGCTAACCATTGAGTTGGGTTTTTCCATAGCAATTTTGCCCAGGAAAAAAAAAGAAGCAATTACGTTATGATGTAAAAACTAACTAGTATCATAAGCTTTTAGAATTTACTGACTACTAGAATTTGACTTTTATCTCCTTCAACTTCTAATTTAATAAACTTCAATTTGTATGCAGCTGTTCATCACAGTATAACAAATTACCCCAAAACTTAAGCGACTTTAAAACAATAGGCATTGATTATTCTCACAGTTTCTGTGGGTCAAAACATTTAGGAACACATTAGTTAGGCAATTCCGGCTTTGAGTCTGTCATGAGGTTGCAGTCAGGAAAGTGAGTGCCGGTCATCTGAAGGCTGGACTGGGCTGGAGTTTGCACTTCAGAGGTGGCTCACTCGCATGATTGCCATGTAGTTGCTGGATTTTGGCAGGAGGCCTCCCTTTCTCCCGATGTGAGCCTCTCCATGAGCTGCTTGAGTGTCCTCATGACATCGCAGATGGCTGACTCTCCCCAGGGCAAACAATACAAGAGAGAGGAACATGGCATCAGCAATGTCATCTATGACCTAGTCTCAGAAGTTGGATCCTACCACTTCTGCCACATTCTTATTAGAAGCTAGTCACTAATTCTAGATTATTTTCAAGAGAAGGGAAATTAGGCTCCAATCGTTGAATGGAAGGATGCCAAAAATATGTGGACATATTGTTAAACCACTAGAGTATTACTTACTTTATCCCTTACTTATTTTAAAGAAAATTTAACATAAACCTAAAATTCTAGTAATATGTAATTTATCTCATTCTCAAAATACTTCCCCAAACTTTTTCAACAAACTTAACAACCCTATATATCCTGAAAAATCGGTCTCATAATTCTATTACTTTTCAATGTAGAGGCCTATTTCTGTTTGTACCATGAATACAATAGTTGTTAAGCATGCGAATGTTTTGACATACTAGATTGTGAAATTCTTTACTAGGATTTGAGACCTGAGATTTGTTATTGCTGTTGTTGACCATTTACCTCTATAGCGTCAGAGTCTTCATTGTGTCTGTCACTTGGTCAGCACTCAATACATGTTGAATAAATACATGAAGCATCTATATTCCTTTGTTTTGTTCATTATTCCTGGATCTAGCATTTCCCATCATATTCATAAAAGAAAATAAGGGATTTTATGAAAATATTACAATGTGTGCCCTAGAAAGTTATGGAGATACATAATAATTTTTATATATGTGATAATTATACAAATATGAATATTAGTAAATTATGAAAATTAATAGAGATAAGATTATGGAGTAGAAGATACTGATATATGACATATCAATTTTTTTTGCCTCTCTCTTCCTCTTTCTCACTCTTTTATAAGATTTGAGAAGAGATATAAAAGAAGGTTTTAAAATAATGAAATTCACATACACAGTGGCTCATACCTGTAGTACCACCAATTTGGGAGGCCAAGGTGGGCAGATCACTTGAGCTTGGGCATTTGAGACCAGCCTAAGCAAAATGGTGAAACCTCGTCTCCACAAAAATTACAAAATTTTACTGGGGGTGGTGGCGGGCACCTGTAGTCCCAGCTACTCAGGAGGCTAAGGTGGGAGGATTGCTTGAGCCCAGTGGGTGGAAGTTGCAGTGGGCCAAGATCATGCCACTGCACTTCAGCCTGGGTGACAGAGCAAGACTCCAACTAAAAAAGAAAACAAAAAAGAAAAGAAAATGCAATAATGCTGAAAAATAGGGAGTAAATGTCATCAACACAGTACAGCATACAAAGGAATTTGAAAGTTTATAAACAGAAACAGAAGAAAACTGGATAGTAGAAGAGTGGAGGGGAATTACCCAGTGAAATGCAGCAGACTGCTGGGCCACATAAAGGCCCTTGGAATTAATGACAATGAATGTAAAGTGAGAAAAATCAGAATAATTTTTCTCCAGCTACATTTAGCTGCTTGGGGACAGGCATGGAATAGAGAGTCCAGTTTGAACCATTTTGGGGGTTCTGCCAGAAGGAGCTAGAAAAAAAGCAAGGCAGGGAAGTAAACAGTAGATGCAGAGAGGAGATGATGAGTCTAATAGGCCATGAAATCTAAAGTGGGTAATAAGAAGTGAGGACATGATGGAAATGATAAACAATCAAACTGTGGTGGGATCATTGGAGCGCAGGTCCACTGAGGTTAAAGGATTGTTGGTGGCAATTTTAGGTGGAAAGATGGTGGCGATGGTGATTTCAGCTGGAAAGACGGGAGAATGTAATATCTGAGAATATGATTATGGGAGGGTTGGTCATGGCAATGTCTAAGACCATAGAGGTGGGAAGTTGGCATGAGGTGGAGGACAAGATCATTGAAGGAGAAATAAAATAACTGAGAGGCCAGATTTCTCGTAAGTATACGGTAAGACAGACTCTAAGAAAACCATCTATACCTAGAATTCTCTATTCATCTAAATAATTAATCAGATATGAGCAAAAATCAAAGATTTGTTAGCATGCAAGAACTTAGAGAACAAACTACCCATATACCATAAATAAAAGTAGACTAGGCTAGACTACAGAAAAATAAAATATATAACCCCAAACAAAACAAAGTGTTGTCCCCAAAATGCCAGCACCTGAGTATGACTCAAAAGAAGTAAAGCAAGCTAGAAAAATATTAAAAGAAAATTACTATATTCAGGCACTTGTGAAATTTTCCTTCAAGTGGCAAAGTTTAAATGATATGATATCACAGTTTCTCTTTTTTTTGACATCAATCACATGACACCATGAATTCTACAGTGGATTAATCCTTCCATGCTTTGTACATAAGTTGATTATACAAATTGAAGTCAAATACTCAATACTTAAAATTTGAGAATATGAAAAATAGTTTCAGCAAAAATGTAAGAATTATAATTATTGACAGTGTAAAACAGTTATATAGCTAAAAGACACCCAAGAAGAGAGATGGAAAGAAGTCCAAAGCAAGCGCATTAATTTCTTCATCTTTCAGGGTAGAAGATAGCAGCTCTTTCAATATAAATAGGGAGTTCAAATGTATCATTCAAGGAGAACTAATATGAGGCTATAAACAATAATTTGGAAAGTAGAAGTGCAAGTAAACTAAATTCCTCATACTTCATAGCAGGTAAATGCAGCAACAAAGCAAGGTAAAAGATTACCATATTTAGTTATAACCATAACCACAAAAAGAGCAAAAACAAACCGGTGAGAGTAGATGCCTTTGGGAAATGAAACCGAGCATGGGGCTTAAGAAGAATGATTAGTATATATTTTCTGCTCTTTCAATTCCTTAAATTAAAAAAAAGAAAACTTTGAAAAATATGTTTTTTCCATCCTTTTGAAAAGTGAACTCTAAAGAATCTGGAGAGTGGGGGAGTATTTGGGGTTGGAAGAAAGCCACATGATTAATCTCAAACGTACTTCCTTGTGTGTCCTTTTAGGACATACACAATTGTAAGTTTACTTAGATTTATATGGACTTAAATAATTTTATCCTACTGTGGCAATAATGAATAAATATCACTGTTTGTTTGTTTGTTTGTTTTCTTTTGAGGCAGAGACTCAGTTGGTCGCCCAGGCTGGAGTGCAGTGGCATGATCTCTGCTCACTGCAACCTCTGCCCCCCGGGTTGAAGTGATTTTCCCTCCTTAGCCTCCTGAGTAGCTGGGACTACAGGCATGTGCCACCATACCAGGCTAATTTTTCTATTTTTAGTAGAAACAGGGTTCACCATGTTCACCAGGCTGGTCTCAAATTCCTGACCTCATGTGATCTGCCTGCCTTGGCCTCCCAAAGTGCTGGGATTATAGGTGTGAGGCACCATGCCCTGCCTAAATATAACTAACCTTTAACTTTAAAAATTACCTGCTAATCTCACTTTTTCTTCTCTTTTTTATCATTATTGGTAATGTCAAAATGTCCTTTTCCAAAAATAAGTAAGAGGAGAAAGTCAGAAACTCAGAGATCAAATCGAAGTTTGAAAAAAGAATATCTGAGAGTTCATCATACAGAATAAAAACAAGATGAGACATAAACAACATCTGTTGCCATAATGATAAAGCTTGTATTTTAAAGTAATTTTGCTATCAATATGGTTTTTTACATATCTCAGTGGGACATTCATAAACAGATTTATCAAATACTGTCAAATAAGTTTTGTATATTAGATGATTCTTGACATTGCCTTTGGTAATAAATTATGAATAATTACATAAATGTAACAAATTAATTATAACTAACAATTGTGCAAATAAATGATTACTGATGCAATTAATTGTTCAAATGAAAGAGTACTGATATGTTCAATTATAAATATGTTGACAAAATATATTAGTTCTAGTGGGTCACAGTTCTGATTTGGAGCACTCTATTCTGCTCATTTGAATTAAGACTAATTAGGGAAAAAATAAGAAACAAATTTTCCTTTATTCTTCATTCTGTACCTGATCATTTCTATCCCTCTCTCTTTTTGTTAATTCTTTTAACTGTATTATCAGTTCAAGATCAGGGAGGTGTCCTTTAGAGTAAAATAACAAACATGAAGAAGCTTTGACATAGTTGAACTAGAGATCTTTTTTCCTATTTATTTGTTCATTCCCTTTCTTATACATGTGAAAGCTTTTTTTCAAGATCCTTTTTGTTTGCTAAGATAACTTTCCTTCTCACCAAAATGAGATGATTCTTCTTAAAAAGCATGCTTTTTTAAAAAGAGGAGTGGTTTTACATGTCTAAGTATATATTTCCATAATTTGTTTTATATTACAACTTTGGCCTTTTATTTTCTATTTTTAAAGTAAAAGTATTCGTTTCCTTAAAGAAACCTTAGTTCTTAATACTCTGGCCATTTTTTTCAAGTTTCACTTATCCATTTTTTCCTTATAAATCCAAAGAGAATGATTAGCTGCTTCCCAATGTTTATCTCCATGTGGAAAATTACAAAATCATAGGTTGAAATCAACTCAGGATATGGAGTTGTGATCATGTCATCAGATGTTAGCTTTAGGTAAGCTGTATTGAAAGAGACAATTAATGTGTTAAATTGTTGTCCTAAAGTAAATTAATGTAAATATCAATGAGTTTTTTTAAAATACAATTTTGTATTTTTTAATGAGTGAGAAGTTTCTAATACTTCAAATTTTATCTCAATATTAATGTTTGCTTGTTTGCCTTTATTGACACAAAATTTAATCAATTTACCTTAAATTTTATAGGCGATGTAGGGGAGATTAATATAAAGTAAAATTTTCAATTTGGAAGTAAAAGTGTGATGCACAGTAAAAATGGCAATTTGTTTTGAAATAAAATGGATAGTCGTCAAGGATTTTAAAGCAAGTATCTTAAGCCAATTGGCAGACAGTTTTTAATTTTGCAAAGAAAAGCTTGACCTTTTCCTTGGGTGAAATTTAAGAAATAAAGTAAAAGGGATTGGAATTAAGAAGAATTAATTAATTACTCCAAGGAAGCTTCATTCTTATTTCCCTTTAAACTGCCAATGAAACACAGAAAAGCAGAGGAAAACTCACAACAGTGAAACCTAAGACTCTTGGACTACTTTGTGCCCTAATCTTGAAGTAAATTCTGCCAGTCATAAGGATGGTAGCAAATGATTAGGAGAAGATAATTCAAGGTTTGCCACACATATAAGTTTCATTTTGTTAAAAGAGATGGAGAACTTAAAAAAAAAAAAAGAAAAAAAGGCTAAAAGGAGCTTTTATAACTGCCCCTCTGTGCATAAAATCAGCAGCCAAACCAACTTCACAGTCCTACTCTATGACATGGCAGAGAACAGCCACCCAAACCTTTCCATATTTGTTTCCAACATGTTCACAAAGACTCCCAATATGTAGGGGCAACTGGTGGTAGCACTTTGACTTAAATAATGTACTGTTAGGACTGGGTACAGGGGCTCACATCTGTAATCTCAGCATTTTGGGAGGCCAAAGTGTGAGGATTGTCTGAGTCTAGTAGTTTAAGATGAGTCTGGGCAACATGGCAAGACCTCTTCTCTATAAAAGTAAAATACAATGAAATAAAATAAAATAAAGTAGTGTTAACAAAAGTAAAAAATTATGGTTACAGATGGGGGAAAAAGCCTGGAAATAAAAATTCTTCCTGGGTCCCACTAGTTTAAAATAGCAGAGAACCAGTGGGTTTAGGGAAGAAAACTATCTCACAAAACAATAGAAACATTGGGTGAACATCAACAAAACCCTAGAAATGAGGTTGATTTGAGCATAACAGTCTGCATTTCTGTTAGAAATTTCAAAAGTTTACCAGGAGTAGGAACTCAGCCATTGATTCTTTAGTCTGTTAACAGACACTGAGACTTAGGACTGAATCTTTTGTATGGGAATTTGTAACACACACAGAAAATGTTGGACCTCTAGGAAGAACACTTTGCTAATAAGAGAGTAGTAACTATTAGGTTGGTGCAAAAGTAATTGTAGTTTTTGCCACTAAAAGTAATGAAATGATTAGAAGGAATATATTTCTAATAATACAAGATCCTGAGGAAAGTTTTAATAAGTTAGTATTATCATCAAAAGAGTCATGACTTCTATGAAGAGAAAGTCACAGAAAAATAATAGAGAAGCCAAAAGGTGATGCTATGCAATGAAAGAGTAATAAAATAGAAGAAAAGAGGAGAGTAAACACAACATAATGAAAAGGAAAATGCTAAGATTAGAAAGTTTCTGCAAGGAAACTCAAAATATAATGATTAACTTAAATTCTGCACTAACAGCCAGAAACAGCAAAAGTTATATTGTACAAAATGTGATCAGTCTTGTAGAACAGTGTTTCCCCCACAGGCTAGTGTGCATGGAAATCACCCAAGGTTCTTATTAAAATACAGATTCCAATGCACTAGGTCTGTCTGGGCCCAAGATTGTGCATTTCTAATAAGCTCTCACAACTACTGGTCTAAGCACTATGTATTGTGTAACAAAGCTGTAAAGAATAAACTTGCAAAGTAACAGACATAAAATAATTAAAGAGAAGATGATAGCAATGAATGGCAATGAGGATGTGGATGTTTGTGTTTCCAAAGAGATCAGAAAAGATGGAACAGTAGCAGTAATTAAATGTACAGTTAAAGAAAAATTTCCTGAGATTGACAGAGAGCTGAGAATGCAGAAAAAAAAAAGGTATCACCATTTTCTGTGCCAAATTCAGTGAAGGGATTACAAATCTATAAACCCAGAACAAGACAGAATGATCTTTGCTTGTGCAATCTTTAATAAATAAGACATTGATATTGGTTTAATAAAAATAGCTATGCCTCAAATTTAGTAAGATGACCATAACTTCTAATCTTGTGGCTTTAGGCAGTCTACTCCACTGGCAGTAAGGTTTGTTATTGCCTTTGTTTCAAAGCTAAACTATAAACTAAGTTCCTCCCAAAGTTAGTTTGGCCCACACCCAGGAATGAACAAGGACAGTTTGGAGGTTAAAAGCAAGATGAAGTTAGTTAGGTCAAATCTTTACTCTTTCAGTTATAATTTTGCAATATCAGTTCCGTAACTTAAATGATGATTTTCACAGTTTTCATAAATAACCTAGGTAAGCAAATAAAATAAAATAATTAGGTAAATGTAATAGGATAAATTCTTGTAGACAAATTCATCATAAGTTAGAATCTAAAATTATATTAAATTAAATAATAGATATTTCATTATTTGGGTATTTTCCAATAAAATATATTTGTAGGAAAACATTCTTTCTAAAAAAAAAAAGTGTATCCTTTCTAAAAAGGTGAACAATTTTTTGTCTAATTCAAAGCTCATTTAAAGGTCATGTATAGGACAAAGTAAAAGGAACCAGGAAACAGAAGAGATGTAAAGAAAGTTATAAAAATAAAAAGGGTTTTTCAGGTTTTTTGGGGGGAAAGAAAGCTTAAAGAGAAACAGTTTCACATGAGAAAGAATCTCTTATGGTCCATTTAGTCCTAGAGTAACATGACTGGTTGTTTAAGGAGGAGGGATGTTCAGGACAAACCAGAGAGTCCAAGAATGTCATGAACGATCTGTGTAAGTTAAAAAAAAGAGGATTTTTTTTTTTTAAATAAACTTTTATATCGTCAAATAGTCACATTATTATTAAGTTTTGGGTTGCTTAGAAAAAACCCTAAGATTTAAATACTTTTTAAAATTAAGATTATTACATTCAAGTATCTCTCTGTATGCACTTTTAAAGTACTTGTGACATTGAATTACAGGGCTTTGACTCCTGAGTCTAAAAAGGACACCAAGTCCTGCTAAATTTTAAACACTAACAGCAATTGAAACCCCATCATCAGGCCCACTAGAAGATGCCAATCAAAATAAACTGCATTCCTGAAACACAGGGCCAGAAATTAAAGCTATTCAAGTCCTTAAGGCCCAGGGACTATTGAGGAAGAGGTGGGCATGTGAGATTGTAAGGGTCAATTTTGAGACATAACATAATTTCACTTTCTCTATAAATTAATCATTAATATCTAAGGCACACTGATGCAAGGCCAGCATATGGGCCTGTTTCAGATTAACAAGGTTTTCTTGAAGCATTTAGTCAACTCGTACATAAAGGTTATAAAGGTTAAGAAAGGCTTATGGAAGTTATATCTCATGGTCAAGATTAAAATTTTATAGATGATTGTTTATAAAATTTTGAAAAACAGATTTAATCAGCTTCATACTGTTTTCATTAGGGCTTATTGTTAGAAAATTAAGTCTCCTCTCTCAAAGAATGAGGGTTTTTGCTGTTGTTTTTTTTTTTAATCCTTGAGGTATCACTTTTGTCAAACGAGTGACTTATTTTACAATGACCTGTGATATCAAGTGTTTTACAGCTTTGATATTTGACAAGCTTTCCAAAATCAAATGATAAATTATGGCTTTTTCTGATCTAACTAATGCTTTAAAATATTGGGTTCCTTAACATCCAAAAATAACATAATTTGGCTTACTTGGTATAAAAATTATACAGGAAACACTGTCAAATATGAAATGGTGTTTATTTTTCTTTAGGCTGGATTTGTATGAATATATCATTGCTATGTCTTCCAAAATCATGGGAAACGCCTATAATTCTAATATGACTTAGTGTACATTATCAGTAATAACTATAATTGTTACGTTAAATTGTTGTGTGCCACAGAAGTAACAAATTTCCTTGTCAATTGTGTCTTTGACTATGGCTGCTCTGAAACATTTTGTCATCCACAGACAATTGTTGTCTTGCTTTGGTCCTCAGAAGGTAGTTTTGTAATCATCTATAGAACTCTAACAGGTGTCCTTAAAAGTAGGTTTCTGATAACTCTGGAGATTGTGACATTACAAAAGAGGAAAAAACTTTCAAGACTCTCATGGAGAGCTGAAATGTTCATGAATATCAAGCAGAAGAGGAGTAAAATGTGTGAACCGAATTAATAGAAGACAAAGTAATGTTCTTAACTTTTTGGCTGAAACATTGCTGATTCTTTGTTTTGTTTCTCAGAGTCAAGAAAATTTTTAAGCTATTTACAGCTTTTAACAATTGAGTATGTTCCTACGAACAAAATTTGGAGCATGTTTGCTTCTCCCTACTGATTTCTCCAGAATTTGGAAACTATTTTTGAGTATTCTTAACTTACGACAATACAATTATCTGCATAAGTGCAATAAAAATCCGTTGGTTGGGTGTGGAGGCTTACACTAGTAATCCTGGTCCTTTGGAAGGCTGAGGTGGGAGGGTCATTTGAGCTCAGGAGTTTGAGAACAGTCTGGGCAACATAATGAGATCTCATCTCTTAAAAAAAAAATCTGTTTTTATTTGTAACAGGACACAATTAGAGAAACTGGTTATTTTACCAAGGCTTTGATTGGAATGATGTGCTTTTCTTTAAGGAATCAAGCTTGATTTACAGAAACAATAAAAGCCCCTTGGAAAAATTGGCCTCATACCTTTGTCTACATAGGCTCTGATCTGTGGTAGGAATGTCACTTTCTGACAGGCTCAGGAGCCCCAGGTTTATCTTGGAAACTCAAGAGGAGAAGATCACCCAACTTATAGGTATTTAATGACACAAATTCATGGCTGGGCTTGGCTTTAAAAAAAAGTCTTATTTGAGATTCCTTCTATGGAATACAGTTCCATCAAAACCAATGTAAAAGCTTATGCAAAAAAAATAATTATTCTTGCTGCACTGTATACAAATAATCAGGCCAAATATAATAAAACAAACCAGTTCTACCAGGATTTGTCTTTAGTAAAAATGAGAAACTGGAGAGAGAAAAACTACATTTCAAAAACTATAGTATACCTGTTGTTAGATTCTAGTCTCACCTAATGTTTTTCAATTTTTATTATTTTCTAGTTTGAACCAAATTCTAATTTTTCTTAGCTACAAGTCCTCAAAATAAGGTTTTCAATTTTCTGCTCTTTTCCTCCATTTTTCCTAATTTGGAGTCACTGAGAACTAAACTGCTTTTGTAAAGCCCTGTGAACTGAAGCTAGACAAGTTAAACTTCACAAGAAAATAACAGTAACGTATTTACATACGTAAGCCACTTTCATACCTGCCTACTGATGGCTTCAGAGTAATGTGGCCTATATCAATTTTCTAGGATTATTCTTTTGTTTGCTGCTGTTTTTCTCCCTTCCTCTGCCTATTTTCTCTTCATAGGACATGAGACTTCCCAACCTTACAGAAATGAGCTTTCCTAATAACTCAGGATGTACCTGTGTAGGAGTAAACCATTACAGCCATGAGAGATCAGATGAAACCTGGGTCCAGAGACTCATTTTCTTCTAAAATACTTTCTCCAAAGGATTTAAATAGAGAAAAGGGGAGAAATGTGACAGGAAAATATCTTGGGTCTCCAAAATCTCTAAGCTAAAGGGAAAATTCAATCTGGGAACTGCTTAGGGCAAACCTGCTTCCCATTCTATTCAAAGTCATTCTTCTGCTTACTGAGATAAATGCATATCTGATTGCCTCCTTTGGAAAGGCTAATCAGAAACTCAAAAGAATGCAACTGGCCAGCACGGTGGCTCACGCCTGTAATCCCAGCACTTTGGGAGGCCAAGGCGGGCAGATCACCAGGTCAGGAGATCGAGACCATCCTGGCTAACACAGTGAAACCCCATCTCTACTAAAAATACAAAAAATTAGCTGGGTGTGATGGCGGGCGCATGTAGTCCCAGCTACTTAGGAGGCTGAGGTAGGAGAATGGCGTGAACCCGGGAGACGGAGCCTGCAGTGAGCAGAGATCCCGCCACTGTACTCCAGCCTGGGCGACAATGCGAGACTCCGTCTCAAACAACAACAAAAAAAATGCAACTGTTTTTCTCTGACCTACTTGTGACCTAGAAGTCCCCTCCCCTCTTTGAGTTATCCCACATTTGCTTCAAGTTATCTCACTTTTCTAGACCAAACCAATGTTCATTTTACATATGTTGATTGATGTCTCATGTCTTTCTAAAGTGTATAAAAGCAAGCTGTGCATTCTGACCACCTTGGGCACATGTTGTCTGGACCTCCTGGGGCTCTGTCACGGGTGTGTCCTCAACCTTGGCAAAATAAACTTTCTAAATTGACTGAGACCTGTCTCAAATGTTTGGGATTCACAATACATAGAACAAAATTGGAAGGATATGTTCCTGCTCCCTGATGTGGAATTCTGCGAGATTATTTATTTATTTATTTATTTATTTATTTAGAAGACACTGGGGTCATACTATGTCTGCCAGTCTGGTCTTGTACTCCTGGCCTCCAGATATCCTCCTGCCTTGGCCACCCAAAATGCTGGGATTACATGCATGGGCTACTGCAACCAGTCCAGGAGATTGTTCATTTTCTTTTCTTCCTGTTTTTTTTTCCCTAAATTTTCTACAGTAAAGGTAAAATGGATCTATTTTTAAAAGTCTAAAAAATAGAAGTCACTAGTAGTGCCTATCACTTGGCACATAAAGATGTCCACTGTCTTATTTCATATTTTACAACAAAAATCTAAAGAGTTTTCAGAATTAAATAGACTCTAATGATGCTCAGGATACCTTAATAACTACAGGGCAACCAGGGACGCCATTGCTATAACTTGATCTCTCCTGTTAGAGTAAATTATTTTGTTGTCCCGTTCCTGGTAACATTATAAAACTTCCAAAACCTTTTAAAAAGAATAAATAAATTATATTGGATTTGGTTTTATTTTCTGATCTTTAAATTTTTTTCCAAATCAAAATTCACTTCAATAAAATTAAGGATAGAAAATATTCTGAATTCTATTATTTATGTAAATGCCACGACTAGTATAGCTATTTTACTTAGCAACAGATTTTTAAAGCACAAAAAATGAAGAAAAATCGATGCTGGAACTGATGTATTTTTTTATGTACAAGTAATGATAGGAACCTTTTTTTCTAGTGACAAGAAAAGGGACACATATCTTTTTTTCTGAAGAGGAAAATCGTGTTTTAGAAATTTTTAAAATATTTTTTCCTAAATGTACTTTAATTTTGCTTTCTGTGGACATTTCGTAAATCTAACTGGATATTTGGAACCACAAATTATATGTATTTTCCCACAGATATCCAATCTGCAATTTCAACATTCTGTCAAAAAGTTTAGTAAACTTAATGGAACATAATTTATATTCATTCTCATATCAAATTCTCAACTGACATTTTAGAAAACAACAATAACAAAAACAAAGGAAAAGAAAGTAAAAGAAGACCAAAAAAACCCTCTCATCTCTTCTGGTATTTTAGATATTAGAAATAAACATATTGCATTTGAGTTACTTTTTAAGTCCAGAAAAGTCCTTTAGGCATTTTCCAAAATGGAAACAAAACAGTTTATCTCATCTGTATTACATTTCAGATCACCTGTGAACAATTGCTTTTTGGAAACTATAAACTCGAGTTATTTAGCTGATAGCTGCCTTCCTAAAATATTTCTCACTGTTTCTCAGTATGTGGTAGATTTTTCAAAATGGCAGGAACACGGTCCCCTCAATATCTTTAGATACTTGTTATCTTCCTAAATTTATCCTTCACTCCATAGCCTTTTCCATTTGAATTTGAAGTGCCCTTTTATTCTGATGCTGGGGTCTGCCAGCATTCTGGCAATGGGAGATTAGGTGATGGGATATGGCAGATCTTGAAAAGCACCCATGTGAGTGTGCATGCCTGTGCTTGCCCTCTTCCTCTGCCATGAGAACATGCACCAGCTAGCCTGCTAGAAGACAAGAGACATGGAAAGCACAGCTGAGCTTCCCTAGTTGCCACAACGGTGTTACTAAATCAGATGATAGTCAGCTCACTTCTAGACATGACAGCAAGTCCAAAAGAGATCAGCAAAGCCACAAAACTGGCCACCCAAAACACACAAGGAAAAAGCATATATTATTGTGTGCCAATAAGGTTTTGTGGTTGCTGGCTACACGTTATTATTGTGGCAATATAGAGCTGATTCAGCTGATACATCAGCATTGTGTTGGCACTGTTTTATAATAAAGTGAATTGAAGAGCTTTGGAACATCCTGTGGAGAAAGCAATGAAGAGAGTGTCAGAAGTGATTATGAAAAGAATAATGAGCAAGAAGAGGAACTTCTTGAGTAAGAAGTGGAACTGAGAGGTGCTCATCATGACATTTAAATATTTCCTGAGAATTCTCAGAAATATTAGGGGTGAGGAGAGAGCTACTTTTCCTATAGCCAAATGTAGCTTGGTGACACAAAATATTGTATTTGGTTACTTAAAAGAAGAGGGGGAGGTAAAACCTGAGAAGGCCAGAGCACCTGGGACCTTGTTTTACTAAAGTTTATCATGGTGAGTTTCTTGAATCCTTAATGAAACAAGGGAGGGAACAAAGAATAGAAAGTAAAGAATGTGCTTCTTTTTCCCATAATTAATAAGCCACCAAGGAGCAGAGACAATATATTATTTATTTATTTTATCTCCCACAGTATCTAATACTGTGATTTATGCATAAATTAGCACTTAGAATGTGGTTTGTTGAATTCAATTGGACAATTATGAAATAATTACATTGTAATTCCCTTGAGTTCTACATTAGAATTCTCATCCAAGATTTTTCTGAAAGCCACATTCAAGTGTTCAAAATTGACACAGAA
The DNA here is from genome assembly GCF_047675955.1 of Chlorocebus sabaeus. Taxonomy (NCBI): domain Eukaryota; kingdom Metazoa; phylum Chordata; class Mammalia; order Primates; family Cercopithecidae; genus Chlorocebus; species Chlorocebus sabaeus. The sequence goes on along the minus strand of NC_132914.1, from coordinate 37,564,348 downwards.
GCCCGTGTTTATTTGCATATAGTTCAATTTTAAAATCTTACCAACCTAATCTAATTTCACATAATTACAAATTTAGTTTCAGTGGCCCTGGTTCCCCATGACAAAAGAAGAAAAGAGTACGTGCAAGAAGTAAGTTGAAGATAAGGAGTGAGGAGAAGGAAGGTTAGTGGTAAGGCCACCAGTGATTGTAACAGCAAAGGGACAAGAAAAAAGACTGGAACTTTATTTAGAGCATAAAGCTGATGCCTGGCTTGCCCTCTTGCTCAGATGGGACCTCAGGTAAGTCACTTAATGTCTCTAAGATTCCTTTCCTTTAATTACTTCAATTTTCTGTAAAATGAAGTGAATAAATATGCCCTATTTACTTCATTGATCATCATGAGAATGAGCGGATATGGGATATGTGAAAACCATACAGACATCACACAATGTGATAAACCATCATCCTAACACATAAACCTAATCGTTATTGTGACTCAAGATTAGGGAACACAATGTTCTACATAGCATCGTGCTGATCTAACTCTAGCTTGTGATGTTAACTAACCTTTTCTAAATCCTGAGTGCATAATACCACCCCTTCTAAAAGAAATGTCCACTTGCCGTTTGGCCGAGCTATAAACAGACGCACCAAGAAACTTCCTCAGGGAGGCTGTCGTCTTGGCATTCGATCCATGATTCGGAGATTTGGACTGGCTAAATTGTAAAGACAACTTTAAATAACTTGCAGTTGTCTTATTTCTTAGACTATGCACATTTTCTCTCTTTAAGTTAATGTTAAAATGATATATGTAATAAATTGCATATTTGAGTAAATGACATATGCAATAAATTACAACATATGCAATAAAATCAATTAGGTAGCCTTTTCTGAAATTCAGTAAACCCACCAGGAAGGGTCAGAGATAAATCCTTGATATCTAGCAAAAATGAATAAAAATAAGATTTTCAACAGAATCAGTGGATTTTATAAAAGATAGAACTTACAATAGGAAAGAAACACTAAGGGTACATGATCATCTGTGAAGCATAATGCAATGAGAACAATACTGGACTTGAACTAAAAGTTTTGTGTTCATAGCCCAGATTTACTCCCAACTATAATATGATGTTGAGCAAATTACTGAGTGTCACTTAAGCCTACATTTTTGCATTTATCTAAAGAGAATAGTACCACCTACCTTACAGCTTTACTGAAAAAGATTCAACTGGGCCAGGCTAATTAAATAATAATAAAGTATACCATACTCTTAGTTTCCTTTTTTAAAAAATCTTTCCTGAATTTTGGTTAGAGTAAGTCCTGATTCAAAGGACAGATGTGTGTGTCTTCCTTCCTTGAAACTAAGGCTGTTTCTGGTGAGCTTTTGCTCATCCAACTCTAATAGAAACTCCATATTCTTGCTATAAATAAAGGCCTTTGTAATTTGTGACATTTACTTCTTACCTAAATATTCTGCAACTCCAGATCTCAGACTCTGGCTCTGTCACATGGAAAAAGTCTTCTGCGTGCTCAGTGCGTCAGCATACTCTACCACCCTTTCTGTATCACCTCGTATGGTAGGAGCTTACATAATTGTAAAGTGGTTGCATAGCAACCAAATTATCAAACATCTCCATCCCACTTCTGTCTTAAACCCCCAAACAACTAGTGGAGCATTTTCAGTTAACAACAGTCTTTAACCAGAGGAGAGAAAATTCCAGGTTGCTGATTCAGTTATTTCTTTTTATTTACCTCTATTTTTATATTCACCCGGCTTGTGTGAAAAACAAAAACTGAAGTGCTCACAGATGAGGCAGTGATTAGCATCTAAACACACCATACGCCAAGGGATAGATGTTGTTGTTGCAGCTATCCAAAGTTAGCCAGATTATCACTGAAAAATAGCTTCCCCCAGAACATAAGCAAGCCACGGCCGACTGCTCCTTTTTGGCTGGTGGAGTGAAACAGACTTTACAGTACACTGGATCAGCTAAACTGTGAATTACAGGTGAGCCAAAGCCGTTCTGTCAGTCATTCAAGGAAAAATGACTTCACTCAGCTAGAGGACACTCCCTTGACAAAAAAAAGAAGAAAAAAAAAAAAAAAGGAAAAAGGACTTGAGAAATCATTGAATCAAGATTTTCCTTGCCTTCCTTGTTTAGTTCCACTGATTTGCCTAAAGTCATAAAAACAGTAACTAGTTGCAAAGATGGAATAAAGAAAAATCTTCCTGCTTAAATTAAAGATTCCTCCAAGGAGGCAGCATGATACTGTTTTAAGAGCACAGGGCATGAAGCATAACCACCTTGGTTTACATTCTAGTTCTCAATTACAAGCTACCACCAGGTTAACTTATAGGGGTTTCAGTTTCCACAATGCTACCTTACAGGATCATTTGGAAAGCTACATAAGACAATCCACATGATATTCATGTTACTGCACCTTGTACAAGTTATGTTAGCAATTATTTTATTATTATTATTCGGTGGTCTAGGAAATCCAAATTTGTCTGGTCCAGAAACAAAAATAGTTGTCCTATGTCTTCAGAAGAATGGAGCGTCCTACATTCAATGTAATTGTAAAGTCAAATAAGCTTTAAAAATTTAAAACTATATCTAAATCACTGACTATTTGGTTTCTTTAAAATTCTCTCCCCCCGGTTCTTGCATGACTATTCTAAGTGATCAACTAATTTGACCAGCTCAAAACAGTAACCACATTTAATGTGGAATTAAGAAATAAGAGTTTGTATTTCTACCAGAAACTCTCATTTGACCCTTTAAACCAGATTCTAGTTTTGTTTGTTTGTTTGTTTGTTTTGGTGGGAGGAAAGAGGAAGAAAATGAACAAAACAAAAATATATGCAGTATAAGAAACCTGGCCTAATTTGAGCCTTGAGCCATGACGTAAACATTCTTTTAAAGAGAAGCTTCAATGATTAATTACCACAGTTTTTTTCCCCCCTCTAGGAAATTAACAATCAACTAGATGTAACACATAGGAGAGTTTATTTTTGGCTAGTCTAGTAATTATAGCCAGAACAGAGCAGGGCAGGTAGATAGGAAATATTTTAGAAACTATTTTATCAAAGCATCAGGATTTTCAAAATGAACAAGGCAGGGGTTCCCTCCCACACTTAAAATAACAGTGAAAAACATGGCTGCGGTTAGATCCTTTAAGAAAAAGAATCAGTTTGATTCTGACTCTTGGGCCTGGCCAAGCTTATCTTCTATAATAGTATAATGCTCTCTTCTATAATAGTCTTCTCTTTGTCTAGTGAGGAGGAAGACTCATTCTTTCTCCAACTTCAAAGAATCAATCAGTATGGACATAAATATTCAAGAGATCTCAAGTTGTCCTTTTGCCTACCTCTGTGATACCAGGAATATTTTCTCAGATGACTTCCAAGTGTTGTTTTGCCATGTCTGTAAAAACAGACTATCAGAAGTGTCTGGATCAAGCAATGGGAGCACTTAAATAGAGCTTTCAGACCTTTCATCTTTCTTCTGGAATAATTTCTCTGACTCTCATGGATACAGTGCACACTAGCAGATGCTAGTGTTTTGGTATTATTTGTGACCTTCTATAAAAGTTGCTACTAGAATGGACATGGCGGCTCATACCTGTAGCCCCAACTACTCTAAATGGCTATGGTATTCTCAGGCCAAACTCATTACAGTGTAATAATCTGCTATTCCAAAAATATTTATTTTATTTTCTTGATAGCGCAGTGGACCCTGAAAGACACTGTAAGGTCTTTTTGTTTGATTAATTTCTTGTTCACTTTGTTTTCAAACATCATCAATGTAGAAGAGGAAGATGATATTAACAAAGACCATGTAGTGCTTAAAGTATGTGAAGCTGGTTAAAATATTCCCAGTTGATACTTTTTTCCCTGGCCATATGAAGAAATTTACAGGCCAGTCATGGTGGCTCACATCTGTAATCCCAGCATTTCGGGAGGCCAAGGCAGGAGGATACCTTGAGCCCAGGAGTTCGAAACTAGCCTGGGCAAAATAGAGAGACCCCATCTGTACAAAAATAAAAATTAAAAGGAAATTTACAATTTTTGGCTAAGGGGATATAGTATCAGGTGAGAGAACTTTAAAGCAAACTTCATCCAGGCAGTGCCACCACCCTCTGCCGCCACCCACCTTCATTAGTACTGGATCAGGAAGCACTTTATACTCTTTATACTCAATTATTTTTGCTTTTCAGTGCTGTGATCTTGTATAAAAGTTGCTGCCAGGCTGGGCATGGTGGCTCATGTCTGTAGTCTCAACTACTCAGGAGGCTGAGATGAAAGGATCATCGCTTGAGCCTGTGAGGTGGAGGCTGCAGTGAGCTGAGATGGTGCCACTGCACTCCAGCCTGAGCAACAGAGGGAGACCTTGTCTTAAATAAATAAATAAATTGGCCGGGCGCGGTGGCTCAAGCCTGTAATCCCAGCACTTTGGGAGGCCGAGACGGGTGGATCACGAGGTCAGGAGATCGAGACCATCCTGGCTAACACGGTGAAACCCCGTCTCTACTAAAAAATACAAAAAACTAGCCAGGCGAGTTGGCGGGCGCCTGTAGTCCCAGCTACGTGGGAGGCTGAGGCAGGAGAATGGCGTAAACCCGGGAGGCAGTGAGCTGAGATCCGGCCACTGCACTCCAGCCTGGGTGACAGAGCGAGACTCCATCTCAAATAAATAAATAAATAAATAAATAAATAGAGATGCTACTATGTTCAACTGCAAATGTTAGATGAACAGTCATTTAAATGAGAATTGAAGCCTATGGTAAGAAAGACATGAATTTTTGTGATGAATTTAGTAAAAAAGGTGGTTGGTGGAATTTGACTCACAAAACAATGGTGAGTCAGTTAGGAAGTTGAGCAATGTGGACAAATGAGGAAGAAAAGACCATAATGAGCAGGTACAAATATGGAAGTGCCAATAATATCAGCCTCATTTAGCCTAGTTTTTCCTAAAACTTTGGGTACTTAGTAAAATTGTAGAAAAGTTCATTTGAGAACCATCTGGAACAACAGGGATGAACTTTGAAAAATTATGTTAATTGAAACTTTACAATTCCACTTATATGAAGTACCTAGAGTCAAATTCATAGACACAGAAAGTAGAATGGTTGTTGCTGGGGGTTGCGGGAGGGGAAAATCGGGAGCTATTTTTTAATGGGTGTAGAGTTTCAGTTTGGGAAAATGAAAAAGTTCTGGAGCTGGATGGTGATGACGGTTACAAAAGAATGTCAATGTACTTAATGCCACTGAACTGTACACTTCAAAACAGTAAATTTTACATTATGTATATTTTACCACAATAAAAAAGAATCACCTGAAGAAAGATAGCAAAGGAGGAAACTGACTAGGATGATACAATTGGAAGAACCATGAGAGACAAATATATATAGACCAAATTCCTTTTATCATAGTCTGTTTTTAACCTTAAAATGTATAGAAAAGTTCAGCAAAAGAGTGCCCCCTTGTGGACCTCTGCGAGGTGGCAACATGCACAATTAATCCTGAATGTCCCTGTACAATTACAAGGCTCTTTTGAATTATACATGCTAGCATTCCTTGATGACAGGGGCATCAAAAACCTCCCAAAAGTTAACTCAAGATCAGAGACTGAAGAAAAGGATGCTGACATATTTTGAAGAGATTTCTCTTAATTTCTAAGTTGGCAGAGTCAAAAGACGATTCATTTCTTGAAGGTTTTTAAAAGTTGAAGTTGAACGGTTGCTATGGAATTGCAACTTAGGATGTTTATGTTCATGTTGGATTTCTGGAGGAAGTCTCTCTACAAGAAAAAATATTTAGAGTATTTTCTGTAGGGGATATCTTTGAAGATTAACCTTCATTCATCACTTCAATTTGTTCTGTTTCTCAGCAAGAATGACTTTTTTGTTACTTCTATTCAACTTTGCTCTTAATAAATAGAAAACTAGAGAAATTAAATATCTGTATGACTTCCACAAAGTGGTATAATGTCCTTCCACAATATGTATGTTAACACTTTTTCATTTCAAGTAGCTTTTTGATGATTACATAATTGTTCCTTTTTTTTTTTTTTAATCTAGAGAATTTCTTCAACCTCATATAGTAGCCAAGGAACATATTAAATAAATTTTTCAAGGTCGTTGAAAGAATGAGTGGGAAAGCAATATTAAAATTTTGATTTCTCACAGTGATGTTGGCTGGTTGCCAACACTGTTGCTCTAAAAATGTAGTTCTTAAGTAGAAACACTTTTTTAGTTGGGATTTCTCAAGGTAATTCTATGATTTTGTGAGGAAAAATGACATAGAATTGACCAAAATTTCTTTTGCAGGCATAGATAGGTTCCTAACTGTGAATATCCTGATTTTGAGGAAAGCAATAGCTTAACTGCAACTGCTGGCAGCTTTCACTTGACCTTGCAAAGGTTACAATTATCCAGAAATCTCATATGAAGCACCATTTAGTGAAAAGTTCAAATTAAATATCGCTTTACACATGGGCTTCTGTTTCCTTAGGATCTGGAGTTTGAACCAGACTAGTATTGATATAACTGTACCTAGCTTAAGCAGTTTGTATTGATCCACTCTGAGATGCTTTGGAGACCATTAGATATAAGTTCACACTGTTATTGTAAAACTTTATGAATCAGCTATTATCCCTTCCAGTTTTAACTATGTGGAAGTTTTTTAAAAAAAACTTTTAATTTTGGAACAATTTGAGATTTAGAGAAAAGTTGCAAAGATAGTATAATTTTTTATACTTTTAATCAGTGTCTCCTCATGTTAACATCTTACATTATTCTGCTACCTTTGGCAAAACTAACAAACTTATACTGGTACATCCCTATTAACTAAACTTCAAATTTTATGTAGATTTCTCTAGTTTCTCCACTGATGTTCTTCTTCCATCCCAGATTCCCATGCAGAATATCATATTGCATTTAGCCATCATGTCTCCTTAGTCTTCTCTTCTCTGTGAAAGTTTCTCAATATTTTTCTATTTCTCATGACCTTCACAGTTTTAAGGAATATCTATTTTGTAGAATGTTCCCAAATTCAATTTAAACCAAGAAGATAAAAGTTATACACTAAGAATTTTTTCTCATGATTAGACTGGAGTTATGGGTTTTCATATCAGGCAGGCGTATATGGTATCAACATAACTTATCACTGGTGATGAGAACCTTGACCACTTGGTTAAAGTCGTGCTTTTCCACCAGAAAGTTACTATTTTTCCTTTCACTGTTCTTTGGGAGAGCATCACTAAGTTCAGCCCACACTCCTCAAGATGGAAGGGAGAGGAGAGAATATCTGCATATGTTATTTGAAATTTTCTGGAAGGAATATTTGCCTCTTGTCTCCCCTTTATTTATTTGTTCAGTGATTTCTTTGTACCAGTACCGACTCATATGCTATTTTAAACTTTGGGTTATAATTCAATACCACATTATTTATTTTACTGCCCAAATTATTCCAGCTTTGGCCATTGTGGTTTCTTTCAGGTTTGTTACTGTGACCTTTTGATATGCCTTCATTCTTTGGGGAGTGGGGGTTGTTCGTTGTTTGTTTGTTTGTTTGCTTGCTTGCTTGCTTTTGAGCACTTCTGGCACTAAAAGATGATCCAGGTTCATCTAGTATTTACCCAACCCCAGCCCTAGAATCAGTAATTCCTTCAAGGAGCTCTGATTGATTGTTTCTATTGGTGACTGGTATTTAGAAAGCAAGATCTGGGCACTTAGTGTGTTCATTGCTATAGGATGTCATTACTTCTAGGCTCTCCCAGCAAACTGAAGTAGGAAACACATGTATGTATGCTAATAATACATATATATGTGTATAAGCACATCTATAATTATTTCTCTGTCTCTCAATTTATATATAGATGATTAAGTGGTTAGATAGATGATTAGTAGATATTAATAGATAATAGGGATTCATACTGAAGTTTCTGACACTAATCTAGTACTACAGAGTTTATTTGAGTCTTCTGTTGAGACTTACTAAAAATCTTGAACTTTACTTCCTTTTATTAACTGAATCTTTTTGGTATTACATTTTATATTAGTAAAGGATGTTTCCCTATTAAGCTGATGCTGGTGTACTTTGGTAGCATAATTGTGTTGCAGTATCATTCTCTGTAAATCAAGCAGAAATGTCTTGACCCGTGTGGCAGACACTGCTGATTATCTGCCTAATATTTCATCTTTTCTTCATTCCACAAATTTTAAGGACAGCAATGTGTCCAGTTAAAAATTATCCTCCGTAAACTCTCTTTAAGGTAGAATTTCCCCTTGTAATCTAGACTTACAAGATGTAGGAGGAAACTTCCTGTAGGAAGCTTGTGGGAATGTTATTGTTTTCGCAATAAAATTCACCTTTGCCCCTCATCCTGCTCTCTTCCTCCCATATGAGACATACAAATGACATCTGGAGGTGGGGCAGCCATCCTATAACCAAGAGGATAAAAGACACTAAGAATGGCAGAGAAGGAAGGTAGAAGGAGCCTGGTCTGATGAATTTTCTTAGCACCATCTATGCACCATCTCTAATTCATCATCTTTAGTCTGCGTACCCCCAGACTTCTTGTACATGGGGAAAATGAACTCATATTTGGCTAAGCTACTTCTGTCTGTTATGCAACATTCAGCACAGTAATCTAACCCCTTTGGAGAAATAGAAGGACATATTTTTTTCTTTCTAAATTGGATGGTCTATTATTGTAATTACATGTGGCATAAAATACCAGCCAGTGCTTGTTCATTATATTATGTTTAGGTGTTGAAGAGCGTATTTCAGTTTCAAGAGTTAGTATGCAAAGAGATTAATGGCATTTGGACTATTCATTCTAAACCAGCATGTTTCAGGGTTAGCCAAAAGCTCATCCATATATAGTATTTAAAGAAACAAACTTTGGAAAAACAAGGAAATTGTGTATGGGTCCTAAGGTCATCAATTAGTATCATAAGAGATTGATTTTCAGAACGTGATTCAGTATCTTACATATACAGTCTAATAATTCTTGGGGGGCCAAGAGGGGATATGGGGTAGAAAGGGAGAGTAGGGGAGTTCATGTCAGAGTTCATGGGAGAATACACGGTTTGAAAAAATTAAAATTATAATGATTTTTGATCAATGTACTTAATTTTCTTTGAAAGTGAATAATGATAATAGTAATAGACATATATGATATTCTGGGCAATATAATAGGCACGTAAAATAATTATAACATTAACTTGTCACAATAATACTTTGCAGTAGCTATTCTTAGTATCTGCATTTAAACTCAAATGCAGAAGTGTAAGATCACATATCTAGTAAGTGCTCATAATTCAAACCCAAGTATGTCTTATTCCAGGATCTAGGTTCCTACCCATTTCACTGAAGTGTTTTTTGCTAAATAACTAAAAGAAAGTGTAGCACTTGCATTTTATCAAAAGTCACTTTACAAAAGGGATTTTAAAAAACTTGAGTAATACTGTCGTATTCCTAACGAAAAATGAAAAGGTATATTCCTACCCACCAATAGGAGTAAATCACATTGCTAAATGCCATAATTTTGTAAATACATGTAACAGTTTAGACTGACATTTAATTTGCTTGAGTCCATGACCTCAGGCCATTCAATATCACTAAGGCACGCTTTCTCAATCAAACCATAAAAAATGAAATATATTTGTTTCACACAAACTATTTGCAAAAGGAGTATGTATAGTTCTGCTACATTGCTCATAATTTATTTTTATATGAGGTATTTTGATACCATGCCACAAAGGGTGGGGAGCCTTTACTCTCATTTTGATTTAGGAAATGCCAGATACCTGTGAGCTCAATTGATATGCATAACTTATGAATTATGAAAGACTTTAGAATGATTTTGTCATTTTTTTCTCCTTCTATTCAATGTATATGGTTTTATTCTTGAAAATTATTGGTTACTTAATAATTGAAAAGTAGAAATTTCTACCAAACAATAATTTTTCCAATATTTATGGTGTACTCTTTTTGGTAGACAAAGGTTCTTTTTTTTTTTTTTTTTTTTTTTTTTTTACTGTATATAAAATGCCACAGTACCTATAGGAGCTGACACATTTGCAGGGACTCCCCTATCTATTGCCTTGTGAACGTAAAAATTTTCATGAAGAGTTTTTGGCATACCTTATACAACTGTGCACAGGACTGAATAAATTGTCTCAAATAGCAATGTCCCAGTACAGTCTTAACAGCAAAATCTCATATCTGGAAGTAGCATCCGTAATAATTCCATTATAATATCAACATATTATTGCATAAATCCTTGTTGATTAAAGAAAATAAATATACTTTAAAAAGTCTTCAGCACATAAATGAATATATATTCATAAACAGACACAGCTAAAAATCAATATAATTACAGAAGTACCCTCTGGTAAGGAAAGCTGCCCATATGTCATATGGGATCTCCAGATCCATTAATACTTGATTAAACTTTCTCCCTCCATGCGTATGTCAGTAAAACATTCTTCTCAAGTTTTCTAGGTCTTATATTGTCTTGGTTCTTCTGGCTTGTTTGCCCTTTGAACTAGCTTAGCTAATGGATAATCTTTCCACCTGGAAATATCCCTTCTATTTCATGCCATGTTAACCCAAATGTGAAGTTCAGTCATTTATTGTTCTCCCTCAAAATAGAAAATTGAATAAAGCCTATATATATGTAATACAATTTACCAAATTTAAGGGGAGGAAAGGGATAGGAGGGACTTTACCTTGAAGCAGCGTGATTATTTTAAATTGAGTAATAGGCATCCTAGTTACTAAGAACCCTTCAGTCATCCCACACACTGCCAGGTATTTCTCACTGCTGCCTCACTGCAGATTGACCCCGGCCTACTACTGTCTCTTTGGTTCTTTATTTATCTTCCCACTTCTATTTCGCAACTTCCTTGTCCTCCCCTCCATGAGTTGTCTTCTAAGAACTCCAAATTCAGCAGAGAAATTCACTTTGTCTTCCTCTAAGTACCCTAAAAGACAGAGCCTAACCAAAACTTCTGCAGTGCTGTTTTATCAGGAAGTGAAATCCCGGCGAAGCAAGAATAAGGTAAAGAGCAAAGTGAAGCAGGGAAGGAAGAAAAGAAAATAGGAGATGGTGCATTACTAACCTGATCATAGTTTCACAAGAAAAGATATCTCAGTATCACAGGACAGGGGGAAGTTTTTGTATCTCCAAGCAGCTGGGGGAGAAAGGCAGGAAATACATCTGCAGGACCCTTTCCATCTCCGGTCTCTCATCAGTCAGTTTCCTTCCAATAGGACATTAACTCCTCTGTACTTGTGGTTTTAAACACTTGTATTTCTCATCAAATAAATATGCAATAACACTATTTGATTCCTGGATATACTCAAATGATACATTCTCCTTCTGATTTTTTTTTTTTTTTTTCTTTTTAGAGACGGGATCTCACTCTGTCACCCAGGTTGGAGTGCAGTTATGGCTCACTGCAACCTTAAGGGAGCCTCCAGAATAGCTGGAACTACAGGCGTGCACCACCACGCATGGCTCTCCAGGATTTTAATCAGCAATCTCACTGGCGACTATCATTTGCCATTTCAAAAAAACCTCTTGCTAGTGTCCTGCTGGAAAAAAAAAAAAATATATACACACAAACACACACACACACACACACACACACACACAAAACTGGGAATTCTGTCCATAAATTCACCAACCTTAGCTAGGCTTTGAACACTGCCCAACCGTGCTGCTTTTCCTTCCCCAGCTTGCTCTCCTGCTCTATACACAATTTTTAATCTTCGCTCTCCTTAAACCTAAAGCCCCAAGCTTTCCCCTCACTCCCAGGAGATGACTTGGGCACCTACTTCAAAAGGAACATGAGAGCCATTAAATAAGACATTCCATCATATTCCTATCGCCCAATTTTCTTTTCTTTTCTTTTTTTTTTTTTTTTTTTGAGACGGAGTCTCGCTCTGTCGCTCAGGCTGGAGTGCAGTGGCGCGATCTCGGCTCACTGCAAGCTCCGCCTCCCGGGTTCGCGCCATTCTCCTGCCTCGGTCTCCCGAGTAGCTGGGACTACAGGCGCCCGCCACCACGCCCGGCTAATTTTTTGCATTTTTAGTAGAGACGGGGTTTCACTGTGTTAGCCAGGATGGTCTCGATCTGCTGACCTCGTGGATCCGCCCGCCTTGGCCTCCCAAAGTGCTGGGATTACAGGCGTGAGCCATCGCACCCGGCCCCCTATTTTCAAATCTACTTACATCCTTAGTAGCAACGACAGGGCCTGGCATGGAGGGGATATATAGTAAATATTTACTGAATAAATGCATATCCATCCTTACATCCTCCATCACGTGTAATGAAGAAATCCTTTCCTTTGTCTCCATATTCTTTTTCATTTGCCTTTCATGAATTTCACACTACTCATTTTTTTACTCTCTCCTAGAGTCTTTATCCTCCCCCTCTTTACGGATTACTTCTCATGGGCATTTAAGTATGTTACAATGTCTCTAAGATTGAAAAAAAAGAAAGATTCCTGCAGACTTACTCCCACCCTTCCATAGCTGTATGACATTCCATTGTATCCTACAATTTGTCCATTCTTTTGTTGGTTGTTTGAGTTATTTTCTGGTTTTTGTTAATACAGTGTTTCCACAGACCTATGTAGTATTTTCTCCAGAAGAGAAATTGCTTGATAATTAGATGTGCACAAACTCAACTAGGGTACATAATGCCAAATTGCGATTCAAAACGGTTGGATCGTTTACACTCATGCTGGCCATGTGGAAGGTTTTCCATTTTTCCATGTCATCATACTTTGATAGTCTCAGAATTCTTTTTTTAATTAATTACTTTTCAAATTTTTTTCTCTTTTTCTTTTTGTTTTGTTTCACATTTTTTAGGTTTTGCACATCTAATGGGTGTGTAACGGTATCACAGTTTGGCTTTACTTTGAATTTCCCTGGTTACTAATGAAATTGTCCATCTTTTAATTATAGACCATTCCTCTTTCTTATGTCAGGAACTTAAAGTTTTGGCTCATTTTTCTCTTGTATCATTTATCTCTTTAGTGTTGGTCTGCATTTCTTTCTATAGTCTTGATATTAATAATTTTAAATCATATTTGCTACAAATATGATATTTGTGATTTGGTTCTTTATGCTGTTTTCTTGTTAAACAGATGGACTTATTCTTAATATGGTTGAATTAAATAGTCTTTTTCTTTGTAATTTGAGTATTTTGCTGCTTCTTTGAGAAATCTTTGCTCTGAAATCATAAAGATTTTCTCATAGATTGTCTTATAAAGTGTTATAGAATTCTCTAATCTACCTATAATTAATTATGTGATAACCAGCTTACAAAATGGCACCAATAATCCCTGCCCCTGATATTTGTACCCTGGTCTGTGGTATTCCCACTCACTGAATAAGGCTGACCTGTATAATAAACAGGATATGCAAAGATGATGGTGTTAGATCTCTGAGCCTAGATAATAAAAGGCATTGCAATTTCCACCTGTCCTCTCTATTTCTAGCTATGAGGGAAAGCAACTTCTGTGTCATGAGGACATTCAGGCAGCGCTATGGAGCCGTCTATGTGGCTAGGAGCTGAAACTGAGCCAAGAAGCAGTGAGGAACTCGCTGGTAACAGCCATGTGGATAAGCCATCTGAGAAGTGCGTGCTCTAGTCTCAGTCAAGCCTTCAGAAGACTGTGGCACCTGACGTCTCAACTGCAACCTCATTAGAAACTCAAGACAGAACAGCCAGAGAAGCTGTTCCTGAATTTCTGACCCACAGAAACTGTGTCAAATAGATATTTATTATTGTTTTGAGCCCTAAGTTTTCGGAGTGACTTGTTGCTCCAAATATGTTAGATAATATATTATATACGTAAGGTAACATTTCAGTTTTGATATTTTCACGAGCATGATCAGTTATTTCAGCACTATTTAAGAATTTCTTTCTATCTTCTGTTATCAGCAAGATCAGCTGTGTCATAAATTAAGTTTCCAGTTATATGTAGATTTGATTCTGGACTCTTTATTCTGTTTCACAGGTCACTTTGCTTATCCTTGAGTGAATGCTTCATTATTTAATTATTATATATATATGTTTGATAAGGCATACGCTTTGCTATAGTCTTACCTATTTTTAACCCTTTTGTTTTTTATATCTTTAGAATCACCTTGATATTCTTTACAAGAAATTCCATTGGGTTTTGAGTGGAATTACATTGAGTATAAGTACCAGTTGGGGGAAAATTGACATCTTCAGTATGTCAAATCTTTTAATCCATTTGTAATCCATGCTGTGTCACTGTTTTTATTTGGAGTTGTCTTTCAAAATGTTTTACAGTTTTCTTTGCAAAGGTCACATACATCTTTTATTAGTTTCATTACTAGATATTTCATTTTTATATACAAGAATGAAATATTAATAGATCTTTAAAGAAAATAAAATTTAAAATAGCATAAGATATATCAAACTGCTCAAGTCAGAAACTAGCACATAGTAAATACATGATAAATATCCTAAAGCAGATGTATGAATGAATAAATGGATGAATGGATGAATATGAGACCCAGTATGCATATCTATAACCGATTGTTTCAGATACCATTCTGCTTAGGTATTCAGTATTCTCAAGGGATTTTCTCTCCACAATAAGAAACTTTGATGTTTCCAGTTCTTACCTCAGTATGCCACTGATAAAGTAAAACAGATCTAAAGGAATAGTTTCAAAGAGATGTAAAATGACATCTTGTCAACTTGTCTTTTCCTTTTTCATGACTCCTTTTTCTTCTTTCTAACTTTTGGCATCTATAATTGAGATTTCCTTCCAAGCATATTTAGCTCAACTTAAATATACTTCATTGAGGCTTTGGCAAACCTTTTCGCGTATAAGGATAATACAGAATTATCTATTTTTCTATAGTTTGTTTTACTGCTGCTGTTACTGTTGTTTTATTTTGTTTGCTATAAAGTTAAGCCTCTTGTTCAATGGAAAATATGATCAAAAATAATTTTCAAAAATTATTTAAGGGCCCCATCATTACAGCAATCAGTAGTCCTACTGTGTATGAAATTTCTAAGTATTTCTAAATGCTCAACCCTAGACATTCCCTTCACTGATATTTTTAAAGTGCTTCTAGTACCTTGGCCATTTAATAACTTATGTTCTTTTTTCAAAATCTTAGGAAGAAATTGCGTTTTGGAATTGGGCTAACAGTATGTGTTTCTCCGGTAGATAAGCAAAATTTCATAAGAACAAAGGTGATTCAAGCAGATGTTTATCATGAAACTGTGAGAAAAAGCACCCAAAGTCAGAAAGATAAACATCAAATCCAGTCTTTGAAAATTTCCCCCACCATACCAGAGCATCTTTTGAAGCAGATATTCAATTATTTTGAAGCATTTTTAAAGAATTTCCTAGATTTTATCTAAAAGACACTTTTGAAATCTTGGTTAAAATTCATGGAAATATATCCTAGATGAATTTGGATGACTGTCAGCAAGTAGGTATGAACCTTTATTTTATCCCTCAGTGACTCACTCAGTTGTGAATGGCTCTCTGTGATCTGGCCACAGCTTATTTCTTGCCACATCCTATTTTCAATCCTCTTCCAATCATGTGGAACTTCCAGCATCTCCTTACACATGCCATGTTATTTTACACTTTTGTGACTTTGCTCATATTGTTCTCTCTCCCTGGAAAGCTCCCCGACAAACTCCACTGCCGTTACCCACTAGGCAAGTACATCCTGTTTTCAGAATCAGCCCAATATCACCTTTCCTACCTAAGGAATCTTGTCAGACTGCCCTTCATTACCAACAGACAAAATAACTACCTTATCTTTGGTACTCTGTCTCTTCACTCTAGACCTATGTAGCATGCTACCTGTAACACTGTATTTGTTTGTTTGCATTTGTGTTTTCCACTGAGCAATGATAAATTATGTATAGACAAAAATTGTATTGCTCACCTTTGGATTACTAGCAGTGTTCTGATTCAGAGTCTGTACTCAATAAATTCATCTTGAAAAGTGAATGAATGAATAAATGAACTCCTGTATCTCCATCATTGATTTACTGTTTAATCAGTGAAGTTTTTAAATTATATTCTCCCATATCTTGAGAGTTAGTCTTGTGTTAAATCAGTTGCACACATTAGACATTACTTTGTCCTTTTCACTTCTTCTTAGCATATATGGGATATATAATCTTTATAAAGGTTAAAGAAATATATTGTAATATGTTATAATACAATAAAGGTACATCTGAAACAACATAGTGCAGACACTGTTTCCAATGTTCGACATTATGCTGGAGTAAAACTTAAAGGATCTTGGAAAGAAGAAATAAATAATGTCACCAGTGTAATGTGCCACATTGTAATGGTGTTATGCGTATTACATATGTTATCTAGTAATGCACAAAAAGCCTAAAGGATTTGTTCATATTTTCCTCATGGGCAAATGAAAACACTGAGTCTCAGAGAGATTAAATAAATTGCCAAGTGTTGTGTCAAGCAATTTTGATCCTGGTCTTTCTAATATAAAAGTCCATGTTTTAAATTATTAACTGTTTGACATATGACAATAATAGATCATTACATGGTAATATAAATATATAAGTGAACACGAATTATGTTTTTACTTCTGCATTCAATCAAGTGCAACATGTTGTTTTGGTTGATGGATACAGAAAAAAACTCAACATCTTGCAGATATTAGGTTGAAAAAGAGGACATTTTTATATCCGTTTCAGATAAACATATATATTTTTCTTTGATACTACACCAAAATTTGACAAGTGACTGTTTCTTAAAGGGTAGTTGCAGCATGAAATCCAAAATAACATCAATAAACTTTTCGTTCTCTATTACACTAAAATTCATTGGTTTTATCTCACACAAGGTGCGGATGATTTTGTAACATCATGTATTGGTCAATTAGAAAACATTATTCCACTGGATTATGCAGATTTTCTAAATGCTGACACATTTCATTTCATAATTTCAAAAATGAACATTTATTAATGTCACCAATCTCATCAAAATATTTGAACTATTGGGATGCATCAAGTTCATTCTGGTAGACACACATTTTTCAACATGTAACTCTCCCTTGAAAACTCAAATTTTATCTTTGGCAACAAATGCAGTCCGTTATTTTCCTTGAATTAACAAACTCACTGTGCTCATTTTTGAGAAAATATTTGCCAATTATCCAAGTCTGAATAGACATGGTTTCTTTGTCAATGTTCGTTCTTTTAATGGTGTTTTCTGAAGAAAAGCGTCGTTCATTTGCAACTCACTGGCACAAATGCTTTTCTTCCAGACACCCATCATACTTCAGTAAGCAGCAGAAGCGCCTAATGCATACTTTCCATTTCATCATGCAGAATATTAGCAGGACATTTTCTCAAGGATTGAGATTTAATAACATAAATAATTATAACTACTTAATCAATGATATACTTAAGTGAAACAGGCATGCAATAAAATGTTTTTGAATAAATGAATAAGCTGCCTTGTATTAGGCCCACCAAGGTGAATTTGAAGGTATATATTTGACTCATGGAAACAGAACTAACACAGTGTTTCATGAATGAAAGTTCACAGATAGATCACATTAATTGAACTCAGAATACTTTCTTGAAGTGAACTGAGGCCCCATTCCCAAATAATCAGATTTGGTCCATCTAGGGTGAAAAGAGAGACAATGTATATTAAAGTACTCTCCAGATAATTCTGAAGAACTGTCAGTTTTGGGGACTGCCTGCTAATGGGACTGTAGTTACCGAGTTTCTTTGGGCGATGATGAAAATTCTGTCAAATTTTATCAAAGGCTAAAAAATGACTGGCTAACATTACTAATTAGAATTCTACTATAATCCCATAGTACAAGTTTATAGTTTTTAAATCTCAAGTGTGTCAAATGTATATTCTTGCCAACTGTGCTACCCTCCAAGATAACAAGGAGAGACTGCTTCCAAGGACAGGTATCAAATGAGTCCCTGGGTTAATTCCTGTCCTTCCTTTCATATTCCCCTTGATTGACTTACAAAATAATTACATTCTTTTAAAGTGGTGAGGGGGGAGGGATTGCATTGGGAGTTATACCTGATGTAAATGACGAGTTGATGGGTGCAGCACACCAACATGGCACAAGTATACATATGTAGCAAACCTGCACGTTGTGCACATGTACCCTACAACTTGAAGTTTAATAATAATAAATAAATTAAAAAAAAAAATAAAGTGTGAACTCATTAATTACAGGTTCTTTGGCATAATTCAAAGGAATTATTTTCTTAAGGTATGCCAACAGAGGGTAATAGAGGTGGGCTGGGACATTTATTCTTCTCTGATCTTTCTCTGATGCACCCAAAGGCTATTTAATGCACAACTGCCCTCTTATTGCAACATCAAAGTATGTAATTCGCTATTTATATTTTACTTTCACAATAGAGAAATTGTCCAGACTAAGCATGTTAAATCGTGTCACAAATGACTTTTTTGTGTGGTAAAATATAAATAACATAAATTTACAATTTAAAAGATTTGAAAATCTTTAGTATAGAGTGCAATGGCATTAAGTACGTTTATATCATTGTGTAACTATCACAGCAAATGACTTTTATATAAAAGTAATTCAATGGAAAACTCAAGTATATCAGATCTACAAAGTATCTTCAATTATTAAAGTAAAATCATAGTTTTAATAAAGAACATTATCACAAGACTCCATATAAACTAATAATCCTATTGATAAATTCCTGACATTGTTATTTATAGGACTGTCTTTTAAAGTATATTTACATTTGAATTTTTTTATAATCCAAAGATTTTCATCCAGATTTCATATTAAAAATAAAATCATGATCCATCATGATACGGATTGTATATAAGTATATTAAATGTCAGACTTTTTATCCTAGTTTCATTTTAAAAACAAACTTTCCTATCAGTCATGGGCAGATGTTGATAAGGTAATAGTAGCTGTGGTAGAGAATGCATTTTTATTAAGGAAAAATGACAATGCATGTCTTTAATAGGTAAGATTATTAACAGCTCTTTGCAAGTATCAGAACTTGTTACAAGATATTTTAAGCAAAAGCTTTAATAACCAATAATCCATTCACAGTGTTTCTTATTGGGGTACCAGCTGCTACTGTTCCTTTTCTCTTCACAAGACTTCAAATTCCAAGGTTGTGTGTACCTGACAATACCAGACAGGTCAAAACACAGCCACCGACTTGACTAAGGGAATTAACCATCTAAGCCTAAATATCCCCAGGTTTTCCCCTTTCCACATCCTTCCTTCTTTATGCCCTCTTAAGCATTGCTGTTTCCCATGTATCCAACTTCCTACTAAACACATATAATTGGACCACACATCTCAAACACAGTTACAAAACCCAACTCATTACTTCCTCCCCAACCTTCCCCACAATGGGTGGGTGTTTTTGATCTCAGTGAAGGTCAACACCCCTGACCAGTCTCTCTCCCCATGCGGTGCCTCAGCTCCAGAACTAGTTTACTGCAACGGACTCTAATGAGTTGTCCTGTCACTCAATTCTATTCTCTACACTACTAAAGTTATCTTTCTAGTATTTGAATCTAATTATGTTTCTTCTTTACTTAAAAATCCATCAGTAAGAAAACAAGGAGCAGAAACTTTAAACATTCCTAAATACCCTCATACTACTTGCTTCACACTTTCCACTACGCCCTCCATTCCCATTGTTCCCAATAATATCCTTCTCTCCAGTCAAATGAAATTGACTGAATTCTCCTGTGGATAAAGCACTTTTCTTTTTCTTATAACATTGTTTCTTCTTCCATTAAAAGTAAGCTGAAACATCACTTCCCCCATAAAGTGTCCTAGAACTAAGCACAGTATTGGCTGAGGTAGCAAGCAATAAAAGTTTGTTGAATGGATGAATAGTTGAATGAATTTAATCAACTAAAATGTTTAGATTTAAATATATAGCCAACCATACTACAACATGAGAATCCAGAATTATTGTCCCGCTATTCAAAATACTCTTGTAAAAATCCAGTCTACTAAATGTTTATGTTTCATTTTGGTTAATTCTTAGAAAAGAGGGCTTAGTGCACTACAAAAGCCATCACATTAGATTTTCATACAGTTTTCTTTTTCCTCATTTATGCAATGTATTACACATATATGTATACTCTAGTGAAAATTTTTTTGATCTTGACTTACACATTCAGTTGGTAGACATTTGTGTGGGCATGAATGTAAACATGTCTAGTCACCAGAATATCCTGATTCAAATAGGGAAGCAAAAGGCGAGACACTCTCAGACAGGAAGCGACTGTCAGCATCCGTTAAAAAGAAACCATAGGCTGTGGTTCATTTATTTATTTGCTTATTTGTGACTTGTCCCCAGTGCTTGATGATGCTTAGCACAAAGAAATGAGTAAAACTATCTTTTATATTTTCTATTTATATAGCAATTTACATTTAAAAGCACTTTCAAGTTAATTCTCTCCTTTGAAACATTTGTTGATATGTCAATTTTAGTTAATATTCCTGAATATTTGATGATTTTTAAAAGAAACCAAGTTATACATTCATTTTACTATATCTAAAAATTAAAATTCTATTTTGGCTGAATTTTGTAAAAATATCTCCATTATGTTTCAACTTTGTTTTGAATTTTTAAAATGGTCTGTCATTCCAGTAATCCCACTGCTGGGTATACACCCAAAAGAAAGAAAATCAGTATACTGAAGAGATATCTGCACACATATGTTTCCTGCAGCACTGTTTACAATAGCTAAGTGTCCATCAACAGATCAATGGGTAAAAAAAAATATGGAACATATACACAATGGAACACTACTCAGCCATAAAAAAGAATGAGGTCCAGTCATCTGCAACGTGAATGGAGATCATTATGTGAAGCAAAATAAGCCAGGCACAAAAAGACAAACACTGCATGTTCTCACTTATTTGTGAGATTGAAAAATCAAAACAAATGAACTTATGGGCATAAGGGTGGTTACCAGAATATGGGAAAGGTAGTGGGGGTGGGGTGGCGGGGAAGGTAGGGAAGGTTAATGAGTACCAAAAAAAAACGAAGAATGAATAAGACCTACTATTTGATAGCACAATAAGGTGACTATAGTCAATAGTAACTTAGTTTTACACTTTTAAAAATCTTAAAGAGTGTAATTGGATTGTTTGTAACTAACAGGATAAATGCTTGAGGGGATGGATCCCCCATTCTCCACGATGTGCTTATTTCACATTGCATGTGTGTATCAAATCATCACATGTATCCCATAAATACGTATACCTTCTCTGTACCCACAAAAATTAAAGATAATGAAAAAGGTCTGTCATGTGCTTTATAATACTTTTAAGTGAACTTTAAGTTATTTGTTTTCTTCATCTTTTTTCTTTTTTCTCATTATTCCTTTCTTTTTTTTTTTTTTCCAGAGACAGAGTCGTCTTATGTTGCCCAGGCTGGCCTCAGTCATTTGTTTTGTTTTGTATAAAGTAGACAGGAATCACTCAATAAAAAAACTAGTTTTATGGGGTGGTGGGGGGTAGGTGTTTGTTCATTTGTTTGTTTGTTTGAGACAGGATATCACTCTGTCACCCAGGCTGGAGTGCAGTGGCACCATCTCAGCTCACTGCAATCTCCATCTCCCAGGCTCAAGTGATCCTCCCACCTCAGCCTACCAAGTAGCTGGAACTACAGGTGCGCACCACTAGGCCTGGCTAATTTTTTGTATTCTTTTGTAGAGATGGGGGCTTCACCATGTTGCCCAGGCTGGTCTCGAACTCCTGAACTCAAGGGATCCACCTGCCTCAGCCTCCCGAAGTGCTGGTATTACAGGCATGAGCCAGCGCGCCTGGCCTAGAAAATATATAGTTCTAATCCAAAGTATTCTAATCACTTCTGTGGATTGATGTTCTGCTCCAAATTACTTCCATGAATATAATCTGAAGATTTCAGTGTTCTTTGTTTATCACGTTTTTCCCAGTTACTAAGGTGAAATATCAAGTCACCACTTCATTTTGAAGTTGCTCCTCCTCATTCTCGTGCCATTGCAGTGCTCTTATAAATATTATCTTTTATTTTGCTGATGGAAAGTAATAATTGTTATTTCTAGATGAAAAGATTGTGTTTCACTTTTTCTCCTGTCTTCCTCTTCAACCTAAACCTTTGAAACCTGTTGAACTTATTCCTATATGCTAGCTACAATCAATGTCTTAATATTTAATTCCCAGAAGGACTTACACCAAGACTGAATACATAATAGAATTTATGTTTTAAATTGTCTATATAGTTCATGTAGCTTCAGTCATAATTACTAGGAATCAATCCGGTAACAAACGGAGAGGTGTAATTGGACATAAATAGTTAAATAGTAGTTAACAACTAGTGATTGACTCCTCCTATGGGCCAGGCACTGTTGTAAGCTGCGGGATACAGTAATGAACTGACCCTGCTTCCATAGAAATGTTACAATCAACCAGAATGATCAATAGTGTTTTATATGAAGCCTCTTCGTGTCTGTCATTCTGCTTGGAGTGACAGCTGAAGTTTTATATTTATTTTTCCTACCTTAGTGTTCTTTTTGCCCAGTACCTTAATGTATTATTTAAATTTTTTTATTTGTATGCACATTTTTATAACACCTCAAATTATTATTGAAGTCCATTTTTAGCATACATCCAATAAATGTCACTCTTTTCTCCAAAAAGTGAATAGGAAATGGGCTTTCCTTTGTCTCAGCACATTCAAGAATGCAAAGCCCTCCTGTTGGAAATCAGAAAGTCAATACTAAGGATGCAAAGACAGAAACCATTCTGAGTAATTAGCAACACACATTTTGCGGGGCAAACTTTTGAGAGAATGGTGCTTACATATTTTTTTAAAAAGGTTAATAATTAAAGTGAACCTTCTCAGAATGTGGAAAATTCAACAGGACAAATAATCCAATTTCATCAATAAGTAAATGGCAAAAGAAAGAAAGACAATTTTGTTAACATCATAGCTCATTCCGTAATGAGTTGAGATATAGAAATGTGCATAGAAACCATGAATTTTAAAATCGTATTTTTAAAAAGTAAAGGTGAAAAGAACAGTAAGGTATGAAAAATAAATAGCAGAGAGAGAGAGAGAAAGAACTGCTATGGATTGGGAGAATTATAACAGACAAATGTACCAAATACAATGTACAACCTTGTTACAATCTTGATCCCAACAAACTAGCTATAAAAAGACAATCAGGGAAAACTAAACACATACTAGGCACTAGATAACAAGAAAATATTGTTAATTTTGAGGACATGATAATGGAATTGTAGTTGTATTTTTAAAGTCCTTACATATTAAAGATATGTATTGATATATTTATAGATAAAATGCCAATGTCAGATATTTGCCTTCAAATATTTCAGATACATTTATTTGTATAGTTTAAAATAAGTAAAAGATAAATAAATACAGCAAACCTTGAATCACAGTATGTTTCCAATAGGGTTTATTTTTATTTGTTTTTTATTATTATTATTTTTTGAGATGGAGTCTCACTCCGCCACCCAGGCTAGAGTGCAGTGGCACGATCTCAGCTAACTGCAACCTCCACCTCCCGGATTCAAGTGATTCTCCTGCCTCAGTCTCCCCAGCAGCTGGGATCACAGCACCTGACACCACTCCCAGGTAATTTTTGTACTTTTAATAGAGACAGGGTTTCACCATGTTGGCCAGTCTGGTATTGAACTCCTGACCTCAAGTGACCAGTGTCCCTCAGCCTCCCAAGTGCTGGGATTACATGGGTGAGCCACTGCACCAGGCCTCTAACAGGGTTTAAATGAATACAAATAATATTATCATTTTACAAAAACACCAACTGAGGGAAAATTTTATTTGAGAGTGATTTATTTGGGACTGTGGTTCTAGGAATCAGAAGGAGAACGGGAAGAAGAGAAAAGTAACAGAGGAATGCATATTGATTTGGCTACCACTTTTGTATGACAGGGCGATCAATCTCGAAAGAACATTTGAAAGCCGAGTGAAATGCTCCTCAGAATCATCCACTGGGGAAAGAAAAGGGAAAGCATTTGTCAATCAAGTCCCTTCCCCATTAGTCAAGAGCTAGGTCACAGGGCATTACCACCTCTACACAAGCACGAATGCTAAGAGTTCCTGTGAATATCTAATGACTAGGCACACTTCCAGCAGGAAGTAAGAGGTACCCAATGTCTGCCTAAGGCAATGTGTTGCCCGGTTGCACCTCAGTGAATTTGGTTGAATCCTTCGTGGGAACTAGTCTTCACAACTAAGGCCAGAATAAGAGGATTAGAAGTAGCACACAGGAATTGTTGCAATACAACCCATTCTTTGTGCCTACCAGTCATATCTCTTTTTGTTTTGCATTGAATCCAGTCAGTTACAGAATCCCCTACAATATGGTGGCCAGCTGGAATCTCTATAAAGACTGAATGCAGGAAAGTTAGTGAAACGAGCCGCAGTCCCCAGTGCAACACCAGATTCCAAGGCCATAATTGACATAATTCATCTCCTTCCTGCACTAACAATTTCAGAATTCTCTGACCCTGGGCCTACTCCTTGGTTGGTCTATGTTGTTTGCTTTCTGGAATGACCTAGACTTTCTTCCATAAGGGGTTTATACCCCTGATTTCTTTGTTTTTGGCAAACTGTGGTTGCTACAATTTTCCATTCACAATGATCACTGGGCCTGTGACACCAAGAGACTCCCAGTGAACAGCTCCTAGACATCCTGTAGGTCCTAGATATACACCTTCCTGTCATTATTTTGTACCAATAACCCTAGATCCTAAAGATAAAAACCAAGAATAATTACCACTACCAGTACAACTGTTCTTTGCCTGCTGTTTGATTTCAGGATTGTAAGTGTTCAAATGTGACAATATACAGATAACCAATAAGATACTCAGAATGTAGGCCAGTCATGGTGGCTCACATCTGTAATACCAGCACTTTGGGAAGCTGAGGTGGGCGGATCACTAGGT
This sequence comes from Chlorocebus sabaeus, assembly GCF_047675955.1. Lineage (NCBI taxonomy): Eukaryota > Metazoa > Chordata > Mammalia > Primates > Cercopithecidae > Chlorocebus > Chlorocebus sabaeus. Next base: position 37,539,335 of record NC_132914.1, on the reverse strand, counting down.
CAGGAGATCGAGACCATCCCGGCTAACACGGTGAAACCCCGTCTCTACTAAAAATACAAAAAATTAGCCAGGCGTGGTGGCGGCGCCTGTAGTCCCAGCTACTCGGGAAGCTGAGGCAGGAGAATGACGTGAACCTGGGAGGCGGAGTTTGCAGTGAGCTGAGATGGCGCCACTGCACTCCAGCCTGGGCGACAGAGGGAGACTGTCTCAAAAAGTAAAATAAGAAAAATAATACTCGGAATGTAGTATTGAACGTGGTAAATAGAGCAATTAGAATGTGGTAAAAGAACAGGTCATACATGGTGTTATTAGCAGCAGCAGGTGACACTATATTTTTGTAAACTTGACCTCAAACTATCAATCACCTTTAATTACATACAAAACAAAACAAAAAACCAGGTGGGTAAAGGTCTCAAAATACAAGTGTTAGATGAGATCTTCTTCTCATAAATCATTTTCAAAAACTATAATACCTGTGTTAGTTTTTTTTCTATTTAAAATAATTTATACTTTTTTCTCACTCAATAAGGATTTGAAGGAAAGGTGTTAAACTAATAATTTGTTAGCAAATGTGAACAGGACAAAGCTTTTTCAACAGAAGATTGGGCTCTTATCTACTTCAGCAGTTATATTTAATCCAGGTGCATTTGTTTACTCAGTAATGCCTCCATTTATTTGTGCATATCTGTGATAGCCTCTTATATGAATTGGCCTTAATCCCTAAAATAATCTTATGAGGTAAATAACTGTGGAGGTGTGGGAAGTAGTTTACCCAAGGTTAAACAGTTACTAAACACCTAAGCCAGAATTTCAACTCAGACCTGTTGCCTTCAGAACCATCATCTGGAATAGTAAAAAGGTATTGTTCGATTTATAATTATAAATATTTGTAGGAAGTCTTTCTAGGTTTAGATTCTTTGGATTGTCATGTTGTGATTCCAAACTAAGAACAAAGGTGTAATTAAGAATAGACAAGAAATTCACAGGCAGGTGCTTTCAAATTGCCGGCTTATATACTATTCCATCATTGCCTGTTCTATCATAGGCAGAAATAAAACACATAACTAATTTTTGTAGGTTGTAAATCAAGGTACCTTCATCTACTATGGCCAAAGAATTGTTATTTGAGTTAAATCAGAACAATAACATGCTCTCCTGGGATTTTGATATGTGAGTAAAGTGATACAAGGATGGAAAAACAGGTAGAGCATAATTATTCCAGGGCCAGCATTCTTATAACACAATCAAGCAGTTCAGGCAGCCATGATCTCCTTCCAATAAACTTCTCTTTTTTTTCCCCATACATTAGACTATCAGTTTCTGTTGCTAGCAATCAAAGAATCTCAAACAATACATAATTACAACCCACCAAGATCACTTCTTTCTCCAAACCTCTATTATATTGACAACTCACACGGTACAATCCAGCATCAATGTTCTCTAATTCTACCCAGGAATGTTGCCATCTGAGCTTGAGTGGAAACTGCTTGGGCATTTCTATTATTATTCTTTGGGGTTGCCTGACACGACCTAGCACAGGGCTACGTGTTAAATTGATGGACAGACTTTCAAAACATATTAAGATAGAAAAGATGGCAAGGGGGATAATACGGGTAAGGAGGGGAAAGGAGATGAACATAACGATCAGGGAGAACCAAGGCAGAAATCCAAAGCCTTCTCCATATTCCCTGCTTCAATCTACTCATACTGTTGCAAAGACATTGCTTCCCACGGGACAGCTGTTCAGACTAATAGTAAGTACATAAAAACCATTCATGTTGGTCACGTCAGTTTATGTAAACATAATACATCATGATCACATTTTCTTTGTGCAAATATAAAAAAGTTACATAGAATAGTATTCTCTTCTTTCTCTGCCACTAATGGTTATAAAAATATTAAGAAACTTGGCATAAAGAAAATAATAATCTCTTATTAGATGCCATGAATATAATATTTTTTAAGAGTTTTAAACATTTTAGTTGGGTGGCATATTTTCCTCATCATGCAGAGCATAAACAATTCATTCCACAAACCATTCAATGCAAAAGGGTGATTACTTATAGTATATTAAATTGTTGAAGGAGAGCCTGTACTGCTGAAGTCATTCTGAAACATGAATTAAGAGAATTTGTGATTTTTAAGGCATGGTTTTTTTCAACTTGATTACTGAGAAAACAGAAAGAAAGGGTAGCCCTTTGAAAAAAAATGCTTAGATTTTTAGAAAATAGTAACTCTACTGGTTAAATTATGTAATGTCTACCATTTCCTTTTTCCTTTTATCCACATTAATGCGTGGCTTCTAACAAATACAAGGGTTGACTCCATCTCAGAATGGCCTCATTTACCTTGGGATAAATTAAACATCACCTCACAATGCCTACCATGCTTTCTTTAATTCTCATAATTTTACCTGAAACTTTTCCTAAAGACGTGTTATTATGGTAAAATACGTAGGGATAACTAAATTAAACATACCTTTGAATGTTTTGCATAAAGAACGTTTTCTGAAACTAGCAATTGTCTATGAAGTCATTCCATTTTGAAGGACATTCATGAACTTAACCTCTTACAAAACTAACTAAAAATTGTTTGAGAAATTAATTCAGGAAATGTATAAAGAAATTAAAAAAGAAAAACAGAGGATACAAGAAACAAGGCCTGCTATGTCTGATCCAAAAGAAGTGGGGAAGAAAGTCTAAAACAAAATTAAGAGTATCATAAATCCAAGATGCTTGGACAATTCTCCTTAGAGTAGCAAAATTCAAAGATGCAAGGTTGCATTTACATTTTTATTCATCCAACTACATTACTTCATTCAATGGAAAATATTTATATATAGTATGTATATTCAAAGTATGTATGTTTACACATATACAATAGTATATGTGTCAAACACATATACAAAACACTATTGTATATGTGTAAACATACTTGGCTTTGTGAACCCAAAGGTATCTGAGACAAGTTTCAATCAATTTAGAAAGTTCATTTTGCCAAGGTTAAGGACACGCCCATGACCCAGCCCCAGGAGGTCCTGATGACATGTGCCCAAAATAGTCAGGGTACGACTCGGTTTTACACATTTTATGGAGACACGAGACATCAATCAACATGTGTAAGATGTACATTGGTTCCGTCCAGAAAGACCAGAAAACTCAAAGCGGGGGTGGGCTTCCATGTCATAGGTAGATAAGAGACAAAAGGTTGCATTCTTTTGGGTCTTCGATAAGCTTTTCACTGAATACCAAATTTACATGTGAGAGTGGGGGTAGGAGAATAGTCACTTATGCCTTAATCTGGTTCCGTGAATCTGTAATTTTATGTAAACAATAGGGCCAAGGAAGAATGATACGCATTTGTCTCAGGTGAGCAGAGTTTGAGTTCTGTCCTTTGTTTCGCACCTGTGAAGATAAGCTATCAATTTACGTTGCCAGGGTGAAATTCAACAGAACTGTTTTAGGGTAAAAATCTTGAGGCCCACAAGGAATTTCCTTTTTGGAACATTATAAGGGAGATATGTAGCTTTTTTTTTACCTTTGTAGCTATCTTATTTAGAAAAAAAATGGGAGGCAGGTTTGCCCGATGCGGTTCCCAGCTTGACTTTTTCCTTTGGCCTAGTGATTTAGGGGTACGGAGATTTATTTTCCTTTCAAAGTTTTTAGAATGAATCTACAATGTATACAAATATAATTTTAGAGACTGTAAGCCTTAAATATAAATATAACAACTCAATACACCTAAGAAAAACTAGAAGGCAGGTGGGAAAGGAGAATTGAGAGGTAGGATGGGCATGCTAACTGTCTCTTGGCTTCTGAGTAGACAATCAACAGATGTTGTTGAATGCTGTTGATAAATCTAGAAATGGCAATCACTGACTGTGAAACTAATGAATGTGTTTCAGGAATCCTGACTTGCAGGGGCCCTTTGCAAAGCACTGGGAGGAGCCCTAACAATGTGTAGTTGTAATTCTGTGTTATTTTTCTTAAAGGGGTGTGCTCCCAGATGAATAAACTGGGTACCCACAAAATTTGGATCCACTGCTGAGCTTCTCCCAGTTTTGGAAGGGACCTATGCATTTGGAGGGCCAGGAAGCTAAAGTATCCTTAGCTGTCAGGTAAATCTATCTTCTTTGGCAACCACCAAGATAACTAAAGACAGAAATCATTGACATTGGTTGCTTCAGGGGATGATCTTGGTAGAGTTGGGGTGGGGTGCAGAAAGAGGCAGGTGTGTTCTTTTCATTTTATAGACACTGCTGTGATTTTACTTATTTAATTTTACCCTATTATCTTAAATATATATGTATTTTTAACAGTGACAATTAATTTACAATTCATTAGTCAACATGCTCTTTTTCTCTTTCATGCATACAAAAGCCATAGGTTGAAGGCAAAAGATAGGACTGTAATGTATGTGTATATATGTTTTATCAATTTTTCCACAGGTGTTGTGACATTCCTTAGGTTCTTATACACACATCTATTCTGGCTTTGGTGCTACCTTTCAAGTTAATAGAAATCCCACATGGGAAAGCAGCAGTGAGTAAGATAACAGGAAATAAAAACGTCTGGCCTTATATTCTAGTCCTTAGGATGAGCAACCACGGAAAGGATCAGCAATGACCCTTTCTTATCAAATAAATAGTGTTATTCATAGGACTCTTAAAGATATAGGAGTATTTTCTTTTTATGAAGAGTTTTGTCTTAAATGGAATTTCTTCTTTCCCAAGATGCTTAAAAAAAGACGTTCAATATTTTTATTATAGAATCCCTGTAGTATTTTAACACCAAGATTTTGCTTTTGTAAATAGCTAGTAATATTGTTTGGGGCAGATGTATTTAAAAGTCTGTTGGAGAGTAAGAAAATGATTTATGGAGATATTTCAAAATATCTAATAAATTTAAAAATATCTAATAAATTTCAAAATACTAATAAAATTTCAAAATATCTAATAAATTATCTTGCCAAACTGAGTTGTTGCTTTTTTTCTGGTAATTGGACTGCTCTTTACCTGCCATTGAAGGAATGCAATTGTAAGCAGACACTAACTCCATGGCAACATTCATAGATCAGCACTTTCCTTTCCAATACCTGAAAAACGTCATTTCTCTGAAATTCTGCTTAGACTTTTCTCCTGTTAGCAACAGATTAGATGACTAGCAGCAAAATAAATGTTTAAACATGTTTAAACTAGAAAACAATGTTGAGTCATTCAAGGACTTAACCAAGAGAGAACAGCCTTGGCAAATGAAGGGAAAGAAGAGAGGAAGACACATAGATTTCCTCCGAGCCTTGGGTGAAAGCAGATTTGCCAGGGACTCCCAGTTGATAACTGGGGAAGTCTCACTGCTTTCCTTTTGCTTATCTCCTAGGAAGCTTTGTGAGGGATGGCAGAATACAAAAAGAGGATCTAATCTAATCAATCTATGTGAGTACTCATCTTTTGCTTTATTCACCACTTTGCTTACTTCCAGCTGAATAGTCAATATTATTAGCAACATTTTTATTACCTTATGAACTTGAATATACATTTGGTATAAAAGACTTGCAAATAACAAAAGTATTTACCTGGGAGTTTATAAATAATTAACCCTTGGTTTGTAGGGTTTTTAAAAAATGAATAATTTTTTATTTTCAACTTTGGCTAAGAAAGACTGCATGAACATGTATAACATCAAACTGACCACTACAAGGTATTGTGAAAAGTTAGGCCACTTTAAATGAAAAGATACTAAGAAATGGAAGCATAACATATTAGACTGTTAAACATTGCATAAGGGATCATAAATTAAAAGAGCTTGTTGGTAAAATGAAGGTGGAAAGTCAAAGAATCTCCAAAGTCCCCTCAAAGGTATGTTTTTTTGAGTAACGGGAAAAGACTACATGAGGAAATTCAGAAGCAGAAATATAGAATTGAATTTTTAAAAATTATAAAGTACTCTTGAAAAACACATAACTATAAAGGTATGGTGGCCTACAGTTGGCATGAGAGGTAAGTGGTGAAAACAATGGTCTATTTGTAGGAATAAGTAAAAAACTTGCCTTAGGGAGCTTGTGGAACAACGGAACAAATGTAAGAATACGTAGGTGAAATTACCTATGGTAGAATGTTCATTAGATAAATTATTTTAGAAGCAGGCCTTAAAAGCCCCCAGAGAAGCTGGTGATAGTAGAATTAACAGTAAAAATAGAAATTACATGAGTTGTTTTTGAAATTAAAAAATGAATTATTATTATTATACTGTAGCAATTAAAAGTGCTAGCAGGAGCAGAATACCATGCAAAATATTGAAGACTAAATTAATGATTTAGTATCATATTCTAGAGTTCGAAAGATTAAGAGAAGAGAGGAAAACATCAAAGAGGTTCAACAAAAAAATTTATTAAAAGTTCATAAGACTCTAGAGATCTCACCCCTACTATTTCTCCAAAAGCATCTCACCCCTCATCACCTTCCTACCCCTAGCAAGATGCCTCGTGTTCTGGTCACAGCTAATTTTCACATTTTTGTTGTTGTTGTTGATACAGGGTCTCCCTATGTTCCCCAGGCTGGTCTCAAATTCCTGTACTCAAGTGATCCTCCCATCTGGGCCTCCCAAAGTGCTGGTATTATAGGCTTGAGCCACCGCACCCAGCCTATTTTATTTCTTAAGACTAGAAACTAATTCCAAACCAAAAAAAAAAAAAAAAAAGCTCTGCGAGGGAAGGTACTGTGTCTCTCCTATTCACTGCTGTTATCCCAAGACCTACTATCATCCTTGGCATGTAGTAGGTACAAAATAAAGCATGGTTAAGTTGGGCATAGTGGTTCACACATGTAATCCTAGCACTTTGGGAGACCCAGACAGGAGGATGGCTTGAGGCTAGGAGTTTGAGACTACCCTGGTCACCATAGCAAGATCCTTGTCTCATAAAATTAAAAAATTAAAAAAAATTAGCTGGATGTGGTGGCATGTGCCTGAAGTCGCAACTACTTGGGATACTGAGGCAGGAGGGTTACCTGAGCCCAGGAGTTACAGGATGCAGTGAGCTACGATTGTGCCACTGCACACTAGCCTGGGCAACAGAACAAGACCATCTCTCTATTTAAATAAATACATAAAAAAGAAAGGTTAAATGAATGACTTAATAGATTAATAAGCAAATTACTAATAAGCAAAACTATGAAAATTATATGATATAAACTATAATGGAGTAAGTAGACAAACGTTTCTTCTAAGGCTGCCTTTGCAAACACAGTATGTTTCCCCAGTCTCTTTGTGAAATTCTGGCACCACTACTACCAAAAGTTCCTGGTACATCTGCCAGGAATCAAGAACAACAGTCAGTAGTGGACCCAGAGGCTAAATAGCCAAACGTCTTTGAGAATTGTGTACAAGAACCAACGGTTCTCATGCTGGGATTAATTGTGTACAAGGACTGGAGAACATTTCTATTTAAGAAAAGCAAGCAAATTTGTTCAACTGCTACTTCCTAGTGAGTAGCTATGGAGAACATGCTTTATTCCAAGCACTAAACCAAGTCCATAGAAGATAATGAAGAATATAATGTAATGTGTCTGCTTTCACGAAACTCAGAGTCTAATGAAAGAAACACACATATACATATACAGTTTTCTTCAACCTTGAGAATTATGTTCTTGAAAACTCAGTGACAAGATAATTTGTAGGCTAAAAACAAACTAATTTAAGAGACAATAGAAATGTGGCGTAAAGTTCATAATGAAAACAGGAAGTTCTTATTAAATGTGAGATATTTATATCTTTAGGAACAGTTTTTCATGACAAAAGGATCATTTCCTATGATATTAAAATTCGAAATTCAGTTTATTAAATTTTATGTTCAACAGACAAATACATTCTAATTTGCATTTTGGCAGTTTATTTAATCTTAATTTTAATTTTTTTTTTGAGACAGAGTCTAGCTCTGTTGCCAGGCTGGAGTGCAGTGGCATGATCTCGGCTCACTGTAACCTCCGCCTCCCGGGTTCAAGCAATTCTCCTGCCTCAGCCTCCCGAATAGCTGGGACTACAGGCACACCCCGCCATGCCCGGCTAAATTTTTAAATTTATTTTTATCTTTTATTTTAGTAGAGATGGGTTTTTACCATATTGCCCAGGCTGGTCTCGAACTCCTGAGCTCAGGCAATTTGCCCACCTCAGCCTCCCAAAATGCTAGGATTACAGGCTTGAGTCACTGTGCCCGGCCAATTTTAATTTTTGAGACAGGATCTTGCTCTGTTTCCCAGACTGGAGTGCAATGATGCAATTATGGCTCACTGCAGCCTTGACCTCATGGGCTCAAGGGATCCTCCTACCTCAGTCTCCGGAGTAGCTGGAACTAGAGGCATGTGCCATGACACTCAGCTAATTTATTTTATTTTTGTGTAGAAATGGGGTCTCACTATGTTGACCAGGATGATCTCAAACTCCAGGCCTCTAGTGATCCTCCTGTCTGGGCTTCCCAAAGTGCTGGGATTATAGGCATGAGCCACTGTGCAGAGCCAAATTTTAGCAGTTTCAGAATAATGTTTGATAGGTTCCATTCACTATGTTAAAACATTTTTAAACTATACTTACAAAATATTCAGTTTCCTTCTTAAATATTTCAGTTGTATATCTTAAAATCCTCTCAAATATAAAATTAGTTCTTAAGAGATGATAAGCTCTTAAATAATTTGATTCTTAAGTTCTCTTAAATATTTTAATAGTTACCCTTAATGAAGTCTAAATCAATAACAAAATAAATCATTTAAAATTAGAATTAAATGTTTCATATGTTTCTCTAAAAAGCCAATTTTCTTTTTTATTTCAAGGACATTCCAAATATGCTCAGATTCCATAACATAGAAATATTAATATGATAATTTTTATTTTCTTTAACAGTTCTGTACTTAATTCTAAATATTCTAATAGAAGATGCTTACTTAGTAAGGAAATAATTACGTCATCTTAAGACAATTTCAGCATCGCTTTCCCAACACTTGAGCTTTCACAACTAGAGCTTTTGGCTCTTTTGGATTCTTATTAGGGGCTCATGGAACAGGTTTAGCATTACTTGTTTTCTATCACATATCCATGTGACTTATAGCCTAAATAAATCACATCATTGGGTTCAGCTTACAAGTATCTGATTCTTCCACCAACTCCATAGATATCTCACACTCCTAGCCTAGCTGCTTATATTGCATGGTTGGTTTTGTCCTTTGTAAGCACTTAAGATGTATACATGCATTTTCTGGCTACCTTTGATCTGGAAAGAGTCTTATATTTAAAATATATACTTCCTATTTCCTAGGACACACAACTCTTATTGATACTATGATGATAATTCAATTTTAAATATTTCAATGGCTTAGTTCGACAATTCAGTTACAACTTCTGAATCAGTCAGAATTTGAGTTACACTTCATGTAACAAAAAGTCCAAAGATCAATTGTTTAAAAAAAATAAGTGCTTTTAATTTTCCTATGTATGAGGAATATAGAACTGGGCAGAAAACTGCTGACATGGCAGCTTCATTATGTTATCAGATACACAAATCTTTATGTTTTTCACCCAGCCTTCCCATTCTCATGGACAAAAGATATTGCATGCTTAACAACAGACAAACAAAACAAAATGAAAGTCAGCATATAAAATAGGAAAAAAAGTCCTTTTTAAAAAAATACTTATGTAAGCATTTAAGCTTTTAAAAACAGCTTTATTGGGTCGGGTATGGTGGCTCATGCCTGTAATTTCAGCACTTTGGAAGGCCGAGGCAGATCATGTGAGATCAGGAGTTGAAGACCAGCCTAGCCAACATGGCAAAGCCCCGTCTCTACTAAAAATACAAAAAAATAGCCAGGCGTGGTGGTGGCTGCCTGTAATCCCAGCAACTCAGGAGGCTGAGGCAGGAGAATTGCTTGAACCCAGGAGGCAGAGTTTGCAGTGAGTCGAGATCGTGCCACTGTACTCCAGCCTGGGCAACAGAGAGAGACTCCGTTTCGAAAACAAAAACAAAATAAACAACAGCAACAACAACAACAACAACAACAAAAAACAGCTTTATTATAGTATAATTGACATACAAGAAATTGCACATATTTAAAGTGTACAGTTTGGTCACTTTTGACATATGTATATACCTGTGAAACCATCATTACAATCAAGATAATGAAATTAACTATCTAGGTCAAATATTTCCTCAAAACGTCTTTGAAATCTCTTCCTGTTGTTCTCCCTCACTCCCACCAATACCATTCCCTGACAACCAATATCTGCTTTCTTTAACTATAGATTAGTTCACATTTAATATAACTTTATGTGAATGGAATAACAGACCCAGCACAGTGGCTCATGCCTGTAATCCCAGTACTTTGTGAGGCTCAGGTGGGAGGATCACTTGAGTCCAGGAGTTCGAGACCAGCCTGGGCAACATAGGGGGCCCTCATCTGTATTATAATTAATTAAATAGCTGGGAGTGGTGATGTATGCCTATAATCTCAGATACTTGGGAAGCTGGTGTGGAAGGATTGCTGGAGCCAAGGAGGTCGAGGTTTCAGTGAGCCATGATTGCACTGCTGCGCTCCAGCCTGGGTGACAGAGTGAGAACTTGCCTCAAAATCATTAAATAAATGGAATAACAATATGTACTGGTTTGTCTGGTTTATTTGGTTCAGCATAATTATTTTGAGATTCATCTATGTGGTAACATGTATCAATAGGTCATTACTTTGTACTGCTGATTAGTTTTTTGTGTATAGATACATACTATAACTGCTTATTTGTCTTTTTATCTGTCGATGCACATTCTGGTTGGTTTTGATTTTTGTCTACAACAAGTAAACTTCTGTGAACATTAACAAGACTTTGAATGGACTTATGCTTTCATCTCTCTAGCAAATACTTAAGGTTAAATGATTGGATCATATAATATGTATATTTTTAACTTTTTAAAGAAAATGCCAAAGTATTTTTTTAATAGTCATGACATTTTACAATCCCACTAGCAGATGAATGTTCCAGTCCTACCACATCCTCAAAACACTTGATATGGTCAATAGGTTTGACTTTTAGGCATTTAATTAGGTGTATAGTAATACCTCATTATAGTTTTAATTTGCATTTTCTTAATAACTAGTAGATTTCAGGCATCATTTAATGTATGTATTTGCTATCCTTAAATTGTCTTTGGCAAGGTATTTTTTCAAATATATTTTCCATCTTTTAATTGAGTTGCTTGCTATTATTGAGTGTCAAGAGCTTTTCATATATTTTGGATATGAGTCCTCTATCCCATACATGATTTGCAAATATTTCACCCATCTGTGACTTGTCTTTTCATTCTTTAAGAAGTGCCTTTTGGCTGGGCGCGGTGGCTCAAGCCTGTAATCCCAGCACTTTGGGAGGCCGAGACCGGCGGATCACGAGGTCAGGAGATCGAGACCATCCCAACATGGGCTAGCATGGTGAAACCGCGTCTCCACTAAAAAATACAAAAAACTAGCCGGGCGAGGTGGCAGGCGCCCGTAGTCCCAGCTACTCCGGAGGCTGAGGCAGGAGAATGGCATAAACCCGGGAGGCGGAGCTTGCAGTGAGCTGAGATCCGGCCACTGCACTCCAGCCTGGGCGACAGAGCGAGACTCCGTCTCAAAAAAAAAAAAAAAAAAAAAAAAAAAAAAAAAAAAAAAAAAAAAAAGAAGTGCCTTTTGACAAAAGAACATCTAGAACTAATAAGGTCTCATTACACAAGATTAAGATGCAAAAATTCATTATATTTCCCTATAGTTTCCATGAAAATGTGGATGCCAAAATTAAAAATACATGCCACTTATGATCACTAAAAAAAATGAACTACTTAGATGTTAATGTAATATAACACGTATTGGACTTGTATACCCCAAACTCCAAAATACTGATGAAAGAAATCAAAGAATATCTAAATAAATGGAAAGACAAACCGTGTTCGTGGATTTGAAGACTCAACATACTCATTATAGTAAAGGTATCAATTCTCCCCAAATTGACATACAGGTTTAACACATTTCTATCATTAATCTCAGTAAGAATTTTTGCAGATATATATAAGATTGTTCTAAAATGTATATGGAAATGCAAAGGAACTAGAATAGCTGAAACAATTTCAAAACAGAAGAATGAATGGGGGAAGAATCAGTTTACTCAGTTTCAAGACTTACTAGGTACTTGCGGTAATGAAGACTGTGTGGTATTGGGAGAAGATTAGACATATAAATCAATGGAGCAAAATAGAGAACTCCAAAATAAACTCATAAACAGGCCTAGCTAATTTTTGACAAAAACCTAAAAGCAGTCCAATAGAAGAGAACATAGCCTTTTCCACAAAGCTGGTGCTGAAGCCAGTGGAGATACATAGGCAAAAAAAAAAAAAAAAAAAAAAGAATATTGACCTAAGTCACATGCCTTATACAAAAATTAATTCACAATGGGTCAAGAGATTAAATATAATACATAAAACTATAGCACTTTTAGAAAAAAACATAGGAGAAAATCTCTGGAACCTAGAGTTACGCAGAGTTCTTAGACTTGAAACCAAATACATAATCATACAAGAAACAAAATGATATATTAGACTTTGTCAAAATTAAGAGCTATTAACTCTCTGTTAAGAGATGAAAAGAAAGCTATAGATTGGGAGAAAATATTTGCTCACCACATATCCAACTAAAGATTAGTATCTAAAATACATAAAGAATTCTTGAATATCAAGAGTGAAAAAATAAACAATCCAATAAGAAAATGGGCAAAGGGCATGAAGAGATATTTCACTGAAGAGGATACACAGATGGCAAATAGGGACATGGAAACAGGGTGACCATGATTAGCCTTTAAAAAATGCAAATTGATACCATAGTGAGATAACACTGCACACCTATATAAATGGCTAAAAGAAACAAAAAGACAACACCAAACATTGATGAGGATCTGGAGGATCTGGATCCAGAGAATGGAGGAATGTAAAATTGTACAACCACTCTGGAAGGCATTTTGGTACTTTTTGAAAAAAGTAAACAAGCCACTTACCAAACAAATAATCCAGCAATTACATCATTGGGTATTTATGTCAAATAAATGAAAAACTTATATTCACACAAAAACCTGTACACAAATATTTATAGCTGTTTTATAAATAATAGCCAAATGCTGGAAATAACCCAAGTCTTCAAATGGGTGAATGGTTAAACCAACTGTGGTATACCCATACCATGAAACACTACACAGCTCTCTCTCTATATATATATGTATATATATAATGAAATATATATTACATATGATATATATATAATGAAATATATATATATATATATATAAAATGAAATACCCATAAACAGGCCTCACTAATTTTTGACAAAAATGCAAAAGTAGTCCAATAGAAGAGAACATAGCCTTTCCCACAAAGCTGGTGCTGAAGCCAATGGAGATACATAGGCAAAAAAAAAAAAAAGAATATTGACCTAAGTCTATATATATATACATATAATGAAATACTGATACCTGCAACAACCTAGATTAATCTCCAAAGAATTATGATGAGTGAAAAAAGTCGCTTCCAAGAGTTTGTATATATACTGTATGATTCCATTTAAATAACATTCTTGAAGTGACAAAATTATGGAAATGGAGAACAGATTATTTATATCTGAGGTTAAGGAGAAGGTGAGGGCGGGAGGAAAGTCAGTGTAGATATAAAAGGACAGCACAAGAGATCTTTGTGGTTATGGAAATGTTCTGTATCAGTGTGAATATCTTGGTTATGATATTGTATATTGTGCTGTAGTTTTGCAAGCTGTTGCCATTGGGGGATACTGGGTAAAGGATACATGGCATTGTTCTGTGTTATTTCTGACAATTGCATGTGAACAAGTACAATTAAAACATAAAGCATCTTTTGAAGTAGAGAGATTTCCAATTTTGGTGAAATCTAAATGATCAGTGTTTTTCTTTTAGGGATTGTGTTTTTGGTATTTAATTTAATGAAATAATTTTGAGACAGAGTCTTACTCTGTCACTCAGGCTGGAGAGCAGTGGTGCAATAGGACTCACTGCAAACTCTGCCTCCCAGGTTCAAGCAATTCTCATGCTTCAGCTTCCCTAGTAGCTGGGATTACAGATGTGCGTTACCCTGCCTCTCTAATTTGTTTTTTTTTAAGTAGAGACTGAGTTTTGCCCTGTTGGCCAAGCTGGTCTCGAACTCCCTGCCTCAAGGGATCCACCTGCCTCGGCCTCCCAAAGTGATAGGATTACAGGTGTGAGCCACTACACCTGTTCATTTAATACTATATTTAAGAAATCGTTGCCTAATGCAAGGTAGCAAAGATTTTCTCCTAGGGTTTCTTCCAGAAGATTTTCAGCTTTAGGTTCTCACCTTCCATTCTATTATCCATTTTGAGTTAATTTTTGTACATGACTTAAGCTATGGATTGAAGTTTATTTTTCTGCCTGTGGATATCCAAATGTTCCAGCATCATTTATTGAAAAGATTGTCCTTTCCCCGCTTAATTGTCTTGTGCTGTGTTGAATGACTTCAGCTTCAACCTTAGGAAAGAAGAAAAGGAACAGCAAATGGTGTATTATCCTTCTTTTAATATATTGAATATATTGTTGGATTTGATTTGCTAAATTTTTGTTTAGAATCTTTGTATCTATGTACATAAAGAAAATGTTTTGTATCTCTCTTGTAATTGTCTAGTTTTGGAATCAGGGTAATGCTGATCTCAGAATGTGTTGGGAAGTATTCCATACTCTTCAATTTTCTGAAAGAATTGGTATAGAATTACATTATTTTTTCCTTAAATGTTTGGTAGACTTTGCCAGTGAAGTTGACTGGGCTTGGAATTTGCCTCATGGGAAAGTTTTAAACTACAAATAGTTTCTTAATAGATATAAAGCCATTCGAATAATCTATTTCTTTTTGAGTGAGCTTTGGTAATTTGTCTATTTCAAGGAGTATGTCTATTTCATACATTTTTCCAGTATGAAATATTTATAATATTACCTTATGATCCTTTTAATACTTGTGGAATCTACAATGATGTAACATCTCTCATTCCTGATACTGATATTTTGTAGCCTCTATCATTTTTTCCTGATTAGTCTTGTGAGAGGATTATCAATTTTACTCATCTTTTTCAACAACCAGCTTTTAGTTTCATTGATTGAAACTAAAACTATTGTCTCTGTCTTCCATTTCAGTGATCCCTCTTTGACTTCTCTTCTTAACATTTTATTTTCTCTTCCTTTTTTTGTTTTTTAAGATTGAAGTTGAGATCACTGATTTGAGGTGCTTTTTTGCTTCTGTTACAGGCATTTAGTTTGTAGCTTCCCCTTAGCTCTGCTTTAGTAGTATCGTACAAATGTTGATCTATTATGTTTTCCTTTTCATTCAGTTCAAAAATACTTTCTAATCACTCTTTTAGCTCCTTCCTTAGCCCATGGTTAATGTAGAAGTGTGCTATTTAGTTTTTAAATATTTGGGAGTTATTGGTTTGAACTGAATTCTACTATAGTCAGAGAATATACTTTGAATGTCTTAAATCTTAAATTTGTTAAGATTAGTTGTAAAATCCAAGATATGCTCTAACTTGGGTAAATGTTCTGTGTATACTTGAAAGAAATGTGTTATCTGCTGTTGTTGGATGGAGTGTCAATTAGGTTAAGTTGGTTGATAGTGTTATTCAAATATTTTATATCCTTATTACATACTATTTTTTGTGTACTAGTTCTATCAATTATTGACAAAGTATTAAAATCTCTGACTCAAGTGTGATTTTTTTTCTATTTTTATTGCATCACTATCATGCATTTGGAAGCTCTGTTTATTTATATTTATTTTATTTTACTTTATTATTTTTGAGTCAGGATCTCACTCTGTCGCCCAGGTTAGAGTGCAGTGGCACAATCATGGCTCACTGCAGCCTCAACCTCCCCAGGCTCAAGTGATCCTCACATCTCAGCCTCTCAAGTATCTGGGACTTCAAGTGCATCCCACCACACTTAGCTAATTTTTTTGTAATTTTTGTAGAGATGAGGTCTTCCATGTTGCCCAGGCTGAAGCTCTGTTTTTAGATGTTTAACTTCTAGATTTATGTCCTCTTGTTGGAATGACCCCCTTTACCATTAAGAAATGGCTCTAGTAATCTTGTGCAGATTTGTTGCTTGGCCGAGCTTGGGTCGCCTGCCTGCCCCTAACTCTGGAGAATGCTAGGGAAGTGAGCTTCTGGCTTCCTATTTTGGCAAGGCAATGTTCATAATTCAAGCACTACCCTAAACAGAGAAAAAGGGTCCAAATGTAGGAAGTGATCAAAAAGTATAATAAAAGTCTACTATCTTTTGAGAGATAAAATATATGTATAAATTTTATCCAAGCTGAAAACATAGTTTTAAAAATAAAGATACAAAGCAATTTTGCTATACACCTAAACTATAACAGAAACCTAAAGCTTTATGCTTTCATATCAGCAAATGCTTTAAAATTATGGATGTTTATTAGTTGACTGCTTTCCCCCCATCATTCACACTGTGAGTCTCTCATCCATCAGGATGACAATTGAAAGCTCAGTCTACACTTAGCCTGTAGGTCTGTGAGAAATAGCTGTGATTACTGTGGGGCTCCTGCATGGAAATTTCATGGCAATTTTACAAAACAAAGATCATACAGAAGAAATTGACTTCGCTTTTCTTGTCAGTGCACTATTACATTCTTATTCTCTTACCAAATGACTCCCTGATGAATATCTGTCATCATTAGCCAGTGGCAATAACATATTTACTGAATTTTTCTATACTCATCCAAACATCTCTTATAACAAATAAATAACTCAAAGAAAATAATGAAATTATCTTAGCTCTTCAGCTCAGAAACACATTTCTTTTTTGTATTGCATTCTGAGGAATGCTTTTTTTCCCACTAGGAAACTTTATTTTTCTTTTTAGTACTAGGGAGAGCTACTAAAATGGTTCATCTCTTTCTAGTTCTCTACAGAGCTCAGAGTAATTTTCCGAGATGAGAGATCATTGATTGATAAGTATATAGATTTAGCTTTCATCTTCAAAATCTTCAATATTTTTTTTCGAAGATTTTCAAAGTATTGATTCTTAGTCTATGTTTTGAGATTTATGGATTTGTGTAATATTTCTATTCTTTGAAAATTTTTTTTAGAAGAACGTGCAAAACCACTGAGTGATAGGCAGAGTCATCACATGTCTGGTTAGTAGCTAAGTAAGATGTTCATTAATACAGAGCCAATATACACAGAAGTTGTGCATTGCTACTTGTAATCTAGACTCTCCAAGTTGATGACAAAACAGACAGTGATCACTAATAGGCCCGATAAAGGTAGAAAATAAGTAGATTTTAAAACTGAAGCAAAGTAAATTATTAACTCTTTAATTGGATCAGCTGACATTTCATAAATAATTTTGGTACCGATTAGGAATAACTATTTTTGTTACAGTTTTGTTTTTCATATTATTGTCTTGAAATGGAGAAAAAAAATCATTGTATTTAAATAGTTTTTAAATTTCAGCCCATCCATTTCTTGTCTCCCGTGAACTTGACTAGAAATTTGTCTTTATCAATTCTTTGGCATACAATAATTTATATGATCATCTATTTTTACATATGGGCATGTGTGTTTTCCTGCTTGAGAATGAGAACAATTAAGGACTGTGCAAAATAAACTGCTTTTCATAAAGCAAATGCTCAAAACATAGTATATTTCTATTAAAATCTATAATTTATGCAATGTGTTTCTTAAGAAAAAAACATTCTATGTCTGATTGGTTGCTCAGTTAAAATCTGACCACTGGTTGGACTAGAGTTGGAGTTTAGATGTCATGCTCTACAGGCACTTCGTGTTACCTCAAGTTGTCATTATATTATCCTTAAATGTGGAAAGTCATGACTTACATACCCATGTCAATCAGAGTCCATACAAACTGACACCATTCATTAATTCATTCATATGTTCTTGGAGTAAACATTTGAGCCCCTACACGCGGCAGTACTGTACTAGCTGGTCTCAAGGGCTTTAGTGTTAAACAAAGCAAACACAGGCCTTGCTCTCATGTACTAAGGACACTCACTCTTCTTTAATTGCAGGCCAAGTTGTAGATCAAACCTCTCTAATTGCACCTACGAAGATAAGTTTTCTAAAAGAATTCCCAGTTTAAGAAAATCACAGGAAGAAAGTAGTGAATGCTCTTACTTCCGCCATAAAGGATCTCTGTCTCACATTTACTGACTCTTAGCATGAAAATCAACTTCAGCATTACCCAAAGGTGGTTCAGTGTAATCTAGGTATAAAAATTTTCCATGGTATACATTTGTATGGGTCTGTTTTCACATTGCTATAAAGATACTACTGGAGGCTGTATAATTTATAAACAAAGGAGGTTTAATTGACTGACCATTCTGCATGGCTGGGGAGGCCTCAGGAAATCTACCGTCACGGCAGAAAGGGAAGCAGGAAAGAGAAGCATGAAGGAGGAATTTCTAAGCACTTATAAAGCCATCAGATCTCATGAGAACTCACTTTCATGAGATCAGCATGGGGGAAACTGCCCCTATGATCCAATCACCTCCCTCCTTTGACACTTGGGGATTACAGGTCCCTCCCTCAACATGTGGGGATTACATTATGAGATGAGATTTGGGTGGGAACACAGAGCCAACCCACATCAACATTTTAAAAATTGTGAGAGAGAATCTGGAGGGAAATTACAATAGCATGCTTTTGGATATATTGAGGTTGGCCACTCTTGCTGAAATGTTTTTTGCACAAGTTAATTTAAATGATCATTTTATTTTGCATGTGTAAGTACTACTGGCTGCGAAGACAAAAGTATCTTTCCAAACAGTGTTTGTTCATACCATGCAACATTATATGGACAATGAGTTACACAATTTGTATTATCAAATTTAAAGTTTTTGGTTTTTTTGAGTTGAGGGTGTAAGGAAACAGGAATTTATTAATTTATATAACTCCCCTCATTAGCCAATTATAAAATATATGTTGATTGTTTCAGTTGCATACTTTGCTTAGTTTTAACTTGATAAATTTGTTCAATTTGGCTAAGTAGGGTCACAGTGGTACCATGCTTACTGTACTTACAATTTCCGACAGAGTGAGTGTTAAAATTGAGTTTCCAAATTGGATTCAAAATGCAAAACAAAATATATAAAATTGTTTAAAACAGCAAGAAGCTCATAATGTTACAAGTTCAATTTAAAAGGTATTTTCCACTTGGTCCTGGTGGCTCACGCCTGTAATCCCAGCACTTTGGGATGCTGAAGCAGGAGGCAGGTTGAGGTGGAAGGATTGCTTGAGCCTGGGAGGTCGAGGGTGCAGTAAGCCGTGATGGCACCACTGCACTCAAGCCTGGACTACAAAGCAAGACCCTGTCTCAAAATTTAATAAATAAATAAAAATAAAATTATTTTCCACTAACTAGCTCAAATATTGGAACTGCCTGAAGAACCAATCTCAAACCAAATTAATCACATCTCAGTGAAAGAAAGTGAATTGTTAGTTTCATTAGTGAGTCTACTTTGAAACAAATATTTCCCATTGTTCTCATTTCAAATCACTGGATCCTGCTTAATGAGGGCATTCCTTGAATTCACAAGCCAAATTGTTTGGGTTTTTTGTTTGTTTGTTTGTTTCTTTTTAACTTTGATCATTTGTAGCTATTCATCTGGGTCAATAAAGAATACTTTGACATTCCATAACCAAAATTCAATTACTCTGGTTTTTTTCCCCTGTAGCAATTATTTAGTACATTGTGCTATGTATTATTAGTTACTTTTGTATTTGGTCATGTGGATATTTTACTAGCTGAAATATATTACATTTGAGGAGAGGAACTAGGTACTATCCTTATGTGTATACATTGGAAACTTATGACACCTGAACATGTTGAAGCCTTCTTGTCACTTTGGGGGAAGCCACTGGAGGGCAAACCCAATATGCTAAGAATAGGGGAGTAGAGAAAGTGATAGAACCTGCTCCTTCATAACATTTTTGGAAAAAGCAGATCATGCCATTCCTGATGTTGCCCAACACTGGCCGTTCAGATTCATGCCTTATATTTCTGTAGCGTTCAGGACAGTTTGAATATGGATTATCTGTTAGAATTGAAATCATCCAATTATGAATACAGCATTATTATTCCCAGTTACAGAAGAGAAAACTGAAGCTTATAAAGAATAAGCTGCCCAAGGTTACACAGTCAAGGAAATAGCGCAGTGAAGACATGAAGTGGAGTCTTTGTGACTACATCTAGGCTAACTCTACCCCTCACCCCCAAATACACACGATTATCCATTTAACAGAACTCTTTCCCTATTCTTGTTATTAATATGATCTTCTTTCTTATGATGACATTCTTTTTTGTATCCCTGCCTCTTTTTCTCGGAGGAAGAAGTGTCTCTCTTCCTCCCTATGACTAGGCTAGCCTTGCCTCACCCTGTATGTTCTTGCTCATATCCTTTCCGCCTTCTTTGGGACTTTGTCCTATCAATCATTCCAGCTCTTGAATTGACTATTTCTTTTTACCTCAGCATCTAAATAAATTCATATCATACCTAATCCCTGCTCACACCCTTTCCCTTGATCCTGATAACTCTTGAAGCTACTCTTTCTTTTATTACATTTAGCAAGAGACTTATAGAAAATGCAGCCTATGTTTGATATTTCTCCTAATTTTATCTTAATTAAAATTGCTCCCTTAAAAGTCTCTGAGGGGAAAGAGACATTGCAACTCTCCCTACCCAAAGGAGGAAGAGATGATATAATGATGTGTCACAGGCTCTATTGCTGATTGGGTCACAGTTACTAGTGGGCAGAGTCAGTGTATGTTAAAAGGTCATCCATCCCTCATACTTTATTGTGCTTCCTGCTTCTTGTCTCTCTGTAGTGGCAGATCTAGACAGGGCACTGGCCATTGGGGTATGCTGACCAGCTTTTCTTATTTCCCTCCATTCTTGTCTCCTTCCTTTCATCTTTTTCCTCCTCCTCCTTAGAGCAAGTCAAAGAAAGCTTCTTGCAGGAAGTACTAAACACCCAAGTATCTCTTATACCTCATAACTAAGCCATAGGACCCATACTTTACCTTTGTACTTATTAATAATATAATATCTTTATTCTGATTCTGCTATTGCTTATTATACATACAGAGAGAAGGAATATTCAAAAGGATGGGATTCTGGCATTACTAGGTTTCATGAAGAAAATGCCATCAAAATAACATTCTGATTGTTAGCAGTCACCATTCATTGACTTTCTCTCTCTCTCGCTCTCTCTTTTTTTTTTTTTTTGTTTTGAGAGAGGGTCTCTCTGTTGCCCAGGCTGTAGGGCAGTGATGCAATCTTGGCTTACTGCAACCTCCGCCTCCTGGGTTCAAACGATTCTCCTATGTCAGTCTCTCGAGTAGCTGGGATTACAGGGGTGCGCCAACACGCCCAGCTAATTTTTATATTTTTAGTAGAGATGGGGTTTCACAATGTCAACCAGGCTGGTCTTGAACTCCTCACCTCAGATAATCCACTCACCTCGGCCTCCCAAAGTGCTGGTAATACAAGTGTGAGCCTTTCATTGACTTTCTATTATAAAAATCAAAGATTTTCCATGAGTTTTCATTCTCTTTGATCTCATATAATATAATTGATTATCTTAGCCAGTTCTTCCTTCTTGAAATGGTTTACTTGTATTTTATGCCATGTTAACTTACTAATTACTTATGGCAACTCAAATATGTTGGTTTTACTGCCAGGATGTATTCACCTGACTTCTGGCAAAATAGTACATCAGATTTCTGATGGGAAAACCTCCTATAGTCTCCGCCCATGTAATTTACCTTCACTCACAGCTCATGATGTGGGTGTTGATTGGCCCTAGCCTGATCATCAAACTGTAATCTCCCAGTCTGCAGTAACTGGGTCAGGAATGGGACCACGACTGGTAAATCCAATTAGATACAATATGAAGCTTGCTAGGGCTTTGGAAAAAGAGGCTCTTTCTCTGTCCTTACAGACATGAGTGGAAAAGGGTATTATATTAGGTTATTACTTTTTATTTTATTTTTTTATTATTATTATTATTATTATACTTTAAGTTCTAGGGTACATGTGCATAACGTGCAGGTTTGTTACATATGTATACTTGTGCCATGTTGGTGTGCTGCACCCATCAACTTGTCAGCACCCATCAACTCGTCATTTACATCAGGTATAACTCCCAATGCCATCCCTCCCCCCTCCCCCTTCCCCATGATAGGCCTCGGTGTGTGATGTTCCCCTTCCCAAGTCCAGGTGATCTCATTGTTCAGTTCCCACCTATGAGTGAGAACATGCGGTGTTTGGTTTTCTGTTCTTGAGACAGTTTGCTGAGAATGATGGTTTCCAGCTGCATCCATGTCCGTACAAAGGACATAAACTCATCCTTTTTTATGGCTGCATAGTATTCCATGGTGTATATGTGCCACATTTTCTTAATCCAGTCTGTCAAACACCAAAAGCAATGGCAACAAAAGCCAAAATTGACAAATGGGATCTAATTAAACTAAAGAGCTTCTGCACAGCAAAAGAAACTACCATCAGAGTGAACAGGCAACCTACAGAATGAGAGAAAATTTTTGTATATCAGGCTATTTGTTGCTATAAAGAAATATCTGAGACTGGATATTTTATAAGAAAAGAGGTTTAATTGGCTCACGGTTCTGCAGGCTGTACAGAAAGCACAGCACTGGCATCTGCTTCTGGAAAGGTCTCAGGAAGCTTACAATCATGGTGGAAAGCAAAGCGGGAGCAGGCACATCACACGGTGAAAGCAAAGGACCAGATCTCCTGTGAACTCAGAAGGAGTTCATTTATCATCAAGGAGATGACCCAAGCCATTCATTTGGGATTCACCCCCAGGATCTAAACACATCTGGTCAGGCTTCACCTTCAACACGGGGGATTACATCTCAACATGCGATTTTGGTGGGGACAAATATCCAAACTATCTCAGGTATAAGGCTTGGAGTTTGCTGCAACCCTTTGAGCACCACATAAAATTTAAGAATGGAGCCTAAGGAGTAAGAAGCAGAGTGGAGAAATGGACCTCTATGTGACATCCTAGTGTTTTTAGTCCTTTATCCACCTACACTTGATGCCAACTTATTAGAGACTTTTCAGATTCTCACAATAGCCAATAAATATTCCCGTTTCCCATTATTTTAGCTTAAACTAGTTTGATCTCGATTTTCTATCTCTTGCAACCAAAACAATTCAAAAACAAACAAATAAAACAACAGTACCTGTATATGTATTTTACTATGTACATACACATGCATATAAATGCGTAGAGAAAGTTCTGGAAAGATACATTTCAAAGTGGTAGAGGTGGTTATCTCTGGCGAAAGGGGTCTATTATGGTGGGAAAGATGATTGAGAAGGGACTTTTGGCCTTTCTTTATTGTTAGACTGCTTTGGAACATGTTCCTGGAGGTTGTAAAGCAAATGTCCTCAAAGCTGGAGTGTAGTGGCACGATCTCAGCTCACTGCAACCTCTGCCTCCCTGGTTCAGCCAATACTCTGCCTCAGCCTCCCGAGTAGCTGGGATTACAGGGGCCTGCCACCATGCCCGGCTAATTTTTGTATTTTTAGTAGAGTCGGGGTTTCACCACGTTGGCCAGGCTGGTCTTGAACTCCTGACCTCGTGATCCACCCGCCTCGGCCTCCCAAAGTGCTGGCAGGCGTGAGCCACCGCGCCCGGCCTCCAATGCCTTTTTTTTCACGCCACATTTCTTTTCAAATGTAACCTGACTGCAGATATGTAACTGTCCTAATACGGAACAGAACTTTTTAAGTAGTTTCTTGTTCTTTGACCCCAAAGCTGAATTTCAAGCAAGGGATGCTCAGGAACCAAGATGTTCACTACACCAACTGAAACAAAAAGTAGTTTATTTCGTCTCAGCAAGAGGGAACTGTCAAAGTACCAGATGCTTCTCATCTGCGGAGCCCTTCTCTTCAGAAGCCGTGGGAATTGGTTCACCACCAGGGGGCGCAGTTTTACTGTACCGTGGTATGCCGCGGAAAAGGCGCGCTCTCACCTGCAATATTGTCCGAGGTCTGAATATTAAAGAGTTCATTGTTGCCGATCTAAAGACTCTCTCTGTTTAACTGATCCCTGGGAATGGCGGTAGAGCCTTGCTTTAAAGCCAGACGATAAAATTTATATAGTTAAGCCCTCTGGGTTCATTAGTTTATTTTCCTTGTTGCTGGCAAGGAAAGTGCTATATTGTAGAGATAATCGTGACTGATAATCAAAATGAAAGCAGTTTTGACAAATTCTAATATAAGTTTTTTATTGAAACAGGAATCACAAAATCCTTTTGTCTAAAAGGAAAACAGTTTTAGCTGCATGAAAAATAGGCCCCAGGCTAAGAAAGCTTTTGCTCAAATAAGGGAAATAAAAGAGCAGTGGAATTGTAGGAATAGAATCCTATGATGCTTGACTTTTTGCCCTCAGCCTGAAGAATGAAAGCAAATCAGAGGGACAAAACATCTTTAGCATTCCCAGCTACTAGGGAGGCTGAGGCAGGAGAATCGCTTGAACCTGGGAGGCAGAGGCTGCAGTGAGCCAAGATAGCGCCACTGCACTCCAGCCTGGGAGACAGAGCAAGACTCTGTCTCAGAAACAAAACAAAACAAAACAAAATAAAAATCTTTAGCCCCTGATGCGGAACTGTATAAAGTAATTTTAAAACATTTACATTAAAGGGGGGAAAACCCCAAATGAACCAACAACTGTTCATTCACTCAACAGTTAAAAAAATAAGTTGCAAATCATGTCATCTTTGCTTTGTTTCAAGTCAATGAAGCTGTTAAAACAATGTCTCATGGAGGGCAACAGTGGGGATTCTCAGGAGAGAAGATATTCCACCTTTTGGTTATCATGTTGGGGCAGGGAGATGGAAACTGCCTGCCGAATCACAAATCAGGGTCTTGGGTTTTCTTTCTGTTACTGGGAATTACACGTTACATGAGTGGAATGCACATTGTGAATTTTCTTTTACAGGTCAGGGATCCATGGAAGGAGGTTTGGGATTCACCCCAGGAGATATTTTATCTCTGTCCTCAAAGAATCAAATTGCTTTAAAATAAGCATACATTGAGGAGGGACTGGCGATGAGAGTGGAAACTAGCTATAGAAATCGGAGAATGCAGCCCTGAATTGCTCCAGAACAAACACATTTAATGCCAGGGAAGTAGACCACGCTGGCTAATGTCACAATACTATAAAAGGAAGGGTACTTGCTAGGTCGTATTCTAGGATATTTTTTCCAGCCCTATCTCCAGGCTGCTGGAAGGAGAGTCAGGCTGGTTTAGGTGCTCTCTCCCTACCCTCCAAACAGGGCAAACATTCTGGGTGGCTTCCAGACTGCCTGGTGGCATTGCCAAATTGGCTTGCTCCACTGCTGCAGCTCGGAAGGCAGGGTTAATTCCATACAGTTGCCAGAGCCCTAAATGAGGGAGCCTAGGTCAGAGGTCGCACCCACCGGGGAGGGCGGGATTTAGGGGTGCGGGGCGGGCTGAGCCTGGCTCCGCCCAGGGAGGGGGCGGGACGCTTCCCGTGACCCGCCCCACCGGCTCGCGGTTGCACGTGACCTGCGGTTCCGCCTCCCGCCCGCTCCGCAGCGCCAGCTCGGCAGGCGCGGGGTGTGAGTGTGGAGTGAGACCCGCCGGGCTCCAACTCCGCAGCGCCGGAGCGCGGCGGGCAGCAACTTTCTCTCGGGAGCGGCCGTGGCGGCGGCTGCTGCCGTGGCAGCCGGAGCGGAAGCCGGGAGGAAGAAGGCGGCGGCGGCGGCGGCGGTTGCTCCCGCCGGCTCGGGCTGTCCAGCTCGCTGAGACTGCCGGCCCGCGGAGCCGCATCCCCCCGGGCAGCCCCGGGCCCCTGCCCTATGTCCCGCAAGGCGAGCGAGAATGTGGAGTACACGCTGCGGAGCCTGAGCAGCCTGATGGGCGAGCGGCGCAGGAAGCAGCAGGAGCCGGACGCGGCAAGCGCGGCCGGGGAGTGCAGCCTCTTGGCGGCCGCCGAGTCGAGCACCAGCCTGCAGAGCGCGGGCGCGGGCGGCGGCGTCGGGGACCTGGAGCGCGCGGCGCGGCGGCAGTTCCAGCAGGACGAGACCCCCGCCTTCGTGTACGTGGTGGCCGTCTTCTCCGCGCTCGGCGGCTTCCTGTTTGGCTATGACACCGGGGTGGTGTCAGGGGCCATGCTGCTGCTCAAGCGGCAGCTCAGTCTGGACGCGCTGTGGCAGGAGCTGCTCGTGTCCAGCACGGTGGGGGCGGCTGCCGTCTCGGCGCTGGCCGGAGGCGCCCTCAACGGCGTCTTCGGCCGCCGCGCTGCCATCCTCCTGGCCAGTGCCCTCTTCACCGCCGGCTCCGCGGTGCTGGCCGCGGCCAGCAACAAGGAGACGCTGCTCGCCGGCCGCCTGGTCGTGGGACTCGGCATCGGTGAGTTCGGGCTCCGCTAAGGGCGCACGGGACCCCAGTGTCACCGCCCTTGACCCTGGGTGTTGCGTGCCTCTTGCCCATCGGGGTCCTCGTCGGGTCTCGCCGGGTCAGAGAATCCTCCACTTCTCTGGCCTCTAGAGCCCATCTGTTTGTTGGTCCAGCCTCCAAGGCTTTCCCGGGAGGTGGGGGGTTTGAGGGTAGGGGGGTCACTGTAGTCTCCCTCGAGCCCACGTAGAATCTTTGCTCGTCCACGGACCAGTCTGTCCGAGTAGTTGTTGCCTCTCAGCACTTCCAGGAACCCAACTGAGCCCCAGCTTTTTCCTTGATCCAGCCTAACCTGATGCTGCTTCTTGAACTTACGAGGGTCTCTATTTTCCTGCACTGTCCCACCTTCCCTCTCCACTGCTACTCCTTTCCTTTTCTAGGGCTCCCAGCCTGCAACCTCGAGCGTCGTCAAGTTACAGTGAGATAATATTTAGAATTAAGTAATTCCGGACTCTGAAAGGTTTATTAGCTACCCCTGCCCTCTTTCCTTATCTAGCATTTGTCTTTAGATGGCATCTCCTTTTGCTTTTATGCTTTTTCTGTTGCCTTTCAGCTTTCATTCTTTTCCCAAGTGAATTCCATTCTCCTCTTTTTTTCTTACTTTTTCATTTGAATCCGTTTTTATCCATTCTCCTCTTTGTTTTGCCTCTCCTGCTTTCCAGTTGGGAACCAAATTATCTATTAAAGGTCATATTCACTTCCTGAATTCATTTAGGAGGTACTCCCCCTGTGGATAAATGCCCAGCAAGATAAATGATTGGAATTTGCTTCAAAAATGAAGGCATTAATGTTCTCCTGGCATTGATTTTTTTTTTCACCCTGGTTGCTGAGCAAGGGAGGTACAATTGGCAAGTTTTTGGCAGAGGGAAGCCATTTAGAATGTGCTCAGTATTATTAGAAAGCACTTTTGAGGGAAAGTGGGGGATTGTGACTTAAATCTCACTAGAATTTTTCTAAGACACACCGCTGATGCCTTTTTAATGTTTCGTTTCATAATTCAGTTTTTTGTTTCCCTTAGGGTGCTGTTGAAGTATTTCTTCCCTATGGCTGGGGCTTGATGAAAGCGCTTTAAACCTGGGGCTGCTGGTGATCTGTGTATTCACCACTTGTTTCATGTTTGTGCTTTTCACCCTTTCTCTGTGGGTTCTGAAGGGAAGCAAAGGCCATATATTCAACTCCACATGCAGGAACCATGAGCCTAAAACCCAGCTCGCTGCACTTTATATTCAAAGTTTGTCAGTAGTGACCTTCCTTTTGCTTGTTTATTGTACTATTAGGAAAGGTAGGGCAAAGCTCTCAGTAACATATTAAGTTGGCACAAAAATGTCCAAAGTGACCAAAAAATCCAGCTGAAATGAAACCTCTTTGCATGGAAACTACTTGCGCCTTCAGGACCCTTCAACAAATAACCTGCTAAGTGACCACGATTCTTTTCTCAGCATTGTCTGCTTGGGACATCTGGACTTTTTTTGTTGCTTCTGACATAGAAATAACATCATTTTAGGTAGCAAGAATTGTTCTGTCAACCTGAATCTTTTCTGTAATTTTGAAATTGAATCATACTTTGCAGAACTCTCTAAATGAAGCTTCCTAGTGTTTTGCTGTGGCAAGTATTGGTTAAAATTTTGGGTATTATGTTTAGTCTTTTTATCTGACCTGCAAATTGAGCCCTGTTCTGTGTAAGATCCCCTTCCAGATATTGTGGGCAGAATAGTGAGAAGAATGTATTATAATTTAGTAAATGTAGCAAGGTGGGACAAAAGCAACGTAGAACTTGCTAAGCTTTATAACAGAGATTCTCAGAGATAGCTGATGTATTCAGAGAGGGTACAGTTATCTCCAACAGAGGGAAGCCAGAAGCTCTTACCAATGGAAATGGTATGTTGACATGTCAGTATTTTAACAGAAATGAGGAAGGGACCTTCTAAGCAAGGGATAAAATGGGTAAAGGAAGGAAAGCATAGCGCATACTTGGGGAATAGGTGGAAGCAGCAATAGAGGACAAAGCAGGAGATCAGATTGGAAGTATGGGTGTGCAAGAGCTGTGGAGGCCTCTCTGTCGTGCAGCCTCATTCTGTGGTCTCTGGGCTGATTGGTTCAACAGAGAAGCCCAGTTTAGGTATGGTCTTCATTCAGTTCTGGTGTAGCCCATCTCACTTCCAGAAACATGCCTCTCAGAATAGAAGCCCTGAGGCAGTTTCGTAAAAGCCCTCTTCATTTACAAAATGAAGAATGTTTTAAGATCATAAACAGGCTTTGAAACAGGCCATGTTCAAAACAAAACAATAATGAAATAAAACCACTTCAAATTAGGATCTTGCAAAGCATGTAATTATACAAATAAAATCATTAAAACTTAAAAGATCACTAGCCTTCCAAAAGAAATCACAAGTGTGTGTTTTGTTGTTGTTGTTGTTGTTTTTTTAAGCTACAAGGAAATGGGTTCCTAACATGAGCATTTTTTGAGGGACATTAAATCAGTTTGCTTGTTTGGTACCCTAAATCTGGGTTAATTTTATGCTATTGTTTTTTAAGTAGTTAAATTTTATGTGTAGTCAGGGATTTGTTGTTTTGTCCTTATGATAGTTAGTAAATGTTGATGAATAACAAAATGTGGCTTTTGATGCCTTTTTCAGACAAGTTTGCTGTAAGAACTTCTTTCCTCCACACGTTTACCTGTGGTAAAATATAAGGCCCATGTGGGTCAGGGATTTCTGTTCATTTTGTTCACTGATAACATTCCTGCCACATAGGAGATACTTGTTGAATAAATGAATGGTGAGCAGAAATGAAAAAAAATCCAAATTTCATTGCTGGTCGAGTAGCAGTTTAAGTTAGTTTAAGTTCTTTTCAAAACACAAAAATACTGCATTATCAAAATACTTAAAAGGCCATCTAAAGGTTTTGGTTGTAATAGTTTAATGAAATCATTATCTATTCAACACTTGCTAATTGAGCTTCCGTTATTGATCCTGTCAGATATGGGGCAGGCAGTAATTAGATAAAAACCCCACCTTGGAGGTGTTCATTCTGTAATGGAGTAGAAAGATACATAAACAAGCAATTAAAATAGACATTTCTCCATAGTGTCAGATGACACACAGAAGAGTGAGTGGTCAGTTGATTCTTTTAAGGGAAAAAATGGAACACAGGATTGAGGAAAGTTCTACAGTGGGATATTCAAAGTAGGGTTTGAAAAGTGAGGTATTCAGCAGATGATGTAGATGAAGCCAGAAAAGTGCTTGTTTAGTGCTTTAGTATGTGCAAGACCTGGTGGTAGTACTTTACACATATTACCTCATTTAATCTTCCTGAGTCTGGGAAGTGGGTCCCCTTTTGTTGGGTGTGGAAACAGTTACATGGCAAGGTCACTGATGACAGAGGCAGGATTAAAAAAAAAAACCTTGAGTCTTTTGCTGTATTACCCTACTGGACATTTAAGGTGGAGTTAATAACTGGTATAAAGGCACAGAAAAATCAAAGCAGTGTTTGAAGCATAGGTGAGTGAGGGGTGGTGATGGGGTGGTCATGAGACTAGAATGTTTTGGGGGGATTAGGCTGAATATGGTTTATTTGGTCCTGCCTATGCAGGGAGAGCTTTTAGAGGTTTTTAACAGTAAATAATATAATCAGATTAAACATCCCTTGAATCTGATATGTGAGGGTTTTTGTTTTTCCCATTATGCTTTTAAGTTCTTTTACTTTCTTCCTTAAGCCTTCTCATGTCTTTGAAATTTTGGGTATTAGCAATCGTTTGCTGAGATGGCTGCTATAGGATGGGTAAAGCATGGCATGTGACCATGAATTACTGATATGGGAGGAGTCAGTGGACCCTTCAGCAGAAACCTTTGCAGAGGTGAAGATAGCAAGGAGTAGAGTGTAGTTATTAATGAGTATTAAATGAATTGCATAGTAAAAGACCTTAAGTATCAGAAGTCAGGGAGATGTGTATTTCTTTTGATTTAAGGATTCCGTTTTCTTGACTGGTTGTAACAAAATTACCGAGTGCCTGTTTTAAATCGGGCATTATTTTGGATTTTCTTTTCTTTTTTCTTTTTGGTTTACCAGAGGCATCTTTGGTTCCTCTAGTTTATTTTTCTCTTGTACTTGAGTCCTGACACTAGACTTTCTCCATTTCGCTGCCTGCTACCATGACCACCTGAACTTTTTAAACGTGAAAAGTCAAATTTGAAATAGGACATACATTTTCCATCTCAGAAATGATTGTATTCTAACAGCATTAATCTTTTTTTTTTTTTTTTTTTTGAGATGGAGCTTCACTCTTGTCGCCCAGGCTGGAGTACAGTGGTGAGATCTTGGCTCACTGCCACCTCTACCTCCCAGGTTCAAGTGATTCTCCTGTCTCAGTCTCCCGAGTAGCTGGGATTACAGGCACCTGCCCCCCATGCCCACCTAATTTTTGTATTTTTGGTAGAGACAGGGTTTCACCAGGTTGGCCAAGCTGGTCTTGAACTCCTGATCTCAGGTGATCCGCCTGCCTCGGCCTTCCAAAGTGCTGGGATTACAGGCATGAGCCACCATGCCCGGCCCAGGGTTAATCTTACTTTGTATGTTCTTTACACGCAATCCCATTTTCAGGTGTTTGTTTAGCAGTATTGTACCTATAATCAAGGTTTTTAAGTATGGTTAGTTACAACAGGATTGAAGAATTTGAGTTTGCTCATTTGCTTTATTTTCTATGACCATGTATTTCCCATGCATAAGACACGAGAAATTGTCTAGAAAAGACAAAGTATAAGAGTATGCTACTATTAACACTATTAGCATGTACACGGTCAGTGAAAAAGCATACCCATTAGCCCTTTCTCCCTGGTGTTGGCATTTATTCTACTGCTCATTGTAAGTGGTGATTTAGGGCCTGTGTGGGGAATATCAAGAGGTCTCTAAATTTGATAGTCCCCAGTATTCAAAACCTTTCCTGAGAATTGACATACTAATTTATACAGCACTGGATTCGTTGAATTAATCTTAGATTTACATCAGTTTCTCCTGTGTCAGCCTCTTTCAGGACTCCCTCTACTGGAACACAATTTGTAGCTGTAAATTGCAGCTTGTAATTAGTATATTATGGACTGTTGAGTAATACTTTTAAAAATACCACATTTTTGTTTTTCAAACAGCATTTGAATTCTTCCTCAGTGCAAATGAAATGTAAAATCTTGTTTGATAAAAAAATGCAATGTTGAGATCAGTGTCAACAAAGAATGTCATTTAAGGTAAGCATAGTTGGGCGGCAGCTCCTAAGTTTCAAATAGTTAATCAGCTAATATACAGTTTTGGGGGGAGGTGCTCAAATTTGTTTTTTTCCCCTACTCCCCAATTTCTGTCTGGTTGTTTTTGAAGGCAGGAATTCTGTACTGGATTTATGCTCCCTACTGGTATGAAACTGACACATAAAATAAAGCCTCCTTTGACTTCTTGTATTTCCTTGTTTTATACACATTAACAACTTTGCTCCCTCCCCTTTTCTGTCTGGCAGCGTAGGGACTGACATTGCAGTTATAGTGAGGATTATGATCTAATTGTGTTTGCCTAGTAGTATAGCAACACCCTCTTCAAGTGAGTTGTCAGTAAGATAACGTAAGTCTGTTAACATGAGTTATGTGAAATTGTTCACGTGACTTCCTTGGAAAACATTGTGCTTTTTCATTCATCCCTTTTTCCCTCTTCTGGATTATAACCTTAAAGTAAGAATGCACTCAAAGTTAATTGACTTCACACTAATATCTTTGGTTTGAACACCTTTAATGATGTAGAAACTGCTAAGAGAACTGAACTAGCAAGCAGTCGTTGCTCTTTACCCAGAATCACCTGAGTGTAATTTTCTTTTTCTCATATTGAGCTTGGTTCCTTTGTCCATCTTTCTTGTGTAAACCTTTTTCCATTTCTTTATCTTTCTTTTTCCTGTGACCCGTTAGAGTCCGTAAATAGTAGCAACACTTCTAATAGCAGCTATTGCTAATAGTATCAAAACTTCCGTTGTCAGGAGGAAAATTCATACTCACCAGAAAAGCCTCAAACATTTTGCACATATAAAATTTAATTTCTCTGGTTGTAGAAAGAGAAAAAAGTTTTACAGGGACTTCTAAACTCAAGTTAAGAGTACTGCATGCTTTCTAGTTAGGCCTTTTATTAAAGGCCACTATTTGAAATGGTGCGGTCTGCAGCATATGTCCAAGGCCACATGGCAGGAGCATCATTTCATAGCAGGGCCAAGCACTGTGGCAGCTGGTCACCAGCGAGCAATGGCACCAGTGTTCTTCTGATTTTAGTGCTGCCCTGCCCTGCACTGGGAGGAGTCTAGGCAGTCCATCCTTGTGGCAGGGTGTGGATTGGCCATCAGCTTAGCTGCCAACGCCCTGGAAATAGTACCTAAGACTTGTTGAATGCTGACACTTCTAAACATTTTGCACATGCTAATTCACATAGTCTTCATAATAACCCAGGGGGATAATACAGTTACCTTTATTTTAAGATGAGGGTATTTAGGCAGAAAGAGATGAAGTAACTTTCTCATGATCACAAAGCTACTGGGTGGGGCCGGAGTTCAAACCCAAGAGGTCTGGCCTCCCAGTCTGTGCTCAACCAGTCTGTGACACTCACTCCTCCCTGAAACTGGTGTAATTCTTCTTTACCATGATATATCATGTGGACATTACTTTTGTTTGTTTTAATATAGATTTTTTTTTTATTGTGGTAAAGAACACATTACATTTATACTCTTACCCATTTTAAGGTGTGCAGTTTGGTATTGTTAGGTATATTCACGTTGTTGTACAACAGATCTCTAGAACATTTTCATCTTGCAAAACTGAAACACTGTATCTATTAAACACAAATTCCCCAGCCTCTCTTCCCTATCCCTTGGCAACCCACCTTTCTGCTTTCTGTTTCTATGATTTTTACTGCTTTGGATACTTCATATAAGTGGAATCATGCAGTATTTGTCCTTTGTTGGCTTACTTCACTTGAGGTTCATCCATGGTGTAGCATATGATAGAATTTCCTTCCTTTTAAAGGCTGCATAATATTCCATTGTGTATGTGTGTGTGTGTATATATATATATACACACACTCATATGTACATATATACACATATATGCATATATACACATATATACATATATATATGTGGCATTTAATCTATCCATTCATCTGTTGATGGACCTTTGAGTTATCTCTCCCTCTTGGCTGTTGTGAATATTGCTGCAATGAAGATGGGAGTGCAAACATCTCTTTGAGATCCTTCTTTGAATTTTTTTGGATATATACCCAGAATTGAGTTTGCTGGACCATGTAGTAGTTCTATTTCTAATTTTTTGAGGAACCTCTATCCCATTTTCCATAGTGGCTGCACTCCTCCCAGTGTGGGGCAGGGCGGCACTAAAATTGAGAAACTAGGGTTCCAGTTCTCAATATGCTCACCAACATTTTGTTGTGTTGTTTTCTTTTGACAGTGGCCATCCTAATGGATATGAAGTGATATCTCATGGTGGTTTTGATTTACATTTCTCTTAGGATTAGTGATGTGAAACGTTTTTTCGTAGACTTGTTGGCCACTTTTACCTTTGTATATCTTCTTTGGAAAATTGTTTATTGTATTTTCAAGTCCCTTACCTATTTTTAATTGGTTTATTTCAATTGCTATTGAGTTGTAGAAGTTCCTTATGTATTCTGAATATTAACCCCCTATCAGATATATGACTTGCAAATGTTTTCTTTCATTCCATTGGTTGCCTTTTCACTGTTTATTGTGTCTTTTGGTGTATAGTTTTTAAATTTGATGTAGTCCTGTTTGTCTGTTTTTGCTCAACACACACAAAACTAAAACTGTTGGAGTCATTTGTCATGCCCCTTGAGAGTAAACTTTTTGGAAATTCTAATAAAATACTAGATTTTACTTCTAGGAGTATGTCATTTTGTTCCCTGGAATACATTCTTTGTGAAAATACATAATCTTCATTTCCTGTGATATAATGCTTTTTAGCAGCTTGGCAGAGGCGTTATAAAAAGTGGACTCTAAAAGCCCATTCTGTATGCCTATATGTGAATATGCTTGCATTCACTCAGTAATTAGGAACATTAGTGTTTTCCTTAGTTTAAGTATGAATTAAAGGAAGTGCAGAGAATTTAGGGAAATTAGCACTGTTAGTAACAGTGCTGAGATTTAAACCCAGATTTCTGATCAAGAATCAGTGTACGCCCCACTTTTCTATTATATGATAAATCCAGTTTTTGATTGTGAAAGCTAAATATAGTCACCATAATGCTTCCCAAATTAGTATTAGTATTTAATGTGCTAGCAATGAAAATCCCAACACGATACTTTCACAAAAGAATTTCACAAAATGATTGTAATCAGATTGAGGGAACAGTAGTAAGACAGCAGTTATAGACAGAAGTAATTACTGCAAAGAAATAATATGTATATAATATATAGGGTATACAATATGTATTATTAAAACCAGAATAGGATGAATGGAACAGAATCAGAATTCCAATGATAGATCCAACTGTTTGGAAGAATTTAGTATTGAGCAAATAAGAGGGAAAAGAAAGAAGCAACTGAGAAGAGGAAATAGGAATATGAATTTAAAATAATGTAAATGAAATTTGGGTCTCATATTCTCTGTAGTATGTTGGTTTAAGAGTCTCTAATTTTTTTAATTAATGGAGTGTTTTTTCTTATCTATATTGATGACGTCTTTTATTATAATTTTTAAAACCTCAAAGCAGAGATTTTAAAAGCGAGGCAACAGATTGGAAAAATATTGTGGTAAATTTATTTACTTAAAATATATTTATCCTCAAAGTATACTAAACAGATTGTTTACAACAAGAAAAATACAGTTAGTAAATAGACTTTTGGGAAAGTGTTAAGCCTGGTTACTAATTAGAGGTGAAAATTAAGAGAACACCATACTTACTAAATTAGCAAATTAAAAACTCAGGGCTGGCCAGGCGTGGTGACTCACGCCTGTAATCCCAGCACTTTGGGAGGCTGAGGCGGGTGGATCATGAGGTCAGGAGATTGAGACCATCCTGGCTAACACGGTGAAACCCCATCTCTACTAAAAAATGCAAAATAAAATAAAATAAAATAAAATAAAATTAGCTGGGCGTGGTGGCGGGCTACTCAGGAGGCTGAGGCAGGCGAATGGCATGAACTTGGGAGGCGGAGTTTGCAGTGAGCTGAGGTCATGCCACTGCACTCCAGCCTGGGTGACAGAGCGAGACTCCATCTCAAGAAAGAAACAAACAAAAAAACAAAAAAAAAGCTAAACAAAACTCAGGGCTAAGTTGTTCCCTAGGAAAATATGATTTTCTGATTGTAAAATAAATTGGAATAATTTTCTGTAGAGAATATTCTAGATAAAAAGCTGACATGTTTGACATGCTTCATTCGTTCTTCATTCAACAAGTTTATTTTGAATTACTAATATGTATTATATACTGTGCTCTTGCAGTTCATTTGTAAAATTGCTAATAATTCTTTGATCTGGAAATTTCACTTGAGAGATTGTAATATAAGGAAATAAAGAAAAACTCATTTTGTTTAAACGTATTTATAGATGTGCAATATGTAATTTTAAAAAGCTAGGAGGAACCTCCAAGTGCCTAGTGATTGGGAAATGATTAGTTAGACCACATCACATTGACATTAAACACAAAAACGTCTAGACCTTAGATACATATATCCCGCAAATATTAAGCCCGAAGAATAGAACCTAGTTGTATGGACCATTGATTGCAACTACCTAAAAATTACACTTGGACATAGAGTTTGGAAGAAGGAATAACGGTGTATGTTTAGTTTACATATGGCACAGGGCATTTACATTTTTTTTTTTTTTTTGCTCTTCCCTTTAGATCATTGTTCTACTTCACATTCACATTTTTGTTTTAAAAGGCACAGAGACACACATAACAAAACACAGCAGCAAGATACTTTTTTCCAAATTAGATTTTACTTTTTATTCTATGGAAGGACGTTTTTAGGAAATAATGGCAAAAATGTTGTAATCTAATCGTATAATAGCGGTGTGGGTGTATTTTTTCCCCCAGATTTTTAACTCATTGCATGAATTAGCAAGGTCTCATGATGTACGAAGTACATTTCTGGGATCTTATTATTGTATGTATCTCAGGAAAGTGTCTTGCTTACTTTATGGCTGAGAATGAGAGCTTCCATGGGCTCCCATCCCACACTCCCTTCTCTCTTTTGGGTTTCCTCAGCTGTTCCTGCCTGGGCCTTGCACAGATGCTGTCTTCTTTCTGTTTCTGTAGATGAACTGGCAAAGGCTTCTCCCTGTCTCCTATTCAAAGCTGTCATCCCAGCTCTTTCTCTTTTGTCTCATAACATTTCTCCTTCTACTGAGTTAGTCCTGTAAGCATGGACACATGCTGTTGTTATTTTTGCAGTCTTTTTTTTTATTTTATTAAATTAATTAATTAATTAATTTTTAAAATTACACTTTAAGTTCTAGGGTACATGTGCACAACGTGCAGGTTTGTTACATATGTATACATGTGCCATGTTGGTGTGCTGCACCCATTAACTCGTCATTTACATTAGGTATATCTGCTAATGCTATCCTTCCCCCCACCCCCTCACCACAGTAGGACCCAGTGTGTGATGCTTCCCTTCCTGTGTCCAAGTGATCTCGTTGTTCAGTTCCCACCTGTGAGTGAGAACACGTGGTATTCGGTTTTCTGTTCTTGCAATAGTTTGCTGAGAATGATGGTTTCCAGCTGCATCCATGTCTCAAAAATTTTTTTTTCTGCCCCACTTTATCTTTCGGTTACTATCCTGTCTGTCTCCTTTTCTTTACATAAAACAGTTGCCTATATTCCTTCTCCATAGTTCCTCTCTTCCCCTTTTTTCTGAACCCTATCCAGACAGGCTTTTATCCTTACCACTCCACTGGCGTTGCTCTTATCAACTTTACTGTGTCCTCTGTGTTGCTCAGCGCAAGGACTGTCGTCAGTCCTACTTGTCCTACCAAAGGCATTTGACACAAGTAAATCGTGTCTTCACGGACTACTTTCTTTGGCTTCTAGGACACCACATTCTCCCAGCTTTTTCTGTAGGCTGCTCCTTCCCCCATCTCCTTTGCAGATTCCTCTTCATCTCTCAGATCTCTTAACTCTGACCAGCCTCAGAGTTCTCTTCTTCTCTACATTTACTCCTTTGGGGATCTCATCTTGTCTCATGGCTTGGAATAACTTCTGTGTTGTTGAGAATTCCCAAATCTAGATTTCAGCCCAGACCTCTCTCCTGATCTCCAGATGCTTGCACCCGACTTCCCTGTTTTGTCCACCATCTCCTGCTTACCAGGTCAGAGCATTCCTCCTGGGGCTTTCACCAAAAGCCTTGGAGTTGTCCTTGACTACCTCATGTGCCCCTTATCAGGTCGGCTAGGAAATCTTTTGAATCTAGGCCCTAATTATATCTGAAATCTGTTTCTTATCACTTCCTCTGCAATCACCCTTATCCCAAATGCCACCCGTCTCTCACTTGGGGTATTGCCAGAGTCTCCTTCGTGTTCACTCTACCCTTTTCTTGACCCCTCTGCTTACTTTTTATACATATGACAGCCAGAATGATTCATTTAAAATATAAATCAGGCTATGCCATTTCTCTGCTCAAAGCCCCTGATTAGCTCCCCACCTCAGAGTAAAAGCTAGTAGTCTGCAGCAGCCCATGGGATCTTGCCCCATGCCTACTTCTTTGATTTCATTTCCTACTGCTTTGCCTTCCCTCCTTTTCCAGCTGCCCCCACCTCTAGGAATACACTAGACATCCTTCCAGGCCTTTTTGTGGGTGGTTTCCTCTGCTGGGAAGGCTCTCCCTAGATACCTGGAGCACTCTTTCCCTTTCTCTCTTGTGTTTCCTCAAGCATCTCTTCTTAGCGGTGTCTTCCTTGATCATTCGGCTTAAAGTTGCAGCCCCCACCACTGATTTCCCCTGCTTTATTTTTCTCTATAGCAGTTTTTACTAGCTGAAACACTTAATTAGTTGTGTTACTTATTGATTATTTTCTGTCCAATAGAGTGTAATCTCCATGAAGGCAGATTTTAATTTTTCTGTTTTGTTTATTGCTATTCCACCGTTGCATAGTGTAGTGCCTGGAACGCAGCAGGCATCCAGTAAATATTTAATCTGTAGATAACAACTAAAACAGTATAATCCTAAGGAATAATTTTGAGCTGAGATTAGATCAAGGATGTTGTAGGAAATTTGTGTAGTGGATGGAAGTAATTAAATGTTCTCTAGGGTTGCTTCTGGCACTACTCTATGGTTTCAAACTTTTTAAAGCGGTTGGGAGAAAATGGGTATTATTTTTAACTTCAATTAAGACTTTTAAGTCTAATATTGTTTTCAGTGCCTGCAGTGAAATGGGTTTCTCCATGTATCTAGGGAGCCTAAACAAACGAAAGTTGATTTGTGTCTGAAAAATGATCTGACAGACGCTCAAGGATGAACTTGGAGTAATTACACTTAGATGTGACAGTGGAATCAACAGAAATGCAAACTTATTACATGGGATATATCTTTTCCACATGTTAATAATGCTCTAATGTCTCCTCTCTTTCCTGGCAGACAGATTTGTGGGAAGAGGGATTACTGATTCACACAGTTGCATCTTTGTGTTTGAACCTGGAATTAAAGCAGGAGTGGAAGGGCGTTGGAGTCATAGTTCACCCAGGCTATAAAGAGGCCTGATCAGTTTTCCCTGACCTTCACGTCTTCTGTCTGATGACTCAAGTTTTCAAACTTTAGTGTTTCTCTTGGAGAATGGAGATACGGAATTTGAAATCCCCTCTTAATTTCTCCTTAGCAGCCAATCCATGTTTCAGATTCTATAATACATTTCACTAAGTAGCTATTGAGTATCTGTATCTGGCCAGGCACATTGTGGCTTGGG
Source organism: Chlorocebus sabaeus (assembly GCF_047675955.1). NCBI lineage: Eukaryota > Metazoa > Chordata > Mammalia > Primates > Cercopithecidae > Chlorocebus > Chlorocebus sabaeus. Next base: position 37,499,820 of record NC_132914.1, on the reverse strand, counting down.
ATTCAAAAAATAAGACATTTTATTTTTCATTATGGTCTGATTATAAATTTAGGGGACAAAAAACGTGTAGTATAAAATGATGTGGTAAGTTTTTAAAGATGATATTACATACATGGAATTTAAAAAATAAGTACCATAATCTTGAGATTGATCTGATCCTTTTAAATGATCCAGATTTTAATTCTGGATGGGGTTACGTTTCAAGTGAAGCCGATCTGCAACTCTTCATAGCAAATGGAGTGGCACTCTCACCAGTCCAAACTGTGATAATTAAAACACTGGTCTTAATATTGCACTTTAAGCTTATATTTGAATATGAGTGCTTCACATAAATATGGAAACTTACTTTGTCAAGCAAAATGATTAAATTATGCTGTGTAGACTTGGCTTGAGCCACATTTCCTGGTTTACTGTTTTGAGTTTTTAATCTTACAAACCCCGTAAACCCTCTTACTTGTGAAACCATTCTTGCCACCCCGGACAGACCTTATTATGCCTTTTTCTGTAACACTTCTATTACTGCCCATAGTGATACTCATATGTCATTAATACAGACAGTAATAGAAAAATATATAAGACACAGTCGTGCAGAGGAAGGTTGATGAGGTCTACCTGGAGCTGGCAAGTCAGGTTTTACAAAATCCTAATTCATAGAGTTATTGTATAGATTAATTGATATACTATTTTCTGTTAAAAGCTTAACATTATTCCTGATGCTTAATACATGCTCAGAAAACATTAGCCATTATTGTTTTAATTAATGTGAATTTTTCTTCCCATTTTATCTCTGTTGGAGGCAGGCATCAACATTTTTTGGATTGGTGAATAAAACCAGACTGTCCTGAATTAAGTTTTCCTGGCACATGTGTAATTAAAACCTCTGTAGGACTATTAGATAGTATGAGTATAAATGAGTGAGTTACCTCATTTCACCTTTATAGTTCCTGGTTAAAGAGAGAAAGACATTTTGAAATTTTCATAGTTCATAATTTGAACCTTGAAATTTAGGATTGTACAAAAAGACAGGGAATTTAATGCATCAAGTATGTGACATGCCATTATTCTTTGTTGCTAGTAGTTGGCCAATTTCAACTTTAATAGAAGTTCAGCCTTTTGTAATAGTTTACAAAAACAGCAAAAAGTTTGAGCAATAAGCTTTTAATTTTAGATTTCCTTCTTATCCTGTAGAATAAAGTTTTAGCAGTAGTGTCAATATAAGTAAATTGTGAAGAATCTAATGATATTCAAGTGAATGAGGATACTCTATTTTTGACCTACTGTACAAATTACAGTTCATAAAGTGAAATTCAAGCATCTTATTTTGCACAACATAAAGTTCAGCCATGTGCCACATAACGACATTTCAGTGGAGGATGACCACATATAGGATGGTAATAAGATTATAATACTGCATTTTTACTGTACCTTACCTTTTCTATGTTTAGCCATGTTTATACACAAATACCAATGTGTTACAGTTGCCTACAGTATTTAGTACAATAACATCCCGTACAGTTTTGTAACCCAGGAGCAGTAGGCTATAGCATATAGCTTAGGTGTGTAGTGGGCTGTACCATTTAGGTTTGTGTAAGGACACTCCATGAAGTTTGCAAAATGTATTCCTGAGAATGTATCTCCGTGGCTAAGCAATGCATGATTGCATTTGCGTGTGCACATCTTTAATAAGAATATCTTACTAAAGATTCTGAGGCAGTGACTTTGTTTACTTTTTCATAGGTAATATAAAATAGACAAATCTAAAGGACTTTATTTATTATTAATGAATAGTTCTTGAGGCTGGGGAAGTAAGAACCCTTTTTTAAAAAAGGTTTATAGCCTGATTAAGGAAATGATGAATGTTGCAAAAGAAACACATGACTTTGTTACGTTTGTTTGGTAATTATGTAGTTATTTATTCATTTGTGCAAGAGATCATTAGAGCCTGGATTATTTTCAAAATTTTAGTTTCTAAATATGACATACATTTTCAAATAAAAATGTATATATATATTAAGAATACAGAATTATAGTTATTAATAAGCATTAAAACTTTGCCTATGGATAGCTACTGCTGTGGTTAATAGTTACCTTTTATTTGCTTTAAGTGAACATCTGGCTGACTTAATCTAACTCCAAATAATTTTTAGACATAAACTCAAAGTCACTGTCAGTAAATTTTTCTTTATTTTTAAGCAATCATGAAGATGAGATACCCAGAGATAAGCCATATGAGCAAATAGTGCCTTAATTGCTCAAAAGGGAATGAATTCTAGGAATTAAGATGAATAAACATGACTAGTTTCTAGCAAAATTATAAAATATTAATGAAGATTTGGAAGCATTTAGAAAAGAGTCTGATGATTACTAGGAAGTTTTGTGTGTTCGCTAGAAATATGCCTTACTAAACTATTCTCATTTGTTTTCTCTTTGAAAGCATTTTTTGGTGAGTAGATTAGGAAAATTCTGCAGATAAAGCATTTGGCACACTCCTCTTTCACTGAATATATTCGTAGAACATTTTCTTTGTGTTAATAAGCAAAGTAAGGGAGCAAAATAAACTTTAATCTTGTGGGGCATACTGATGACAAATAATCTCTGAAATTTGGGAAATTAAAAAAACAAACAAACATGGTTTAGTAGGATGCCTTGTCAGAGTTGAAAAGTGGGCCCAGAAGGTCTCTACTGGGGTGCAACCAAGAGCTCAGTCCTTCAGCTCTGTGCTTATCAAATCCAGGGAGCCCAGAGCAAGCTAAATGGCTGTTACACTTGATAACAGAGCTAATATTAAAAATAAGATACTGGAATGCTGTTAAAAACCAAGAAAAGTTAAAATTCATAGGAAATGTATTTATAATATGGGTATCTCCATATATTTTACGTCTTAAATATATTTGCGTTATTGCCGTTGATCCACTCTTAGAGCTGACCAACAGTGAGACAGACTCCTTACAGAGAACGTTAAGAGAGAGTTTACAAAGTCTATATAGGGAGGCAGTCAGTGTAAGGTACAGGGTGACCTTTGTAGAGGAGATGAAGAAGTCTTCCTTGTATTCAGAGCCTGACTGAAGGGCTTGTCTAGTCCCGCATGATTCTAAAATTCTCAGGCTTCTTTATTGATTACAATTGAGAAATGATTTTATCAAAGCTGACAGAGAATTTGTCCCCTGAAGTGGAATAAATCATCTAAGATCCTCAAGATTGCAGATTACTAAAGAGGAGGACAGTGTCTCTTTTTTGTAACTTCTATGAGAGGTCAGTAGACGGTAGTTGGCTCAGTGACACCTGAGTTATTTTGTTTCATTCCTTTTGGCTCCTGTCTTTTAAATTATCACATTCACTTTTCTTGGATATATTTTAGGTCTTTTGTTATGAAATCAAGAACATTATTTTATATTCTTTTTACAGAGAGAGTTTGTAAAGTACGAAGATGACCACTCTGAAAGCCACATGCCCCTGGCACCCTCTGAAGCACCTCAGTCCTCTCCTGACTCTTTAAATGATTCATTCTGCCATTTGCATGATTCCTCTGAAGAAAACCAATTATTTAGTGTTCTTGAGGTGGTTGACTTGCAAATAATCTTGTGCTCTTAAAGCACATTTTTGGTAAATTTTCAAATTTCTGAAAACTAGAAATTATTTCTTTAGTTGTAATTGAGTGAGATCAGATATTCACAGATTAATAGACTCTCAAAACCAGTAGGTGCTGCCTTCATACCAAAGGTTTTACCATGCTAGGATAAACATTCCTCTTCAATTTTTTTGTGGTTAAAAAGCATACTTCACAAGGAATTTATTATCCCAGTCATTTTATCACATACCTCTTCTGGAGCTTAGGGTCCCAGCCCCTTCTTGTCTCTTCTTTTGTGTCTCCACACTTATACCCCCACCACACTTTGGTGTTTTTGAGGTTTCTTAATCTTATGTAAAGTGTGCATAAAAAGCATGTTTAGAAAGCCTTGCCATGTTTATTGATCTGTAACATACAATATACATAGTGTGCTTGCTGTATTAACACAGCTCCAAGACGAGACCCCTAGCTTTCCTACAGCTCTACTAACTCCCCCAAATCCCACTTCTGTAGAACTTTGGAGCTGTGGCACCTGTTGAGGTAATGGTTACTTTCCTCAAAAGGTTGCCATTATGATGATTGACTTCAAAAAGTATAAAAAAAGTCTTTTGAAAAATTGACAGTTCTCCTTACAAAGAGTTGAGTGATTAGTCAGCTGCAATTTCTTCTAACTTGTAGTTCCTTCTAATATATGATGTTGAGGTTTTAGAGAGAGCAATTAAAATAAAGTGGTCTAATTAAACAGTGTTTGCATCATCTTTTTCAATTTAGATGTTGAGGAAGTGTTCAGGTCCTACCAAGCAATTTTTTTCTTCTTTTGAGTGAGAACTGTCTGTACTTTTGGACTTACTGTCTTTACCTGTCCCCCTTTTGAGCTTTTATATCTTAAATGTTATACCATTTACTCCTTTTAATAGATTAAACTTATTTTCAGGTTATTAAAAAAAAAAACCACTTGTCTCACAGAATCATAAGACAAACTGTATAAAACTCTTGGAACAGTGCCTGGCACATGGTAGTATGCAGTAAATGTTATCTGCTCTTTCATTTTAGTTTAAACATATCTACCATGCACCTGCCTCAATGGAATAGTGTAAAAGGATATTTATACTTATAATCAGTATAAATTATAGTTATTTATACTTATAATTAGTACAAAATATATAATTTATACTTGTGAGTTTTATGAATTTATACAAATTAACCCCTTCTGAGCCCTAGGTTTCTCAGCTTTATCCACTTCATGGTGGTTTTATGAGTGTTAAGTAGTAGTACAGAAGGGCAACTGGTACATGTAACCTCCTGGTGTAGCGTTGGCTTACTCTGCTCTCTTATGAGGTAAGAGTTCTTTAAGGACAGGGACCATGTTTTTGTGTTTATCCCCGGATCTGTCATAGCCTCTGGCACATAGTAGGTGCTTGTGAGTTACATAAATGGGATCATTGGGAAGGAGAATGAACAGAAGAATGTATAGAAATTTTTCTATTGTAGGTAGCGTTCTTCCAGGGGAAAAAGGTTATTTGAAAGCCACAGGGGTCTTAAAAACTCAGTTTTTTCATTTAAAGCTTAAAGCGTTTTGATATTTACTTCTAAAGTATTACAACTAATATGACCATGACTGATGAATGGAAGAAACACAGAGGGATATAGACTGGAAGAGAAAGGAGAGAGGGAGAGAAAGACTAAGATTTAGTGAGTACTGTGGAAATGTTAAACTCTAAAGTTACCCTCAAGAGTAGCTTCAAGAATCTTAGCTCAATTATCAGGGGCCTTTGGAAAGCCAAATAGGTAATTAGCCTTTATTTAAAAAATTACTTGCTTTTAAGACTTTGAAGGATCCTTTCTGAATGGAAGATACAGCCAAAGATGGTAGTGAGAGGTATGGAAGATTCAGGAGGATGTGTGTGGTTGTGTCTTCAGTAACCCGAGCAAACGGCCTGGGATTAGAGGATGTCAATCTGAGGACTGGGTACATTTTGTCCACTTTCACTGTCAGAGTTATCAAGCAATTGGGAAGTAAGGTTCTAGAGTTGGTTTTGATGTCCTGTCTCAAGACCTAATTATGCCTCTTGGGATGAGGTGAGGAAAACATGTGTCTTGGGACTGGCCGTTGGTAACTGCATTAGAGAAAATGAGCTTGGCAGGTCTCCCACAATTTGGAGATTTCTCCAGAAACATGCTGCAGTGTTAGGTCCAGGGAACAATCCATGATCTGTCCTTGGATTAGAGGCAACACATAATCACATTACCTATCAGTTTAGTCCTGATGCCTATGAATGCCCAGTTCTTCCTTATCATTCAGCTTGTGGATGGGAGACAACAATGCATGTCTTGTTTCTTCTCGTATTTGTAACTGATTTGCTTTTAAGACTGTCTTGTCTGCATTGCCTTCTGCTGTTGGTGTAATAAGAAAAACCAATGGGGGAAAATATTTCTTATCTTTAGAGATGAAATAGACATGTAGCTAGAGAATAGATATGAGAATAGCCATGTAGCTTGTTTGATGGCCCGTGTCATTTCTCAGTCTGGATTTACTGCTATGTTTTTCTTAATAGTTGGTTACAAAAACAAATGGCACTGAAGGAAAAGACCACATTTCCTTTTATCATCGCAACAGGTGTTTATTTTTATTTATTTTTATGAGTATATAAAATGAAAAGTATTCAGATTAACTTGTTATTCAGAGAGGTGATATCAGGTGGGGAATAGTGGGATTAAAAAAAAAACCTCCCATGCCAGCTGCATTCTGATTGCCAATGCATCCGTGATTGGTGCCTTGCTCAACATCTCCCAGGTGCCATCACTTCATAAGTTTCCCAGATTTTGCACTTTCTTAGAAGGCAGCAGGGAGGGCCTGCCACGATGGCTCACGCCTGTAATCCCAGCACTTTGGGAGGCATATGGCAGGTGGATCACGAGGTCAGGAGTTCAAGACCAGCCTAATATGGTGAAACTTTGTCTCTACTAAGAATAAAAAAATTAGCTGGGCATGGGGGCGGGTGCCTTTAATCCCAGCTACTTGGTGGAGGTTGCACTGAGCTGGGATTGTGCCACTGCACTCTAGCCTGGGTGACAGAGCGAGACTCCATCTCAGAAAAAAAAAAAAAAAAAAAAAAAAAAAGGATGGCAGTAGTGGGAGGAATGTGGGATGTGAATGTGGGTCCCGCTTTCAAATCTTATGTAAATATGTGATTTTAGATAAGTCACTTAATGCTTGAGCTTGCTTTCTCTTCTGTAAAGTAAGAGTTATATGTAAAGTTCCTTCTAACATAGCCATTTCATTGGCCAGATAAGAAAGAAAAAGTACTGTCATGATCTGCCACCTACTTAGGCCCCTTCCGCAATGTGAAATGGACACTGTGAGTGTAAAAACATACTCAGAAGTGTATTTTTAATTCTCTTACTCCACAGAAAACACAGAAGACTTCTGTGACCAAATGTGGGGGATTTCTCCCCACCAACAAGCAATCAGTTTTGCAGCAGACACCAGCTTGATGTCCTCCAATTCAGTTCTCACACTGTCAGCCTAGAAATAGCATCTGATTCCACAGGTTGAGGGCACAGTCCTCAAGACCTCCCACCACCCCTAATGCCAACAGGCTTCAGACACCAGTTGTAAATTTGGGTCTCTGGAACTTTGACCAACCAACTACTTCAAGTTGGAGTTTTTACAACACCTTTTTTGGGCTATATTAATTTTCTATAAAACGCTTAGGTTTACTGGTTTATTTCAAAGGATATTTCAAAGGATACAAACAGATAGAGAGATACATAGGGCGAGACTTGGAAGGGTCCTGAGTACAGGAGATTCTATCCCTGTGGAGGTGGTGTCCTCCACTATTGGTACATGGATTTTTGTTCGCTTCCTGTCAACCTCCATATCTTCATCTGTCCAGAAGTGCTCTGAACTCAGCCCTTTTTGCCTTTTATAGAAGTGTCATAATAATTATGTCATTACCTAGGCATAATTGATTAAACCATTGGCAACTGGTGACCAACTTAACCTTCAGCTTCTCTCCCCTTGGAGGTTGGGGGTCCCAACCCTCTAATCCTGCCTTAGTTTTTCCAGTGACCAGTCCTTATCCTGAAGCTGCCTAGGGGCTGCCAGTCATCTGTCAACTTATTAGCATACAAAAAGACATCACTTTGGAGAGTCTAAGGATTGTAGGAGTTGTATGCCATGAAACAAGGGTGGAAGACCTAATATTTCACTCTATCACAGACAGCAAGTGGAGGGTCAAGCCGTAAGAGGAGTTCTCAATCCTAGTCTCATACATTTACAAAATGTTAAATACATAACATGGATTCATTTAAAAAAATGAAGCTGTAAGCCCATTGCTGCCCTATAGTATAATTTTTTACATTTACCCTAAAAACATTTTACTTTTAATAGAATGCTCCATTGGATTTGGTGCTCAGTCCTGGACAACTCTTCATTTCCAGTGGCCTGACTTAGGTTGAATTTTGTTATTTGAGCCAGCCCCGTGAGTAAGCTTGACTTGCTGGCTCTTTGTGTGTTTCTTGTTATTTAAGACATCTTGCTGAAGTTGAAGAGTACACTCTTTGAAAGAGTGTTTTGTAATGGAAAACTGTTGCATTAAAAAGTGGCTTTGTGTTTTTATAGACCACACAATTCTAAGCCAAATGACACAGTTTCAAAATAGCTATTGGTGGGTGAAACACACAGGTAAGTACTTTGAGAGCCTGGTGCCAGAAGTTTGAAGTATTTGTAAGAAGAAAGCACAGCATGAGCCAGGTCTGGAGTTTCCTGTTGGATCATTTTTACAATATCTTAGAATAGATTTGCAGTTACCCTGCCAAATGTGTACTTCATCTTTAATTAGACACATTCAAATATATCAGTTAAAGAGCTTTTGGTTCAATATCCGCTATTCGGAGCATTTATTCTGATACTGCCTTTTACTGCCTCCCAAATCTATGTTTGTATTGGTACTGAATACAGTAAAGGTAAATGCATTTTAAAGTGTAATGAATGATACCTGGTGCTGATCAAAGTGGAGTAAGTCTTCCACAGCCTGTCTCTCCACTGATTACAACTAAGAACTCTGGAAATAATGCAAAATGCAGCCGAGGATTCTGAAAAGTAAACAACAGCAGGAAAATTGGGTAGGGATGTCAAAATTTGAAGACCTACTGGACTGGCAGTGAATTTACTGTTTGTATTATGTTTTCTTCTTAATCTCCTGGCTTTTACCTTTGGATGGCTGAATCCCAGGACTGCTCAGTGAACACCAGTAGCAGAAAAGCCCAATAGAAATCCCCTCCTTCTATTCAGAAGACTCAGAATAGGGACCCTTGTGAGCCAGAAGATATGGAAGGAGTTCCCCCTCCTGTTTTTTTTCTCTCCTTGCCCTGCCTTGAGGCCAGCTCAGTTAAAAACCTGCACTGCTGCAGTGGTGATGGCAGTAATGTAGCACTATTGATGTTGAGATACAGCCCCTCTTTCTGTACAAAGGAAATAGAAAAGGGATCCCTGGTGTCTAGAGAGTGTGGGAGGTAATCAGTTATTTTTTCTCTGTAGTTTCCCTTGCTGGTATGCTGCAAGTACAGTCCCAATTATATGCAACTGAAAAACAGTGCAAGGTATTAAGTGCTAAGAGAAAGTCCTGGTTTTATGCATAGCAGATTTGGAAAAGAGGACCCTAAGGGCCTGAGGGTATCGGGGAAGTGGTGGAGAAGAGAGCTGAAAAAGGGGATCTCCTGTTTCTGTATATAAGGTGAAACAAGTCCTGAGCTCACCCCTAAGCAGCACATGCACAGTTCAGAGCCAAAGGGGCATAGCAGATGTTTTGAGTACAGAACTGTGACATGAGGTACCACACAGTCCCGGACTGTCTCCTGAGTAATTTGAATAACACAGCTATTGAAAATTGCTATTTAACAAGATGGCTGACTAGATGCAGACAGGAAGAACTTCTCCCACTGAGAGACCAGACCATCAGGAAGAACTACATACTCCAAACAGATCTTCAGAAAGAAAGTATTGAGAGTAGACAGAAGGAGAATACAGACCCCAGGCTGAAGTGGGGGAGGAGACCCTGCATGGAGTTGCTGAGCACCAGGACTTATTCCTGACCCTGAGCAGCTCCTGGAGAAGGGGCGAGTGAAATAGACTTGGAGTGGCCCACTCTCGTTACAGACCTCTGATATCCTCGCTGCAGGAGACCCCATAACCCCCATGAATATTTGAGCTGGCAAAGACAGAACTCCAGCTTGCATGGAGCCCCAGGGGTCTTTTGTGGGAATGGCTGCAGTGGAGCATAGTCATGGGTGCTCATCCTTCAAGGCCCACCACACTCCTCTAGGTGGCTTTAACCTTTGTTGGCTGCCAGACCTGGACAGAACATATCTTGCTCTTGGGAAGGGGCCTGTCTGATCTGAGTGTCCCCCTATTTGCTGGCCTATCCCAGGGTCCCTGCCTGGCCACACCTGCTTGCAGCATGGCCTTGGCTGCCCAGCTGAGGTGCTTGCCAGCAGCGACTGCCATGGCTCTTTTGTCAGAAGATCTGTCCTCATAGAGAGCTTCTGTAGGTGGGACCCTGCTGGCATGCCCCCACCCACAGCCCTCCCCTGCCAGCATGCACTTGCTCACAGCCTCCCCTCATTACTTCACTGGCATGAACTTGCCTGCAGCCTCCCCCTGCTGCTTCTCTGGTGGATGTAACTGATTACAACTAAAAACCCTGGAAATAATGCAAAATGCAACTGAGGATTCTGAAAAGTAAGCAACAGCAGGCAGATTGAGTAGGGAAGTAAAAATTTGAAGACCAACTGGTATGGCTGAATTTACTGTTTGTATCATCTTTCTTAATCTCCTGGCTTTTACCTTTGTAGGGTTGAGTCACAGGATTGCTCAGTGAACACCATGTGTACTTGCCATGTGCATGCTAACCTCACTACTACCCTGCCACTGGTGCACACATGTGCAGGGACACCTGCTGCCTTGCTAAAGCCTTTTTGCTGGCAGACCCCATTGGAGTGTTACCAGGAGACTGGTTCCAGGCCCCCAGGATTAGAGCACACAGCCTAGGAGTGCTAAGCTGAGCCTTGGCCCCCTGCAGTCATCCAGACATGAAGCCAATCAATTTAAACCCAACTTATACTACTGTCAAACCCTCAAGGGCATCAAAGAATATAAAAAGCAAAAAGCCCTATCCAAAGGACAGCAACTTTAAAGATTAAAGAAACATCAGCTTACACAGATGAGAAAGAACCAGTGCAAAACTCTGGCAATTCAAAAAGCCAGAGAGAGTCATTTTACCTCCAAATGACCACATGAGCTCGACAGCAAGGGTTCTTGATTGAAATCACTGAACTTATAGGCATAGAATACATAATCTGGATGGCAAATAAGGTCATTGAGATTTAGAAGAAAGTTGAAACTGAATCCAGGGAATCTAAGGATTCCAATAAAATGATACAGGAGCTGAAATATGAAATAGCCATTTAAAGAAAGAAACTGTTCCAGTTCTCAGAGCTCAAAGACCAGTTCTTTGAATCAACGCAGTTGGACAAAATAAAACATTTAAAAATGAACAAAACCTCTGGAAAATAAGGGATTATGTGAAGAGACCAAACCTACAACTCATTGACATCTGAGAAAGACAGGGAGAGAGAGCAAGCAACTTGGAAAATGTTTTTGTGGATGTTGTCCAGGAAAATTTCCCCAACCTCGCTAGAAAAGTCAACATGCAAATTCAGTAAATTCACAGAACCTCGGCAATATACTACATCATCTTGAAGATAGTCATCAGATTCTCCAAGGTCAATGTGAAAGAAAAAGTATTAAAGGCAGATTAGAGAGTAGGGGCAGGTCGTATACAAAGGGAACCTCATTAGGGTAACAGCAGACCTTTCGGCAGAAATCTTACAGGCCAGAAGAGATTGGGGGGCTTACATTCAGAAACCTTAAAGAAAAGAAATTTCAACCAAGAATTCCATTTCCAGCCAAAGTAAGCTTCATAAACAAAGGAGAAATAAAATTTTCTTCCGACAAGCAAACACTAAGGGAATTCATTACCACCACACCTGCCTTACAAGACATGCTTAAGTGAGTGCTAAACATGGAAATGAAAGACTATTATCTGCCACATAAAAACACACTTAAGTACATAGTCCACTGACACTATAAAGCAACTATATAATCAAGTCTGTGTAACAACCCGCTAACAACATGATGACAGGATCAAATCTTAACGTCAATATTAAGCTTGAACATTTTAAACAGGGCCAGGTGTCGTGGCTCATGTGTGTAATCTCAGCACTTGGGAGGCCAAGTTGGGTGGATCACCTGAGGTCAGGAGTTCAAGACCAGCCTGGCCAGCATGATGAAACCCCCTCTCTACCAAAAAATTACCCAGGCATAGTGGCATGTGCCTGTAATCCCAGCTACTCAGGAGGCTAAGGCAGGAGAACTGCGTGAACCTGGGAGGCAGAGGTTGCAGTGAGCTGAGATCACACCACTGCACTCCAGTATGGGCAACAGAGCAAGGCCCCCTCTCAAAACAAAACAGAACCTTGAACTTAAACAGGAACATAAACAGTGTGCCCATTTTGAAGGCACAGAGTGACAAGTTGCATAAAGAAGAAAACCCAACTGTATGCTGCCTTCAAGAGACCCATCTTAAATGCAAACCCACTCATAGGCTCAAAGTAAAGGGATGAAGAAAAATCTATCAGGCAAACAGAGCAAGAGTTGCTATTCTTATTTCAGAAAAAAATAGACTTTAAGCCATCAATGGTCAAAAAGGACAAAGGACCCAGGTGTGGTGGCTCACGCCAGTAATCCCAGCACTTTGGGAGGCTGAGGTAGGCAGATCACCTGAGGTCAGGAGTTCAAGACCAGCCTGGCCAACATGGTGAAACCCTGTACTAAGAATGCAAAAAATTAGCTGGGTGTGATGGTGTGCAGCTGTATTCCCAGCTACTTGGGAGGCTGAGGCATGAGAATCACTTGAACCTGGGAGGTGGAGGTTGTAGTGAGCTGAGATTGTATCACTGCACTCCAGCTGGGTGACACAGAGTGAGACTCCATCTCAAAAAAATAAAAAGGACAAAGAAGGGCATTGCATAGTGATAAATGGTTCAACTAAATAAGAAGACTTAACTATGATAAATATATATGCACCCAACACTGGTGTGCTCAGATCAATAAAACAAGTTTCTAAGAGATCTATGAAGAGACTTAAACACACAATAATAATGGGAGACTTCAACATGTCACCGACAGTGTTAGATCATCAAGGCAGGAATGAGTTAGTTACTTGGGACCTAAACTTGACACTTAACCACATGGATTTAACAGACATCTACATGATATGCCACCCAAAAACAACAAAATATACATTCTTCTTACCTGCACATGGCACGTACTGTATGATTGACCACACATTTGACCATAAAGCAATTCTCAATAAATTAAAAACAAACACAAAATCCTACCAACCAGACTTCCAGACCTCAGTGCAATAAAAATAGAAATCAATACCAAGAAGATCTCTCCAAACTGTACAATTACTTGGAGATTAACCTGTCCCTGAATGACTTTTGTGTAGAGTGAAATTAAGGTACAAATCAGTAAGTTATTTGAAATTAATGGAGACAGATGAAACTCACCTGAATCTTTGGGATGCAGCCAAAGCAGTGGTAAGAGGAAAGTTTATAGCGCTAAATGCTTACATCAAATTAGAACTCAGATTAACAACCCAGCATCACACTTAGAGGAACCAGAAAAACAAGAGTGAGCCACTCAAAAGCTAGAAAAAGAAAATAAGTAACAAAAATCTGAGCTGAACTGAACAAAAATGACGGATGAAAATTCATATAAAAGATTGACGAAATCTAAAGTTGGTTCTTTGAAAGAATACATAAGATTGAGAGATCATTAGCTAGACTAATAAAGAAAAAAGATCCTAATAAACACAGTTAGAGATGACAAAGATGACATTACCACCAACCCCACAGAAATACAAAAAACAAAACCCTCAGAGACTATTATGAAAACCTCTATGAATGTAAAAGGGTGCACCTCACTGGAAAACAGTTTGGTATTTATTCATAAGGTTAAACGGAGATTACCGTATGACCCAGCAATTCCACCCCTAGGTATACACAAGAGAAATGAAAACAAACATCCACACAGACATTTTACACATACGTTCATAGCAGCATTATTCATACTAGACGAAAACAAAGCAACCCAAACACCCACCAGCTGGCGAATGGATAAATACAATATAAAATGTGGTGTATCTGTAGAGTGGAATAGTAGAGCAACAAAAAGGAATGATGTACTGACACATGCTTCCACATGGAGGAGCTTGGAAAACACGATGCTCAGTGAAAGAAGCCAGTCATGGGACCGCATATTGTATGAGTCCATTTATATGAAAGATCCAGAATTGGTGAATCCGTAGAGACAGAAAGGAGATGAGTGTCTGCCAGGTGCTGGGAGAGATGGGCAAGTCATGGGTCATTAAGGACTTGTGGGTTTGGAGTGACGAAAATTTGACTGTAATGATTGTTGCACAACTCTGAATATAGTAAAAGCCACTGAACTGTACATTGTGAATGGGTGAATTATACAGTATATGAGCTATATCTCAATAAAGCTGTTAATCTTTTGTTTAAAAAAAAAGAAAACCTCTATGCACACCAACTAGAAAACCTAGAGAAAATAGATAAATTCCTGGAAATGTAAAACCTCCCAAGACTGAACCAGGAAGAAATGGAATACTTGAACAGATCAATAATGAACTCTGAAATTGAATCAGTAATTAAAAACCTACCAACCAGTAAAAGCCCTGGACCAGAGGGATTTACAGCTGAATTTTATCAGCTGTATAAAGAAAAGCTGGTACCAATCCTATTGGAACTTTTAGAAAATATTGAGTAAGAGGGACTCCTTTCTGAGTCATTATATGAGGCCAGATCATTATAATGCCAAAACATGGCAGACAATAAAAGATGAAAACTTCAGGCTAATATCCCTGATGAACATAGACACAAAAATCCTTAACAAAACACTAGCAAATTGAATCCAGCAGCACACTGAAAAGCTAATCCACCACAATCAAATAGGCTTTATTCCTTGGATGCAAGGTTGATTCAACATAAGGAAATCTATGTGATTTGTCACATGAACAAAACTGAAAAACACATGATGATCTCAATAGACACAGAAAAGGCTTTCAACAAAATTCAACATTCCTTCATGTAAAAAACCCTCAACAAACTAGGCATTGAAGGAACAAACCTCAAAATAATAAGAGCCATTTATGACAGACCCACAGCCAACATTATAACAAATGGGCAAAACCTGGAATCATTTTCCTTGAGAACCAGAACAAGACAAGGATGCCTAATCTCACCACTCCTATTCAGCATAGTACTGGATGTCCTAGCCAGAGCAATCATGTAAGAGAAAGAAGTAAAAGTCATCCAAATAGGAAGAGAGGAAGTCAAACCATATCTATATGCAGATGATATAATTCTATATCTAGAAAACCCCATACTCTCCCCAGAGGCTTCTAGAATTGATAAACAACTTCAGCGAAGTTTTAGGATACAAAGTCAATGTACAAGTATCAGTAGCATTTCTGTACATCAATAACGTTGAAGCTGAGAGCCAAATCAAGAATGCAATCCCATTCACAAGAAGCCACAAAAATAATAAAATACCTAGGAATACAGCTATACAGGGAAGTGAAATATCTGTGCAATGAGAATTACCACACACTGCTAAAGGAAGTTGAGGAGAACACAAACAAATGGAAAAACATTCCATGTTCATAGATAGGAAAAATTAATATTGTTTAAATGGCCATACTCTCCAATTCAGTTTACAGATTCAATGCTATTTCTATCAAATTACCTACATCATTTTTCACAGAATTAGAAAAAACTATTCTAAAATTCATATGCAACCAAAAAAGAGACTGCACAGCCAAAATGATCCTAAGCTAAAAGAACAAAGCCAGAGGCATCACCCTACCAACTTCAAACTATACTACATGGCTACAGTAACCAAAACAGCATGATACTGGTACAAAGACAGACATATAGAATCGTGGAACAGGTTAGAGAATCCAGAAATAAAGCTGCACACTGACAACCATCAGATCTTTGACAAAGCTGACAATAACAAGCAATGGAGAAAGGATTCCCTATTTAATAAATGGTGTTTGAAGAGCTGGTTAGCCATATACAGAAGTTTGCAATTGGACCCCTTCCTTTCTTCACGTACAAAAATCAACTCAAGATGGAATAAAGACTTAAACATAAAACCTAAAACTATAAAAAGCCTAGAAAGAAGCCTAGGAAATACCATTCTAGACACAGGCCTTGGCAAAGATTCCGTGATGAAGACTCCAAAAGCAATTGCAACAAAAACAAAAATTGGGAAATGGGATCTAGTTAAACTAAAGAGCTTCTGCATAGCACAAGAAACTAGTGTGAGTAAACAGACAACCTTCAAAATGGGAGAAAATATTTGCAAACTGCGTCCAACAAAGGTCTAATATCCAGAATCTGTAAGGAACTTAAATCAACAAGCGAAATAACAAACAGCCCCAGTAAAATATGAACAAAGGACATGAACAGACAGTTTTCAGAAGAAGACACACACAGCCAACAAGAATATGAAAAAATGCTCAGCATCACTAATCATTAAAGAAATGCAATCAAAACCATGATGAGATAGCATCTCACACCAGTCAGAATGTTTTTTGTTTTTGACTTTTCGGTAATTGCCAAACCACCACCAACAACAACAAAAAAACAGGTGCTGGAGAGGCTGTGGAGAAAAGGAAACACATACAGTGCTGGTGGTAACATAAAGTAGTTCAACCACCGTGGAAAGCATTGTGGTGATTTCTCAAAGAATGTAAAACAGAACTGCCTTTCAATCCAGCAAGCCCCTTACTGGGTATATACCCAAAGAAATATAAATCGTTCTACCACAAAGACACATGCAAACATATTTTCATCACAGCACTATTCACAATAGCAAAGACATAGAATCAACCTAGATATTCATCAATGGTGGATTGGATAAAGAAAATGTACGTATACACCATGGAATACTACACAGCTATAAAAAAAAAAAATCAGATCGTGTCCTTTGCAGCAACATGGATGCTGCTAGTAACATCCTATGTGAATTAATGCAGGAACCGAAAATCAGATACTTCATGTTCTCACTTATAAGTAAGAGATAAACATTTGAGTACTCATGGACACAAAGAGGAACAGTAGACACTGGGGCTTATTTCGGGGTGGAGGTTGGGAAGAGGGTGAGGATCAAAAAACTATCCAGTACTCTGCTCTCTACCTGGGAGATGAAATAATGTGTACACCAAACTCTAGTGACATGCAGTTTACCCATGTAACAAACCTGCACTTTTAAGAAAACATTTTTAACAGGACCCAACACAAACATAATATCTAACATGTTCAGAATATAATGCAAAGGAGCTTAACATATAGAGAATCAGGGAAATCTGACAAGTTGCTAAGGGAAAAGACAACAAGTGCTGGCTACAAGATGACCCAGATGGTGGATTTATCACATAGAAACTTTAAAGTGGCTTTGGTAACTGTGATCCAAGAGATAAGGGTGAAAACACTTGCAATGAATGGAAAGATAGAAGTTCTCAACAGAAAAACACGTACTTTAATAAAGGACTCAAGGAAAATGGATCGATTTAATAGCAGAGAGAGATGAAAAAAGTGAGTGAACTTAAGATAGATCAATAGAAATAATTCAAACAATATAAATTACCTAAAATAAGAGGGAAAATGGAAAAAAGTGAACCAACCCTTAGGGACTTGTAGGACAATATTTGGATTTCTAACATTTGTGTCAGCATAATGCCAGAAGAGGAAAAACAAATATCTGAAGAAAAAATATTTGAAGATATAAGGCCTAAAAACTCTCCAAACTTGGTGAAAGACATAAACTTACAGATTCAAGAAACTCAGCAAACTTCAAATGGTATTATTTCAAAGAAAACCATACCCAGATAATATTATAATTAAATTGCTGATAATGAAATCGTTGGGCATATCAGGAGCTTGTAGTCACCAGTCTGCTCTAACAGGTGAAAAATGGGACAAACTGAAAAATCAGCAGTTCTTCCTGGACCTAAAGAGAAAGGAGGTCATAGGTCAAACCACTGCCCCCAAAAATGGAGAGACAAGTGGATACAGCTAACCATAATTTACTTGAGTGGTAATCAATTAACAAAGTCTTCCATGGGAAACATTGCTTGTGTAGGAAAACCTGCATTATATTTGACAAATTGCTGGAGATTCACTGTGGACAAGTCTTAGATTTATTTAAAAAACTCCAGGAGGACCTAGTCAGCACAAGGGAGTGAAGAGGTCTTCCACTCTTATCACCTCTTTCTGCTCTACCAGGTTTTCACAGTGAATATTTGAGAAAAATTCCCTTTGCTTCTGGCACAAGGAAGGGAAAAGGAGCCATTTTGAAGTATGCCAGAGTACTCTGTTTTTGTTCTGTTTTTAAATGAGGTCTGCTTCAGAAAAAATTAGTTAAAACACAGTGTAAGTGGCCTGGAGTAAGCAAAACACCCAATTCTAGTTCTCTCTAGCCTTTTATTTGAGAAAAGGGGAATATTAAACTCCTGTACCCTCTAGCCATTCTGTTCCAACAGAGAAGAGAACTGAGCAGCACTTGTGAAGTTCACAGTCCAGAGGCACAGTCTCACTAAAGATTGGGACCTAATCATAACACTGTAGACCTTCCCCTCCTCCTAAACCTTACCGCTTTATTACTGACAATGTATTTATATCCTTTAACCAATGTACCATGTCTGGCTATCAAGAAAAAAATGAGAAGATACAGTAAAAAGGGGGAAAAATTGGCTGAAAGAAGAGACAGAGCAAATATCAGAATCAAACTCAGATATGTCAGGGGTGCTGGAATCATCACATTGGGAACTGAAAACAACTATGAATAATAAGCTAAGGGCTCTAATGGATAAAATAGCTTGCAAGGACAGATGGGTAATGTAAGCAGAGAGATGATAATTCTAAGAATCCAGTAAAAAAACACTACACCAGAAATGAAGAATATGGGGCTGGGTGCAGCAGTTCATCCCTGTAATCCCAGTGCTATGAGAGGCTGAGGCAGGAGGATCACTTGGGGCCAGGAGTTTGAGACCATCCTGGGCAACATACCAAGACTGCATCTCTACAGAATTTTTAAAAAAATAGTTGGACATAGGTGGTGCATGCCTATAGTCCCATTTTCTTGGGAGGCTGAGGTGAGAAGATCCCTTGAGCTCAGGATTTGGAGTCTGCTGTGAGCTGTGACCACACACCTGTCCTCCAGCCTAGGTGACAGAGCAAGACTCTGACTCAAAAAAAAAAAAAAAAAAAAAAAAAAAATGTGTTTGATGGGCTTTAATAGACTGGACATGACTGAAGAAACAATGTCCAAGCTTGAGGATGTTTTTAAAAGAATCCTTCAAAACTGAAAAGCAAAGTGAAAAAATACTGGGGTAAACAAATCATAACAGAATATCAGAACCATGGGGCAACTACGAAAGGTGTAACATACATATAAAAGAAATACCAGGAAGAGAGAAAGGAAAAGATGAAATATTTGAAGCAATGATGACTGAGCATTTCCCAGCCAAACCACAGATCCCGCAAGTTCCTAGTTGAGAAAGCAGAATAAATGGCAGAATAGCTATGTGAAGGCATGCCATTTTTAAACTACAGAAAAATCAAAGGTAAAAATCTTTGAAAGAAGCCAGAGGGAAAAGAAAACACCTCATCTATAGAAGAGTAAAGATAAGAATACCTTTTTCTTAGGAACAGTGCTAGCAAGAAGAGAGTGGAGTGAAACATTTAAAGTGTTGAGAGAATGAAGCCCTTCCAATCTAGGATTTTGTACCCTGTTAAATTTTTCCTTCAAAGGAGAAGGATAAATAGAAATTTGCTCAAACAAAGGAATTTTGTTGCCAGTGGACTTGCCATGCAAGAAATGTAAAAAATGGTATAAGTCAGAAACTCAGATCTACATAAGAAAACATTGGAGAGAAATAAATGAAGGTAAACTAAAACTTTCATTTTTTAATTAATCATTGATCTGAGACAAGTTTATTGAAAATAGTAGCATTAATGCTTTTGATTATGTGTGCTTGTCTATATATATACTTGTTTATACTTAAGCAAATATATACATGGTTTGTTTATGGTTTGTTTCACCCTAGTATTTTTTCTCCTTGCTTTTCGGTTTTGGAGGTTTCTATTAAATAAATACATCTTCAAGCTCAGAGATTCTTTCTGGTGTGTACATGTGCTTGTGTGTGCATGTGTGTGTGTATGTATATGCTTATTTATATGTGAAATGCATGACAGATTATACAAGGGATGGAAGGAAGGAATTAGCATTATTTTGCTATTATAAAGTATTCATACTACTCATGAAATGATCTAGTGGCACTTGAAAGTGGACCTGAATTAGTTGTAAATGTATATTGCAAACTCTAGGGCTAGCACAAAGAAAAAGTAATGAAAGGAGTATAACCAATGTGGTAAGAAAGGAGAGAAGACAGAATCATGTAAAATGCTCAACTAAATCCACACAAGGCAGAAAAGGGTGGATGACAAAAATAAGAACAAAGAAGTAGAAAACAATAAATATGGTAGACTTTGATCTAATTCTCAGTAATCACTTCGAAGGTCAATGGTCTAAATGTACTAATTAAAGGCAGATTGTGGGAGTGCCTAAAAAAACAAGACCCAACTTTATTGCTGTCTACATGAAACTCTTTAAATATAAATACATATAGATTAAAAGCATGGGAAAGATATGCCATGCTAACATTAATGGAAAGAAAATGGGTTTAGCTATATTAATTTCATACAGCAGATTTCACAGCAAGTAAAGTTATCAGGGATAAAGAGACGTGTGTTCTATAATGGTAAAAGTGTTAGTTCTCCAGTTTACCTTATGTGCCTAATAAGAGTGACCAAATTCTCAATGCAAATACTGGTAGAACTGTGAGGGAAAAATAGATGAATCACTATTATAGTTGGAGACTTGATTAGCCCTCTATTAGAAATGGCCAGATTTAGCAGGCAAAAAATCAGTAAAGACATTGTTGAACTCAACACCACCATTACTCAACTGAATATAATTGACATCTGTAGACTACTTCATCCAACAACAGAATACACATTCTTCCCTAGCTCAGATAGAACATAGAACATAGAATACATTCTGAACCATGAAACCTTAACAATTTAAAAAGAATACAATCATATAATAACTGTCCTTAGACCACAATGGAATTAAACAAAATCAACAGCAGAAGGATAGCTGGATAATTCCAAAATGCTTGCAGGTTAAACAACACGCTTCTAAATAACATGAGTCAAAAAATCTCAACAGAAATAGCAAAAAATTTTGAGCTAAATGAAAGTGAAAAATGAAAATTTGTGTGATTTACTGAAAGCAGTGCTTTTAAATTTATGGTATTTGATATATTTAGTAATAGAAGGAGAAAGTGCTAGAGTCAGTCTTCTAGACTTTTACATTAGGAGACAAGAAAAGGGGGAATTAAATCCAAGGTAGGCAGAAGATAAGAAATAGTAAATATTGGAGTGGAAATGAAATTGGAAGCAGGAAATTGATAGAGGAAATCTACAAAACAACTGGTTATTTGAAAAAGTAAAGTAAGCAGAGCTTTAGCCAGGCTTAAAAAAAAAAAGAGACCATGTAAATTATGAATATCAGATATGAAAGAGGTGATAGCACTACAGATTCCATGGACTTTAAAAATGACAAAGGAATACTATGAATAACTCTGTCCCTACAATTTGATAACCTAGATGAAATGGACTAATTCCCTGAAAGATACAATATACCAAAACTCACTCAAAAAGAAATAGACAATCTGACTACCTCTATATTTATCGAGGAAATAGAATTAATAATTAACCTTCCAAAACTAAAAGCAACAGGCTCAGATGGGTTTACAAGTAAATTCTACCAAAGATTTAAGAGAGAAACTGTACCAGTTGTTTAGAATTTCCTTCAGAAGATGGAGGCTGAGGGAATATTTTCTAACTCATTTTATGAAGCCAGTGTTAATATCAAAACCAGACAAATGCTTTACAAGAAAACATAGACCAGTATCTCTCATCTCTCAGTGTATGTAGAAATCATCAACAAAATATTATAAAATTAAATTCCAATTCTGTGAAGAAACTCATTGGTAGTTTGATGGGGATGGCATTGAATCTATAAATTACCTTGGGCAGTATGGCCATTTTCACCATATTGATTCTTCCTATCCATGAGCATGGTATGTTCTTCCATTTGTTTGTGTCCTCTTTTATTTCACTGAACAGTGGTTTGTAGTTCTCCTTGAAGAGGTCCTTTATATCCCTTGTAAGTTGGATTCCTAGGTATTTTATTCTCTTTGAAGCAATTGTGAATGGAAGTTCATTCATGATTTGGCTCTCTGTTTGTCTGTTACTGGTGTATAAGAATGCTTGTGATTTTTGCACATTAATTTTGTATCCTGAGACTTTGCTGAAGTTGCTTATCAGCTTAAGGAGATTTTGGGCTGAGACAATGGGGTTTTCTAAATATACAATCATGTCATCTGCAAATAGGGACAATTTGACTTCTTCTTTTCCTAACTGAATACCCTTTATTTTTTTCTCTTGCCTGATTGCCCTAGCCAGAACTTCCAACACTATGTTGAATAGGAGTGGTGAGAGAGGGCATCCCTGTCTTGTGCCAGTTTTCAAAGGGAATTTTCCAGTTTTTGCCCATTCAGTATGATATTGGCTGTGGGTTTGTCCATATGGAACCAAAAAAGAGCCCGCATTGCCAAGACAATCCTACGTCAAAAGAACAAAGCTGGAGGCATCATGCTACCTGACTTCAAACTATACTACAAGGCTACAGTAACCAAAACAGCATGGTACTGGTACCAAAACAGAGATATAGACCAATGGAACAGAACAGAGTCCTCAGAAATAATACCACACTTCTACAGCCATCTGATCTTTGACAAACCTGAGAAAAACAAGAAATGGGGAAAGGATTCCCTATTTAATAAATGGTGCTGGGAAAATTGGCTAGCCATAAGTAGAAAGCTGAAACTGGATCTTACTCCTTATACGAAAATTAATTCAAGATGGATTAGAGACTTAAATGTTAGACCTAAAACCATAAAAACCCTAGAAGAAAACCTAGGTAATACCATTCAGGACATAGGCATGGGCAAGGACTTCATGTCTAAAACACCAAAAGCAACAGCAACAAAAGCCAAAATTGACAAATGGGATCTAATTAAACTAAAGAGCTTCCGCACAGCAAAAGAAACTACCATCAGAGTGAACAGGCAACCTACAGAATGGGAGAAAATTTTTGCAATCTACTCATCTGACAAAGGCCTAAATCCAGAACCTACAAAGAACTCAAACAAATTTACAAGAAAAAAACAAACAACCCCATCAGAAAGTGGGCAAAGGATATGAACAGACATTCCTCAAAAGAAGACATTCATACAGCCAACAGACACATGAAAAAATGCTCATCATCACTGGCCATCAGAGAAAGGCAAATCAAAACCACAATGAGATGCCATCTCACACCAGTTAGAATGGCAATCATTGAAAAGTCAGGAAACAACAGGTGCTAGAGAGGATGTGGAGAAATAGGAACACTTTTACACTGTTGATAGGATTGTAAACTAGTTCAACCATTATGGAAAACAGTATGGTGATTCCTCAAGGATCTAGAACTAGAAGTACCATATGACCCAGCCATCCCATTACTGGGTATATACCCAAAGGATTATAAACCATGCTGCTATAAAGACACATGCACACGTATGTTTATTGTGGCACTATTCACAATAGCAAAGACTTGGAATCAACCCAAATGTCCATCAGTGACAGACTGGATTAAGAAAATGTGGCACATACACACCATGGAATACTATGCAGCCATAAAAAAGGATGAGTTTGTGTCCTTTGTAGGGACATGGATGCAGCTGGAAACCATCATTCTCAGCAAACTGTCACAAGAACAGAAAACCAAACACCACATGTTCTCACTCATAGGTGGGAACTGAACAATGAGATCACTTGGACTTGGGAAGGGGAACATCATACACTGGGGCCTATCATGGGGAGGGGGGGGGAGGGATTGCATTGGGAGTTATACCTGATGTAAATTACGAGTTGATGGGTGCTGACGAGTTGATGGGTGCAGCACACCAACATGGCACAAGTATACATATGTAACAAACCTGCACATTATGCACGTGTATCCTAGAACTTAAAGTATAATAATAAAAAATAAAATTGAATTCAACACTACACAAAAAGACCATTTATATACCATTATCAAGTGAGATTTGTCGCAAGTATGCAAGACTGATTCAGCTTTTAAAAATTGATATTATTCATCACATCAACAGACTAAATAATCACATCATATCAATAGAAGTTTGCGACCAGCCTGGGCAACAGAGCAATACTCTATCTCTTAAAAAATAATAGTAAAATAAAAAGAATGACTAAAAAGTGACAGTAATCAAGACAGTGTGGGGAAAGAATAGACATGTGTAGATCAGTGAGGCAGCCCAAAGTGGACTTTGTAAGATGCTTAGCAGCATTTCTGGCCTGTATCCACTAAGTGCCAGTAGCAAAACTCCTTCTGGTGGTTGTAACTAGCAAATGTGTCCAGTAGGTGCCAGTTGTCGCTAGGTAAGAGGATTCATCGGGCCGTATCTGAGAACCACTGCCCTAATCCACACCTTGAAATCCCTGCATATAACCAGTTGGGTCGTCTGTTCCTTTATGTAAATATAGGCTGATATTTGTCCTGCTTATTTCCGAAGGTGACCCTAGGCATCAAATGAAATAATGACTTGGAAGTGCTTTGACAAAAATGCCAAACAGATTTTATTATTTTATGTAGTTAGGAATAAGAAAATGCTGCAATAAAAAAATTTTTAAAGGACATGCAGGGGTGAAGGGAAGTAACTAGGATGGTCACAACTGAAGAAAAGCAGTTTGAATAGAGATTGAGAAGATTGATATTTAAGGGAAGATGTAAAATGGCTGTTCAAACAGGATCTTGTTGGATGGCATTACTTTGGTGTCACCCAAATCCAGGTTCTGGCCTTCCATTTTTCTGTTCTGTAAAGTTGGTTTTTTCCTTTTCAGTTCTTATTGAGTTGATTGGGGATAGAGCTGATTATTTCCATTAACCCAACCTAAAATAAACGTGAGAAAGGACCAGAATGCTTTTTATAAAGTAAGAAGTACCAAGCAAATTGAAGTGCCCTGTTTAGCTGGTCAGTGTTTTGGGGTTTTTTGTTCTGTCTCTTCTTACAGAAGAAGGATCTGACATCTTTATGGAAGGTTGTTTGGTGAACTTGTAATCAGAACAAAGCAGTTGTTTGCATTCCTAGTACAGTGTAGTTGGTGACTGATAAATGTTCATGTTGTTTTGGTTTCTTTCCAATATATAGATAAATCTACCAAATCAAGCAGAACCTTTCACTGGTTTGTCAGGGCACTCTTTACCCTGTCTCTGCCAGAGACACTTTAACAAGTCTTTGATTTTTTTTTTTTCCTGACATATATTTTATACAGACTAACTGGCCTTCTAATAATACTGTTTGTCAAACTAATAATAAATGACAAATTAGGTTATATCATATTCCCTTTATGCCTTTCTGAGGGAATATTCTTACTGCATTCACAGGATAACTTTGGTGTTTGGAAACCTCCATTCAGGAATTTGTTTATAAACTACCTCTCAAGGAAAGGAACCGTGGTGATAGTAGTGTTTTTGTAACAATGACAAATAGCTCTCTCAAACTGATTGTATATAAGAAATAATGAGCAGCAAAAAGGGGTGCACAGTATTGATGTGAAACCTGTTGATTAAATCCGGAATTGAAGAAATCAGCAAGTAAGTAATGTAGAACTGATGCCTTGTCTGATAAAAAAGGTTACGTGCCAAATAATTAGATTTTAAAACATGAGATATTAGTTAGATGAATAATAGTAATAATAACACTATTGAAGGAAACCGCTTCCTATAGAAACTAGACACCCTTCTGTCCTTTTTCTTCCAACCACAGCCCTAATTAATTCATATATTCTGCATTTCCGTGGTAGCAAGATAGCATCTGTAGATGCTGGTAATTTAGCAGTTGCTAATGGATTATAATAAAAGGTACCATTACAGAAATGTCGGCTGTTATCCTGGAGACCATAGTTCAGGAGACTTTTCTTTTTTCTCTGACTTAATTTATTTATATTTCTTGACATATTTAAGGTGCATGTAGTTTTCACCCAATTTTTTTTTATTGAATGGATGCAAAAGAGAGATAAATTTGTTACTAAATACCACTAAAAGGATTGTTTGGAAGCATTTAATGAATAAGTGTAATGTGTAATTGCATTCATTAAGCCATGTATCTTTTCTTAACAAGAAGACCCTATGGTCAGCTCTTGATTGTTCAGGTGCTGTCTAGCTCTTTCTTTGTGACTTGTTTTTGGGCCATATTCCTGCTGTTTTTACCTCTTATCAGTGAATGGATGAGAAAAAAACAAGAGAACTCAAGTTAGTTAGCTTGATATTTATCAGCTGTGTCTATGATAACATTTTTGTAGAGTACATTATTTTTAAATTTATGGAAAAATTTATAATTCTGAAGGTTAAATTTTCTGTGAAACAAAATATTTGTTCACCATGATAAGAATGAACAATTTGCTTTTTTCATTCCCTGGCCATCTTGGTCACTGTTCTTGGTTGGGGGCCATCTGGTACCTAAGCCAGGAAGATGATGGTGGCAAAAAAGATGGAAAAGTCACTGGAGTTGATCAACTCTAGGCTCCAACTTGTTATGAAAAGTGGAAAGTACGTGCTGGGGTACAAGCAGATTCTGAAGATGATTAGATAGGAAAAAGCAAAATTGGTCATCCTCACTAACAAGTGCCCAGCTTTGAGGAACTCCCCAATAGAGTACTATACCATATTGGCCCAAACTGGTGTTCATCATTACAGTAGTAATAATACTGGACTGGGCACAGCATGTGGAAAATACTACAGACTGTGCAACACTGGCTCTCATTGATCCAGGTTATTCTGGTATCTTTGGAAGCAGGCCAGAAGATACTGGTGAAAAGTAAACCATGCAAAATAATTTTTCTTTAGTAAAACTTGTCAGAGGTATATGCCTGTAATCCCAGCACTTTGGGATGCTGAGGTGGGAGGATCACTTGAGGCCAGTAGTTGGAGACCACCCTGGACAACATAGTGAGACCCTGTCTCTATAAAAATAAAACAAAAAATAAATAACTGGGCATAGTAGTGGTTGCCTGTTGCCCCAGCTACTCAGGAGGCTGAGGCAGGAGGATTTCTTGAGTCTAGGAGGTTGAGGCTACAGTGAGCCAAGATTGCATCAGTGTGTACCAGCCTGGGTGACAGAGTGAGACCCTGTCTTCAACAAGAAAAAAAGAATAATCTATTTTCACCAGAAGCAACCTGTCTATGGGATTAAACAGTGAAGAAGAAAGAAGAGAAAAAGTAAATAGAAAAATTGGATTTTATGCTGAATATTCTTTGACTAATATAAAGTTTGGGGAGACAGAAGACACATGCAGTTGTATGTGCTTTAATATTTCTGTAGTCCTGGATAGATGTGTAATAGTAATACTAATTAGTATTAGTAGAATGATGAAAACAAAACTCAGTAGAAAGCTATATGTTTAGGGAGATGGCAGAATGGTATTAGAAATTAACACCAGTTACATAGAATTAGCATGTCTGTATAAATAAAATGGTTTAAAAGGATTTGGAAACAATATTAACTATGTTTACTATGTTTAAATAATATACTCATTTTATTATTGAAGAGTAAAGTTCTTTCAAATAAACATGGTTCTTAGATACAAAATACATTATCAACAACAGCAACAGCAACAAAATGAGACCCCATCTCTACCAAAATAAAAAATTAAAAAATTAGCCAGGCGTGGTGGCGCGTGACTATAGCTACTTGGGAGGCTGAGGTGGGAGGATCACTTGAGCCCAGGGGTTCAAGGCTGCAGTGAGCTGTGATTGCACCACTGTACTCCAGCCTGAGCACAGCGGAAGACCCTATTGCTTAAAAATAAATAAGAATTTATGTAGTAAACTAGCACTTATGCTTTCCTCATGCATCCTATACATTAGCTAACTGAATCCTAAAGCCTCTTGGTATCACCCCCAATTTACAGTTTTGTACACTGGGAACCAGATAAAAGTCATTTTCCCATGGTTACATATGAAGTGTAAGTGGCAAAGCTGCAACTCAAATATTGTTCATTATTGAAATTCAAACATGTTTTGTCTATATGACACATAACATATATGATTTACTTTGAGTTTATTTAAATTAATTTCCCTAAGAATTGTAAAACTAAGTCTTTAAGATTTATAAATCTCATAATTTGAGAAAAAAAGCTTTTTGTCAACTTTGAGATTTAGCTTTTGATAGTTACGTGGCTCTGATATCTTATCATGAAGACATCAGTTTCCTTTCATTGACTTCATTTTAACTTGCAAGCTTAGTTCATGAAACTGCCTGACAAACCCAAAGCAATCTTCTGCCTCTTATGAACAAACTCATGAGTCTTTCTTATCCATAGGAGTACATTTCCTATAGTATGCATCATCATAATTATGTGTTTTTATTAATTGTACTTTTTTGTCTCCAGCTACATCACTCGGTTCCTTGTATTTTACATTTTATGTGTAGGCGTGGCATTTTATTCTGGGTTGTGTTAAACATTTTCTGAATAAGTGATGGATTATTATTGCTTATTTATATCTTAATTCTACCTCTAGAACATAGTGGGACATCTTCTCCTAGTGAATATTTATTAGGTGGAGTCTGAAGGAGCTGATAGTCTTTAATGCTTTATCCCTTTCTTTAAAAGTATATGTTATTTCTCTGACCAGACATTGATGTACTACTCAGTTTTCCTTTAGGATAGTGATTTTTAAATAAGTAGAACTAGCAGGAATATGTGTGGGTTTGTTTTATGGCTAGCTTTGGGGCCATTTACTAAATGTTATACTCAGTACAGTTTATTCTTTTGCTCATTGCATTATACATCATGAGATGCAGGCCTGAAGATTTCTGGGTCACCTCTTTGCCTGGAGAGAGTGGTAGGTTCCAGGGACTCCAAGTTAAATTTGTAAATATTTAATCTCAAACCTCTACATTTAGTTACTTCGATTAGGATGATCCGTTTAATATGTGTGTGTTTTGTTAAGTTGTTTTGAATGTGTAAGTTTTCTAAAGCTTTTTGAAGAGTGTGCCAAGTATAAATACTTTTAAAGGGACTGTTTAGCCACATAAACATGAATATTAGGATTAGACAATCTTGCCATTTACTGACTGTGTGACCTTGGGTGTTTTGTCACGCTGGTTGTAAAATGGGGCTAACAATACCTATTTCAATGTGTTTTTGTGAGATTTTGAAATAAAACACGTTTGTAAAACCTTCCTCATGGTAGGGTATTTAAGAAATTATTGTTTAGCTCCTGAGTCATCTTATCTGCATTGTGGTTATGTTTTGTAATGAAGTATCACAATAGAATATTTGTATCCTCTGAAAATAGCTGGCCCTTTGGGTCACTTCAGGTTGTGATAGAGAAGTTATAAGGTATCCAAGCCATGTAGAACATTTATAGAGTCTTAGATGACAGCTAACAATTTTTGTTTGATTGTTTGTTTGTTTGAGACAGAGTCTCACTCTGTTGCCCAGGCTGGAGTACAGTGGTATGATAGCAGCCCACTGCAGCCTTGATCTCCTGGGCTCAAGTGATCCTCTTGCCTCAGCCTCCTGAGTAGCTAGGACTACAGGCATGCACTACCATGCCTAGCTAGTTTTATTTATTTATTTATTTATTTATTTTTATAAAGATGAGGTTTCACTATGTTTCCCAGGCTAGTCCGGAACTCCTAAGCTCAGGCAATTCTCCTGCCTTGGCTTTCCAAAGTGTGAGGATTATAAGATAGTTGTGAGCCACCATGCCTGGCAACAATAGTTTATAAAAGGGCAGATTGTGCAGGGTGGCAGAGAGATTTGAGTAAGCTATAAACATAGCCAGAATAATCCATAATTATTGTGTTCTCTCAACAATTTATTTTCATGTTGATATTCCTGTTCAGGTAGCCTCCTGTGGACTGGAGTTACCTTCATTTTGCTTTCTGGTCTCACTTAAATATTGCTGCTCTATCTTTGCATTTTTTAGTATCTAAAATTTAAGCTTTTCAAGATAAGTATAACTTTCTGGTATCAGTATATACAATATTTGCTGAATGAATTAGAAATAAAAAACTGGGATTGTTTTACTGCATCACTTAATTTTAAGGATGTCAATATTTAGTTTTTAAATGCTCCTTTTAATCAGTATTATTCCATTTTAAGAAAAAATAATTTTTCTTTGAAATGATCAATTTTTAGATTGGATTTTATTTGATAAGGTTTGATTTAATTAATTGACCATCAGTTACAGGTTTTTGAAGGATTTCTAGTACTATAATAATGATTCACTGTGATTTTTGCTGTTGTTTCTCACCACTAACACTTAGTGTTTTGTGATAGCCTTCAACAGCATCCTTGATGGAAACAGTAACAAGTTTGATGAAATATTTTGCTCTATTTGTTATGGTGGCAAGTCAATCTACTGATCTTTTCCTATGAGATGTAGCTTGCTTGTGGTAGATTCCAATTTTGGTAATTTTAAGAAGGCAGAAGAACACTGTGGGACACTTAAATGAAGTTTCCTTGATTTTAAAAAGAATTTCCTTGCACTGTGGGATTCTGTTAGTCTCTTTCAGAGATTATTGTCATTTTTGTTCTTTCCTTCTTTTATCAGTAAGTAATGACTCCACATTAGGTATTTTTATTTATATTGAAATATATCAAAATCATGATTACTATTTATTTTTGAAACTTATATGTTTAAAAGTTAAGACCACTTTCTTGTGACAAATGGATTAGGGATATATGTGTATGTATGTGTGAGTGTACGTATTAATATGTATGTATGCACAGTACACATAATATAGTATATATATTTTAGAGACAGGGCTGTCTGTCTTTGTCACCCAGGCTGAAGTACAGTGGTGCAATTATAGCTCACTGCAGCCTTGAACTTGTGGACTCAAGTGATCCTCCTGCCACAGCTGCCTGAGTAGCTGGGATCACAGGTATGCACCACCATGCTTGGCTAATTTTAAAAAATGTTTTGTACAGACAGGTTCTTACTGTGTTGCCCAGGTGGATCTCAAACTCCTGACTTGAAGTGATCCTCTCGCCTTGGCCTCTGAAACTGCTGGGATTATAGGCATGAGCCATCATACCATGCCTGGCCATATATTTTATATTTTAAATGATATTTATAATTGGTACTGAAGAATTCTCGTTCAAAAATCACTGGAGAAAAATAATTCGAAGTTTGATATATTTTGTGTAAGAATGGATGTTTGATTTTTTAAAAAAGTAAAAAATAGTTAATGGGATTATAGTCAACATTTTTCTGGGGTAAGATGAATAAAACATGAAGTCAAGTCTTTAACATATTTGGATTTGCACACCTTAATTAGCCTGTCCTTTATGACTTTCTTGTTGGAGTCATTATTCCAGTTATAAATAGCCCCGGCTTGGTCATCCAAATGAACGTGCATGGCTATTGTCATTTCATTGCTATGGCAATTTTGCAATTAGTGTGGTAGTTGCTGGCACACTTCTGGGCAAGGGTTTTGAATCACTGACTTGGAAGTGGAAGAATAAAACTGCTTTCACAGCTGCTGTGTGATTCTGAATAGAGACATAGCAGCTGCTTTTTTTTTTTCTTCAGTTTTTTTTTACTAATTTAGATGTAGGCATTATGCTTCAGTGAGTTGTTGCCAGGAATGTCTCCTTGTTCCCCTGTCTGTCAAAGGAAAACTAATGTGGATTTCAAGTAAATATTGGGGCATGTTGTTTGTGAAAGTTTGTGAAAGTTTCTTTTACTTCTTGTGAAAGAAAGTAGTTCTGTAACTGGTTTTTCTGTCTATCCTTTATCTTCAAAACGGAACTGTCACAAGTTGTGGAATAATCAGTAACTGACAAATAAACTTCACTGGGAGATTTTTAGTTACTGAAATGTATGGATTTGTCCCATTTCTAGGGATAAAATAAAAAGTTGATTGGAGGCATTAATGAAGGCGTATCTATATAAAATAAGCTGTAAAATAGGTACCAGAAAAATGGTATTTATAGAATCATTAATGAAGGGGTATCTATATAAAATAACTTGTAAAATAGATACTGGATAAATGGTATTTATAGAAGCATTAATGAAAGGGTAGCTATAAAAAACAACTTGTAAAATAGATACCAGAAAAATGGTATTTATAGTGGCTGGCCTGCTATTAACTTTTTTGGTCAATGTCACTTAAAATGGGAGTTATAATGGCTCCGTATTCTTCCATCACTAAGTTCTCATAAAGATAGATAAAGCAGAATAAGTAAATCAGTCTTTCAAAAGGAACACTTTTCTCTAAATTTAGAGCATAATTAATGTTAATGTCACCCTCGAATATTTTGGGAAAATTTTCTCCTACAACTTTAATTTGGATGTTTATACTAAACCCTTTAATTTTTTTTTTCTAATAGCTTAGTACTTTTATTTTAAACATGGAAACTCAGTGTAATTTTCATCTAGAAATATGGAAACTTATACAATGCAGTAAAACTTAGTTTAGCCATTGATTTCTCTTCTGGAAGTACTCCTAAAATATCTTAGAGTGTTGACGTTTTAAGTTACAAACGTCTTCTATTTTTTTCCGGATAGTCCTCAGATATATATGCTTTTTTTTTTCTGTTTTTCATTATCAGCAAATAATTAGTACTTCTTTGCATCAGTATCCATGTTCACAAGTGATGGATCTTTTGAGGTTTTGAGATTTTTTTTTCCCCTGAAGCTACAAAAATAAGAACATAATAAATTTAGTGTTTTTCATGAATAATCTTGATTTCTGCTCAGGGGACTACCCTCTCCCATCAGCTAGGGCAGATTAAATTGAAGATTGCAGGATTTCTGATTATAAAACCGTGGCCTCACAAGACCACCTATCTTATCTCTTAAAAACTTAATAAGCTTAATTTTGGTATGTATTTTTTAACCCATCAATTTTTAACAGTTGACTTTTGTTTATAATAAGAAATAGGGGTTCAATGTTATTTCTTTACACACAGATACCCAGTTGTCTCACTACCATTTATGAAAAGGTCCATCTTTTCCCCCCGATCTCCAGTAGCTCTTCTGTTGTATATCAAGAACTGATGTGTGGCTGTGTCTCATTCTGGGCTTTCTATTCTGTTCTAATGGTCTTTCTTTTTCTGTGTATACTGTGTTTATTATAGTAACATTATAGTAAATCTTGATATGGAGAAGGAGAAGTCCTCCTTTATTTTTCAAGAGTAGTGATTCATCTTGGCCCTTTGTCCTTCCAGCAAAGTATCAACTTTTAAATTTCCTTTTTTTTTTTTGGATTGTTAAATTTGAAACCCCCCACAAATTTATTTGGGTTTTAATGTCAACTGTATTAAATCTGTATATCAATTTGGAAAGTATAGTCATCTTTTGATGTTCATGGGGGGTTGGGTTCAGCACCCCACTTGTGTGGACACCAAATTCTGTGGACGTTCAAGTCCCTTGTATAAAATGGTGTAGTATTGGCATATGTCCAACACCTGTGCTTCCGTGTACCTTAAATCATCTCTAGATTACTTGTAGTACCTAATACGATGTAAATGATATGTACATAGTTGTTACACTGTATTTTTAAAACTCTGTATTATTTTTTATTATTGTGTATCTTCCCCAGAATGACCCTCTATGTTTCCAGTTATGTTTTTTGCCTCAGTGTTTATGTTGTATGGATTAATATGGCTATCTTCACTTTTGTTTAGACTTTTCTCTGTTCATGTTTTTTATCCTTTTGCTTTTAGTCTTGTTCCTGTCATTTTAAGTTATGTTTCCTGTACAAGACTAAAGTATAAATTTTAAGTCCAGGCTGATTGCTCTTCTTTTTACTTGGTACATTTGATTCATTTATACATATTAGATGTACCATTTTCTGTTGCCTTTTCTTTCCCAGCTTATTTATGCTTCTTTTTCTCTCCTTTTTGCCTTTTTGAATTGCCTTGCATGTGTGTGTATATATATTTTTTCATACAATTTTTTCTCAAGTAGTTTGGAAGTTATATTTGCATATATTTTTAGTAGTTGCCACTGAAATTTTACTCATACATATTTAACATAAGAAAATCTGAAGTTACATAATATCTTTATCCTTATTCTGAATAATATATGCAACTTAAAGCACATTAACTTTCTTTAACCTTCTCCCAATTTTAGTTCTATTGTTGTCACGTCTTTTGATTCTCTTTTCTTGAGTTTGCATTTATACACCACAAGATACTGTTAATGACTTTAAAATTTATTTTCTACATTTTACCATTTTCTATGCTCTTGATTTCTTCCTGCATCTTTATTCTTGCACTATGCATTTGGGATCATTGTTTATCTAAAATACACTTTCAGAATTTCCTTATTTAGGGATTTTGCCCTTGTTCTTGAAAGATATTTTTTTTCTGTTGGACTAGAAACATAAGTTGATTGTGCAATGAAGATACTATTTTACTGTTTTCTGGATTCCATTATTACTGCTGAAAAGTCAGCTGTCGTTTAATGAAGAAATTCTAGCAGCAGTGAGAATGTTGAGTATGCCGAAAATAAAGTGATTTTTTCTTGTTTCCTACTTTTGTATTTAAAACCAAAACAAAAACTAAAGCAAAAAACAACCCAGTATACATGGGAATTTTCCTTTCTGCTTTGATTTCTGATCCCTTTCCATAAGTGTGAAGATAAACACACAAGCTTAAGGTTGAGCATACCTAGGCCGGGCGCGGTGGCTCAAGCCTGTAATCCCAGCACTTTGGGAGGCCGAGACGGGCGGATCACGAGGTCAGGATATCGAGACCATCCTGGCTAACACAGTGAAACCCCGTCTCTACTAAAAAATACAAAAAAAAAAAAACTAGCTGGGCGCGGTGGCGGGCGCCTGTAGTCGCAGCTACTCGGGAGGCTGAGGCAGGAGAATGGCGTAAACCCGGGAGGCGGAGCTTGCAGTGAGCCGAGATCTGGCCACTGCACTCCAGCCTGGGCGACAGAGCGAGACTCCGCCTCAAAAAAAAAAAAAAAAAAAAAAAGGTTGAGCATACCTAAAGAAAGGAAATCTTAGGATTTTGGGGATCCTTTACAACTTGCCGCAACAAATGTAACAAAAGGAGGTTTTTAAGTTTTTGCATTTACTGCTACTTATTTAAGTAGTTTTCGTCAAGTTAAAGTTAGCCCTTTGAAAATCAGTGTAAATTATCTTCAGCCATATACCTATCATATATTATTTACTTGTCGTCTATTCATCATCCTTCCACATCTGTCTATATGTCTATGATACTGTGAGCTATCTATCCATGCATGTATCCATCCATCCATCCATGCATCCATCCATCCATCCATCCATCCATCCATCCATCCATCCATCCATCCATCCATCCATGCATCCATCCATCCATCCATCCATCCATCCATCCATCCATCCATCCATCCGTCCATCCATCGCTACAGATTTTCATCCACAATTTCTGGCTTACAACTCCCACAGCCCTTTGTTACAGTCTTTAAAAAATATCGGGACTAGGCCGGGCGCGGTGGCTCAAGCCTGTAATCCCAGCACTTTGGGAGGCCGAGACGGGCGGATCACGAGGTCAGAAGATCGAGACTATCCTGGCTAACACGGTGAAACCCCGTCTCTATTAAGAAATACAAAAAACTAGCTGGGCGAGGTGGCGGGCGCCTGTAGTCCCAGCTACTCGGGAGGCTGAGGCCGGAGAATGGCGTGAACCCGGGAGGCGGAGCTTGCAGTGAGCTGAGATCCGGCCACTGCACTCCAGCCTGGGCGACAGAGCGAGACTCCGTCTGAAAAAAAAAAATATCGGGACCCTTTGGGCCTCAGAAGTAGGATCAGGAAACAGAATCTATCTCTCCCTGGCCTTCTCTTGATCTTCTTTCACTGTCCAAGACAGGACTCTAATCTTCCATTGTGGATTATAAGGCCCGCAGTCCAGAGAGGGTCCTCCCCATACCCTTGGAGGAAGAAATGCTATACAGAAGGGTCAAGAAGAATCCAACAGGCCTTTCTGGGTTTCCTCATTCATTCTGTTAGTGTAAGATCATACCCTTTTTGTCCGATCACATTTTGACATGGTTATCCATGCTTCAATGCCTTTTCAATGAAGTCTCCATAAAAGGCCCAAGAAACTAGCTGAACACATGGAGGTTCCTGGAGGGTGGCACATTCAGGAAGGGCATGGAAGCGCTGTGCTCCTTCCCCATATATTGTCCTATGTATTTCTTCATCTGTATCCATCATTATGTCCTTTGGAACAAACCAGTAAACAACTTTCCCTTAGTTCTGTGAGCTGCTCTAGCAAGGAAATCAAACCTAAAGGGGGAGTTTGGAAACCTCAACATGAAACTGATTGGTCAGAAGTTGATTGTTGTGGTGTGAGAGCAGAGGAAAAACAGTTTGAGGTTTTCCATACTCAATGTGTATCTGTTTTATCTTTCTATATGTCTGTCTTTTCTATCTGTCATCCAGTTTTCTATCTACTTCCTCTGTCTCCTCTGGCATAGGGTGTTGACTCTGTATAAATGAAATGTATTGAAATGTGCCATTAGCATACTTGTAGACGGAGAGTTTATGAAATCTAATAAAAAAGGATAAGACAATGGAGCTAGGTGTTTTACAATCAAATCATTGAGGTAAAGTATGAGTGGCAGCAGTGCCAAAAGTTTTATTACCTCATCATATGTCAAAGGAAATCACTACCTCTATTCTGGCTGTATCAGTGTCTCAGAGTTACTGCAGCAGAAATAAGTGATAATGCCGGCATTCGTGCCAGCTAATTTGTGCAAGAGCTAGGCTCTGTTGGCTGAGTCACAGCTGCCACTATATCTACAAGTAGAATGAAAAGATGTTTATTAGCCATGGGGAGTAATACATGGGTTTATTTTAATCAGCTTGTCTAAAGCCAGCCTAAGAGAGATGATACTGCCCTTTTCACAGTCATTTGACTTGTTCATGAAGTATTTGTCATATAATGTGGAGTCTGTTTCTCAGAATATTATGAGCCAGAGTTACAGCATCTTGCATCTTGCTTATCACTCTTCATAAGTGTTAGGTAGCTATATAATCTTTTTCAGCCCTACAGGAAAAAGTTTGTTCAAATGTTGTAAAGTGTTTCACCATAATTAGTGCCTGCCATTTCAAAGAACTAAGCAATTTGGAGTTATGTGTATATAGCTGGTTTACTGAAGAACAAAATATGAAATTGGTTAAGTCTATTAAAATAATTTTGGCTACATGGTAAAGAGAATCGAATGACCTTCCCTCTCTTTTTTTTCAGTCCATTCCCTTTTATCTTTAGTGAGATCTAGCTTTATGGTGAAAGCCAGGTGATACAGAACTACAGCTCCAAAAACCAGACTTTTTGTTTCATTTTAGGATGGCAGTTTCCTCATTGCTCTGTAACAAACTTTTCTATTTTCTAATTTAGAAGTATTTTGGAAGATCAAGTGCAAAAGGTATGCATGTAGAAAATAATTCCCTATTTTGTAGTTATAAAATAAGGGAAAGTGAAGGTTAATTTGGCTGTGTTTTTCCTCAAACATTGGAAAACTGACTGTAGTTAGAGGACTATGATTGCCATGGATTATCATTGAAGACCCTGGGAAAACAAGTTATGTAACATTGTTTGTAGATCTTAAAGACATGCCTTCTTCTTCTGCATGTTTACTGGTTAAGATTTTACTATATATTTATATGTAATATATATATAATATATATATAGCAAATTATCTGTCTGTCTATCTATCTATCTATCTATCTATCTATCTATCTATCTAGAGAGAAATTTTCCAGTGTAAGCAGCAGAGGGACATTTATACACCCTAGATAGAAAGATAATATTAGAAGTGGTTGATAAAGATAGTATCTGTTGCTGAGTGGCTTTTATTATTTTTACCACTTAAAAATTCAAAGGCTAGGACCATTCAGTCTAAGTTTCAGACACAGGAAATAATTAGCAGAGATCTTTGGTAATTAAGGTGGACATTATGTTGCTCTATAATCTGTACCTCTTTGAATGTTGAAAAAATAAGTAGAAATTTTTGTTTAAAAATTATTCAGGCATAGTGTTCCAACTAAGTGAAATTCTTAGCCATTGTTATCACATACTAGAACAGAAAAAGACTAGTTAGTGCCTTGAAGTGGTTATCAGAGAAGTCAAGAAATTCTACCAATGTAGCTCAAGAAATATGTTACTTACAACTAGGAAAATAAAACCATTGGAAAAATGGTTAAGGAGACACTCAGCAGTGTACTTATTTACCTGGATTTCTGTAGTCCAAATTAAGTAAAATATTAAATAAAACACTTGAGTCACAATAATTTTCCCTCAAATATCTGTAGTTGTTGCTCTATGTCATTTCATATTATCTGCTTTTTATTACTTTGTTGACAAGATGTTTTTTCTTCCTGTCCCATCCATAAAAATTTTTTAAATCAATTTTTATTAACCTTGCAAATCAGAAAATTGTATAGGATGTTTCCAGCTTTAGCGCCTATACCTGAGCTCATTTATTTTTCTTATAATGGTTTCTTTCTCAACAATTTTTTTATCATTGCAGTTTCCTTTGCTTTCTGATCATGGAGAGCATATTAAATTGACGTTCTATACTTCTGATTCAGACTTCACACAGCTTCATTTCTACTTCTTACTGTGTACAGAATTGGGTTTACTTTTGTTATTATTTATGTATTCTGCTATTAAATCCGTGTGTTTTTAAAGTCCTTCCTTGTGCTACTCATTTCCCTATTTAATTTTAGCCTATTGTCTTGTGATTTGATTCCCTCCTCTTGGCTCTTCGTTTCTGCTTTGTTTTTATTTTTATTTTTTTGAGACCCTTTTGCCTTCTGGGTTCTACTTTTCAGGCAAGGTCACGTCATCTTATACTGAAGAACAGCTTAAAAAATTGGGGGGACTGTGTTCATTTATTATTTTGCAACTCTAGTGTTTCCTTCAATAGTTTCTTCTATTTTACTCCTCAGCCCTTTATTGCATGAGCATTTCTACAACTAAATTCTAGTCCTGGGCTAGTCATATTCTGTACATATTTCTTGTGCATTTCATTGACACCTATGCAATTATCATCTGTATTCAGGTGATTCACATCCTTTTAGCTCTGATTTAGGCCACACTGTTGTTCTTAGAACATTTGCCTGTAGATGTCACATAGAGTTAAATATGATGAAGCACCACTTATGTTGCTGCTTGTTAAATTCACTGCCTTGGGGAAAGCATATTGATTTCTTATTAACCTTTGTGCATTCCACTTTTCAGGTGGAAACACATACTGCTTCTGCTTATGTAGCACTTCATACAGTGATCTTTCCCATATTTTTTGTAACCTCTTAAATCTATTTTAGGAAATTTCTTGAATATCAATTTCTTTTTTTGCCATCACTTCCTGTCAAGAAATTGTTTCTTTCTCTGTGTTTTTCCCTGGCCTTTCTCACCCAGTGTTGTTCTCTTTTTAACACTACTATTATGATACTAAACTTAAACTTAATTTAATTGATGAACATTCTGTCCAAAAAGCAGAACTTACTTCCAATATCTGAAAGCTACAAGCTTTTCATTCTAGTGTGTATGTAAGACTCTAGTATGCAATAAGAAGGGAATGGTTACATAAGTTATATCTTAGTATTGGAAATTATACTGTTATTTAAAATGATTTTGTACTACAAGGATGCCAAACCAGGGTTTGTTGTATGTGGCTCTGTAGAGATGTGTTTTGTTTGGCTGTTTTTTGGCCTGTGGAGTGTGTTGTGCCTTAGTTGTTATGCAAGCAGCTTAATATCTTCCACTCAGTTGGTCTTCTATATTAGTGGTACCTGCCTAGCTTATGTAACAAGTTTGAGACCCT
Source organism: Chlorocebus sabaeus (assembly GCF_047675955.1). Taxonomy (NCBI): domain Eukaryota; kingdom Metazoa; phylum Chordata; class Mammalia; order Primates; family Cercopithecidae; genus Chlorocebus; species Chlorocebus sabaeus. The sequence goes on along the minus strand of NC_132914.1, from coordinate 37,460,059 downwards.
TTGAGTATTTTAAAGAGAAGGAAAATTCAGTATGAGTGAAAACTATAGATTTGTAGAAAAAATACTGACAGTTATAAACAAATTTAAACAGTGGTTATCTATGGGTGGTTCGAGGTGATTTTTATTCGCTTTACTTCTTGCCTGTAGTTTCCAAATTTTCTCTGTTGAATATCATTAAGGAAACCAATCAGTTAAAACCAATCAGTTAACACTAGTTTAAAAGAATATAGTTTTGTGTATGCATTCCATAGTACTAATCAATAACTTTTCACTAATCAATACCTTACTCTATGCCCTTAGGCTTGACACTTAGGCAATTTATAGTACAGAAGATATGTGAAATCTGATCATTCCATTAACAGGCTTGTAGTCCTGCTTGGAGAGACAAATGTGATACAGGCTCTACTGAGATGTTACCAGTGAAAAAGGACATAGACAGAGAGAATATTCTCAAGCAGTCTAACAGAAGTGGCCATTTTAGGCCATGGGAGACTGCAATGAGTTGAAAGGCTGATGACATGTTTGTAATACTATGTTAAGAGCTCTTTAAGTCTGTAGACCATTGATGCTGCTAGTTATTTCTATAGAGAGAATCTTTTCTTAAAACATGACTCTTCTGTTACAGGCATTTTATGTTGGTATTTTGTGCACTTTGAAGTTTCCCAGCATCTTTTCTGAGTGTTCTAAGCCTTTTTAGAAAAAAGTAGAAACTGAATTCTAGATTGTTAACAATGTAGTAACCGTAGATACTTGACTGTTTAGAAAAATGTAAACATATCAGCCCTGAGCAAGACAGCCAAACCAAAACAACTATAGCGAGGGATACTGATTCCTTTGACAGATTCTGTTTCTTTTTATTAAAATTATTTCTTTAGAGATGATAAAGCAATAATTTACAAAATGAAATTAGAACATCATAATCCTTCTTGTTCAAGAAGCATTATTATTAAAAGGTAGCTTCATGTGCTTCTTAGAAGCTAATTAGTTGCTGCCTGGCTTATCATGCTGAGAGACAGCTGTGATTCATGGGTATTTATCCATCACAACAGGATTTTCTAATGGTATCTGGTTATGAAATTATTTATACTTCTGATTCAGGCCTTTAAAAGGGCTTCCAGCCGTTTTTGAAAGCCAACTTCTGCACTCCAGAGTGTTTTGTGCTGTTGAGATGGTGAATCAGCTTGGCAGCATGGTAGTGTGTGAATCCGGTCGCACTGCGATGTCTAAGATGCAGTTTTCTGGTGAAACTTCTCAAGCCAAGTGTGATAATGAGTGTTCATTGATGGAGGTCTTATAATTTTGTAGGAAAGTTTCTAAGAAACTGAGCTTTTTAAAAATATTTAGAAGTAACACCAACATAGATTTTTGTGGTTGTATTTACTGTAATAAGCTGTTAACAGGAATTTATACCATTATATTCCTTATGTTAATTTCAATGTATGAGTTTAGTATGGACTATTAATAACTTGTTTTTTCTTTATCAGGCATTTATTTTATTTGGTTAGTAATTAGAATAGGAAAGAAAGCAAAAGCTCTTCACAGAACTCTCCTGCACTTTAAATATTTAAATCATATTTAAATGTTATTCATTACATTCATTTTTAAAGCACCTAACTCTTCATTTTGAATATCTCAAATCATCATCTTTGAGTTATAGTACCAGAGCAAAAATGTGAGCCTTGATATATTTTCTTTCTTTAAAACAGATATTAGGTAAATAACGGGGGAAGTTTTGCTCATTTATTTGAATATTTCTGTGGTTTATATAAATTGAGGGCAGAATTACACAGATACATAATAGTGATTTGAGACAGACTCTAAAGATAAGCAGTAGTTTTACTTAACCATCCCTCCTTAATTGGAATAATGAGCTTTGTCAAGGGACAAAATTCCATTTGTTTTCCCAAAGTGGAAAGTAGATTTTGGGGTGACAAAGCCTTCATGTCCAAGGTTTTCCAAAAGTGAGCTCCATGTTTAGAAATCCATAAATTATAGTTTGCATGGGTTGCTTTTATTAATAGCAAAGTGTTAACAGGCCCTGTGTTTAACATGTGTGTATTGGACAGATGTGAGTAGACTGAGCACGGATCCTCCTACTTTTCCAGTTTCATAAAGCGGTTTTATGGTTTAAACTTGTCCCAAATTATACAATTAATCATACTCAGTTTTTGTTTTTCTTACTAATTGTTCCAAGCTCTTTAACATGATGTCTAGTGGCAGTAAGTCACTTAGCAGGCAATAGGGGCAGGGAAGAGAGAAGACTCTTCTTCTCCTAGAAGTTTATGTATGCTAGTCAAAGTAATAAGGTTAAAAATAAAATGTTTCTGAGATATTTCCAAAGGATCACATAGGCATAACACCCAGACCTTGAATGGCATTACAAAGGTTAGGGGACCTAGATCTGTGAGACCCATTTTGATGTTAACTTGCCATGTGACTTTCTGAAAATCCCTTTATATTTGTCTCTGGGGCTGGGCTGCTTTACCTTTCGTAGGGGGATAATAAATTATATCTGTCCCACCAGCCTGTTTATAGAATGATTTTATTTATTTATTTATTTATTTTGAGATGGAGTCTTGCTCTGTCACCAGGCTGTAGTGCAGTGGTGCAATCTTGGGTCACTGTAACCTCCGCCTCCCGGGTTCAAGCGATTTCCCTGCCTCAGCCTCCCGAGTAGCTGGGATTACAGGCACGTGCCACCATGCCTGACTAATTTTTTGTATTTTAGTAGGGACAGGGTTTCACCATGTTGGCCAGGATGGTCTCAATCTCCTGACCTCGTGATCCACCTGCCTTGGCTTCCCAAAGTGCTGGGATTACAGGCGTGAGCCAGCTGCACCCAGCCTGGTAGGGTGATTTTACATGATAAGACAAAATGGTAACATACAAAGCCTTTAAAAATAACATAGTATTGAAAGGTAAGATAGATATTTGCTGGTCATCTACCTTCTCAATTCCCCCTCCTAGTCTCTTAATTGTTGGACTGTTTCAGGATTCTATTCTAAGCATTCTTCTCATATGCCATTGAGTGATCTTATCCATTTCCATAGTTTCAGTTATGTGCATTGTCCACATAGAACCATCCTTTGAGCTCCACCTAGTTGTTTGACTTCCAAGCCCTACCTGGCCAAATCTCAGTTTGATGTTGCATTTGAAGAAATATAGTCCAGCAACTAAAAGCAATAGTATGCCAGAACTGCTCTTAACTTACTTCTCTTGAAGAATATAGTAGCATGTGGGTTACAGATCAGCATTATTTCTTAAAACTGCTATCATCTCCTCACTTCCACACTCAAGGCTTACTCCCTTTGTTACAGGCTCCCATTTTCTCCAGACTGACCCAGAGTCTGTCACTCACAACTGTTTTTTGTCTTTTTTTTATTCTTCTCCCTACATACCTCATCATTTGCCCATGTTTTCTTTTCTCTACCCTTTTTTTTTTTGCCTAGCATGATAAAAGCTCAAGAACTAAACTACGAAGACCAAATTCTCCTTTGAGGATAAAGGAGAAGACAGGTTATTCTGGCGAAGACCTTATTGGGTAGGGGGAACAGGGAGGGGGTGGGACTACTCACGTGTAAATAATCTATATTCCCAGCACACCATCAAGCAGGCCACTTACTATCTACTTCTATATTTCACAAAGCGCCTCTGACTCAATCCGTCTATGACATGACCTTATTATCTTGTACTCAAACTTCATTTTTGCCCCTCCTTATCCTTGTACAAAGTGCCCATCATGCTCCTAATTGCTTTTTCCTGACATCGAAACGTCATCCTCAGCTTCTTTCTCTCCTTATCCTTCACATGCTATTCATATTCTCTTTAACCTAGATACCAAAGACATAATTCTCAAATCTCTTCATTTCAGTCCATCTCCATTGCTGCCACTGTACGTGTTGCTTCCCTGCAATCAATTTTACATACTCCAACCAGAATGATCCTTTAAAAACATGAACCTGATCATGCATCTTCCTCTTCTACCCTATTTAGAGGCTTGTGTGTGCCAAGCCCTTAATTTGGCATTTAAGAGCCTTTACACTGTGGTTGATCCTTGCTCATTTCTCTAAAAGTAGTCCGCCACCTCTTCCTCAGCAGGATGCATTTCTTCCTGCCTGAAGGCCCTTATCTAAGCTGATCTGATTGTCTGCAGTACCTCCCGACTCTCCCCTACCTCCAACCTACTCTCACTTTCTTATTCACTATATCTCAGCTTAAATATGACTTCTATCCAAGGCCCTGCTGACTCCTCAGGCTGGGCTAGTCCCTTTGCTATAGCCTGATGTTCCTCACACTTCCCCTTTGACAAGACCCATCCCACTTGAGCAGCAGACCCTAAGCTCCATGAGGACAGAGCTCATGTCTCTCTCCTAGAGCACTGTCACCAAAGTGCTTAACACAGTGCTGAGCTCATACCCAGTGTCTGATGAATACTCACTGATTAATGGATGCTGCTTCCATGACTCAGGCACCCTCTGTCTCTTCCATCTTATCTGCATGCATATTCCGCCTCACATTTTCTATTTATCTCTCAGAAGACCCTGTGCCATTTGATATATTTTAAGCTCATGTTGTGTGCAAAATTGACTGCCCAACCTTTCCAACTACCACCTGGTCATTGTCAGCATGCCGCAGTAGAATCCAGTGTATAACTTTATTATGACCCTTACCATGTTATTTTGAAGTTAATTACTAAATTGTATGCTTTTGTGAGTAGGTTTTATGTGTGCTTTCCCTCATAGCAGAAACCCTATTTTATTTGTTTGTACTCATCCTTATAATCCTGTCACCTATTATAGGTTGAATTGAATGGAAATAATTGGGATGCCTCATAACTAGAGATGATAATAAGAATAAAAATAATTGCTGATATTATTGACTACCTTCTGTAAGCCAGGCACAATTTTAGGTGCTTTACTTAGCTCATTGAATCCTCTCAACTCTTATGAAGGAGTTACTTTTACTTTTATTGTTCCCATTTTATAGATGAGGAACTTCAGAGCCAGAAAAGTTAAGTTGTCCAAACTTAACCAGCTGATAAGTGGCAAGGCTGGAATTAAAATCCACTGGTTCCAGAGCCTCCCCTTATTTATAATGATTGGTCAATATAGTTTGTGCCATCAAAATTGGGTTTTAGAATCTTGCTGTCTGCTTTACATTCTGATTCTTCTACCTACTCATCGTGCAACCTGGGGTATGAAAAATGGAGATAATTACACGCCCTTGAAAGGGACATCCTGAGGATTAAGTAAGATAATTAGTCCCTGTAAAATATCTGCTGAATGTAGGCAGTTGTCGCAGTGTTAAATCAGCGTGAGCACTCATTGAACTGAAGGTCTTTTATGGTTCTTTCCAACTCCAAATCCAATGAGTCTGTCTTCAGTCTTTACCCGTTGTCAGTACGTGCTACTTTCAAAGCTCTGATGTTTGTTTTAAATAATTGAGCTTTATCAGGGTCTGAGGACATACTTGCGTTTCTGTCAAGTAAAATCTATGTTTTTTTTTTGTTTTTTTTTTTTTTTTTGATAAGGATGTGTTGCCTGAAACCACAGTCCTGATTTCCCATGCTCAACTCTGTGGCTACATGGCTAAATAAAGATCTCTGTCTAAAGAGAACAACCAAATTCCTGTTCATAGTCAGAACAAAGCCGAAAAAGAAATCCAAATGATAAATTATTGTTTGATTTATGAAAGTTTGAGATGTTCTAATAGTGAAAGAACTAAAAAGAATATACAAATCCCTTGTCAACATTTTCAGTAGATGTTTATTTCCTCTTTCCAAGTTAGATGAGGGCATTTCAGGGTGGTCTGTGCCATTAAATTGATTAGCAGTCAAATGGAAACTTCAGCTGCTTAGGTGATGATTTAATTGTGAAGACTGTTAATACTGTGCCTATTAGCACAAGCTTACTATTCTATGAAACTCAAAGTCATAAGATTATTGACAGGCACTACAGTAGCAAACAACATTGGTGGAAATTAGTATCTAATTCTGATACTTAATGGTTTGACTTATGTGCAAATTTAATAACTACTTATCAGTAGTTATGCAATAATACAGTGAATTTTCCCAAATAAATATATATTACCTAAATGAATCTTGCCTATCAGTTCATTTATGTATGTATTTGCCTTGTTCAAAGATGTAACAAAGCAAATAAAAATAGAGGAAAAATATACTTATAATAGGATAAATTACAACTGTTATGGCATTAGAAGAGAGTTTGGGTCACAAAATAATACCTTGAAGTCCAAAACATTGGATGGAGGTGGGCCTCTCTGACTGCGTACATAGAAAAGGAAATGAAAAAGGCTGTGATTTATAATAACCATTAAATAACAAAAATCACTTGTAGAAAAGTACAACTATTGCAGTTACATAGAGAAATGTCTCTTGCTGTACGCACTATAATAAATAGTACCTTCAACAGCCCTTGTACAGAAAACACAGCAACAGGTTTCTTAGTACTGATTCCTTCAACACAAGCTATTTTTTTGCAATCACAAATTTGTTAAAAAACAATTTGTTAAAAGCAATTCTATATAGATCTGTTTTATTCATTTTATTGATATTCTGGCTTAATCTAAGGATTGATTTATAGTATCTAGAGATATAAAAATTAAAATTTGCAGGCAATCTATTTTTTTGTGGAGACTTTGGTAAGTATTGATTAGATACAGCAAATCAGTATCTATCCAACCTTTGGGTAAGGCTGAATACTATAACTGGCTAAATAATCAGACATACATGGAAATTGCAGGTGCCACAAGAGGGTGAGACTTTAAGAAATCATTTGGATTGGCTCAAAGTTCTGTACTATACAACTTTAGGTTTTTAAATACACAGTAAGCCTCAAGATCACCTCTGGAGAATTTTAAAAGGACAGTTTCATCCCCTACCTCTGTAGTTCTCTGTTTAGTAGGTCTGGGGTGAGTGAGGTAAGAGCAACTTTATTTAAATAAAAAAGTCGCATAAGTAATTCTGGTTATCAGTGAAGTTAGAACTACTGCCATAGAGAATGCTGCATTAATTTCAGATAGAAAAAAATTTAAAGTTAATATAACCAAATATACCTTAGCTGTAAAACTCTTTTATTCTGAAATGTACACCTAGCCAATTGAATAAGGTGATTTAACATATGAATTTCTTATTAGTAAACTAATTAAAAGTTTTGGTACATCCACTGGCATCTAACTATGTTTTTGAATATGTATCCTAAGATAACTGTTTATTCTCACTATTGTCTGATTACATTTCCATATAGACTAAAAATATTTCTTTAATCATTCTATCTAGAAAACTCTTTTTTTGTATTTTTAGTCCTCAAGAAGTTATAAAGGCCTCTGAAAATTATCTTAGGCCTTTAGGGGTGCTTTCAGTTGTAGGCTTTCAAGTGGTAATACGAAAAATGATATCTCACATACATTTTTTACTGGTCTGCAGTAGCCCCAAATTGTTATGAACAGAATCTTAAATATGTGGTAAACCTGTGTTTAAAGTAGAAAACCAAGCCCATATACGTAAGTGTATGCCTAAATCTAGCATTAGTATTTATTACAACAGAAATCTCAAGTAAATGTCTCACGTTTACTTTTCATTGTTTTTATAGGCATTGCTTCTATGACAGTGCCAGTGTACATTGCGGAGGTCTCACCACCCAATTTAAGAGGCCGATTAGTCACCATTAATACCCTCTTCATCACAGGAGGGCAGTTCTTTGCAAGTGTTGTTGATGGAGCCTTCAGTTATCTCCAGAAGGATGGATGGAGGTTTGTAAATACTTTTTACATTTAATTTTTCAAATCTTGATTTGGGGAAAGGGGAGAAAAATTGAGAAATCATAGTCAAAATATAACTGTGTGTTTTGAATCATAACTAATTTATAAGTAGGTGGCATTTAGCAAAACTGAAAGTGGACAAGAAGCTGATATTTATTTTGATGATAGACAAAGAACCTACCATTAAGAATTGATATTTACCGGGCTTTTTTAGCATTTAGGTGACATTTCTCACACAGTGTGCAATCTTTTGCAATATTTGTTTAAAAATGAATGCAGTGATAAATATGTATGGAATTTGTGAATTCTACAATGATTGACAAGCTGTTTATGAACTACAGATATAACTAATATCCTTTTTGCAATCTGGAAGCTACATTTTGATCTGAAAGAAACCTAGTGTTTAAAGATAAAAATTTACCTCTATAAAAAGATACACGTCAGTTTAAAATATACAAATTATTCCTTGATATTTGGCTTATTTTGAATCAATAAATGACAAAAGTGGTTTTAAAACTGCTTTAAAATAAATACAAACTAAATATTAAAACAAAATCTTATGTTAAAGCTTAAAAGATATTATGGGCTCTGGATTTTGATATCTTTATAGTACTCATGTAACTGTTCCAGAGAAATTGTATTAAAAGGCAGTAGAGGTTATACAATATTGCCTATCTTGTTTTCTTGCCTCTACTTAATAGAACATATCTTTATTCAGTATTTACTTCTCTGTAGGTACTGGGGAATAGAATATTCAACAAGATAAACTCAAACCCTTGCTTGCTTGGCTTTTACAGTGTTGATGTTAATCCTCAACAGTAGGAAAAAAGGGTGTAGGCCGCGTGTGGTGGTTCATGCCTGTAATATCAGCACTTTAGGAGGCCAAGGTAGGCGGATCACTTGAGGTCAGGAGTTTGAGACCAGCCTGGCCAACATGGTGAAACCCGGTCTGTACTAAAAATACAAAAATTAGCCAGATGTGGTGGCACACACCTGTAATCCCAGCTACTTGGGAGGCTGAGGCAGGAGAATCGCTTGAACCCAGAAGACGGAGGTTGCAGTGAGCCTAGATTACACCACTGCACTCCAGCCTGGACAACAGAGCGAGACTCCATCTCCAAAAAAAGGGTGTAATGTGATGTGGACCCAGGGAATTAAACCTCTGTGTAAGAAGCACGATAAACCTTGTGGCTTAGGATGAGCCATTAAAGACCTAAACGGGCGAAGTTTTAATTAAAAGTCATGTGAGAAAACTCTTTGAAGCTAATGAGGGCCTACATTTGTAAGGACCATTAAGAGGAGGACACAGTTTTTAAAACGGTTGTTGTGTCTGCAGATGTTGCTAAACTGAAGCAGGAAATTTCTTTTTTCTTGTTTTTTTCCTGCTCAGCAGATGAAGACAAAGAGGAAAGATGGTAACTGTTTTCAGCATAACCTGGTATTTTAAGTTTTTCTTGTAAATACAATGGAAGTCAGTCTTTCAGCTTACATGTCTTTCAGAAGTTCTAAATCATCAATTTATATTTTGTTAAAAATTTTTATTAATGTAACTAATATAGATATATTCAAATGCATGGCATGTATAGTTGCATAAATCACATTTTTCACTTAGGCATAACAATTATGAAATTTTTCTCAGTCCTGGTTAGGAAAGAGAAAGATCACCCAGTGGTGACAATACATTTATTAATGTGGTGTGCCTATGTAAAAGTGGAGGTGTTGGGACAAGCCTGAAACCCCTTTCCAGAGGCCAGGAGGCATCATAGGCAGACCTGGATTAAAATCTGTTTTTTACCATTCATTAGCTAAGCACCTCGAACAAGTCATTTAGGCCCTCTGAGCTTCACTTTTCTATAAAGTAGAACCAGAAATACTTACAAAATTATTGTGGGCTCCAAATTACTTGTTATATGTAAAGTGTTTAGCCTAGTGCTTGGCACATGGCAGATAATAAATGAAGAATCACACTATTAGTTGCTGTTCTGATGAATTGAGTAAAGGATGGGTGCTACTATTGATGTTGTAAGAGAGGCTGAAAGAAAATCAACATTCTGTGGTATCTGTTTTCTTTATTGGCAAGAATGATGCTTCAAGATGGTAGGACAGAAGACTGGAGATAAAAAGATTTAAAGTGTATTGCTGCTGTGGGAAGCATGAGAAGGAAAAGACTAGGGACAACACATGATTTCCAAGTAACCATGGAATCCCAGCTGAAGCTGGAGACACATATTTGCACTAAAGCCAATTAGCATGCTCGTGTTTATTTTTCCGGCAATATTGGATTGCCTAGGGGTGAAAAAATAAGAGTATGGGAAAACTAACTGGTTGATATATAGACCAGGGTATTAACAACCAGATTGTTTTGAAGTCAATTTATTGTTTGCATGAATACACATTTAATTATGTATACATGCAAACATGTTTCCCTTTTTTTAGGTGAATTTTCTCTGTTACGTCTTCTGTTATCTAGTATCTTTATCAGTATATTTATCTCATCTGACTCCTGGGCTAATAGGAATGTGTTTATAAGCAAATAAAGATTGAAGTGCTACCTTAGCATTAACTTTAGACTCTGGAATTGTCAACAAAGATAACTTATTCATAATTATAACAATAGATAACTCATCACTTTTATAGCAATATGTTTCAAAATCTTAAGGAAAAATCTTAAGGAAAATGTGGGTCTAAATATATCATGTAAAATTTCTTTTTCATGCTCATATTTTTATATATCTTCATGTTAGATGTCCTCAGTCTTCAAAGAATTTGAATTTTTTAATTTGTTTTATTTCCCTTTTTGACTTTTATTGCTTCTGAAACTCTACCTCAAGTTTCTAATGTTTAATTTTATACTATAATAACCAGTGTCCCGAATTTACTGGTCTTGCATTGTAGTGATGAACAGTTAGCATCTGGTAGCAAATACTATTTGATCCTAACCAAAATCTTGACAGGTTAGTGGAATTGGTATTATTCTCATTTTGCAGATTAAAAACTTGATGCTCAGAGAAGTTAAATATTAGCCTGAGATCACATGGCTATTACTTGGCCTTGGCAGAGATTAGATTCAAGTCTTCTTATTCAAAAGCTAACTCGTTTCTTCCTCATGGTTCTGCTTTTAAGCATTTATAATTCTTGATTATTTTAAGCATTGATTGAATGCTTAAATATTGATTATTCAGGCATTGATATCATTATTGATAATTATTGATAATTTCAAGCCATAATTATTGATAATTTTTACAGTAGTGATTGGATTAAGACAGATGGAAGATGAAATCTATTGACAGAAAAGCATTTGTATTTTGATGTTGTTGAAACATTATAGTTCACCTTTTATGCCAGATGGGTCAAAGTTTCTGTTCTCTTATTGTTTGATTATCATAGAAATAAATTGTTTTCTATTGAACAACTGGAAGTTTACTTTTTCTAGAAAAAAGAATTGCTAGTAGCAGATTCAATGTTCTATTTTTCTGGCACTTCAGTGTCATAGTACATTCTGTACTGGGAAGGACACCATCTGGCTTCATGAAGAAAGAAGAAATAAAATTTTGAAAATATTATTAAAGATTTGATTTTTTAAATGAAAACAACTTTATTGCGATGTAATTCACGCACCATTCAACTCTTCCATTTACATTGTACAATTATTTGGTTTTTAGTGTATTCACAGAGCTATGCAACCATCGCTATAATCAAATTTAGAATATTTTCATCACCCTAAAAAGAAACCTTGCATTCCTTAACCATCACTCCCTAAGCCCCCAAACTGTCCCACATTTAGGCAACCATTAATCTACTTTGTGTTTCCATAGGTTTATGTATTCTGTATATTTCATATATGAATATGTGGTTCTTTATGACTGGCTTCTTTCACTTAGCAAATTTTCAAGGTTCATCTAAGTTGTAGTATGTGTCAGTACTTCATTTCTTTTTATAGCAAATAATAATGTGGATATACCACATTTTGTTTATTCATCAGTTGATAGGTATTGTTAACATTTTGGGGCTATACAAATAATGATGCTAGGAACATTTGTGTACAAATTTTAGGATAGACGTAGGCATTTACTTCTCTTGCATATACACCTAGCAGTGGAATTGCTAGGTCATATGATAACTGTATTTAGCTTTTTGAGGGCTGGCCAGACTGCTTCCAAAGTGGCTGTGTTATTTTACATTCCCACAAGCAAAGTATGAGGGTTTCAATTTTTCCATGTCCTAGTAAACACTTGTTATTTGTCTTTTTTGATGACAGCCATCCTAGTGGGTGTGAAGTGGCATCTCATTGTGGTTTTGATTTGCATTTCTGTAATGAGTAATCATGAGGATAACTTGTTTTTTTCCTAATATATTGTAGTGTTGATAAAGATGGCAGAGATGTTTCAATAGTTAATGATAAAGTTCTATTGCTGTTTGCCCTTTTCTTTGCACATATATATAGTTTTTTTATTTTTATTTTTGTTTTTAGTAGAGATGAGGTTTCACCATGTTGGCCAGGCTGGTCTCAAACTCCTGACCTCAAGTGATCTACCTGCCTCAGTTTCCCAAAGTGCTGGGATTACAGGTGTGAGTCACCATACCTGTCTTCTTTGCTAATATTTTTAAATCTTACTTCATGAACATAGTGAAATTTACTCACTATACTTCAAGCAAACAAAAATGGCCTTTTCGAAAATTGTTTAGTTAAATCCTGGCTCATCAGTAAATATATAGTAAGTGAACTTAGCCATCAAAATGATCTGTCTAGAAAACTTATCTGGCCATGCCACTAGTAAAATGTTTCAAGACTGTCTATTTCCTACAGGAAAAAAAAAATTCTTTATCATGGCTTGTAGTACCCAATCCATGCATGCTTTTAAAGATTTTTCTCACTAGTGTTATCCCTTACTCCGCTTTATGTAATACCCAGGCTTATAAACCATCCACATCTTGCTTTGTCATGTTTCTAGGTTTTCTTTTTTTTTTTTTTTCCTCCTTAGGGTCTTTTTGCCTATAGTGTCTCCCTAGCCTATCCAGGGATTCTTGTCCACCTCCTGTTCATCCTGTAAATCTCTGCTCAAGAATCACGGAAACTCTGTTCCTTTGTCTTTTCATAATACTTTCTACAAAGCTCCACTTTTATAATCACTATATTATTTTGAGCTACTTGCTTATTTTTCTATCGTCTCTTATTCATTTTGGAACTCCTAAATGTCACTGACCTTTTACTCATTTTTAGATCTAGGAAGGGCCCAGAACATAGTAAATATTCAGTAAATGTTTATTGAACTGAGCTGAAATTGACTGGGCTCTAGGGAAGGGACTCTTAATCAGTGTAAAAAGATACTGATTATAAACCAAAATACCAAGGTATTAATTTATACAGAGGGATATATATATACTTCATAGATAGCTGAAAATTAAATGATTAATTATATGTGTTTTTGAGGATAAAAATAAGAGAAAGAAGATTAGTTTCTGAGCCTATGAAAATTTATCTCCTTCAAAAGAATATACCTCCCTAGGATCCTGGAAACTTTCATTATTTTCCGTTTGATAATGCTGATTTTCAAATGAGTGTTTCTGTGTTTACAAGTATATGGTCATCATGTGATTTGTATTAATAGGCATAGGTATATATACAGAGAGGCTAAATTTTTCTGTTTTATGCTGATTTTTACTCATCTTATTCCTAGATTTACTTTAAAAAAAAAAAACCACAGGCTTATCTTATTCCACCTCACTAAACTACGTACAACCATTTGTTAAATGTCTGGTTGTACTAGTCATTTTCATGTTTCATCATTTAATTGATGTGATATAGGTATTGAATGAGAAATACAAAATATTAGCCTGGGAACCTCTCTAGGAGAGATTTTCCTGAGTATCCTGAGGCTGACTCATGCACAGTGTGAGACATGCTAAGTTTTGAAGAATTGATGGGACTCAGGTGGACACAGGTGGATATGGGAGGCAGAGTGTAGACCAGGAGGGAGTAGGATCAGGGAGGATTGAGGCTACAGTGATGATGTACATGAGAGGCTGAAGCCAGATTCCAATGGTCCATGAATTCAAGTCCAACTTCTGTCTACAAGCAAAGGGAATTTATTATTTTTTTAGCAGAGTATGCCATGATAGGAGTCAGAGATCACTATGGCAGTGATGCCCAGAACTAACTGGGGCTCTCGCCTCTTGGGTAGATTTAGGAAACCTATTTATGAGGCTGCTGCCAAGGTACAGCTGTGAGGTTATACTTTTGGAGTCATCAGTTGGTGTGGAAATGATTCAGTCATTCATTCAAAAAGAGTTTCTTGACACTTTCTGCATACCAGTCTTGTATGTAATACTAGAGATGGAAAGATGGATAAGAAGTGCTTCTGTCCTGAAGCCTCTAATGGCCTAATATAGGAGAGAGACTTTTTTTTCAGTCTGTTAAGTAAATGATGGATATAGTGTTATAGGAACTCCCAAGAGGAGTAAATAACTTAGCCTCACAACAGAAAGATATTTGAGCTTTTTGAATGAAATAATTCCAGGTACAGTGAGGGAGAGGGAAATTCTAGGTGAAATGTAATCTTCGAAGGCCCTGTCATCTGAAAGAGCCAGTCAGGTTTGGACAAGAGTGAGAAGTTAGAGCAGCTAGGAGGAGGGCTATGATGTTCTTCTGGGAGTTTGGGGGTGAAGCAGGAAGGCCGGCCTTTGGTGGGTGTGGATGGAACTTGAAATCCTTTGCTCTTACTTTCATAACACATCAGATTTGGGTTTGTTTATTGAAAGCCTCAAAATATTTTTTTAAATCAGTATTAATTTTAGATGGATGAATTGATGAGCCTCTGTCCCCTATATTATTAGCTCACACCTGTAATCCCAGCACTTTGGGAGGCCAAGGCAGGTGAATCATAAAGTCAGGAGTTCAAGACTAGCCTGGCCAAGATGGTGAAACCCTGTCTCTACTAAAAAAATACAAAAATTAGCCGGGTGTGGTGGTGGGCACCTGTAATCCCAGTTACTCAGGAGGCTGAGACAGAGAATTGCTTGAACCCAGGAGACGGAGGTTGCAGTGAGCCGAGATTGCGCCACTGCACTCTAGGCTGGGTGACAGAGCGAGACTCCATCTCAAATAATAATAATAATAATTATTATTTAATTATTTAACATTTAAATAATATATATAATTTATAAAAACATTTAAATAATAAATATAATAACAATAATTATTATTATTTTAAAATCCATGTCAATAAGATGCTTCTCAGAATGATTTTTAAATGGGGATGTTATTTCTAAACAAATTTATGCTGGAGAATGTGTTCTTATAATTTCATGCTAATAGATCAGTGGTACTTGGCTCTATATGAAATGTAGAATATGAGTCAATCACTATCTTACAAATATAAGTATGCAGTGGCCATTTTAAGAATGATAGATTTAGATGACACATGTATTAATTTGTGGCAAACAGTCTGATTACAAGTAAATACCTGCCGGGTGCCATGACTCAAAGCCTGTAATCCCGGAACTTTGGGAGGCTAAGGCGGGTGGATCACCTGAGGTCAGGAGTTTGAGACCGCCCTGGCTAACATGGTGAAACCCCATGTCTACCAAAAAAATACAAAAATTAGCTGGGTGTAGTGGCACATGCCTGTAATCTCAGCTACTCAGGAGGCTGAGGTGGGAGAATCTTGAACCCCAGAGGCAGAGGTTGCAGTGAGCCAAGATCGTGCCATTGCACTCCAACCTGGGTGACAGTGTGAGACCCTTTGTCAAAACAACTCCCGAAAGTAAATACCTTAGTGCTGAAGATAGAAATACGACTGTTTATTATGAAGATATTACAGTGTGATACGAAAAATAGGTTTAAAATTTGCTTTCACAGCATATGAATTAATTTATCTAAGCTCTAATATTCTAACCTAGCTGGTGTTCCAGCAGTCATACAATGTTGTTTACAGGATCAAATGAGTTAGTAGCGGTGAACATACTTACAAACTCTTCACTGCTATTAGGTATTGTTTGCTGTTATCTTCAGAATGTTTTAGGTTAAGTCTCTATATTCGGCATTTAAACTGGCAATAAAAATTGCTCTCACCTTCAGTTATCTGATTTTTTTCCAGGAAAATGTAAACATGGTTTGGTAATGACAGAGCAGTTTGTGTAAGTCTAATTCCCCTGAAGACGACCATTATAAACATGGGCAGAATGTATGTATGTATGGAGCAATGGAGGATATTTAAGATACTGAAAATACTCTTTATTATACTTTAATGGTAGATACATGCCATTATACATTTGTCCAAACCCATGAACTATACAGCACCAAGAGTGAAACCTAATGTAAACTTTGGACTATAGGTGATAATGATGTGCTAATGTGGGCTCATCTCTTGCAACAAATGTCCCACTTTGGTGGAAGATGTTGATAATCAGGGAGGCTATGCATATGTGGGCAGGAAGTGTATGGGATATCTCTGTACCTTCCTCTCAATTTTATGATAATAGCAAAAAAGTTGGAGGCAGTAAATGGAGTTATATATTTGTGAAATGGTGCAGCAGTATCTCTAGTGAAAGATACATGTTTTTATCTGTAGAACAATGACTAGAATATATTACAAAAAGAAACACATAAGCCATATGAGCATGAAAATGGAATACTTAAAATATTTGGATAAGCTAAATAAATGCAATAAATTAAGAACACAGGAATGAATAAGAGATGGCACAAATAGCAAATAGCAAAATGGTATACCTAAAACACATTTATGGTAATAATTACATTAAATGTAAAAATTATTGTGTACTAAAAATGTGACACAGTTCTACATTGTCTAAAGAGACACACTTTAATGCTATTAGATTCAAAGTGAAAGGTTGGGAAAAGATATAGTACACAAAAGTAAGTATAGGAAGGCTGGTGCGGCTATATTAATAGTCACACAAAGTAGACTTCTGGAGAGACAGTATTAGCAGAGATAAAGAAGGACATTTTCTAATGACAAAAGAGCCAAGTGATCAGAAATGATAATGATACAAAATGTGTAGTTTATCTAATAAGATAGCTTCAAAATACATGAAGCAAAAATTGTCAGCTGGCAGTTAGCCAACAGTGTGAATGCACTTAATTCTGTAGAGCTGTATACTTAAAAATGGATAAAATGGTAATTTTATTTATATTTTACCACAATAAAAAAATAGGCAAATCAGGCTTATATTTGCAGAATTTTTAACTCTTTTTTTTTTAAACAATGATAGAACATCTAGATATAACATAGGTTATAAAAAAGCAGTCCAGTACTATTAAATACCTTGTCAAAATTGACATTTGTAGACTGCTGCATCCAACAATTGCACTATACATATTATTTTCCTTTCCTTTCCTTTTCCTTTCTTTTCTTTTCTTTCTTTACTTTTTTTTTCTGTTCTTTTTTTTTTTTTTTTTTTTTTTTTGAGACAGGGTCTTGCTCTGTCACCCAGACTGGAGTGCAGTGGCATGAACATGGCTCACTGTAGCCTCGACCTCCTGGGCTCAAGCGACCCTCCCACCTCAGCCTCCTCAATAGCTAGGACTGGAAGCAAATGCCACCATGCCCATTAATTTTTTTTTTTTTTTTTTTGTAGAGACAGGGTTTTGCCATGTCTTTAAACTCCTGGGCTCAAATGATCCACCCACCTTGGCCTGGGATTACAGGTGTGAGCTACCACACCTGGCCTTACATATTATTTTTCAAGTTTACATTAGACAGTCTCCAGAATTCATCATATCCTGGGGTATAAAATAAATGTTAATAATTTATTAAATAAATGAATGAAGTATATGTCCCCTGACCATAGCAGAATTAAATTAGAAACAACAACAAGATAGCCAGAAAAAGCTGCAAATATTTGTAAATTAAAGTAGCATGTTCTAAATAATTCATGGGTCTAAGGGGAAATCAGAAGGAAAATTGGAAAATAGCTTTGAATGGAAAGAAAATACAATATATTAAAATTTGTGAAATGCAGCTACAGCAGTGCTTAGATGAAAATATGTAGCTTAGGGGGGCAGAGCAAGATGGCCGAATAGGAACAGCTCCAGTCTCCAACTCCCAGCGTGAGCGACACAGAAGACAGGTGATTTCTGCATTTTCAACTGAGGTACTGGGTTCATCTCACTAGGGAGTGCGGGACAATCGGTGCTGGTCAGCTGCTGCAGCACGACCAGTGAGAGCTGAAGCAGGGCGAGGCATCGCCTCACCTGGGAAGCTCAAGAGGGAAGGGAATCCCTTTTCCTAGCCAGGGGAACTGAGACACACAACACCTGGAAAATCGGGTAACTCCCAGCCCAATACTGGGCTTTACCAAGGATCTTAGCAAATGGGCACACCAGGAGATTATATCCCACACCTGGCCAGGAGGGTCACACGCCCACAGAGCCTCCCTCATTGCTAGCACAGCAGTCTCCGATCTAACGGCAAGGCAGCAGCGAGGCTGGAGGAGGGGCGCCCGCCATTGCTGAGGCTTAAGTAGGTAAACAAAGCCGCTGGGAAGCTCGAACTGGGTGGAGCTCACAGCAGCTCAAGGAGGCCTGCCTGTCTCTGTAGACTCCACCTCTGGGGACAGGGCACAGCTAAACAACAACAACAACAACAACAAAAAGCAGCTGAAACCTCTGCAGACGCAAACGACTCTGTCTGACAGCTTTGAAGAGAGCAGTGGATCTCCCAACACGGAGGTTGAGATCTGAGAACAGACAGACTGCGTGCTCAAGTGGGTCCCTGACCCCTGAGTAGCCTAACTGGGAGACATCCCCCACTAGGGGCAGACTGACACCCCACACCTCACACGATGGAGTACACCCCTGAGAGGAAGCTTCCAAAGCAGGAATCAGACAGGTACACTCACTGTTCAGCAATATTCTATCTTCTGCAGCCTCTGCTGCTGATACCCAGGCAAACAGGGTCTGGAGTGGACCTCAAGCAATCTCCAACAGACCTACAGCTGAGGGTCCTGACTGTTAGAAGGAAAACTAACAAACAGGAAGCACACCCACACCAAAACCCCATCAGTACGTCACCATCATCAAAGACCAGAGGCAGATAAAACCACAAAGATGGGGAAAAAGCAGGGCAGAAAAGCTAGAAATTAAAAAAATAAGAGCACATCTCCCTGTGCAAAGGAATGCAGCTCGTCGCCAGCAACGGATCAAAGCTGGACGGGGAATGACTTTGACGAGATGAGAGAAGAAGGCTCCAGTCCATCAAACTTCTCAGAGCTAAAGGAGGAATGACATACCCAGCGGAAAGAAACTAAAAATCTTGAAAAAAAAGTGGAAGAATTGATAACTAGAATAATTAATTCAGAGAAGGCCATAAACGAACTGACAGAGATGAAAACCATGACACAAGAAATACGTGACAAATGCACAAGCTTCAGTAACTGACTCGATCAACTGGAAGAGTATCAGCGATTGAGGATCAAATGAATGAAATGAATCGAGAAGAGAAATCTAAAGAAAAAAGAAGAAAAAGAAATGAACAAAGCCTGCAAGAAGTATGGGATTATGTAAAAAGACCAAATCTACATCTGATTGGGGTGCCTGAAAGTGAGGGGTAAAATGGAACCAAGTTGGAAAACACTCTTCAGGATATCATCCAGGAGAACTTCCCCAACCTAGTAGGACAGGCCAACATTCAAATTCAGGAAATACAGAGAACGCCACAAAGATACTCCTTGAGAAGAGCAACTCCAAGACACATAATTGCCAGATTCACCAAAGTTGAAATGAAGGAAAAAATGTTAAGGGTAGCCAGAGAGAAAGGTCGTGTTACCCACAAAGGGAAGCCCATCAGACTAACAGCAGATCTCTTAGCAGAAACTCTACAAGCCAGAAGAGAGTGGGGGCCAATATTCAACATTCTTAAAGAAAAGAATTTTCAACCCAGAATTTCATATCCAGCCAAACTAAGTTTCATTAGTGAAGGAGAAATAAAATCCTTAACAGATAAGCAAATGCTTAGAGATTTTGTCACCACCAGGCCTGCCTTACAAGAGACCCTGAAGGAAGCACTAAACATGGAAAGGAACAACCAGTACCAGCCATTGCAAAAACATGCCAAAATGTAAAGACCATCGAGGCTAGGAAGAAACTGCATCAACTAACGAGCAAAATAACCAGTTAATGTCATAATGGCAGGATCAAGTTCACACATAACAATATTAACCTTAAATGTAAATGGACTAAATGCTCCAATTAAAAGACACAGACTGGCAAATTGGATAAAGAATCAAGACCCATCAGTTTGCTGTATTTAGGAGACCCATCTCACATGCAGAGACATACATAGGCTCAAAATAAAGGGATGGAGGAAGATCTACCAAGCAAATGGAGAACAAAAAAAAAAGCAGGGGTTGCAATCCTAGTCTCTGGTAAAACAGATTTTAAACCATCAAAGATCAAAAGAGACAAAGAAGGCCATTACATAATGGTAAAGGGATCAATTCAACAGGAAGAGCTAACTATCCTCAATATATATGCACCCAATACAGGAGCACCCAGATTCATAAACCAAGTCCTTAGAGACTTACAAAGAGACTTAGACTCTCATACAATAATAATGGGAGACTTCAACACCCCACTGTCAACATTAGACAGATCAACGAGACAGAAAGTTAACAAGGATATCCAGGAATTGAACTCATCTCTGCAGCAAGCAGACCTAATAGACATCTACAGAACTCTCCACCCCAAATCAACAGAATATACATTCTTCTCAGCACCACATCGCACTTATCCCAAAATTGACCACATAATTGGAAGTAAAGCACTCCTCAGCAAATGTACAAGAACAGAAATTATAACAAACTGTCTCTCAGACCAGAGTGCAATCAAACTAGAACTCAGGACTAAGAAACTCAATCAAAACCGCTCAACTACATGGAAACTGAATAACCTGCTCCTGAATGACTACTGGGTACATAACGAAATGAAGGCAGAAATAAAGATGTTCTTTGAAATCAATGAGAACAAAGATACAACATACCAGAATCTCTGGGACACATTTAAAGCAGTGTGGAGAGGGAAATTTATAGCACTAAATGCCCACAAGAGAAAGCTGGAAAGATCTAAAATTGACACTCTAACATCACAATTAAATGAACTAGAGAAGCAAGAGCAAACACATTCAAAAGCTAGCAGAAGGCAAGAATTAACTAAGATCAGAGCAGAACTGAAGGAGATAGAGACACAAAAAACCCTCCAAAAAATCAGTGAATCCACGAGTTGGTTTTTTGAAAAGATCAACAAAATTGATAGACTGCTAGCAACATTAATAAAGAAGAAAAGAGAGAAGAATCAAATAGATGCAAAAAAAAATGGTAAAAGGGATATCACCACCGACCCCACAGAAATACAAGCTACCATCAGAGAATACTATAAACACCTCTACGCAAATCAACTAGAAAATCTAGAAGAAATGGATAATTTCCTGGACACTTACACTCTCCCAAGACTAAACCAGGAAGAAGCTGAATTCCTGAATAGACCAATAGCAGGCTCTGAAATTGAGGCAATAATTAATAGCCTACCAACCAAAAAAAGTCCAGGACCAGATGGATTCACAGCTGAATTCTACCAGAGGTACAAGGAGGAGCTGGTACCATTCCTTCTGAAACTATTCCAATCAATAGAAAAAGAGAGACTCCTCCGTAACTCATTTTATGAGGCCAACATCATCCTGATACCAAAGACTGGCAGAGACACAACAGAAAAAGAGAATTTTAGACCAATATCCCTGATGAACATCGATGCAAAAATCCTCAATAAAATACTGGCAAACCGGATCCAGCAGCACATCAAAAAGCTTATCCACCATGATCAAGCGGGATTCATCCCTGGGATGCAAGGCTGGTTCAATATACGCAAATTAATAAACGAAATCCAGCATATAAACAGAACCGAAGACAAAAACCACATGATTATCTCAATACATGCAGAAAAGGCCTTTGAGAAAATTCAACAGCCCTTCATTCTAAAAACGCTCAATAAATTTGGTATTGATGGAGCGTATCTCAAAATAATAAGAGCTATTTATGACAAACCCACAGCCAATATCATACTGAATGGGCAAAAACTGGAAAAATTCCCTTTGAAAACTGGCACAAAGTAGTGATGCCCTCTCTCACCACTCCTATTCAATATAGTGTTAGAAGTTCTGACTAGGGCAGTCAGGCAAGAGAAAGAAATAAAGGGTATTCAGTTAGGAAAAGAAGAAGTCAAATTGTACGTGTTTGCAGATGACATGATTGTATATTTAGAAAACCCCATTGTCTCAGCCCAAAATCTCCTTAAGCTGATAAGAAACTTCAGCAAAGTCTCAGGATATAAAATAAATGTGCAAAAATCACAAGCATTCTTATACACCAGTAACAGACAAACAGAGAGCCAAATCATGAATGAACTTCCATTCACAAAAGAGAATAAAAGAGAGAATGAAATACGCTTCAAAGAGAATGAAATACCTAGGAATCCAACTTGCAAGGGATGTAAAGGACCTCTTCAAGGAGAACTACAAACCACTGCTCAGTGAAATCAAAGAGGACACAAACAAATGGAAGAACATACCATGCTCATGGATAGGAAGAATCAATATGGTGAAAATGGCCATACTGCCCAAGGTAATTTATAGATTCAATGCCATCCCCATCAAGCTACCAATGAGTTTTTTCACAGAATTGGAAAAAACTGCTTTAAAGTTCATATGGAACCAAAAAAGAGCCCGCATCTCCAAGACAATCCTAAGTCAAAAGAACAAAGCTGGAGGCATCATGCTACCTGACTTCAAACTATACTACAAGGCTACAGTAACCAAAACAGCATGGGACTGGTACCAAAACAGAGATATAGACCAATGGAACAGAACAGAGTCCTCAGAAATAATACCACACATCTACAGCCGTCTGATCTTTGACAAACCTGAGAGAAACAAGAAATGGGGAAAGTATTCCCTATTTAATAAATAGTGCTGAGAAAATTGGCTAGCCATAAGTAGAAAGCTGAAACTGGATCTTTTCCTTACTCCTTATACGAAAATTAATTCAAGATGGATTAGAGACTTAAATGTTAGACCGAATACCATAAAAACCCTAGAAGAAAACCTAGGTAATACCATTCAGGACATACGCATGGGCAAGGACTTCATGTCTAAAACACCAAAAGCAATGGCAACCAAAGCCAAAATTGACAAATGGGATCTAATTAAACTAAAGAGCTTCTGCACAGCAAAAGAAACTACCATCAGAGTGAACAGGCAACCTACAGAATGGGAGAAAATGTTTGCAATCTACTCATCTGACAAAGGGCTAATATCCAGAACCTACAAAGAACTCAAACAAATTTACAAGAAAAAAACAACCCCATCAAAAAGTGGGCAAAGGATATGAACAGACATTCCTCAAAAGAAGACATTCATACAGCCAACAGACACATGAAAAAATGCTCATCATCACTGGCCATCAGAGAAATGCAAATCAAAACCACAATGAGATACCATCTCACACCAGTTAGAATGGTGATCATTCAAAAGTCAGGAAACAACAGGTGCTAGAGGATGTGGAGAAATAGGAATACTTCTACACTGTTGGTGGGATTGTAAACTAGTTCAACCATTATGGAAAACAGTATGGCGATTCCTCAAGGATCTAGAACTAGAAGTACCATATGACCCAGCCATCCCATTACTGGGTATATACCCAAAGGATTATAAATCATGCTGCTGTAAAGACACATGCACATGTATGTTTATTGCGGCACTATTCACCATAGCAAAGACTTGGAATCAACCCAAATGTCCATCAGTGACAGATTGGATTAAGAAAATGTGGCTCATATACACTATGGAATACTATGCAGCCATAAAAAAGGGTGAGTTTGTATCCTTTGTAGGGACATGGATGCAGCTGGAAACCATCATTCTCAGCAAACTATTGCAAGAACAGAAAACCAAACACCACATGTTCTCACTCATAGGTGGGAACTGAACAATGAGATCACTTGGACTCGGGAAGGGGAACATCACACACGGGGGCCTATCATGGGGACGGGGGAGAGGGGAAGGATTGCACTGGGAGTTATACCTGTTGTAAATGACGAGTTGATGGGTGCTGACAAGTTGATGGGTGCAGCACACCAACATGGCACAAGTATACATATGTAACAAACCTGCACGTTATGCACATGTACCCTAGAACTTAAAGTATAATAATAATAATAATAATAATAATAATAAAAAATATGAAAAAAAAGAAAATACATAGCTTAAAAATGATTACAGTAGAGAAGAGGAAAGGTTTAAAGTCAGTGATCTAAGTTTCTTGTTAAGAAGCTAGAAAAATAAGAGCTAATTAAAACCAAACAAAACAAAGAATGAAACAATAAACAGCAGAAGTCCATGTAACAGTTAGTTCTTTGAAAAGATTAATAAAATTGATAAACTGGCTATGATTGATTAAACTGATTACGAAGAAACAGATAAAATACAAATTATCAATATTAGGAATAAAAGAGGGCATGTCATTTTATGGATATTATGAGGATAATGAAGGAATACTGTGAACAACTTTGTGCCAATAAATTTACCAACTTTGATGGGATGGTCATTTGCTTGACAATCACAACTTACCAAAAATGGACATAAAATGGAAAATTTGAGTATCCCTGTATTTAGTAAAGAAGCTAAATCATGATTAATAAGTTACTTGCAAAGCAAGTTCCAGGCCCATATAGAATTTTTTTTTTTCTTTTTTTGAGACCGGGTCTCACTCACTCTGGCACTTAGGTGGCTGCAGTGCAGTGGCATGATCACTGCTCACTACAGCATCGACCTCCTAGGCTCATGGGATCCTCCCACCTCAACCTCCTGAGTAGCTGGGACCACAGACACATGCAATCACACCTAGCAAATCTTTGTATTTTTTGTAGAGTTGAGGTTTCATCTTGTTGCCTGGGCTGGTTTTGAAATCCTGAGCTTAAGCAATCCTCCCACCACAGCTTCCCAGATTGCTGAGATTATAGGTGTGGGCCACTGCACCCAGCCCCTGGTGAATGCTATAAAATACTTAAGGAAGAAATAGCTTCAATTTTAAACAAAAACTTTAAGAAAATTAAGGTAGAATGAACACTTCCCATTAAGGTTTTTGAAGCCAGCATAATTCTAATACTAGGGCCTGAGTTGTTACAAGAAAAGTAAATTTGAGTCCAATTTCATGAACACAGACCAAAAAGTATCCTTAACAACAAAAAATTAGTAAAACTGAACCAAGCAGTATGAAAAGGGGAATAAATCATGACCCAGGAAGGTTGATTGGTTTAGCGTATGGAAAAATAATCCATGCAAGTTACCATATTGAAATTATTCAATGGAGGCAAACCTGTATGATCATCTCAGTATATGCAGAGAAAATATTTGAGAGAATAACATTCATTTATGATGAAACCTTTCAGCAAACCAGAATAGCAAATGACATCCACACAAAAAAAATTGCAGCCAACTTTATTCTCAGCGGTGAAAAAATGATGCTTTCCCTTATGACTGTTTGCTAGGCAAAGATATCCACTACCATCACTTACATTCATTCAACCAGAAGAGTTGATTCTAAAATTTTTATGGAAAATCAGAGGACCTAAAATTGCTAAACTATCTCGAAGAACAAAGTTGGAGGATTCACTGTCTAATTTCAAGACTTATTATAACACTAAAGTAATCAACACCGTCTGGTAACAGTAGATAAATGAATCAGTGGCATTGAAGGAACAACCATATGAATGAATTTTAAAAATATTGTGCTGATTAAAGGAAGCTAGACACAAAACAGTACATTCCTCATGATTCCATATGAAGTTCATCAATGTGCTATGGGGACAGAAGTTTGATCAGTGGTAGTCAATGGGGATTGACTGGAACAGGGGTATAAGAGAACTTCCTCGAATTATGGAAATATTCTCTTGATTGAGATAATGTTTACAAGGGTGTGCATATTTTCTTAAAATTCAGAATGGTTACACCTTGGATCTCTGCATTTTCTTGTACATAAATTTTACCTAAAAAATAAATTAATTTCAGCCTTGTGGTGGATTTCTCTTATATATTCTGCCTTGGCCAGCGAATAATGTAAATGTTTCTGCCGGAATGTTTTTCTAATAGCTTCTGTTGGAATAACTGCTCTCCTTACTCCTCCTACACTGGGCCTAAACCCCTATCATGGCAGTTAAAGAATCCTATTTTGTTTGATGATTACTGGAGTATAGGTTACTTGAAGCAAGGGATGTCTGTTGATCATTGCTGTTTCTCTATAATCTCTAGCTCAAAGCTTTTCATGGATTCTCAGGGTTTGAGAGAAAAAAAGGATGTGTGTATATTTAAGAAGTGTGTACATTATTTTCAGCAATAGTACTGTGGATTTTGTGTAGGTCTTAACGTATTTTACCATACAGTTTAAAACTACCTACTATTAGTGCAAAATGCCACATTCATTGATTTCAGCAGTATCACATTCTGTCAGAATATATTTTGCTTCTTCCACTATAATCATGACATTTTAAATAACCCTGGCCAAGCCACTTATATGCTGATATTAATTTACTTGGTGGCGTCTTCCCTTAAGCTATGCAGACAGAGTTAATATTTTGTTATGTTTACTTACCTGGTAATGATGGTTGGTTTGTTTGCAGTTTACACAGAATCTTTCTTTAGGTAACACAGGAGTT
Source organism: Chlorocebus sabaeus (assembly GCF_047675955.1). NCBI lineage: Eukaryota > Metazoa > Chordata > Mammalia > Primates > Cercopithecidae > Chlorocebus > Chlorocebus sabaeus. The sequence continues at coordinate 37,433,562 of NC_132914.1, read as the reverse complement.
GATCATTTGTGGATCATATATTACCTGCATTTAACGTGAAAGATTCCAGCTGTGCACATTGAAATTTTTGTTATGTACCTTCAGCTGTGGTCTTATGTTTATTCTGTAGCTGCCATCTGATTATCAAGTGTATCAGTCATCAGGGTGCATATTTTACACGGTCCTTGGTGGCAGAGGAAAAGTAACTTTCCAGCCTGGGATCTCAATGTGGCAATGTTTTCTTTTCTGCTAAAATAGACTTGTGAAGCATGAACTAAAATTTAAAAATATGTTACCAAGTAAGTTGCTGTAACATAACTGTAGCAACTGGCTAAATTCAGTGTTATCTGTTTGCATCTAAAACTTTTGCATTAAGTAGAAACATATTACATAAATCGTAACTTACGTTTGGTGACCATGTTATCATGTCAATATCTAGTTATTGATCAATAACGATGGCCGGGCGCGGTGGCTCACGCCTGTAATCCCAGCACTTTGGGAGGCCGAGGCGGGCGGATCACAAGGTCAGGAGATCGAGACCATGGTGAAACCCCGTCTCTACTAAAAAAATAGAAAAAAATTAGCCGGGCGCAGTGGTGGGCGCCTGTAGTCCCAGCTACTCGGGAGGCTGAGGTAGGAGAATGGCGTGAACCCGGGAGGCGGAGCTTGCAGTGAGCCGAGATTGCGCCACTGCACTCCAGCCTGGGCGACAGAGCGAGACTCCGTCTCAAAAAAAAAAAAAAAAAAAATAACGATGACCATTTCTTTTGTAAATCCATGGATAGAGATCTTTTAGTAAACACATCACTCATGTGATTATTCCTTCAGTATATGGAAAATTCAAAATTCGTCGGAACATTGAACAATGTAGTTGGATAGCTTTGGATGTAGGGCTAAGGGCACAGTGTTCTTGGATGAGGTTGAAGGGGTTTAAGTTATACTTTTTTAAGGGGAAAATGTTTCACTGTCCTGTTTATCATTGGGAAGTTCCAGCTGGGGGTGGATGCCATCCCTGGGTAAGTTTATTCATGGTGTTCAGTGATTAGCTTTAGTACTTGGCATTTAACATACATTCAGGAGATGTTTCCTGGGTAAATAACTGAGTAGCAGCTCAGAGAAATCACAAGGCTTAGCTTTCCAAGCAAACACAATACATCTTCATTAGGTAGTGTTTTCAAAGAATCTACTGATTCTAATTGCTAACCTTTTTTATTTTCGGTTAACTATTGCAGGAAAAAAAGATTTTGAGTTTATTTTATAGTTATTTGTGAAAGGATGCCAACTTGAAGCTATAGAATTTTAAAGAATAAATCATCTTAATATTTATAATTTTCCTCTGAGCTATTCAGAATGGGCTAACATGGACACGATTTGTTAATCAATAGCAAAAGTGCAAGCTAGAAGACAGAGTGGAAATAAAACTCAATTGGAATTACAGATACAATTTTTTCATTTCATTTTTTTTTTTTAAAGTTTAAGACAGCATTGGATGTTGTTAGAGAATTTGCTAAAAAGCCTCACTGTACTCAGGATGACATTCAGAGATTGTCAGTGAGCCAATCTTAGTGTTTTAGAAAGTATCAAGATTATCTGTGACTAAAAGGTATGAGGTGGTTATTTTGCTTGGAACCATAGTTTTGACAATATGAAGTTGGGAAACCAGTAAGGAAGTGATAGTTGACCTGTACCTTAATGCTCTCATGGCCTGTTGGGAGGATAATTGGCTAAATGAGTATGGTGTCTGAAAACCTTTCCTGTGCCTCTCAAAGTGAAAAGTGTCTTCTCTTAGTAGAATTCAGCTCCTCAAGGGCTATAAAAACAATTGCATGTTTTTAAAAAATATAATGTATTGTAATAAACTTCCCTTAAGTAGGATAGTTTTTCCATTACAGCTTGACTTCATATTAAAGCCACAGATCATATAGATCTTCCACTGTAAGGCACTGGCAACCTTTTCATGTCATTTGTGAATTTAAGGAGAAACAGGAACATAGGGGAGAAGGGAAAGAAACAGAACACAAAAGCAGGATACAATTGTTTACTCCTGTACAGTTTCTTCAGGAGGAGTGAGGCTTGGGGAAACCTTTGGGATGCAGAGATTGAAAAATAAAGAGAAAGCAACTTGCGATCTATCATATTCATCATAGAAAATATTTTCAAAGGATCAAATCCTTTAAAATCTTGCAAACGATTATTTTTGCTCCTAATGATTGGTTAAAATTACCCACCTTCTTGTTATCCAACTTTTTCCTGCATGAAAAGTTTTCTAGTGTATGTTAAAGAAACATTAAATAAAACCTTAGTTTGGCACAGTGTTCAAAATAAGCAGTACAAATTTACCCTTTACACATGAGGTATTTTAACTAGTCAGCTATTTTAACAGTAATGCTCTTAGGGAGTTCTGATTTAGTAAGGATAGGTGTTGAGAGAATCACAGGATATTCCATTTCCTACTAGCAGTTCTGTGCTATTTAAATCCAGCTTGCAGTTACCCAGCCCAGTGGGTGGTACTGTGTTGGGCACCTGTGCTGGGCACAATTAGGAGTGACAGCTCCCAGCCAGCCAGCTTTGCTTTTGCTTTGTTATTTCTGCAGTGTTTTACTGCATTTAACAGAGGTGAGGGAATAATACTTCCAAAGGGAACCTCTGAATTCTTTAAACATGAAGCTAAGGTAAATTAATGCACTTTTTTTTGTTTGTTCTACCAAATTAATTATCAAGTAAGTAATGAACATTAAATATAGCTTGACTTACAGTAAACATTTATTGTATGAGCCAGACTTCCTGGATTTTAACTGTAGTTCTGTTACATACTAACCATGTATCTTCTTTGTGCCTCATTTCTTTGTCTATAAAGTGGGGATAATAATGGCACTCGCCTCATAGGGTTGTTGTGAAATCATAGGAGTTAATGTTTCTAAACTGTTCTGAACAGTGCTTGGCACACAGTAACTGGTGCTACACTTTAGCTATTACTATTGCTATTAGTATTGTTGTTACTAAACAATTACATGTCTATGCTGAGATTGTGCATTCAACTAGATTTTCACATATTTGGAACATAATCATCACACCTCTGGACTGCTAAAGAGTAGATAACATGCTAACTCATGTTGTCAGTTCAGAGAGGAGGTCAATGATCACGAAGTGCAAAAGTCTGTGGCTTACGGAAGCAGATGTTAGAGGATTATTGTCTTGAGTTACATAGGTGAGAGCAGCAGGATTGCTTTAAAACAGGAATGAGAGCGACTGTGCAGTTCAGAGAAGGAGCTGTTTGGTTTGTTGTGAGGCCCCTAGCCATCTAATGGAAGAGACAGCAGACTTGCTCAGCTGAGCCATAGCAGGAGGTCTGGCCCCAGGAATGCAGGATCCATGATTCACACAGCTTCAGTCTCTGGAACTGAGAAGGCTTAACTTGAGGTGAAATTGGTGGGATTGTTCTTTATTGATAGCCGGCCTAACGTTGTCATTTGGAAGCGTTCCTCTCCCTTTAAACGGCCTGCTTTGGTAGGAAGGTGCTGGTACTGCTAGCTGTGCCAGAAAATAGTTCATTTCGTAACTGTAAGTTTAGAAAATTTTAAATCCTTAGATGAGTGATCATGATGGTAAAGAACATACTAAAGATTTTTAAAACTCATGAGAGCTTGGCATGTCTGCTCGACTGTGTGTTCGTCTGGCGCGCTTACTTGCCCGCAGAAGATAAATGGCTTTTGCCGTAAGGTGTGGACCTTGGGTGCTTGTTGTTCATGTTTACCCCGGGTTTTAAAAACATTTAGATCCTTGGTTCTCAGCCACAACTGCACGTTAGCACCACCTGGAGAGCTTTTAATAAAACAGAACTCCCTGGGCCTAGAGCCCAGATCAATTAATCAAAATCCCTGGGGGAGGGTGGGGCCTGGAAACTGGTGGGTTTCACCAGCCTCCTAGGTGATTCTAATGTGAAACCAGGTTTAGAGTACCTGACTTAATTTAGAATAATGAGATCTCTTGTATCAATAGGAGACTACTTGCTTTTCTGGGGGACTGCCTGCCCCAGTATATCACAATACTCTGTCATTCATCTAATTCCTGCTTTCCTTGGATTTAGAGGACTGGTAGTCCTACTACTGCCTTAGTTTAGTTTATAGAGATCCTTCTCTTTTTGTCTCATATTGAAATTTTTATAAGTACCACAGCAACACAGCCTCTTATTTATCTTTCCTGTTCTCCAGTCTGCACATCGTTAGAGGAATGTTTTTCTTAAGAAAGAAATTGGTTAGTTCTACCTGCTGAAAATTTAGTTGGGTGATACAGCCAAAACAAACACGTTACAATGATTTCACTTAATTCCCCCAGCAGTCTTATGAAATAGACACTATCACCTGTGTGTTAAAACGTTAAGTAACTTGGCCGAATGCAGTGGCGCATACCTGTAATCCCAGCACTTTGGGCGGGTGGATCACGAGATCAGGAGTTCGAGACCAGCCTGGCCAATATTTTGAAACCCCGTTTCTACTAAAAATACAAAAATTAGCCAGGCGTGGTGGCATGCACCTGCAGTCCCAGCTACTCAGGAGGCTGAGGTAGGAGAATTGCTTGAACCCAGGAGGCGGAGGTTGCAGTGAGTCGAGACTGCGCCACTACACCCCAGGCTGGGAGACAGAGTGAGACTCCATCTCAATAAATAAATAAATAAAATGGTAAGTAACTTGACCAGGTTCTCGTGGTTTGTATGCCCAGAGCTGAAGTGACACCTACATCTGTTCCTGTGTCCTCTGTCATATAAGCTCTGATCTTGTGTACTGCATTTCTTCAAAGCCATGAAAATTATTCATATCAAAATATTTTCATCATGAAAGTTAATTAAAACAAAATAAGCTTTCCATTTTACTTTTAGAAGTATTAGGATACAAATGTATAAAACATTTTTTTCTTGACTCATCTCTGGAAAGAAGCTTTAGTATTCTTAAAGATTGGCAGCAGGGTACAAATTCCTTTTCCCCATGTTAGTGTAGGCCAACAAAATTGTACATTTCAGATCCAGACTCTTGCACAGATTTCAAAAGGTGGGAAGGCCTATTCTGTCTTCTGTAGCTCACTTAAGAAACATAGGCTGATATATGTCTGTATTTTCCTTTTCTTTTTGTCTTCTCTTTTCTCTTCTCTTCCTTTCTCTTTTTCCTGTTTTAAAAAAAACTTGTAAAAATACTGCATCCTGGGATTTAATAGCAAGTAGCAGAGTGCAAAATATTATGTGAGCATCTTGGACCTGAAAATGATTCAATTTCTGCATTCATTTCAGTGCTTTTTGAAGCATTATCTGCCACTTTTCTATCTTAATAGAAAGATAGGTGTAGATAAATGAAACATAAAGGCTTAGGACTTTTAAAATTTATTTCCTAATCCAGTGTATTTAGGATCTGCCTTAAAAAATCACTTTTAAATAATTATCAATATAGTATAAACATTTCTTTGACACAGCTCAGATGGAATTTTTATTGATTTACAGCAATAAAACACACATTTAAATAACAGATTAAATTATACAAGTTAATATCTTAAGGAGAAGAGGCCAGCAGTACATATTTTTGTGAGCTGATCTCTGTAGGTCTCATCCGAGGACTAGAAGAGAAGGTCCAGTTATGTCTATAATAATGAATGGTTTGGTTGGAAGGAATTACTGTGCAAGTAAATTTGCAGAGCTAAATGACCCAGAAGAGTTGTCTCCTAAGATATTCTCATGTAAATCCAAAGCACAGTTATTTTCTGGTTACTTAATGTAGAAAGTTTAGATATACAGGTGCTTATGTATTATTTCATAAAATATGTATTCAGTGCCTACTGTGTGCAAGATGACTAGATGCTATGCTGAATACAAAGTTAAATAATATTAAGCAATTGATTGGGATAGGTAAATAATGTATTATTATACAAGATACAGAGACATAAATTAAGGCTAAAAAACTGTGCGCTCTGTGGATGAGCAGAGGCAGGAGTGACTAAATATTGGTGTAATTATCACAATCCATGGCCTGAAGCATAAAACACCTCTAATAAGATTTAACACTGCAGGCCAACTGATTCATTTAGTCATTCATTCATAAATAGTTTATTTACTTTCCAAATCCTGGTTAATTTTTCTGTTTCCATGTGTAGTTTTAGTTTTTGTAGTTTGTAGTAGAAGGTATTCTTACTACCCATGTAATGATATTTTTTCTTCTACTGGTTTTTTAATTAAAATGAAATTGCATGGAAAATAGCAGACTTATTTTGTGAAATTTATCTCTGGAACCTTTAAGACTACTATACTTTTAGTTTAGCACAGCTTAAAAGGTAGAATAGCTTTGAAAAAATATATTGAGCCAGGTGACTTCCATGACTTATGCGTATCAGTGTGGTTTGTTTTGAAGTAGAATTGGCCTGCTGAGCTCTGTTGTTAGGAATCTACCCTGGAACGTACCTAGAGAAGTTGGATTAACAGAAAACATCCCAGTATCCTAGATGCATGGAGTTTCCACTTGAAAGACAGCTTAAAGTTTATCTAATTCAACCCCTTTGGTTCAAAAAGATGGTGGCTTTAGAGATGTTAGGAAATCAGTCTGGTGATTATAATTTGGAGAGGTCTTTGATGTTGATAAACTCATTACTATTTTTGTTATTTCTTGGATGGAGTTAAAATGATATTGTTATTTGCTATTTAGAATTTTGCCAACCATTAAGAATAGATATTTAAAGAGATAACAGATAACTTACAACAATATGAGCAGATTTTTATATTTGTCATCATTTTTATTAGGATTATTGGTTTCTGACTCCATCTTTTTTTTTCCTGTGGGCGCCCATTCCTCAGTTGATGATGATGAACATGATGCTTGATGGCAAAATGAAATAGGAAAATTGTAAAAACAAAATTATAACTAATGATTCACAAGTCAGAAGTAACTATAAAGAAACACATTTGGGCACTTATTTTAATGAAAAGTGTGCCTTTTAAGCAGATATCAGAAAGTTTTATCATAGCCCCATTTTATATTGTAAAATACAAAATTACCTATGTTAACCTTACATAGGAATGGTGATTATGATGTTTTGCTTAATATGTTTGGTTTAGAATGTGTATACGTAATTATTGTAACTTTTGCTCATTCTTTTTCAATGTAATTTGTGGGAAAGATAGAGAAATAATTAGATTTTTATCATTTTTAAATTTTCAGTACAGCACAAAAATATCCTTTTTTCCTAGTGACAGACAGACACACAAACACACAAATAATTCTGGCTAACTTTGCATTAAATATTATTGTTATCAACACAACACAAAAGTATGTGGTGAGCACATGATGGTAAGAGCAAATTTTACAGTAAATGTGGATTTTTTTTTTTCTTGTAGGTACATGTTGGGACTTGCAGCAATTCCGGCAGTTATACAGTTTTTTGGCTTTCTCTTTTTGCCTGAGAGCCCTCGATGGCTTATTCAGAAAGGACAGACTCAGAAGGCACGCAGAATTTTATCTCAGATGCGTGGTAACCAGACCATTGATGAGGAATATGATAGCATCAAAAACAACATTGAAGAGGAGGAAAAAGAGGTCGGCTCAGGTATATAGATTTTATACTTATATGAATTTAAAAACTATACAATGGTCTTATTTATTTGTCATTATTGTGTGTGTGTATCTATAACATATTTTTAAATATATGGATATTTAAATTGTAAATTGTATAAATATCCATATATAAAATTATGTATGTATTATTGACCTTCCATATTAATTTAAAACTATTTGAACTGTTTTCAAAATAATCATTGTAAAAAATTAAAATGCTTTGTTTACATGTGTTTACATGTGTTGCATTAATTTTCATACTAATTTTTATAAAGCATGTGAGTTTTATAAAGCATGTACTAGTTTAGGAATAAGTTTGTGTTTCCCTATTTTCATTAAAATATTTAATTTATTGTCGATTCTGAAATTCACCATGTCAGAAAACCAAGAAAAGAAAAGTCTCTTGTTAATTTATTTTGATGAATTTATTATTGAAAAAGATTTCACATAAAGATTTACCAAACAGTTCTGAGGCAGGATCTATAACCTTGACAGCCTGATTTGGGTAAGTGATGTGTAGCATGTAAACAATGGGAAAAGGTAGACATTTCACAATGCAGTTTTTCGACAATAACAGTTAGCCTGCTCACTTTACATTTCCCAAATTGGTCTTATTTTCTCTTGTGCTTCCTTTTGCCTCTACGTTAATTGTTAGCTCAAGGGGAGAGGCAGATTAATATTAGTCAAATTATTTTTCATACCTGAGAAAATGCCAAGCACACCCACTCCTTTGTTGATACATGTCATACACAGGTGTTAGAAGGTCTGTCCAGTCTACTTTCTCCTATGATTTTTTGTGGATCTGACCATTGTTGCCTTTCTGAAACAACAGAATGAGCACTCTGAAGAAGCTGGTCTCTGTGTTAGCCACACATGGCTTGATTTAACTTTATGTACCTGTAGCATGATAGCATGATGCTGTCACTTTGTTACTCAGATCAAAGCCTCAACAAACTAACAGTGAGCCAATTCTATGTGAAGTTCATTTTTTTTAAACACTTTTTGAGCATCTACCAGGTGTCCAGCAATGTCAGCATTTCTAGAGTAACATATTAGTGCAAAGGTTAAGGAGAATTTTGCTTTAACAAAATGTTTTACTGAGTTCAACATTGTGTTCATTAAAAATATTGTCTTAAAATGTCTATTTAAATTACAACTTATTTTATGCTGCTGTCTAAATTCCTCTTCTCAGTAACTCAAATGAAATATGATTTTTTTTTTTTTTTTTGAGATGAAGTCTCACTCTGTAGCCCAGACTGGAGTGCAATGGCACGATCTTATCTCACTGCAACCTCTGCCTCCCGAGTTCAAGTGATTCTCCTTCCTCAGCCTCCCAAGTAGTTGGGATTACAGGCATGGGCCATCACACCCAGCTAAGTTCAGTATTTTTTGTAGAGATGAGGTTTCACCATGTTGGTCAGCCTGGTCTTGAACTCCTGACCTCAGGTGATCTGCCCACCTTGGCCTCCCAAAGTACTGGGATTACAGGCATGAGCCACTGCACCTGGCCATGAATTTGTTTTAGTTGTAGTAATTCCTACATTTGAAACTCATGTACAAATAATGTGTGAGTGGAAAAACTTTTCAGAGTGAGAGAACAATTGTTAAATACTATTTACAACCTGTATTTTTATTAATTTATATAAAGGAAAAGACAATTTAATTTTAAGCCTTCTTGTTTAGGGATATGGATATCATTGATTTTATTACAAAGCATTAAGGATATAGCTTCATTTTGACTGCTAAAAAATATATCTGACTACTCTAGCCATGCAGTGTTGACAGTGTATCCTATTTGAGTTTTATACATTATTCAGAATATATAACCAAATGAACTTTTAAAGAAATCTGGGGTACATAGGGTTGCAATTATCAATATCTGCTTTAGTTTTTATCAGAAGTCTTTGAGAGCTAAATAGGGCCCCTTTTCTGGCATATAGATAAAATAATTCCCTATTTCCCAGTTTTGTTTTACATTCACATTTGGCACAGGTTTTTAAAAATACTCTAATGTTATTCACTGGATCCTAATAACATTTGCTTATGCTTGAGTAAATATTCTAAACTTTGGAACTAATAGAATTATTAACTTATCCGTTTCTGGATTTTTATTATTTGAAGCAATATCATCTTGCTTAATTTAAAGCTAATCTTATGTTCTTTTTAAAAAGTACACAGTTAAGAGCACTATGGCATGAATGCATTCAGACAGATTTGCCAGATTACATGGCACCAGTGATTGGGGACCTGATTTTTTATGATTAAGAAACTTGACCACAGTAAAACGTGGTCTGCAGAACTGTGAATTGTGTATTGGTATTGTGATGTTCAGGAGCAAGACTCTGGGTCAGTTTAATTGGAAAATAGAGACCAGTGCAGGGACTTAATGTTAACGAACTGGTATGGTCTTGTCCCTCCATCATGCTTCATTCAAGAACGGTAGGCTAGCTGAACAAATGCACATAAAGAAATGGCTAACTTCAAAGTAATAAAAATGCACTGGCGCAGAAAAGATGTGGTGCAGAAAAGCCATTGTATTGGAGGGGTAGAGAATGGCCTGTTAATCTGTCCATGGATCCTGAGAATTTTGATCCACATCATCAAGCCTGGGAATTGTGGGCAGTAGAGTGCAGCTGCCTGAAGGGAACCTTGATGTAGGCACCACAAATTATCCCGATATTCCAGGAATTTAGAAAGACGTTGTTTGAGGCACCTGTTTCTTATAAGGAGGAATGTTTTGTTAAATATGATGGCTTAGATACCTGTTCTCATTGAGCTTACTAATAAGTAGGTCTGATTCCAGATCAGTAAACCATGTCTTGTCTAGCAGTTCCCCAGTGGATTTATGACTTGTGACTGTTATGATACTTGCATATGTGATCCTTCTCTTTTCATAGGAATTTTTTTTTTCTTGTTCACTTGAATTTACACTTGACCTCTTTGAGGAAAATAGGCCTAGGTACTGAATTTTAGCATAATGACACTGCAGTCAAATACTCATTGAAGTATATATTGGCTACATTAATTTATTTTTTGGATGTGTGAGATTGTCAGTGTATAGAGCATTTCTCTTGGTTTAAAACCACACTTTATATAGTAGATATGGCAGTTACTCTGGCCATGTCAACAGCAAAGTTGAGGCTTCCAGGCCATACCGTGGAATAAGGTTGGAGTGCAGTAGAATCTCATCTCTTCTGCTCATGGCATCGAGGTCAGACTCTTTTGCATGACATACAATGTCTTGTGTGTTTTTTTCCACTGTAGTTGGCAAAACAACAACAAAGGCAGTATGGGAAAAGAAGCAAACATTTGGTTTTCACGTGTGCTCAGCATTGTTTATACATCCTTTAGGAATAATAAAGTAAGACTAGCAGAAACAACAGCTTGGTTTGGAGAGCTCACTGGAGTGGGAGACAGGGAGATGGAAGAATATCACTGGCTGTGTCTCAAACTTGCCATCTTAAATGAATCTCGGGAGAGTTGCCACACCTCAGTTTCTTTTTAGGTTTGTAAGAAAAGAAAGCCAGATTATAATAGCTCCGAGGTCTGTTTTTTTAAGGGTTTTGAAAGTCTGTGAGAAGTGCCCCCTCTTTATTTCTAAATGCTATGCGGCAGTATTTCTTTCAAAAGTATTTATTGAGTGGCATGCATCAGAGGTGGAGATGTGGCAGTAAATAAGACTGACAAGATTCTGGTCCATTTTCATTGGATGAGGCACACAAATAATAAATGAAAGAGCAATTAACTACCAGATAAGTACAAATTATGGTAATTGCTTTGAAAAAAATGAACAGAATAATAAAATGCTTATAGAGGGAATGAAAAGGGGTACTTTACATGGGATGGTTAGGGAAGCCTCTCTGAAGAGATGAACTTGAAGGGTGAAAAGGAATCAGCAATACAGAGAACTGGAGGGAAGACTGTACCAGAGAGAGGAAACAGCAGATGCAAAATTCTGTTTTATTAAGTGGGCCAGATTGATTTTTGCAACTTTTGATCATGGCTATAAAGTGTACATGTACCAGATTTCTAAGATATTGCAGTAAGAACTAACTATACATCTTTTATCTCAGGTTCCCAAGCCTAAGTGTTAAATTAGTAGGGACACAATTACTGTTTTCAGAATTGAAAGCAAATTTAAATACAAAGTAACATTAATATGATTTCCATCATTTTGAGGTATGTCTGGTTTGTTTTCCTAGTTTATGTCATATTGCATAGATGTGTAATAGAGTCATGGCCTGTATTATCAACAGATACAGAATCCTGATAGAGACGTAGGTAATTACTTAAGCAATGATTGACAAACTTTTCTGCTTAGCTTCAAAGTTGAGTGAAGAGAGACAGGCCCTTTGGGGCCTGGTTATAACAGGAGGCAGCTGTGGTAAGCTCAAATATATTTGAATTTTTCTGCTTTATCCTAGACATTAACCAAAGTTTGCATTCTGTTCTATAATGTAACTGTTTTACTTGACTCTAAACATGCTTTTTCTAAATAGTTCCAGTGTTTGTTCATTGGTTTCATGGAACCCATCACTCTGTCATTTATATCCCTGGGATATGTATCCCTCAGTTTGACAGACATGTACTGAAAAAGTTTGGAGTTTCTCTCTTGGGCAAATTCATTAGAGATGGTATTAAAAGTAGGGTCTGTCCATGTCACTAGAGATGAGAGGTCGTCTCTTAAATTGCTGGGCATATAGAAGGCAAAGAGTCTTTGTTAGGAGCTTTAGCTCCTGAAAGTTAAAAATTGTCTCCCATGACAAAGGAAGTAAAACGAACCAACAGAAGACACAATTCTTCTGAAGGCAGTCTTAGGGAACAATCCAGAAATAAGAAGTGTGTTTTCATGTGCTTTATAGAACCTTGTTTGATATCGCTTATTTGACTTCTTTAGTTTCTTATCCTGTACCAGCAAACAAGTGTTCCCTGGGAGGAGGTGAAAGGAAAGCAAAGGCTGTTGCTGCCATGCCATGTCAGAAGGGGCTCCCTGGCCCTGCTGCAGGAACCCTTCAGGCACGGCTTCTGGGAGGTCTTAGATAAGGCACCATCTCTGTCGTCCTCCTCTCCACTCTGAAATGGTGGTGCTAAGGCAGGATCATTGTGGTGCTAAGGCCACGGATCATTGGAAGGAAAGCATGAACAACGAAAGCATGAACAACAAAAGCTTTCTCTAGAGAAACATACAGATGGTGGTGTTAGAACTACTGCAAAAAGCTAGGGAAAGAAAAAAGCAGTATGTTTAGGGAGAATGAGGTTATTAGGACAGCATCAGTGCAATGACAGATTGAGTAAAGGAAGGAAGGCAAGGGAGACACTGACTGCATGCCTTAGGGCAGCAAAGAGCAGCCTTTTATAAATCTATTTATAGCATGGGTTCAATCCAAGGAGCTTAAAAATGGTCATGGGCTTTTTTTTTTTTTTTTTTTTTGAGACAGAGTCTTGTACTGTCATCCAGGCTAGAGTGTAGTGGCACAATTTTGGCTCTTTGCAACCTCTGCCTCCCGGGTTCAAGTGAGTCCCCTGCCTTAGCCTCCCCAGTAGCTGGGACTACAGGCATGCACCACCATGCCCAGCTACTTTTTTGTATGTCTAGTAGAGACGGGGTTTCACCGTGTTGGCCAGGCTGGCCTCGAACTCCTGACCTTAAGTGATCTGCCTGCCTTGGCCTCCCAAAGTGCTAGGATTACAGGCATGAGCCACCACACCTGGCCTTAAAAATTGTTTTACAGTTAATATTACCTAGATCATCTAGATCATGTACTTTCAAAATGGACTTATTAAATAGAGGAATGCCAGCCAGAATATTGGCCCTACCTTTGGTCTGTAAAATCTCAACATTTAGTCATATAGGAGAAGTAGCAACTCATGGGCACTAGGTAATGTTTCAGATTGGAATTAGATGCAGGCCTATTAGGTGCTAGTCACTGTAATAGGGTATTCAGGTTACCTGTGTGATATATAATCTATGTGAAAACATGCAAGCCAGCAAGATTTCCATTATTTAATTTTATCAACTAATGAGCTCAGGAATCTGGGTGAACATTGGCTTTGCCTTTGACAAAGAGTTTGATCTCTAGCCTGGAAAGCAAGAGTATTGTAGGAAAGAGAACTTATTCAAGAGCTTCCTGTGAGTTCATTTTAAAACATGATTTGATTTACTTCCAGTTCTTTGGGGGTCATGTCTGTCATGTATAGGAAGGGACAGCTACATCTTCCTCTTTTTTTTCGTCTAGTAATTTTGCAATTTGGTCATTAAGTCTTACCTTCTCGTAAGTCATTTTCTTTTTCTGTGAATTGGTATTGACTGTGACCCTTTCAGCAAATCATATTTTGCAGAGAGGTCAGAGGGGGTAAATATTTATTGTATTTTGATAGAAATTCTTCTGTGCGTTTCTTTAGAAATCCAATTTCAGCATAATGACAATGCAGTCAAATACTCATTGCAATTGACATCTGCTGCACTTAGAGGAAAGTAGTCATTCTCCCTAATATATTTGGTAGTTTGCTTTTATTTTTTTCATTTGGTAATAGTACAGTGTTATCTGACCCAAAACAATGCATGTATGTCATTTACTAGGTGAACTTTAAATAGATATTGATAAATTGTTCTTCGTAAGATGACCTGCCATTTTCTGAATATTGGCAAAGAAAACATTTCTATATCCAATATTCTAGAGATTGTTGTAAAATTTCAAAAATTGTCAAAGTATTAGGCTGGTAAACAGTAGATTAAAACAAAAGGTCAGATAAAAAGCTGCTTTAATTCTCAATTCTTGTGTTAAGCTGTAAGCTGAAGGACTATTAAAACAATATGCAACTCTGTTCAGTTTTTAGTAAAACTTATTTTCTTAGGCATGCTGACTTACTTAAAAGAAACATTATTTCATTCAATATGGCTTTAAATAAAGGTTGTTATCAGTTTTCTAAACCCCAGAGAACTTTTAAAATCTTATGTAGAATTGGAATCATTCTTGGATTTTACATTAAAATGTCATTAACTGTTCTGTTGTTACATGAGGATAAAGAACAGCACAGAGATTTGCCACTCAGCATACTCACTGGAGAAGAAAACATTTTTCAGATTACTTGTAGGCTTTTAAGTCATTTTCCTTGATTTATATTGAAAATCCAGATTGTCTTAGTAAGTAGATAGGTAATACTTCAAAGCTATATTTTTGTTTTCTTACTAAGATGTACTTAAATCCATGTCTCATAAAAAAGATTCATGCAGAAAGAACTGTGACTTTGTCAAATATCTCTTTTTTCCCCACTCACTGTGAGGTTCATACTATATTTTACTGCTCTGTATTTAATACAATTAAATGGAATGAAAAAAAAAAAACCCACAAGGTAGACATTTGAAAATGAATGTAATTCACGGTTGCTGCTCAGGGTAGCTCACTTCCAACTTAACTTGAAATCCATCATTCAGTATAGGTGACAGTCTGCTTTGTAAATAAAACCATGATCTGGAGACATTTTTTCTTCAAGATACAGCAAATTACTATGCCCTTTAAAGGTTACCTGATCTTTGTAGGAGGTTACAGGAAGGTTGTGAAGAAAACCGATTTTTTTTTCCACCTCAGAGGGGAAGGCACAGGAGCCATTCTTTAGTGTTGGGATAAGAAGACAATTCCATGGATAGTCTCTAGAATCAGAATATCAGTGGCCCTGTGTATTAATCTATTTTCACACTGCGATAACTACTCAAGACTGGGTAATTTATAAAGGTAAGAGGTTTAATTGACTCACAATTCTGCATGGCTGGGAAGGTCTCAGGAAATTTAGAATCGTAGTGGAAGGTGAAGGGGAAGAAGGGCATGTCTCACATGGCGGCAGGAGAAAGACAGTAAAGAAAGCCACACAGTTTCAAACCGTCAGAGCTCGTGAGAACTCACTGGCTATCATGAGAACCCCATGAGGGAACCACCTCCGTGATTTGATCACCTCTCACCAGGTCCCTCCCTTGACACCTGGGGATTACAACTCCACATGAAATTTGGGTGGAGACACAGAGCCAAACCACATTACCATGTCATGCACTCTCTGAAGAAACTTGCCTATTCTCAAATGTCAGCAGAGATCTTCTCAGAGTTTCTCAAAAATCAAAGAAACCTCATTTTTTCCTGCATATCTTGAGTTGGATTTGTATTGGTGAACTAGAGTGGTCAAATGCCATTAATTTTCTGCTCTTGTTACTGCTCTGCCTAGGGCCCTCTAAACCCTCTGGTACTGAGCAGTATTTTTAATCAGTATCTTATTGAATACCTTGCTTTAGATGCACATTTCAATTAACTCACTTATTAACACCTATTATTTCTTGAAACATTGAGCCTTCAATAAGGAGGTGTGTCCTTGGCAGGATATAGTGAGGAGAAAATTATTAGGTTTATTGAGCTAGAACTATAATCAATTGCTGTGTAAGTGTCTCACATTTTTCAGTACAATTTTTCCCCTGGATTTTTCAAGGTACTTCCTTGAAAATGACTCCCACTGCACATCTCTTAGAATAAAATAAACCTTCAAGATAATTTTTTAGAGAAAACCAAGCCCGGTAAATGTTCTTTCCTAAAGGGGAGGGGCAACTAGTGTGAAAATACTAGTAACAATTTCTTTTTCCTGAATGCCCATTTCTATAAATGTTACATGCACATCTATAGAAACACATTCTCCCTTTCTCTTTTCTCTCTCATTCTTAAAACAATCCTAAAACAGACATTATAATCCACGTTGTACTGAGGGAATGGAGTGCTGGCAAGGGCAAACAGCTAGGAAGTGAAGGAGGCGGGATCTGGGCCCCAGCTGCTACCACTCCAGTTTCTCCCTGTTCTGCTCTGCAGACTGCATCTCATGCCACAACATCTGTGCCATGCAGTTTGGATGTAAATATTAGGGGAAAAAAAAGATATTAGGCATTGTCCTTGCTCTTAAAGAGCTTAGAACCTAACAATCAAATGTCCTTAAGAATGTCCTTTTGACATTCATACAGCCAACAGACACATGAAAAAATGCTCATCATCACTGGCCATCAGAGAAATGCAAATCAAAACCACAATGAGATACCATCTCACACCAGTTAGAATGGCGATCATTCAAAAGTCAGGAAACAACAGGTGCTGGAGAGGATGTGGAGAAATAGGAACACTTTTACACTGTTGGTGGGATTGTAAACTAGTTCAACCATTATGGAAAACAGTATGGCGATTCCTCAAGGATCTAGAACTAGATGTGCCATATGACCCAGCCATCCCATTACTAGGTATATACCCAAGGGATTATAAATTATGCTGCTATAAAGACACATGCACACGTATGTTTATTGCAGCACTATTCACCATAGCAAAGACTTGGAATCAACCCAAATGTCCATCAGTGACAGATTGGATTAAGAAAATGTGGCACATATACACCATGGAATACTATGCAGCCATAAAAAAGGATGAGTTTGTGTCCTTTGTAGGGACATGGATGCAGCTGGAAACCATCATTCTTAGCAAACTATCACAAGAACAGAAAACCAAACACCGCATGTTCTCACTCATAGGTGGGAACTGAACAATGAGATCACTTGGACTCGGGAAGGGGAACATCACACACCGGGGCCTATCATGGGGAGGGGGGACGGGGGAGGGATTGCATTGGGAGTTATACCTGATGTAAATGACGAGTTGATGGGTGCAGCACACCAACATGGCACAACTATACATATGTAACAAACCTGCACGTTATGCACATGTACCCTACAAGTTAAAGTATAATAATAATAAATAAATTAAAAAAAAAAAGAATGTCCTTTTCTAAAAGGAAAGCATTCAAACAGCTATAAAAAATGGGAAAAAGACAATGAACTTCAAAATCAGTTGGCAAAATAGTTCAGTTGCTTGCACCTTGAGCCTGTATTTCCCATCTCTTTTCTCGATTGTTGCTGCCATTGCCTGGGCAAGGTCTCTGGTGCTTATTCTCTCTGCCTGAGTAACAGTGTCAGCCATTCTTGTTTCTAGTAACTTCCCTCTCCATCCTTTTCCCATGCCCTCCAAAATTATCATTGCAACACACAGACAGGATCATGTCCCTCTCCTCTTCAGAAGCATGTTCCTTAACTTAAACTTCCTTTACAATCTCGTTTGAATGTATCTTTCCAGGTTTATTTCAGTAGTGCCCAGACTCCATCGTCAGACCAAGAGAGCAAGCAAGAAGCACTCAACATTACCAAGTGCCTCCTGACTCTCAGGGTGAGGAGGAAATGGTGTGGGTGGGATCTGAGGAGGTGAGGTGAAGTTGGGAGACACCCTGAGATCGTTCACATCCCCTGACCTTCACTGTTTACTCCAATCAGTAAACCCTGCAAAAAAGATGCAATTATTGCCTCACAAAAAGAATTATATGAAATTTGAAAAGCAGTAACATATTAGGAGTCTTCTCTGGGCTAAGGAGGCTTTTTCATATTAATCTCCATTAGCAAAATTTAACACAGTTTATTGTTCAGTTGACAAAAAGTCTGAACCAGAAATGCTTAAGCATTTCTTCCTGCTTAGTCCAATAGATGCTGGTATTATTTTAATTGTGTTGCACAAGAATAGAAAGTCTACAAATTAGGAAAAATCATATTTCACCCAAAAGAAAGAACTATTGAGAAAGTAGAATGGTGATCTTTTAACTATACTTGAATATAATTTCGAGTTTGGAGGCTGTTCTCTGTGTTGAGGATTAGGCATTAATTTTGATGCATTATCCTAGGAGTTGTCAAACTTTTTCTGTAAAGGGCCAGATAGTAATACTTGGCTTTTTGGCCAGTGGTCTTCATTGTAACTACTTGTCTCTGCTGTTGCAGCACACAACCATAGAAAATATATTTAATGGCCTGGCCATCAGAGAAATGCAAATCAAAACCACAATGAGATACCATCTCACACCAGTTAGAATGGCGATCATTCAAAAGTCAGGAAACAACAGGTGCTGGAGAGGATGTGGAGAAATAGGAACACTTTTACACTGTTGGTGGGATTGTAAACTAGTTCAACCATTATGGAAAACAGTATGGCGATTCCTCAAGGATCTAGAACTAGATGTACCATATGACCCAGCCATCCCATTACTAGGTATATACCCAAGGGATTATAAATTATGCTGCTATAAAGACACATGCACACGTATGTTTATTGCAGCACTATTCACAATAGCAAAGACTTGGAATCAACCCAAATGTCCATCAGTGACAGATTGGATTAAGAAAATGTGGCACATATACACCATGGAATACTATGCAGCCATAAAAAAGGATGAGTTTGTGTCCTTTGTAGGGACATGGATGCAGCTGGAAACCATCATTCTTAGCAAACTATCACAAGAACAGAAAACCAAACACCGCATGTTCTCACTCATAGGTGGGAACTGAACAATGAGATCACTTGGACTCGGGAAGGGGAACATCACACACCGGGGCCTATCATGGGGAGGGGGGAGGGGGGAGGGATTGCATTGGGAGTTATACCTTATGTAAATGACGAGTTGATGGGTGCAGCACACCAACATGGCACAAGTATACATATGTAGCAAACCTGCACGTTGTGCACATGTACCCTACAACTTGAAGTTTAATAATAATAAATAAAAAAAAAAAAAAAAAGAAAATATATTTAAAAAATGAGTATGGATTTGTTCCAGTAAAGTGTGAAGCTTATTATTTTGTGCTTGTTATGTTATGTTTTGTTATTTATAAAAGCAGCTGACCAGATTTGACCCATGAGCTATAGTTTGCCAGTTCCTTCTTTAACCATTAAGTATGTCTGTTTTTATCAGTTTCCTCAGTTTGTATTCTTTGGACTAATTTGAGGATGCTATTCACATTCTTTCTTTTCTTTTTTCTTTTTTTAAAATATGTGCATTGAACCCTCTTCAGTGAGGTATTTCCTAGTGGGTTTGGCTTCTGTGCAGAAGGTAAAGTTGTCAATGTTTGTGTCCATGTGTAAGCGTGTACAGGGTGTGTAGTAACAGAGGAACCTCTAAAGAAATATTGCAGGGAAGCCTCTATAATTGTAGCAACATACTTTTATGAGACCACTTCTCAGAGCACATTGCTTCTTCAACGCCCAGCTGCAGTCACTTCTTCATATGTCACAGTCCCACAGGTCCATCTCAGCACATGATGTCACATTTGATCTAATGGGGCACCAAAAGAGGCCCAGTTTCTATGGTGAGAGTTGAGTCTCTCATCATCTGAGACTGGAGCCAGCTGCACTGTCAAAATGACTTGACGCAGCAACAGAAATCTTAGCTCCGTTGCCTTGAATTACAGTCAAAGTAAGATGATACCTTTTGTGAACGTTAAAATGCACCAAACAATTAAGGAGATGATTTTATTCAGGCTCTTGCAATAGAGAGAAGGTTTATTAATGAGGAAATCCTTAAAGAAGAGGGAGAAATTCTGGGATTTTATAGAGCAGGTAAACAGGGGAGTCAGAAGGAAGGTTGGAAGTAATCTTATGTTGGAATATGAGAGGGCAGAGTGCCTTCCTTCTCTCGACTCCCTGGGAACCTTTGTGATATGTTTCTGGAGCGGTCAGCATTATATTTGTCTCCACTAGCAACTTAGCCTTACTTATCTTTGTAGCCTCACTGCCAGATACAGTCATTGCCTGACGTTAGTAAGGCACTTCATAAATGTGTCTCTGACTTTCCGTTTATGTGAGAGGAGTGGATGGTGATGTCTGTTCTTTGACTCCTGAGATTTGGAGGAGGAAATGGAGTTCTTACAGTATGTAGACTCCTTCCCTCTGTGCTACTTAGTCATCCTGACACCCTGGGGAAGTGTGGTTGGTGAGAAGGAGACGTAAGTCAGTGCAAAATGACTATTTGTTGAATGTCCCTATTTACAAAGGCAGATGTATATGTTTAGAAACTCATTGTAGGCTTTTAGCAAAACTGTTTGGAATTTATGTGTATATCAGAAGTTATTAGTATTTTCTTCTAGTTGCTGACATGTTAGGCCCATTGAAAAAACTTATTTTTTGGTATGAAGTATTTATAAGTATAATGAAATTTCAAATATGAA
The DNA here is from genome assembly GCF_047675955.1 of Chlorocebus sabaeus. Classification (NCBI taxonomy): domain Eukaryota; kingdom Metazoa; phylum Chordata; class Mammalia; order Primates; family Cercopithecidae; genus Chlorocebus; species Chlorocebus sabaeus. Next base: position 37,412,943 of record NC_132914.1, on the reverse strand, counting down.
CGTTATAAAATCTCGTGTGATTTGAAGCTGACCCTTGTTACTGTCTGAATTTAGGAAATACCCCTTACTAATGAATGAGCTAGGTTTTATTTATAACTCTGGAGAATAGATTATAATTCAGACTAGGCCCTTATAGGTATGTACACTTCAAGATGTGATGGAATTTCTCTCTACTGTGAAAGATGAGCCTATGAAATTCAAATATATTTTCACTAGCTGTTACTACAGTGGCTTCAGCACTTTTAAGACAACAATTGTCTTGCCCATAGAATTGTAGTCAGAATATTAGATGTGAAATTTGGTGTTTGTTTTGTTTCTGCTACTCTCATTAGCTAGTTTATATTTATATACACTCACTTTGAGAAGTAATTGGAAACTCATAGTTCTCAAAAATGTTCTGTGAAAACTTTTAATTTTACTTTCTGAAACAGCTTATCAGGGTTTCTGTTCGTTTCACAAGAATTACTGAAACACAGTTGGCATCATTTATGTAATAATTTTGTAGATTTTTCTATCTTATGCTTAATAATGGTCCTCTGGATATTCAAATTTCAAGAGTTGTGTTTTTTTGGGGGGGATTTAGTGTGTTTTCAAATTATAAGTTCTTTATTATTCTATGGAATCATGACCGTAGCTGTATAACTGTGTAGCTGACATTTGTGGCAGCAAAGAGGAATAATATCATTTAAAGTTTTATTGCTCTTAAAGAGCAAAGTTTGAAAAGCAATCATATGACTTTTCTGATTTTATCTGTTAGCATTTTTTTGAAAAGTAATAAAAGAGCATTATTCTCTTTTGAATATTTATGATGTGTCATGTACTGTGTGTCACACTTCACATGGTATTATTGTATCTTTTAATTCTGTATCAGTCCTGTGTGAAATCATTTTTATTATCATTATTATTATTATACTCTTTTAGAGATGGGAAAAACCTCAAGTAAACTGCATAGATCTCCTTGGCTTCAAAGTGGCCAAATTTAGAATTCCAACCCATCTGCCTTTATATGTTGCTGGACAACAGCAAAATGTCTGCTTTCATGGACGTACATGCTGATGAAGGGACACAGACAATAAAGGAATATGTAACACACCAAGAAGCGATGAGTGTGATGGGGAAAGATCAAGTGCAATGGAGAAGGCAGAGTGTTGGAAGCCTGGGTTAGAAAGGTGAGTTACGGCCCTTTTGATGAGGTGCCCTCTGAGACTGGAGGAAGTGAAGAAGTGAGTAGTACATTTCCAGAAAGGAAACCCAGACATACATTTGCCTTTAGTTTTATTCAAAAGGAAAATTTGTACCGAGCAGCTCTACCTGCCAAGTGAATTAGTAAGCTACTCAGGTAAACTGACCAGAGACCCAATTATTAACAGGATCTTGGTATCAGAGACTTGTTCTGATGAGGAATTCCACTAGATAGAAAGGTTCAGCAGTATTTTATAACGAAACCATGTTGAACAACTTTTAGAAGGGTGCTTTTTCAATATCAGAATCACTTCTTTTATTGAGAAAAAACAAAGGCCACGAATATAAATTGCATAGGTCTCCTTGGCTACTAAGTGGCCAAATTCAGAATTCAGACCCATGTTGTATTCCTTGGAGAATGTTTTTTTTCTTCTTAAATAGGCCAGTGAAGGTTATTGTTCTCATATTCTTAAGTACTCAGATAAGAATAAGTTATAGTTATTAACTAGACATATGTAACATGAGAAATAGACCCTTTAAAAATTCTTTCATATACTTCATTACTTGTAAAATTATACTCACAGAAATACAGACATACCTACAAGATGTGTATTTAATTTAGTCTTGGAGTTTTTACATATTACATAATTCAGTGGTCTTAGAAAATTATTTTTCCCAAAATGTAGTCATTTGCATAAAACAAATTTGTTTTCTATAATAATATCAAATAAAAATTGGCTGGATCTAATATAGCATTATGATAGAAATCTTATTTTGAATATGAAGGTGATAATTTAAGAATATCTTTTGGCTGGGCACGGTGGCTCATGCCCGTAATCCCAGCACTTTGGGAGACCGAGGAGGGCGGCTCAACTGAGGTCGGGAGTTTGAGACCAGCCTGACCAACATAAAGAAACCCTGTCTTTAATAAAAATACAAAAAAATTAGCTGGGCATGGTGGCACATGCCTGTAATCCCAACTACTCAGGAGGCTGAGGCAAGAGAATTGCTTGGACCCAGGAGGTGGAGGTTATGGTGAGCCGAGATCACGCCGTTGCACTCCAGCCTGGGCAACAAGAGCGAAACTCTGTCTCAAAAAAAAAAAAAAAAAGAATATCGTTTATAAACTGGATGAGTCCAACATTTAATTTTAAAGTATTCAAATGGAATCTTTTTATGAAATTCTTAGGTGAATTTTCTCTCAACTTGGAGTTTCAGTGTATCAATCTGCTGTGAGCTGGAAAACCTTCCTGTTTTTCAAAAGGGATGCTTTACCTTCTGAGGTAAATCAGTGGAAGCTAGAGATTTCCACAGATGTTAGAGTTTTGTACTTTGTACTTAATTGATTTAATTAGCATACACACACTCGTACATTAGTTTTATTTACCTCTGGGCCAGAAATAAATATTCATCCATTATTTGACACGTTTCTGGGGCTTTTACTACTTGCAGTTATTATACCAAAAGTAATGTGGTGTACAAAGTTTTTAAAAACAAAGGCTTTCGTCTCCAGGAGCTTTTATAATGTACTAGATAAGATCACGTACTCAAACAAGGAAGCAAGAAGTTGATGCTGTATAGTGTTTGAGTATAGATATGTTCCAAATACAAATAAATAAATATACACATATATATGAATGCATTTCCTCCTTATTTCTCTTGAAATTATGTGGCTTTGTTTTCGTATTAGTCTCATCAGTTACACAACTGGGCAAGTGGTTTCACTTTTCCTGCCAAGTATTTAGTCTCTTCCTCTGTAAAAGCAGGTGCTGAAGGTTGTCGCACATCCTGGTGAGACGTGGATGGGATGAAGGAAATACAATGCCTGTGTAGGGCCACACGCAGTAAGAACTCATTAAAAGTGAATTTCTCATCTTTTGTACGTTAGTGAAATAAGCGCCAAAGGAAATTATAATGAAGTTATTTTCATTATACAAAATGTATATAGTGTCTGAGTGGCTTACCATTGTAGATTTAGATAGTGGGTCTTGTATTATATAGTGGGATCAGCTTTTCAGAAAGACAGATTTGAGTGGTTCAAGGCTATGTGCCATTGGGTGTTACTTAACGTCTAGGAACAAATTAGGTTTAAATTGCAGCTGTGCAACTTTAGACAACTTAGTTGACCTCTCTATGCTTGTTTCCTCTTCTGTGGCATGGTGATAGTTGTAATACCTGTCTCAGAATTGTATTTTAAAGATTGGATAATTTAATGTGTAAGGCTGTGAGAACAGTGCCTGGCACATTATAAGCTCTGTAAAAGTATTGATTCAATAGTATTTTTAGACTTGAGAAGAGGGCGGTAAACAAGATCCCCTACTCTTAAGAGCATAATCCATCCCTTTCTGACTGTACTGTAAATTTCCGACCTTACTTAGCCTTTGTAGAAAATTGTTTATTTTACTCAGGTTTTATTTTTTTTAATCATTTTGTAAAACCACTTGATTATTTGGACTTTTTGCACTTGGGTTTTTGGAAGCTATCCTCTGCATATATCTTTTGATTATAGAAACTAAAAACATTTTTACTGTAGCTGCTACTGCATGTTCCTTTACTGTCTCCTTATGTCTGAAGATCATATAAATGTCTTTAGCAGGATTTTTCTTACCAACTCACTTGAACTTAGAAACTGAAAGCACAGAGTTAGAAGTGGCATCTCCTGTCAAACACTCCCTAGCGGAAATTTCTTACAGCATTGTCATTCAGTGCCAGAGGCCTGCTGTCTCCCAGTGCTGGAGTGTGATTTCCTGTGTCACTTTCCATTCTGGGACCATAAAATTGGATTCCAAACATTTGTTGGGAAGTTTGCGATATGCTGTTTTGAACATTACTGAACCAATATCCTACTACTTGTGTTTTGGAAGCAACGTTATCTGTGACAGTTATTGCTTTGCTGATTGACATTTGGAAGAATGTTGGAAAAGAAAAAGGCAGAGCAGTAAAAGGTAGAGGCAAGTATGTCCTGGTGATCTTTGGCAGGTGAGACCAAACTGATGATATTAAGCTCGAATTTAGGTTCATCATGGTCACATCCATGCAATAGAAAAATATAACATCACATCTTTAAGCAACACACATTCTGACATTCTGTAGTAAATTTGTTGCTCCCTTGATCTTTCTGGAAACAATGCTAATTTCTCCACCTGGAGTTAAAATGCTTGCCAAATTACAAGAATAAATTAGAGAATTAATCCAGTGCCTAAGATAATTTTTGAGAAAAGAGTATCTGTTTCCAAATGGCAAAAGAACAGCATTAATATCTTCTCTAGCATTCAAAGACAGGAGACAGATGCTACTAATAAAATATAATAAACTCCTCATGGTTGTTTCCAATAAAACACAAATTATTTTGTAGTCCTATAATTGGAACTGTGAATCTAAGTAGGTTTCTGTTGAAAAATTTGATTTCAAAAAGTTGAGATGAGAAACTAATTCACTATTATGTACAAAATCTCTTGCTAAGTATAAGGAATATTAGCAAAACATGTAATAAAAATTAGGAACTTGAACTATTAATACCTCTTGACTTATTGAGATACAGCAGATCTTCATGTGACTGTCAGTTTAGTGAAGAGTGACAGGAATCCCAGGTTGTAACTCCTGCTCTGCCTATCACTAGGTGGCTATTGCAGGGCTGGCTTCATGGACAACTCTACAGCTGCCCAGAGCCCTGCAGTCAGAAGGGCCCTGCCCTTGGCTTAGTCCTCTGCTGTCACTGTCTTCAGAGTCTTAATTTTTGAGCAAGGGACTCACATTTTCATTTTACCCTCAGCCCTACAAATTAGGCAACCACAACTGGCTGTTCACAGCTTACTTCTCTGAATTTCAGAGAAGGCAACCAAAAGATTCTGGAGCTAGGCATTGGATATACATGGATGTAAAGATGGGAACAGTAGACACTGAGGACTACTAGAGGGAGGGTGGGGGAGGAAGGAAGGAAAGGGTTGAAAAACAACCTGTTGGGTCCTGTGATCGCTCTTTGGGTGACAGGATCATTTATACCCCAAACCTTAGCATCACACAATATATCTGTGTAACAGACCTGCACATGTATCCCCTGAATCTACAATAAAACTTGAAGAAAAAGATTCTTGACAGATACAAGAATATGAAATTCTGTGAGTCCCAACAAAGGGAAGGACCCAAAAGTTTATTAGAAACTGAAAGCTCCTGATTCACCCTCACTTGTTCTCAGTCAGGAGGAATTTTGCCCCCTAGTGGGCATTTAGCAATGTCTGATATTTTTGATTGTCAGGGAATGTGCTGTTGGCATCTAGTGAGTAGTAGGATGTTTAATGCTACAAATGCACAGAACAGCCCCTGCAACATAGAACTGTTTGGCCCAAAAAGTCAACACTCAACACAGGTGATGTTGATAAACCCTGCCTACCATTATTATTTGTATCTCCAACTCTTGGTAGCAGGCCTGGGAGGTTACTCAAAAGTTTGTTGAGCCTCTGGCTGTAGCCTGGACCTTAGGTGGTTGTATTTTTTACCACATGAAGACTGAAGAACGAAGCTGGTGAGTAGGAAGTGTAACTTAACATTTGCACGAGATACACTACACAGATGCTCTTCTAAGGGCCTCTGCATCTCACACTTATCAAACCAAATGGTGGTCCTCAGGCTCTTTAAAACCTCTAAAACACAACACATTCACAGCTGGCAGATAACTTTCCAGGACACCCTGGCACTTGTGATGCAGTCTGTTGGGCTGTTTACCAAGTCATTTAGGTTTGTTTCTAAATCTGTTTATGCCATTGTGCTGGTTGCTGTAATTATGTAGTAGAATCAACTATTAAAGAAATTTAAAGAGAGAAAAATATAAAAAGGGAGAGCAATTTCAGTGAAAACCTAAGTTGAATGTTTTGGAAAGATTCAATAAAGATGTCATTAAAGAAAACTGCTCTCAAACTGTGGGCAAGATGGTTTTAAAAGGTTTGTGAAAAAATCATTAAAATTAGATGGATTCTATACTGAATTTGCTTAACTGTCTTAAGTTTTCACTATTATTTATGGAGATTGTAGACAATACATTTTTTTCTGTGCTTTTTGCAAGAAAAACAATGCTTTAGTCAGCTGATCCTGGCTCAGAAAAAAAAGGCCTTGCCTACATCACAAGATGGCAGAATGAATGGCATTTATATATTTTAGGGTGACAAAATTATTTATAAATGTAACCTTAGCTGACTTCCCCTAATAATCAATATTTCAGATAACAGGGCATCAATTACATTGATTTTCCAGTGGGAAAAATATCAAATATTCTACTTTTCTCACTTCTAGAGCCAAACAACTTTCAGCTCAGTGATGTCTCTGAATAATGTTCCTTATTTAACACTACCTTATCTGTTAAGAAGATATTCATTTAGTTTCTGACTCCACAAACACCAACATAAGATCTGTCTCTTGCTGGATTCAATACTGAAATGTTTTAAGAACTGTGTGCTTCCTTTTCAGTGCATATGTTTTCTTGAGTTTCCATGTGCCTGTATAGATTAGCAGCATTTGGGACTTTTACCACATGTCACATTCTTTTAGAATGGAACAAGTGTAAATATTATCAGAATTGTAGTCAAATAATTTCAAAATACTGTTAGAATTGAGCAAAGAGACATTAATTGTTAGTCTGCCTCTTTTTCAGATGGCTTTTGACTTAATATTATTTTGTTTTAGGATCCATGTCTCTACACTGGGCTTTAGAGCAGAGTTCTGGCCTCAATCTTGAGCTTGTTAAAAGAAAATGTCACCAGGCATGATGGCTCACGCCTGTAATCCTGACACTTTTGGGGCAGCCAAAGTGGGAGAATGGCTTGAGCTCAGAGTTCAAGACCAGCGTGGGCAACAGAGTGAGACCTCATCTCTATAAAATTTTTTTTAAAAATTGGCTGGGTGTGGTGGCACATGCCTGAAGCCCCAGATACTCAGGTGGCTGAAGTGGGACAATTGCTTGAGTCCAGGGAGTCCATTGCCACTGTACTCCAGCCTAGGTGACAGAATAAGACCCTGTCTCAAAAACAAAACAAAACAAACAAAAACCTTAATGTTCTATTTCCTATTAATAGTCACAATTTTATAGATACTGTCTAACAGTTTAAAACCATAAACATTCTATTTGGCTAGTAAAATGTTTTCATCATTTATGATCAAAGATACCAGGTGTTTTTCTTCTTTAATTAGTTTAACAAGTAATATATAAATTCAGCCTCCCTTTGGAATGTTAGAACAGGACAGATAAAGCTAAATTCCTATTTGCCCATCACATTGATCCCACGCATTTTATACCTCTCTACTCCACCCCTGGCCATAACAGACTTGGGGAATATTCTTCCAGACACACACACACACACACACACACACACACACACAAAACCCTAGAGAATTTTTATGGTAATAGTATCATAATGCATGTATTGTTACTTCCTTGCTTTCTTTCAAGTTGAGTTGATTTGAGTTAGATCTTGTATAAATCTAGTCCATCCCTTTAAACTTGTCTATAATATTCCAGATATGGAATGTCACATTCTGTTTATGTGTTCTTTTATTAATAGGCGTTAAATTTGGGGGTATCATAAACAATGCTATAATGAACATCCTTGTATATGTTTTCTTGAGCACATGTATGTGTGTTTCTTAAGGGTAGATATCTAGAAGTAGAATTGTGCACAACCATTTATCTCATGGTGTTACAGTGTTTTAGTTCATTTGTTTCTTTCTAAGCTTCAAAGTATATTGGCTGGAAGTCATTGAATCACAACCTTTTAGACATCCAAGCTCAGGTATCATCTTACAATATGAAGGAATAGTTTAACTGTTACTCCAAACTCTTTTTTGTTTTTTTTTTTTTTTTGGAGACAGAGTCTGGCTCTGTCGCCCAGGCTGGAGTGCAGTGGTGCGACCTGGGCTCACAGCAAGCTCCACCTCCTGGGTTCAGGTCATTCTCCTGCCTCAGCCTCCCGAATTACTGGGACTACAGGTGCCCACCACCATGCCCGGCTAATGTTGTTTTTGTGTTTTTAGTAGAGACGGGGTTTCACCGTGTTATCCAGGATGGTCTCGATCTCCTGACCTCGTGATCCGCCTGCCTCGGCCTCCCAGAGTGCTGGGATTACAGGCGTGAGCCACCACGCCCGGCCAATTGTTTCTCCATACTCTTAACATTTGGTATCTTGACCCTGGAGCTTCCTCTCATCACCACCACCCTGCTGCTTTTTATGCCTTAGTAAAATCTTTTTGGCTTCTCTGTTCTACTTTTATTAACAGAATTTCAGATAAGATAATGTTGTTATAAGGAATCATTTTGGCAGGTGTGTTACTGTATTGAGTCTAAAATTTTAAAAAATCTGGATAGGGGCCAGGTGCGGTGGCTCACGCCTGTAATCCCAGCACTTTGGGAGGCCGAGGCGGGCAGATCACGAGGTCAGGAGATCGAGACCATCCTGGCTAACACGTCTCTACTAAAATACAAAAATCAGCTGGACGTGGTGGCGGGCACCTGTAGTCCCAGCTACTCTGGAGGCTGAGGCAGGAGAATGGCGTGAACCCGGGAGGCTGAGCTTGCAGTGAGCCTGGATCGCGCCACTGCACTCCAGCCTGGGCGACAGAGCAAGACTCCGTCAAAAAAAAAAAAAAAAAAAAAAATTCTGAATAGGTTTTTTTCGTTTTTTTTTTTTTTTTAATCCTTAAATGTTTTGAGATGCTGATTAGTTCAGAATTATATATATGTTGTTTTAAACTAGTTGAATCTTTTGATACTGTTTAATTACCTCAGACTCTTTACTTCAGAAGTAGAAAGTGCTTATATTTAAAATCTGAGTTTTCCTGTAAAACCCACTGTATATTATAAACGTAACATAGATAAGGCATTTGTCCATGTATGGTATCTTTAAGGCTGATAAACAATATCTTCCTTATTTGAATAGTGTTTCTTCACTTGAATAATTATACTTCCACTCATATTTAATGACTTCTGTGTCTAAGGTATTGTGCCATATTTTTTTCTTTTAATTCTTACAGCAAGCCAAAGAACTAAAATGTGAACTATTATCATTTTATAGTTGTAAAAATTGATGGCGAAGTTAACAATCTTGCCCAAGGTTACCCTGTTGGGAAATAGAAGAACTAAGAATTCAAAACAAAGCTTATCTTATTGGAACAGTATACACTCTCCAATGTACTATATAAGGGTACCCTTTTCCCACCATCATTTAAAAGCTATGTGAGTCTAGTTCTGGGATTAGGCTTCATTTTAAAATAGTAATGACCTTTTTTAAAAAAAAAAGTTTTAAAGTTGTTTTCAGCAGCAATTGTAGATAAAATAATTTGGTGGACAGTCAGTTAATTTTGTGTGGCTTTTTTTTCTTTGAATAGCAAAAAAGAACTTATAAAGTTTTAGAATATTTATACTACTCTTGAACTATTTACTAATTCTTCTTTCATATACTTACTAGACACTGTGCTTAAAATTTTGAATTTTTAAAAATAATCCATGTTTATTATAAAAAATATGACAACCTAACCTATAAGGAAACAAAATTTTCTGCAATTCCATCACTGTTTCTAATAGAAAATTGTGAATGAGTTCCCTTCTTGCAGAATGTACGTGCTCACTTCACATTGGGCACTTCTTTCAGCCACGGAGGAAAGGTGGGAAGGGCTCATTAGTTTCATGAACGTCTTATACGGGGCCAAATTTAGGAAGAAAGACAGAAATGAAAATTGGACACACATGACTGTTAGCTAATTAAAAGATGTGAGTCATCTTTATAAATAAATAAACCGATTAGTGACCCATTGCTGGAAACTGGAAGAATCAGAAGTAAGTATGCATCTGCTAACATTACAAATACTGAAATGGGAATTTCTTTTTTTTTTTTTTATTTTAAAATGTACTACTTTATTTATTTTTTTATTATACTTTAAGTTCTAGGGTATATGTGCACAATGTGCAGTTTCGTTACATATGTATACTTGTGCCATGTTGGTGTGCTGTACCCATCAACTCGTCAGCACCCATCAACTCATCATTTACATCAGGTATAACTCCCAATGCCATCCCTCCCCACTCCCCATAATAGGCCCCGGTGTGTGATGTTCCCCTTCCTGAGTCCAAGTGATCTCATTGATCAATTCCCACCTATGAGTGAGAACATGCAGTGTTTGGTTTTCTGTTCTTGCGATAGTTTGCTGAGAATGATGGTTTCCAGCTGCATCCATGTCCCTGCAAAGGACACAAACTCATCCTTTTTCATGGCTGCATAGTATTCCATGGTGTATATGTGCAACATTTTCTTAATCCAGTCTGTCACTGATGGACATTTGGGTTGATTCCAAGTCTTTGCTATGGTGAATAGTGCCGCAATAAACATACATGTACATGTGTCTTTACAGCAGCATGATTTATAATCCTTTGGGTACATCCTCAGTAATGGGATGGCTGGGTCAAATGGTATTTCTAGTTCTAGATCCTTGAGGAATCACCATACTGTTTCCCACAATGGTTGAACTAGTTTACAATCCCACCAACAGTGTAAAAGTGTTCCTATTTCTCCACATCCTCTCCAGCACCTGTTGTTTCCTGACTTTTGAATGATCGCCATTCTAACTGGTGTGAGATGGTATCTCATTGTGGTTTTGATTTGCATTTCTCTGATGGCCAGTGATGATGAGCATTTTTTCATGTGTCTGTTGGCTGTATGCTTGTCTTCTTTTGAGAAGTGTCTGTTCATATCCTTTGCCCACTTTTTAATGGGGTTGTTTGTTTTTTCTCGTAAATTTGTTTGAGTTCTTTGTAGGTTCTGGATATTAGCCCTTTGTCAGATGAGTAGATTGCAAAAATTTTCTCCCATTCTGTAGGTTGCCTGTTCACTCTGATGGTAGTTTCTTTTGCTGTGCAGAAACTCTTTAGTTTAATTAGATCCCATTTGTCAATTTTGGCTTTTGTTGCCATTGCTTTTGGTGTGTTAGACATGAAGTCCTTGCCCATGTGTATGTCCTGAATGGTATTACCTAGGTTTTCTTCTAGGGTTTTTATGGTTTTAGGTCTAACATTTAAGTCTCTAATCCATCTTGAATTAATTTTTGTGTAAGGAGTAAGGAAAGGATCCAGTTTTAGCTTTTTACTTATGGCTAACCAATTTTCCCAGCACCATTTATTAAATAGGGAATCCTTTCCCCATTTCTTGTTTTTCTCAGGTTTGTCAAAGAGCAGATGTCTGTAGATGTGTGGTATTATTTCTGAGGGCTCTGTTCTGTTCCATTGGTCTATATCTCTGTTTTGGTACCAGTACCATGCTGTTTTGGTTACTATAGCCTTGTAGTATAGTTTGAAGTCAGGTAGTGTGATGCATGCAGCTTTGTTCTTTTGACTTAGGATTGTCGTGGCAATGCGGGGTCTTTTTTGGTTCCATATGAACTTTAAAGAAACTTTTTCCACTTCTGTGAAGAAAGTTATCGGTAGCTTAATGGGAATGGCATTGAATCTATAAATTATCTTGGGGAGTATGACCATTTTCACAATATTGATTCTTCCTATCCATGAGCATGGTATCTTCTTCCATTTGTTTATGTCCTCTTTGATTTCACTGAGCAGTGGTTTGTAGTTCTCCTTGAAGAGGTCCTTTACATCCCTTGTAAGTTGGATTCCTAGGTATTTCATTTTCTTTGAAGCAATTGTGAATGGAAGTTCATTCATGATTTGGCTCTCTGTCTGTTACTGGTGTATAAGAATGCTTGTGATTTTTGCACGTTAATTTTGTATCCTGAGACTTTGCTGAAGTTTCTTATCAGCTTAAGGAGATTTTGGGCTGAGACAATGGGGTTTTCTAAATATACAATCATGTCATCTGCAAACAGGGACAATTTGACTTCTTCTTATCCTAACTGAGTATCCTTTATTTCTTCCTCTTGCCTGATTGCCCTAGCCAGAACTTCAACACTATGTTGAATAGGAGTGGTGAGAGAGGGCATCCCTGTTTTGTGCCAGTTTTCAAAGGGAATGCTTCCAGTTTTTGCCCATTCATAATGATATTGGCTGTGGGTTTGTCATAAATAGCTCTTATTATTTTGAGATACGTTCCATCAATACCGAATTTATTGAGAGTTTTTAGCGTGAAGGGCTGTTGAATTTTGTCAAAGGCCTTTTGTGCATCTATTGAGATAATCATGTGGTTTTTGTCTTTGGTTCTGTTTATATGCTGGATTACGTTTATTGATTTGCGTATGTTGAACCAGCCTTGCATCCCAGGGATGAAGCCCACTTGATCATGGTGGATAAGCTTTTTGATATGCTGCTGGATTCGGTTTGCCAGTATTTTATTGAGGATTTTTGCATCGATGTTCATCAGGGATATTGGTCTAAAATTCTCTTTTTTTGTTGTGTCTCTCTCAGGCTTTGGTATCAGGGTGATGCTGGCCTTGTAAAATGAGTTAGGGAGGATTTCCTCTTTTTCTGTTGATTGAAATAGTTTCAGAGGGAATGGTACCAGCTCCTCCTTGTACCTCCAGTAGAATTCGGCTGTGAATCCGTCTGGTCCTAGACTTTTCTTGGTTGGTAGGCTATTAATTATTGCCTCAATTTCAGAGCCTGCTACTGGTTTATTCAGGAATTCAACTTCTTCCTGGTTTAGTCTTGGGAGAGTGTAAGTGTCCAGGAAATTATCCATTTCTTCTAGATTTTCTAGTTTATTTGTGTAGAGGTGTTTATAGTATTCTCTGATGGTAGTTTGTATTTTTGTGGGGTCAGTGGTGATATCCCCTTTATCATTTTTTATTGTATGTATTTGATTCTTCTCTGTTTTCTTCTTTATTAGTCTTGCTTGCGGTCTATCAATTTTGTTGGTCTTTTCAAAAAATCAACTCCTGGATTCATTGATTTTTTGGAGGGTTTTTTGTGTCTCTATCTCCTTCAGTTCTGCTCTGATCTTAGTTATTTCTTGCCTTCTGCTAGCTTTTGAATGTGTTTGCTCTTGCTTCTCTAGTTCTTTTAATTGTGATGTTAGGGTGTCAATTTTAGATCTTTCCTGCTTTCTCTTGTGGGCATTTAGTGCTATAAATTTCCCTCTCCACACTGTTTTAAATGTGTCCCAGAGATTCTGGTATGTTGTATCTTTGTTCTCATTGGTTTCAAAGAACATCTTTATTTCTGCCTTCATTTCGTTATGTACCCAGTAGTCATTCAGGAGCAGGTTGTTCAGGTTCCATGTAGTTGAGCGGTTTTGATTGATTTTCTTAGTCCTGAGTTCTAGTTTGATTGCACTGTGGTCTGAGAGACAGTTTGTTATAGTTTCTGTTCTTGTACATTTGCTGAGGAGTGCTTTACTTCCAACTATGTGGTCAATTTTGGAATAAGTGTGATGTGGTGCTGAGAAGAATGTATATTCTGTTGATTTGGGGTGGAGAGTTCTGTAGATGTCTATGAGGTCCACCTGGTGCAGAGTTGAGTTCAATTCCTGTATATCCTTGTTAACTTTCTGTCTCGTTGATCTGTCTAATGTTGACAGTGGGGTGTTGAAGTCTCCCATTATTATTGCATGGGAGTCTAAGTCTCTTTGTAAGTCTCCAAGGACTTGCTTTATGAATCTGGGTGCTCCTGTATTGGGTGCATATATATTGAGGATAGTTAGCTCTTCCTGTTGAATTGATCCCTTTACCATTATGTAATGGCCTTCTCTTCCCTCTTTTGATTTTGATAGTTTTAAGTCTGTTTTATCAGAGGCTAGTATTACAACCCCTGCTTTTTTTTTGTTTTCCATTTGCTTGGTAGATCTTCCTCCATCCCTTTATTTTGAGCCTATATATGTCTCTGCATGTGAGATGGGTCTCCTGAATATAGCAAACTGATGGGTCTTGACTTTTTATCCCATTTGCCAGTCTGTGTCTTTTAATTGGAGCATTTAGTCCATTTACATTTAAGTTTACTATTGTTATGTGTGAACTTGATCCTGTGATATTAGCTGGTTATTTTGCTCGTTAGTTGATGCAGTTTTTTCCTAGCCTCGATGGTCTTTACATTTTGGCATGTTTTTGCAATGGCTGGTACTGATTGTTCTTTTCCATGTTTATTGCTTCCTTCAGGATATCTTGTAGGGCAGGCCTGGTGGTGACAAAATCTCTAAGCATTTGCTTGTCTGTAAAGGATTTTATTTCTCCTTCACTGATGCTCAAGGAGGCCTGCCTGTCTCTGTAGACTCCACCTCTGGGTGGAGTCTGACAGCTGTCTGACAGCTTTGAAGAGAGCAAGGGATCTCCCAGCACGGAGGTTGAGATCTGAGAATGGACAGACTGCCTGCTCAAGTGGGTCCCTGACCCCTGAGTAGCCTAACTGGGAGACATCCCCCACTAGGTGCAGACTGACACCTCACACGGCGGGGTACACTCCTGAAACAAAGCTTCCAGAGCAAGAATCAGACAGCAGCACTCGCTGTTCAGCAATATTCTACCTTCTGCAGCCTCTGCTGCTGATATCCAGGCAAACAGGGTCTGGAGTGGACCTCACGCAATCTCCAACAGACCTACAGCTGAGGGTCCTGACTGTTAGAAGGAAAACTAACAAACAGAAAGGACTTACCCACACCAAAACCTACCCACACCAAAATCGCATCAGTACATCACCAGCATCAAAAACAAAAGGCAGATAAAACCACAAAGATGGGGAAAAAGCAGGGCAGAAAAGCTGGAAATTAAAAAAATCTGAGCGCATCGCCCCCTGCAAAGGAACGCAGCTCATCGCCAGCAACGGATCAAAGCTGGACGGAGAATGACTTTGACAAGTTGAGAGGAAATGGCTTCAGTCGATCAAACTTCTCAGAGCTAAAGGAAGAACTACGTACCCAGCGCAAAGAAACTAAAATCTTGAAAAAAGAATGGAAGAATGGATTAGTAGAATAATCAATGCAGAGAACGCCATAAACGAACTGACAGAGATAAAAACCATGATACAGGAAATACGTGACAAATGCACAAGCTTCAGTAACCAACTTGATCAACTGGAAGAAAGAATATCAATGATTGAAGATCAAATGAATGAAATGAAGCGAGAAGAGAAGTCTAGAGAGAAAAAAGTAAAAAGAAATGAACAAGGCCTCCAAGAAATATGGGATTATGTGAAAAGACCGAATCTACGTCTGATTGGTGTGCCTGAAAGTGAGGGGGAAAATGGAACCAAGTTGGAAAACACTCTTCAGGATATCATCCAGGAGAAGTTCCTCAACGTAGTAAGGCAGGCCAACATTCAAATTCAGGAAATACAAAGAACGCCACCAAAGATACTCCTGGAGAAGAGCAACTCCAAGACACATAATTGTCAGATTCACCAAAGTTGAAATGAAGGAAAAAATGTTAAGGGCAGCCAGAGAGAAAGGTCGGGTTACCCACAAAGGGAAGCCCATCAGACTAACAGCAGATCTCTTAGCAGAAACTCTACAAGCCAGAAGAGAGTGGGGGCCAATATTCAACATTCTTAAAGAAAAGAATTTTCAACCCAGAATTTCATATCCAGCCAAATCAAATGGGAATTTCTTTACATTATTAATGATTAAATTTATGAAGGAATTAAAAATATGATCTTGGCAACAGAGAGTATGAATTTGTTATGTGTATTTGAGATGTGTCTAGCAGACACTATAGACATGAGTTTATTCTTGTAAACCACTTTTTCTCCAGAGAGACTTGAGTGAACAGGTGGGATTGTTTCCATTGATAGGAGGATAAGGGAAGTGAGTACAATGTTTATCTCTAACTGTACTTGCTTCCTGCACTTCTTATATGGAGACCTTCACCTAAATCTTTACTATTGGTATTGTCTTAATACCTCTTTTTCTTTGCTTAGAATATTAGAAATAAATTTTACCAGACTATTAGAATTTATTCATTATTTTGTTACTATATTTTCATTTTAACATATTTTTTTTACTAATAAGCTTACATTTAATGAGCATAAACTATGTGCCAGTTATGGTGGTAAGTGCTTTACATGCTTTGTTTAATCCTCACCACATCTCTTTGATAGAGAGTCATATTATTGACTGTTTTCTGAAGGAGAAGTGGAGGCTAAGGAAAGAAAAATAAAATTAATCAAAATGTTACAGCTGATAGAAGACAGAGCCAAATCTCTTGCCCAGATATACCTGAGATACAAAGTCAAGTATTCTTGCCACTCTGTTACAGTTTATACGTTTCAAAATTTCTTTTTGGAAAAAAAAATACTGTATTCTTATGTTTTCCAAGTGAATTCCTGTAAACATTTAGGTTTCATTTTAATCCTGTGTTATTAATTTCAATTTTATATTTTGTCTAACTATTAGCTGACTGTAAGTATTAATTTATACTTATATGGTGGGAAGATGAGTATGTTTAGACTGAATATATTGATGTACTGTTTTTCAAATTTTAACCCTGTTTGATTGAAATTATTAAATCATCTAGAGACATGATTCTCAAAACTTGGCTGAAGCAAAAACTATGAAATCAGATTCTCTGAGGTAGGGCCTTGCACTGGAAGCTTCATAATTATACTCATATGCAGCCAAGGTTGAGAACCATGGACTTAAAATAGCCTTTTGGTGGCAAACTGCCACTTAGTGGATTTTAGAGCAGTGGTTCTTAATTAGCGTGCATCTGAATCAGTGGCAAGAGACCTTATTAAAACACAGATTACTGGGCTTCATGCACAGAACTCTGAATCAGTAGGTCTAAGGGGAAGCCTAAGAATTTGCATTTCTAACAAGTTTCAGGTGATGCCAGTGCTGCTTTTTTGGACTGCCGTTTGAGAACGACTTCAGATTTAGTTATCACTCTTTGAGAACCACTGATTTAGGATCTTACTTTCTGAGTTGATCTCTTAAACTTCCTTTTAGTTTAAGTGATCACCACACCCCACTACCCACCAGATACACACCCACATAGCCTTTGTAAGCTATCATTAAGCATTACCAGGAGCCTCCAGATGCCTGCACTAATATTAAAATGTAGTTGCACCTCTGGATGAGGGATTTGTTTTTGCTCATCTGGGAAAACTTCAGATGAACTTCATTCTTCCCTTCCTTTATGCTGTGAAGTATAAAGTACACAGATTAGAGGTCTCTTCATACTCTAGCTACACGCCCCTTTTTCTTTAATTTTTCAGTAATTCTGAAAAACCTCAAAAGGTTAATGTTTTCACCCCTAATTTCTTTTGCTAATTTGTTTCTAACAAAAATGTGTCTTTGTCAGCAGTGGTAAGTGATTACAGATCAGGTAGAGTTAGGCAGTACCGTTGACCCCTCCAACAACATGGGTTTGAACTTACAGGTGGATTTTCTTCCCCCCTGCCACCTCTGACACAGCAAGACCAATGCCTCCTCTGCCTCCTCTTCCTCAGCCTACTCACTGTGAAGATAATAAGGGTAAAGACCTTTATGATAATCCCTCTTCTACTTATGAATAGAAAATGTTTTTCTCCCTTATGATTTTCTTAAAAACATTCTTTTTTCTAGCATACTTTATTGTAAGAACACAGTTTATAGTACATATAACATAAAAATATATGTTTATCCACCATTTATGTTATTGATAAAGCTTCCAGTCAACAGTAGGCTATTCGTAGTTAAGTTTTTGGGGAGCCAAAAGTGTGTAAGGTGCCATCTTGAAAAGCAGATGCTAGTACCATGATCTTAGACATTTTAGCCTCCAGAACTGTGAAAAAAAATCTGTCCTTTATACATTGCCCAGTCTGTGGTACAGTCATTTTTTGGTATCCATGGGGGCTTGATTCCAGGATACCCCTCAGATACCAAAATCTGTGATTGCTTAAGTCTCTGATAAAAAATGGTATAGTGGCTAGGTATGGTGGCTCAGGCCTGTAACACCAGCACTTTGGGAGGCAGAGGTGGGTGGATCACCTAAGGTCAGGAGTTTGAGACCAGCCTGTCTAACATGGTGAAACTCTGTCTCTACTAAAAATACAAAATTACCCAGGTGTGGCGGCACTTTCCTGTAATCCTAGCTACTTGGGAGGTTGAGGCAGGAGAATTGCTTGAACCCAGGACATGGAGGTTGCAGTGAGCTGAGATCGCACCATTGCACTCCAGCCTGGGCAACAAGAGTGAAACTCTTATCTCAAATAAAATAAAATAAAATGGTACAGTATTTGCATATAACCTATGTACATCTTCCCATATACTTGAAATAATCTCTGGATTACTTATAATACCTAATATAGTGTAAATGTTATCCAAATAGTTGTTATACTGTCTTTTTTTAAACTTGTATTTTTTATTTTTATTTTTTGTATTTTTGGGGGGGAATTTTGTTGTGGTTGTTGTTTGTTTGTTTGAGATGGAGTTTTGCTCTCGTTGCCCAGGCTGGAGTGCAGTGGTGCAGTCTCGGCCCACTGTAACCTCTGCCTGCTGGGTTCAAGTGATTCTCCTGCCTCAGCCACCCAAGTAGTTGGGATCACAGGTGCCCACCACCACGCCCAGCTAATTTTTGTATTTTTAGTAGATGGGGTTTCACTATGTTGGCCAGGCTGGTCTTGAACTCCTGACCTCAGGTGTTCCACCTGCCTCAGCCTCCCAAAGTGCTAAGATTACAGGCGTGAGCCACCGCACCCAGCCTATGGGGGGAATATTTTTGATCAGTGGTTGGTCGAATTCATAGTTGCAGAACCCAAAGATATGGAAAGCTAACTGTGTTTTCTTATAGCAGCACTAATGGACTAAGATACTGTATATGTGTGGATATATCTGGGCATGATCTATGTATCTGTCTTTATGCCAGTACCATACTGTTTTAATTACTATAGCTTTGTAATATATTTTGAAAACAGGAAGTATGATGTCTCCAGTTTTATTCTTTCTCAAGATTGACTTTGCTATTTGTGGTCTTTTGTGGTTCTATATAGTAATTTTAGAATTTTTTTTTCTATTTCTATAGAAATACCATTGGGATTTTGATAGTCATCCTATTGAGTCTGGTCACTTTGGATGGTACAGACCTTTTCTTCCAATCCATGAACTTGGGATGTCTTCCCATTTGTTTGTGTCCTGTTTACTTTCTTTCATCAGTGTTTTGTACTTTTCCATGTACAAGTCTTTTACCTCCTTAGTTAAGTTTATTTCTAGGTATTTTATTCTTTTTATTATTACGATAAATAGCTGCTTTGCTAATTCCCTTTTTAGATAGTTTTTGTTAGTGTCTAGAAATCCAGGTGATTTCTGTATGTTCATTTTGTATCCTGCAACTTTGCTGAATTTATTAGTTCCAACTTTTTTTTTTTAATGGAGTCTTGAGATTTTTATATTTAAGATTATGTAGTCTGTAAATAGGGTCAATTTTACTTCTTTTCCATATGAGTGCCTTTAATTTCTTTTTCTTGCCGAATTGATCTGGCCAGGACTTCCAGTACTGTGTTGAAGTGTCGAGAATAGGCATCTGTGCCTTGTTCCTGATCTTAGAAGAAAAGCTTTCAGTTTTCCACTGTTGAGTTTATGTTAGCTGTGGGCTTTTCATATATGATCTTTATTTTGTTGAGGTGATTTCCTTCTGTTCCTACGTGTTGAACTTTATCAAATGCTTTTTCTGTATCTGTTGAGATGATCGTGTGGGTTTTTCCTTTCATCCAGTTAATGTGTTGTGTCATATTGATTGATTTGTGTATGTTGAACCATCCTTGTATTCCAGGGATAACTCTCATTTGATCATGATGTATAATTCTTTCTATGTGTTGTTGAATTCAGTTGTTAGTATTATTTTGAGGATATTACATGTGTGTTTATAAGGGATATTGGCCTATAGTTTTCTTTTCTTGTGATGTCTTTCTTTGGCTTTGATGTCAGGGTAATGCATACTTCATAAAGTGAGTTTAAAAGTGTTCCTTATCTTCAGTTTTGGAAAAGTTTGAGAAGGATTGGTATTAATGCTTGATAGAATTTACCAGTGAAGCCATCTCGCCTTGGGCTTTTCTTTGTTGGAAGGCTTTTGATTACTAATTCAAGCTAGTTGTGGGTCTGTTCAGACTTTCTATTTCTTCCTGATTTAGTCTTGGTGTAGGTTGTTTCTAGAAATTTATCTCTTCTCAATTACCCACTTTATTGGTATATAATTGTCCATAGTAGTCTCTTAAATATTATTTTAATTTCTGTGCTATTATTGGTAATATCTTTTCTTTCATATCTGATTTTATTCATTTGAGTCATTTCTCTTTTTTTTTCTGTAGTCTAGCTAAGGGTTTATTAATTTGGTTATTTTTTCAAAAAAACAACTCTTAGTTTTTTTTGTTTTTGTTTTTGTTTTTTTTTCTGTTTTCTATTTTGTTTATTTCTGTTCTAATTTTGGTGTTTTCTTACTTCTGCTGATTTTGGGCTTAGTTTATTCTTATTTTTCAAGTTCCTAGAGGTGTAAAATTAGGTTGTTTATTTGAGCTGTTCTTTTTTTAATGTAAAGGTTTATCACTGTGAACATCCCTCTTAGTACTGCTTTTGCGGCATCCCATGAGTTTTGGTATATTGTATTTTTGTTTTCATTTGTGAAACTGTTTCCTAAATTTTTTATTTCTTTTTTGATTCAGTGGTTAAGACTGTGTTTGTGTGTTTTTCAGTTTTCTTCTGCTGTTGATTTCTGATTTCGTAGCATTGTGAGATCAGAAAAGCTACTTGCCATGATTTCAGTCTTACATTTGTTAAGATTGTTTTGTGGCCTGACGTATGATCTGTCCTGAAGAAAAATCCATGTGTGTTTAAGAGGAATGTGTATTCTGCTGCTGTTAGGTAGAATGTTAGGTTGATTTGGTTTGTAGTGTCATTCAAAAATCCTGTTTTCTTTCTTTTTTGTCTAGATGTTGTGTCTTACTATTTGCACTGAGGCATTAAAGTTTCCTATATTATTGTATTGCTTCCTTTTTCTTAAGTGCTGTCAATATTTGCCTTATATATTTAAGTGTTCTGATGGGTGCATATACAATTATAATTGTTATGTTTCTGGTAGGTTGATCCTATTATTATCATAAAATGT
The DNA here is from genome assembly GCF_047675955.1 of Chlorocebus sabaeus. Lineage (NCBI taxonomy): Eukaryota > Metazoa > Chordata > Mammalia > Primates > Cercopithecidae > Chlorocebus > Chlorocebus sabaeus. Next base: position 37,391,775 of record NC_132914.1, on the reverse strand, counting down.
CATTCTTTGTCTCATGATTGTTTTTGACTTATGTCTATGGTTTCTGATATAATTAATGCCATCCCTGCTCTCTTGGTTACCATTTACATGGAACATCTTTTTCCATCTTTTCACTTGCAGCCTATTGCGTCTTTAAATGTAAAGTTAATTTCTCATTGGCAGCACATAACTGGGTATAGTTGGCATTAATTTTTTTTTTTTTTTTTTTTTTTTTTTTGAGACGATGTCTCACTCTGTCACCCAGGCTGGAGTGCAGTGGCGCGATCTCGGCTCACTGCAAGCTCCGCCTCCCGGGTTCACGCCATTCTCCTGCCTCAGCCTCCTGAGTAGCTGGGACTACAGGCGACTGCCACCGCGCCTGGCTAATTTTTTGTATTTTTAGTAGAGACGGGGTTTCACTGTGGTCTTGATCTTCTGACCTTGTGATCCGCCCACCTCGGCCTCCCAAAGTGCTGGGATTATGGGCGTGAGCCACCGTGCCCAGCCAAATTTTTAAAAAATTGTGGTAAAGTACATACAAAATAAAACATACCACCATAAGATTGACATACAAAATAAATGAACTTTATTGTTAATAATATTTCATGTTAAATTCTTTTATGATTTTTTGTATAATTAATGTCATGGTTCTATATAATATAAAAAAACCCCTACCATCTTAACAATTTTTAAATTATGGTTCAGTAGTATTAAATACATTCATATTGTTGTGCAGCTGTCCCCACCATTCATCTCCAAAGCTCTTTTCATCTCATAAAACTGAAACTCATTACCCATTAAACCCCACTCCCTCCTTCCCCCACCCTCTGGCAACCACTATTCTACTTTTTGTCTTTAGGAACTTGATTGTTCTAGGTACCTATAAAAGGATGTCATAAATTATGACATACTGTATGTATGCCATAAAAAGGATGTCAAATCTATAAAGTATGTCAAAATATCTCATCTATGCTTTTGTGAATGATCCTAGATATCAGCTACTTTATTAGTTAGCAAATTGTCTTTTTATGTTGACGTTTAATAGGGAAAGTGTGGGTGGAAAGTAGAAGTATTAAATATAACAGATTCTTTTTGGCAAGTTCTTCCATTAAAAAATTTACAGTTGGAATTTAGTTATAACACTACCTACCATTCATTGTGTCCTTTAGAACAATAGTGCTATTTTATTATAATCACACAACCACATAGAAAGCTGTAACATACAGCTAAGCAAATGGACTCTGAACTCATGCAGCCTGGGTGCTAATTCTGATTCTGCTACTTATCAGCAGATTCTTTCATTTCTGTAGGTCATAAGTCAAATTGCTAAAGTCATTTTTTTCATTTTTTTATACTTTTACTTAAAAACTATGAAAGCAGTAGATAGCTAAGTTGTAAAGAAGTCAAGTAGTTCTAGAGACTTACCACACTAAAATAGTAGTGTCCAACCTGTCTTATCTCCCATCTTTCTGGTCCACAGGGGCAAACACTTTGCCCCTTCTGGAGATATTCACCCTCAAATATAGAGTGTTATGTTTGTACTGTTATTTCTTGACTCATCACTTTTAGGCAGTATCTATTACCCTGCTGTTATAGAAAATGGAGATGTAGCAGATAGATGTGAGTTTATAGTAATACGATACTATACCCATTATATCCCTACCTCCACCACCACAATATATATTTATTACCTATGAATTCTATAATCACTTTATATTATTGTGACTCTCTACTTTGCTTTACTGTAGAAACAAGTAGTGTACTGTGATTACATTTTTAAAGGTTTTCTTCTAGGCTTTAAAAAAAAAGACTTTTTATTTTAGAAATGTTTTAAAATTACAGAAACATTTTGACTTTGATCTACCTGACAGTGCTCTTTGGAAACAAGTCCCAGAATAGCCCTTACTGAAGGAGTGGGGAGTTATATTCTACCTCCTTGAGGACAAGTGTCTACAAAAATTATTTGGAACTCTTCCACATGGGAACTTTGTCTCTTTTTCCTTATCTATTTTATTTAGTCACTTATTCATATCAATATGGACTCATGGATATTTATTTGATACTTTGTGTTATAACCTGATACGCTTTATGTATTTCGTTTCATAAATTATTCAGATATGGCCTCTGGAAGCTTTTCTAGTTGACCTGTATGCCCCTCCAACATACTCCCATTATTGTCGGGTTTTGTTTTGTTTGTGTTGAGCATTTTCTCACTTTGCAGCACTACTTATATATGTCCTACCCTAATCCTAGAATCAGAGACGGCTCCATGTTCCTTTATTGGAAAAGGGTATTAGCTACTAAGATCTGAGCTCTTGGTTTGCTCCTCGCTATGTGAGTATTATTGCTTCTAGGCCAAGGAAGTAAATATGTGTCTGCAAACCCATGAAGATTTATAAATTTATAATTTTTTCTGTTTGTAACTATCTGTATCTATATTAAGCTAAATATTAGTTCATACTGATATCTCTAAATAGTAATGTACACAGATTAAGAACAGAGGGGAAGGAGATAGGGGCTGACAAAGATAGAGGAGAGGAAGAGGATGGTTACGACAAAATAGTTGGTTTAAGAATTTCACCTCCGTCCGTCTCTCCCTCTCTCTCTCTCAAGCAATATTGAGAATATATTAATTTAGGAGGATGTTTTGTATACATAATTTAAACATAAAAGAAAATAAAGTCCAATAATTGTAATGTGTTGGTTCTCTGATACAAATATCATAAAATTACTAAAGCGATGTTTACTGTTTTTTCCTTTTTGATATGGGACTATACATTGAAACCCAGAATGAGGCAAATAGGCTGGAAAGGAAGAAGGAGAGGGAAAGTCAGAGAGGTGGAGATTGAGAGGTTAATCAGTTCTCTGGAAAAATATTGCTGTCTCAAGGCCTTTCAGGATTTCTACTAAATGTATTTTGCACTTTCATGTTTATGACCGAGGATAAGATGTGTTAGTCCACTTCTTTGTATGAAGATTGACCAGGTTTAAGTAACAGCTCTGTTCTTCATTGGCTGTGTAATCTTGGGCAAGTTACTTCTCTTAATCATAATGTTTTAATTTTAAAATTTAATGTTTTATTTTAAAAATAGAAATAGCAATACCTCTTAACTGGGTTGTCATGAGGATTGAATGAGATGAAGTTTGTAAAGAGTTAGGCATAGTGATTGGTGTAGAATAGCAATTACCAAATGTAATTCCCAGCTTGACTTGTGTCCTGAACACCATTAAAAGGTCCAAGGATTTTCACCATTTGCCTGGACGTCTTTGGGAAGCTAGATTGATTCTAAGACTTCTCTCAAAGTTAGGTTATCATTCAGGTATAACCAGCATCTGCGTTTCAAACCCACTAAATGCTCTGCTGAAAAAAAAAAAATAGACATTTGATTCAGTGTTCAATTTTACCTCATTTTAAATACATTTTATATTTGATAAACTGAATTTATAGACAATTCAACAGTAGAGTTGTAAATAATGAGTTCCCATTATTTATTTGAAATCATTGATATGCTCTCCAAGTCAAAGTGGTAGCTCTAAGTAACAAATTGGGTTACATCATTTAAATTTCTTTTCACTTAAGTCACTGGAACCCCCTTATGTGCCTTATTCAAGAAGTTCATTATCACTGTTTTAAAAATTACGCCAACTTCAAGCCCGCCACCTGAATTGTCTGGAAAATCTGGGTCTATACTCAGCCCACAGGGTGGGAGACAGGTGGGAACTGGCATCTTATTGAGCCAGTACTATCATGGAACCCACTGCCACTGGGGTGAGCTTTCTGATTCCTGCCCAGGTTGTAAAGAAGTTTTATGTGGCTACCATGATATATTAGTTTCCTTTGTCTGCCATAACCAATTACCATAAATGTGGCATCTTAAAACCAATTAAGATTTATTCTCTCATGCCTCTGTAGGTCAGAAGTCCAGGTTGTCTTGACTAGTTTCTTTGCTTGTGTTGTACAAATCCAAAATGCAAGTGCTGGCAGCCAGACTGGGCTCCTATCCAGAGGCTCTAGAGGGAAATGTGCTTCCAGGATCCTTCAGGTTGTTGGCAGGATTCATTTCCATGCGGCTTTGGGATTGAGATCCCTATTTTCTTATGGAAGTTCATTGTCGGCCTCGAGGGCCACCCAGCTTCCTCCTTTTACGGTCTTCTATTTCCACATTCAAAGGCATCAAGGGCAATTTGGGTCTTTCCCACCCTTTGAGTCTCTCCGACCTTGCCTTCTGCTTCATCTGTTTTGCTTGTCTTAACCTCTGTTTCTCTGACTGACTCTTCTGTCTTCCTCTTCTGCTTTTATGGGCTCAGATGGTTAAATTGGGCCCACCCTGATAATCCAGGATAATATCCCTATTTTAAGATCTAAAACCTTAATTACATCTGCAATATCTCTTTTACCAGATGATATAATAAAAGCATAATTGATAACAAAATAAAGACCAATGACTCTGAAGGTTCCAGGCATCAGGACATGGAAACCCTTGTTGAGGGGAGGCCATGCCTTTGCCTACCACACCAGGTTACAGCTCTTTTTGCGTCATACCTCCAAACTTTGTTATTGTTCCGTGTAGTACAACAGCAAATTCTCAGGCACCTCCTGTAGCAGCCACATGCTCTGTTGTTTCAAGCCTTCTCTACAAGCTCTCAAATGATGGTGTTGTGCTCAGGTCAGTAGCTTAGGTGCTTTCTTTCCTGCAAGTACCAATTTTTATGTCAGAGATCTTGATTCACATCCTTACCACTAGGTTTCTGTCAGGCTACCTCTTGTACTGCTGTGAAAACATCTCGCTGTACACGAGTCCCTGACTTCACCACTCAGGATGCTGAGGAAGGGGTCTTCGGCTACTGCTTCCCAAAGCCTCCTGCCTTTTTATGCAAATATATTTCCTTTCTCCCTAGGAATGAGCTGTGTATGACAGGGATGAAAACTCCTCAGGGAACTGATGAACAGATGAAATGAAGCAATATATGGGAAGCAGAGTGGTGAGGTGGTTATGAGCGTAAGCTCAGAAGTAAGACTGCCTGGATTCAAAGCCCATCTCTGCTGCTAAGGAGCTGGGTGACCCTTATGAGTTACTTAACCTCTGTGGCTTGATTTCCTCATCTGTAAACTTCACTGAGTTGTTGTAAGAATTAAATTACTTAATACTTCTAAGTGGTTTAAAACAGTGCTAAGCATACACCAAGCACACAATTAATGTTGATTACTATTATTTGCATGGTATAAGGAGCAGAATAAGATGATAGTTTGGAATTAGGCTACCTGGGCTTAAATTCCACTGCCACCAATTGCTAAGTTTGTGTCTTTGGGTAATTACTTAAACTTTCTGTGCTTCAGTGTCCTCATCTATAGAAAGGGAATAATTATCTTTCCTATTTCGTAGAATTTTTGTGTGTGGTATTGTATGAGATAATGAGAAAAAATGTCTGGTACTTTGTAACAAATTAAAAATTCAGTACATTTCTAAATGTACTGGAAAAAAAAAAAACCCACGATGATGCCTCTTGAGTGTTTCTTCTCCTTGGAGATGACTTGCTTTTTTATAGTACAGGGGTTAAGGCATATTAGGGAACTGGCATGTCATTAGTCCCTTCAGTAATACACATTGATAGGGAACCAACATATTTAGCTAGCCCACTATATGGCACGTCCAAGGCTTAGATTTATAGATTCAAGAACCTTTAAAAATATTTGTCTATGGGGCACCTCTGACTTTTGAGTTTTGTTATTGCCATCAGCTCCCACTCACTTTTTGGTTAAGTGTTATTTTTGTCTCTCCTCTTCCTTGGTCCTTGGAGATAATCATTATAATTTTAATAAGCTAGCACTGCATTAAAAATGATATGCATTGAAATTTATCTAAGATTCTAGTTGTTAAATAGGGTAATTCATATACTATTCTTTTTGAAGTGGAAGTTGAGGCTAGCATAATTCATAAGCTCCTCAATAGGTATTGCTTTTTAAAAAATTAACTTTATTCCTGATTATATAACTGTTTTAATTTACAGAATTGCATTGGGTGAACTGTATAAGTGTCCATATTTACAGGAGTGGTTCCCAAACATCTCTCCCTGTCCCAGTCCATTATGATCGTGTTATTATTCACCAGGGGAGAGGGTGGATGTAGAGCACAGAGCAGGGCCCTGAGTCTGTGACTGATATGCCTAGAGTGAGGGCCACTTTCCAGTTTACAAATCATGGATCTAAATGATTGATCCCTAGGGCTTTTTTCAGCTAACAAAATATCATTATGTCACTGACTGTCAAGGAGAGTGAAAAACAGCTTTATGAACTTCCTTCTCCCAATTTTTTTTTTTGGGGGGGGAAATATACACTGTACTCTGCTATGCCTTAGAATCAGAGCCCCATACATGCTAGGTATTTTTGTGACCTTAGTCTATGTCATAATCCATATTAATGTCTTTTAAAACTTCCTCTGTGTCTTTGCCTTCCTCAGTGGACTTTGAACCCTTCAGGGGGATGGATTGTGTCATATTATTCTCAGAGTCTCAAGGACCTAAGAGAGTTCCTAGCTCATGACATGTGCCGAGTAGTTTTGCTGTATGAGAGAATTTGAATTGAAGATCATTTGTTCCTTTTTTAAAGACTTTTAGAGGAAATTCTATGACCTCATTCATTCATTTCATGTTTAATAGTGCATATTGCTTACAAATTTTATTTGTAAAATTTATTGTTGCTTTCTGGGCCCATCTTTCAGTCTGTTTTCAGTTGTGATAGGGAATTCATTCATGATTCTTTGTGTTTGGGATCAAGGCATTAGAGGGATGTATAATACAGACTTTGGAGTCAAACTGAACTGGGTGTGAATTGGGGCTTTGCCATATTTTCAATGTTGTTGTTGGATACATTACTTAACCTCACTATTGTCTCTTCATTTGTAAAATGAGTATGAAACAGTACCCACTATAGGATAATCATGAGGACCGAGTGAGGCAGTGCACACAAAGTTCTTAGGCTGGTGCATAATAAGTGCCCAATACAACAATTTTTTATGTAGTTGATGTTTAGATAGTTGGTTTTCAATAAGCATGGTTTTCCTAAACCTGATTATTTAAAGTCGTCCAACGATTCATTCATTTTCCTTAATTTCAGTTGTTAGCTGGAGAAATGTTTGCAGCCTAGTGAAAATGTGTGTGGTAGATCAGTAAGATCATCTAGTTAATAAAACCGTCTAGTTGCTAGGTTAAATTTTGCTTTGTATTATTAATAATGGAAATTGATTTTCTTGCTTTGAAATTTTATTATGTTTACCCAGTTATTTATCCTAGTGAAATAAATTATCAACAAAAATGCTATTTCTAAAATTTTCATTGGGATGATGGATAACTTAGAAATGTCATATTTACTGAAGAAATAGAATTGTTTATATTCAGAACGAATTCACTTTGTGATTATGTACAGAGTTTCAGCACATTTAATTTTATTTATAGACTTTTACATCCCAGTGGTGCCAAGCGAAGTGAATTTTGCAAGATCTTAGTTTCGGTGCCTTGAATGTCATTAAGTCCCAAGAATAAAGAGTGCTTACTTAGATGTAAGAAGACTTGCATTCTCATTCTGATGCACTCAGTTCTTAGTCTGTGACCTTGGGCAAGTCATTTAACTACCAAATTTCATTTTCTTTATCTTTTCCTGCCTTGTCTACCTCACGGAGTCATTGGGAGAGTGAAATGAAAAAATATTGAAGAATGGTGAAGACGGTGGAAATTGAAGATACTACTTTTGGTGTAAGGCAATTTTTAGAAAAGATTACAGCATGTAGGCTAAGACAGTGAAAATACATCCATTCACCTGACTTTTTCTTCCAAATCAATGTCAGAAATATTCAAAAAGTGTCTCCCTTTGAAAGAAAATTTACAAATTGCAGGATGGCTTGTTGTTTGTGTTCCCCTCCCCAGTATGTGCTGCCAGTTTGGATTTTAGCAATGCAGGATTTTAGCTCTTTGTTGTTGTTAGGGCCAACTTTGAGTGAATGCTAACATCAGCAGATAGAGTTGAGGAAACTTTCTGAAAACAGCTAAACATACCAGTGCTTATCCATTGAGTGTGTGAGTCAGGAGACTCCTGTTTGCTTGGTCATGTCAATGTTTATGTATCCTTAAAGAATTTCTCCTGAGCGTCCATGCCCTCTCTTATCATTGCTCCTCTTGGTGAGGACCTGGAACTTTTTGACATTGGGGAATGCATTGCAGCCTGTGTGTGGCACTCATTGGCCAGCTAGCTAGTTTTTAGTGTTTACTGTTCCACTGGGATCAAGTAGTGAGTGGGGCCTCATGTAATAAATTGTGTCCCCTACAAACTCATATGTTGAAGTCCTAACCCCCAGTACCTTATAATGTGATTACATTTGGAGATAAAGCCTTTAGAGATGATTAAGGTTAAATGAGGTCATATGAGTAAATGCTAATGACTGTAACTGCTATTCTTATAAGAAGAGGAAGAGGCACCAGGGATTTGCACACACACAGGAAAGACCATGTTGGAATACTGCGGGAAAGTGGCCATCTGCAAGCCAAGTAGAGAGAGGCCTCCAGAGAAACCGAACCTGCCAATGCCATGATCTTGGACTTTGAGCCTCCAGAAGTGTGAGAAAGTAAATTTCTATTTAAGCCACCCAGTCTGTGGTATTTTGCTATAGCAGCCCTGGCAAACCATTACATGTGAGATCCCATGTGCTTGGCACTACCATGTGTATGTCGGCCATTAGGACTGTGAAAAGCACCTTCAAAGGCCTGATGACCTTCATGTAAATTGAGTTTCAGTTTAAATTTTGTAGAGGGTAGAGGTTCACAGATTTTACAGCCTGTTACAGCCTGTAAGTTTTTGGGTTTTGTTGTTGTTGTTGTTTAATGTAGAACTAATGGTTTATTAGTCCATTTTCATGCTGCTGATAAAGACATACCTGAAATTGGGCAATCTACAAAAGAAAGAGGTTTAATAGACTTGCAGTACCACATGGCTGGGGAAGCCTCCCAGTCATGGCAGAAGACAAGAGGATAAGTCACGCCTTACATGGATTGCAGCAGGTAAAGAGAGCTTGTGCAGGGGAGCTCCCATTTTTAAAACCATCAGATCTCATGAGACTTATTCACTCTCAGGAGAACAGCATGGGAAAGACCTACCCACATGATTCAATGACCTCTCACCAGGTCCCTCCTACAGCATGTGGGAATTCAAGATGAGATTTGGGTGGGGACACAGCCAAACCATATCATTCTGCTCCTGGCCCCTCCAAAGTCTCATGCCCTCACATTTCACAACAAATCATGCTTTCCCAGTGGTCCCCCAAAATCTCAACTCATTTCAGCATTAACTCAAAAGTCTACACTCCAAAGTCTCATCCTAGACAAAACAAGTTCCTTCTGCCTATGAGCCTATAAAATCAAAAGCAAGTTAGTTACTTCCTAGATACAGTGGGTGTACAGGCATTGGATAAATACAGCCATTCCAAATGGGAGAAATTGGCCCATCAAAGGGGCTACGGGTCGCACACAAGTCCGAAATCCAGTGGGACAGTCAAATATTTAAAGCTCCAAAATGATCTCCTTTGACTCCATGTCTCACATCCAGGTCATGCTGATGCAGGAGGTGGGCTCCCACAGCCTTGGGCAGCTCTGCCCCTGTGACGGACTCCTTTATGTCTCACCCCCTTCCCACCCTTTTCCCTCGAGTCCCCAAAGTCCATTGTTTCATACTTATGCCTTTGCATCCTCATAGTTTAGCTCCCACTTATGAGTGAAAACATATGATGTTTGGCTTTCTATTCCTGAATATTTATTTCACATAGAATAATAGTTTCCAATCTCATGCAGGTTGCTGTGAATGCCAATAATTTATTCCTTTTTATGGCTGAGTAGTATTCCATTGTATATATGTTTATCTATACCAGAGTTTCTTTATCCAGTTGTTGATTGATGGGTGTTTGGGTTGGTTCCACATTTTTGCAATTGCAAATTGTGCTGCTATAAACATGCATGCGTAAGTATCTTTTTTTGTATAATAACTCTTTTCCTCTGGGTATATACCCAGTAGATGGTAGTTTAAACCGGTACCATACTGTTTTGGTGACTGTGGTCTTCTAGTATAGTTTGAAATCAGGTAGTGTGATGCCTCCAGATTTATTCTTTTTGTTTAGTCTTGCTTTGCCTATACAGGCTCTTTTTTGGTTCCATATGAATTTTAGAATTTTTTTTCTAACTCTGTGAAGAATGATTGTGGTATTTTTATGGGAATTGCATTGAATTTGTAAATTACTTTTGTCAGTATGGTCATTATCACAATATTGATTCTACCTATCCATGAGCATGGGATGTATTTCCATTTGTTTGTGTTGTCTATGATTTATTTCAGCAGTGTTTTATAGTTTTCCATGTAGAGGTTTTTCACCTTCTTGGTTAGGTATATTCCTAAGTATTTTAATTTTTTTTGCAGTTATTGTAAAAGGCCAAACCCCCCTTTTTGACTTCTATGCACTGGCAGGCTCAACACAATGTGGAAGCTGCCAAGGTTTGAAGATTGCACCCTCTGATGCCATGGCCCCAACTCTATGTTGGCCCCTTTTAGCCATGGCTGGAGCAGCTGGGATACAGGGCACCAAGTCCCGAGGCTGCACATAGCATGGGCTGGGGGTGGGGAGAGTGGGCCCAGCCCACAAAACCACTTTTTCCTTCTAGGCCTCTGGGCCTGTGATGAGAGGGGCTGCTGTGAAAACCTCTGACATGCCCTGGAGACATTTTCCCCATTGTCTTGGGGATTAACATTTGGCTCCTCGTTACTTATGCAAATTTCTGCATCTGGCTTGGATTTCTCCTCAGAAAATGGGATTTTCTTTTCTACCACATTGTCAGGCTGCAAATTTTTAAAACTTTTATTCTGTGCTTCCATGATAAAACTGAATGTCTTTAACTGCACCCAAGTCACCTCTTGAATGCTTTGCTGCTTAGAAATTTCTTCCACTAGATACCCCAAATCATTTCTCTCAAGTTTAAAGTTCCACAAATCTCTAGGGAAGGGGCAAAATGCTGCCAGTTTCTTTGCTAAAACATAACAAGAGTCACCTTTACTCCACTCCCCAATAAGTTCTTCATCTCCATCTGAGATCACCTCAACCTGGATTTCTTTGTCTATATTACTATAAGCATTGTGGGCAAAGCAATTCAACAAGTCTAGAGAGTTCCAATAGGTGTCTTTTCAGCAGCACTCCACTCCTGGTTCCAATTTACTGTATTTGTTTTCACGCTGCTGATAAAAACATACCTGAGACTGGGCAATTTACAAAAGAAAAAGGTGTAAGGGACTTACAGTTCCATGTAGCTGGGGAAGCCTCACAATCAGCAGAAGGCAAGGAGGAGCAAGTCATGTTTTAAATGGATGGTAGCAGGCAAAGAGAGGCAGCTTGTGCAAGGAAACTCCCATTTTTAAAACCATCAGATCTTGTGAGACTTATTCATTATCACAAGAACAGCATGGAAAATAGCTGCCCCCCATGATTCAATGACCTCTCACCAGGTCCCTCCCATAACGCATGGGAATTCAAGATGAGATTTGGGTAGGGACATAGCAAAACCATATCAGATGTCAAAGCTACATTTGATATGGAAAAGACAAAGACAACAATGTTTGAGGTAATATATTTGTATGCCTACTTTTATATCTTTGATAGTTTGATATGCTTTTTTACTCTTAAAAATCTGGAAGAATTAATACAAGTATCTCAAAATCTCTTTAAGTGACATGCACATGTTCTCACTCATATGGGAGCTAAAAAAGTGGACTTCATGGAGGTAGAGAGTAGAATGGTGGTTTCTGGAGGATGGGAAGGGTAATAGGGAGGGGAAATGAGAAGAGGTGGAAGGAATAAAGTGTTTGATAGCACAGTAGGGAGGTGATAGTTAATGGTAATTTGTTTTATATTTTGAAATAGCTAGAAGAAAATATTTAGAATGTACCCAACACAAACAAATGATAAATATTTGAGGTGATGAATATCCTAATTGCCCTGATTTAATCACTAAACATTGTATGCATGTATCAGAATAACACATGTACCCATAAATATATACCATTATTATGTATCAATAGAAATCTTTTTTAAAAAGAGACCTGCACAATGTGTACTATTTTTATAGTTTTGTTTGTTTTAAAGCATCATGCTTTCTCATACAGGTTAACTCAGACCAAGTATTGTTTTGATGTTAATATTAACGAAATAGTCTAATTTATGTATGAATTTTGGGGAAGAAGATACTTATCCATTAATGTTTTTAGTTGGCTTAATTTTGATGTTTAATTATTGAGTCCTGTTGATATGCCTGTTCACTGAAGTGGCCATTTTATAGATAAGAAAATGGTACTATCTTTTCATATATGGTTCTGTGCTATTGTTGATGTTTGCACATGCACCATCTCATCCCATCCTCTCAAAAACCTGTAGAGGTTAGCATTACTCCCTTAATTTTCAGATGAGGAAGCGATTTTCAGAAAAGTTAAGGTACTTTCTCAGAGTCACACAGTAAATTCATGGATCCCCTGTTTCCTGACTCTCTAGAGCTCTTTTTCTGTTTTTTATGCCCAGGTAGATGAAGAGCCCAAAACCTGAGAAGTGCATTTGAAATGTACATAAGAGTATGTGCACATATGTGCTTGTGTTTGTGTGTGTTTGTAATGTGAGACAGAATGTGTTTCCCTTGTTTCGGGTTCTTCCCCTTTCTGGTTATTATGGTGGTAGTGATATGGTTATTTTTTTTCTTTTTCTGTCTTTTATGTATGCGCACACACATATGTATGTACAGCAATATCAAAATACAGCTTGAAATGTGAGATAAGTTTTTCTTTTTTTTTGAGACGGAGTCTCCCTGTGTTGCCTAGGCTGGAGTGCAGTGGCGCGATCTTGGCTCACTGTAAACTCCACCTCCCGGGTTCAAGTGATTCTCCTGCCTCAGCCTGCCGAGTAGCTGGAACTACAGGCGCCCGCCACCATGCCTGGCTAATTTTTTGTATTTTTAGTAGAGACGGAGTTTCACTGTCCAGGATGATCTCTATCTCCTGACTTCGTGATCCACCTGCCTTGGCCTCCTGAAGTGCTGGGATTACAGGCGTGAGCCACCGCGCCCGGCAGAGATTAGTTTTTATCATCTGTAAGTTTGATAGGATGGATACAACTTCTGGCTGGAAAAAAAAGATTGTAAGATGTCTACAGTTACTACGTTTTATTTCAGTGGATATCAGAACCTGTTTCTTAAAACTAAAGGATGAGAATTTTTATTATTATTAAACAAATCTATATATATTTCCTTTGCTCCTTGCTTTTCAATTAGATTTAAATGATGTTTAAGTAGATAAGAAACAAATATGTGTTTGCTTTCTTAGAAGAAATAGTAAATTCAATGTTGTATGGAAATATTTGTAGGCTTTTGAATTTTCTCCACCCTTTCCAACAGATGGATGCAAAGATTTTCCTAATCATTACATAAGAACATAACACTTCTATAGCAATTAATGACTCATGACTTATTAAATAAGCAATAAGTCTTGCTTGTATCTCAATTATGTTTTTCAGTCCAAAGGAGATGGGACTATATAAAAACCAATTTCTCTGGAAAAACATTGCATGTAATCTTCAGTCTCCTAATGTTGACAACAGTTTATGAAGGATATGTGTTGGTATTCAGATAACTCTTAAGCTAGCTCATTGTTCTGCAGTTTTTACTGAATCCCTGTTTTTCACGTTTCCTAGCAACTGACTCATACGTGGAAGATGCAGGAGTAAAGCCGTCAGGGACTTGCTGTGCATCTCTTAAACAGCATCTGAGAAATGGTACCCAGACAACATTGTTTCACTTCATAGTTTCCACTAAAAGCTTGCCTTTTCTGTTTATTAGTTTCTAAAATACGATTGCCGTAAAAGATTAGCATTAAAAATTGAGTAGTGATGATAAAATATTAAAGTCAAATTATTGGAAATTTTTATCAGTAATATTTCTTGAATAGTCATTGCTATTTATGTATATCTGAAGATGTGATGGTTACTGTGATATAGAGATGAAATACATTGTTTTATATTTGAGAATTAAAATCTCTATTACAATATTATTCCTCTTAAATGCATAAGTACTTTAGAATTGTAAAATAAGATGCATCTTCAGTTTTGTTTTCCTTAAAAGAAAAGAGAACAATAAACTTTAAATATATTACATGTATATGTGTGTATATGTAACTGTACTCATATCTGTGAATTTTAAACATTTAAATCAGCAAATTGAAAAGTGCTTTGTGAGCTAAGTGATAGATTTTATTTTGGTTAAGGAAAGGAAAATAACAAGGACACAGCCCCAGTTTTTCTCTGTGAGAAAATGGTAATAATTTGATTGTATCAGTTTTAACACATTTGGAAAATAGAAACTACAATATAAATTTGTGCTTTTATGCATTATATTTTCATTGCCATTTAATCTTTCTGTCTAATCTTGGTGGTCCCAAATGTAAAATATAATGACATACACCTGTTAATACTACTACTACTAAGAACATATCTGTTTGTAAATATGAGTACTACAAGCTTGTTGAGCTTTTTGGGTTATAAGAATCTTAAGTGATATCTCTTTGATTTTTAACGGTCACAGCCATTTTCCATAATTAACCCTAGGAAGGGGATGAAAAGGAAGGAAAAGAGTGCCAGGGGAAAGTGGCAAAATAGAGCAAGAGAAAAATAGAAAGAAAGATGAAAATGAGTGAAGGAAAATGGCTATGAGCGTAAAAGGTGAGTGGTACAATTCAGCCAACCTGCTATATCTTTCTCCCTGCCACCTCTATGGTAGTAATATTCTGTTTCTCTCTTGCCCAGTATTGAGTTTGCAAATCATGCTAGCATCTGTCAGGGGAGAAATGGTGTGATCCATGGAATATTCAGAATGAAAATAGAATAAGGGTAGAAAGCACAACGTAATCACTTGGGTCCTCATGTGTGTGCTCTCTTTAGAATATAGGCTGCTTAATTGCCCCTTTGTCCTCTCCCACTTTTGACTCCCACCCATTCACAATATCAATTCATGGGACATTGTGATATTACTCCTCTCTCCTACCCCTACGTTATCAATATCAATTCATGGGACATTGTGATATTACTCCTCTCTCCTACCCCTACGTTAGGCATTTCTGAGCAAGGTCACAGATACCAGGGGAGCTCAGTAGTAATTTTGGATAAAGCTGTAATCCCTGCTACAATTGTTGTTTCTCTCTCCTCTGTAAATCAGCTTTGGGGCAGTGGTAGCATGCATCTTACTGAGATCTTAAGCATAATTGCAATCAAAGAAGAGGAACAAGGATGCCTGCAGAACATTCAGACTCACCAAATCAGGATGTGTGAGCTGTAAGGGCAGGATGAGTGAGCTATAAAAGCTTTTAATTTTACGTCAGAAACAAAATAACCCAACTACCATCACCATTTCATATTTTTTTAAAAAACAAAAAGATAGTAGAATATAATCTTGAAATAAAGGAGTAGAATATAATCTTAAAATAATGGACAATACTTTCAAACAAAGAATATTAGGCAACTTTATACAAACACACAAGAAAAAATAATAGGATGGTGAGTGGGACATATTTTTATTGCCCTGAATTGATGCTGTAGGTGGGTGGGGGTCCAAAGCAGCAGAGGACAAAGGGGTAATTTAGCAACCAGTGTTCTAAAGAGAGCACCCATGTGGGAAGAGAGGGGTCTTCCTCGCATCCCAAACCAACCCATATAGATCAAGAAAATCATTGGTAAAGATGAGAGGGACCTGCTTGACTGGGAGAGACTAACATCTCATTGCCTAGCTGGACATGCATTTATGAGGCATCCTTGCTAATCTGCCTCCTGTGTCTACTTGAGTAGGAAGGAACACTGGAGCATGATGGCAGCAGGGGAGTAGGGGGAACACAGAAGATGGTGGGAGCAGAGCAGAGCAGAGCACTGGAGTGTCCTGAACAACTATCATGTGGCAGGGCTACCATGTCACTTGGAGTCCATTTGAGATGAAGGAAAAAACTTTAACCCAGATATAAGATTGAAGTTTTAAAGCAAATGGACTTACAAAAATTGAGGAAAAGAATGAGAACTCTGCTGTGTATGAGAAATTGTGGGCAGTTCTACAAAGCACTGCTGTGTGAAGGAAGTAGAGAAAAACATAATCTTTCATGGTTGAACTCTGTGAAGTTAAGACTATATAAGGAACTGGATAACTGGCGGCAAATCAGAGGAAACTTTTCTGTGGACCAGCACAGGCCCACAGATTGGTTTTTAGGAAAGACCTAATCTAGTCCAAGCCTTTACTTTACGGAGGAAAATGAGTGTTTGGCACACACTTCAAGGGGAAGGATAGAGCTTGGATGATTAAAAAAAGAGGAGACTTGAACCTTGATGCCTAGGTTTGAGAATCGAATACAATTGAGACTAATTTGAGTATGTGTTTGTGTGAGTTTGGAGGTTTGAAAAGCTCTGATTAGAACTTTTGTTGTAGAGAGAGTTGACATTGCTTAAAGTTTCTAAACTGTGATCATATAATGCATAAATAAAGTATGAGTATTAATGTATTGAAGAGTCTCAAGCACAGCTGCCACTAGGGGGAATGGAGCCCCCCCTCCCAGTGTCACAAATACCTAGTCCTAGCCCTAGAACCAGGGCTGCAAGAAAATCCCTTTGCCTGCTTTTGCCCTGTTTCCTTCAGCACTGTGTCATTAGAGCACCCATTCCCCAGATTTTGTGCCTCCCTGATGTGTGCTGAGATACTATCCCCAGAATACAGTACAGCCAGAAATGCAGGTGTGGGCACATCCTTCTTGTACTTTTGATAATGCTGTTAAGTAGAAGAACTCTTACTCAGGGGAGAATGCACTGCTGGAACATGCGTTAGAAGTTAACGTCCACACTCCCCATATAAAATATGTGTTTATCTCTCATGTGAATGTTATTCATTCGGTCATTGAGCATTTACTGAGTACTGTGTGTGCTTGGCCCTCTTCTGTCCTCAGGGATACTGTGAAGAGATAGAGACATTCCTGCTCTGTTAGAAGGAACTCACTTTCCTGTTGGAGAAAGATGAGAAATAAACAAGTGAATAAATATGTGTAAGACTACTTCATATAATAAAAGGAAGTAATATTTGATAATTATGACTCCAGAATACATGGCCATAGGTGTTACTAGAATAGATATACCATAATAGAACTGTATATAAAAGAAAGGAGTCCTAGACTTGAAATAATATTTTCTCTTCACTGGCTTCCTGTTAAAAATCAGAGCTATAGTGCCATCAGAGAAAACTCCGGGAGAATAAAATTGTGATTTTTGTGGCCAAAAAAAAAAAAAAACAAAAAAACAAGTATGGAGGCAACCATAAACTGATCACTAAGAACACATTGACGTTATTTAGTAGCTTGATGTATTTTACAGTAATTTCTCATCTGTAAAATTTCCTGACAGCAGTGGCAATCTTCTTTTTGTTTACCCAAACCTTGATCCTCTTCTGGATCATGGGGATTAATTTCTTTACTGGGGATTCTCTCGACTAAAACATTAAAAGTCTACCTCCCTACAGTGTATTCTTACGCAAGAAGACTTTGTGGAAAAAAAGTTGTGCATATGGCAATGATATTTTTAGCCCTTTCCATGTCAGTCAAGCCTGAATCTTCTTTCAAGACCTAGTTTCAGTGTGCGTCTTCTTCCCTGGCGTTCTCCATAACCCAGCCAGAGCAAGGCATCCATCTTTGATTATTCATTCATTCAGAAAACGAATACCTGTTACATGCCAGGCACCGTTTGGAGCACTGAAGATTTGGCAGTGATGAATGAAAGGAAGCCTGCCTTAAAGTTTTATTTCTAGTGGGGAGAGATGATGAGGGCATGCATAAACATATGAAGGTGGTAATAAAGGTTAACAGGTAATGGTGATAAAAGGTAAAACTTAATGAGCAGATAAAGGATGGTTGATGATAGTGAGGCAAGAGGGTTGCACTTTTTTATAGGTTGGTCCAGGAAAGTTAGAGAGGTGACATGTGTTGGAAAGACTAAAATAAGTGAGGAGAGTGAGCCATGTGGTTGTCTGAGTCAGTGTGAGTAAAGCAGAATGGTGTGGAGAGTTTCAGGAGGTAAGGTCAGAAGAGTAGATTATGTATGGACTGTAAGGATTTAGGCTTTTAGTCAAGAATGAGAAGGGAAGCCACTGAAGTGTTATGAGTAGCGGACTGACACAGCAGACTGAGGTTTACAAAGGCTCATCTGGCTCCTGTGCTCAGAGTACATGGAGTGACACAATGGTGGAATCATGGCCCCTTAAATTGGAGGCTGTTGGAATAATTTGGGAAAGAGATGCTGGTGACCTAGGCCTAGGTGATTGCTATGCGGGGCTGTGAGAGGAGGCGATGTATAGAATTAACAGTATTTACTGATGCATTGGACAGGGATATTAGAAGAAGAGGAATAAAAGATGACCCCAAGTTCTTTGACTTAAATACATAGAGATGATAAAAATCTTAAGCTTTGGTCATAAACTATAAATTTAACAACTTGGTTTCCTCTTTAGCAGTATTTCCTTCCTTCCTTCCTTCCCTCCTTCCTTCCCTCCTTCCTTCCTTCCTTCCTTCCTTCCTTCCTTCCTTCCTTCCTTCCTTCCTTCCTCCTCCCTTCCTCCCTTCCTCCCTTCCTCCCTCCCTCCCTCCTTTCCTCCCTCTCCTCCTCCTTCTTTCTTCCTTTTCTTTTTCTTTCTTTTCTTTCTTTCTTTCTTTCTTTCTTTCTTTCTTTCTTTCTTTCTTTCTTTCTTTCTTTCTTTCTTTCTTTCTTTCTTTTCTTTCTTTCTTTCTTTCTTTCTTTCTTTTCTTTCTTTTCTTTCTTTCTTTCTCTTTCTTTCTTTCTTTCTTTCTTCTTCCTTCCTTCCTTCTTTCTTTCTCTTTCTCTTTCTTTCTCTTTCTCTCTCTCTCTCCCCCTCTCTCCCGTTCTTTCTTTCTTTCTCTCCCTCCCTCTCTCCCTCCCTCCCTCCCTCCCTCTCTCCCTCTTTCTTTCTCTTTCTTTCTTTCTTTCTTTCTTTCTTTCTTTCTTTCTTTCTTTCTTTCTTTCTTTCTTTCTTTCTTTCTTTCTCTTCTTTCTTTCTTCCTCCTTCCTCCCTCCTCTCCCTCCTCCTCCTCTTTCCTCCCTTCTTCCTCCCTTTCCTCCTTTCTTCTTCCTCCCCCTCCTCCTCCCCTCCTCCTCCTCCTGCTGCTGCTTCTGCTGCTGCTTCTGCTTCTGCTGCTTCTGCTTCTTCCTCTTCCTCTTCCTCCTCCTCCTCCTCCTCTTCCTCCTCCTCCTCTTCTTCCTCCTCCTTTCTCTCTTTCTCTCTCTCTTTTTCTCTTTTTTCCCTCCCTCCCTCCCTTCCTTCCTCTTTTTTTTATATAAAAACAGGCAAATTTCCTGAAAGATAACTCACACAATAAGTAACATATCTGACTAATAGATGTATGAAAAAATATTCATTTCCGTCAGTTAAAGGAACATAAATTAAAACAATGCAATAGCTTTTTTCAACAATTACGTTGTTGATGATTAGAATATTGATATACCAGTGTGCCAAAGTATGAAAAAAATGATTGCTCTTTTTTTTTCTTTAAATATATTATACTTTAAGTTCTAGGGTACATGTGCACAACATGCAGGTTTGTTACATATGTATACATGTGCCATGTTGGTGTGCTGCACCCATTAACTAGTCATTTACATTAGGTATATCTCCTAATGCTATCCTTCCCCCCTACCCCCTCCCCACAATAGGATCCAGTGTGTGATGTTCCCCTTCCTGTGTCCAAGTTATCGAATTGTTCAATCCCCACCTATGAGTGAGAACATGCGGTATTTGGTTTTCTGTTCTTGCTATAGTTTGCTGAGAATGACGGTTTTTTCCAACTGTGTCCATGTCCCTACAAAGGACACAAACTCATCCTTTTTTATGGCTGCATAGTATTCTATGGTGCATATGTGCCACATTTTCTTAATCCAGTCTGTCACTGATGGACATTTGGGTTGATTCCAAGTCTTTGCTATTGTGAATAGTGCCACAATAAACATACGTGTGCATGTGTCTTTATAGCAGCATGATTTATAATCCTTTGGGTACATCCCCAGTAATGGGATGGCTGGGTCAAATGGTATTTCTAGTTCTAGATCCTTGAGGAATTGCCACTTTGTTTTCCACAATGGTTGAGCTAGTTTACAGTCCTACCAACAGTGTAAAAATGTTCCTATTTCTCCACATCCTCTCCAGCACCTGTTGTTTCCTGATTTTTTAATGATTGCCATTCTAACTGGTGTGAGATGGTATCTCATTGTGGTTTTGATTTGCATTTCTCTGATGGCCAGTGATGATGAGCATTTTTTCATGTGTCTGTTGGCTGTATGAATGTCTTCTTCTGAGAAGTGTTTGTTCATATCCTTAGCTCACTTTTTGATTGGGTTGTTTGTTTTTTTCTTGTAAATTTGATTGAGTTCTTTATAGGTTCTGGATATTAGCCCTTTGTCAGATGAGTAGATTGCAAAAATTTTCTCCCATTCTGTAGGTTGCCTGTTCATTCTGATGGTAGTTTCTTTTGCTGTGCAGAAGCTCTTTAGTTAAATTAGATCCCATTTGTCAATTTTGGCTTTTGTTGCTGTTGCTTTTGGTGTTTTAGACATGAAGTCCTTGCCCATGCCTGTGTCCTGAATGGTATTGCCTAGGTTTTCTTCTAGGGTTTTTATTATTTTAGGTTTAACATTTAAGTCTCTAATCCATCTTGAATTAATTTTCGTATAAGGAGTAAGGAAAGGATCCAGTTTCAGCTTTCTACTTATGGCTACCCAATTTTCCCAGCACCGTTTATTAGATAGGGAATCCTTTCCCCATTTCTTGTTTTTCCCAGATTTGTCAAAGATCAGATGGCTTAGCTGTGTGGTATTATTTCTGAGGGCTCTGTTCTGTTCCATTGATCTCTATCTCTGTTTTGGTACCAGTACCATGCTGTTTTGGTTACTGTAGCCTTGTAATATAGTTTGAAGTCAGGTAGCATGATGCCTCCAGCTTTGTTCTTTTGGCTTAGGATTGTCTTGGCAATGCGGCATCTTTTTTGGTTCCATATGAACTTTAAAGCAGTTTTTTCCACTTCTGTGAAGAAAGTCATCACTAGCTTAATGGGGATGGCACTGAATCTATAAATTACCTTGGGCAGTATGACCATTTTCACAATATTGATTCTTCCTATCCATGAGCATGGGATGTTCTTCCATTTGTTTGTGTCCTCTTTTATTTCACTGAGCAGTGATTTGTAGTTCTCCTTGAAGAGGTCCTTTACATCCCTTGGAAGTTGGATTCCTAGGTATTTTATTCTCTTTGAAGCTATTGTGAATGGGAGTTCATTCATGATTTGGCTCTCTGTTTGTCTGTTACTGGTGTATAAGAATGCTTGTGATTTTTGCACATTGATTTTGTATCCTGAGACTTTGCTGAAGTTTCTTATCAGCTTAAGGAGATTTTGGGCTGAGGCAATGGGGTTTTCTAAATATACAATCGTGTCATCTGCAAACAGGGACAATTTGACTTCTTCTTTTCCTAACTGAATACCCTTGATTTCTTTCTCTTGCCTGATTGCCCTGGCCAGAACTTCCAACACTATGTTGAATAAGAGTGGTGAGAGAGGGCATCCCTGTCTTGTGCCAGTTTTCAAAGGGAATTTTTCCAGTTTTTGCCCATTCAGTATGATATTGGCTGTGGGTTTGTCATAAATAACTCTTATTGTTTTGAGATACATTCCATCAGTACCGAATTTATTGAGAGTTTTTAGCATGAAGGGCTGTTGAATTTTGTCAAAGGCCTTTTCTGCATCTATTGAGATAATCATGTGGTGTTTGTCTTTGGTTCTGTTTATATGCTGGATTACGTTTATTGATTTGCATATGTTGAACCAGCCTTGCATCCCAGGGATGAAGCCCACTTGATCCTGGTGGATAAGCTTTTAGATGTGCTGCTGGATTCGGTTTGCCAGTATTTTATTGAGGATTTTTGCATTGATGTTCATCAGGCATATTGGTCTAAAATTCTCTTCTGTTGTTGTATCTCTGTCACGCTTTGGTATCAGGATGATGTTGGCCTCGTAGAATGAGTTAGGGAGGATTCCCTCTTTTTCTATTGATTGGAATAGTTTCAGAAGGAATGACGGAGTCTCACACCGTTGCCCAGGCTGGAGTGCAGTGGCGCGATCTGGGCTCACTGCAAGCTCCGCCTCTCGAGTTCATGCCATTCTCCTGCCTCAGCCTCCCAAGTAGCTGAGACTACAGGTGCCCGCCACCACGCCCGGCTAATTTTTTGCATTTTTAGTAGTGGCAGGGTTTCACCATCCAGGATGTTCTCGATCGTGTTCTCGATCTCCTGACCTGTCATCCACCCACTTCGGCCTCCCGAAGTACTGGGATTACAGGCATGAGCCACTGCTCCTGGCCATGATTACTCTTTTATACATTATTACTTGGTGGCAGCTTAGATTGATACATTTTAAAGTGGCAATTTAGCAATATCCATTAAAATAAGACATTTACAAAACTTTTGGCCCAGGATTTTTGCATCTGTGGGTCTATTTTAAAAAAATCCCTACATATATGCAAATCTATGTACATCTAGAAGATTATTCCTTGCAATATTGTTTGTAATAGTGAAAAACTGGAAACCATCTAAACATTTATCAATGGGGGATTTGCTAAATTCAAACTAAGGCAAAGAATTAATAGTGATGATTTTCACAGGTAGAATTGGAGGGTCAGTGAGGGATTTCACTCTTATTCTTTTGTGCCTTTATTTTAATGTTTTACAGTATTAAAGAATACTTTTACAGTAAGGAAAATAACTAAGATATTTCAAACGTTATTTTTAGAAAAAGCCTCAAAATTATTTTAGTAGAATAATAATACCAAATAAACACTCACAAGTATATAACAGCATTATATTTAAAAGATTAAACAGTAGTAATAAAGGATAATTCCCGGAATCTGATGATGCTTTATTATAAGAAAATATATTTATAATTTATCAAAAAGTGAAAAAAAAAAAATTTGACCTTTGACAGCTTTTCAACTAACCTTTTGCTTTTAAGAAAAAACAGTGTATAAATGTATAAAGGTCATGGTCTCAGATACCTTCTATGTGCTGTTGATTACTAACTTCATAGTTGTTTGAGTATCTCAAAGGGTGCAGTACCTATTAATTGAGAAAGACTGTGGGAGAAACAGGTTATTATTTTTATTTTGGGGAAGGGAGTCAGGAGTTTGTTTTTGACACATTTCATTTGAGATGTCTGTTAGATATCCAGGTGAGGAAATTGAATAGACAGTTGGTGAGCCAGTTTTCGGTTCAAGAGACAGGGCAAATTTGGAGATAGGAATTTGAAAATCAGCAGTGTATAGACGTGTCATGATCTTTATGTATGTGTCAGTTGCAGCACTTACCTCATTATTTTGTCATTGTTTGTTGACATATTTGTCTGTCTACATTAAAATCCTTAGGGGCAGAGACCACATCTTGTTAGACATTTTAATATTTCATTCATGGTAATCTCACCATAGTATGAAGCTGTAGGTTTGTTTTCTTTGGATATGATTGACTGAAGCTATGATTAACTTAGGCCTTGTCCAGGGAAAGCCGTTTTTCTTAAAACCAAAAGGTTATAGCTTAAAGGCCGCCAAAGGAGAAACCAAGTTGTTAAATTTATAGTTTATAATCAAAGCTTAAGATTTTTATTATCTCTAGGTATTTAAATCTTGCCCTCAATTGCTGATATCCTTGTGTCTCTAGGAAATAACATGCCTTTTGATAGCTCAACTCAGTACACAGTCCTAATCTAGGCACAAATGGCAGCTTTAACCATGACCAGGCTTGTTGCCTTCGAGGAAATAAACTTCATGCCAACTCAGACTGTTGGCAAGCACCATAGATATGCCTGAGATTTGTTCTCTTTGAAATTGGTTGGTTTCATCAATGTGATCTACAGACTTGTTTCTGTCCAGGAACCCCCTCCCTCTTTTTTTTTTGTCTGCTAAGATATATTTAAAACAAATCTTTTTTTTTTTTTTTTTGGTCTGCTTAAATACAGGTTAAATACAGAAATAGAGAGTAGGCATATAGAAACTTTTATAGCAATCAGTCACAGTACTTTTATGTCTATTGAATTTAGTTTTCAAAATTGTATTTTGTGTGACCCTTTTCATTTTGTTTTTCAGTAATTCATTTCATTATATTTAACAAAAGTGTCAATCTGCAACAGATTGAACTTAAAAAACATTGATCCATCCTCCATAGTTTGAGAAACAGTGCACTAGTTCATGATATCAGGAAGCACATCATGGATTGAGGGCTCAGGTAAATCAGTGGCGATGAGGTGGGGGAACGTGGAGTAAACAGGCGTGGATCAATATCTCCAGAATATGTGTATGCTTTGAAAATAATTCTACTGTGGTCCAAATGTTTGTGTCCCTACCCCCCAATTCATATATTGAATCCTAACCCCGAGATGGGGCCTTTGGGAGGTGATTAGGTCATGGTGAAACTCTCACGATTGGAACCCAGGCCTTTATTTTAAAAGCCTGAGAGAGATCTCTCCCTTCCCCTCATGTGTGGACACAGTGGTAAGCTGTCTGAACCAAGACACAGGCCTTCACCACACAGTACATCTTCTGGAGCCTTGATCTTGGATTTCCCACCTCTAGAACGGTGAGAAATAAATGTTTATTGTATATAAGCCCCTCAGTTTATGGTACTATTATAGCAGCTGAAATGGACTAAGATAAATTCTTTACTCCATTTTTCGTATCATGACTTACGGATGGAGGTTTGATATGGTAACATGAAAAGAGGTAAAGAGCCATCCTACTGCAGAGAACAGAAAAGGTTTGGAGTTTGATTTTTGTTGATTAAGCTGCCTCTGATCTCAAGTCTGTCATTTAATGGGCAGACTCTAAGGTATGTGACCACTGCTGGATTTTGTAAACATTTCCTTTTAGCATTCAAGCTTTCGATGTGTCTTTCTGTATCAGTACATTGTTTTATACGTTCCTGAAAGCAGCCTTCTGGTCTACAACCTCTCCGTGCACTGAATTCCTAACTATTTTTTAGCTCCTAGAACACTTTTATACCTTTCATTTCTCTTTTGATACTTCAAGCAGAAGCTATCTAGAGATACACTGTGAATAAATCATTTTAGTCAGTTCCTTAATACTTTTCTTAACCATTATTACCTCCTATGGACAATTTTATTTCACTTTTATTAAATAAGCAGAGGTAATATGCATAAAATAATGCAAATAAAATAATTTTAGGAAAGAGAAACAGGCAGATATAGGCATAGAAGTAAAGGGAAGCTAAAAGAATTCTAAGAAACTGACACCAAGAAACCAACAGCAGGAGGAGTAGAAAAAAAGCACTAGGAAGAGACAAAACTGCGATCATCATGATTTCCTTGAGACAGTGAGTTTGGAGATGGTTTCCCTTTGTTTTTCATTTTTTGTAATTTTCCAGATTGTGAACATTAACCATGTATTATTATTATAGTTAAAAATTGTTTGCATATATCCCTCCCTAATACACGTAAGTAACTTAAGTATAGGTAACAGAAGCAAAGTGGTGGGTTTGATATTCTAGTTATGATACTCTTGCTTTTATGGAGCATGAAAATAATTGTCAAATTCTTCCTTGTTGGTGATTTCCCCAGTGGCCTCCCATAGATTGCTTCTTCGTCTTTGTAAAGATATGACAGCAAATCTCTGCCAGTTAATGAGCATGTGAAAAGCTATCTATCTAAGGGCTATGTGTTTTACTACTTACAAAGCCATAAAGATGTTGACAAAAATCTCTGAATCCCTGTAGGATATTCTTCATTTTTCATCAACAAAGACATTAGCCACTTAAAAAAATTAGCTGAGAGAAACTGTTGACTACATTTTAAGTAACATCATTGAAGAAGTAAATGGCTTTGATTATTTTTTAAAAAGCAGTTTTTAGAAATTAGGAATAGAATATATTCACTGGATATTAGTAATCCAGAACTTCTGCATTAAACCATCATAATTAATGGTAGTAATGCTTTTCTAAAAATTTACTTTGAGTATTGTATATTACACAATATTGTATTCTAGTTTTAGTACCAGGAATTTACACTTAAGTTGGGTAAAAACAAAAGTTAAATGAAAAACTTATTTGTATTTCCTTCTCTTTTATTAAACTCCTTGTTTATAGAAGATTGCACTTACCGTTGCTCTGTTATCATATTTTATAAACACTTTGTTAAAGAGAGAGTGTGACTCTAAAGTACACATTGGTTTCTTAACCAGTTAAGAAGAATTCTTCCATTTGGGGGAGATGGACTGTATTTTTGTGATGCTGCCATTTGTTGCTCAGAAAACTTCTGCTTTTATTAGAATTGCCTTGAGAGCCAGTTTTTGAGTCATAAAACGTTTCATTCACCCGCTCAACAAAAATGTATTGAAGGCTTACTTCTACCAGTTCTCTCTAGACGCCAGATACACTGCAGTGAGAAAGCCTCATGGTTACTGAGCTCACAGAGCTTACAGTGTGGTGGGGGAGACATTAATGAAAACACACACATGAAATACATAGGCTTCTGAAGAAAAATTTTCATAAAAATAATAGTTTAGATAGGAGGGAAATGGGCATTTAGGGAAGGCATCTCTGGTAATGCCAGAGAAGGGGTGAAGACTGTGAGCCAAGACCCTGAATTGAGCCACAACTTGGCACAGCTCATTAATTTATAGGCATCTCTTCTTTTTGATCTCAAATGCTTTCACTCAACTGAATAAGCCATTTTATCAATAATGCTTGCCTCTGGATTACTACCAAAAGCTACCTTGATTAGCAGAGAGTGAAGATTTGTGACCACTGAGGATATTCAGGGTGTGTCACTGGCTCTGCAGATATTTCTAAAGGATTTTCAGTTATATTTTGAGCTGTAGCAACATCAGGGAAATAATTTTGTAACCTCCCTCCCAAGATGACTTTGAAGGAAACGTATTTATAAATTCTGATGTGTTTTTTCAGCCACATTATTTAATAACCTTTCTTAATGTAATGAGAATAGAAAAGACTGTGCCTCTTCAGAGAAGCTCAGTCTACTGCTTTTCCTTCTTGAGAAAGTGAACACTGAGACAAAATAATCTCTGCAACAACAAAGGAAGTTCTGTTTGACTCAGTTGCTAATTCAACGGCTGAAAGAGATCAGAGAAACAGTTTGATATGTGGGAACATTAGAAACTTTGAGGGCTTTGGAGTCAGATAAACATTGACCTTACCACTCACTAACTCTTTGATCTTTGAAAAGTTACTGAGTCTCTCTGAGTCTTTGTTTGCTAATCTGCCCAATGGGATTAATAGTACAAACCTCTTAGGGAGCACTGCAGATTAATCTATATAGAGCCTGAATCTAGGAGGAACTGAATAAATATGAGCTTATGCCTACCTTCCTCTTTCCAAACCCCTCATCCCTTTTATCTGTTACCGTAGATGTCAAACTCTATGAAATCCAGTCATTTACCTTCAAGTACATATGTTGTTTTCATACTTTCCTTCCTGATATTTTTTAAAGTGAATTTTTAGGAAAACATTTCAGCGCATTGCATAAGACGGCAATGCTAGGGTTAGGGCTAAAGAAAGACAACATCTTTGAGTTTTTCTACAGGTGGATTTCATTCTGTATCTTAACAATAAGGCCAGAAAGTGCCAAGAGATGTTAAGTGTCCAGAAAGTTGGAAGTTTTGATTTGGGTTAGGTAGAAGGTATACAATGAAAAGATCTTATATAAAATATTTAATAAAGTCAGTTTGGTTCTCCACACACACAAAAATGACATACTGATGATTAAAAACTGAGACATAGCCAGGGGCAGCAGTTTCGCTCCTGTAACCCAAGATACTTGGGAGGCTGAAGCAGGAAGATTACTTGAGGTCAGGTGTTCAAGACCAACCTGAGCAACATTGTGAGACCCCAGTCTTTAAAAAAAAATGAAGATTTAAAAATCGAAACATTGTTACAGGTGGGAAATACCAGAGATAACATTAATGAAAATTAACTATTCTAATTTCAAATGAATCGTGGAATTAATAAATGTGTTCATATATGGTCTACTTCAGCTAGAATACATCTCTCTTGTTCACAATGCTGTGGTCATGAAGTCAACCCTTATGGCACTTATCATTGTCTACTTTGGTAAGTGCCATGTACCGTTGTGTTTCTTGACATCAAGGACTATGTCTAATTTATCTTGGAGCCTACCATACAGAGTCCTGGTGCTGATGGTGAATTGCATTTGACAGAAACTAAAAAGATGGTGGGATATGGAGAGGTTAAGTAACTTGCCTGTTCTAATTTTGGATGTTGTTTATGGGGGCAGCTATGTCCTTGAACTTGCTGTAGTGCTGTCATAATGGGTACCCCAGGTGCTTATCGGCCCCATTAGAAGAAAAGAAGAAGAACTCCTGAGCAGAGCTGACACCATATGACAATTGTGCCTCCTCTGTGTTTCATGTTATCTGTATTGTGATGTCACTGTAGCAGTTATTATATTTGGACACTTAGCTTAGAATGGAGCACTCCTAGTCTGCTGTTGGTTAGTGCACATAACTATTTAGAATCTTCAACTTTAAGAATACGGTTTGATGCTTATTTACAACTCAGGATTCATAAGCAAATATACATTATTGAACATTTGTATCCTTTGGCTCCTTAGAGTTGCTCCATCCATTTGTGATGCATGTTAATAGAGAGTGAAATAAAAATAGTTGCATTTAAAGAGCTACATCTGTTTTGTGCATGAGTCATCTGAAGTTTGGACAGCTATTCTGATCAAATAAATAAATCTTCCTCCAGACAGGTGGCTTACTTGAATACGTCTAACTTATTTTCAGTTCCCTCTGAAAATACATTTAGCTACAGTCTCTAAACTGTTTTATCTGCCAAGGATAAGCTGGTGATGTGAAGCTTTAATTAGAAATAATGGGGCTTGCCATGGAGAAATTTAGAAAATGTCTACTACCTTTTAGTGGCACAAATATGGCAAAAATTTAGGCATTGTCTAAGTCATCACTGAATAAACCTTATTACTTGAACATATTTTTATGAGAATTCAGAATGTCTGAACTTAGAGTGTATGAATTTAGATTGTCTTGAAAGAATGTATGTAGTTAAAATACTTAGTTGGTCTACTGTTAGGGAAGATAATTTTTTTTTCACTTCCCTCCTTTGGCATTATTTTCTTCCTATTCCATAGCAAGTTAGCAAACTAAAATGTAAGTCAGGTGGTGGGGAGTCTTTTAAAATTAGGATTATGCTTTAAAATTAGGATTTAACAGAAAGTAAGTATACATTTTGTCTGAGTGAAATTTGTCCTTCACATCTATCTGTTGCATGTCTGTCTGTCTAAACTGAAGGTATTTGTTAAAAGCATCACCATAGTGAATAGTATCAACCCTTTCCAGGCCTAGCAAAAACATTTGCTCATGTGACATTAAAATATTGAAAAGAAAGAATACATGCCTTTTGGTGCTAATATGAGCTTTAAGATTTCTGAACGGAAAAGTACAATTTAGCTATAGTTTTATAATACATAAAAGTGCCTGAACACAAAACACTTGATTAATTCAAAATTTAAGAAATGTTGGCAGTAGAAATGAATTTTGCCTCTAAGTTTTCTGTGAAAAATTATGTAAAAGGCTTACAGGAAAATGTAAGGTGTAAACATGTAAGGGGAGCAGGAGGATTATATTTCAAAATTCACAGTGTAAAACTTCTCAATTAGTTTACAGGAAATGGTATTCAGTGATACTCCTCATTGTCCCATGCCATTTGTCTAGAATTGTATAAATTGCTACATAATATGGTGTTTTAATAATTTGAACATATCTTACAATTTTGTAGTCTCAATGAAGTGCTTCAAAAGTGATAGTAGCTACTACAGGGACTAAGAAAACTTTTATAAAAACACTGTGATGCTTTAACAAAACACAGTCATGTACATGTAAATATCAGAACCGAGGAAAGGGAGCTAGCAGCTATTGAGTGTATGCCTTGTCCAGGCAGTATGCATGCATCATTTTGGTTTGTGTCATCATCTTGTTTATAAATGAGGACACTGAAAACAGCCAGGATGGTTAGCAAGAACATGGGTTGAGGGCAGATATGGCCTGCGCCCACTCTGTGCTGTTCATATGTATGTGGTGACTTTGGATAAGCTGTTGAACTGGGATTACAGATGAATATATTGGTCAAGAGGAAGAGCTTTGGTGTAAGATTCTTGACTAAGTTCTAGCTGTAGTAGTTATCAGTTCTGGGATCTCTATAAACTTCATCTGTAAAACAGGAATGATAACACTAACCTCATTTATTTGTTGTGAGAGTTAAAGTATATAAAGAAGTTAACACAGTTTGTGGAAAATAGCAAGTGCTGATACATTGTCAATGATGAAGATAATGCTGCTGCTGCTGCTACTGCTGCTAGTAGGGATGATAGGGCAGAGCTCTGACAGAAACTGAGGCATACCTAATTCCAGAGCACATGCTTTTTCCACTGACTCTGGTCCTGGAAAAGATCAGACAGAATGGTATGGAAATGTGCCCTGAATCACAAGCAGTGGTCATTTTTGAAGTAGAAAAACTCTTTCCAAAAATATACAAATTATGGACCACTCTGCAGATGGAAATTAGAACCAAATGCATGGAAATTAGAACCTACAAAGAGAGAGAAACAAGACAACAAATACATCCATACCTTGACCTCTGATAGCAGTAAGTGCTCTGAAGAAATGCAGCCTAAGTGGATAGATTTAACAGACAGGTGTTGAGGGAAAGATGACTCTAGTTGCTTAAGCAGCTGGGTGAATGGGGATTTATTTCATGAAAAGGGGAATGCTGAAGAAGTGAGTAGCTGAGGAATCTGAAGTATTGTTTTGGCCAGTATAGTTTGAGATATCTGTTGTATATTTCAATGCAGATTTGGAATAAGAAGTCAGATATGTGACAATGGAGCTCAGAGGACTCAGAGGACAGGTTGGCATGACAGTGTTGATCTGGGAGTCATGAGATTGGAAAAGATCCATGAGGAACCCCTCTATGGGAAGAAGAGAAGGAATCTGGGCTCCGGGGCATTCCAAAGTTTGGATGCCAGGAAGCAAAGCTGAATCCAGAAAAGGAGACTGAACAGAGGCTTCCAGTGATATAGAAGTAAAACCAAGAGAAAGTGGTTTCTGAAAGTCAGTGAAGGGAGTGTTTCAAGAAGGTGAAAGCCACTGTTTCCAATGTTGCCCTTAGTTTAGGTGAGATGGCAGAGGCTTGATCATTGAATCTGCTTAGTGGAGGTAGCTGGAGAGCTTGACAAGAACAATTTCAATGCATTTGTGGAGAGGAAAGCCTGCTTAGAATGGAGTTGAGGAGATAGTACAGGCAAGAAAGTGGAAATAAAAGGTAGCGAGACATTGATTGATTGATTGAGATGGAGTTTTGCTCTTGTTGCCCAGGCTGGAGTGCAATGGTGTGATCTCGGCTCACCACAGCCTCCACCCCCCAGGTTCAAGCAATTCTCCTGCCTCAGCCTCCTGAGTCTCTGGGATTACAGGCATGTGCCACCATGCCCGGCTAATTTTGTATTTTTTAGTAGAGATGGGGTTTCTCCATGTTGATCAGGCTGGTCTCGAACTCCTGACCTCAGGTGATCCACCTGCCTTGGCCTCCCAAAGTACCGGGATTACAGGCGTGAGCCACTGCACCCGGCCTGTTATAGAGACTTTTAATCAGATTTTCTATAAACCAGGGCAGGAGAATAAGATATGAACTGGAGAATGATATGGGTTTTTTTAAAAAGTTGATTTTTCAGTTTTATTTTACTGTAGATGATGCTGCATCAATTATCTATGCTGATGAAGAAGATCTAATAGATAGGGGTAACTGACATTGGGATTGAGGGAGAGAGAATTAGTACAGGAGTGGTGTTCTCCATAGGCCTAAAGGGTACAATCAACATCCAACATAGAGAGGTTGATCTTTTCACATTTAGAATGGCAGATGATATGGGCCAAGATACAGGGAGATTGCAGATTTGGTGGGAAGATGAATTAGTTTTCTTCTAATTGCTTCTGTTTCCTCAGTGAAATAAGAACTGAGGTCATTAGCAAGTGCAGTATGACAGATGAGTCATGTTAATTAACCATCATCTGCATAAACTGCATTCTTGGGCAGCAGACTCTTGGGAGATCATTTCCCAATGGAATTTTGCTTTGTGGGCTATGTTCCCTGCCCTGCTTTGGCCATAAGTGCTGTTCCTGTGTTCCTGCCGCAGTGTGATTCTTAGAGATGACAATTGAGCCATAAGGTGTGAATGAAAGATCCCCAGTGAGGAGCCTACTTTATACCTTCATTTTTTCACTGTCAACCCTGAAAGGGTGTGTTTTATCAGATGGTAGTCTAAGAAGTAAAGCAGCAAAATCAATTTATATGTTTGTGTATATGTGTGTGTGTGTGTGTGTGTGTGTGTATATATATATATATATATATTTTTTTTTTTTTTAGACAGGGTCTCACTCCCTTCCCCAGTCCCCCAGGCTGGAGTGCAGTGGTATGATCTCAGCTCACTGCAACCTCCGCCTCCTGGGTTCAAGAGATTCTTTTGCTTCAGCCTCCTGAGTAGCTGGGATTACAGATACAAACCAACATGCCCAGCTAATATTTGTATTTTTAGTAGAGATGGGGTTTTGCCATGTTGGCCAGGCTGGTCTTGAACTCCTTACCTCAGGTGATCCGCCCACCTCGGCCTCCCGAAGTGCTGGGATTATGGGCGTGAGCCATTGTGCCCAGCCACATTTTTATTTTCTCTTGTAGGCATATATGTTGTTCCAAACCCCTAATGTAAACTATATGGATTGTTAAAGAGTGGGTCAGAAGGTAATGGGAGGAAGGAACTACACTATGAATTTACTCCCTGTCATAAAGAAATTATATTATAGAGCCTTTCATCCACCCAGAGATGCTGACATGACCCGAGCTGATTCTGAAATGATGGAAACAGTTTATGGTTAATAAACTTCTCGTACTTTTTGATAGGAAAGGTAATATTTCAAATTATTTTTTAATGTTAGACCTTAATAGAAATAAATGCTTATTAGGTGAAAAACATCTAAAGGAAATATTTTTAAAAACCAAATTATCTTTTTTATTTAGTTTAGTAATCATTCATTGAGCACTTACATAAGCTAAACTATGGGAATAAACAGTTGCATAATTACGAGTGATTCAGTGACTTTGATCTTGAATTTGTTGCATACATGCAGCTGTTCTACATTGTTTATTGGGTTGTATTTTGTCTTATTCCCAAAATGATTTTAGGAAATTTATGGAAGATACATTCAAAATGTAAATAAATGTAAATTATAAAATAGGAACTAAATAAAAATAGAAACATAATAACATGGAAAGTTAAGAATTAGAAGAGAAAATCAACACTAGGGGGAGAGCTAAAATAGATATTATTGACTGTAAAGGCATAAACACTTGGTAAAGATTTGTTGCATATTTGATTCTGAGCTTCTTATAAGCCATGCTGGAAAGAAAAATGCAGTCAGTTACATGATTCTTATTGTTCACAAGGGGGAAAAAAGAGTCACTCAAGGGAAAAAATACTTGCACTGGCATCTATGTAGTTTTTTTACATGAGTTTTCCTATAGGGCATACCCAGTGTGAGTGGTGAAAAGTGTTGATAGCCAATGTAATAATGTGACTTACAAAGTTACTTCTTGAAGCATCAGAACCCTTATATTATTTTGGTGATCAAGAAAAAGATCAGAATTAGAGATGAAAATTGTGTGTGTGTGTGTGTGTGTGTGTATGTATGTTTTGTCTGTTTTTTAAAACCAAAAGATTGAATTTTGGAAGTAAAAAAGACAGGCGGTAGTAGAATTACTTAAGGACTTGGGGTAAAATCTTGGAGATGGCCTGCATTAAGGGTAGCAGAAGAGAAGAATCCCATAAAGATTGCTGAAATGAAAGAAATGTTAGAGGAGGAACAAAATTCTGTAGTGTCAGAAAAGGCAAAGGTATCAATGAGTGTTTTAAAAAACAATCAGCCAAGGATATGAAATGTAAAGAGACCACTTCACTGTTGGTATTATCAATTCGAGTTTAATTAATGACTTTTTGAGAGTAGTTTCAATAGAATGAGAAAGGGCAGGCTTAGAAAGTAAAGTGTCAGAAATGGAAAAGTGTGTATAGACCTTTTCTTTCAAGGAGTGTAGAGGTGACAGAATTGTAGGTTGGTAGACTTGGGATAGAGGGATTGATTGACAGGCAAGGAAGGGGAATAATAGTTTCCAGAAGAGGGAGACCTAAGATGCTCAACATAGATGGGGTTCAGAGAAGAAAGAATCACTATTTTTGCTGAGCTACAAGGAAAAGACAAACAGAAATACCGAGAAACTTTGTGTTGGAAAGGAGGTGATGTGGTTTGGCTGTCTCCATCCAAATCTCATCCTGAATTGTAGTCCCCATAATCCCCATGCGAGGGACACGGTAGGAGGTATTTGAATCATGGAGGCAGTTACCTCCATGTTGTTCTCCTGATAGTGAGTTTTCACGCGATCTGATGGTTTAGTAAGGGGCTGCCCCGCACTACCCCACCCCACCCTTCACTCTGCATATCTCCTTGCTGCCACCATGTTAAGAAGGACATGTTTGCTTTCCCATCTGCCATGAGTGTAAGTTTCCTGAGGCCTCCCAAGCCATGCTGAATGGTGAGTCAATTAAACCTCTTTCCTTTAGAAATTACCCAGTCTCAGGTATGTCGTTATTAGCAATATGAGAATAGACTAATACAGGAGGAAAGCTATTTGTATTGGATGGCTTCTGAAGTGGTTCACGATTTTTGAGGTAATTTGCAAAGTGAGGTGAAATTATGTGTGGATAGGGTATCTGTTTAAGTCATGACTCTTCAGGTCAAAATACCGTGCTTAGAATATACCTTTTTGAGATTATGTAGATACCATTTTCTGTCTTTAAATATGTCAGTTCTTTGCTTTCTTAGAAATAATTTAGCTTGCCTTGCTTCCTTTACACCATCCAACTCCCACAGATGTGTTTCTTTCTCTTCTCCTTCCCTCCTTTCATTAAAAGGCCAAATGGATATATATGACAATGAAGTAAATGAGCTTTATACCAATAAGCTAAGTAGAGTATTTATGAATAGTACTTTTTAGAAAAGTGCTAGGAAAATGGTTCTTCACTATTTTCTTAAAACATTTATAGAAACTTGATGAATAATGAATGGGAATAATTTTTAATAGCCACATACTTCACTCAAATAGAACACTTGTTTATACTCCTACACAGCAGTTACATCATGGCTATATTTTACATGAGGAGTCATATATTTTTAATGTAAATGTTGCTAAAATGGTTTCATTCAATAGAGTCATAGGAATCTTGGTGTCTTAAGAGATCTCAGAGTACAAGATATCCCTGAGAGGCATTCAGCTAGACATTGCTTCACTTCTGCCTAAATTGTGCATTCCAGTGATCGTGAGCCATGCTAAAATATAGCGTAAATAAGTCATCGATAAGTTGAATAGCAAGACTAGGATCCTGTCTACATCTTGCTAATGAATATAATGCTAGACTTTTTATATATGCATAACAGATTTAATCAATGAAAATATGTGGAAACAAGTTTTATTTTACAGTTGAGTTTTGCAGTACAGTGGGAAGATTGCATTTTTAAAAGACAAAATAAGCCTTAGTATTCAGAAAAAGTAGCTAGATCAAAGCAATTTCTAAGTAAACTCAAATTCCAGTCAGTATTTTAAATAGACACATCCTGACTCCCTTCACAGATTGCCACTGACCATATGGTAACTACAGACATGCCTCAAAATAAAACAGCCATATGTAGATTTTCAAATACTGACCTCATCCCTAGAGAGCCATATTTATCTAGAAGAGCATCTCAAGCCATATCAAGTAGAATTATGGTTTGTGTCATGTTTGAAGATTGGAAGAATCAGCCTAATGAAAAACAATCACAAGTTAAAAGCAAAATGCCAAGGAAAATAAGGTTAGATACACACAGACATTTGAAACAAAGGTATCTGGAGACGTCTCTTTCGAATTCTCCTTGCCCAGTCCTTATACACAGTAGGAAAACACATAAAAGTAGCCTTAAAATCTATCCAGTGCTATGGCCATCAGAATGGATTTAGGGGAATGCTTAAGGGCTGATCAATAGAAGTGCTTTTCATGTGTATTTCTTCTCAGACTAGCAGTCACTGGATGCAAATATTTTCTGTCTGCTGGATGTGCTAATTGAATACCAATATTTTTTTCTGATTTCTGTTGTAAAATTTCTAGAGCAGAACATGTGGAACTCACTTCCATGGTTTCCTGCTGTTAATCGTTCTCTATTGAAATTCTGCCAGTTTTCCAGAACATTTTGCTTTGTGGGCATGTGTCTGTGAATTAGAAACATGGAAGAAGGAAAGAATTGTTGCAGGAATTTGGAACAAATATATTTATATATTCAGTGGCACCTCACTTCGCTTATCAAAATAGGGGTGGAGAAGGGCCAGAAAAGGGGATTCAGGAAGTAAAGGTCTACATGTAATAAAAAGATTCTGTAATAGTGATCATTGTAACTACAAAACCTTTCTCTCTCACTCTGTATTTATATATTTATACATATACACACTTCTCTGTCTCTCTCTGCACACACATACCCCACCTCTCTATCACTCTCTCTATATATATACACATCTCTACATACATATGCATACATATTTTATATTTACATATGTGCGTGTATATCATACCATATATATTATATGAGAGAAAAAGATTTTAATGACCTCCTTGTGGACAGTTAAGCCCTGTTTCCCATAGGTGTAGTGTTATGCTAGCAGATCTCTCATGTCCAAGTTTTGTTTAAATCTGAGCACTCAGGGATATGCCAGTGCCTAAAATTAATAATGTTAATCATTCCTAAATGTTCTTTAAGAGCTTTTGTTTTTCCTTTGCATTCCTTTTAATGTAGCAGTATTTCATTGGATTCGGTTCAGTGACTGTGTTTCAGACATAGTGATATATCATAGGTTTGCCTTCAAATCAAATACAGTTATGATCCTGAAGGAAATTACCCTGATAGGCCAAAAACTCTGAAAATTGTACTTACCCTAAAAGGTCACTGATATTTCTGAACTTATCTTTATAATACATGAATAAACCTAAACATTGTCTTTTACAAAGCAAGGCCTCTCGCTGGTGTATATCACTGGGTATAGAAGTAGAAATATATAAAATTTGTTTTTGAAGTGTTATTTTTGTTTCTTGGTACGTAAATTAGATTACTTTATTCTTTTTTTTTTTTTTTTTAGATTATCATTCGCTTTTTTTTTTTTAATTTATTTATTATTATTAAACTTCAAGTTGTAGGGTACATGTGCACAATGTGCAGGTTTGCTACATATGTATACTTGTGCCATGTTGGTGTGCTGCACCCATCAACCCGTCATTTACATAAGGTATAACTCCCAATGCAATCCCTCCCCCCTCCCCCCTCCCCATGATAGGCCCCGGTGTGTGATGTTCCCCTTCCCGAGTCCAAGTGATCTCATTGTTCAGTTCCCACCTATGAGTGAGAACATGCGGTGTTTGGTTTTCTGTTCTTGTGATAGTTTGCTAAGAATGATGGTTTCCAGCTGCATCCATGTCCCTACAAAGGACACAAACTCATCCTTTTTTATGGCTGCATAGTATTCCATGGTGTAAATGTGCCACATTTTCTTAATCCAATCTGTCACTGATGGACATTTGGGTTGATTCCAAGTCTTTGCTATTGTGAATAGTGCTGCAATAAACATACGTGTGCATGTGTCTTTATAGCAGCATAATTTATAATCCTTTGGGTATATACCTAGTAATGGGATGGCTGGGTCATATGGTACATCTAGTTCTAGATCCTTGAGGAATCGCCATACTGTTTTCCATAATGGTTGAACTAGTTTACAATCCCACCAACAGTGTAAAAGTGTTCCTATTTCTCCACATCCTCTCCAGCACCTGTTGTTTCCTGACTTTTGAATGATCGCCATTCTAACTGGTGTGAGATGGTATCTCATTGTGGTTTTGATTTGCATTTCTCTGATGGCCAGTGATGATGAGCATTTTTTCATGTGTCTGTTGGCTGTATGAATGTCTTCTTTTGAGAAATGTCTGTTCATATCCTTTGCCCACTTTTTGATGGGGTTGTTTGTTTTTTTCTTGTAAATTTGTTTGAGTTCTTTGTAGGTTCTGGATATTAGCCCTTTGTCAGATGAGTAGATTGCAAAAATTTTCTCCCATTCTGTAGGTTGCCTGTTCACTCTGATGGTAGTTTCTTTTGCTGTGCAGAAGCTCTTTAGTTTAATGAGATCCCATTTGTCAATTTTGGCTTTTGCTGCCGTTGCTTTTGGTGTTTTAGACATGAAGTCTTTGCCCATGCCTATGTCCTGAATGGTACTACCTAGGTTTTCCTCTAGAATTTTTATGGTATTAGATCTAACATTTAAGTCTCTAATCCATCTTGAATTAATTTTCGTATAAGGAGTAAGGAAAGGATCCAGTTTCAGCTTTCTACTTATGGCTAGCCAATTTTCCCAGCACCATTTATTAAATAGGGAATCCTTTCCCCATTTCTTGTTTCTCTCAGGTTTGTCAAAGATCAGATGGCTGTAGATGTGTGGTATTATTTCTGAGGACTCTGTTCTGTTCCATTGGTCTATATCTCTGTTTTGGTACCAGTACCATGCTGTTTTGGTTACTGTAGCCTTGTAGTATAGTTTGAAGTCAGGTAGCGTGATGCCTCCAGCTTTGTTCTTTTGACTTAGGATTGTCTTGGAGATGCGGGCTCTTTTTTGTTCCATATGAACTTTAAAGCAGTTTTTTCCAATTCTGTGAAGAAGCTCATTGGTAGCTTGATGGGGATGGCATTGAATCTATAAATTACCTTGGGCAGTATGGCCATTTTCACGATATTGATTCTTCCTATCCATGAGCATGGTATGTTCTTCCATTTGTTTGTGTCCTCTTTGATTTCACTGAGCAGTGGTTTGTAGTTCTCCTTGAAGAGGTCCTTTACATCCCTTGTAAGTTGGATTCCTAGGTATTTTATTCTCTTTGAAGCAATTGTGAATGGAAGTTCATTCCTGATTTGGCTCTCTGTTTGACTGTCACTGGTGTATAAGAATGCTTGTGATTTTTGCACATTAATTTTGTATCCTGAGACTTTGCTGAAGTTGCTTATCAGCTTAAGGAGATTTTGGGCTGAGACAATGGGGTTTTCTAAATATACAATCATGTCGTCTGCAAACAGGGACAATTTGACTTCTTCTTTTCCTAACTGAATCCCCTTGATTTCTTTCTCTTGCCTGATTGCCCTAGCCAGAACTTCCAACACTATGTTGAATAGGAGTGGTGAGAGAGGGCATCCCTGTCTTGTGCCAGTTTTCAAAGGGAATTTTTCCAGTTTTTGCCCATTCAGTA
The DNA here is from genome assembly GCF_047675955.1 of Chlorocebus sabaeus. NCBI lineage: Eukaryota > Metazoa > Chordata > Mammalia > Primates > Cercopithecidae > Chlorocebus > Chlorocebus sabaeus. Next base: position 37,352,198 of record NC_132914.1, on the reverse strand, counting down.
TGATATTGGCTGTGGGTTTGTCATAAATAGCTCTTATTATTTTGAGGTACGTTCCATCAATACCGAATTTATTGAGCGTTTTTAGCATGAAGGGCTGTTGAATTTTGTCAAAAGCCTTTTCTGCATCTATTGAGATAATGATGTGGTTCTTGTCTTTGGTTCTGTTTATATGCTGGATTATGTTTATTGATTTGCGAATGTTGAACCAGCCTTGCATCCCAGGGATGAAGCCCACTTGATCATGGTGGATAAGCTTTTTGATGTGCTGCTGAATCCGGTTTGCCAGTATTTTATTGAGGATTTTTGCATCGATGTTCATCAGGGATATTGGTCTAAAATTCTCTTTTTTTGTTGTGTCTCTGCCAGGCTTTGGTATCAGGATGATGTTGGCCTCATAAAATGAGTTAGGGAGGATTCCCTCTTTTTCTATTGATTGGAATAGTTTCAGAAGGAATGGTACCAGCTCCTCCTTGTACCTCTGGTAGAATTCAGCTGTGAATCCATCTGGTCCTGGACTTTTTTTGGTTGGTAGGCTATTAATTATTGCCTCAATTTCAGAGCCTACTATTGGTCTATTCAGGGATTCAACTTCTTCCTGGTTTAGTCTTGGAAGAGTGTAAGTGTCCAGGAAATTATCCATTTCTTCTAGATTTTCCAGTTTATTTGCGTAGAGGTGTTTATAGTATTCTCTGATGGTAGTTTGTATTTCTGTGGGGTCGGTGGTGATATCCCCTTTATCATTTTTAATTGCGTCGATTTGATTCTTCTCTCTTTTCTTCTTTATTAGTCTTGCTAGTGGTCTGTCAATTTTGTTGATCTTTTCAAAAAACCAACTCCTGGATTCATTGATTTTTTGGAGGGTTTTTTGTGTCTCTATCTCCTTCAGTTCTGCTCTGATCTTAGTTATTTCTTGCCTTCTGCTAGCTTTCGAATGTGTTTGCTCTTGCTTCTCTAGTTCTTTTAATTGCGATGTTAGAGTGTCAATTTTAGATCTTTCCTGCTTTCTCTTGTGGGCATTTAGTGCTATAAATTTCCCTCTACACACTGCTTTAAATGTGTCCCAGAGATTCTGGTATGTTGTATCTTTGTTCTCATTGGTTTCAAAGAACATCTTTATTTCTGCCTTCATTTCGTTATGTACCCAGTAGTCATTCAGGAGCAGGTTGTTCAGTTTCCACGTAGTTGAGCGGTTTTGATTGAGTTTCTTAGTCCTGAGTTCTAATTTGATGGCACTGTGGTCTGAGAGACAGTTTGTTATAATTTCTGTTCTTGTACATTTGCTGAGGAGTGCTTTACTTCCAATTACGTGGTCAATTTTGGAGTAAGTACGATGTGGTGCTGAGAAGAATGTATATTCTGTTGATTTGGGGTGGAGAGTTCTATAGATGTCTATTAGGTCTGCTTGCTGCAGAGATGAGTTCAATTCCTGGATATCCTTGTGAACTTTCTGTCTCGTTGATCTGTCTAATGTTGACAGTGGAGTGTTGAAGTCTCCCATTATTATTGTATGGGAGTCTAAGTCTCTTTGTAAGTCTCTAAGGACTTGCTTTATGAATCTGGGTGCTCCTGTATTGGGTGCATATATATTTAGGATAGTTAGCTCTTCCTGTTGAATTGATCCCTTTACCATTATGTAATGGCCTTCTTTGTCTCTTTTGATCTTTGATGGTTTAAAGTCTGTTTTATCAGAGACTAGTATTGCAACCCCCGCTTTTTTTTGTTCTCCATTTGCTTGGTAAATCTTCCTCCATCCCTTTATTTTGAGCCTATGTATGTCTCTGCGCGTGAGATGGGTCTCCTGAATACAGCAGACTGATGGGTCTTGACTCTTTATCCAGTTTGCCAGTCTGTGTCTTTTAATTGGAGCATTTAGTCCATTTACATTTAAGGTTAAGATTGTTATGTGTGAACTTGATCCTGCCATTATGATATTAACTGGTTATTTTGCTCGTTAGTTGATGCAGTTTCTTCCTAGCCTCGATGGTCTTTACATTTTGGCATGTTTTTGCAATGGCTGGTACCGGTTGTTCCTTTCCATGTTTAGTGCTTCCTTCAGGGTCTCTTGTAAGGCAGGCCTAGTGGTGACAAAATCCCTAAGCATTTGCTTATCTGTAAAGGATTTTATTTCTCCTTCACTTATGAAACTTAGTTTGGCTGGATATAAAATCCTGGGTTTAAAATTCTTTTCTTTAAGAATGTTGAATATTGGCCCCCACTCTCTTCTGGCTTGAAGAGTTTCTGCCGAGAGATCTGCTGTTAGTCTAATGGGCTTCCCTTTGTGGGTAACCCGACCTTTCTCTCTGGCTGCCCTTAAGATTTTTTCCTTCATTTCAACTTTGGTGAATCTGGCAATTATGTGTCTTGGAGTTGCTCTTCTCAAGGAGTATCTTTGTGGCGTTCTCTGTATTTCCTGGATTTGAATGTTGGCCTGCCCTACTAGGTTGGGGAAGTTCTCCTGGATGATATCCTGAAGAGTGTTTTCCAACTTGGTTCCATTTTCCCCCTCACTTTCAGGCACCCCAATCAGATGTAGATTTGGTCTTTTTACATAATCCCATACTTCTTGCAGGCTTTGTTCATTTCTTTTTCTTCTTTTTTCTTTTGGTTTCTCTTCTCGCTTCATTTCATTCATTTGATCCTCCATCGCTGACATTCTTTCTTCCAGTTGATCAAGTCGGTTACTGAAGCTTGTGCATTTGTCACGTATTTCTCGTGCCATGGTTTTCGTCTCTTTCATTTCGTTTGTGAGCTTCTCTGCATTAATTACTCTAGCCATCAATTCTTCCACTTTTTTTTCAAGATTTTTAGTTTCTTTGCGCTGGGTACATAATTCCTCCTTTAGCTCTGAGAAATTTGATGGACTGAAGCCTTCTTCTCTCATCTCGTCGAAGTCATTCTCCGTCCAGCTTTGATCTGTTGCTGGCGATGAGCTGCGCTCCTTTGCCGGGGGAGATGCGCTCTTATTTTTTGAATTCCCAGTTTTTCTGCCCTGCTTTTTCCCCATCTTTGTGGTTTTATCTGCCTCTGGTCTTTGATGATGGTGATGTACTGATGGGGTTTTGGTGTAGGTGTCCTTCCTGTTTGATAGCTTTCCTTCTAACAGTCAGGATCCTCAGCTGTAGGTTATAGCTGTAGGAGATTGCTTGAGGTCCACTCCAGACCCTGTTTGCCTGGGTATCAGCAGCAGAGGCTGCAGAAGATAGAATATTTCTGAACAGCGAGTGTACCTGTCTGTTTCTTGCTTTGGAAGCTTCCTCTCAGGGGTGTACTCCACCCTGTGAGGTGTGGGGTGTCAGACTGCCCCTAGTTGGGGATGTCTCCCAGTTAGGCTACTCAGGGGTCAGGGACCCACTTGAGCAGGGAGTCTGTCCCTTCTCGGATCTCAACCTCCATGTTGGGAGATCCACTGCTCTCTTCAAAGCTGTCAGACAGAGTCGTTTGCGTCTGCAGAGCTGCTGCGTTTGTTATTATTTACTGTGCCCTGTCCCCAGAGGTGGAGTCTACAGAGACAGGCAGGTTTCCTTGAGCTGCTGTGAGCTCCACCCAGTTCGAGCTTCCCAGCAGCTTTGTTTACCTACTTAAGCCTCAGCAATGGCAGGCGCCCCTCCCCCAGCCTCGCTGCTGCCTTGCTGGTAGATCACAGACTGCTGTGCTAGCAATGAGGGAGGCTCCCTGGGTGTGGGACCCTCCCGGCCAGGTGTGGGATATGATCTCCTGGTGTGCCGGTTTGCTTAAAGCGCAGTTTTGGGGTGGGAGTTACCCGATTTTCCAGGTGTTGTGTGTCTCAGTTCCCCTGGCTAGGAAAAGGGATTCCCTTCCCCCTTGTGCTTTCCAGGTGAGGCAATGCCTCGCCCTGCTTCAGCTCTCGCTGGTCGGGCTGCAGCAGCTGACCAGCACCGATCGTCTGGCACTCCCCAGTGAGATGAACCCAGTACCTCAGTTGAAAATGCAGAAATCACCGGTCTTCTGTGTCGCTCGCGCTGGGAGTTGGAGACTGGAGCTGTTCCTATTCGGCCATCTTGCTCCGCCCCCCCAGATTACTTTATTCTAAGTCAGATTTGTAAGTAGTTTTTTTGTTTTGTTTTGTTTTCTTACAAATCACATATATTTACATTGTGGATCTGGGATACACTTATCACAGTAGGAGCTGCTCAAATCAATCTGCATGCTACCCAATCTGGGAACCTCCCCATAACTGTTTGAGCCAGCATTTCAGATTATAGATAAGCTGTTTCCAGCCAGACTGGCTTTGGAAAGTTCACTCTAAAGAATGAAGTCACCTGTTGTCACTGTCCTCCTGCCCAGGATTCCTTTTGGGGCCAGGTACCATCCTGTGGCTCGTTAAGGAGGCTTCCCTCTTTAATTCTCCATGAGACTTCCAGGGTGGTCTGGGCTATGGGGAGAACTCTTCAACTTGGGAGTAGACAGGTGCTCCAACTTATAGTGCCCATTTTCAGAGGCCGTGTGTGTGAGTTTCTCCTTCATGCCTTCCTTCTGGCTCTTTTTGTGCTCCGTAATCTGCTGGAGCTGGTGCCCAGCATAGTCTGGCTTGATGGTCAGCGGCCCAGCTGGCACAGCTACACCAAGGACATCTGACACCATGTAGGGGCGCAGCCAGCCCACCAAGGGAGTGCTTCCGGGGCTGTAGTGGGTCTGCTTGTGGTAGAAGAGAAGTCCATCTACCTCAAAAGGGAAATCCATAGATAGCACATCACACAGGCTTTCGGGAGTGCAAGGGAAATTATTTAGCCCCACAAATTTAAAAGGATTGAGCTTGGTTTTCTCTCCCAGTCCTTCTTCTTCTGGTAACTTTGAATGCATCCAGTAGAATCGGAAATCAGTCTGGCAATCATAAAAAGGGTGTCCCCGCCAGCACATCACATCCAGATCGTAGTAGGTCTGGTTTACCTCACTGTAAATGCAATCTAGAATGGTGTAGTCTTTTGCTGTTGAGTTTCGCCTATTGCCTCCTGGCAGAAGGGAAGAAAACCTGTTGACACAGTAGCCACTCTTGGTGTAGGCACTGGTAGAACCCCTGGAGGCCATGATAAGAGCTCTTTTTCCAACAGGGCACACGACCACAATCCATTCCCGCCCCAAATCTGAAGGAACGTCAATTAACCACTGAGAAAGCATCAATTGATTAGCATAGCGTTTTGGTAACTTCTTGACAGTGTCAATGTCCATTTCTTCATCATCTTTCTTATCTTCTTCCTCACTCTCCATCCCTGTCCAGTCATCTTCAGCCAGTCTTCTGGCATGGTTCACATAATCCAGCCGCTTGGATTTCTGCAGTTCCAGTAACCGCCGGCGGCGCTCACTCTGCTCCAAGGAACTGTGCTTGGACTTGTACTGGGATAGGCGGGGGTGTGGGGCAGCTTTGCTGTTCAGATCTTGAGACACAGAAAAGCTACTAGCCAGGGCTTGACTCAACTCTTCCATCTTCCCCAAACCGAGGTGACCGTCGCACGCTGTAAGTAGTTTTTAAAAGTCATTTGAACCTATTCAGATTACTCAGGCTCTTTCACTGTATTATCTCATTTTGTACTCTTCAGTCTTGCTAAATGTAACAAGATGAGTCTTTAACAGAAAACCTTAAAATGTTTTCTGCAATAAAAAGATCAATTCTTCATAGAAATCCAATAGCATTGTAAAATTAAAACTAATGTTTCAGCTTAAAGTCCATAAACTTGCTTTTCAATATTAATTCATTTCTGGTATTGATCTCATAAGGGAGTGTTTAGTTACCAACTGCTTTAGGCCATAAAATGTTTTGGGGCAAAGAAAATTAAAGGGATTGTTTTGGTATTATGGTGCTCTTAACAGATTTTTCAGGAATAAATGAAACTGTGTTAGTTAGCTGACATATTTTCTGTTATTCGAGTTGTATTTAATTGGAAAATATTGTATCTTGTCATTTGTATCTGATCGTTTTATTGGATAATTTTTTTCTGAAAATTTGTAAAATAAGACAAGAAGACTAAATGGCTTATCTAATAATGTTTTTCTCCCCCCCATAGAAATCTAGATTTTGACCCATACTTGGTGTGTAGATCAGCCTTTCCACTAAGGTTCTCAGAGGTGGCTGGCCTTCTTTACTAACTGAAAGCAGATTCAGCAGCCTCTCGTAGCTTTCATGGAAAGAGTTTAATTGCCCAAGATAGCCTATGTGTATGTCAGCCCTAAGAAGAGAGATTTGTTTTATTTATATGCTATGATACAGGATATGATGAGATTGTCTTTGTGAGAAAAATAGATCCTAAGATCCAGCATTTACCTTGTGACTTCCAGGACCCTGTGCACCAACCTTCTTGCATATGGTGACCAAATTCATGTATGCATCTCCCTTGTAGGCTCTGTCAGTTATATTCATGACATGGTAAAGATAGCTTCAAATCTCAAGGGCCCTAGCATAGCTAAACAAATGGAAGATATGGTTATATGTCCTCCTCCTTTTCCTACAGCATTTACGTTCTTCCATAACCATTTATGCTTCTTACCTGTTTTAGGAATGGTACCTTTATAATTAGGTGAAAGATGAGAGACTGGAAAATCCATACTTTGAATTAACTCTTCTCTTCCATGAACGTAATGCTTTACTTCCTACCACATTTTGGAGAACTTAGCACTACCCTTTTTTATAGAACATCTTTACTCTCTCTTTATTTAATGACTACCACTGGTATTTTTTCATATGTAAATTCAGTGGTTTTTCTTTTTCCTTTTTTAGTGGTACAGGTAATAGAAGAATAGGGAAAGAAAGTTGAGGGCGGGACAAGAACTACTTTTAAATTGGAGAATACATTTACAGCCTCATATATTCAGTTCATTTTTATATATAGTTCTGGGATATTTTTGGAATAATTATGATTTTCTGAGAATCATGCTGACAGAAAACATCATCTCTTTCTTTTAAGATGTTACATTTCAAGGTACCCCCTTATGTTTGCAGTAGTCATACTTCTGGAATCTGGGGGACAATTGCAATTTTTTTTAAAGTTACTCTGCCCCAACATAAGATCATAGGCCATTTAATTCAGGCTGAGTTTTATTTTTTTTTGATACCTTTATTTATGATTACTGTTATATATAAAGCCAAATATAGCATGACTTATACATGGTTAGGTTTTCACCTTAATTCTCATTAGTACCTATTTGTTGAATATCTGAATCTAAAAAGGGAACATGCTAGTAGAATATTACTCAATATCCATATAAAACTTAAATATCTATACAAATGGACAGTTTCTTTAACCAAGCAAATGATTAATGTTTAGGAGCATAGTTCATCTCAAAATACTCTGATATGATAGAGATTCAAGAATACTTGATTCTTGGGAACCTACATGTGATCTAAAATGAAGGCAGGGGAATGGAATAACTCTGATTTATCTGTAGTTGTATGAATAGTTTGGCAGTACATATCTTGATTGAACTTGATAGAACTGTCATTTATTACGGTAGCCTGTTGTCTAGGTCTTATTGATTTATCCCTAGTGGATTGTTAGTCATCTGTGTAGGAGCGTTAACTATGAAAGAAAGAAATTTTAAGTATAGAATGCATTTATTCTTTATGTTAATGAATCTATTTGAAATATTTTATAGAATCTTAAACGTGAAGGGTAATTGTTTATTTGATTACAGAGAAGGAAAACGTATACAATGTATTGGCTATTTTTAATGTAAAACTTTGAAATTGTATTCAGCTATGGAGAAATTCTACTAGAGAGCTTATGGATGAAATCATAGCATCAGTAGTTGAATTAATGTGGGATATACTTCTCATGTATTTCCACCTTTAATTATGAAAACACCTGTAGCTCAGAGAAGGTAAGGAACCTGCACAACATCACACAGCTTCTAAATAGCCAAGAGAGAATCAAAGCTGAGCCTCCCTGATTTGGAGTAATTGTGCTATTCAACACTGCGTATGGTTTTATAGTCTTTAGCAGATGCAAGTCATATATAATCTTTTTTTCCTTGCATATAATATCTATTGAAATACTGGGTAGGTGAGAAAACTTTATTATATCACTAAGAATGAGAGCATATTGTAAAAATACTGCCGGAATACCATCAGTCGAGAGTGTCTGTCCTTTCATTTAAAAGTGGCTTTGTTTATGGACAATGCTAACAATATAGCTATTTAAGAAAATTATATGGACACGGGGAAGGGAACAACACACACTGGAGCCTTCCCTGGGGTCAGGGGAAGGGAGAGCATCAGGATAAATAGCTAATGCATCTGGGGCTTAATGCCTAGGTGATGGGTTGATAGGTACAGCAAACTACCATGGCATGCATTTACCTGTGTAACAAACCTGCACGTACTGCACATGTATCCTGGAACTTCAAATAAAATAAAATTTTTTTAAAAAGAAAATTATTTATTTAGAAAGGATACTTACCCTTTTTAAATAAAAGTTTTCTAGAACAGTAATTCTTCATAAGTTTTTCCTCAGCAACATATCACACTCCCATGACTGTTAAGAAGTCTGAACTTCTTCTAGTTGAGAATCGCTGAGGAATGCATTTTATGTCTGCTTCATTTATGTAGATACTTTTGACAAAGAAAATATCTTAGAATTTAGAAAGAATTCTTGATAGTAACAGAAATTGGTTTTTGAAAATAGTATTTTAGTAGGTATTAAGACCTATAATCATCTTCTCTTCTAAGTAGATAAAAATCTTTAGCAACCTGGAATAATAATGACTAGATGAACACATTCGTTGCATACTGGCCCTAATGTACCATGATCAGCTTACAAGCACGCATCTATAGACAACTGGCCCATCACAACATCTTGGCAAATTGTTTGCCTTGGAGGATTTCAGAATGTATTGGCGTAAATGCCAGACTGTGAAGGAATGACTGAGCCACATGGGGTTGAATTTATCAATAGCAGCAGTCCATTCTTTCAGACAGAACATGTGCCAAGCACCAGCTTGTAATCACAAACAGCATCTGCTGCATATTGAAGAGGAAAACAGCATGGGTGTGCTCAGGATCTTAGTGGTAGTTTATAATTAATCACAACATTGTTTAGCAACTTGGAGTGTACTCAAATTGCTTCATCCTTGAGTTCTCAGTACCCATACTTGCTCTGGTATTTCTCTTTCTTTTCTCTTCTTTCCTTCTTTTATTTCTCATATTCATCAAGTAAATATTTACTGAGTGGCCTCTATGTACACGATCCTGAACTAAGTACAGTGGGAAGTAAAATGATAAAGTAGGCAAAGCCTGAACTACACACCTGACATAATCCAACACAGAGCTCATAATTTAGTATGGAATAGAGATCAGGGACCTAGTCCACGAAACAAATTAGCCAGGAGCGAGAGCCTAGTCCAGTCCTTCAGAATTGCAAGGATGGATTCCCAAGCAGAAGGAACATTGTTTAAGAGACAAAATTGTAACAATATGGGACTTCTTTGAGTAAAACCTATTACCCAAAGATCGCTGAAGCATTGCCTATTGGAGAAGAGGTAGTATGAAACAAATCTTTTCAGGTAGGCTGGGCAGGAGTGTCCCCTTCATGAAATAGGCCCTAATGGTTCTGTTATCAATGGTTTTGAACAGATAAGTGGAGGGCTCAGTGGAGTGCTTTAGCCGACAGGTGGCAGCAATGTGGAGGTGTGATGGATTGGATTCCGTAGAGACTGGGGATGTTGAGACCACATTTTAGGCTTTTTATGGAACACATAAGTAGTATGTGCCAAGAAGCTTATTACCTCTAATCCTCAAATGGATAGTATTACTCTTAAGTCCATTTTACTGAATGGAGACTTACAGAATCTCACAGTGGCTACATGGTAGGGTAGTATGTTAACACTGGTTTGTGTGAACACTTTCCACAGCTGTGCACTGTCCTCTGGGAGAAGGATGCCAGCCAACCAGGCAGTGGACAGGCAGAGAGGTGCAGGTGCAGAACAGAAGAAATCTTTCCAATGTTTTATGGAAAGAGGTTAGGCACACATACATTAATTCTGATGAAAACTTGGCAATGTATTAGTTTCAGGATATACGAAGAGAGAAGGAGCACTCAAAAGCCATGAATCTTGATTTACTTTGAAATTAGATAACACGGGGTAAAGAACAAGTCTGGGGTGAGAAATGAGGACTTCTGTTTTGTATGTACCTGAGTGGCGTACTTCTTGTGGGTCCTTCCTTATGCCTTAATCTCATAATACTCTTTATGTACCTCCATTGGAGCACTTACGCCATTGTGGCATAACTTGTTTTATTTTGGTCGATGACCCCATCCCGGTATTACAAGCTCCTCAGGGACTGGGCCTTCTCACGTTTCTGTCCCTAGCATGGAGTAAGTTCATGGGAAGCGCTTCAGGTATGAGAAGGAACTAGAGGATTCTTGGCCAGAGAGAGAGGAGAAATCAATGGAAGTCCAAGGAGGAGGAATGCTTAAAATGGATGTTTTGAGAACATGATTGGGAGCCAGTTAGAGATGAGTGAAAGGCTCCCCTGACAGCACGCAGGACCTGACATGCTGACTTTGTCCCAAAATGAGTATGGCTCATTTTTGTAATTATTCTAAAACAATGCTCAACTCCCTGGATGTGGAAATGGAGAAAGAGGTAGGCTGAAATGAGTGGCTTGAAGTAGATACCTCTAGAACTGAGGGTGGATATAGTGGCAGGTGGGACCATGAAAACAATGAAGAAAATGAAGTGGAGGAATTGCAGTCGTAAGGAGCACAGAGTATGTTTCTTACTATAGCTTGGAAGTGTTTTAGTTTTGTTTTGTGTTACTCCTACTGTTCATAAGTTGTTGATTTTTTATGCTAAGAAAAATCAGCTTATTTAAGTGGACATACAAAATATCTTGGCATTTGTGGCATGAACAGGATGTTGGTCCAAGTTCTCTCTCTAAACACTTACTAGTTTGTGACCTTGGAAGAGTTATCGAATCCCTCTGCATTTAGTTTCCTCTTTTCTAAGATGGGAGTAACAACACGTGCTCTCTCTGACTTCACAGGACTCTGATGATGATAGGAAATTGTTCATAAGGCAAGAAGAGTTATTGAAGTATTAGATAATTCATTGAGATTTGAGCAGATGCTTAATACTCTTGGTGATTGTGTGAGAATGGCCTCCTCTGGTTGCATTCAGGAAAGGACCGTGGTATTGGGGGATCTTGCTGTGCTTGATTGTAGCCCAATTATAGGACCCTAAATTGAGGAGTGGGGAGAATAATATTTGAAGCTGAGCAGTGATTATCTTGCTCTCAGTGAGGCCCCTGCTTTCTCCACAGAGGCAGCTTTACTTTGTCAGCAATGGGGAAACCTCCTACAGTTTGCATCTTGTAATCCATTAGTCACAGAGTGTTCCATTTTTTTCATCCTTAACTTTTATTTAATATTAATACAAGGTAAAACTCATAAATAAAACAGAAAGAAAGGGAAGAATAAGAGCAAGGAAAACCTTGAAGAGATGTTAAGGGGGCTGCATCATTGGCAGTTCTCTTTCAGCAGTCTCACAGCAGACTTCATTACTCCAGTTTGATCAAATACTGTTGCTTCTAATAAACCCTTCGTGTTCTTAAGGGAATATCATGCTCTTTGAATATTGAATTTTTTTTTCTTATCATCCAGTTCACCATGTCAGCCTTCCTGACATCTAGAGTCTCTAGATTATTGGTGAAGCTTTTTCTTATTTTTGTTGTTGATTTTTAGCAGCTCTATTGAGGAATAACTTACATACAATAAAAGGCATGTATTTAAAGCATATAATTTTAGACATTGGCATATGTGAACACCATGAAACCATTGCCACTACCATGAAAGTGAACATATTACTGCCTCCCCAAAAACTTCCCTTGGTGCCCCTTTGTAATTCCTCCCTTCACAGGCAACTATTGATCTGCTTTCTGTCAAGTTATTCGTTCTTGGAGTTTTCTTTGGGGGAACATTTTAAACAAATTCAGTATTTTTAATAACTTATAGGGCTGGCTACTCAGGCTATTTCTTCTTGAGTGAATTTGGAAGATTGTATCTTTTAGGGAATTTGTCTGTTGCATTGAAGATGTTGAATTTAATGGCATAAAGTTGTTCATGATACTCTTATTTTAATATCTGTCCTGAGTTCACCTCATTTACTTCTAATATTGGTCATTTCTGTTTCTGACTTTTTCCTGGATAGTCTGTGCATTTGTTTTCTGTGGTTACTGTAACAGATTACTACAAATTTGGTAGCTTAAAGCAATAGACACTTATTTTCTCACAGTTGTGATGGCCAAGTGTCCACTCCTGTCCCACACCTCCTCCAGAGTCCCTAGAGGACAACCTCTTCCTTCCTTTTTCCAGCTTCTGGGGGCACCCATTATTCCTTGGCTTTTGGCTGCATAGGTCCAGTCTCCGCATTTGTCTTCTCCACTTTTGTCTTGAATCTTCTTCAGCCTTCACCTGATAAGGATACATGTGATTGCATTTAGGGACAACCTGGATAATCTAGGACTGTCTTGATCTCAAAATTTTTAACTTAATTATATCTACAAAGTTTATTTTTGACATCTAAGATAATACAGGTTTCAGGGATTGGGATGTGAATATGTTTTGAGGGATGCTTATTTAGCCTACCATAGTTTGGCATGAAGCTTATCAATTTTATTGGTCTTTACAAAAAACACTTTTGGTTTTATGGATTTTTCTCAACTATCTTCTTTTCTGTTTCATGGATTTCCATTTGGATCTGGAGTATTACTTTTAGCATGTGCATACTTTGGGTTTCATTTGTCTGTGTTTTTCTGGTTTCTGAAGGTTGAAGGTATCCTAAGAGGTTTCTTGCAGTAATTTTACCTGTTCTACTTTAGCTCCACTCCACAAATTTTTATAGGCTATGTGTTTAGATTTTTAGATTCTTTCAACTTTATATTCTTACTAATTTTCATAGAAATGTGTTATTTAGTTTCCAATTTGGGGGATGTTTTCCAGTCGTCTTTCAGTTACTGATTTCTATATTAATTTCATTATGGTCAGGATATTCTTAATATGACTTGAATTCTTTTAAAATTAGTTGAGACTGGTTTAGAGCTCAGAATAAAATCTACCTCAGGTAAATATTCTAAGACATTGACCATACAATTTAAGGATGCGTTTCCTGCTCTTATTTTGTGGAATGTGGTTTAAATGTCATTTATTAGGTCAAGTTTGTTGATAGTGTTGTTGGAGTCTTCTATATCCTTGGTGATTTTCAGGCTACTTGTTCTATCGGTTACTGAGAGTGATGAAATATGAGAGTACAGTTGTGGGTTTTTCAATTTCCCTTTGCTGTTGTGTCAGTTTTTCTTTCAAGTATTAATATTTTGAAGCTCTTAGTAAGTGCATACATGTTTAGGATTGTTATATTCTCTTGAAGAATTGATTCCTTTATCTTTACAGATTGTATTTTCCTGTCTTTGTGCATGCCTGGTTATTTTTTATTGTATGTCCAAATTCTAAAATTTTAATCTCATTGTTGAGTTTTGTTCTGTGGTATCCCAGAACAAAATCATTAAGCTGCTTAAAAGCAGTCGAGTCTTGCTTTTATGCTGTTTTAGATGGCATTCAAGTAATGTCTAATCTAGGACTAAACTTACACAATTACTAAGGTATATCCCTTCTGTATACTCTTTCTTATGCTTCAGATTTTTCACTCTGGTTGGTAGGAACAGGCACTATCCCCAGCCCTGTATGAGCTCCTGGGATTGATTTCTCTAATCCTCTCCAGTAGCTCTTTTCCCTGTCTTGGGTTGTTTCCTCACACACCTCCACTGATCAGCGCTCAACTGAATACTCAAGGGAAACTCTGAAGATCTCCAAAGTTCCCTTCCTCCCTCTCTGAATCTATCCTCCCTGGTCCTGTGCCATCTGAACTCTAGCCCCCTTGGCATCCCTGTATCCTGAGCTGCATCTTTTCAACTCACAGACAACCTATCCACAAAAGTGGCTGTCCTTGTGGGACTGTCTTTTTCATCCCTGCTGCCAGAGCCTCTGCCACCTGGACAACCTCGTGCAAGTTACTTAGCAACTTGGTAGTGTGTTCAGAATGAAGGAAGAGGGATGAGCTCATTTTGGGATGTTGAATCTGCTTCTTTACTATGTGTTGTATTTTAGGTATTTTATTTCTAATCTAGTTGGTTAAAGGTTTTAGTTTTTATAATGTGAGAATTTCTGTGTTTGAAAGATAAACATTTGAAATAAAATTAAATGTGAAATGTTTGTATGCACAAAACATTTTTAATTCCAAAAGCAAAATAAATGTTTTAAGTAGAGCATGACATTTTAAATGTTCACTTATGAACATTCAGCCAATTAATATACTTGATTTTTTTCTTTTGCCTTATAGATTCTGTGATATAAAGATTAATGATGGTTTTCATTTGTAAAGGAAGTTTTACTGCCTAATAAAGCTAGGTTTATAATTTTAATGAAAGGAAATTCTTTAATTCTGTTTATGCATAATCAGATGTGCAGCTGCTGGGACCAAAATTTATCCATTAAAAAATCCAGTCTAATAAAGGAACTACCAGCATTTATTTTTAACAGGAAATCCAAATCAGTAGAAAATATAAAATCCAGATTTTTTAAAACTAGGAAATATGTGATGTTTATGCAATAGCTTATCTCTTGTTTTTATGGCAAGTCAAACTTTTGTCCTAATTTGTAATATTGTTCTGTATTTCTGTCCTCCAAAATCATTATTACCTAACCTGACCATCAAATCATGAAACACTTTAATAGTGAAAGTAGATGCATCTCTCCAAAGATTATAATAGACTTCTTGCGTTAGGAAAGATGGATTTCTCATCTGAGAAAGGGCTTTTGTTTGTTTTTGTTTTGTTGTCATTTCTAAAAAAAAATCGTGGTATAAAGGTAAATGATATTATTTTTATTTGAAAGTTTTGATTAATGAAAAAAGGTAGTATCTTGCTTATTTTGTGGCTCACTTGCAGGTATCTGTATTTGCAGATGAGCGTGTCTATCTTTCAGGCTGCTGATCCAGATATATTTCAGCATTGTTACAATCAAACTCTCAAAATCCACCTGTTTCACACAGTCTTTCTGATATATTAGGCTTTAATATTCCTTTGCTCAAATCTAAGGCAGTTTGACATTTATAATACCCTCAGTCTGCTTTCTAAATGGATCGTCACTACATTTAGCTTTGAATGACCATCAACACTTCTCTAAATTAATCTATGCCCTCTCTTGCCATTTAGAAACAGAATAATTTGCAATAACTCAAGTTTTATGATTATACTCATACCCATGTAGGAATAGAATATTCTCACCCTTATAATATTTCGTTCTAATTAATGCCCTGGCTTGACATCCCATACTAACTTTTATTGCTGAGAAGACAACATACATATTTTATTCCATTTTTATGAACTTGAATATTAGATTTTCAAAAGATCCTGAAATAGTTAGACTTCTTTGGATTTTAATTTACCAGACTTGGTTTAGGGTTCATTAACAAAACTTGGACTCTAATTAAACAATTAGCATCGCAGTGATCCCAGGCCATCTCTTCTAACAGCAGGAATACCGTAGGTCCTGGGAGTCGACTCTAGCTCCATAAGGACACCAGGTAGAATGCCTCTTAAAGCTAAGGTGACGTTGTAACTGGAACACTTATGAGGCTGGAGGGGCCACTTTTAGTAATCACACCCTGACAACAGGCATCAATAAGGTTAGTCAACCTACTTAAGGACTTAGTGGTTCAGATCTACAGCTTTCCAAAATTGATCCAGAGTTCAGATAAAAACCAAGGTATCTCTGCCATTTTGAAAGTTCATTTGTATTTTAAAATAATCATTGATTGCCTCTTAGGGGACTATTCAAAATTTAGAAATACACACACACATACACACACACACACACACACCCCTATAGATAATAGGTATTGTTTTTCTTTTATTAACTTTTTGATAACTTTTATTAATCTCCATTGTAGCTGTAACCAAGACTGACATCATGCCCAAATTCTGTAACTTTATTAACATAACATGAATTTTGTTCTTTGTTGAATAGTTTTTAATGAATGCTTTTCTTACGGTTGATTAAAGCAATTTTGCCAGTGACTTTTAAGTAGTCCCACATGGATGGATTTTAAATAATACTTAATTGACAAGAAAGTTGAAGAACAAAGAAAGTGGTTAATCACTAGAGCTTGTAGGGCTTTAAGGAAGACTAATTTGACAGTTTTAGTTATATAGGTTTTCTAGTACCCATAACTTGCTTAAACTTAAATTCTCTCTTGTCGCTTTTACAGTTCAAACTAAAAAAAAAAAAAAAAAAAAAATCTGTTTGCAAAATAAAATATTGTACCCAGATTTCTGTAAAAATGGAGTTGTTTTGATTTAAAATGCCAGTCATGTTGATTTCACGAAGATTTGGGAAATTTTGTCCTATTGGGAATAATTACTATGAGAGCTAAAAATAATAGATATATATTTTTTTTCTTTCTTTCTTGAAAAAGCTGGACCTGTGATCTGCAGAATGCTGAGTTATCCCCCAACTCGCCGAGCCTTAATTGTGGGTTGTGGACTACAAATGTTCCAGCAACTCTCAGGCATTAACACCATCATGTATGTATTTCTTTCTGGCTTTTTACTGAAAAGATTGTGAAAGGATTATTTTACATGAAATAGTAAAAAGTATTTCATGTAAATACTATACTCAGTGATTTATTCTGATTAAATGTATGGATTCTCCTTTTGGGAGATACTAACTTTACAATTTTTTAATTCCAGTAATTTGTAACTAGAAAAAGGTGATTTATTTTGTTTGTTATATTATTGGCTTTATTTGATTCCATAAAATGTCTCTTTTATGACATCCAATAGCTCCTTGTATTCTGAGCTTAAATATGTCATTTTTTATAAACCATTTCCTGATGGTGGTTGGAAAGTAAAATAGAAGGAGATCACCTGGCATTGCCAGAGATTACGGGCACACAGATAACTAATTAGTTTCTTTTTGGTACAGTCTACTACAGTGCAATGTGATAAGCACATTAGTAGAAGTACGTTGATTATAACCAGAGTATGGTAGAGGGGAAATTGAGTGGGAAGGATAGTGGGGAATACAGAAAAGTTCCCTGTTCTCTAATTGTAAGAGTCATTCCCAAAGCTGTATGTTTGCTGGGGGTGGGAAGGACTAAATATTAGGGGCTCTACTAGGTTTCCCTCATTCAGTATTAAACCCATTTTTGAGGGCCTCTATTGCCCTAGACCTACAGCAGTAACTAAAGTAGACCTAGGTCTTGTCCTCTTGGATGTACAGGCTGGCAGAGGAAACACACATTAAATAAGCTCACAGTTAAATATAAGATTTCAAATTATGATAAGGGCCAGACAGGACTCTCAATTCTCCACAGAGTAGACTTTTAAGATCCTAAATAATAAAATGCAGTTTAGAGAAGGTTATGTGCTTTCCCAGGGCACATACTGTTAGATTAAAATCTGCCACATCTTAGAAGTCCTCCCCACCCCCTTCCTATTGATTGAAGTTTTTCATTAAGAAAATACAAATTATATAAAATTAAATTTTCTCTGGTAAACCATTTGTATTTGAGACTCTATATTTTTTTAATTACTTGAGATATGATGAATTATTTAGTGACAGTTTGAGAAGAGTGGATTGATTAAAATATTTTTTAAAAATAAGGATTAGGACCCAATGAACCAGTAGATTAAATCAAGATTTGTTAAGAAACTCCATTTTCTATACATTCACACACTTTGTGGATTTGACTTTAATTATAATGCCTGTTAGATGTTAACTTTCGAGACTACATTTTCAATATTTTGTCCTGTCCTCCTTCTCTCTGACATTAACTTTCATTTTTTCTCACCTTTGCCAACTCTCTTAAGGCTCATCTGTTGGTCTAGTGCCAGGCACGTTTTGCTTGTTTGTTCTCTGAATTTGGTACATCATGACTTGTTCTGAGATGTGTCCACCTTCTGCAGTCTGGTGGAAGTAGAGAATTGCAGCTAGGCTAGAACCAAGCATCAAATAATCGGATGCATTAAGAATCCTATGTGAATTCGTTAGCTGACCAACCTAATATGTATTCTGTTTCCGAAAATATGTTTTGTTTGTTATGCTTTTTTTTCTAAGCATTTAAAGTTGACAAGTATAAAAGCATAGAAAGTGAAGGATTTTTCTTGTACTTTTTTTGTTTTCACTTCAAACAGGTACCAAAAACAGAGCCAACTCTAGTTTATGGGTAGTGACTGGGGCTAATGTGTTCCTAGTTTGAAATGACTGTCATAATCCATTAGCAGTAACTGGTGTAAATTGAGCTGATTGATGTTGTCAGATTTTAATAAAACATTCATTTCTCCAAAGCCTCACTTTTTTCATGAAGATCAAGTGATAAAGGATGCTGATATCCTCTAATATTTATGATAGATGCACTTTGCTTATCATAAACTGCACATGATATAGGCAGTGTTGTCATAGAGCTTTTGTTTGCATTTGATTTTCAATCCTGGAAAATAGGAAGAATAAAATAAAGTAAATGATGGCTGAACTTAGACTGTGTCTACATGATGTAAAACAGCTAATCAGCTTCCTGCATAAATTAATATGATGTTCATGTCTAGAGGTTAGAGGATTAGACATTGAAATAATACAATACCTATGCTGAGTAACTGTTGTTTATTCACAGTACATAATTTCAGACATTCATATTATAAGCCTGTAAAATTTAGTGTAAGTCAATGTCATTATGATATACTGTACTACTGTTTACTGTCTGCATAAAAATCGACTAATCTGGGACTCTTATATAATGTGTTTTCTCTTGCTCTCTTGTCTTTATTTGTGTGTGTATATGTGTGTATCTTTTTCCATTATTCTCAAGATTAAGTAAAAACTGTCATAAACTTTGTTTCTGATTTAAAATAATCTATTAGAGTCTAATAATTTACTTTTTGTATTATTAGTAGAAATTTTAATTATGCCTTCTTTTATTTTGTGTTACTTTGTTAATTCAGAATATCTTTCCTATGGATATTTTATTACATATAACACATATATTTATGTATATAAAAATTTACTTTTTTTCCATCTTCTTCCCTTTTAAGTGAGAAATAAAGCAGGCAATGCTTTTATTTATTTTAATTCAACCCTAATAATGTATAGAAGTTGAAATATGTTTTTGAAAGTTCTGTCTTTCACCTCAAAATCTGAGTGAACTGAAATATGATGTATTTTGAATTATGTTTCTCACCAAGGTGAGTTTATAGGAAGATTATATGGAAAGATAATATTAAATATTATATTAAAAGATAAATCATCCTCACAGCTGTGTTGTCTAACCTTACCATGTTTAGTTTTTTCTCTTCTCCCTCAAAGAATCCTTTATTCCTATTCCCTTGACCTATTTACTATTCTGTCACAGTTGACAAAATAGATTTTCTTCTTGAAACACTTAATCTTCTTTTCCTTTACCATATTTATCTATAGATAGTGTATCATAGATATAGATATATATCTTTTATTTGTATGATAGCTTATGTTTCTTTATATCCCAACCCATACATTCTCATCCTCTACCCTACCGAATGGAGGACGTGTAAGTTCTTAAAAACATTACGTATTTCAGACATTACATTTCACTTTTAGATGAGGCAATTTTTTAAATAATATGACTCTCATCACTTAATAATTTCAACATGCAACTGAATTTATTATCTTCCTTTCTTCACAGGAGAGAAAGAATAGAGAAAATGGAGTACTAACTTTCCTAATATAAGAGTGTTAGTATCATTGCACTGTATCTCATAGGCCAATAAAAAATTTCTGCATGTGTCAAAATAAAGAAGAGGAGTGACAGATGAAGATGATGATGGTTAAAGTAAATTCAAGAAATTCTCGGCCGGGCGTAGTGGCTCATGTCTGTAATCCCAGGACTTTGGGAGGCTGAGGCGGGCGGATCATGAGGTCAGGAGATCAAGACCATCCTGGCTAATGCAGTGAAACCCTGTCTCTACTAAAAATACAAAAAATTAGCCAGGTGTGGTGGCAGGTGCCTGCAGTCCCAGCTATTCGGGAGGCTGAGGCAGGAGAATGGTGTGAACACAGGAGGTGGAGCTTGCAGTGGGCCGAGATCGTGCCACTGCACTCCAGTCTGGGCGACAGAGCGAGACTCCATCTCAAAAAAAAAAAAAAAAAAGAAAGAAATTATCGCTGTGATCTATTCTAAACTCTAGTTATAATATCAAAGATGTTCCATGTTCAATCGAAGACATATTTATCTGATGACTATTAATAAGTAGACCCTTCCCACATTATCATTATGACAACCAAAATACATGTGTTCACATTTGGAGGAGGGAGGTGTAGGTAGTGAGAAAGAAAGCACCAAGTTCTATGTGGGTTTGATAATGTCTTTCTTTTTTGAGGAACTTATAATAAACTATATTTGGGCATATTCTGATAAGGAGATAATCAGTCTGTCTTGGATGAATGAAAGGTATCAGATTTTCACCTAAGAAGACCAAGTGCTTAAATGACTCTCTTTAAGGTTACACAGAAAAACAGTAGTAAAGTGGAAAAGAAAATCCAGAGTTTAAGCTTTTGAGTTTGCTTCGGATAAAGAGAATTGTGGGAGAATCTTCTCTGGGACATATGGTCTTTTACTTTTTAGCCAATCTCCTTGCAGAGTAATATTGCTAGCTTTATTTTCTCTTCTTACTCTCTGTCTTCTAATAACTCAGAGTAAGAGTGGAGAGTAAGTAATCCCATTGTATATGGGCAGATTATTCTTGCTTTCAGAATAGATTTACTTTAACCTCCAGGAGATTACTTCTTTCACTTTACTTACAAGAGATAGTGAAAGCCTTCAGAATATATGCCCTGGTAATAATAATGTTAATAGTAGTCATTTATTGAACATCAAATCCCAGGTGCTACTCTAATATGTGTTAACTCAATAAATACTAACAGAAAAGGTGAAAAGTAGGACAAAACTGCTTTGAGCCCCTCAAGTGGTGTATTTGTTATGGTCATGACAATAATAAACATTTTTTACTGCTTTACATATTTAACACTCTAAAATATTTTTATAGACAATATCTCTCTTGATCTTTGTAAACATCCTGTCAAGTAAGCAGGGCTGCTCTTCTGTTGGTTCTCTAGCCAAGGAAGTTAAGACTTAATGAATTAAGTGACTTTTCCACCATCACACAACTAATAAGTTTTAGAACTATAGGTGCAGCCCAATTTTCTGATGCCAGATCACATGGGCCACCCTTTAATTGTAGAGCACCTAGAATTAAATATTCAGAACTGACTATTTAAAGCTTGTTTGGGGTTAAGGTACACAGTAAGTAATCAAAGTTTGTGAAATTCAATACCGTCCAAGGATTAAAACCTAAAATGAGAACACACACCCCCACTGGAGAAGCTGAAGGTCTCTTGTGGGAGAAGTTTCCGACTTTCCCTGGAGCTGAGTCAAGTTAGAGAGCCAAGTGAAATATGGTGATAGAGGAAGCAGCAGAAAGGCCCTGGTAGCTTGCTGGATCCCAAGAAGCCCATTCCTGCCTGGCACCACAGCGTTCCATCAGGAGGGTGACCAGAGGAGCAGGGGATAAAACTCCACAGGGAGAAGAAATTCTGTAGCTGCACTTGGTAACAATTTGAATGGGGCAAGAAGCCTCCTGGCCAGAAGGGAGGATGCAAATGCGGCGTGCAGACTTCACAGGTGGGGGAAGAACTAAAGCCCTTTTCTTTCGCAGCTGGGAGGCAGATAGCCTCAGACAAATTTTCAAGCCCATCTCACGCTCTGCCTGGACACAGACTTGGGGCTGTTGCTGGGACATGGTGGGAGTGAGACCAGCTCTTCAGTTTGCATGAGAGTTGGATGAGGCCTGTGACTTCCAGCTTTCCCCCACTTCCCTGACAATCTGCATGACTCAGCAGAGGGAGTCACAATCCTCCTAGGTACACAACTCCAGTGACCTGGGAATCTCACCCTCAACCCCCACAGCAGCCACAGCAAGACCAGCCCAAGGAGAATTTGAGCTCGGACACGCCTAGTCCCACCCCTACCAGATGGTCCTTTCCTATCCACCCTGGTAGTGGAAGACAAAGGACATATAATCTCAGGGGTTCTAGGGCTCTGCCCACCGCCAGTCCCTCTCCATACTACTGCAGCTAATGCTTTCTGGAGAGTTCCACCTAATGACAGGAGGCCAAACAGCATGAAAATTGAGCATTAAACCACCAAAATTAAGAACCCTCATGGGATCCATCGCACCCCACTCCCCACAATCTCCACCGGAACAGGTGCTGGTATCCACAGCTGAGAGACCTATAGATGGTTCACGTCACAGGACTCTGTGCAGACAACTCGCAATACCAGCCTGGAGCCGAGTAGACTCACTGCGTGGCTAGACCCAGAAGAGAGACAACAAACACTGTAGTTCAGCGCATAGGAAGCCACATCCATAGGAAAAGGGGGAGAATACTACATCAAGGGAACACCCTGTGGGCCTTCAGCCCTAGACCTTCCCTTTGACAGATCCTACCCAAATGAGAAGGAACCAGAAATCCAACCCTGGCAATATGACCAAACAAGGCTCTTCAACACCCCCCAAAAAATCATGGTAATTCACCAGCAATGAATCCAAACCAAGAAGAAATCCCTGATTTACCTGAAAAACAATTCAGGAGGTTAGTTATTAAGCTAATCAGGGAGGGACCAGAGAAGAGTGAAGCCCAATGCAAGGAAATCCAAAAAATGATACAAGAAGTGAGGGGAGAAATATTCATGGGAATAGATAGCTTAAAGAAAAACAATAAAAAATTCAGGAAACTTTGGACACACTTTTAGAAATGCAAAATACTCTGGAAAGTGTCAGAAACAATTGAACAAGTAGAAGAAAGAAAGTCAGAGCTCAATGACACAGTCTTTGAATTAACCCAATCCAACAAAGACAAAGAAAAAAAAATAAGAACATGAACAAAGCCTACAAGAAGTCTGGGATTATGTTGAACAACCAAACCTAAGAATAATCGGTGTACCTGAGAAGAGAATTCTAAAAGCCTGGAAAACATATTTGGGGGAATAATCGAGGAAAACTTCCCCAGCCTTGCTAGAGACCTAGACATCCAAATACAAGAGGCACAAAGAACACCTGGGAAATTCATCACAAAAAGATCTTCACCTAGGCACAATATCATCAGGTTACCCAAAGTTAAGATGAAGGAAAGAATCTTAAGAGCTGTGAGACACAAGCACCAGGTAACCTATAAAAGAAAACCTATCAGATTAACAGCAGATTTCTCAGCAGAAACCCTACCAGCTAGAAAGGATTAAGGACCTGTCTTCAGCCTCCTCCAAAAAAACAATTATCAGCCAAGAATTTTGTTTCTGGAGAAACTAAGCATCATATATGAAGGAAAGATACAGTCATTTTCAGACAAACAGATGCTGAGAGAATTTGCCATTACCAAACCACCACTACGAGAACTGCTAAGAGAAGCTCTAAATCTTGAAACAAATCCTGGAAACACCTCAAAACAGAGACTCTAAAGCAAAAATCACACAGCATCTATAAAACAAAAATACACTTCAAAAAGAAACAACAGAAAACAAAAACCGAAGTACCCAGGCAAGAAAGAACATGGTGAAAGCAATAGTACCTCACATTTCAATACAAACATTGAGTGTAAATGGCCTAAATGCTCCACTTGAAAGATACAGAACTGCAGAATGGATGAGAACTCACAAACCAACTATCTGCCACTTTCAGGAGACTCACCTAACACATAAGGACTCACATAAACTTAAAGGGGTAGAAAAAGGCATTTCATGCAGATGGACACCAAAGCAAGCAGGGGTAGCTATTCTTATATCAGACAAAACAAACTTTAAAGCAATAGTAGTTAAAAGAGACAAAGAGAGATCGTATATAATGGTAAAAGGCCTTGTTCAACAGTAAAATATCACAATCCTAAACATGTGCACCTAACACTGGAACTCCCAATTTATAAAACAATTACTAATAGACCTAAGAAATGAGATAGACAGCAACACAGTAATAGTGGGAGACTTCAGTACTCCACTGACAGCACTAGACAGGTCATCAAGACAAAAAGTCAACAAAGAAACAGTGGATTTAAACTATACCTTGGAACAAATGGACTTAACAGATATATACAGAACATTTCATCCAACAAGTGCAGAATATACGTTCTATTCAACAGTGCATGGAACTTTCTCCAAGACAGAGCATATGATGGCCATAAAATGAACCTCAATAAGTTTAAGAAAATTGAGATTATATTAAGCACTCTTTCAAATCACAGTGGAATAAAACTGGAAATCAACTCCAAAAGGAACTTTCAAAACCATGCAAATACATGGAAATTAAATAATCAGCTCCTGAATGAGCATTGGGTCAAAAATAAAATTGAGATGAAAATTTAAAAATTCTTTGAACTGAATGCTAATGACACAAGCTATCAAAACCTCTGGGATACAGCAAAGGTGATGCTAAGAGGAAGGTTCATAGCCCTAAATGCCTACATCAAAAAGTCTATCTTGGTGGTGTTCCAGGTGCCACTGGGGTATGAAAAAAAACTCCTGCAGCTAGTTAGCCCAAACAGCCACCCGTTTTGTGCTTGAAACCCAGGACCCTGGTGGTGTAGGCACCCAAGAGAATCTCCTGGTCTGCGGGTTGTGAAGACCATGGGAAAAGCATAGTATTGGGGCCAGAATGCACTGTCCCTCATGGCACCACAGTCCCTCATGGCTTCCCTGCCAGGGAGCTAAGTGGTCTAGCTTGGCAGATCCCACCCAACAGAGCCCAGCAAGCTAAGATCCACTGGCTTGAAATTCTTGCTGCCAGCACAGCAGTCTGAAGTCAACCTGGGATGCTCGAGCTTGGTGTGGGGAAGGGCGTCCACCATTACTGAGGCTTGAGTAGGCTGTTTTCCCCTCACAGTGTAAACAAAGCCACAGGGAAGTTCCAACTGGGCAGATCCCACCACAGCTCAGCAAAGCCATTGTAGCCAGCTTGCCTCTCTAGATTCCTTCTTTCTGGTCAGGGCATCTCTGAAAGAAAGGCAGCAGCCCCAGTCAGGGCCTTATAGATCAAATTCCCATCTTCCTGGGACAGATGGGAAGGGGTGGCTGTGGGTGCAGCTTCAGCAGACTTAAATGTTCCTGCCTGCCAGCTATGAAGAGAGCAACAAATCTCCCAGCACAGCTCCTGAGCTCAGTTAAGGGACAGACTGCCTCTTCAAGTGGGTCCCTGACCCCCTTGCCTCCTGACTCGGAGACATCTCCCAGCAGGGATCGACAGACACCTCATACAGGAGAGCTCCAAGGGCATCTGGAGGGTGCCCCTCTGGGACGAAGATTCCAGAGGAAGGAACAGGCAGCAGTCTTTGCTGTTCTACAGCCTCTGCTGGTGATACAGGCAAACAGGGTCTGGAGTGTACCTCCAGCAAACTCCAGCAGACCTGCAGCAGAGGGCCCTGACTGTTAGAAGGAAAACTAACAAACAGAAAGGAATAGCATCAACATCAACAAAAAGGACATCCACACAGAATCCCCAACTGAAGATCACCAACATCAAGAGGTAGATAAATCCATGAAGATGAGGAAAAAACAGCACAAAAAGGCTGAAAATCAAAAACCAAAATGCCTCATCTCCTCCAAAGGATCACAACTCCTCACCAGCAAGGGAACAAAACTGGACAGAGAATGTCTTTGATGAATTAACAGAAGGAGGCTTCAGAAGGTGAGTAGTAACAAACTCCTCCGAGCTAAAGGAGCATGTTCTCATCCAATGCAAGGAAGCTAAGAACCTTGATGAAAGGTTAGAGGAATTAATTGCTAACTAGAATAACCAGAGGAATAATGTTCCTCTAGAAAGCTCTGAGAACTGATAAATAATTCAGCAAAGTTTCGTGATACAATGTTAATATACAGAAATCAGTAGCTCTTCTATACACCAACAGCAGCCAAGCAGAGAATCAAATAAAGAACTCAACCCTTTTTACAATAGCTGCAAAAAAATATAAAATACTTAGAAATATACCTAACAAAGGAGTTGAAAGACCTCTACAGGAAAACTACAAAACACTGCTGAAAGATGTCATAATGACACAAACAAATGGAAACACATCCCATGCTCATGGATGGGTAGAATCAATATTGTGAACATGACCATACTGCCAAACGCAATCTACAGATTTAATAAAGTAACTGTCAGACTACCACCATCATTCTTCACAGAATTAGATAAAACAATTCTAAACTTCTTATGGAACCAAAAAAGAGCCCACATAGCCAAAGCAAGACTAAGCAAAAAGAACAAATCTGGAGGCATCACACTACCTGATTTCAAACTATACTGTAAGGCCATAGTCACCAAGACAGTATGGTACTGGTATAAAAATAGGCACATAGACCAATGGAACAGAATAGAGAACCCAGAAATAAACCCAAATCCTTAAGGCCAACTGATCTTCGACAATGCGAACAAAAACATAAAGCAGAGAAAGGACACCTTTTTCAACAAATGGTGCTGGATAATTGGCTAGCCACATGTAG
Organism: Chlorocebus sabaeus; assembly: GCF_047675955.1. Lineage (NCBI taxonomy): Eukaryota > Metazoa > Chordata > Mammalia > Primates > Cercopithecidae > Chlorocebus > Chlorocebus sabaeus. Next base: position 37,325,624 of record NC_132914.1, on the reverse strand, counting down.
GAGAATGAAATTGCATCCTCATCTCTAACCTTATATAAAAATCAACTCAAGATGGATTAAGGACTTAAACCTAAGACCCGAAACTATAAAAATTCTAGAAGACAACATTGGAAAAACCGTTCTAGACATTGATTTAGGCAAGGATTTCATGACCAAGAACACAAAAGCAAATGCAATAAAAACAAAGATAAATAGTTGGGACCTCCCACAGAGTGGGAGAAAATCTTCACAATCTGTACATCTGACCAAGGACTCATATCCAGAATCTACAATGAAACAAATCAGTAAGAAAAACACAAACAGGACCATCAAAGAGTAGTCTCAGGACATGAATAGACAATTCTCAAAAGAAGATATACAAATGGCCAACAAACATATGAAAAAATGCTTAACATCACTAATGATCAGGGAAATGCAAATCAAAACCACAATGCAATACCACCTTACTCCTGCAGGAATGGCCATAACCAAAAAATCAAGAAACAGTAGATGTTGGCATGGGTGCGGTGAACAGGGAACACTTCTACACTGCTGGTGGGAATGTAAACTAGTACAGCCACTATGGAAAACAGTGTGGAGATTCCTTAAAGAACTAAAAGTAGAACTACCATTTGATCCAGCAATCCCACTACTGGGTATCTACCCAGAGGAAAAGAAGTCATTATTTGAAAAAGATACTTGCACACGCATGTTTATAGCAGCACAATTCACAATTGCAAAATCATGGAACCAACCCAAATGCCCATCAATCAACAAGTGGATAAAGAAACTAATATATATGTGTGATGGAATACAATGCAGCCATAAAAAGGAATGAATTAACAGCATTTGCACTGACCTGCATGAGATTGGAGACTATTATTCTAAGTGATGTAACTGAGCAATGGAAAACCAAACATCATATGTTCTCACTGATATGGGGGAGCTAAGCTATGAGGACGCGAAGGTATAAGAATGATACAGTGGACTTTGGGGACTTGAGGGGGAAGAGTGGGAGGGGGCAAGGGATAAAAGAATACAAATATGGTGCAGTGTATACTGCTTGGGTGGTGGGTGCACCAAAATCTCACAAATCACCACTAAAGAAGTTATTCATGTAGCCAAATACCACCTGTACCCCAATAACTTATAGAAAAATAAAATGAATAAATAAAATGTTACAAGTTATGTATTTAAAAAAACCAAAACCTAAATTGGCTGTTTGTGTGCTAAAAAAGAAAAAATCACAGCCATCTCAAGAACCATTAACCTTATCAAATTCTTAAGTTTTCTGGTACCTAGCTAAGTCCTTTGATTTATATCCTGATCTAGAGTTCCTGGACAAGCTAGGCTGATGGTTGAATGAGGCATTTATACTTGTTAATCATATTTAATTAATTTAATTTTCTAAGTGCAGTATTTCTGGATCTGTTCCATTCTCATATTCTATCCTCAACAAGCACTCCTGGTATTAAAAAAAAAAAAAAAAATTCCATGCGATCAGGAAACATAGCACAAGCACACCTGGTCAGATGGTGATAAATATAGAGAAGAATAAAGGTGGCAGGAAATAAGAAAGAAAACAATAAGGGTTTGTACACTTTCAGATTGTAAATCTGACCTAGAAATGAGGTTTTGCTCTCTTCGAGGTCTGCCACAAGGCAGGATGAATGTATTAGAGCAGCATCTCACTAAAATGAGTCTTCCCCTCTCTGCCTCCCTAGTCCAAAAAGCTGTTGAAAGATAAAATGTTTACTCATTGAAGTATTTCCAGATTAGTGAATTTGTACGCATTTGTGTTCATTGGCTGAAAGTTAGTGAATAAATAGGAAAATGTGAGGGTTTATGGCTCACTCTTTTGAAAAATGAGTGTCATGTGAGGGGAAGAATATTAACCCAGGAATCAGGAAAATTAGATTCAAGGTCTGTCTCCACCATGGGACTCTGGGCATGCCAGTTAATTGCTTTCAGTCTAATTACCTATAAAGTGAAGTAGATGGACTTTTAATGTGCATTTGAATGAAGGCAAATGGAGTTTCAAGTAGAATGGAAGCTAAAACATTTGAAATAGTAATACTTGAAGCCTTTCTTGGATGAAAAGTTATCAGACTGTAGAAAAATAGTTTTGGTCTAAAAAGAAAAATGTACTTTGTTCAACACAATTTTTGGAATATTTATTAAATGCTTACCGCATGCTGATCATTGTCTTAGGGGCCTAGCTTCTTATATATTAAGACCATATTTTTATTTCCCTATCATGTCTTTGAAGAAAGACAATCTAGGTTACAGCTGATAATGCCTCTTTATCCCAAGATTGTGTAGCAGACTTATCACCTGATATGATAGACTTTCCTTGGCTCCCATAACGTAAGAGTAGGCTCAAGCCCTATGAACTCCACTGGCTTCTCAACTCATGTGCACATGGTTTATAAGGGAAGGGGTGTACTTTCTCCCTCTGGAGTCTAAAACCCTTTTTGATGGCAGGTAGGTCACTCACTATCCTAGCAAACAAAACAAAGCACTCTCATCAGAGGAGGCTTGAAGCAGAATGCCTTTGTAGTGAGCCATCAGAATGTTTCTCATCATTTTCCATTTCTCTGTGTATGTATTGCACACCTGTCTCTGTTTAGGTTGCCCCAAAAGCAGGTTGCCCCTAAGGCAAGGACTTGGGTGCAGATGATATTTTGGGGACGATATCAAGAGGTTGAGAAAGGGAGTAAGGGAAGTGGGATAGGGAAGGGAGAAGAGGCAGTAAAGAGAGCAGTGGTAAGCAGGCTATGTCAGTAGGCAACTGGAGCGCAGTCTGGCTGAGTACTCTCCGAGGAACAGTGTAGACTGTCCTCAGAATTAGTCGAAGGGTATTTATCCACAATCCCCAGTCCCTCAACTTGAGTGTTGTCCCTGAGGATGTTAAATGCATTCCCTCCAGGTTTTCCTGAGAAATCACTTATGATGCCAGAGCTGCCATGTAGACAAGTAGAGAGACAAAGTTGAGCTAGAAACTGCCAGATTCTATAGTGAGTTTCCATGATGACTGCAGGGTAATTCAGAGGGTGATCTAGAATATATGGGGCAAGGCATGAAAAGCACCTCTGAAAAATCCTGTCTCCAAATATGTGTAAAAATAAGTTAGCACAATATGGATGTGAACTTTCTTAGTACCTGTTCATGGATATGGCAAATCCATTTTTAGTAAAAAAAAAAAAAAAAAAAAAAGGTCAATGATCCCTGGCTAACCATGTGGAAAATAAGCAATAAAAAGTGGAGATTCATGCTAACAAATGATGAAAATGTATTTTCTTGAATATTATTATCTTTTTTCTTTGTATAATTCACAAATAATTTTTGTCCTGTTATAGGAATCTGAAAAATGCATAATTAATGTATTTATTTATGCCTTCAACCAATATTTACTATATCATTGCTGTAGATTCAAAGATCTGTTAGCTATAATTCTTTTCACTGAGAAGTTTGTATTATAGCTAAGAATATAGACACACAGATAATTACAGTGCAGCATAATAAAAGCCAAATTAATACACTGTAGGAACACAGGAAAATGAGTGATTAATTCTACCTAGGGATTGAAGAGGATACAAATGATTTTGTTGTGTTTTTAAAAATTTATTCAAATGGAGTTGTTTTGTGTGCAGAAACATGGCACATCAAATACTAATACAACCTTTGGTGTTAAATCTGGATTTGAATCCAAACCCAACACACCTACTTTCTGTGTAAACTCCACAAGCTACATAACTTCTCAGGTCCTCAGTGATTTGGATATCAGGAATTATACCTCCTGAATGTGATTAAATGAGAAAACATATATGATTCAGGCCCGTGGGAGCAACTACGTCTGTGTTCACTTTCCTTCTGCTCCCTGTGTACTACAGTTTATAAAATCCCAGGCGTTTGTGGAAAGCAGAAACATCCTACCGTTAATCCACCTTCTTTACCCTATACCTGTTGATACAGGATTTGAGGCATCCTCTGGAGACACAAAATTGCTATAATACCCTTCTTTATACATGTCTCTATTTTCAGAATACAGGAAAGAATCATGATGGTGTTCTTCTTCTAGCTTGTACATGTTATAGTAGTGCCCTTCACTTCAGTATTAGATGTGTTCTTTTCATCTTAGATTTATGTCAAGGAGAAAAGACCTCAATGACCTTAGGATGACAAGAGCTAATAAAGCTTCCTTAGAAGGTCAGGGATCTGTAGCTAAATATGCCCCATGTGGCATGACTTGTAGTTTACATCAAAAGATTGTCTAATCCTTTTGTCATGCTTTCTGAATCAGATGTGAATTTAAGATTCTGTGGTTATTAGTGGAAACTCATCTCCATGGTTTGTAAGGTATCAGCAACTAAGGTTTTGGGGTTTTGGGTGCCTCAGGACATCTTTAGAAATATGAAAACATATTTCCTCACCTTCCTTTTTCTGACTCATATGTTTCACTGAAAGGTAAGGAGAAGAAATGGAGATGCTGTTAATGAGTTGAAATGGCATGAAATCCAGGGTTGTGTCCCAGAAAATAGACTTTCTGTGCCAATAAAGTAGAACCTTGTCCCCAAGATGATACGTGAGTTTGAAAGTAACACCAGCCTGGCTGAGTCCGGGTACACTATTGTAACATTGTAGAAATGCCCAGGTCTTAATTCACTCTTTACACACAGGTAGCAGGCACTCTGTGAGGGACCAGAGATACAGAATATGACTTACCCCATTTTCAGGGAACTTATGATCTCTTTTCCTTATCTTTAAAAGCATATGCTGTGACCCGTCTTGAAAGGTTGCTTGAAGATGAAATGAGACAACAAAGTGCCAGCCACAAAAGATGTGAGGAAGGTCTATTTTCCTCTTCCCAGATTTACATTTATCCCTGTCTATGAGTTCATTCTCCATGCTCTCATCACTTGGCCATGGTTCTGAAAAAATGGTCCCTCACCTCAGCATTTCATCTTAAGTCTCTTTCATGGCTTTTCCTACTCAATTTGAACCTTAGTGGTGGTGCTGTCCAGGTCTTGGCTTGCAGCTCTACTCAGAGACCTATTCCAGTCCCATTAGGCCAATGACCATCGACATGTTAAAGAAGACCTAATCTATATTGCAGGTCAGAACTCCTCTGCCATATGTACTCATATATTCAACTGCTGGACATTTCTACTTTTGAATATTCCACTCTCACCAGTCTCAATGTGCATAAAACTGAATCCCTATCACTCTCTGCTAATTCTTCCCCTCCCCTTATAATCCTCTTCTCAATGATGCATGTGACCAGTTGGGTGCCCAAGCCTGTAGCTTGGGAATGAACACACCCAAATCAAATCAACTGTAATTTCCTTCAATTTTACATTCCTAATATCTCTTGTATCCTTCCTATGATCTTCATTCCATTTTCTGTCAGGCCTTGCTTTAGCCAGAGCTCATATTATTTGCGCCAGAATCCCACTCAAACCTAAATTTAAGAAGATGAGTTGGTTTACAATAAGGAAATAGGGCCTAAAGGCAGGAAATATAGCTGGGCCTGGCACAGGGTTGAAATCAGAAACTGGAGAGTCACTTGCTCAACCTCTGTGTCCCCAAGGTTTCTTGCTCTTATTTCTGTAGGGTGTATGCATCCTTCTTTCTTCTTTCTTTTAGAGAACATCCTCTTCTTTTGCTTATATCTGGTTAATCTCTACCACCATAACTTTGGAGTTACTTCTAGTTCAAGCATCCACAATAGATTGATTGGAATTGTCAGAATTCTTAATTCCCAAGGAGAAAAAGATCAAAGTGAACCTACCCTAGCCCAAGCATGTGAGGGCAGGGCACTGGACAACACTGTAGAGGGATGCACAGAGTTTTTCCTGCCTTAAATCTCAACTTCCTCAATTGAGCCTTTATTATCTCTGCCTCTACACTTTCTGAAACAAAATCAATTATGTCTCATCTTGATATAAATGATTTAATGTGTCCCACAGCTTTCAGCAAAGTTCAAAGTCCAGAGCTCTTTGTGGCTTTTGTCCAACTCTGCACTGCTTCATGTCCAACAACTGCCCTACACAAGGGTATATAAAGAAGGGTATGTAAAGCTACAAGCTTCATAACTTCTCAGGGCCTCAGTGATCTGGAAACCAGGAATTATAATAAGGCACAAAGATGAGGTATATAAAGTATAAAAAGGTACATGTACCTCCTGCTCCTTGGAACCTCCTGTACTTCTGGCAATGATTAAAGCTAATCCAAGCTTCAGTGACTTCATGCATGCCATTCTCCCTAGCTGAAATAGCTAGTGTACCCTAAAAGACTTCCAAACGTAGGTCACATGTCATTTTCCTGAACCCAGGGGCCAATGTAAGTGTTCCCCTTCTGGCCTTCTTTAGCACTCTTGAGTGGAAATCTATGAATAGTTATTTATTATATTATAACTGCAGATTTGTCTATTTCCTCCAGAAGACCATACACATACTAAAAATGCCCCCTTGCAATATTCCTCAGGGAGAACCAGCTAGATTTTAGTTACTACTGACTGTTTTGTTTTTATTCTGTTCACATCCAGAGTCATAGCATGATGTATAAGGGGAATGGGTCACTCTCTGATTGTGTGTCTTCCTTAACTAGTCTGCAGACATGACCTTAGGAAAATAAAAGCCACAACATTCAGGCTTTGAGAAGAGGATCTTTCAAAAATGTTGCCAAGTTAGTCCTGACTTTTAGAATTAGTGACAGGCTATAATGACATGTCTAATAATTTATAATATTGGATAGGTTTTCATAATTTTATTATTTATTTTTCCCTTCTTGTGGAGAATGGTGTCTTGCTATGTTGCCCAGGCAGGTCTCAAAGTCCTGGACTCAAGCTGTCTTCCCACCCCTGCCTTCCTAAGTGTTGGGATTACAGGCGTGAGCCACCAGTCCCAGCTGTAAATTTAATTTGGATTTCAACACTGAAGAGTTTTGTAAAGTATTCTTCAAATATCTCTTTCTCCTGGTTCCTTCTTTCTGAGGGCAGGTGAAGATCTAAGTTAGTGAGTTCTGTTCAAGTTTCTGATTATGCTTCCTGTGGCTGATAGAATTGCAGGATTTCAAATGCTATTAAGCTGCTCCATGCAGAGACAAATAGTCTGATGACCTGCCATTAATGGCAGGGAGAAAAATGAACAGTGTTTCTTGCTAGAACATCTTCATTTATTTTGATAAGATCATTTCTTCCTGGACAGATTAAACTTTAGAGAACTACATGTAAGGTTCTTCTATTTCTATTTTTGAAAAAATGCGCAGTACCAAAAAATATAGAAGATGTATAAAGTAGATTTAACTGTGAAATTTCAACTTTAGTTTCCAGCATAGAATTAACAGCCTACTCCTGGATTCTTCTAATGATCCTTCTTTAATGTCCCTAAGTCTCTTCCCTCAGCTGCTTATCCAAAAGTGTAATCATTTATCTAAGACTGTTTGCAAGGACCAAATTTAGTCCTCAGGCATGCTTTCTTTAGAAAGTGCAGAGTTTTTTGTTGTTGTTGTTGTTGTTGTTGTTGTTGTTTGTGTGTTTGTTTGAGATGGAGTCTCGCTCTGTCGCCCAGGATGGAGTGCAGTGGCATGATATTGGCTCACTGCAATCTCTGCCTCCTGGGTTCAAGCGATTCTCCTGTCTCTGTCTCCCGAGTAGCTGGGACTACAGGCACCAGCCACCACGCCCGGCTAGTTTTTTTGTATTTTTAGTAGAGACGGGGTTTCACCGTGTTAGGCAGGATGGTCTCGATCTCCTGACCTCATGATCCACATGCCTAAGCCTCCCAAAGTGCTGGAATTACAAGTGTGAACCACTGTGCCTGGCCCAGAGTTTTTACATTTGTTAAATTTTACATTAAAGTCCAGATTTCCAGGGATGGCATTGCCTGTTGGAGATGATGTATGTCCTCTCCCATTCCCTACATTCCCTGCTACTCCATATAACCTGGCCTCATCTAGGCCTTTGAGGTGGTGCCACCTGTCCTAAGGAATCAACATTCAGTTAGTATTGTACTTAGAACTTTCCCCATATATGTCCTATTCGGGGCTGGGTTGAAAAGAAAGCTGATCAATAGAGTGGCTCTGGTTTTAGGAATAGCTAGTTGTTATGTCAGCAGCTATGGACATTCGTAGAATGTTCAGTTTCATTTTTTATCCCCGAGACCTTCATTTTACATTAAAAGAATTCTTTTTGAGACTATGTGGACAAGGCTGCTACTTGCCACCCCTTACAATCCCTGTTTATCAACTAACAGGGAGTTATGTCATAGCTAACTTCAGAATCAGAATCAGACAGACCTATCTGATAATGTTGTTAGAATTAACTGCAATATCATAATCTACTCTAATGTGACTAAGTCATAGAAGCTTATTTTTTGTTATATTATTATTTTATCTGGTATTAGACAGACCTGGAATCAAATTTCTTATTTCCTGACCACTTGTGCTACCTTGAGTAATTTACACAGACACTCTAAGTCTCAACTTTCTTATTTGTACATGGCATGATACTTTTCAGGGTTGTGTTTTTCCCCATTCTTACCCATCTCAGTGAGTGGCACTACTGTCCCTCTACTTGCTCAGGCCTCAAATCCAGGATTTTGGCCAGGAATCTTTGATTCTTCTTTTATCTGTAATCCTCGCATCCGTTTCTCTTGCAAGTCTTAGTACTAAGGCTGTGGTTCCTAAACAGCCTGGAGCCACAGGGCACCCTTCACAGGAGACCACAGGATATTTTAAATTTTCAAGCAAATTAATGACATAGATGGACTACTACTCTTAAGTAGTATGTACCTTAAAAGTGAAACTGCTAGGTACTTTAGCCCTATGTGTGCAATGAAAAAAATTACTGAGACACCAAGGGCGCCATGAAGCAAGAAAATATGGGAACCTCTACTCTTATTATTTAGAACCTCTGCTCTATATAGGAAGCATTATTTATCCTTCCTATATTTATCTTCATTTCACTGCTGCCATCTGCCCAAGTCACTGTTGCCTCTCATCACTTATTGCAATAGCTAGCCTTCTGACTGGTCTTCCTGCATCTGTGCTCATCCTTCATAAGCCATGCTCCAGAGAGCAACCAGAATGATCTTTGAGAAATGTAGATAAGGTCATAGCTTTCCATCACACTTTATTCTTATTTATTTATTGTTAGACAGGGTCTCGCTCTGTCGCCCAGGCTGGGGTGCAGTGGTGCCGTCTCGGTTGACTGTAACCTCTGCCTCCCAGGTTCAAGTGATTCTCCTGCCTCAACCTCCTGAGTAGCTGAGATTACAGGTGTGTACCACCATGCCTGGCTAATTTTTGTATTTCTTGGTAGAGACAGGGTTTCGCCATGTTGGCCAGGCTGGTCTTGAACTCCTGACCTCAAGTGATCCACCCACCTCAGCCTCCCAAAGTGCTTGGATTACAGGCCCCATTATGCTTTAAATCAACATGGCTTTTCACATGGTCCACAGACTCTGCCTGCTTGTCCCCCATCTTCTCCATCATCCTCACCCCCACCTTTATCCCCTGGTTCATTAAGACTTAATTGTACCAGCTTTTTTCTTTCATCTGTTTCTCAAAATCTCCAGGTTTGTTCTCAACTTAGAGGCTTTTCAGTCGCTTTTCCTGCTGCTAGAAAGATCTTCCTCTGTGTCTTCATTGTGGCTGGTTCCTTGTCACTTGCATCTGAATTTAAACAGCACACCTCAGATAGGCCTTGACCATGTTTGAAACAGCCACCATTTCCCATCAATATCACATCAATCCATTTTTTCCCCATCATGTGTATCATTGCCTACATTTCTGCTTATTTATTTGCTTATTAAGCTCCATAGGTAGAGCCCCCATCTGTGTTGTTAACCTTTGAACTGTCTCCAGCACGCAGTAGGCACTCAGAAAATACTGGTTGCATAAGAAATGCAGACAACTGCTTCATCTATTTCCCTTTTTTGTAACCGGATATTGACGTTGATGATCATGCCTCTATTGCTCCTTTTTTTTTTTTTTTTTTTAATACTTTTAAGTTCTAGGGTACATGTGGATAACGTGCAGGTTTGTTACATATGTATACTTGTGCCATGTTGGCATGCTGCACCCATCAACTCGTCATTTACATCAGGTATAACTCCCAATGCAATCCCTCCCTCCTTGCCCCTCCCCATAATAGGCCCTGGTGTATGATGTTCCCCTTCCCGAGTCCAAGTGATCTCATTGTTCAGTTCCCACCTATGAGTGAGAACATGCGGTGTTTGGTTTTTTGTTCTAGCAATAGTTTGCTGAGAATGATGGTTTCCAGCTGCATCCATGTCCCTACAAAGGACACATACTCATCCTTTTTTATGGCTGCATAGTATTCCATGGTGTATATGTGCCACATTTTCTTAATCCAGTCTGTCACTGATGGACATTTGGGTTGATTCCAAGTCTTTGCTATTGTGAATAGTGCCGCAATAAACATACGTGTGCATGTGTCTTTATAGCAGCATGATTTATAATCCTTTGGGTATATACCTAGTAATGGGATGGCTGGGTCATATGGTACATCTAGTTCTAGATCCTTCAGGAATCGCCATACTGTTTTCCATAATGGTTGAACTAGTTTACAATCCCACCAACAGTGTAAAAGTGTTCCTATTTCTCCACATCCTCTCCAGCACCTGTTGTTTCCTGACTTTTGAATGATCGCCATTCTAACTGGTGTGAGATGGTATCTCATTGTGGTTTGGATTTTCATTTCTCTGATGGCCAGTGATGATGAGCATTTTTTCATGTGTCTGTTGGCTGCATAAATGTCTTCTTTTGAGAAGTGTCTGTTCAGATTCTTTGCCCACTTTTTGATGGGGTTGTTTGTTTTTTTCTTATAAATTCGTTTGAGTTCTTTGTAGGTTCTGGATATTAGCCCTTTGTCAGATGAGTAGATTGCAAAAATTTTCTCCCATTCTGTAGGTTGCCTGTTCATTCTGATGGTAGTTTCTTTTGCTGTGCAGAAGCTCTTTAGTTTAATGAGATCCCATTTGTCAATTTTGGCTTTTGTTGCCATTCCTCTTGGTGTTTTAGACATGAAGTCCTTGCCCATGCCTATGTCCTGAACCTAGGTTTTCTTCCAGGGTTTTTATGGTATTAGGTCTAACATTTAAGTCTCTAATCCATCTTGAATTAATTTTCGTATAAGGAGTAAGGAAAGGATCCAGTTTCAGCTTTCTACTTATGGCTAGCCAGTTTTCCCAGCACCACTTATTAAATAGGGAATCCTTTCCCCATTTCTTGTTTTTCTCAGGTTTGTCAAAGATCAGATGGCTGTAGATGTGTGGTATTATTTCTGAGGACTCTGTTCTGTTCCATTGGTCTATATCTCTGTTTTGGTACCAGTACCATGCTGTTTTGGTTACTGTAGCCTTGTAGCATAGTTTGAAGTCAGGTAGCGTGATGCCTCCAGCTTTGTTCTTTTGACTTAGGATTGTCTTGGCAATGTGGGCTCTTTTTTGGTTCCATATGAACTTTATTAATTTATTTATTTTTTTGTTTTTTGTTTTTTGGCTTTTTCTTTTTTTTTATTTTTTATTTTTTTTTAATTTATTTATTATTATTATACTTTAAGTTGTAGGGTACAGGTGCACAACGTGCAGGTTTGTTACATATGTATACTTGTGCCATGTTGGTGTGCTGCACCCATCAACTCGTCATTTACATCAGGTATAACTCCCAATGCAATCCCTCCCCCCTCCCCCCCTCCCCCCTCCCCATGATAGGCCCCGGCGTGTGATGTTCCCCTTCCCGAGTCCAAGTGATCTCATTGTTCAGTTCCCACCTATGAGTGAGAACATGCGGTGTTTGGTTTTCTGTTCTTGTGATAGTTTGCTAAGAATGATGGTTTCCAGCTGCATCCATGTCCCTACAAAGGACACAAACTCATCGTTTTTTATGGCTGCATAGTATTCCATGGTGTATATGTGCCACATTTTCTTAATCCAGTCTGTCACTGATGGACATTTGGGTTGATTCCAAGTCTTTGCTATTGTGAATAGTGCTGCAATAAACATACGTGTGCATGTGTCTTTATAGCAGCATAATTTATAATCCTTTGAGTATATACCCAGTAATGGGATGGCTGGGTCATATGGTACATCTAGTTCTAGATCCTTGAGGAATCGCCACACTGTTTTCCATAATGGTTGAACTCTAGTTTACAATCCCACCAACAGTGTAAAAGTGTTCCTATTTCTCCACATCCTCTCCAGCACCTGTTGTTTCCTGACTTTTGAATGATCGCCATTCTAACTGGTGTGAGATGGTATCTCATTGTGGTTTTGATTTGCATTTCTCTGATGGCCAGTGATGATGAGCATTTTTTCATGTGTCTGTTGGCTGTACGAATGTCTTCTTTTGAGAAATGTCTGTTCAGATTCTTTGCCCACTTTTTGATGGGGTTGTTTGTTTTTTTCTTGTAAATTTGTTTGAGTTCTTTGTAGGTTCTGGATATTAGCCCTTTGTCAGATGAGTAGATTGCAAAAATTTTCTCCCATTCTGTAGGTTGCCTGTTCACTCTGATGGTAGTTTCTTTTGCTGTGCAGAAGCTCTTTAGTTTAATGAGATCCCATTTGTCAATTTTGGCTTTTGCTGCCGTTGCTTTTGGTGTTTTAGACATGAAGTCTTTGCCCATGCCTATGTCCTGAATGGTACTACCTAGGTTTTCCTCTAGGATTTTTATGGTATTAGGTCTAACATTTAAGTCTCTAATCCATCTTGAATTAATTTTCGTATAAGGAATAAGGAAAGGATCCAGTTTCAGCTTTCTACTTATGGCTAGCCAATTTTCCCAGCACCATTTATTAAATAGGGAATCATTTCCCCATTTCTTGTTTCTCTCAGGTTTGTCAAAGATCGGATGGCTGTAGATGTGTGGTATTATTTCTGAGGACTCTGTTCTGTTCCATTGGTCTATATCTCTGTTTTGGTACCAGTACCATGCTGTTTTGGTTACTGTAGCCTTGTAGTATAGTTTGAAGTCAGGTAGCGTGATGCCTCCAGCTTTGTTCTTTTGACTTAGGATTGTCTTGGAGATGCGGGCTCTTTTTTGGTTCCATATGATCTTTAAAGCAGTTTTTTCCAATTCTGTAAAGAAGCTCATTGGTAGCTTGATGGGGATGGCATTGAATCTATAAATTACCTTGGGCAGTATGGCCATTGTCACGATATTGATTCTTCCTATCCATGAGCATGGTATGTTCTTCCATTTGTTTGTGTCCTCTTTTATTTCACTGAGCAGTGGTTTGTAGTTCTCCTTGAAGAGGTCCTTTACATCCCTTGGAAGTTGGATTCCTAGGTATTTTATTCTCTTTGAAGCAATTGTGAATGGAAGTTCATTCCTGATTTGGCTCTCTGTTTGTCTGTTACTGGTGTATAAGAATGCCTGTGATTTTTTCACATTAATTTTGTATCCTGAGACTTTGCTGAAGTTGCTGATCAGCTTAAGGAGATTTTGGGCTGAGACAATGGGGTTTTCTAAATATACAATCATGTCATCTGCAAACAGGGACAATTTGACTTCTTCTTTTCGTAACTGAATCCCCTTGATTTCTTTCTCTTGCCTGATTGCCCTAGCCAGAACTTCCAACACTATGTTGAATAGGAGTGGTGAGAGAGGGCATCCCTGTCTTGTGCCAGTTTTCAAAGGGAATTTTTCCAGTTTTTGCCCATTCAGTATGATATTGGCTGTGGGTTTGTCATAAATAGCTCTTATTATTTTGAGGTACGTTCCATCAATACCGAATTTATTGAGCGTTTTTAGCATGAAGGGCTGTTGAATTTTGTCAAAAGCCTTTTCTGCATCTATTGAGATAATGATGTGGTTCTTGTCTTTGGTTCTGTTTATATGCTGGATTATGTTTATTGATTTGCTAATGTTGAACCAGCCTTGCATCCCAGGGATGAAGCCCACTTGATCATGGTGGATAAGCTTTTTGATGTGTTGCTGAATCCGGTTTGCCAGTATTTTATTGAGGATTTTTGCATCGATGTTCATCAGGGATATTGGTCTAAAATTCTCTTTTTTTGTTGTTTCTCTGCCAGGCTTTGGTATCAGGATGATGTTGGCCTCATAAAATGAGTTAGGGAGGATTCCCTCTTTTTCTATTGATTGGAATAGTTTCAGAAGGAATGGTACCAACTCCTCCTTGTACCTCTGGTAGAATTCAGCTGTGAATCCATCTGGTCCTGGACTTTTTTTGGTTGGTAGGCTATTAATTATTGCCTCAATTTCAGAGCCTGCTATTGGTCTATTCAGGGATTCAACTTCTTCCTGGTTTAGTCTTGGAAGAGTGTAAGTGTCCAGGAAATTATCCATTTCTTCTAGATTTTCCAGTTTATTTGCGTAGAGGTGTTTATAGTATTCTCTGATGGTAGTTTGTATTTCTGTGGGGTCGGTGGTGATATCCCCTTTATCATTTTTAATTGCGTCGATTTGATTCTACTCTATTTTCTTCTTTATTAGTCTTGCTAGTGGTCTGTCAATTTTGTTGATCTTTTCAAAAAACCAACTCCTGGATTCATTGATTTTTTGGAGCGTTTTTTGTGTCTCTATCTCCTTCAGTTCTGCTCTGATCTTAGTTATTTCTTGCCTTCTGCTAGCTTTCGAATGTGTTTGCTCTTGCTTCTCTAGTTCTTTTAATTGCGATGTTAGAGTGTCAATTTTAGATCTTTCCTGCTTTCTCTTGTGGGCATTTAGTGCTATAAATTTCCCTCTACACACTGCTTTAAATGTGTCCCAGAGATTCTGGTATGTTGTATCTTTGTTCTCATTGGTTTCAAAGAACATCTTTATTTCTGCCTTCATTTCGTTATGTACCCAGTAGTCATTCAGGAGCAGGTTGTTCAGTTTCCATGTAGTTGAGTGGTTTTGATTGAGTTTCTTAGTCCTGAGTTCTACTTTGATTGCACTGTGGTCTGAGAGACAGTTTGTTATAATTTCTGTTCTTGTACATTTGCTGAGGAGTGCTTTACTTCCAATTACGTGGTCAATTTTGGAGTAAGTACGATGTGGTGCTGAGAAGAATGTATATTCTGTTGATTTGGGGTGGAGAGTTCTATAGATGTCTATTAGGTCTGCTTGCTGCAGAGATGAGTTCAATTCCTGGATATCCTTGTTAACTTTCTGTCTCGTTGATCTGTCTAATGTTGACAGTGGAGTGTTGAAGTCTCCCGTTATTATTGTATGGGAGTCTAAGTCTCTTTGTAAGTCTCTAAGGACTTGCTTTATGAATCTGGGTGCTCCTGTATTGGGTGCATATATATTTAGGATAGTTAGCTCTTCCTGTTGAATTGATCCCTTTACCATTATGTAATGGCCTTCTTTGTCTCTTTTGATCTTTGATGGTTTAAAGTCTGTTTTATCAGAGACTAGTATTGCAACCCCCGCTTTTTTTTGTTCTCCATTTGCTTGGTAAATCTTCCTCCATCCCTTTATTTTGAGCCTATGTATGTCTCTGTGTGTGAGATGGGTCTCCTGAATACAGCAGACTGATGGGTCTTGACTCTTTATCCAGTTTGCCAGTCTGTGTCTTTTAATTGGAGCATTTAGTCCATTTACATTTAAGGTTAAGATTGTTATGTGTGAACTTGATCCTGCCATGATGATATTAACTGGTTATTTTGCTCGTTAGTTGATGCAGTTTCTTCCTAGCCTTGATGGTCTTTACATTTTGGCATGTTTTTGCAATGGCTGGTACCGGTTGTTCCTTTCCATGTTTAGTGCTTCCTTCAGGGTCTCTTGTAAGGCAGGCCTAGTGGTGACAAAATCTCTAAGCATTTGCTTATCTGTAAAGGATTTTATTTCTCCTTCACTTATGAAACTTAGTTTGGCTGGATATAAAATTCTGGGTTTAAAATTCTTTTCTTTAAGAATGTTGAATATTGGCCCCCACTCTCTTCTGGCTTGAAGAGTTTCTGCCGAGAGATCTGCTGTTAGTCTGATGGGCTTCCCTTTGTGGGTAACCCGACCTTTCTCTCTGGCTGCCCTTAAGATTTTTTCCTTCATTTCAACTTTGGTGAATCTGGCAATTATGTGTCTTGGAGTTGCTCTTCTCGAGGAGTATCTTTGTGGCGTTCTCTGTATTTCCTGGATCTGAATGTTGGCCTGCCCTACTAGGTTGGGGAAGTTCTCCTGGATGATATCCTGAAGAGTGTTTTCCAACTTGGTTCCATTTTCCCCCTCACTTTCAGACACCCCAATCAGACGTAGATTTGGTCTTTTTACATAATCCCATACTTCTTGCAGGCTTTGTTCATTTCTTTTTCTTCTTTTTTCTTTAGGTTTCTCTTCTCGCTTCATTTCATTCATTTGATCCTCAATCGCTGACATTCTTTCTTCCAGTTGATCGAGTCGGTTACTGAAGCTTGTGCATTTGTCACGTATTTCTCGTGTCATGGTTTTCGTCTCTTTCATTTCGTTTATGAGCTTCTCTGCATTAATTACTCTAGCCATCAATTCTTCCACTTTTTTTTCAAGATTTTTAGTTTCTTTGCGCTGGGTATGTCATTCCTCCTTTAGCTCTGAGAAGTTTGATGGACTGAAGCCTTCTTCTCTCATCTCGTCGAAGTCATTCTCCGTCCAGCTTTGATCCGTTGCTGGCGATGAGCTGCGCTCCTTTGCCGGGGGAGATGCGCTCTTATTTTTTGAATTTCCAGCTTTTCTGCCCTGCTTTTTCCCCATCTTTGTGGTTTTATCTGCCTCTGGTCTTTGATGATGGTGATGTACTGATGGGGTTTTGGTGTAGGTGTCCTTCCTGTTTGATAGTTTTCCTTCTAACAGTCAGGACCCTCAGCTGTAGGTCTGTTGGAGATTGCTTGAGGTCCACTCCAGACCCTGTTTGCCTGGGTATCAGCAGCAGAGGCTGCAGAAGATAGAATATTTCTGAACAGCGAGTGTACCTGTCTGATTCTTGCTTTGGAAGCTTCCTCTCAGGGGTGTACTCCACCCTGTGAGGTGTGGGGTATCAGACTGCCCCTAGTGGGGGATGTCTCCCAGTTAGGCTACTCAGGGGTCAGGGACCCACTTGAGCAGGGAGTCTGTCCCTTCTCAGATCTCAACCTCCGTGTTGGGAGATCCACTGCTCTCTTCAAAGCTGTCAGACAGAGTCGTTTGCATCTGCAGAGCTTTCTGTTGTTATTGTTTACTGTGCCCTGTCCCCAGAGGTGGAGTCTACAGAGACAGGCAGGTTTCCTTGAGCTGCTGTGAGCTCCACCCAGTTCGAGCTTCCCAGCAGCTTTGTTTACGTACTTAAGCCTCAGCAATGGCAGGCGCCCCTCCCTAGCCTGGCTGCTGCCTTGATGGTAGATCACAGACTGCTGTGCTAGCAATGAGGGAGGCTCCGTGGGTGTGGGACCCTCCCGGCCAGGTGTGGGATATGATCTCCTGGTGTGCCTGTTTGCTTAAAGCGCAGTATTGGGGTGGGAGTTACCCAATTTTCCAGGTGTTGTGTGTCTCAGTTCCCCTGGCTAGGAAAAGGGATTCCCTTCCCCCTTGCGCTTTCCAGGTGAGGCAATGCCTCGCCCTGCTTCAGCTCTCGCTGGTCGGGCTGCAGCAGCTGACCAGCACCGATCGTCTGGCACTCCCCAGTGAGATGAACCCAGTACCTCAGTTGAAAATGCAGAAATCGTCCGGGCGCGGTGGCTCACGCCTGTAATCCCTGCACTTTGGGAGGCCGAGGCGGTCGGATCACGAGGTCAGGAGATCGAGACCATCCTGGCTAACACGGTGAAACCCCGTCTGTACTAAAACACAAAAAATTAGCCGGGCGCAGTGGCGGGTGCATGTAGTCCCAGCTACTCGGGAGGCTGAGGCAGGAGAATGGCGCTAACCCGGGAGGCGGAGCTTGCAGTGAGCCGAGATCGAGCCACTGCACTCCAGCCTGGGTGACAGAGTGAAGACTCCGCCTCAAAAAAAAAAAAAAAAAAAAAAGAAAATGCAGAAATCACCGGTCTTCTGTGTCACTTGCGCTGGGAGTTGGAGACTGGAGCTGTTCCTATTCGGCCATCTTGCTCCGCCCCGCCCCCCCCATATGAACTTTAAAGCAGTTTTTTCCAATTCTGTGAAGAAACTCATTGGAAGCTTGATGGAGATGGCATTGAATCTATAAATAACCTTGGGCAGTATGGCCATTTTCACGATATTGATTCTTCCTATCCATGAGCATGGGATGTTCTTCCATTTGTTTGTGTCCTCTTTTATTTCACTGAGCAGTGGTTTGTATTTCTCCTTGAAGAGGTCCTTTACATCCTTTGTAAGTTGGATTCCTAGGTATTTCATTCTCTTTGAAGCGTATTTCATTCTCTCTTTCATTCTCTTTTGTGAATGGAAGTTCATTCATGATTTGGCTCTCTGTTTGTCTGTTTGTCTGGTGTATAAGAATGCTTGTGATTTTTGCACATTTATTTTGTATCCTGAGACTTTGCTGAAGTTTCTTATCAGCTTAAGGAGATTTTGGGCTGAGACAATGGGGTTTTCTAAATATACAATCATGTCATCTGCATACAGGGACAATTTGACTTCTTCCTTTCCTAACTGAATACCCTTTATTTCTTTCTCTTGCCTGATTGCCCTAGCCAGAGCTTCCAACACTATGTTGAATAGGAGTAGTTAGAGAGGGCATCCCTGTCTTGTGCCAGTTTTCAAAGGGAATTTTTCCAGTTTTTGCCCATTCAGTATGGTATTGTCTGTGGGTTTGTCATAAATAGCTCTTATGATTTTGAGATACGTTCCATGAATACAGAATTTATTGAGCGTTTTTGTATGAAGGGCTGTTGAATTTTGTCAAAGGCCTTTTCTGCATCTATTGAGATAATCATGTGGTTTTTGTCTTTGGTTCTGTTTCTATGCTGGATTACGTTTATTGACTTGCGTATGTTGAACCAGCCTTGCATCCCAGGGATGAAGCCCACTTGATCATGGTGGATAAGGTTTTTGATGTGCTGCTGGATCCAGTTTGCCAGTATTTTATTGAGGATTTTTGCATCGATGTTCATCAGTGATATTGGTCTAAAATTCTCTTTTTTTGTTGTGTCTCTGCCAGGCTTTGGTATCAGGATGATGCTGGCCTCATAAAATGAGTTAGGGAGGATTCCCTCTTTTTCTATTGATTGGAATAGTTTCAGAAGGAATGGTACCAGCTCCTCCTTGTACCTCTGGTAGAATTCAGCTGTGAATCCATCTGGTCCTGGACTTTTTTTCATTGGTAGGCTATTAATTATTGCCTCAATTTCAGAGCCTGCTATTGGTCTATTCAGGAATTCAGCTTCTTCCTGGTTTAGTCTTGGGAGAGTGTAAGTGTCCAGGAAATTATCCATTTCTTCTAGATTTTCTAGCTTATTTGTGTAGAGGTGTTTATAGTATTCTCTGATGGTAGTTTGTATTTCTGTGGGGTCAGTGGTGATATCCCCTTTATCTTTTTTTATTGCGTGTATTTGATTTTTCTCTCTCTTGTTCTTTATTAGTCTTGCTAGCAGCCTATCAATTTTGTTGATCTTTTCAAAAAACCAACTCCTGGATTCATTGATTTTTTGGAGGGATTTTTTGTGTCTCTATCTCGTTCAGTTCTGCTCTGATCTTAGTTCTTTCTTGCCTTCTGCTAGCTTTTGAATGTGTTTGCTCTTGCTTCTCTAGTTCATTTAATTGTGATGTTAGAGTGTCAATTTTAGATCTTTCCAGCTTTCTGTTGTGTGCATTTAGTGCTATAAATTTCCCTCTCCACACTGCTTTAAATGTGTCCCAGAGATTCGGGTATGTTGTATCTTTGTTCTCATTAGTTTCAAAGAACATCTTTATTTCTGCCTTCATTTCGTTATGTACCCAGGAGTCATTCAGGAGCAGGTTATTCAGTTTCCATGTAGTTGAGCGGTTTTGATTGAGTTTCTTAGTCCTGAGTTCTAGTTTGATTGCACTGTGGTCTGAGAGACAGTTTGTTATAATTTCTGTTCTTGTACATTTGCTGAGGAGTGCTTTACTTCCAACTATGTGGTCAATTTTGGAATAAGTGTGATGTGGTGCTGAGTAGAATGTATATTCTGTTGATTTGGGGTGGAGAGTTCTGTAGATGTCTATTAGGTCTGCTTGCTGCAGAGATGAGTTCAATTCCTGGATATCCTTGTTAACTTTCTGTCTCATTGTTCTGTCTAATGTTGACAGTGGGGTGTTGAAGTCTCCCGTTATTATTGTATGGGAGTCTAAGTCTCTTTTTAAGTCTTTAAGGACTTGCTTTATGAATCTGGGTGCTCCTGTATTGGGTGCATATCTATTTAGGATAGTTAGCTCTTCCTGTTGAATTGATCCCTTTACCATTATGTAATGGCTTTCTTTGTCTCTTTTGATCTTTGATGGTTTAAAGTCTGTTTTATCAGTGACTGGTATTGCAACCCCTGTTTTTTTTGTCCTCCATTTGCTTGGTAGACCTTCTTCCATCCCTTTATTTTGAGCCTATGTATGTCTCTGCATGTGAGATAGGTCTCCTGAATACAGCAGACTGATGGGTCTTGACTGTTTATCCAGTTTGCCAGTCTGTGTCTTTTAATTGGAGCATTTAGTCCATTTACTTTTAAGGTTAATAATGTTATGTGTGAACTTGATCCTTCCATTATGATATTAACTGGTTATTTTGCTCGTTAGTTGATGCAGTTTCTTCCTAGCCTCGATGGTCTTTACATTTTGGCATGTTTTTGCAATGGCTGGTACCGGTTGTTCCTTTCCATGTTTAGTGCTTCCTTCAGGGTCTCTTGTAAGGCAGGCCTGGTAGGGACAAAATCTCTAAGCTTTTGCTTATCTGTAAAGGATTTTATTTCTGCTTCACTTATGAAACTTAGTTTGGCTGGATATGAAATTCTGGGTTGAAAATTCTTTTCTTTAAGAATGTTGAATATTGGCCCCCACTCTCTTCAGGCTTGTAGAGTTTCAGCTGAGAGATCTGCTGTTAGTCTGATGGGCTTCCCTTTGTGGGTAACCTGACCTTTCTCTCTGGCTATCCTTAAGATTTTTTCCTTCATTTCAACTTTGGTGAATCTGGCAATTATGTGTCTTGGAGTTGCTCTTCTCGAGGAGTATCTTTGTGGCGTTCTCTGTATTTCCTGAATTTGAATGTTGGCCTGCCCTACTAAGTTGGAGAAGTTCTCCTGATGATATTCTGCAGAGTGTTTTCCAACTTGGTTCCATTTTCCCCCTCACTTTCAGACACCCCAATCAGATGTAGATTTGGTCTTTTTACATAATCCCATACTTCTTGCAGGCTTTGTTCATTTTGTTTTCTTCTTTTTTCTTTAAGTTTCTCTTCTCGCTTCATTTCATTCATTTGATCCTCAATCGCTGATACTCTTTCTTCCAGTTGATCAAGTCGGTTACTGAAGCTTGTGCATTTGTCACATATTTCTCGTGTCATGGTTTTCTTCTCTGTCCATTCGTTTATGGCCTTCTCTGCATTAATTATTGTAGTTATCAATTCTTCCACTTTTTTTTCAAGATTTTTAGTTTCTTTGCGCTGGGTACGTAATTCCTCCTTTAGCTCTGAGAAGTTTGAAGAACTGGAGCCTTGTTCTCTCATCTCGTCAAAGTCATTCTGCATCCAGGTTTGATCCGTTGCTGGCGATGAGCTGCGTTCCTTTGCAGGGGGCAATGCGCTCTTATTCTTTGAATTTCTAGCTTTTCTGCCCTGCTTTTCCCCATCTTTGTGGTTTTATCTGCCTCTGGTCTTTGATGATGGTGATGTACTGATGGGGTTTTGGTGTGGGTGTGCTTCCTGTTTGTTAGTTTTCCTTCTAACAGTCAGGACCCTCAGCTGTAGGTCTGTTAGAGATTGCTTGAGGTCCACTCCAGACCCTGTTTGCCTGGGTATCAGCAGCAGAGGCTGCAGAAGATAGAATATTTCTGAACAGCGAGTGTACCTGTCTGATTCTTGCTATGGAAGCTTCCACTCAGGGGTGTACTCCACCGTGTGAGGTGTGGGGTGTCGATCTGCCCCTAGGAGGGGATGTCTCCCAGTTAGGCTACTCATGGGTCAGGGACCCACTTGAGCAGGCAGTCTGTCTGTTCTCAGATCTCAACCTCCATGTTGTGAGATCCACTGCTCTCTTCAAAGCTGTCAAACAGAGTTGTTTGCGTCTGCAGAGGTTTCAGCTGCTTTTTGTTGTTGTTGTTGTTTAGCTGTGCCCTGTCCCCAGAGGTGGAGTCTCAGTTGAAAATGCAGAAATCACCTGTCTTCTTTGTGACTTGCGCTGGGAGTTGGAGACTGGAGCTATTCCTATTCGACTATCTTGCTCCGCTCCTTATTGCTCCTTTTTTATTGTGAAGTCTTGCTGAAATTTTAAAAGATGAGGAACTAGGTGTTTAGGGGTCATTTTAAGCATTGGTGCATTTATTCATATTACTTTAGTGGTCAAAAAAAAGATGTATAGTACTATCGTACTCTATTTGAAGTGCCTGATTCTCCCAAATCCTTAGTAAACTGACTAAATAATTGGATCCATTTTCTATTTCCTACTTTACTGGAGCAATATATAGTAAAATCAAAATCACCGTGTATACTGCTTATTCCATTAAAACACTGAACTGAAAGCAGCATGGAAGAAAATGTGTTGCAATAGCCTTGAGGTTTATTTTTTCACCTTTTCTAGGAAATGAATGAACTAGATTGCCAAGTTATGTTGTGCAAAGTCTGTTTTCAGTTTGGGGAAATGAAATAAAAGAAGAGCTACAAGAGTAACAAAAGGTCTTGAATGGACCTCAATAAAACTATGATATTAGGATAATATACTATTGTATAAAATGAATTAAAATTATAATACTATTTTCGTGATTAGTACAAAATCAAAACAACTAAATTTGGGTATTTATTTACAATTTTGGATGTTTATATTCTGACCGTTTGTTTTATGGGAGGGTATTTTTTCTTTCATTAGGCTTTATGGAGTCCATTCCTAACGTACTAGTTGGCTTAAATTTAAAAGTTAAATTGGAATTTACAAGTTCAGTTGAAATTGGGAATCATTTTCTAAGAATGTATGGCAGTTTAAACTGGTACACAAAATCCTCTTTTGCTTACCATATCTGAAATATAAAATCAACCTATCATTACTGTCATAGAACTTTCCAAGTTACAACTCTAAGATTTACCGTGTATTTTCTCCTGACCCCAGCATTCCTATAGCATCAGCTCCAGATGAGAGTAGAATAAAGGAACACTGATGCTCAGGAGGCCCAGGCTTCTCTAGGTACCGGTGCAGGTAGCTGCCAGCCACTGCTGGCTGGTAAATAGGGATGTTGGAAAGGGAGTGGCAATAGCAGAGGCATTGGTAAGGGCAGCTGGTTGTGGTAGTGAGAGCTCTGGTCTCACTTAGTAGCAGGCATTTAGTAGTAGTACATTAGTAGTAGGGCATTTGTTTTTCCCTTGGTAGGGGAAGAAAGAAGTAGATGATGCTTATAGTAGTTCTGACAGCAACTGTTAGAGATGGAGAGGGTGCAAGATTGTTTCTCTGTATCAGTGGTTAGTAAGCTGTATGTTTGGACTTATTATTATCTCTAGTATGAATATGTTAGTTGACAATTCAAATGATTTCTAAAGTCAGAAAAGCTGAAATGACTGGGGCCTCTCAGAATGAATCATACAGAAATTCAGTATTTATTAACATTTGTTAGAAGGCCAATTTGTGAATTAATTTAGTTATTAAAATTATATTGCTCACTTAGGTTGCTTGTATATAATGTGTCAAGGACCAGATAAAAAATGTTGATAAGCGATTTATTTTAATTGTAGAGTATGAATCAAATTGCTTGACTGATTTGGAGATTGATCTATTAAAGCACAGTGAAATAAGTTTGCCTAATTTGCTGATTTTAAGGTTTTTTCATTAAACAATAAATGATGTTCTGAAGTCAGAATATTTATGTGGCAATCACAGTCTTGTTTTAAGGGTATTCTTGTTTTTATTTTGAACTTAATTTTTATCACAGTATTACATACACAAAAGTCAAGATACTATAAATCTTACTGTGAAAGGCAGTTGTCCCTGCCCCTCCCTTTCCCACCTTAAGTTCTGCTTTCCAGAGGCAATTACTTGTACTTCTTTTAGATATTTTTTTCAGTATTAGCAACTGTATTTATAAATGAAAAATGTGTATAATTTTTGAAATTCTGCATTGACTTTTCGTTATGGAAGATGAAATGCTTCTTCCAACACTGCTCCCCGACAATACACACATTCACATTCACGCATTCTCCCTGGCCCTGATATAATTATATCTCAAGTTTTGGGATTAGTTAATATATACCATTTTCTTTTTTTTTTTTTTTTTTGTTGGAGACGGAGTCTCGCTCTGTCGCCCAGGCTGGAGTGCAGTGGCGCGATCTCGGCTCACTGCAAGCTCCGCCCCCTGGGTTCACGCCATTCTCCTGCCTCAGCCTCCCGAGTAGCTGGGACTACAGGCGCCGCCACCTCGCCCGGCTAGTTTTTTGTATTTTTTAGTAGAGACGGGGTTTCACCGTGTTAGTTAGCCAGGATGGTCTCGATCTCCTGACCTTGTGATCCGCCCGTCTCGGCCTCCCAAAGTGCTGGGCATTTTCATTATGATGATGATGGAAATATTGTTCCCCACTGAGCAGCTCGGTGCACTGTGATTCGAGTTACTTTGGTGTGTGCTTTGAGTGTTCTGTTTGCTCCTCCGCAGCACCTCCCCCTCCTCCTCCTCCACCTTGCTGCCTACAACCCATGATCCTGGCCTGTTGAAATGGCCCATATAGTTACACCAGGATTTCTTTCTCTCCTATAGAAGTAAATAGGTGCCACATTCTTTTTTTTTTATTATTATTAGATGAAGTCTCACTCCGTCACTGAGACTGGAGTGCAGTTGCACAATCTCTGCACACTGCAACCTCCACTTCCCGGGTTCAAGTGATTCTTCTGCCTCAGCCTCCTGAGTAGCTGGGATTACAGGCACGTGCCACCACGCCTGGCTAATTTTTGTATTTTCAGTAGAGACAGGGTTTCACTGTGTTGACCAGGCTGGTCTCCAACTCCTGACCACAGGTGATCCACCCTTCTCGGCATCCCAAAGTGCTGGGATTACAGGCGTGAGCCACCACACCCAGCCCAAGTGCCACATTCTTTAACTTGCTCAGTGTTCTGTGTACCCTTCATTAATTCTTTCTGCACACTTTTCAGTGGAGCTGTAAAACCTCTTTCTTTATGGTTAAACCTAATGAGAAACATCCATAATCCATCCTGTGATTCTGCTCTTCTTACATACCTTTCTCCTGCAGCCTCCAATATCGTCTGGTTGCTCCCCGAGGGACAGCTGTAGAGATGCTCTTTACCCCTCTCTCGTGGCTGAGTTCTGTTTCCTATATTCCATGTCTTTTTTTTTTTTTTTTTTTTTTTTTGAGATGGACTCTCACTCTGTCGCCCAGTCTGGAGTACAATGGCGCGATCTCCGCTCACTGCAACCTCTGCCTCTGGGTTCAAGCAATTCTCCTGCCTCAGCCTCCTGAGTACCTGGGATTACAGGCGCCTGCCACCACGCCCAGCTAATTTTTGTATTTTTAGTAGAGACGGAGTTTCACCATCTTGGCCAGGCTGGTCTCAAACTCTTGACCTTGTGATCCACCTGCCTCGGCCTTCCAAAGTGCAGGGATCATGGGCGTGAGCCACTGCGCCCAGCCTCCTATGTCTTCTTTTTAGACTGACTTCATCTTTATAATGATTCTTACTCCGTACTAGTTTTCTGTGAAAAATTCAATGAGACGTAAACACTTTCGAGACCATGAAACTCTTTATTCAGTCCCCAGACTTGTGTTGTTTTTCTCCCTCAGAATTTTTAAGGCCATAAACTTTCATTTTCTTGCCACTCCTTGCTGCTGGCCTTCACCATGCCTGCCATCCTCCTGTCTGCAATCCTAGACATTCATTGTCTCTGAACAGGACACCTCTGTCTCCTCCCCACGTTTGGGGAGGGCAAAGGATCTTGACAGTGGAGTTGGGGGGGGCATCTTGTTGATTGTTACAAGGATTGTCAGCCAGTCCTTTTTATAATCTAGTCTCTGAGACATTTGGTACCTCCAATTCTTAAGCCTTTCCAGAGTCTGTCGTACAAATCATCTTGCTTCTTGCTGGCTTTACTTTGTTGTGATTAGGTTTTAGTTCTGCTGTGTTAAGCCAGTCACCACTTGTCTATCCTCTTTCCACTGTCCAGAGTTTCCAGTCTAATGTTCTTTATCCTTGCATATAAACTTTAATTACTTTGTAGTCATTTTAGTGGAGAGTGTGAGGAAATAAAGCTGCCGGGTTTAACTGAACATCTTTCATAAGCCATTTAAAAATCTTGACATAAGAAACAGGCAAGTTCGTAATTGAAATGCTTTTCTGAAATAAAAATGTTACTTATTTTTTAAATTAGTTATGCATTTAATATCCTTAATTTTTAAAGATTTTAATGTTTTAACTCTGTGCAGTAGAGCATCTAGCATTTTAGCTCTATCTTCTTTATTCCTCATGTTCTAAAAGAAGCACTCTTGATCCCACCACTCACACAAAAAGTGCAATCAGAGCCTGATTGGAGGGTTGGCAGGCTCTCAAATTGAGGAAGTACATTTGTGTATTAGAAGGAACAAGATTTACTTTATAGAATTCTCTAATATGAGTAAGATTAAGATTTTTTCACCCAATCCAGTAAGCAACAATTGGGCCAAAGCATAACCTATATTAGTGCTGTTTGAAGTTAAGATGTTTTGGTTTTTTTCAAGAGTATGGAATGTGTAGCATTTTTTTGTTACTATTGAAGTACAAGATATTATTCAAATAAAACATTTTTCCCTTTTCAAAATAATGTTGCTATAGGAAAGATTTCAAATGAAGTAACGTAAGTAACAACTCTTAAATATATATCAGGACTTTGATACTGGAAATGTAATTGGTTTCCTGCAACATGAACACTTGATACTAAGCTTATAATTATATACATAATTTAATTTATACTTTTATTTAATATTTTGGTTTCCAGTTTATTTGAAGTTAATTCATTTAATTATTTGTGTTTCAGCTACTTCATGGGCATGTACCATTTATCTTATATACTTTCCTTCCACAGGAGCTCAATAAGTGTTGATACAAAAACAATCATGTTGTGTATCTCTGGCATAATGTTTTGAACACAGTGAAGCTTAGAATTGTCAAATTAGTTAAAACATATCCTGTAGCTTTTGTAAATGCCTCGTAAAATACAAATTTCTGAATATGAAATAAACCAGATTTAGCCAAGTTACTATAGCATTGCATAACAACTTCTTGGTTTTGAAAAGCTATTTTGACAGTAACAATAAGAAATAAAATATTTTTTCTCGTTTGATATGTTATTGTTAAAAAAAGACAAATTCTAACCTAATGTAGACCACATATAATGAACATGCAATTTGAAGTATTAAACATTTTATTAATTGTAATAGATTATGAAATCCTGAACTCACTTGTATGGTTACATATTTAGTGTTTTATATTTTAAATGACATTTGAGAAAAAAACTCAAGAATATGCTTTGACTAATATGTTTATTTTCTTTCCAGGAAACTTAATATGACTTACCAATTTTCAGTTCAGTTTGCTGTTAACTTTGATCTCTATTCTGTACCTAGAAAATTTAAGATTCCTTAAGTATTTTGGTGTCAGGAATCAAAGGTAGAAGCAAACTTGTAGAGGTTGATGCTCTTAAATTCTATAAAATATACAAAATGTAGTGGAGCATTTCATAAAAGGAATGGGAGTGGACTCAGAAGCACCAGGCCATTTGATTATGATACATGAACTGTAGATGTATGGCTGACAAGAATCTTACCTGTTTAAAATACTTAGTGTAAATTCTATCACTGTTCCATTTATATATGAACAAACTAAATGCTTTAGTTCTGGAGGTACTATAAATTATATGATATGTTGATGGATTGCTTTATCAACTGTCCATCTTTTCTCAATCAGATAGCATCACGGTAATATTTTTCTCCATAAATGAAACCTCTAAAAATTTTCACGTTTAAAGTTAGAACTAGCTGGATGCAGGTGGCTCACGCCCGTTATCCCAACACTTTGGGAGGCCGAGGCAGGAGAATCCCTTGAGCCTAGGAGTTCAAGACCAGCCTGGGCAACAAAGGGAGACCCTGTCTCTGCAAAAATTAAAAAAACTAGCCTGACATGGTGGCTCATGCCTGTAATCCCAGCTACTCAGGAGGCTGAGGTAGGAGGATCTCTTGAGCCTGCAAGATCGGGGCTACAGTGAGCTATGATTGGGCCACAGCACTTCAACCTGAGTGACAGACTGAGAGCCTCCCTGGAAAAAAAAATTAAAAAGATTAGAACTGTATTTGGTTTGTAAGATGGTAAAGATGATTTTATTACAATTGAGATGATGACCTGGAAGTTGAAATACCAGTGGGAGATACAGCGCATACTAAAGAGCAGCTTACAATATGCTGTCACATATCTCATTTATTATAATTTATATCTGTGCTTGCATTTTGGTAAATGTCAGAGCCCTATAAATGTGTTTGAGTTTTTAAAATTATTCATAATAAAAGTTTGTGTAACATTCTTGAAGGCACATGTGATAATATGCCTTGGATCTTTCTGAGGCTCTAAACCTGAGATTTGTATGTAAGATGTTCTTAAAAATGGACTAAAGAGGTATTTATCACTTTGTAAGTCTTAATATTAGTCACCTTTTCATAAGATATTACAATTATTTAAATACAAAGGGTTATTATTTGTTTGTATTTTTCTATAATTGAGGAATAATTACTGTGCTTTGAGGGACATTTTCATTCTCTTTGCTTTAATGTTCTAAACATGATTTAAGGTTCTCTTCAACGAATTTCCAATAATCTTTGCTTCAGTGTTATGAGTACTTAACCGAATATAAAAGTTTACCAAATTCATGCCCAAATGAGAAAATATGCTTCATTTTTATTTTACTATCTGTCCTATTCATGAAGATCTATATAGGATATCCTAACAATTGGGTTAAGGCTATTTAAAAAATTAATATGGATAACTTAGATAAAGAAGGAAAATTGTTTATATTAAGATCTGTATTACTGGGGAAAGACTGGTAAATATTGAGTGGGAATGAGTAATTGGATTTGCTGAAAATTATTTTCTCTTAAAGCATCAGTATGTAGACAGATATAGAGGAAAATACCAAAGGAAAATAAAGTGGCAGTGATCTCAAAATGGGTGAGAAGTGATGTAGGGGACTAGCATTACTAGTAGTGACTCTTTTAGTAGTAAAACTAAAATAATTGACATAAAAGAGATTAAGCCTTAAAAAAATATAGTTTCTGAACCGTAACTTCCAAGCTTTTTTTTTTTTTTGCAATAATTAATGACAATTCAGAATATTTTTATTTCATTGACTTTTTTCAACATTCTTTTTTCTGATGTAGAAAGTCCATCTTTTATTCTTTCTTTTGCTCATTTCTATTTATTTATTTATTTATTTTTATTATTATTATACTTTAAGTTCTAGGGTACATGTGCATAACGTGCAGGTTTCTTTCCACTCATTTAAAAAGTGAAGATAATGATTTGCTATGTTTTTAAAGTATGCAGCTGGAAGGTGTTAATATATTGTTATTATATATGCACAGCTGAATAATTGGAGTCATTGAGAGGTGTTACTATGACTACCTTTTTTGGTAAAGAATGATTTCAGTGGTGAAAGATAAATGGCAGAAATTGAAAGATTTAATTAAAATACATTTAGTTCATCTTACTACTTTTTAACTAGTTTTAGGTAGATATTAAAAATGTGAATAATAAGGCCAGGACTGATGGCTCACACCTGTAATCCCAACACTTTGGGAGGCAGAGGCAGGAGGATCCCTGAGCCCAGGAATTCGAGACCAACCTGGGCGATATGGTGAAACCCCGTCTCCACCAAAAAAAAAAAAAGTACAAAATTAGCTGGGCATGGTGGTGTAGACCATAGTCCCAGCTACTCAGGAAGCTGAGGTGGGAGGATAGATTTAGCCCAGGAGATCGAGTGAGTGATCCATGATCACGCCGTTGAACTCTAGCCTGGGCAGCAGAGTAAGACTCTTCCTCAAAAAAAAAAAAAAAAAAAAAAAAAAAAAGAAAAGAAAAAAGAAAACAAGGAGAAGAATTTATCTGTATATATAGGACACTTAACCTATTTATTCATCTGGTATATTTTATGTCATGCTCCCTAATGTGTATGATGATATAAATAAATGTTGAAGAAAAAATTTGAAGGGATAGTCTTTGGCAGATTTTTTTACAATGTATTACATAGACAAAGAAACTTATTCTTCATACTTCTGTTATTTTGGTGTGCAGCGGGAGTCTTTCCTTAAGTTAGCTTTCTGTCATGCAAGGTCAAGCTTATTGCATTTTACATTGCCAAACTTTTTTCTGTAGTATTTTCACGAAATACTGCCTCTATTTTAGATAAGCTAGTCTTATTACTCTCCTCAAAAACTGAAAGAAAAAAATGAAGGAAGAAGAATTGAAAACAGTGATTCAAGCCAATACTTGTATACTAATGATACAATGATCCTTATAATTGCAGAATTATTTACAGTAGATAAATAGTAGATACTTAGTATCTATGTTGTGTCAGGTGAAAGGTGAAGTCCTCCTAGCTTGCTAAATGACTAATTCAGCTTCCCACATGTCTTCCTGACATTAAAAGAAGACAAAAACCTATGTATCTCTTCAGCTTAAATTTGGTAAAGGTATTCATTTTAGCTAGCAACTTTAGTCATTTTGTTTTCAAGACTGTTTTGGGGTTTCTGGAAGGCCAAAAGTAGAGGATATTTTATAAAAACATCATTCATATTTTAAGACTGTGTTATTAACATTCAAAAGATAAATGAAAGAAAATTATTTTAACATAGCATTTTTAAATTTTATTTCATTTTAACTTGATAAACTGTATTCAATACAAGTAATTTTGGAGTTTTAAGTATAAAAGCCTTCAAGAAAAATAGAATTATTATAACTTCAGTAAAAAGAATGAAAATCAGTAGCATGTTCATTTTAACTCTTTTTTCCATATTTGTATAATATTTATATGCTTCATAGTTTTATAAACATATGCAGATGTGCATATTTTACCACATAACATGCTCTGAGGGAGGCAGAATAGGTGTTGAGGTGCTATAAGGTTTGGTAAGCTTTTGTTACTAGTCAGTTCTCCATTCTGGCTTTCTTTTCTTAAAAAATTTTTATTGTGTTAAAGTATGTATGTGTGTGTATGCACATAACATTTGTGATTTTACCATTCTTGAGTGTACAATTCAGTGTCATTCAGTATATTTACAATGTTGTGCAACCATCACCATTCTCCATTTCTGGAAATTTTTCATTGCCCCAAACAGAAACTCTGTACACATTAAACAATATCTCCCCATTTCTCCTTTACCTAGTCCTTGGTGACCTGTAGTCTATTTTCTGATTTATGAATTTGCCTATTCCAAATATTTTATGTAAGTGGAATCATACAATATTTGTCCTTTTTGTCTGGTTTATTTGAGTTATCATAATATTTTCAAGGATCATCCTTATTGTAGCGTGTATCAGTGTTCCTTTTCATAAGTGAATAGTATTACATTGCATGGATTACCACATTTTGTTTATTCATTAATTTGTTGGAAACTTGTGTTGTTTCCACTTTTATCTACTGTAAATAATTCTGCAATGATCATTAGGATACAAGTATTTGCTTGAATCACTGTTTTCAATTCTTCATTTTTTTTCTTTCAATTTTTGAGGACAATGATAAGAGTAGCTTATCTAAAATAGAGGCAGTATTTGGTGAAAATACTAGAAAAAAAAGTTTGGCAATGTAAAATGAAATAGGCTTGACTCTTTGTGTTTTGCATGACAGAAAGCTAACTTAAGGAAAAGCCCCCATACACACACAAAAAGTCATTATATTGTATAAGTAAAATGTCTAGGAATATCTTGATTCCCCAGGGCTTGAATGATATCATCAGGACTTTGCTTCTCCTCAAAACTTCTTTTCCCATTTTTCAGCTGTTTATCCTTCATGTCACTTCAGAAAGAACCCCTTAAAAAGACAGATAATAGAGGATAGAGTCATAGTTCTTAAACTGGTGCCTTATTGATCTGACTTGGGACACAGGGCAACACCAAATACCAATCTCTTTTTTTTAGGCAGATGTGGATCTCCTGACTGGTGAGGCTTGGGCCATATGCTCACTGTAGGAGGCAAGGTGCAGGGTGGGGGTTGTTGATCTTAATGGAACCACAGGGACAAGAGTAGAAAACAATAGATGTTCCATCAGAAAAGATGATACTGGACAATGAAAAATTCTCCTGTCAAAGTCACTGGGATAAAAAGACTCTGTTTAGTATGGTTTTCTGAGATTATTTGTACTTTTCATTTTTTCAGCTGATACAGAGAAATTTTTTTGTTTTTTTAAGTGTACACCTCTAGCAGTATAGGCCCTACAAACACTAAGACATATATAATATAAATAGTATACATTTGGAAATTTTGAAACTTTTCCATTTTGAAACGTTTGAGAAATCTCTGTCACCCTACAAATGTAGGTACATCGCATAAGTACTAGAGCTGAAACTAGTTGTTAATGTACCTTGCATACCTTGACGCTTCTGAGTTGATCTTTTAATTTATTAGTGCCATTGTTGGATTTATATGCAATATTTATTGCCATATTTACTTTAAGTGGGTTTACCATATTGAGAAGTTAATTTCACCGTTAGGTTGGCTATTATTCAAATTAGTCATATTGGCAGATTAAATTACATTCTAAACTATAATGTAGTAATTTAATTATCCTTTTCCCTAGAAATGTTTAAAATACACATCCAAGTATTACTGGCATATCTGATATACTCAGTTAGGGTTACTTGAATTTAGGTTTTCGCTTAAATGCTGCCTCATGGCTAAATCAGAATTGTGAGTTGCCAACTTAAAACAGAACATAAAAATATGGTGTGACTTATACCTTGCACTGACACCTTTTGGAGGATGTTTTGTTCTTCACCAACATGGACTGTTGTAAACAGTAATGTCTATGACTGGAAAACAGTTTACTCATGTTCAGGTAGTTAGAGGTGCTGGAAGCTCCCATGACTTTCCCATGTAAGCATGGGATACATAGATGAAGGTGGCAGTGAGCTATGATTGAATCACTGCATTCCAGCCAGGGCAACAGAGCAAGACCTTGTCTCTTAAAGAAAGGTGTATATATACATATATTTTATACAAATATATATACATGCATACATCCTGTCCTCTTAAACACACTGAAGGTACCTGAACAGTGTAAACTGTGACAGCCAGAGCAGGAGAGAACTCCCTTTCTTTGTCACTGGCTTCTTTTAATTAAGGGGAACTGACTGATTAGAAAGACTCACCAACCTAGTATTGGTAACTGAAGATCGTCATTTTCTAGCAACAGAAGGAAGACCATGCATGCGCTTCAAAGCCAACAAATCTCCCAAGGCAAACACCAGGGATCCTGCACACAATGTAATTCTTACCCTCAGAAGTTGCCCCCTTGCAGCTCTATATAGATAATCCTAGTGCTAGGTAACCCGATTAGAAACCCTATGTATAAAACCATAGTCAATTAATTATATTTTCAATTTTGTTTGTACATCTTAGAATTACCCCCAGTATTCTCTTGGGCTTGTGGCTTTCTGTATTTGAACTACTCTTAATCTATTTGCCAAATGTTTTGCTCACAGCACTGATGTGCATAGTGCTGAAGTTGTGTAGATCTGCTTATTAGTTACACTGTCTAATGTAGGAATGGGGTTCCTTTGATGATATGTCACTAGCCTTTGCATAGATCCTGACATTTAATGAGCATTCTATGGCTAGCTAAGGTCAGGTGTGTGTGGGTATGTGCATGCATCGGAATGCTATGCACAGATGAACTTATTTAATCCTCACAATACCATTATGTGGTTGATATGATTTCTATGCTGGTTTTATAGATACGGAAGCTGGAACTTGGTAAAGTGCAGTATTTTGCCTGAGATCTTAGGGCTAGTGATTGATATAGTTGGGATTCAGCATCAGACTTCACCCCAGATCTTGTAACTACTCCACTACACAGTCCCTATAAATGTTCACTGACCAGATGCTTTGCTAAATGAAGGAAAGAAGCAGGATATGCTCTCCTGTACTATTCAGTTCCCATCTTTGCACCCAGTTCTGATCAGGAGAAAGAGTAAAAAGTGCAGTGGTACCTCTGCTGCAGTTCTCTCCACCATCAGCCAACCCTTCAGTCTGAACTTGCTCCGTTCCATATTATAAACCGATAATTAACCAGAGTAACTCAGTTTTGTTCAGCATTAGGTTGGGCACCTACGTGGTTCAGAACAATGTGCTAGGTTTTCTTGTAGATAGTTAATATTTGGAAATTCACAGTCTCTTATTATATACATGCATACATTTAGGGTATGGCTGATTCTGTAAGTATAGAAAAGGTTAAACAATTCAGGCACACATACACATCTACATACATACTCTGAATGTTGGAAGAGCTTAATTTTAATTTTGGTGGGGTGGAAGCATCTTAGAATGTGTTTTGAATGATGAGGAATGTAAGAAAGTAGATTCCTTTGGTGAACACAGGCCAGGCAGTGCTACCCAGGATAAGTTTGCTAATATTTCACAGCTGGACTCCTAAGGAACAAAGCTGATTAAAATATTACTCAGAGATAATAAGTGTATCAAGGTGTGCCAAGAGTTGTTTACAAAAACATCATTTAAGAATTTACTATAATAGCCTTAGGGAATGTGAAAGAATGCTGAGGTAAAAACTGTTGACCTATTCCTAGCTACCTAATCATCCACTTGCAAAATATCTGGACTTGGGTGAGGAATTATTAATAAAATCTTATTAAAACAATGATAACCTTCTTTAATATATAACTATTAGAAAATATGAAATTATAGATGTTTTATGAATGTTTCAAAATATTGTCAGTTCCCCTTGGGATGGGTTGGAGGTTTGTTTCCATCCAAGCCCTTTGAACCTTTTGTGCACTGTGGTCTAAAACACCATTATATTAATTATACAGTATTCTCAGCACATGTTTACTATGACTATACCTCGAAACCTATGGGATGACAGATTTTTTAAATTACTATGTTAGATATTATAGAGAAATCTTAAATGTATGAGTAACTTTTTCTGAAAAACAAAAGAGGGATGAAATATATCGGTAAAAGTATCCATTTATCTTGATTATTTTCATTTTACAACATACCTCTGTGTACATTTGTGTTTTATTTTGCCATCTATAAAGTAAATAACATCCATAATCACACAGTTATCTTTTCAATATTGAGATACTATATTTTTTAAAAAATCAGTAGAGGCATTTTACTTAAGCGTTGGCCAAGAAGAATGTTTACCGCATATACAGTTTATATTCTTTCATGCTACAATATTTATAACTGGCTGAGCACAATGGCTCACACCAGTAATCCCAACATTTTGGGAGACTGAGGTGGGAGGATCGCTTGAGCCCAGGAGTTCAAGACCAGCCTGGGCCACATAGTGAGACCCTGTCTCTACAAAAAATTCAAATACACACACACACACACACACACACACACACACGCATACATACACGTATATGTGTGTGTGTATATATATAAACACACATATACACACACACACACACATATGCAGGTATGGTGGCACACAAGCTTGTAGTCCCAGTGACTTGGGAAACTGAGGCAGGAGGATCACTTGAGCCCAGTAGATGGAGGTGTCAATGAGCTGTGATTGAACTACTGCACTCCAGCCTGGGTAACAGAGCAAGACCTTGTCTCTTAAAAAAAAAAAAGTGTGTGTGTGTGTGTGTGTGTGTGTGTGTGTGTGTATAAAACCTGAAATGATCTAGAAACTTCAGGTCTGGTTATAACTAAAAGGTTTTGAATCCTTTTTTTTTTTTTTTTTTTTTTTTTTTTTTTTTTTTAAGACGGAGTCTCACTCTGTAACCAGGCTGGAGTGCAGTGGCATGATCTCGGCTTACCGGCTTACCGCAAACTCCGCCTCTTGGGTTCAAGCGATTCTCCTGCCTCAGCCTCCTGAGTAGCTGGGACTACAAGTGTGCACCACCACACCCAGCTCATTTTGTTTTTAGCCCGTTCTTAAACTGTGTGTGCATGTGCACTCACTGTCCTATTTTGTATGCATAGAAAGCATGGTAAAATGTTGAATATTTCTTTACACAAGTGATTTGCTGTATGTTGGCCAGCTCTCTGGGAAGTCAGATTATTTTCTCACAGGAAGTGGATTGAGTAGGAATGTTTACTTCACAGATATACTAACTACTCTTTTTCACCCTGCAACGTTTTGTTTTCTTCTCAACATATCAAGCAGATCTTTTCATGCTTTTCCGTGAAAGAGCCAGTAATGGTAGTGTAGAAGCATGAATTTCCCTGGATCACATTATGTCTTTGGAATAATTGAAAAATGGGAAGCTGAAGTTAGGGAAGAAGGAAAATAATGAACTGAATAATAGAAATAAACAGTAATAGAGAATAAGAAGAGAAAAGGAGAAGAGGAGGAGGTTGAATTCATCAGCATTGTTCAGAGAAACAGAACCAATAGGATCGATATATGGTAATTGGCTCACACAATTATGGAGGCTGAGAAGTCCCACTGTCTGCCAC
The DNA here is from genome assembly GCF_047675955.1 of Chlorocebus sabaeus. Taxonomy (NCBI): domain Eukaryota; kingdom Metazoa; phylum Chordata; class Mammalia; order Primates; family Cercopithecidae; genus Chlorocebus; species Chlorocebus sabaeus. The sequence continues at coordinate 37,288,933 of NC_132914.1, read as the reverse complement.
CTGAAAGCAGGAAACCCACAAGTCAGCAGTGCAATTCCCTCTGAGTCTGAAACCTGCAAACCAGGCCAGGGATGAAAAGCCCAGTCCAAGGGCAGGAGGAGATAAAATGTTCAGCTCCAGCAATGAGGCAGGAAAAAAAGAGGGGCCAAATTTTGCTTCATTCACCTTTTGTTCTGTTCAGGCCCTCAGTGGATTGATGATGCCCACCAGGGAGGGTGATCAACCTTACTGAGCCCACAGATTCAGATGCTAACCTCACCCAGAAACACCCCAACAGACACACCCAGAAACAATGTTTAATTTGGGTACACTTTGTCCCACTCAAGGCTGCTTTGCTTTTCAGCCACACTGGCTTTTGTCTTGGTTCTAAATACACTTCTTCCTACCAGATGCTTTCGCACGTGCCGTTTCTTCTGAATAAATGTTGTTCCTTTCCCTGTTTCCTGAGCTAACTTGTAAGAACTCTGTTTCATAATGTCTTCCTCAGGGAAGACTCTTCTGAGCACTCCATTAGTTCATGTGCTCAAAGCTCCAAATGCTTCTCTGCAGTCCTTGTCAAATTTGAATTTTAGATCTGTTTGCACATATTTGATTGATGAGTGTCTCCTGCCCTTGGAGAAAAGGGACTGTGTTTGGTTTTGCTACCAGCATAGTGAATGATCCATAGCAGGTGTTCAATAAATTTGTCAATCGAATATGTGACTTCTTTATTAGGGGCTGGTATAATTACGGGAGATCATTCTCATAGTCGCAGGAGATAACCTAAGGTAGAGAAGGAATGAAGCTCTGTCTTCCCCACCCTATATGTTTGGGAAGATGATGAAATTGTTAGTACCTGTGCACACCAAATGAGAAGAACAAATTGTCTTATACTTTGATTATTTAAATGATAATCCTTCCTCAAGACAATGACTACAGACTAGGAAGGCAAGAGATACTAAGTTTATTAATTACTTAAACACAAGGACTTCTAAATTTTGGTAGAAGTCAGGTTATTACTGTGCTTTTGATAAATGTTTTTAATATATAATGATGTTGTGAGCCACAGCCGACTCAGCTGTCTGGTGAGCTATATGACTCTGTGTTCCCAGGGAATATTTATCAAAAATGAGATTAATTTTAAAAGTGTTTTTCTTATAACATGAAAAAGAAAATAACCTTCACTGTTTATATTATTTACCTTAGAATGCCAGTGTATGGGGTATTGAGATGCACGTCTATATAATTAAACTAGCAGCTGAGGTTTCCATATTCAGAATTAAGGTTTTAGCAGTAGAAGGAAATTAATTTTGACTCTTCACTTTCACTTTCCTTTGCAGTGAACAGGGAGATCTACATTTTTTTTTTTTTTCATGTTTTTAAAGGGAAGCAATACTGGTTTTAATATCTCAGGAAATTTCTTCCCGACAACTGAGAGTAAGGGAAAAATTCAATACATTTTAGCACCTGATTATGTTCAGTGATTTGCTAATTACATCCTGTTCTGCTTGGAGTGTATCTGTGACATCATGGAACTTAAAAACCATACTGTAATTTAAACATCTAAAATTATTAATGATATTGCCCCTTTATAATCATCACCTTAGCAATTTGGGAACATTCTGAAGATGCTGGTTGTTAAAATTTTTAATCTGCTTTTCAAGTCCTAAGGCTAGTTCTTTTGAATATTCTCAATGGTGGCAGATCTTTGTCCTGTGAGAATGATTTAAATTTTTGGAAATAGGAATAAAAGGCATTTGGAGGTATTCTTTATCTTTTGAATAAATGTAGGTGGTTGAGCTTTCTTGATTTCTTTACTTTTTTTGTAGAAATTACGCTGTAAATCAGAGATTTGTCGTGATGATGTCAGGCATTGAGCTCTTTATGTGACATAAAGACTCCTTAGTTTCCAAATGTTTTTTATGATGCCTATGATTAATGTTTGGACTTGTGAAATTTGGCACTACTCGGTTATTTTTAAATCAGTGATGGCCTCAGTCATCACTTTGATGAACCAGCTTGGTCTTGATATTTTTAACCCTAAACTTTTGTGCTTTCTTTCTATGTTAACTAAAAAAAATCTTGTTTCATCACTGGCTATTTTTAAGTTTCCAGTGAACAATGACAATAAATGTCAAGTCTTTTACTCATTGAAAATTGGTGGGCTAATTTTTCAAAACAAGATTCCTTTCCAAAGGGTTCTGTATACTTCTAACTCCCCAGCCATGAATTGTCTTGTGACTGAATCAGGTATCTGATCTTGCCCAGTCAAGATTTTACCTCCTACTGAGGGTGTTTCTATGGCTGTTTTATGCACCATTATTATTGTCTACCCAGTTAAACCGTGCTCTTGACATTGCTTCGTTTATTCTTTTCCTGACACTGTTAACTCACTTGTCAATATGATTAACATTACTGAAAATTTGATATTAGCCCTGACTCATTTTTATGCCAATATGAAACATTCTAAGGTTGTGCCCTAGTTTTTGTAAATGATCGTTACCATTCCATACATGACATCTCTTTTTCATTCGTCTTTTTCCCCAGTCTTCCTTCCTCCATAAAGACTCAGTAGTTGTATTTAACACTGTAATCAATGTAATTACAGTGTTACAATGTAATGTATTTAATATATATCTTCCATTCTTCTAAATGCTTATTTTCATAAATTTTGTTTTGTGATATCATCCTAGAAATCTTGTCCACTGACTTTTCTCCTTACCATTAGGTCGCTATATGTACTTTTAATTCTTTTAACTGCTGCATTTTATCCATATGCTTTGGTCATTTCTCTGTTGGTTTCCCTGGCCTTTTCTTGATAAATTGAAAATGTGTCTTATGTATTATATTTATAAATCTTTTGTAGTCTTTTGTTGCTGAAACTATCGAAGTCTGTAACGTATCTGTTAACTTTGTGATGTCCTTTTTTGATGTAGTCAACAATTTTCCCATTATAATTCGTGCATTTTAGACCTTTAAGAAATTCTGCGTTTCACTGAAATCATAAAGATATTTTTGTACATTTTCTTCTATTAGTTTATAGTTTTATATATTTAGGTATTAAATTTTTCTGTATGTTTTTCTGACTTAGGTAGAGAATCTAGTTCTACATAGCGAGTCCATTTTTCCATCACTCCCTAATAAATAGTCTATCATTTTCCACTGGCTTGATATACCATATGTATCATATCATGAGTATGTATATATATTAGGTTGGTGCAAAAGTAATTGCGGTTTTTACCATTAATTTTAGTGACAAAAACTGCAATTACCTTTGCACCAACCTAATACATGGATCTGATTATAATTTGTAGCTTTATTCTTCTGTACCCTTATCAGGGCTTTTAATATTCTCTCCAGTACTCTGAGTTCCCTCACCTTGTGTATGATACAATCTGGAAATTTGCTATGGCACTTGTAGAGCTCACCTCATTTTTACCTTCTCTGAGTTCTCTGTCCTTATTGTCCAGTCTGAAAACCTTTGTCTCATGTTTTACTAGGTTTTCTGATTGTTTAAGGTAAGAGGGCAAATTTCATACCTGTTATTCCACCACTGTTGTAAGCAGATATTCATTTTTTAATTTCTCGGTGGAATCTTTAGCTTGCTTATTTTCATTCTTTCATTTGATGTGAAAAAAAATCTATTTAAATCTCTACATCGTGCCCTACTGGTTTTAGATGCGGCTCACACAGCCTCGGACATGCAGAACTCTCACTGTCATTCAGCTCTTCAGTGTTTTGTAATTTTTCTTGCTGGTTCTTGCTATTTCCACTTTGTTTAGCTGTGAATTCATGTAACTATTTTTTTCCTGACCTGCTTTTAGATTCCTTTTTATTACTAATTTAAAATTGTATTGAATTTTACTTAGAAGTTGTGTTGCATAGGTTGATTCTTTGGAGACTTTTTTGAGACATCCTTTGTGGTCTAATACATAAAATATTCATATATTCTCGAAAGGAATGAGTTAGATTTATTGGATAAAGTTTTTACTGTATATACATCTATTTTAGATTGTTACTGGTGTCATTCCCATTCTTTTCATATTGGCTTAGTTTTTTCTACTTGATCAGTTTCTGAAAGATGTATTACAATTTCTAATGAAAGATTATATGTTTCTCCCCACATTTCTGTCACTTAGTAGTTACATATCACATGTATATGTGATACATAATACTTACAAGTATTATATCTTATATATAATTATATATTATAAGAATATAGTTATTCTTATGTAGAATTATGTATTATATATTATATAATTATATATTATATATAATATAGAATTACATATTATAAGAATATAGTATTATTCTTATGAATGAATTATGTATCTTTTCTCCTTAAATTGCTTACTATAATATTTAAATTGGTACTTAATCTTTCATTTGGTTAATACTTATGTATTTTTTGTCCTCTTCCGTCAACCTTTCTTGGTCTTTTGTGGACAATTTAATGCTAGATTTTTTTTGTAAATCAAATCTAAATCAGTCTTTTGATTACTAAATTTGACAAATATATGCTTGTTGTATTTATTATTGTATGGAGGCTTATTTCTTCCATCTTATTTTAGTTTTTGTTCATTGTACTTTATTATTGTTTCTTTTTCCTATCTTTTCTATGTTCTATCATGTTGACAACTCAGATTTTAAACTTTTTGTTTTAAGTTACAGATTCTGTTGTTCTCTTATCTCTAACTTAAGATTCATTACATTTGTTTTTCTCTTCCAATGTGTAAAAGTTAATATATCTGTCTTCCCCACAATAAGAAATCTCAGTAGTCTTTCAACTCACTTCTCTACTATGATCTCCTTTTCTTTCATGTTGGCGTCACCTGGAGTTTTCATTCTATATGTTTTTTGCTTATTCAGGTAACAGTACATTTACTAAGGTATTTACTCTCCATTGGTTACCTTATCTCTTGGCTTTCTCTGCAATGCACTTCGCTTCTTGTTGGAACACATCTTACAAGATATCTTTCAAAGAGGACTCATCATTATGTGATACACTTTATAAGACAAAGAAACCACTAGTACTTTATCCTAGGCTATAAATCTGTGGTCACATCTAAAACTATTCTGTTTCTTTACTCATTTGTTCAACAGCTATTTTGTAGTTTCCTCTTATAGGCCATGTACTTGTCCTAGACCTGAGAAAAGAAAGTCAACAAAAATCTTTGCCTACTAGCGTTTACACAAGACATAGCAGGGAGAGGCAGAGGATACTCGAGGCCAGATCAGCAGTCCTTGGCAATGGCCCCACACTACAGCATGGCTCCAGAGGTGCCAGGATATTGCCCTGTAGTTTCTGAATGGCACTGAACAGGTTATGCTGCTTTCTCATTATGATAATTGGGCAAGTGATATTTTTACTAGGCAACTCAGAGAGAAAAATGGGCCAACTAGAGAGCTCTTCCCAGTCCATCCCTAATCTGTGGCTACTGGATCTTCCTTGATTGTAACTTTTCTATCCATATTAGGATATTAGGATAACTTCTTCCTGCTTCCCCAGGGTTTCTTGGCTGTAGTTGTAGTGTTTGTTTTATTTGCCAAGTTTGGTTCTGAAAACCACCAAGATCCCATATTGTTTGTAATATCTCTGGGATTTGGCTGGGAAAGGAATCCGACTACCCATGGTAGTTTTCCTTCTTGTCCAGAATTGATAGTCTTCACAGAATATATTATTGTTATTATTTACTATTATTATGGAGTGTGAATGCCAATGGCAGTCAGCGCTGAGAGAGTTTTCACAGATGATTGTCAAGCACATCCTTAATTTTAAGGAGAAAATCTAGGAAGTTCAATTATGTATGTGGCCTGTTAGCCTGTAAATGATCAGAACCTTACGAAAATTATATCTGTTGAATTCCTAGGAAGGTTGATCATTGTGGGGAAAAAAGAACTGAGGGGAGGAGCTGAGGATCAGGGTGGTCCTGGGCCATTTCTCTCTGGTCCCAAAACAGGTTCAGCACCTACTTCCAGCCCTCGTGGGAGTCAGAAGAGAGTGCTGTGTAGTAAGTGTCAGAATCAGCCTTGAATTTCTGAAGAAGCAGGGTCAGGGAGCTCTCATAATGATTACTACATAAACAAACCATACTGTTCATCTGGAAGCATCCTGGCAGTGTGTCTTGCTTACCTTCTTTGATTCTAATCCTTTTCCTACCCTGTCTGTTCTCTCCTAATTTTTAGATATACGCCCACTGTCTTTGACTCATTGAATTTCCAGCTAAAGGAACATAATTTTATATTTCCCATTAGTTTGGTGGTTAGTAATTTCTTTGATACTCAGAAACTTCTCAGAACCTATGTCTTGGAAGGGCACCAACGCTGCAAAAGATAGTGGAAACAGACTTTGTCCTGATGCATTCAGAAAAATAAGGGGAAAAAATGTGAATTTGGGGTACTGTTCTTACATTGAAAACGATGTCAGTTGCAGGCTGAAACAAAAGCCAAGGAAGGGTAAGGGCTGTATTAAATCCCCTTTTATGATTCGCCTAGCACTTTTTTCTTTTGTTCTCTAACTTGTATTAAATCTGATTATCACAGAGATAGACAGCAGGATGAGGTTACAGTGTCCTAACACAACAAAATACGATGCATGACTGTGACAAAAACAATCATTACATTTAGCGACCAAACAACAAAATAGTTGATCTTAAAATAGTCTTAAGTGAAAAAGACAATGGTAGTATTCCAAAGCCAGCTCAGTTAAATAAAGCGTGGGTATTAATTTAAAAAAAAAATTTTTTTAAGATAAATAGAGTCATGTTCTTGCCAAGGCCAACATTTTCATGTTCACTGTGTTAAATGCTGTGTCTAGAAGGAACATATATTAGAGTGCAAAGTATCTTAAGCTTTTGAGAGATTGATAACATTTCTGACCTAATTTTTTGTTTGTTTGTTTGTTTTGTTTTGTTTTGTTTTTTGAGATAGAGTTTCACTCTTGTTGCCCAGGCTGGAAGGCAATGGCACGATCTTGGCTCACTGCAACATCCACCTCCCAGGTTCAAGCGATTCTCCTGCCTCAGCCTCCTGAATAGCTGGGATTACAAGTGCCTGTCACTACGCCTGGCTAATTTTTGGTGTTTTTAGTAGAGACAGGGTTTCACCATATTGGCCAGGCTAGTCTTGAACTCCTGACCTCGTGATCCACCTGCCTCGGCCTCCCAAAGTGCTGGGATTACAGATGTGAGCCACCACGCCTGGCCTACATTTCTGACTAAATTTTAAAATTTTAGCCATGTTCTCCTCCCTTTGCCTAACCAATTAATTAAACCATGCATACAGTCATACATAGCCCCTCTAGGTTGTAGTAGGGAATGCTTTTCCTATCAGAAAGTCTTGGTGAATCATAACTTCTTGAAATTAGAATCTGAGTCCTGCAGCTGTCAGACTTTCTGTGGGTTCCCAAGGCTGTTGATTTCCTCTGCCATAACAGATGGAGTGCAAGAGAACAGAAGAGAATATCCGTCTAACAGGAGGCAGGCCCATTCGTATTCCAAATGTATTCATATATTAAAGTCAGGCAATGGGTACATCTGAAAAAAATTCCTTAGACTTACCAAAGCTTCACCTGTAACACATAGGCAGCTTGACAATGGTTATATCCTCAAAAAAATAACTTGAGGTTTCTCCAAGTATTGTCTATACCACATAGGTGGTTAGAGCATCAGTGAATAGTTTGTCATCCATAAGTATAGATGAAAAGACTTTTCGCTTCAGAGAAATGGTTAAATTATAAAGATACAGATTTATTTATTAAAATATAGCTATTATTAAAAATGGACATGCATATCATAATAAGTAGTAGCACTTTCTAGGGTGGCTAGGGTGTTTGTGCTTCAGTTGATTATTCAAGATGGAAATGCGTTTGTACATGACACAGTAGATAGTCTTGCACAAGAAGGCAGGGGACAGGGTTCTAGTTCTTCTGTGGGCTGTTGAGAAAGTCAAATAGCACTAATGGATCTAAGGACCCTTCATAAAAAGGTAAAAATTGTAGTACTTAAAAAAAAAAGATATCTATGATTTATTTATTACTTTCACCTGGGAACACGGAACTAGGAGTTGAATGGGAACATTTATGGATTACCTGTGTATCCATGGAAGCACACTTTATGTTATTTACTCTCAAAAACAAACAAACAAAAAAAACAAAAACCAAAACACTGTAAGAAGAGTAATGAAAAGAAAATGGATAACTCATTGAGTTCCCACACTGCAAATTACCTACTGTTTCTCATATAATTCTCAGTAGAATCCTGTATGTCTCACTAGCACCATTTGAACAACTTAGAGAGATTAAATAAGTTACTCTGTGCAGCACACTTAGTAGGGGCTGAATTTAAAATCAGATCCCCTTGACTACCCTGACTTCACAGCTTAGGCTGTTTCACATTCACCTTATTTAAAAATCTTCATTTCTGCATAAAGACTTGCATTTATTCATAAAGCCAACATTGTGTTTTGATAACTCTGGACATGTTTATACCAGGTCTGTATGTATTTAATGAGTGTTCTGAAATACCGTGGCAATAAATTAAAGATGAACATATTTTTCTGAAATATTCATTGTAGGCAAAACAGAGAGCACCAAATCCAGAAAAACTGAATGGTGATTTTTTTTTTTTTTTTTTTGCCACCTTATTGACAAATGCAAGCTGTTCATATTTTATTATTTGGTGAATTTGTTAGTCCCATTGTAAAGGTCATCCTTCTCACCCAGTAAAACTGATTCAGAGAAGAAAGCCTATTTAAGATAGAATTTAGAAATAAAAAATGACTTATAAAAGAATTATATGATTAGGAAGTATTGTACATTTAGACCTCACAACAGTGTATAATAGAAAAATTATAGTGTAGTTCTTTAATCTTTATTTGGATACTGAATGCAAAATATTGTTTTTTTCAACTGTTATTCATCTCTATCCTGGAAGTTTCCAAACATGAAAAATACATATATGTCACTGTATTCCTTGTGCTCACAACTTGCCTCTGCTCCCATGAAATTATACCCTTTTAAATATAATCAAGTAAAATAAAAACCCTTTCTTCATGCTTATTAATTTTTAAATCCTGATATAGCCCATCTCAGAAGTGTCTGTATTCTTCATGTTATCAATAACTGTTCAGGCCATATTACCAGCTGAGTGCCTGTTCTGAAGTTCCCCATAGAATTGCCTTCTATCCTCCTCATGCTTTTCATACAAGGTCTGTTTTCCTGGTCCTCCCAAATACCAAATCCTGCTTTTTGCCTTACCTCTATGCTCAAGACCTGACAGTACTTGTGGTGTAAGGAAAAGCGTTGATCTGGATATAAGGGTGCCAGTGAAAACCCAGCTTACCACCATCAAACTCTTACTTAACACCAGAATCCTGGTACTTTTGCATTCCTGGTTTCTTCCTCATGACCTTCATCTCACCTCTGCCCCTCCTCATCCTCCTCAGCCACATCCTGGCTTTCTTCCGCTTCCCTCCCCACTTTGTCTTTCTTCTCCTTTCTCTCCTTCTCTACTAACACAATCTATTGCTTCAGCTCCAGGTATTTCTTTTTCCTTGGGTTCTGAGGAACAAAATGCAGCCACACAGTTTCCTCTGTACTCATAACCCCAGAGCAAGCTCCTAACTCTTTGTAGTTGTCTGGGGGGGGGGGGGGGGGGTTATTATTAAAAACATTAGGAAATAATGGAATAATTAACAGGAAGAGAATAGTCTGTGTACTCATAACCCCAGAGCAAGATCCTAACTCTTTGTAGTTGTTAAGGGGTTTTATTATTAAAAACATTAGGGAATAATGGAATAATTAACAGGAAGAGAACAGTCTCATTTCAAGGTTTAAAGTTTTTACCTGAGGTGGCTCTTTTTGTATCCAGAGATACACCATTAGACTCTACATCACCATCGTGCAACTTTTTCTGTCTCCTCATTGTCAGAATAAATTAAGAGAAAAAATGAAATTTAGGAAGAAAGGGGCCCATTATCTCCGATCCTGGTAATAAATAGTCTGTGTGGTTCTTCTGGCCAGAGAATTGTGGTTCATTAATTTTGCATTACCCTCCTCCCTGAGAGGTTCCTATGTGGCTCCCACCATAGCTCCAATAGACTGAAACTTTTGGAGACGTTATTTGGAAAGGTGGACAGTGCCGGGGAAAAGAACGGGTGGGTTGGGAGCATTGATTCTAAGGCTCCATTCTCCTTCTAGTACCCAGGGAAGGCAAGGACACTCAGAATGAAGCAGAGAAAGTGGAGAATCAGGCAGGTTCATTCCAGTGGCACGTAAGATAATTGAATCCAAGACACGTGTCTAATCCATACTTTCCAGACATTTAGAGCTTCCTGTTTCACAGGTCAGAGGACTTTCTGCAGGAGGATGGTTGGTGAGACGCGCCTCGTTCTATTTCCAAAGTAATGGGCAGGGGAAATGTAATCTTAACACTCAAAACTAGATCATCATTTAACATACTTTTCCATTAAAACATCACTCTACATTATGGGTAGATTCTATATTAGTAGTATATATCAGGTACATTATGGATTTGATAGACTTCTGTAGGAAACTTAGGCCACTGAGGTCTATTTTTCTGTAGAAAACTCATCTTGAGTGCTACACAAAAAGATTTTTGGAATCTATAAGTTATGGATTGGCTTGTAAACTCAAAAAATATTTTCTCTTTCTTAATTGAGAAAATTAGGAAAATCAGCATGAACAATTTAAATTTGCTCACTACATCTATGAATAATGCATATGTATTCTCTTTCATCATTTTGCATGTTGATGGATTATCATGAAAGTGAAAATATTTGAGAGACTAAATACCAATCTCTACCTGTAAGAGCTAATAAAATTAAATGGCTTTCTTATTTAGAAGATTTGTGTATTATTTTGAAATACAAAGAAAATTGCCAAGGATTACTAATATGTAGTAACTACAACTAATTAAGCTTTAATATGATAGCTTGTAAATAGAGTCAAACTTCTACTTATATAAATTGACTTATGGGTTGATTTGCTTTGTATCTTCTAGTAAGTAACCTACTATATACACTGGAAAAAATCTGAGACAAAAATTGGAGCAACTGATTTTTCTATTTAAAAGACAATCAAATAAAAATATATTTTGCTTCCTAATAGACGTTGCAAAACAAATTTTATTTACTTTGTCTTCCCTCATAATTGTTTTGCCTGTTTTCGTACTTCAAGGGATGTGGGGCAAAAGCACTACTGTCACCATCTCTACTTTGTCAACTTGCAGTTTAAAATAATCATAGAAGACCCATGAGCCCCCCACATTTAAGCAACTCTCACTTTAATAAGAATTTTAGTAATTGATTTAATATTTACTTGGCCTGAATAATGCAAGTGAGATTTTCTGCCTCCACTCCATCCTCATCCTTTTGGTTGCCTGGAAACATAGAACCAAGTACAGACGCAGCAGTATGGAAAACTAGGTTTAACTATCATAGAAATTGATGAAATAAAATGGTTTCTTTCCAGGTAAAACTGTTTCTTTCAAGTTGAAACTGTTGTTTTCAAGTTTCATATTTCAATGGACAAGTGTGTTAAATGCTGTAACTCCTGGATAACACTGGGGAAAGTTATCTAGTGACTGACATATCTGATGTGTGTATGTATGCATGTGTACATATAAGTGTACGTATCAAGGTAATCCCCATAAACAGCAGGAGAACTGGCAATGACTGACTTCTGATGAAATTTAGTTTGCAAGTTTGCCTAGTTATTTACACAGTGATTTGGTAATAATTCAGTTAGTAATTTGCCTATAGCCTTAGTTTCTTTCCTAATAAATGATAGTTGGAATCACTGACTTCAAAGTTTGAAGATTGGGATTATTAAACCTACAGGAAGCTGTGCTAAGATGAACTCAGTCGAAAACAAAGTTCTATATCTGCAAGAATTAGAGTTTATCCAACATAGGTGAATTTTATTATAAACAAGTTTGTCTATAGTGATAAAGTTGTCATGTTTTTAGCATTTATGGTGTTTTATAGATTATGAGAGTCCTCTTAATCAGCTGTTATATTTCCACTGGGAAGCAAAATTAGGAATATACTTTTTATACCAAATATAGTGTAACCTGACAGAAATTTTTAGTCATAGCTAAAGAAGTGTTAAAATTTTCAAAGGACATCTCATCTGTGAGAGACAGTAGAATAAGTTATCCCTTTTAAAGGCCTGTTTCAATTTGTGGCAGACTTTTTTCTTTAGGTTAAAAAGATACACATGATTGCTTCCTGAGATTTCTCTAGCTATGTGATTCTGTAGCATGCTGTAAAATATTAATGTTTATAGACATAAGTTATCTTAAAGGATAGCATCCTATATTAAAATCAGCAGCATTTGCAAGACTAATAATGAGGAAAATTCACTCATACACATTTACTGTACTTTGATTCAAAATGCCTTATTTACTTAAAGATAGTATTCTTAGACCATATTTGTAAATGAGAAAGGGAAAACTGCCACAAAATGAAGCAACTCTTCTAGAAACTTAATTAAAATCATGATGATACATTCAGCCTGGAGTTTAGTTTTATTTTCAGCTAGTCATCTGCAGCCATGCTTCCCACAGAGGGAGGTTGCCAGGCCCATAGCGCACTGTGCAAGTTGGATGAACAGTATTACAGGCTGTTTATGAGCAGATTACATCTGGGATCTGTGGAGAGCAGCCAGAGCAGCAAGACAGAGATGATGAATGCAGGGTGTTTTCTAGGTAGATTTTCTAGCCACCAAAATGCTCATCACTTTTCTTTAGTACAGTGTTCAGAGTATTATAAAAACAAAGTGTTTTTCTTAACTTAATTGTTCACAGTAGGACCAGCAAGTTACTCTGGTTTTTATAGTCTAATTTTGAAATTGTTATATGAGCAGAAGTCTTATTCTATGGGCATATTTGTGTGTTCTTCAAGTTAATTTGGTGGCTTGTCACTAAAGCAGTAAACTAGTTTTAGCTCTAGCAACTGAAGCAGCCATTCTGCAGTTGAGATTGAGATAGTTTGCCTACACGTCTGTATCAAAAAGTGGCATGGCTTATGTGTGTGTGTGTGTGTGTGTGTGTGTGTGTGTACCATGTTCAAGAGAGCAGCTACACAATGACAAAGCAATGCAGAAGACCTATTCATCCAGGGGCAGGACACATTTCCATCTTGGGATATAGGTATTCATTCAACAAATATGCGCTAAAGAAGTAGCATGTGCTTAGAAGTCCAGATATTAAAATAAATAGAACGTTGTCTAGTTCCCCTGTGGCTTGTCGTCTAGTTTACTTGGTTGCAGCAAAGCAGGGCATATAAGGACAGGCTGGAACCTGAAATGAGCTCTGTCTTCTATGAGAAGAAGGCACGTGATAGGACATTAAACTCATCTGCAACATCTGTGTGGATATCCAGTCCAGTAAACAAGAGCTCTCTCCATGGAAGGTGGCAAGCAGCAGTTGGCATATGGAAGAGAGAGTGTCCTAAGTTAAGTTCTTGAAGTATGCCATAATAAAGGCAGTATGCAGAAAACAATTAACATGACAGGCCTGAGACTACTGTCATTAGAAAGACCTGCTCACAAGGTTGGCCTTTGCCTGGAGTTTGAGAACTGAATAATCAACAGTTTCCTACCGATGTAAAACTTTCCCTAAATGGCAAGAGTGCCTCACTGTGTCTAAACCATACAATGTGGTTTCTACTGAGCATCTGCTTTCCATTTGGACTAGCCCCCAATAAAAACCCTGGGCATTGAATCTTTAATGAACTTCCCTGGTAAACAACATTTCTTGCCACAAATTATTGCTAAAGAATGTAAGTGCATCCTGTGTAACCCAATGGTAGAAACCCTTGGAAGCTTGTGCCTGGCTTCCTCAACTTCACCACCTGAGCCTGTGCCCTTTGCTTTGTGTTCTTTTCCTGTGTATAATCAGTAAGACTGAGGGTGGTCTTGGGCATCTCCAACACAGACAGGATCTAGATTGCAAACTGATAGGTAGGTGCAGGAAATCTGATAAATAGCAGTATCTTGTCTGTTGTTCTTTAGTCCAAATATGAGACTCCAAGGGATATCAGTCCAGTTTGATAGGCTGCTTCATCACGTCCCCAGAAAATATAGGAGGCACTCAGTCTATCCTTATTTTGCTACCTATTAGTTTTGAGTGATAGAAAACTTAAACTAAATGAGAATTGTTTGATTCTTATAACTGAACAATCTAGGAATAGAGCTTGCTTCAATTGGATGCACAGCTCAAATGATGGCTCCATTTCTGGGTCCTGCTGCTTTTTTGCTGGTTATAGATATCCTTGTTATCATAAGATGCCTGTAGAAGCTCTAGGCTCACCTTTTCTCTCCAAGAGGGAAAAGCCACAGTTGAAAACTGGAACTCATGAGTTTAGGTGTTGCCATGTGCCCGCCCCTGTACCACATACAGAGGCACCCCAGAATCTTGGCATGAGCTTCCCTCACTCTTCCCAAAAACACAGGGCCTAGAATGGCATTTTCCAGAAGTTGAGTAAAGAGATACTGGTGGGCCAGAATCACAGCAGATGTTTACTACTCCCATTACCCCTATCAAGTAAGAATCATTAGTTTACCTGATAAATTTTATGAATATGTCTTCAATGTTTGTACACCTTTTGGAAAAATGCTTCCTGAAGTAGCTAATTTGTCAGATACAGCATTTTGATTAAAGTACCCCATACATAGATTAGTGCCCATTTCTGAAATCCTCTTTTTGTATTCCAATGAAGTCCTGTATCTACATTCATGGGATAGATGCAATATTCAGGTTCAGAATACTATTCAGATTTTCTGTATAATTGGGCCTATGCCTATCAGACCAATTTAGATTTTAGCCTTATTTTCCTATCTAGACTCACTAACTAGACTCAGATTATTACTGTGTTCCTATGGCCTTTTAATTCTGTCTCTTACTCATGTTACTCATCTCCTGAGCGTAGTAATTTAACTTTCCGTCACCTTGAAGAAAGGAAATGAGCTTTTTATGAACAAACATTTCCTGGAACGTGGTCAACCGTTTATGTGCAACTCAATAGGGAATAAGATGCAACTCAATAAGGAATAAGGTAATGACTTCTTAAGAGAATTAAGAGAATTTATTTCCCAGTTGCTTATTTCTTTCAGTTTGAACATGAAACTTCTTTGCCACTCACTTCATTCATAGTAGATAACTAAAACTATATAAACTATGTAAATATAAACTTATTTAAATCCCATTATATCTTTTTTTTGGTCTTAGTGTCTAAAGGTGAATGAAGATGACGCATTTGGGATATTTTAGTTATAAGGCAGTGCAAAAAAAATATTAGCCTTTACCACTGAAATGTTCAAACTACTGTAGACATATCTTTTTCTAGATTTCACTTTGGTGAGGACAAGACTATTTCTTCTCATTTGTGATTTTATTTTAAGTACACCTGGTAGAGCTTAAAAACATGAGATCTTCCATGGTGTATATCAGAGATATGCCGCTGTTTAATTTATTGCAAAAAGTATGCACTGAGTATTGAAATAACACTGCACACTGATAGCGAGAGAAGACACATTTCAAGTTTAAAAATAGTTCTCTTCTTGTGTATGCACATATCTTTTCACTCTTCCTGCTCTCTTTTCCTTTTTCTTCCATTTTCCATTTTATATACAAGGATGAAGAACGTGCTAAATATCCTATTTAAACATCCAAAATGTGTGAAGTTTCCCCATTTGCATATTTAATTTGTTCATGCTGACAGAGAATAATTGAGAGAGATGTAAGTAGTGTGGGTGACCATTCCATGAATACATGCCCCATTCCATGAACATATGCCCCAGATTGAGCAGTCAAATGGGAAATTGCAATCTGCAGTTTTTTCATGAGGTCTCAATCCCTTGTATGTCTCTTGTAGTGTGAGTATCATGCTGACTTGAGTGTGATTCTTTGATTTAAAGACACAGATGTTAAAATAAAAATGGCCCTAAAGGCAGGCCAGCTATTTTGCCTCATGTTTAACTGAAGGAATAATAATCCGTTCAGTGATAGAGGGGGAAAAACCTGGCTACTATAGAACTACTGACTGGCTGAATATGGTACGTCATTCTCCAAATGGACACAGAAACACTGGTTATTTTACTTTATAGGTAAATCAAGGATTTTCTAGCATGAGATTTTTAGAACCTAAACGTTCCCATTGTATCATATTCATCACCATCAATGCTTCACCCTCATAATTTGGGCATGTGGGCGTATAAGGCTTGTCTTATATTTTCAAAAGAGTTTCTTCTTTTCATTGGCCCTTTTCTGTTCAGTAATTTGATACTAGGTATCTATAGTCTTAAAAAGAGACATTAAACTCATCATATTTACTTCTAGAAATTTATCCTAAGGGAATACTTCTGCAAATGGAAAGTTTTACAAGTATGTTCACCAGAAGGCTTTAAGTAAGAACAAAAATTATATTTCCAATACTGATGGACTGTTTACTAAAGGCTCCTCAATATAATGGTGTACTATTCAGTCATTAAAAATAATTGTTATGATTAGTAATAACTGATAACAGCTCTTAAGTGTTTACTATGTGACAGGCATATAATAAACTTACATGTATTATTGTAGAAGAATTCAAAATTCTTGTATTTCATAGATCTACATAAAAATGTCTTATATATTGCATTTTCTTATATTTAAATATGCACATATACATTTTGTGATTTATGAAAATATTCATTAAACGAAAAAGCCTTCAAACAGAAATATAAGTAATGATTACAGGTAAACAAAGGAAAATGATTTTTTAAAATATTTTTTGTTTTCTGGTTTCTCCACAATGAAGATACTACTCCATTAGGCCAATTAATTGCAAATTTAAATGAAAATTCACCGAAATTAAATAAAATAAAAAATGCACCTTCTCAGTATGCTAGCCACATTTCTGGTGCTCAAGAGCTGCGTGTGGTTGGTTCTTGCCCTATTGGACAGAGCAGATAGAAAACATTTCCATCACCACACAGAGTTTGGTTAGACAGTGCTGCCTAACCTTTGAATTAGAAATTGTAGTCCAACAATTCCCTGTGGAAACATTAAAACATCTGCATCCTACTTATAGCTGTGGAATAGCTACATCTTTTTTCTGCATGCTTGGGGCAGACAGTTGGGAATTGTTACAACAGCTGTCTATTAAAGAAGGGGTAGCAAAATTTCAAAGTTGGGAGCTCTGCTTGAGCTTATCTTTCAGATAGTCTGTGCAGTCTTGCAACAGCATAACCACGTTCTTTTAACTGCTTGACCTAATGTATTCTAACATGTGCTAGTCGTGTAGGTTTCAACTTACAATCCTCTTTTTTTCATGTATGGAAAGATTGAGTCCTAGAAAGATTAACCAGAAGGCAGAATAAATCTCTTATTCTAGAAGTTTCCTAATTCACAGGAATAGTGGTAAGGAAATAACTATCAACTAGAAATAACCATCAACTAGTTTGTCCTCAGAAAAATAAGCATTGAATTAAGGGTTAGAACTTGTTTGTCTCTTCCTCACTGTTTTTTCTTTTACTGAACCCTTCATCTCCCTGGTTAAAAGTTAGAGAAGTGAAGCCATGTTATTACATTTCTACTTCATTCTCTGGGAAGTTCAAATTCTAGTAAATGAGAAAAGGACATGTATTTCACCATGCATGTCTAGAATCAATGTAACTTGATTCTAACTATAAAAATTGTACATGTTTTTTGCACACTATTGGCAGAATGATTAGTTTCTCACTAAAATATGTGCAACTTTTAGAACCTTTTGATTATGTGAAAAAATAAATAGAAACTGCAAGATGTTTTATTAGGGTATACTATAAAATACTTGAAGTCTTAAATTGCAGATAACTTGGGGGATATTAATATTTAAACTTCATTTAGCAGTGTTGTTTTCTTCTAGAAGATAAATATTTTAAATGACTTCCTCAGTTTAGTTACATCCTGAGGTACATTTAGGAGTAACAGACCTATTACCTGTTATTTAAGAGTTCGGCTGGGCACAGTGATATGCCCCATAGTCTCAGGTACTTGGGAGACCGAAGTGAGACAATCTCTTGAGCCAAGGAGTTCAAGACCAGCCTGGACAACATAGTGAGACCCCATCTCAAAAACAAATAGTTCCATTGCTGTTGGTTATAATTCCATCTCTTCCCTTGCAAGGATGATTTGGTCACGGTCCTTGATGCTTCTTAAGCACAGAGAAGGGTTCTTCTAGCCAGTTTTCCTTGTAGCATTTGTTAAAGACAATTCTTGTAAGCACCCAATGATTTCATCTCCATTTCTTCTTTTCTCCCGTTTTTCTTTGACTTTTTGCTTTCTTTCCCTCTGTCTTTCTTGCATCTCCCTGCTTCATTGCCTAATCTTTTTTTTTTTAATTCTTTTTTTTTAAATTATTATTATTATACTTTAAGTTCTAGGGTACATGTGCATAACATGCAGGTTTGTTACATATGTATACTTGTGCCATGTTGCTGTGCTGCACCCATCAACTCGTCAGCACCCATCAACTCGTCATTTACCTCAGGTATAACTCCCAATGCAGTCCCTCCCCCCTCCCCCCTCCCCATGATAGGCCCTGGTGTGTGATGTTCCCCTTCCCGAGTCCAAGTGATCTCATTGTTCAGTTCCCACCTATGAGTGAGAACATGCGGTGTCAGTTATATTCTTGTGCTGCCAGCCAAAGCCAGTATTTACCAATGAACCTAGCCCTTTGGATTGACTTTGAACTTAATGATTGATCATATCTGCTTTAGCTGTTGACCCTGACCTAAAAAGGATATACATTAGCCCAAATAGATCAGTTTAATTTTATTTTCTCTTGTAATCATTTCAGTGTTAGAAATTTTAGTCTGTCTTGTATTTTAGTCTGGGTTTAAACCACTTCAATATGCAAACTAAATCAATTCAGCAGGAGGACAAATTATTTGAGACTCAAAGGCTAATTTTATCCCTGTTTGTTATTCTCTTTATATTGAGTAAGTCCTTTTATTAAAGGTATTAGGAGTTCACTTATCTGAATGTTCATTATGGGTGAAATAATAAGTTCAAGAAAAATACTGTTGTGATATTCTACTTTTAATCATCATGTTCACAGATGTTCTACTAATCAGATTCAATATGTGGATAACCAGTGCTCAGTGAATTAGAATTAAGCAACGTAAAGCCAAATAAAATTTTAACTCAAAAGCTAAGATAGTCACGTTACTTACTAAGGATAATTTGAAGACACTTGAAAGTTTTCAGAGTCCATTTTCAATTTAGTTCATTGAACTGTTACTATGTGCAAAGCCCTAGTGACATGGTATTATAACTAGGAGAATGCTGGTATGGCCATGTTTACTAAATGTTTGCAAAGACATTTATTAAAATGTATTGAACATTAATGTACTAACTGCCTATCAAATGTACTACACATTTAAAGGTATATTATCTAGCTTTTTTGACATATTGTACATCTCACCATTTTTTCAGCATCTGTGTTACTTCCCACTAACACGTTAATTAGTTGTAAAAGTTAATTTGTTGTTCAATAAAAATAATGGATTTACTTTTTAAATTTCATATGGATTGTGAATTAAAAAATTGAAAGCTTACATTTTCATTTGTTAATAGAATCGGAAGATATTATTTTGTGGGCTTAAAGCAAATTGCAGAAAATGTATTTCTTTTCAATTTAGTTAATGAATAACTTGAAAATGAAGAAACTAAGACCAGGACACACACACCCCAGAAAAAGTACCTAATCTTTATTGCATAAAAGATCTTTTTCTAGTTAGAATTTAACTGTTATCTTACTTTTAAATTAACCATGGATTTTACTCTTATTAGAAAAGAGCGGTAGGCCTGGCGTGGTGGCTCCACGCCTATAATTCCAACACTTTGGGAGACCGAGGTGGGCAGATCACCTGAGGTCAGGAGTTTGAGACCAGCCTGGCCACCATGGTGAAACCTCATCTCTACTAAGAATACAAAAATTAGCTGGGTGTGGTGGCACACACCTGTAGTCCCAGCTAGTCAGGAGGCTGAGGCAGGAGAATTGCTTGAACCAGGGAGGCGGAGGTTGCAGCCAGCTGAGATTGCGCCACTGCACTCCAGCCTGGGCGACAGAGCAAGACTCCATCTCAGAAGAAAAAAGAGCTATAAAAGTGTCAAGGAATGTTTTGTTTTCTATAAAATAGACATAGATAAAATTATTGAGAAATCCCAAGCATCCATTTAGAATGTTGCTAAGCATTTTCCTAGAAAATTGGCCAATCTAATTTAAATGACTGAATATGGTATTGCTTTCTTCTTTTTGATAACTCTCATTCGTTTTTTTCATTTAATACTTGTAGATTAGTTTTCTCAATAGGAAATATGCAAATACTAAATTATCATGATTTCCTTCTTAATAATGTGAAAATACCTTAATTGAATTTAGAGTAGCTTAGAACAAACTGTAACATCCAAAAAAATTTTTAATTTTATTTCTGATTATATGGTTTGATAAATTAATATAAACATCAGGATTTGCTTCCTTTTTTTCTTTGTGAACATGACAGTGTTAAAGCTCTACAATTTTGCTTTATTGAGAAAAAGGCAGAAAATATAATATGACTTTGGTTGTTTTTCCTTATTTACTTTTCATCTTCTGTCAGTATCCTCATTCTAGAGAGAATTTTTTTTTACCTCTGTTGTAGAGGGCTTTTCTGTTACTACTTTGGAACAAATTTGATATTGTTTATTTTTAAAGAAACTTGACTAGTAATTGGCCAGGCTACTATTTATATTTATTAATTGCTGTTTTCTGTGGCAGATTCATAAGAATCTGTTTGAATAAATAAGTTTTTTGTTTAATGTACCTAATTTATTCGTCAAAACCAATTAATGCAACCAAAGTAGTGAAATTAAAAATTAGGATTTCAGTAGTTAAAAAAAAATCGTTTGACAAAAGTTTGCTTAAGCCTCAATAGTTGCACAGATCAAGTCACAATGATAAAATCATAAGCAGTCTATCACTCATTCAGTGAGATCTGTTGTAGTACAGTACCAACAGCAGGTCCTGTGACTGGGCCAGACAGTTCCAAGAATCTCCCTGGGGAGAAATAAAGACACACACAAGTCAGCTCAGCTGTTCCTGTGACCCAAACAAGCTGAAAGGGTGAGGAAAGGTGGCCTTGCCAGCCTGCGGCAAGACAGGCAGATTAATGAGATAGACAAGGGTAAGAGGCAGCCGTATTAATTACAGAGATATAGCTATGGCTGCTTCTCTGCTCAAGCTCTTTTTATTACTTACAATATAATAGCATACTATGTGGAGCAGAAGTGGGAATGTAAACTGCAGTAGAATGAAGGCTTTTTGGTAATTTGCAAACTTTTAAGGCCAGAAATTACCTAATATATCTTCTCTTTTTTATAAGAAAATAGAATTAATGTATGAATTAGACTGTAGATAAATGTTGAGCCTGTTTAGATTGTAGCAGCAATTTTATTTAGGAGACTGAGCCTTGATCTGAGCCTATTCCTATCACTAACCTAAGGCATGTTCCTAACCTCTCTGAGCCACCAGGTTTCTAATATGTAAAACTGCAGTAGTAATACATACCTTAAGGATTATCAGCAGTAATAGGCCTGCAGAAAATGATACTCATTATTTCCAAGTTCCTGCCTTAATCTTCACTATCGAACTCAGGAAGCAATGCATTTCAGGACTCCTAGAATTTATTTACTGAAGAAACAATAGAGTTGAGTAAATATATTAGAGATTTTCATATGCTTTCTTAAGATAAATCATAAGCCTCCAATCTTTTTTGACTTAAAGTATTCATGATATTTACTGAGGAGACAAGAATTTAAGATAATGTTATCTCCTCTGTGAAAGGATAGGAATAGGCAGTGAGTAGTGAAACAGTGGGGGTCCCTCCTCAAGTTGCTGAGAGTTTAGTGCAGGAGTCAGGAAAGCGAAGAAGCAGTTATCACCAAGCGCAGAGATGCTATAGAATGGTAGTCACAGAGCAGAGGCGGAGCTCAGCAGAAGAATGGAAATAATAATGGAGAGACTGGAGCAGAGTTGGTGAAGGTTTCCCAGAGGACAAGCATCCTAGATGCATCCTCAAAATTAAATCTTTAAAAAAAGGTATATTTGAAACTTTGAGAGATTCTTAGCGATTTAGGTGTCCAGAATTTATTGCCAGTTGCTGTTTTTAAACTATATATAAGATTCATTGTTTAAATATAAAAGAATATGAAGAAATAAAATTATTCATAATCTTATCCCAGAGATGACATTTCACTTTGCATCATGTATGTATACTTTGACTTAACAGAGTTAAAATTATGTAATATGTACCACTTTGTAAGGGTTTTACTTAATATCAGAGTAGTTCTGTTTTCTCATGCTATTACATATTATTTTAAAATATGTTTTTCATGGCTGTATAGAATTTTTTGTATGGGCCAGCCATCATTTGTTTAATCAGTCCCATAATGTAGGGTCTCCGTATATGTTATCGGTTTTTTACAGCTGCTGCAAATTACCTCAAATTCAATTGATACGTAATAACTGTACATATTTATGGAGTACAATGTGATGTTTCAATACATATATACCCAGTTATTATTTATTAATTAAAAATAAAAGAAAACCTTACTAGCCGGGCGAGGTGGCGGGCGCCTGTAGTCCCAGCTACTCCGGAGGCTGAGGCAGGAGAATGGCGTGAACCCGGGAGGCGGAGCTTGCAGTGAGCTGAGATCCGGCCACTGCACTCCAGCCCGGGCTACAGAGCAAGACTCCGTCTCAAAAAAAGAAAAAAAAAAAAAAAAAAGAAAACCTTACAAATGAAAAAAATCCCACAAATGTATTATCTTACAGTCTAGTATGTCAAAAATCGGACAGAGGTCAGATAGGTTTACTATGCCTCCGTCTTCCACTATTAAGAGTCCCATGATTATGTTAGGCCCACCTGAGCAATCTAGGATAATCTCCCTGTCTCAAGGTCAGTTGATGAGCAACATTTAATTCTATCTGCAACCTTACTTTCCCTTTGCCAGGTAAAGTAACATGTCACATATCTAGGGGAGTAGGACACCAATAGCTTTGCGGGACAGATATTCTGCTGCCACAATGTATTTTTTGTTTTTTGTGTTTTTTTTTTTCCAGTTTTATAAATAATACTGTATAATAATAATGATGCTCTAATGAACTTCCTTTTACATAAATCTTTAGTCATATCTTTATTTCTTTAAGGTAAACAAATAGCCAGGTTTTCTCTGTAAGGGGAATAATATTCTTTTTATTTCTTCATTACATATAACTCAAGATTTTATATTAATATATCCCTAGTAATTGCTTGATTTAGGACTTAAAGAGTAATATAGACCGGTATTACTTAAAATTGGTGACTGGGTTATTTTACAGATTATTGGGTTTCTACCCACATGTAGTAATTTTCTTGCTACTTCTGGCAAGTATAGACTTAAGATTACTATGTAGAAGTATAAAATATTGGCCAGAGATTGGTTGAAAGTAGAAGCTGGTGAAGATAGAAGGAATTATATTTACTTTCGGTAAAAATGATCATAGAGGGTTTTGTAAATATTGTATAATAAAAACAACAAATGAGATTTGGCCTTTAAAAGGTTGTTTATGGCCGGGCATGGTGGTTCATGCCTGTAATCCCAGCACTTTGGGAGGCTGAGGCGGGCGGATCATGAGGTCGGCAGATCGAGACTATCCTGGCTAACACAGTGAAACCCCGTCTCTCCTAAAAATACAAAAATTAGCTGGGTGTGGTGGTGGGCACCTGTAGTCCCAGCTACTCGGGAGGCTGAGGCAGGAGAATGGCTTGAACCCAGGAGGCAGAGGTTGCGGTAAGCCAAGATGGTGTTACTGTACTCTAGCATGGTGACAGAGTGAGACTTGGTCTCAAAAAAAAAAAAAGGAAAAAAAGGTCATTTACTGCTAAAGCATAAAGTCTGCCTCTACTCACTTTCTCTGTATAATAGTATATGAGTACCTTGCAAATATTCATATAGTTTACAGTAATTGTAAAATATGGAGTAATTTCTTAGAGTATAAGACTATATTTATACTAATGTATCTTAAAATTTCTCATTTAATAGCAAAAGTACAAGAATCTGCCAATACGTTAAATATACAGAGAAATATATAAATCCTGAAAGAATAAAGTAATAATTAAAAATAAATTTTAAAAACTATCAACAAATATATTGATAACAAATTTGGGGTTTTAACTGAATGGTGATATATAAATAGAAAATAAGTAGTTTGTCAGATATATATGATCTGCAGAAAGATCTAATAAGCCTAATAAACTTTAAAATGAAATAATATGATATGATAATATGAGCCAATATTTGGTTTGCTTTTAGCAAAAATAGGAGGAATTCTTGTATCTAGTTTATGTTTGTAAATGTATCTAAAACCACATCACACTCAACATTTAAGTTATATTGCTCAATTTGGAGAGAGTTTTTATTTTATTGAGTCCCCACTTGTACTTTTATAAAGTAAACACTTTGAACTGTTCATAAGAAAAATGGTTTACTATGTATGGTTATTTGAAATCTGGAATGATTTTAGTTATTTTTATTGAAATATAAACAGATCATAGCTATGTGGGTCAAATCATAGTAGTATGAGTCACAATATAGAGTTAAGTTGCATCAGCGATTAATATAATATTAGAACATTTTGGTTACTTGTGAGAATTCCAAATAGAGGAAAATACTATATTTGGAAGATTGTCTGTGTTGACAAACTTCTTTGATGTTATGCCATTGTAAACATCACATTATTAGCAAACAATGTTCACAAAAAGTGAAATTAATACTGTGCTCTCTTGCAATTTTGTCCTGTGAGGTAAAGAATAAACATCAAAAGTAGGATAGATTTTTGCCCTGTCACTAATTGCAAGTACCTTGCTAAGTTGCGTGTTAAGTAAAAACTTAGAGTGGGCTGGGCACAGTGGCTCAAGCCTGTAATCCCAGCACTTTGGGAGGTCGAGGAGGGTGGACTACCTGAGGTCAGGAGTTCGAGTTCAGCCTGACCAACATGGTGAATGAAACCTTGTCTCTGCTAAAAATACAAAACTTAGCTGGGCATGGTGGCGTGCACCTGTAGTCCCAGCTGCTCGGGAGGCTGAGACAGGAGAATTGCTTGAACTTGGGAGGCCAAGGTTACAGTGAGCCAGGATCACACCACTGAACTCCAGCCTGGGCAACAGAGCGAGACTCCTTCTCAAAATAAATAAATAAATGAAAATAAAAACTTAGAATGGTTAAATCCATAAGCATTTTCTCCCATGAACTGGGCAGGTGGCAGAATGTGGGCATTTGAAGCAGCCTGCCCAGATGGCACTGCTACTTCTCCAGAAGCACATGGATCCTCCATGGATTATTGCTAAGTCAATGCAATCAATCTGTCAGTTGGTATCTGCCAGATCAGACTAATAGAATTTCTAAGCATTCCATCAACACAAGACCGAGAGTGGGGTGGTAATGCGGGATATAAAGCAGGAGTAAACTGACTCTGGAGGTTCCTGAAACTAGAAGGAAAAGGACTGTTGATCACTGATCTGTTCAAACCACCTCTCTCCCACTCCTGCCTTATTGAATCAGTAAAGAGAGGGAGAACCATGAGACAGACCTGATTCAATGACAAGAATAAACATACACTACATCAGTGATACTGTCACTTCTATTCCTTCCTTGCCAAGAAGAAAGAAAATCTGGAATTTTTTAAAAGGATTTGGACAAAATATAAACTGGTCTTCACAACAGAATGATAGGCTATTTCCTCATGGAATTAGAATAACTGACCTCAGCGATGGTCACTGGAATAGAAGAAGCTGTAAGGAGAAGGACGTCTACCCTCTGGTGCTTAAAAAAACTCCTGCTCAAAATCTAATAATTTCTTGCCCCACCATCACCATGATACACACCAGGAGTGAGAGCCTCTACTTCCCATTTTTCTCCTCTTTTTTCTTTCCCTATTGTGAAAAGGTCCTTTTTTACATTCCATTATAAGCCTGCTCTACGTGTATTTTCATTGATTCTACAGCCCTTAGCAGAAAAGAGAGTTTATTGGCTTTGAGCCTCTAGGATTGACTGTACCCCTTATCCCCTTTAAGGGGCAGGGTACTTCTGGGATATCACTTGTAACAAACTGGCTGCCCATCCATCTGCCCATCTCTGGAGGTGTCTAACTAAATATTTGTATGATTTTTGTATTTTATGAATTCCATCTGCCCATCTCTGGAGGTGTCTAACTAAATATTTGTATGATTTTTGTATTTTATGAATTTCACTACTAGTGACAACTTATTTAGCAGCAAAAGTGCTAAACTAGACAAAAGACTATCAAAAATGAAAGTACATTTTTATGCAAAAAAATTTAAAGTGTTAAATATGAATAAGGGTTTGCGTTTTGCTCTGTGTGTAGAGTGCATAAACTGAGTAAGAATTTCCATAACAGTTTCTTTTGTTACCCTCAATCTGTGTGAGAATGGACTGTAGAGCTATTCTGTTAATTACACCCTAAAATGTTGAGTATTGCCTCTTAACGCGTTTGCATTTTCTTAAGGTATTTTTGATGATTGGATGATTTTACATATGCAAAACACATCTGGACACTGCTTGGCATTTAGTAAGTGCTCAAAAATATTACTTCTTTTCCTCTTTTATCAGGAAATTATTTCTGCCCTCAGTTCCAACTCTAAAAGTGAGTCTCTTAGAGTCATAGAAAATACTCAATGACCATTAGCCATTATTCTTTTTGTTTCTCTATTCTGTGTTTTCTTATGAAGTAACTTTAAATTTTCATAATAAAGAACAGGAAATGAAAAGGGCATTTCTAAAACCAATTCTACACACTTAAAGGAAAGTAGCGAGTTAAGACAATATAGTCAATTCAAACATACCAAAACATTTAACTCAGAAATATCTCCCTAATTCTTTTTATTTTTCAGAATTAGCCAGATGGTTCAATGCTTCTCTGTGGGATCTGCGAATTAAAATGAATGTCTGTCATGTAGTACTTCCTAAATAAATGTATGCTGACTGATAGATAATTGCTTTTCTTCTTCAGATCACACTTCATATATACACATAGTTAGATTTTTCTTTGCTGTTAGCTGTGAAAGGTCCTACTGGTCTGCTAATAATTGAGCAAGTAGTTTCAGTGCTACATGTATGCATTGAAATGAACCAAGTGTAATTTTAGGCCTTTCTCTTTGAACATCAAAGGGCACAGCGCTGTCAACATACCCGCATCAAGCCAGCAGCCTAATTTACTATTTAATAATACATTTGTGCGTCAGACCTCTCTTTGCCCAGGGCTGTTACAGTTCAACTAGTTCCTCTGCTGTTAAAAAAATGATCATCTTTCTTTCCCTGATATTTGGAAAAGGAACAGTAAAATTTATCTCCGTCGATTCAAAGGTCTGTTCACTTTAACCTTGACCT
This sequence comes from Chlorocebus sabaeus, assembly GCF_047675955.1. Taxonomy (NCBI): domain Eukaryota; kingdom Metazoa; phylum Chordata; class Mammalia; order Primates; family Cercopithecidae; genus Chlorocebus; species Chlorocebus sabaeus. The sequence goes on along the minus strand of NC_132914.1, from coordinate 37,261,481 downwards.
CTTTATTTCAGAAGTGTAAGAGGGCTTAAACACATGCAGAAGCTGTAAGATAAAAGAAACCTTAAAATTAGTGATTTAGGAAATAGCTCAAGGTAGAAGATGGTTTCTATACAAGAAACTTGCGCTGGAGTAATATCTATACAAACTGGGTCACAAAGCCTGACTTTTTAAAAGTGGTGTTGAACCAAATACATGAGAATCTCTTGAAATGAATCAGAATCCTGGGTAGGAGGAGGTTGGAGCTGGACAAAGAGGAAAGACAACTGGGAATTTTGCATTGGGAACAATCTTCAGATGATTCTGATTCAAACTAAAGTTTGAGAACCATGTTGCTCTAAATGTTCTAGCAGTTAGTACAAAAGGGAAGACATGTTTTATTCCATGATTCACGAGGTAGAAGCGAATTAATTCCTCAGAGAAGGACAAGAATTCCTATGTACTAAGGCCAGAGAGAATTTTTATCTGGGTGCTTTGGTGGTAATATAATGCTCATTAATATTTATCTTTTCGGAGAAAGTTTATTGTAATGATTGGAACTCATAGTTACTGGTTTTGATGTCTAGAACAGGTAAGCCATGCCATAGAAGTGCTTCCTCCACATTGTAGAACCAGGGATTGAGGAAAAAATATAGCAAATATGCAATATTGGGTACAGAGATTCTCTCTGTGCTTCTTACATGTTAGATAACTGAATAAAGCCCATTACTTTAGCACCTTGTTTGCATTGTTGCTTTCTGTTTCACCTACTCTCTGTTTTTCTACAAGCCCGCTCTTTTCATCGGGAGATGAAAGCATTCATTTGAGAGAGTAGGGAATTTCAAGTGAGGTTAGTCTGTGTTTTCCTCAATCTTTGGGAACTGGCAGTCCTGTTGACCTTCCTAGCCTCCTGTTCCTCCAGTGATCCTTCTTCCCTACTCAGTTTTTTTTTGCCTCATGAGCTGCAGTGGACAGAGCTCCTTTTCCATTTCATCATCAACCCCCTGCCTGAAAGGCAACTCTTAAATTTAGTCACAATTCATATCATTGTCATCTAGGAAGTCAAAATCAAGAAATTCCTTCCTGTCTATAATACCTGTCTCTGCCACTACAGTTTTTCTAATCAGACACCTGAATAGATGTTTGTCATCCTACTTATGACTTACAATCTTTCTGGTTCTTTCCAGTTCTCCCCGTGTATGATCCTTGGCTGATTTTAAATGCTTTCTCCAGCTAAACCCTGTGATAACTTGCATCTTGAATTCCTTGCCCCTTTGTATTGTTCTCAAATGTGGGACGTGAGCAACAGTACTGTAGCTAATTGGCATCACTGATTAACTATTTGGACTGTAAGGTGGAGCTCATCACTGCCTTCATGTTCCAGCAGCTCTTTACCTTTACTGCTGTCATAGAACTCAGCCCACCAGTGTGTCCTTGTTATGTGCATGGCTGTCACCCTCAGTGTTATGGGCTCCCACCCTCCCTGAACAGTCCCCAGATACTGTCTTTGTATCTTCTGCTACATCTGGCACATAGTAGGTCCTGAATAAGTGTATCTTAATTGCATCTTATTGAGACATTTGGCCATGATGTACTTATTTTCTACAAAAATGTCTAAATATTTGTTTAATTGAATAGTTAGGCTTGTAATTTATTACTGTGACTTATTTGTAGTGTTTTAGGCACCCAGGGGTAAAGGACATAGATTATTTAATTTAAGAAAATACTAAGTTTGGTGAAGGAAATATGTAAGTTCCTTATGATTATAATTTCATGTTTGTTTAACTTAAAATAGTATTAGATTTAGTTTGGCTGGGTCCAGTGGCTCATGCCTATAATCTCAGAAATTTGGGAGGTTGAGACAGAAGGGTGACTTGAAGCCAGGAGTCTGAGACCAGCCTGGACAACATAGTGAGACCCCATCTCTACATAAATACATACATTAAAAATATAGATTCAGTTTACAGAGTTGGAGGCTTATGGTGCCTGAATACAATGTATGACATTTTCCAGTCTACAAAATACTAACACTTCAAACAAAACTTTTAAATAATATATGCTTATTATAGGAAACTGGAAACGTGTAAAGAGGAAAAGGCATCAAAATCTCACCACCAGGAGATAGTCCGTCTACACGTTTTGATGGATTTGCCTTATTTTTCTGTGATTATTTTTAATAGATGAGATTCTACATGAATATACTTCCGTATTTTGCTGTTTTCACTTCATCCTGCATGTTCCTGACCTCTTTCCCAGTTTGTGATTCCATAGAGATTCAGAGTTAAAAATAATGTGCATAAAACTACATATATTTGCATAATCACATTTTTGTGACCAAGCTATAAAATGTTACTTTTATATAGAGTGAAAGTTCTTGCAAAGTTTTACTTACAAGTGAAGCTTTGAAGCCATTACAACTTAAAATAAAACACTGTCTTAATTCCCTTTTGAGAGTCAGTGCCAAGAGCAATGTTTTTCTGGAAGTAAATGCCATGACCTGCCCTTTTTTAACACTCAGGCTCTTAAGCCTCCTGAGAAGAATTTTAAATAAACTGTCACCTTTCTCCCTCCTGTTTGCTTTAATGAGGTGTTAGATGGACACAGCTTGGAATTTTTGAGACAATAAATGATGGAAGAAAAGACTAGTTTGTATCATTGTTTGGATCAAAAGCTCCCAAGTCATATGTAGCCATTTTTCTGATGTAGTATTCTCCAGCCTTGAGGGCACCTGGGAACTCAAGGTGGCAGTGAGGTAGAAAGGAGTGCAGCTAAATCAGGAGAGCGATGGTGGTGGGGTGTATTCAGCAAAAACTAAGACACACTCCACCTTTCCTTTACCTCCTGCTCCAGAGACTTTTTTTTTTTTTATCTCTTTAATCCTTTGGAATCTTTGAATGCTTTCTTATGAGCATTACCTATTATAATTATTAAAGAGATTAAAATTTAATCATATATACTTAACACTGAATTATATACTTTAAAAGGGTAAAGTGTTATGGTATGTGAATTATATCTGAGTAAAAATAAATAAGGGAAAAAAGAGGTGGAAAGCCATATGAACCCATTCATTTGTGTAAATAAACACTAAGTATCTAAAAAATATTCATAAGCCTACTTTGGTAGTTGCAAGAGTGAAACACACATAGATTATTCTTTCGGGAGTTTATAGAAATATGATAGAAATAGAAATATGATGTGTATTTAAGTAATTCTAATACCAGAAAAAAACGTGGTGTGTGTTACTAAGAGAGGTACAGACAAAATTCTGGGGAAAAGTAAAAGGAAAGAGTAATAATTCTAGCAGCAAATGCCTTCCTAAAGAAGGAATTTAGAAGAGAGGTGTTCGAGTGTTGATTGGTATTTGTGAATCAATGTAGATTGATTAGGTATGTTGGTAGATTTGATGGTGATGAGGCAGGGGAGCACCCATCTGATTGCTCACACTTCTTGGTGAGTATTAGGCAAGATTTCACCTGAGGCTGCATAGATTGGGATAGTGGAAAGAAGGGAGATACTAGGAAAGCATCCTTTGGAGAGTTGGAAAGTGTGCATCTTCGGAAATTTCAAGTGAGGATAATTTGTGTTTTTCTCGAGCCCCTTTCAGCTGCTAGATGTAAATGCAGAGTAGAAGAATAACTGGATATAGGAAGAGTTGGAATTTATGACCTAAGTATAACAAAGGGTTAACAGACTAGGGAATTTGAGAATGATGAAAAGAAAATGATGGTAGCAATGTTTTGGGGAAGTAATTTTCAAAACAACATCAGCATCACCTGAAAACTTGTTGGAAAGGCGAATTCTTGGTTCTAGACCTACTGAATCAGAAATTCTGGGGACAGGGCCTAATAGTCTTGTGTTTTTGAACAGGTCTTTCAGGAGATTCTGTAGTACACCAATATCTGAGACCCTCTGGTTTGGGAAATATAAAGTATTTACATAGTAAGTACTGTTGTGGGTAAGGGGCAGGAATGAGTGATGATGGGTAACAAAAAAGAAGCAGTGTCTGGAATAAACTCTACATGAGAGTGACATATTGTGTCAGTGGGGAATTCAAGTAAGTGAGCCTTGAGAGTAGGCTGTGCTGGCCAGAAAGGAATGTACTTAAAGGATTTTGGTGGTAGGACAGTTAAAAGAGACTCAGATGTTGTGTGGGTGGTCCATGTTGATGCCACTCTCACCAAAAATCATGATACAGGGCTACGAGTGGAGAAGAAACTTGTGAGGCCAGTACTGAAATCTCTATTGAATGAATAGTAACCAGAAATTGGACAGACAACTAAGTAAGAATTAGAGGATAGTACAGTCATTTCCTGCCCCTCTTTTCTTCCTCTCCCACTCCTCAGGCCCAGAGGTATCTAAAATATGAGAGAAAACAGCCTAGCCTCTGGATCTAAGCTGTAAGAAGGTTATACCTCATGTCTAGACTTAATTCTCAGGGCACAGAAAAAGAGTGTGGGAGGGCTGAGATGAGAGGATGATTGGGTCAAATTAGTGAATGTTACCACGTTAGTGTGGAGGTAAATGGCCAGGTATAAATAGGTCATCTGAAAGCCTTAGACTCCTTCTTGTTGCTGAAATAAGCAGAGAATTGAGACATGATGAGGCGAGGTGAAAAGCATTGTCTGACAAGATTAGAATCAGCACTTTTTTAGTAAACTGAAAAAGACAGTCATGGGGAAATGATGCATACCTACCTTAAACATTTTATTTCTAGTTGTACAATAATTCATCATATCCACTGAGCTTCCAGATTTTTTTTCTTACATAAACCACACCCATATTGTCATCTATGAATTCCAGGCCTTCAAGTAGAACCAGAACTAAAAGACACATATGAAGAAGCCCAAGGGCAGAATCTTTCTAGACTTTTACTTCTGTCTTATCCCTAATTTTTTATGGTTGTGTTACCCACACAACTTTTAAAATAACTCAGCCTTTGCTGGCTTTTTCCAAAGCATGAAGTTTTGTTTTTAATGCAACAACTCTCTTTTAGTATTTTATGTTTTGTTGCTTTATGTAATATTTGATTGAATTATATAATTACAATGACAGGCATAAACAGGTTTGGGAACAATCACATGTAACTTGTTATACATACAGTTCAACAAATAGGAAATGTGAGCCTATGCGAAGTCCCATATGTTCAATGTCCAGTGGGGCATGTATTTTATAGAAAGAATTTATAGGTCAATATGGCAAATTGGTGAATTCAAGTTCAGATTAGAGAGCTTACTTCATTGTTCTCCATGATGCTTAAAGGAAAGTCAGTGATGTGGCTGAGCTAGGTGAGATAAGTAATTGGTCTTTCCTGAGGTTCCCAGAGGTATGAAGCCAGAGTGAGGGGACTCACTTCTGAGGCAGAGGGTAGGTCACGTTGACAACATTGACATATGTAGAAATCCCTTATAAGTTCCATTGGCACATTTTCTTCTTTGTTCTTCCAAAAAGACTAATAAAATTATTTAAATTATGAAAATTATTTTATAATATATTAAATGTGATTAATAAGTAAACTTTCTGCAGGTTTCTATGATTTTTGTATCATTGCTTGATTTAATGGTAGTATGATACAATTCACTAGTATGTTAGCTCAAATCACTCCTATGAAATATGTGCAACTGTGATTTCTACTTTTCTAACTTTTAATTTTGGCTTTATGTCTTGCATGTAAAAAGAGGATTTCTCAGTGTACCAAATACATGAAAATACGTTTGAAAATTTTAATAATTTAAAAAATAGTTCTTAAGATGTTTGTATCTTGAGTAAAACATTTTTCTTTTAAAGATATCGATGTATTTTCCATGTGATGATATATTAGGCCATTCTTGCATTATTATAAAGAAATACTTAAGACTGAGTAATTTATATAGAAAAGAGATTTACTTGGCTCATGGTTCTACAAGCTTTACAGTAAACATGGTGCTGGCATCTGCCCAGCTTCTGGGGAGGCCTCGGGAATCTTACAATCATGGAAGAAGGCAAAGGGGGAGCAGCCACGTCACATGGCAAAAGCAAGAGCAAGCGAGAGAGAGAGAGTGCAGGGTGAGGTGCCACACACTTTTAAATGACTGTATGTTGTGTGAACTCACTATCATGAAGACAGGACCAAACCATGAAGGATCTGTCCCATGACCCAAACACACCCACCGGGCCTCACATCTAGCATTGGGGATTACAATTCAACATGAGATTTGCATGGGGACAGATATCCAAACTACATCATTCCTCCTCTGGCCCCTTCCAAATCTCATGTCCTTCTCACATTGCAAAATACAATCTTGCCTTCCCAATGATCCCTCAAAGTCTTAACTCATTCCAGCTTAACTCAAAAGTTCAAGGTCTCATATGAGACAAGGAAAATCCCTTCCACCTATGAGCCTGTAAAATAAAAATCAGTAGTTACTTCCAAGATACACGGGGGGTATAGACATTGGGTAAACAAATATTCCCATTCCAAAAGGGAGAAATCAGCCAAAAGAAAGGAAGAAAGGGGCTACAGGCCCCATGAAAGATTGAAACCCAGCAGGGCTGTAATTAAATCTTAAAGCTTCAAAATAATCTCCTTTGACTGCATGTTCCACATCCAGGGCACACTGCTGCAAGGGCTGGACTCCCAAGGCCTTGGACACCTTCACCTTTGTGGCTTTGCAGGGTTCAGTCCCCAGGGCTGCTGTCATGAGTTGAAGTTGGATGCCTATGGCTTTTCCAGGTGCAGAGTGCAAGCTGCCAATAGATCTACCATTTTAGGGTCTAGAGGATGGCGGCCCATTTTTCACAGCTCCACTAGGCAATAGAGGACTCTATTTGAGGGCTCCAACACCACATTTCCCCTTGGCACTGCCCTAGTAGGGGCTCTGTGTGAGGGCCCTGCCCCAGCAGCAGGCTTCTGTCAGGGCACCCAGGCTTTCTCACGCATCTTCCAAAATCTCGGCAGAGGCTGCCAAGCGTTCTTCACTTTTGCATTCTGCACACCTACAGCCTTAACACCATGTAGAAACCACCAAGTGTTATGCACCTTCTGGAGCTGTGGCCTGAGCTGTACCTAGGCAGGCCCCTTTGAGTCACAGCTGGAGCTGGAGTGGCCAGGATGTGGGGAGCAGTGTCTTGAGGTTGCACAGGGCAGTAGGCTCTGGGCTGGCCTACAAAACCATTCTATACTCCTAGGCCTTTGGGCCTGTGATGGGAAGACCTGTTGTGAAAGTCTCTGAAATTCCTTCAAGGCTTTTTTCCCATAGTCTTGGCTATTAGCACTTGGCTTCCTTTTAGTTATGCAAATTTCTCTAGCAAGTGGTTACTCCACAGCATGCTTGAATTCCTCTCCCAAAAAAAGCTTTTTCTTTGTCTGCCTCATGGCCAGGCTGCAAATTTTCCAAATTTTTATGCTCTGCCTCCCTTTTAAATATAAGCTCCAACTTTAAGTAATTCCTTTGCTTCCTCATCTGAGAATAAGCTGTTAAAAGCAGACAGACCACTTCTTGAATGCTTCATTGCTTAAAAGTTTCTTCTGCTGGATACTGTAGTAATCAGTCTCAAGCTCAAGCTTTCACAGACCCCTGGAACATGAACAGAAAGCAGCCAAGTTCTTTGCTAAGGCATAATACATGTGACCTTTGCTACAGTTCCCAATAAGTTCCTTATTTCTACCTGAGACCTCGGTGGTCGAGACTTCACTGTCCATATCACTATCAGCATTTTGATCACAACCATTTAGTCAGTCTCTTAAAAGTTCCAAATTTTCCTTGATCTTCCTGTCTTCTGAGCCCTCCAAATTCTTCCAACCTCTGCCCATTACACAGTTCCAAAGTCACTTCCACATTTTCGGGTATCTTTATAGCAATGCCCGCCCCCCCAGTATCAACTTTCTGTATTAGGCTGTTCTTGCCCTGCTCTGAAGAAATACCTGAGACTTGGTAATTTATAAAGAAAAGAGGTTCAATTAGCTTACTCTTGTGTAGGCTTTTCAGGAAGAGTGGCGCTGGCATCTGCTCAGCTTCTTTGGAGGCCTTAGGAAGCCTGCATTCATGGCAGAAGGCAAGGGAGAAGCAGACTCATCACATGGCAAAAGCAGGAGCAAGCAGTAGGAGAGTGGGTGGGGAGAGGTGCCTCACCCTTTTAAATGACCAAATTTCATGAGAACTCACATCCTGAAGATAGCACCAAACCTTGAGGGATCCGCCTCCATGATCCAAACATCTCCCACCATGCCCCACCTCCAGCACTGGGGATTACATTTCAACATAAGATTTGGGCAGGGACAAATATCCAAATTATATCAGATGGAAAATATGATGTATTTTTTGAGAATAAATTCAAGCTACTGCATAGAGGTTTAGAAGATTGTAAAGATAGTGGTAACCCATTACTTAAATGGTTGGCTGATACCATTATGTCTGTAAACATTGGAATTCACATGTTTTTAAATGTAAGTTCATTGTATCTTTCCACAAGTCCATGACCTGACTTTTAAAAATTAGGTTTGTAGATTATTCTTATCTAAATATGTCATCCTCTGCCCTATGAAAGAGAATATAGTTATTGCCTAAATTTTTCTGGAACTAATTAACCTTTAAGTGGATACCCTTGTGAGAGTTATTGATACGATTTGGCTGTGTCCCCACCCAAATCGCCTCTTGAATTGTAGCTCCTGTAATCCCCACATTTCATGGAAAGGACTCAGTGGGAGGTAATTGAATCATGGGGGCAGAATTTTCCCATGCTGTTCTTGTGACAGGGAGTAAGTCTTATAAGATCTGATGGTTTTGTAAAGGGTGGTTGCCCTGCACACTCTGTCTTGCCTGCCCTTGTGTAAGATATACCTTTGCTCCTCTTTTGCCTTCCACCATGATTGTGGGGCCTCCCCACCCATGTGGAACTCTTGAGTCCATTCAACCTCTTTTTATTTATAAATTATCCAGTCTTGTATATGTCTTTATAGCAGCATAGAACAGACTAATACAGTTATCCTTGTTTTTGAGTGTATAAACAATCTCCCAATAGGAAAATATAATTCTTTTTAGTTAAAAGAACCTTTTAATGTAATGGCATTTTAAATTCTCTGTAGTCAATGTACTTTGGCATATTGTACCAAAAAAAAAAAAAAAAGTAACACTAGGAACTAAAAGAGCTAAAGAACATAACTTAGATAATGGAAATCTTTACTACTCCATTCTTTCTTATGTAACTTGGCCTATATCACAATATGAATATGGCCTATAAGAGTATTGAGTAAGTCAACAGTTAATTTGTCCTACTTAGACTGGCTCTTGTCAGGAAGAATATGTTCCATATCCCTTTTATTTATGAAATTAATGTCTTTATAGTCCCATGCCAGCAAAAATTTGTCTTTATTATGAGCTGATACATTTTATTTTGTCAAACAGTTAAAATTTTCTAAAATGTTTACTATTTTGCCTTGGCTGCCAGGAATTTTAGAGCTAACTCGTAGTGTTTATACAGCTAAGGTTTTCATATAATTATCTTCATGTTCTACCCCTCTCTCTTATCAGTCTTTAATTTTTAATTTAGTAAGTCTATCAGGTGTTTTTTAGGATAATTATTATTAATTTCTTCTCAAAAGTTTACAGTAGATAAATTCAATAAATCCAGCAGACACTTATTTTACTGTTAATTCTATAATGCAAGTAATAGTGAAAAAGATAGCTTTTTGAGAAATTCCTAGGAAGTGCTTTGTTCAAATAGGAACTTAGTAGATGTATTTTATTAAGCATATGAAGTACTCATGTTTAGTCTTTTATTGCTAGTTAAAAGTTAGCATGAGGATAAATTGTCATTTCCAAAGCCTATATGTTTTTGTTTTGTGTGAGTCAGATTTAAAATTTAGGACTGGAAGCTGAGTGTCACATAATCTCTAAGATACCAATGCACGTAGAGTTCCGGCCTTGGCTGTCCTTAAATGTCTACAGAGAGTTGCAAACCTTTCAACTTCACTCTGGGGAAGAGATAGTATGTGTGAGATGACCAAAGTTTGCCCAGGGAATCTTTGAAGAAGATGATAGTTTGTCTGATAGATATTATAAAATGACTTTGAAAGGAGAGGGTATGCCTGCTTTGAGTCTAAAAAGGAAAGAAAGCCTTTTTCAGTTGTTCATATTGTTCTTTTATGCATAAGAAGGTTCCCTTATGCCTTTGTGCAACTTTTGAATGAATACAGTCCCTTGAAAATGCAAACTACTGCATAAAGGTTTAGAAGATTGTAAACACAGTGGTAGGTAGCTCATTACTTAAATAGTTGGCTGACATCATTATTTATGAAAACATTGGAATGTACTTTGTAAATGTAAGTTAAATATATCTTTTCATAAGACCATGACTTGACTTTTAAAATTAAGTTTGTGAATAGCTCTGACCTAGATATGTCATGTCCTGCCCTATGAAAGAGAATGTAGTTATTGCCTGATTTTTCTAGAACTGATTACCTTTTAAGTAGATGTCCTTGTCTTTCATTCCTTCCTTCTCATTATAACTGTTGGTCTTTGTTTATTTTACTGCTTATTAGTACGTTTACCGTGATAGCCAAAATAATGGTCCCCCTAAGGACATACATACACATCCTAGTTCCCAGAGCCTGTGAATATGTTACATTACATGGCAAAAGGAAATTAAGGTGCAGACTGAATTAAATGTGCTAATCAGTTTATCTTAATTAAAGAGATTATTCTGGATTTTCTGAGTGGAGCCAAGCTAGTCACAAGGGAGGCAAAGCAAAGGTCATAGTGAAGTAACATGAGAGGGACTTGACAAATCATTGTTCGCTTTGAAGACTGAGGAAGGGGGCCACCAGCCAGGGAATTAGGAGACCTCTAAAAGCTGCAAAAGACAAGGACATGATTTTTCCCTGGAGCCTCCAGGAAGGAACAGAGCTCTGCTGACACCTGTGATTTTTGACCCCCGGTGAGACACTTGTCAGATTCCTGACCTACAGAGCTGTGAGATAATAAATGTGTTTTGTTTTAAAGTCACTAACCTTGTGGTAATTTGTCATGGCTGCATCACAAACTAATATATTTATCAGTGTTTTAGAGAAAGGAAGATGAAAATCAAGGCAGTCTGTAAAGGACAAAATTTAGTGTGGGCTGAAGTCGCAGCTCTTGCTGAGAGGGAGATACAAGGCTGTCAGTGAATTTCAGCCCCTCCTCTTACTGTTTTCCATTAATCCAGATCATCTGCAATTGCCTGTTGCCAGTATAATGACTTGAAATAGGCTTCAGAACAATATACCTTTAGTTCAGTCGGCCTCCAGTCCACCCACTTGGCTATCACCGGAGTAATCTCTTCATAGAACAGATTTAATCCTGTTATTTCTCTTTAAACTCCACTTTGTGATTTCCCATTGCCTACAATACAAAGTCCATACATTCAAGTCCCCTCCATAACAGAAGTTTCTGCTATAGCCTTACATCATACTTCTCATTTGTATGCGTTCTTTTTTTATTTTTTAATTTTTTTGAGATGGAGTTTTGCTTTTGTTGCCCAGGCTGGAGTACAATGGCACGATCTTGGCTCACTGCAACCTCCGCCTCCCAGGTTCAAGCAGTTCTCCTGCCTCAGGCTCCTGAGTAGCTGGGATTATAGGCGCCCGCTACCATACCCAGCTAATTTTTTGTATTTTTGGTAGAGACGGGGTTTCACCATCTTGGCCAGGCTGGCTTTGAACTCCCGACCTCAGGTCATTTGCCCGCCTTGGCCTCCCAAAGTGCTGGGATTACAGGTGTGAGCCACTGTGATTGGCCCCTCATTTGTATGCATTCTATGTTCAACCAAGGTGAAGTACTTATGCCTGTGAACCCAGTGTACCATTTTGTACTTTGGTCCTTCAGATATGTCATTTCGGTGACCTCTAATGCCCTCCCCCATTGTCAGACCTGCTGGCAAACCTCTATGACAAGGCACAACTCAAACATTAATTCCCTGGAAAATCAAGGAATATTCTACAGCAAATAAATTGTTTGCTCTGTTCTTTATGCCTCACTGTTAATTGTACGTGTTGTGGTATTAAAATATTGTCTTTCCGTTTCCTTCTTTTAAATTAAACTATGAGCTTCTTGAGGGCAGCAACAGGATTCAATAACATATCTGTGGGATCTTAGTAATTCACATAGCTTATACACTAGGTACTTAATAAATAAATATTCAGTGTACAAGTGATTATGTTACCTAACCTGGCCAGAAGACACAGAAGTGCTATTAGAATGCAGGTTTCTGAATTCCAGGTCAGTTTTTGGTTGCATTCTGACTCTATAACTTAAGTACTGAAAATACTTTGCATAGCTATGTAACATTTTTCATTTTAAATAAAATTTAGACAACTTATTCTGTTTTATACCACTCTCTGTTCTATTCATTTAACACTTGTGATTTGATTGTTGTATTTTATTAAAAATGAAAGCATCAAAATAGCTTCTGTTTTAATTTTCCCCTGCCTCTATTTGGAAGAATTATTTTGCACAATGTAACTATTTTTATTCTTAAATTATTGTGAAGACTCTGAAACTTAGTAGCATGACACATGTCAAATTCTTTTGGCTTTAAATGTTTGAATTTTCTATCAATGTTTCTATTTTCTGCCTTTTTAGATTTGGTATTCATGTTAGTTTCTTAGTGATTACATGTAAGGTTTGACATTGCCATGCAGGTCTTTATGAAAATGTATATGGTAGAACTTGGAAACTATAAAACACTACACAAATGGAATGAATTGTTTTCATAATTTTTATCATCACTTTACACTCTGACTGCAAAACATTCGCAGTTTTCATGATGATGGGAATAATTCCACTGGGAATTTCTCTTTTTGCAATAGCTGTCAGAATTCAGTCTTAAAATGGTTGGCATGCTTTTTAGTGTGATCAGTAAAACACATCCTTCATGCTGCATAGTTAATTTATAGGTTTGATTTATTAATTTAAAAAAGGAAAACACTTTTTTTCAAGATGAATGAGTCCATATTGGTATTAAAATTTTACATAAGAACCATCATCATTAGTTTAAAAAATAGTAGACAGAGCCATTGGTTAATCAATGAGACTTAAACATATTAAAAACAGATTTGATTTTTGAAATATTATGAAGGTATTGATAAATATTCAGAAACTGTAGATTTTTAACTATGGAAATATCCAGCCTGATTTAGCATATTGCTTGGATGACCACTGTCTGATTTGAGTAAAGCTAACTTGTTTTAGAATGGCTTGAAAAACTGGGCAAAGCCATGGTTCAGAATGTGTCTTTAAGGTTTGAATTCTATTGCATTTCATCAGTGGCTCACCAGCAGTACTTTGCTTTCTTTGTTTTCAGGTTAACTTTAAAGTAATCAGCTGGTTTAGCTATTAATGTTTCCACCAGAAAAGAAATGTCTTGTGAGAAAGCTGTCATCCTTAAATGTGCCAGACATATCTTCCATTGTGCATCAACAAACTGGCATTATCTTTTTAAAGCCAGTCTCCAGTGAGTTCACTTAGCATGAAATGAGTCTACAGAGCCTAATCATACTAGAGACGTTAGCTCACCAGAGTACCCTTTTTCAGGAAACATAAATGATTCTCATGGACCTCATGTCAGTTTCTCATCTTTTTACACAATGCCAAATACATTCTGACACTGTCTTACTCATTGTGTCTTTTTTGAGGAGTTCCTTCACTTGTCCCAGATTTTTACCATTATATTACATTCTCCTACGGCAGCCTTTTAAGGACATTAATTCACAGTGTATGATGACTTCTGATTCATTCCATGGACTTGGAGTTTATGATAGTTTTAGTGAAACTACCAGCTGCCATTGTCCCTACTTGTGGGATGTGCATCACTTTGGAAGTCTTCAACCTTTTCTACTTGCTCAGGTGCCTCTTCTTGATTATCCAAACTCCAAAATAAATTTATTTGAACATAGTCTTTATATTGTGATCTTTTCAACAGCTTGCATTAATTCCCATGTTAATTTGATGTTATTACCGTAGCTATCCATATTATTTTTTTAAGTTGAATACATCATTTTCTATCAGAATAACCCTGTTTCTTTGGGTAACTATCAATAGCAATTGTTTTATTCATTGCTTTGCAGGTACTACAGTGCAACCATTCTGCAGATGTCTGGTGTTGAAGATGATAGACTTGCAATATGGCTGGCTTCAGTTACAGCCTTCACAAATTTCATTTTCACACTTGCGGGAGTCTGGCTTGTTGAGAAAGTGGGCCGCAGAAAGCTTACCTTTGGTAGTTTAGCAGGTAGGTGCCTGGATGAAGAATTCAATTATAAACTTTATTTCCTAATAACTTCAAGTTTAACCTTCAAAAATACAATACTTACACCACTTCTAATACTGATTTCTCAGCCAAACAACAAGAAAATTAGAGTCCTTCTAGACCAAAAAAGAAAAAAAAAAAGAGCTTTTAACAACTCTTACACTACGTGACTAGAAACTAGAATGTGAGTAGAAACAAACTGCAAGAATAATTTTGATCTACTGAGAGTAACATTTTTCTGTTATTTGAGTTCCACTCAAAAGTATAAAAGTGAAAAAAAAATTGTTTTCTGTTCTATCCTTTTTTGAAAAACTAAAACTTTGGATTCAGAAACTCACTTTTTAACATATGATATATTTTTAAATTTGGAATACAATGGAATTCAATTTGGAGCATTTTTTTTTCAAAGATCTTTCAACAGGAGAGTATTAGAACCATGTAATTTCTTCACAAAGCAGGGACAGACTCTTTCTGTGTTTGAAACAAGCCTAAGTTCAAGGGTAAATTCTGGTTGGTTAAATGTATTTTTATTGATAGTGAAATAAAGCAAAACCTTTTTTTTTTTTTTAATTCCCAAGTATCTTTTCTGTTTAAATTCTGCCCATTTTATTTATTATTTCACTATAACACAAGGACTGTTTCATTGATAGAATGAGACCCACATCTTTAACATTGTTTTTACATGGTTGCATGATGTAATTTTCTAATTTTTTTCAAATATACAAGTACATTCCTATGTACAATTAACTGCACTCTAATAACTCCTTTATAAGTTTATTTGGAGTGAGAATATATTTTTCCATTAAAATATAGTTTCCAGGGCAGTATTAACTAAATTCTATTTTAATCAAATTATATCTAAAACATTCATCTAATAGAACTATTTCAGGCGCTCATCCCAGATTTGATGAGAAAATACATTCTAAGTTCCAAACTCAGTTATCGGAAATACTTGCCCTCTCCTGGCCCTCATTCCAGAAGGAAGAGTAGAATGTTTTCACCTTCTTTTCTTGCCTAAGCAGTGGGAGCCCTTGAATCCAATAATGTGTGCTGAACTGCAGTATCAGTGTTTGAAGGAAAGGTGAGAGATTGTCTGATTAAGGGGCAAAGGTGATTGCCTACAGCCAGGATACAATACTGAACTAAGACAGTAGGTAAATGAATAAAAATGAGGGACAAGTAAGGGTTTCAAAACCATGTTTATAAACCTGTTGAAGAAACCAGAGATATTTAGCCTAGAGAACAGACTAAAGACAGAAGCCTACCAGGTATCTTATTTTAGCAGATAGTAGATGTTATGAGGACACAGATTTTTACTTAATACAAGAGAAATATTCCCAATAATCAGAGCTATCCAGCAATGAAGTGGGGTGTCTCGTTAGGATAGTAAACTCTCAACAAAAGGATAGATTACCATCAGGCAGTGAAGTGTTAAAAATAAATTCCCACAGTGGGCTGGAAATTGGATTTGCTGACCCTTGATTTTCAGATGAAGGCTAAGAAGAGATAATAGCTGCTTTTAAATATTTTTAATGGATGACACCCTTCTTTTTAAATAGAACTCCAGTATATTACTACCTCAAGAAGTCTATTTTTTTAAATAGAACTTAATTGCTGCTTCAATTTGGGATTTGGCCTTTGAGATCTGGGAAAAACTGACTAAACATTATTTCTAGCAACCTGTATTCCTTCATTTGGTATTCCAATAAAACACTTTCTTATCAGTTCTGTAGGATTTTTGAGCCCTTATCGATGTAGAGCCCCAGACTGTTTGGATTTGAATAGCGTGACTTTAGGCAAGGTTCTCTTTCCTTATGTGTGAATGGGGATTAATTATCATCCCTACTTCACAGAGATGTAATGAGGATTTAACACATTTACAGATGTATAGGATTTCAAATACTACCTGACACAGAGAGTAAAGGGCTCAGAGCATTTTAGCTGTCACAGCATTATTGTTACCAAAGAGTGAGCCTTTGTTGTTTAAACCTTACTGCAAAAGCAGCCTCCATCATCATAGTCTAGGAACCTTCCTGAACTCTTCTGGCCTATGTCGTGTTCCCCTCTCAGTGTAAGTCTTCTGCCCAAGGATTCCCAGAGCCCATCCCTGACTGTTAAGAAGAAGTATTAAGACAATTCCTTGGGAAGCACCAAGGGATTTCAGGGTCTCCTTCTCATGAGCAACCTATAGGCGCTTTTCTTTCCTGCCTCGTTCTCTTTGCAGCTGAAACCCACCAAGGCCTCAGTTCTGTCCACTACAAACACTGTACAGTGATTTCTCCAGCTTGAGAGACACAGTCTATTTGATTTCCTTATTATGTGGCCAATTAAAGTAATACAGTGGATATTACAATGGTTTGAGAAGTAGAAGTCCTGGTTTCTTGTCACAAGCCTCACCAGTCTCCTCTGTTACCTGTACACATAGTAATTGGTGCCATTCATGTGGTTCTTGAGTTTCGATGATTAAATAGGTCCTACTAGAAGATAATGACCAATGGACCTTTACACCTTCAGAAGAAGATGTACCACTTAACAACCTTGTAACATATTAGTATTACTCCAGTGTGACCCTCACTCACAATAGACTTTTCTTTCACATTCCTATACTGATTGATTCTATGTTAGTTGTATTTTTATTTCGGTGTGTTTTTGTTTTATTCATTTATATGTAGGTATATACTTGATATTTTAATAGTACTAAGTATTAACATACTGTTCTATGTTAAATTTCTTAAATTGGCTATAGCCTAGAATTTTTAACCTTTGATTCAATATTATTCCCTGTTTTGTGTTTTTATTATCATTTATTTTATTATATTGGACTAAGAATAGTGAAAAATGTTATATCAAGATGATTTTTTGTTAGATATTCATTCTTTTAAGATGACTACAAATAAAAACTATGTAAGCCTGGGCAAAGGAACTCTTTATACAAAGAAATACAAAATATGTAGTCCATGAGTAATTTTAAATGTAGGACATTTTTGGTAGTCGGACTTTTTGTTTTTGTTTTTTGTTTTTTTTTTTTGGGGGGACTGAGTCTCCCTCTGTTGCCCAGACTGGAGTGAAGCGGCATGATCTCGGCTCATGGCAAGCTCCGCCTCCCGGGTTCACACCATTTTCCTGCCTCAGCCTTCTGGTAGCTGGGACTATAGGCGCCACCACCACACCCGGCTAATTTTTTGTATTTTTAGTAGAGACAGGGTTTCACCGTGTTAGCCAGGATGGTCTCGATCTCCTGACCTCGTGATCCACCCGCCTCGGCCTCCCAAAGAGCTGGGATTACAGGCGTGAGCCACTGCACCCAGCCATCTTTTTGTATTTTCAAAGCTTGTTCAGAGAACTGGAACTTTTCTGGTAAATATTACAAATTTAGTGACAACTTCTTGATTCTTTTAATATTGGAATATTTATATTTTTGTAGCTTTATTGGTAATGAATCAGAAAGCCAGAAAGATTGTGTTTTTCCCCCTCATGTTTTGGTAGTGTATATTTCTGAAAACTTCACTCACAGACTGTCTTCATCACAATTGCCAAGGGTACTTATTTTAAAACGTGGATTATTGGGCCTTAACCCAGATCTACTAACTTAGAATTTCTGAAAATGAGGCTTGAAATATGTGCACTTTAGACAGGTTCCCTAGGTGATACTTACGCACACAAAGTGTGAGAACTACTGCTCTAGTAGAGTCATGGGAAGGGAAATTATTTTCGTTTCTCTCAGTATTTACTGTACCTAAGCAAAACACTGTACCTGGTACTGATTATTATATCAGATATTTTTAATAATGCTATTTATTCAGCACTCTTCACTTCCTGTGGAGAATATTTTTATTTTCAAAATTATATCAAAATTTCAAAATCTAACACTGTATTTGGTTAAGACAGACTCTTCTCTTGAAACATAAAGAACATGCCAAAACTATACAGTACACCAGATAAAATTCTTTCATCCAAAGCCTTCTTGTATTAGACTCAAATCCAGGTTGTAATAATGAATAACTTTACAATAACCAGATTGTTTTTAAATACTAACAAATGATTGATAAAACATCTGTAACTTACTAAATATAAGGAAAAAGGTAATTCAAATCATTTTATGCTTTAATAGTGTATATGAGCAGATGATAGGACTAAGTGATTACTTAAAAATTTATTTTATAAATAAAGTCATTTAAGATACCATTTCCTTCTTGTAAGGAGCTTATCATGTCATAGGGGTTTTAGCCCTGTCTTGGCATCATAACCACTTGTGGAACTCTTTAAAACTCAGATATTTTGTACCGATCTTCTGGAGACTGATTCAGAGGTTGAGGTACATCCAGGCATTTGCTTCCAACAGGAAGCCAGGATTCAGAACCATCACTATCTGTAATAACAAAAGTAAGAGTGTAATGCTGGCTTTTAAAAATATTTTCCTACAAAATGGGCCAAAATAAAAATAAATTTGGCATAAGAAGAGTTAACTTTTGCCTATTTAGGAATTTTGTATATCCAGAATAGTTTATTTCAATAGTTTATTTCTCATAATTTTTAGGTTGATTGGACTTGTTAAGAGATAGATGTAGAGTCATATTATCCATATTGCAGAACTCTCGTTTAGGATAGTTATACCATACTAACCTCATGACTTTAATTGGATTGTCTTAACAGTTTTTTCGTTTTTTTCAAAAATAGCCAACATTGCAAAAATGTATAGTATGGTGGTCCATCCATTCAACCAATATTTATTTCAGTCTTTATATGCCAGGCACTAGAATTGAACTTTACTGGGTATGCCTAGGCATATCATCTTAGAGTTTATCATTTTCATGGAGATAGGTTATTTAATGAGTGTTATGAAAGAAGAGACTCATCTTGCCTTCACATCTTAATATATCAAAGTTTCCTGATTTAAAAAAAATCTTACCTGTTACATGACAATAAGATATGAATGTAATTTGGGCAAATAGGGACTCAGAATTTTTGATGGACAGACTAACAGTAAATCTCATGGTTGGGTTGTTTTGTTTGAGGAGAGAGGTATGATCTTCATAACAGACCTATTACATCTCTTTTCTGTTTTTCAATTTGGGGCTTGATAGTCTTTTGAGAAAAGTGATGGCTCAAACTATTCCTATTTCTGGTTTGAATTTTAAGCCAACAGTAGTTAAACAAACTGTAATTTTAGTTTTATTGCATTATTGGCCTGGTTTTGTGAAATAGACTTCTGACCTTTCTTTAATCTTCCCCATCCTTCAACTTTGTTCTGTTATTTTGAAGGTTTGCTGTGGCTGCTGCTGCTGCTTGTAATAATAATCATAGCATAATAGCTAACATGTCATAGCATTAAAACATCTTTCAAATACATTATAACATTTAAAATTCACTATAAGTCCGTAAGGTGAGTATTTTCACTAAGCCCTATTTTACAAAATACAACATTGAATTGTGGAAAGGTTGTGTCCCTTATCCAAGATCACAGAGTCAGTAAACAGCAAAGCTAGCTAAAAACTATAGCCATCTGATCCCAAGGTCACCTCTGCACCCAGAATGCCTGGCTTCACACACCTACTATGTTTTAAATAAAAATACCTCAACTATTATATAGTACCCTGTTGTACTTCCACAGTGCTTCTCAATGTTCTTTTTAAAATCTATTTTGAATAATATTTTTGTTCATAATTTAAATTCTCTCCAAGCTTAACTAATGAAACCTTAACTATGACTAAACTGCCCTCCTAAATTCCATGTTTTAAACTTATTTTCTCTCATTCAAATAAGGTGTACACACTAATACAGCCATATTCTCTTTTTTAACTTTTATTTTAATTTCATAGGTACATGTGCAGGCTCGTTATATAAGTAAACACATATCTCAGAGGTCTGGTGTACAGATTATTTTGTCACCCAGAAAATAAGCACAATACTTAATAAGCTGTTTTTTGATCTTCTCCTTTCTCCCACCCTCTACCCTCAAATAATCCCCTGGTGTCTGTTGTTCCCTTCATTGTATCCATGTGTTTTTATCATGCAGCTCCCACTTTTAAATGAGAACATGCAATATTAGGTTTTCTGTTTCTGTGTTAGTTTGCCAAGATCATGGCCTCCAGCTCCATCCATGTTGCTGCAGAGGACATGATCTCATTCTTTTTTACAGCTGCATGGTATTCCATCATATTTGCTTTCTCCATTCTTCCCATGACCCTTTTCGTTCATCCTCACAATGTCCGTGACTCAAACAATAGTCAGAAACTTGAAAAATGTCTTATTTACAATTAGGACGTCTATCAGGGACACAAAAATTATTCTTTTAAGTAATATGCTTAATCACCATTCCTATATGTTAGCATCAAAACAAATATTTCACTTTCAAATACCAACAAGAAAGAAAAAAGAATACATGTGATATATTATTTCTGGTACCTTAAAATCTTCAAAAAATGCTACTCCATTTTAATAAAACATGCTCTTTCAACTGCTTTAGAAATAACTCGTTTGTTAAACTAAAAAGGTTCACCAATTTAAGTCTTACATGGTTGAATGTCATCAGAAGAATTTTCTTGGCATCAGAAGGAACACTTGATGGAAATCTATTGTCTTTCATACTTCCTGATATGTTAGGCACTCAATAATGTTGTCACATTAATTGATTTTGACATTTTCAGGAATCCTAGGTGTGTGTGGTTTCTTTTAAGAAATCATTACCAATTTACTGTTTGGCTAGCAAATGTATTTGCTTTGAATTTCACTCTCATCATGTCTCACCATGAATGTGCTAGTGAATAGTTCTGATAATTTGTTTATACATTGGGAGCATTGTTTTTTAAAAATCCATTGAAGATAGAGCATGGTACTTTTTTTTCAGAGGGTTTTGTTTGTTTGTTTTTTGGTTTTGCTTTTACCAAACCCAGTCTGCTTTAAAATAATATTGTCAACTCTTCTCTAATATAAATTTTTTTTTTAAGGTACCACTGTAGCACTGATTATTCTTGCCTTGGGATTTGTGCTATCAGCCCAAGTTTCCCCACGCATCACTTTTCAGCCAATAACTCCGTCAGGTCAGAACGCCACTTGCACAAGCTACAGGTGAGATTTCATTATGTTCTTCTTCGCTTACATGACTCGGGTAACTTTTTTGCTTGCTTTTAACTTTTTTAAAGTTGTAGAGATGAGTAGGAGCTTGCTAGGCATCCAGTCTTATGTAAGAAGGGAAGAAAATGGGAAAGGTGGTAGAGACGGGCCCCCAGGAAGAGGAACAGCTTGTGCCGATGTGTGAGTGTAAGGATTTAAGGAAACAGCGAGTTATTAGACACAATCTTGGTGATGTTTCTATGGAAATTAAAATTAGAGATTGATACTGAATCTAAGCAGGAATACAGAAAAGCTATTTTAGATCATATACTATTCAGTGACCTCTATATTCCAAGCAAAATAACTTTAATCAGTAATTAAACTTTTATAAGATGCACATGCCCTCTGAATATTCTGACAATTTGTACTGATTTGCATGGATATCCTCTTATTCATTTAAACAGAAGAAAAGGTTTGCCTCAGTGCTGAGGCTCTTTCAGAGATTCAGGAAGTAAAAAGTGATGGTGGAAAAACACAAAATGTTATAATGGCTAGCTGCAGGCCTAAGACCTCATTACATCTATCACTATGTGATAATTAGATTTAAAAGCAGACAAACAGATAGATGGACTGAGAACACGTAAATGAAAGTTTGAGTGATTGGACACATCAATTAATATATTTGGCAGCAGAGCTTCAAAGTTTTGAACTGAATTTTAGCCACCATAAAGTCTAGTAATCCCTTTAAAACATATGGATAGAATAAGACCTAGCCTTAAAAAAAATTTATATTCCTTTAGCTTGAAATAGATGGACGCAAGTCTCACATCAATGAGTAAATGATTTATTAACTCATACAATCCTATATGAAATTAAAACATTATACACTAAACTCCACTTGGTATTCACTTAGAGCATCCAGCTGAGCTGAATTGATGATGGCTGTTCATTACAACAGTGAGTAAGATATATTGGTTCCAAATTGTGATCTGCGTTCCTTTGGAAAATAGGCACCACAGCACATCTTTTATTTTACAATAAGTTTATTTATTATTGGCTTACTGACTTCCATAGTCTTTTTATTGTTCTTTTTTTTTTTTTATACTTTTCAGTTCTAGGGTACAGGTGCACAGTGTGCAGGTTTGTTACGTAGGTATACATGTGCCATGTTGGTGTGCTGCACCCATTAACTTGTCATTTACATTAGGTATATATCCTAATGCTATCCTTCCCCCCAACCCCACAACAGGCCCCAGTGTGTGATGTTCCCCTTCCTGTGTCCAAGTGTTCATATTGTTCAGTTCCCACCTATGAGTGAGAACATGCAGTGTTTGGTTTTCTGTCCTTAAGACAGTTTGCTCAGAATGGTTTCCAGCCCAACAAAAGACATGAACTCATCGTTTTTTATGGCTGCATAGTATTCCATGGTGTATATATGTGCCACATTTTCTTAATCCAGTCTATCATTGGTGGACATTTGGGTTGGTTCCAAGTCTTGCTATTGTGAGTAGTGCTGCAATAAACATACGTGTGCATGTGTCTTTATAGCAGCATGATTTATAATCCTTTGGGTATATACCTAGTAATGGGATGGCTGGGTCAAATGGTATTTCTAGTTCTAGATCCTTGAGGAATCACCACACTGTCTTCCACAATGGTTGTACTAGTTTACAGTCCCACCAACAGTGTAAAAGTGTTCCTATTTCTCCACATCCTCTCCAGCACCTGTTGTTTCCTGACTTTTTAATGATCGCCATTCTAACTGGTGTGAGATGGTATCTCATTGTGGTTTTGATTTTCATTTCTCTGATGGCCAGTGATGATGAACATTTTTTCATGTGTCTCTTGGCTGCCCAAATGTCATCTTTTGAGAAATGTCTGTTCATATCCTTCACCCACTTTTTGATGGGGTTGTTTTTTTCTTGTAAATTTGTTTGAGTTCTTTGTAGATTCTGGATATTAGCCCTTTGTCACATGAGTAGATTGCAAAAATTTTCTCCCATTCTGTAGGTTGCCTGTTCACTCTGATGGTAGTTTTGTTGTTGTTGTTGTTGTTGTTGTTGTTGTGCAGAAGGTCTTTAATTTAATTAGATCCCATTTGTCAATTTTGGCTTTTGTTGCCATTGCTTTTGGTGTTTTAGACATGAAGTCCTTGCCCATGCCTATGTCCTGAATGGTATTACCTAGGTTTTCTTCTAGGGTTTTTATGGTTTCTTCTAGGGTTTTTATGGTTTTGGGTCTCACATTGAAGTCTTTAATCCATCTTGAATTAATTTTAGTATAAGGTGTAAGGAAGGTATCCAGTTTCAGCTTTCTACATATGGCTAGCCAGTTTTCCCAGCATCATTTATTAATAGGGAATCCTTTCCCCATTTCTTGTTTTTCTCAGGTTTGTCAAAGATCAGGTGGTTGTAGATGTGTGGTATTATTTCTGAGGACTCTGTTCTGTTTCATTGGCCTATATCTGTTTTGGTACCAGTACCATGCTGTTTTGGTTACTGTAGCCTTGTAGTATAGTTTGAAGTCAGGTAGCATGATACCTCCAGCTTTGTTCTTTTGGCTTAGGATTGTCTTGGCAATGCAGGCTCTTTTTTAGTTCCATATGAACTTTAAAGTAGTTTTTTCCAGTTCTGTGAAGAAAATCATTGGTAGCTTGATGGGGATGGCATTGAATCTATGAATTACCTTGGGCAGTGTGGCCATTTTCACGATATTGATTCTTCCTGTCAATGAGCATGGATGTTCTTCCATTTGTTTGTGTCCTCTTTTATTTCGTTGAGCAGCAGTTTGTAGTTCTCCTTGAAGCGGTTCTTCATATCCATTGCAAGTTGGATTCCTCGGTATTTTATTCTCTTTGAAACAGTTGTGAATGGGAGTTCATTCATGATTTGGCTCTCTGTGTGGCTGTTACAGGTGAATAAGAATGCTTGTGATTTTTGAACATTGATTTTGTGTTCTGAGACTTTGCTGAAGTTTCTTATCAGCTTAAGGAGATTTGGGGCTGAGATGATGGGGTTTTCTAAATATACAATCATGTCATCTGCAAACAGGGACAATTTGATTTCCTCTTTTCCTAACTGAATACCCTTTATTTCTTTCTCCTGCCTGATTCCCCTGGCCAGAACTTCCAACACTATGTTGAATAGGAGTGTTGAGAGAGGGCATCCCTGTCTTGTGCCAGTTTTCAAAGGAAGTGCTTCCAGCTTTTGCCCATTCATTATAATATTGGCTGTGGGTTTTTCATAAATAGCTCTTATTATTTTGAGATACATCCCATCAGTACCTAATTTATTGAGAGTTTTTAGCATGAAGGGCTGTTGAATTTTGTCAAAGGCCTTTTCTTCATCTATTGAGATAATCATGTAGTTTTTGTTTTTGGTTCTGTTTATATGCTTTATTCCATTTATTGAGTTGCATAAGTTGAACCAGCCTTGCATCCTAGGGATGAAGCCCACTTGATCATGGTGGATAAGCTTTTTGATGTGCTGCTGGATTCGGTTTCCCAGTATTTTATTGAGGATTTTTGCATCAGTGTTCATCAGGGATATTGGTCTAAAATTCTCTTTTTTTGTTGTGTCTTTTCCAGACTTTGGTATCAGGATGATGTTGGCCCGATAAAATGAGTTAGGGTGGATTCCCTCTTTTTCTATTGATTAGAATAGTTTCAGAAGAAATGGTACCAGCTCCTCCTTGTACCAACTCTGATAGAATTCAGCTGTGACTCTGTCTGGTCCTGGACTTTTTTTAGTTGGTAGGCTATTAATTATTGCCTCACTTTCAGAGCCAGTTATTTGTCTATTCAGGGATTCAACTTCTTCCTGGTTTAGATTTGGGAGGGTGTGTGTGTCCAAGAATTTATCCATTTCTTCTAGATTTTCTAGTTTATTTGCATAGAAGTGTTTATAGTATTCTCTGATGGGAGTTTGTATTTCTGTGGAATCAGTGGTTGATATCCCCTTTATCATTTTTTATTGCATCTATTTGATTCTTCTCTCTCTTCTTTATTAGTCTTGCTAGCGGTCTATCAATTTTGTTGCTCTTTTCCAAACACCAGCTCCTGGATTCATTGATTTTTTGAGGAGCTTTTTGTGTCTCTGTCTCCTTCAGTTCTGCTCTGATCTTAGTTAATTCTTGCCTTATGCTAGCTTTTGAATGTGTTTGCACTTGCTTCTCTAGTTAAATTAAAAATTGTGATGTTAGGGTGTCAATTTTAGATCTTTCCTGCTTTCTCTTGTGTGCATTTAGTGCTATAAATTTCCCTCTACACACTGCTTTAAATGTGTCCCAGAGATTCTGGTATGTTGTGTCTTTGTTCTCACTAGTTTCAAAGAACATCTTTATTTCTGCCTTCATTTCGTTATGTTCCCAGTAGTCATTCAGGAGCAGGTTGTTCAGTTTCCATGTAGTTGAGCGGTTTTGATTGATTTTCTTAGTCCTGAGTTCTAGTTTGATTTCACTGTGGTCTGAGAGACAGTTTGTTATAATTTCTGTTCTTTTACATTTGCTGAGGAGTGCTTTACTTCCAACTATGTGGTCAATTTTGGAATAAGTGTGATGTGGTGCTGAGAAGAATGTATATTCTGTTGATTTGGGGTGGAGAGTTCTGTAGATGTCTTTTAGGTCTACTTGGTGCAGAGCTGAGTTCAATTCCTGGATATCCTTGTTAACTTTCTGTCTCGTTGATCTGTCTAATGTTGGCATTGGGGTGTTAAAGTCTCCCAGTATTATTGTGTGGGAGTCTAAGTCTCTGTAGGTCTCTAAGGACTTGCTTTATGAATCTTGGTGCTCCTGATTGCATGCATATATATTTAGGATAGTTAGCTCTTCTTGTTGAAGTGATCCCTTACCATTATGTAATGGCCTTCTTTGTCTCTTTTGATCTTTGTTGGTTTAAAGTCTGTTTTATCAGAGACTAGGATTGCAACCCCTGCCTTTTTTTGTTTTCCATTTGCTTGGTAGATCTTCCTTCATCCCTTTATTTTGAGCCTATGTGTGTCTCTGCATGTGAGATGGGTCTCCTGAATACTGCACACTGATGGGTCTTGACTCTTTATCCAGTTTGCCAGTCTGTGTCTTTTAATTGGAGCATTTAGTCCATTTACATTTAAGGTTAATATTGTTACGTGTGAATTTGATGCTGTCATTATGATGTTAGCTGGTTATTTTGCTCATTAGTTAATGCACTTTCTTCCTAGCACTGATGGTCTTTACAATTTGGCATGTTTTTGCAGTGGCTGGTACTGGTTGTTCCTTTCCATGTTTAGTGCTTCCTTCAAGAGCTCTTGTAGGGCAGGCATTTGCTTGTCTGTAAAGGATTTTATTTCTCCTTCACTTATGAAGCTTAGTTTGGCTGGATATGAAATTCTGGGTTGAAAATTCTTTTCTTTAAGAATGTTGAATATTGGCCCCCACTCTCTTCTGGCTTATTGAGTTTCTGCTGAGAGATTCACTGTTAGTTTGATGGGCTTCCCTTTGTGGGTGACCCGACCTTTCTCTCCGTCTGCCCTTAACATGTTTTCCTTCATTTCAACTTTGGTGAATCTGACAATTATGTGTCTTGGAGTTGCTCTTCTCGAGGAGTATCTTTGTGGTGTTCTCTGTATTTCCTGAATTTGAATGTTGGTCTGCCTTGCTATGTTGGGGAAGTTCTCCTGGATAGTATCCTTCAGAGTGTTTTCCTACTTGGTTCCATTCTCCCCATCACTTTCAGGTACACCAATCAGACGTAGATTTGGTCTTTCCACAAAGTCCCATATTTCTTGGAGGCTTTGTTTGTTTCTTTTTACTCTTTTTTCTCTAAACTTCTCACTTCATTTCATTCATTTGATCTTCAGTCACTGATACCCTTTCTTCCAGTTGATTGAATCGGCTGCTGATGCTTGTGCATTCGTCACGTAGTTCTCATGCCATGGTTTTCTGCTCCATCAGGTTGTTTAAGGATTTCTCTACACTCGCTATTCTAGTTAGCCATTTGTCTAATCTTTTTTCAAGGTTTTTAGCTTCTTTGCAATGGGTTTGAACTTCCATCTTTAGCTCAGTGAACTTTGATCATCTGAAGTCTTCTTCTCTCAACTAGTCAACATCATTCTCCATACAGCTTTGTTCTGTTGCTGGCGAGGGGCTGCATTCCTTTGGAGGGGGACAGGCACTCTGATTTTTAGAATTTTCAGGTTTTCTGCTCTGTTTTTTACCCATCTTTGTGATTTTATCTACCTTTGGTCTTTGATGATGGTGACGTACAGATTCGGTTTTGGTGTGGATGTCCTTTCTGTTTGTTAGTTTCACTGCTAACAGTCAGGACCCTCAGTTTCAGGTCTGTTGGAGTTTGCTGGAGGTCCACTCCAGACCCTGTTTGCCTGGGTATCAGCAGCGGAGGCTGCAAAACAGCAAATATTGCTGAACAGCAAATGCTGCTGCCTGATCATTCCTTTGGAAGATTTGTCTCAGAGGGGTACCTGGCCGTGTGAGGTGTCAGTCTGCCCCTACTGGGGGGTGCCTCCCAGTTAGACTCCTTGGGGATCAGGGACCCACTTGAGGAGGCAGTCTGTTTGTTCTCAGATCTCAAACTCTGTGCCGGGAGAAGCACTACTCTCTTCAAAGCTATCTGACAGGGACATTTAAGTCTGTAGAGGTTTCTGCTGCCTTTTGTTTAGCTATGCCCTTCCCCTAGAGGTGGAGTCTACAGAGGCAGGCAGGCCTCCTTGAGCTGCCATGGGCTCCACCCAGTTCCAGCTTCCTGGCCGCTTTGTTTACCTTCTCAAGCCTCAGCAATGGTGGGTGCCCCTCCCCCAGCCTGGCTGCCACCTTGCAGTTCAATTTCAGACTGCTGTGTTAGCAATGAATGAGGCTCCGTGGGCATGGGACCCTCTGAGCCAGGCACTGGGTATAATCTCCTGGTGTGCCGTTTGCTAAAAGCGTTGGAAAAGTGCAGTATTAGAGTGGGAGTGACCCGATTTTCCAGGTGCTGTCTGTCACAGCTTTCCTTGGCTGGGAAAGGGAATTCCCTGACGCCTTGCACTTCCCGGGTGAGGCAATGTCTCACCCTGCTTTGGCTCATGCTCAGTGGGCTGCACCCACTGTCTTGCCCCCACTGTCCGACGAGCCCCTGTGAGATGAACCCAGTACCTCAGTTGGAAATGCAGAAATCACACGTGTTCTGCCCCACTCACACTGGGAGCTGTAGACTGGAGCTGTTCCTATTTGGCCATCTTGGAACCCTATATCTTTTTATTGTTCTAAGAAGACTTGAGGCTGTCTTCATAGTAGAAGTTAACCTTAGCATAGACTATTTCTGGATGTAGTGATCTTTATTTGGACATCTGCCTCAATTGCTAGAAATGCATATTCTAGTTTTCTTTTTCTTGATGGATATTTTACTCATATGTTTTTAACACAGTTACTTCTAAAAAATATTTTAAAAATTATTGTCGTTTGAGAATCATAGAATATTCTCCAGATCTAATTCTGATTTAGATGTACTGTTCAGAATATGACTGATATATACTGTCAGGTCAACTAAAGTCAGAAAATCATCTAAAAATTATGAGAAAAATTCTCTGAACTCCTGATATAGGAAAGGAATGTCTATAAGTTTTTAATGATTTACATAATGAAATAGCTTTTCTGCCATTGACTTTAAAGTTTAAATAAAAATATTTATTGCCCAACTATATCTCACTGCACAGCAGTTTATGATCATCAGTCTGTTAATCCTTGTGATCTAAGGTATTATCATCTAACTAATATTTCAATATACAATTTTAATGAAGAGAGGTGATACAGCCTACCTTTATTCTTATTACAAAAATAAGCAGCCATTTTTGAAGATAGAACCAAACTTTACATGTCCTTCAGGAGTCAGTGGATATGAAAAACAATTATTTATTGAATGCGTAACATATTAAGCTTTGTGGGAATTTGACAGTATGTATTTATAGTCCAAGTGATTTTGTAAAATATGGCTGCAGTCCCCTTACTGGTTTTTTATGGTTTAAACTATCTATAATCCTCTACTCTACCAGCTGAGCAGTAATTGACTGTATTTGTTATTTCAAATAACTGAAAGAGTAAAATTGGAATGTTCCTAACACAAAGAAGTGACAATTGCTTGAGGTGATGAATATCCCCATTACCCTGATTTGATCATTACACATTGTATACTTGTATTAAAATATGACATGTAGCCCATAAATATGTACCACTATTATGCATACATAATAATTAAGAATAAAAAGCAGCTATATACATTTCCCCTTTCCTTAAGACAAACAGGAAAAAAAATCACATAATACCTTAAGATGAGTAAAATTCACTTTGTAAATGTAGATAGTATGCTTTCCCCATGGAGTGATCTGTATGGGAACATTTAGCAAATGAAACAGATTTTAAATGAGAAGTAGTTTAATATATTAATAACATCATATTGTATTCTATTAGTGGGAGCATAAATTGTTCTTCATTTTAGAAAGTAATATGGTTCTGCCTAATAAAAGTTAAGTGCCTATGCCCACTGACTCAGCACGTCCGCTTGTAGAAATCTGTAGACTACAGTGATGAGTATGCAGTTCATTCTTACTAGAGAAGATTTAAGAAAGTAAATGGTTAAAGAACAATGATTCTTCTTGATTTTTAGTCAATAAGTATTGGTTGCATACCAGGGCAAAAATATTGTAGGTTATTGCTCCCTAATGACTTCAGATGCAAGAGATTGACAACCCTAAATAATTTTCAATCAGGACATCTCCTTTTCAGAATGTTTTAAGTTTTTGATTGGTAATGTATTTTCCAAGGCCTGATTTGATTCTCTGGACTGAATGTTTTAAAGAATGTCTTTCAGAACAATGAGAACATAGGGACACGGGGAAGGGAGCTAACTACACACAGTGGAGCCTGTCAGGAGGCAGGGGGGTGGGAAAGGAGAGCTTTTGGACAAATAACTAATGCATGCAGGGCTCACTACCTAGGTGATGGGTTGACAGGTGCAGCAAACCACTGTGGCACATGTTTACCTATGTAACAGACCTGCATGTCCTGCACATGTATTCTGGAACTTAAATTTAAAAAAACACGCCTTTTAGATCTGCTTTTAATAGATATAACAGTCTGTACAAAGATAAAGACAGATGCAAGTTGCTGTAGAAAATATTTGGCCACCTGTATAAAAGCTGTCATAGGGTCCCAGCTGCAGCTAGAAGAAATAATGCTAGCATGAGTATCATCTGAATCATATATCTTTATGAGAGTTCACACACATATTTATTTTTTTCCACACACATAATTCCAATATGACCTTCAGCTCCACACTCTCAAATTACTAATGTTCTATTCCTTTCATTTCCAATTCAAAATATTTTCTCATGAGAGCTTGCCAAGATTTGAGGAATCAAACGTTTCCTAGGTACACTTCCCTCTAATACTTGACATATTATTATTTATAGTGTGATCTCAGCATATGTAAATCACTATCATAAAACATTTAAAAGTAGATATTTCCTAAAGCATACAGTTGTAGAATTTCAAGGAACTTTGCCCTAGGGTTTTTATCTTATTCACTTATTCTTTCTTCATGCATCTAAATATATTATGGATCACCTATCATAGGATTATAGTAAGGATAAATTAACATATGGAAAATGCCTTAAATGGTGCTTGGCACATAATAAGCACTCAATGAACATTACAGTCATTGTTAGAATTAATAAAGTCTGTAAAAGAAGATGAAGTTGGGATGATGGCACTCAGAGATTACCTTGAGAATGGGATGTTTGTACTGAGCTCTTAAAAGAAGAGTGGAGTATGTCACACAGAAAGAATGGCAGGCACAAAGATCCTGCAAGGCAGGAACGAACCTGGTAAGTGCAAGGAACTGAAAGAAGACTACAGAGGTCAGAGAAGAATCAGATAAGACTATTAAGATATGTTCAGAGCCAGATCATGTAGAACCTCAGAGGTGATCTTCAGTCCAAGAACATAAATCCATTGAAGAATTTTAAGCAGGGGTGTGCCTTGACCACATTTTGAATTCTAAACTGTCTCTGGGTGGGTGTGGGTGCCACAAGGCCATGTGTTTATGTAGGGAGACTGGTTTTTTACAGTTGTCAATGAGAGAGATGACAGTTGCCTGGATTATAGTGGTGACATTGGAGATAAGCAGGTAGACAGATTCTCAGTATATTAGAAGAGAAAAATCAATAGGAAATTTAAAATAAATAATTGATTAACTGTGGCCATAGGAGGAAGGAGTCTTTGGTTGATTCCCAATTTTTGCATGAGAAAAAAGGTAGACTAAATCATAAAAATAAGATGAAGCAGTTGGAAGATGTAAGACCATGGGTACAATTTTGGACATGTGGAATCTTAGGTGTCCATGAACCAGCATCATTTGGGATATTGAGTAGGTATTTGGGAAAACTGGCCTATAGTTGAAGGAGTGTTCTAGAATGAAGAATTGTTATCCATACATGATAATTAAATCCGTACACATGGGCAATATCTTGTTCACAACTAAGATCTTTATCAAGACTCTAGCTACCTTTGCAATTCATAATCTATCTGTAAACCACTACTAATTTACTAATCAATTGGGCAGTATCTCTCCATTCTTCAGGCTTTAAATCACAGCATAGAATCACAAACTATTCATGCTGGAAGGCCTTTAATGTAACCTAATTCAAGCCTTTCATCTTACATCTACACTTACATCTTACTCAGTTTCCTTACTGAGGTCCAAATAAGTCACATTCCTCTCCCAGGGCACACAGACTAACCACTTATTCTTTAGGCTTCTCTTTTCCCCATACAGAACTTCCTTTTTTAGCTAACACAGTTCTTTAGGAGTTATTGTTAATGTGAAA
This sequence comes from Chlorocebus sabaeus, assembly GCF_047675955.1. Lineage (NCBI taxonomy): Eukaryota > Metazoa > Chordata > Mammalia > Primates > Cercopithecidae > Chlorocebus > Chlorocebus sabaeus. The sequence continues at coordinate 37,229,340 of NC_132914.1, read as the reverse complement.
CCAACGACACAACAGCTTCTTTTTCTGTTCCTTTCAAACCTTGCTCTTCTTGCTTTGGATCAAGGACATGGTTTTTCTGTTAAGATGACTTGTATAATTAGGTAATTTAAGGAATTTAATGATGCCTAGCATATTACCTCTTTGATACAGATCTTGCTATATTTTAGACCCTGTTTGAGTAGAAATTGACAAAAGGGACTTTGCCTCTAGTTCATTATACTTTTTCTTTTTAATACTTCTCAATTAAGGCCAGACACAGTGGCTCATACCTGTAATCCCAGCACTTTGGGAGGCCAAGTCAAGTGTATCACCTGAGCTCAGCAGTTTGAGACCAGCCCGGCCAACATGGTGAAATCTCAGTTGTAATAAAAACACACAAAAAAAATTAGCCGGATGTGGTGGCGGGTGCCTGTAATCTCAGCTACTTGGGAAACTGAGGCAGAAGAATCACTGGAACCCAGGGGATAGAGGTTGCGGTGAGCTGACTTGGTGTCACTGCACTCCAGCCTGGGTGACAAGAACGAGACTCTGTCTTAACAAACAAACAAAAACTTCTCAATTAAGAGTCTTACCTAGGGTCATCTGCAGAGGTACTTAAAGCCACCTATTTTCCCTTCCCAGAGGTCGGACTCACCAGGACAGTGGCATGTTGTTTTGAAATGCTCCCCAGGTGATGCCAGTACATCTTCCGTTAAGAACCACTGCCATAATGCTATCACTTTTTTTTTTTTCAGAAAAAACAAAAAACAAAAAAAAAGACTGCCAGCTTTCTTTCTCTTTTCTTTTTTCTTTTTTGTTTTTGTTTTTGTTTTGTTTTGTCTTTTGCTTCTTGAACATTGTGAAACCAAGCATAAGAATGTGATCAATGTTGTTCTTTTTCTATATAGTGATAGTTTTATGTTTTCCTCTTCAGATGAAGTTCTCCAAAATCCAAATTGACAAATTGTGGCTTCATCTGTAGACCTCTGTAGGGTGGTGACACTAGCTTTGTGAAACAGTATGCCCCTCATAAATTAGTCCCTTCAAAGTTCATTTCCAATAAAAATTCATTTTGTATTCACTACACTGCCTTTTCTTCTCCTTTTGCCAGCCTCGTGTGATTTAACAAAGACATCATTAACATGGGAACTGTAAGACTGTCAGATTCGATCATAAAACTTTTATGCAACCTTAGAAATGTGTAAAAACAGTCGGGCACGGTGGCTCGCGCCTGTAATCCCAGCACTTTGGGAGGCCAAGGTGGGTGGATCACGAGCTCAGGAGTTCGAGACCAGCCTGGCCAACATACTGAAATTCCATCTCTACTAAAAATACAAAAAAATTAGCCAGGTGTGGTGGCAGGCACCTGTAATCCCAGCTACTCGGGAGGCTGAGGCAAGAGAATCACTTGAACCTGGGAGGCGGAGGTTGCAGTGAGCCCAGATCGTGCCATTGCACTCCAGCCCAGGCAATAGTATGAGACTCCATCTCAAACAAAACAAAAGAAATGTGTAAAAACCCTATTAGTCCCTATTTTTTTCCCAGTATTTGACATCCTGGTGATAGTGTGTTTAGCATCAGTAATTCATAGCATCTTGACAGTGAATATAATATTATGCTGTGAATGGAAACAACTTTCCATTTGTATTAAACTTTTTTTTTTTTGCTTACTGATTTCCATTAAAATGAATCTGCTTCCATTTTTTTGGCATAGTGGCACAGGCTAATATACCATGAGGTTACTATTATTAATGCTACAGTAGAAAACAATGTACATATTGACTAATATCTACAGACCCATTTGAGATAAAGATAAATGTATATAAGTCAATTAAAAAGGTAAATGAAAGTTGGAAAAAAAGTCCACATAAATCTCATGCTCTGACCTTATCTCCAAATAACTGCACCTATCTTTTGTTAGCACTTAAATACCCAGTGTGCTGAATTTGACACCTGGAGGGGATTCTGTCCACCTGTCATGGAAGGATACAAGAGCTTCTTGGAGGAAGTTGGCCATTTATGGGGCATATTCTTTGAGTTTGCCATAACTTTTTAATTTTGATGCCTGGGCTTTTAGCCACAGACTTACAAATCCCCCACACGGCAAGATTTGCTACCCAAACCTGGTTTTTTGTTTTGTTTTGTTTTCCTGTAGTCAAAAATGCTTCTTGGGAAGCCAGAAAGACAAGAAGGAGGACTCAAGATTAGGTGTGCAAAGAAGAAGGAAAAGCATTTCAGAGAGAGGGAATATCAGGGAATGTATACACGTCCTAAGCAGGGAGTATGGCTTCTTCAAAGAATTGACCAACAGGACTGGGTCATAACAAGCAAGCAAGAGAATGGCACCGAAATAGACTGGATAGCAAGCCGGTGACAGAACATATCAGGACCTTATACACCTGAGATGAGAATTTTGGATATCATCTTAGAATACTGAGAAGCCTTCACAGGGTAGTAGAATGAGAATGACATTATCAGATTTGTGTTTTTAAAAGATCAGTCTGTCTGCAAAGTGGAAAATTGATTAGAGAAAGACAAATGGTGATGAAGGGAGAAAAGTTAAAAGAACTTAGTAGCCTAGGCAAGAAATAACGCAGCCTTGGTGGTAGCAGTGGATATAGAGAAACAAGGTATTTTGGAGGGGAATGACAAGGCTGGGTGATTAACTGGATCATAGATGAAAACAAATGCTTTAGAAACAGGAAAATACTTGGGGCATGAGGAATATAGGATCTGAAACTTCACTGTAGTCTACTTAGAAACATAAATTTAGGCGTATAAATCTGGAGACTCTTTCCCTTGCTCTGACGTTAAATACAACAGTCACATGTTTTCTGTAATTTATATCCTTATTTGAAAGGTAATTTTCATTCCTTCTTGAACTTAAAAGACTTCTGAGAAAGGTGTTTCCAAAGTTATCCATTTAGGTCTGAAATAACAGAACAAGATAAAGGGGGAAAAACGTGTATCTCTGATAATCTGTAGGACCTATATTCTCATTCTAGAACTCTTTTCAGTGCAGTAAGCACATGAAACCAACTAGGAGTTTTATTCCTATTTCCAGTAAATCCACTTAAAATAGCATCTGCGTACACAAATGAAATAAACTATCCAGGACTGTGACAGCAGTTGACTGGAATCAGCCTCTGGTGTATTTTCTTATAATAAAGACCAAGAAAACCTTACAGAAAATATAAATATGAAACGATGCCCCTAAAAAACTTAACTGTTCTTTAATTCAGTTTATATCAAATGAAAACATTTCAGGTATTAACACTTAAAACATTCTGGTATGTTAAGTTGGAGTATTTCCCATCATGTTGTAAAAGCACGTTACCTTGCTTCGTGTTCCTTGTCTAAATAGTAGGAAAATACCTATTCCTATGGACCAAATGTGGTTTATTTAAAAACAAAACATAGGAGCCTGGTGCAGTGGCTCACACCTGTAATCCTAGCACTTTGGGAGGCCGAAGCGGGCAGATCACGAGGTCAAGAGATTGAGACCATCCTAGCCAACACGGTGAAACCCTGTTTCTACTAAAAATACAAAAATTAGCTGGGCATGGTGGCATGCGCCTGTAGTCCCAGCTACTGTGGAGGCTGAGGCAGGAGAATTGCTTGAACCCAGGAGGCGGAGGTTGCAGTGAACTGAGATTACGCCACTGCACTCCAGCCTGGCGACAGAGTGAGACTTTGTCTCAAAAATAAAAAAATAAAAAATAAAAAATGAAATAAAATAAAAAGCATTTAAAAACCTGATTTTAAAAATCTCTTCAGTGAAAGTAACTTTGAAAACTATGATTCTGTTTGGGTGTTTGGGTGGGTGGATGGATGGATGGATGGATGGATGGATGGATGGATAGATGGATGAAAAGTTGCTATTGATAAGAGAAGGTAGATGGTACTGACTGAAGGAAGTTTTTTAGTATAATTTTTATCCTGGAACTTAGGTATGTGTTGGAAAATTTGGTAACACCTTGTTGCTATCAAAGAGTTGGTGATTTAGGAAGCATCCAACCCTTTGTTTCTTCAGAGTTTACTTCTAGTCATGGCTATAGCATGATTAGCAATACCTTCTATGGGCATGCTAGTAGACCCAGCAGTTCAAGCCTGCAGGTCTCTGGGCATAAAACAGGTCACATAGTGTTTAGACCATCCCTCAGTGACTCTTTTAGATTGTTGTGTGATGCTAATAAGATAGTGTTTTCCAAATATCAGTAAATAAATAAATAACAAAAAAAAATAGGTCATATGTCTCTTCAACTGTAACATCCAGTTGTATGCTGAATAAAATAGAAGACTAGAAAAATGAAATAATGTATCCCGAACAACCTGGTTTTTGTAGCTGAAAATCAGCAATTGTATAATTTCTATACAGTTTAGCAAATCAAAGAATATAGCGCTTTAGAAAAAACATTTATGCACATTTGTAATTAATTATTTTTATAAACACTTTTGAGAGTTGCAGTAGGCTGGGGGTATTGACATTTTAAAAAACAAAAAAACAGCCTTCCTCCTCATGGAGCTCACAGCTATGAGAGAGAAAAATGCAGATACATAATTGCAAAGCAGTGTAATAAAGGCTGATAGATGTATCAGAGCAGGACCTGGCATAATTCCCTTCCCCAGGGCCATGACAGAAGGCTTCCTACATGAGAGTCCTTACAATTCTCATTATTTTGGATCCCTTTATAGTGTTTTTAACTGCATAAGATAAATTTGATAAAAGTACAAAGCAAATCAATTTTATTGAAATAGAGTTGCCAGAATACTTTACAAAATAAACTTGTTATATACAAATACAAAGCAAATCAATTATATTGAAATATATTTGCCAGAATACTTTAAAAAATAAAGTTGTTATATAGTAATGTATATACTTCTTTATTAACGCATTAAGTAACAAATCTAACTGCAAATCTAATATCATAGATTCAACACCATAGTAAATGTAAATGGTATTTGGAGATTTCTGCAACTACCTTAATGGGATATGAAAATATGTGACTTCTCTTTTTGCCAGTAGTTTACTGCCTACATTCCTAATTGAAGGAAATGCTAAATTTCAGTAAAAGGTTAATGAAATACAGATGTAATTTTCTTTTCATCCAAGTTTACAGTCCCCATGTTAAGGACCCCTCACAGAGGAGGAAGCTTGATCTGATTTTTCAATGGTGAGTCAGAGTTTCTCAGACCAGTGAAAATGGAGAAGCCACCCAGACATGAGAGCAAACTGTGCAAAAGCAGAAAACAGATTTGCCCTTCAAGAAAATTATAAAGCTTGATACTGCTGGAAAAAGGGACACCAGGCACAGGATGAGGCAGAGGGATAGGAAAGGCCTTGGATACTAGGTCAAGGCTTGAGTAAGGAAGGGAAGCCAGTCAACAGCATCAGGCAAGGAGGGTACCATGATCAAAGCTGAGCTTTACAAAGAGTTTTCTGTGTGCATTTTGGGATATAGATTGGAGGGAGAAGACTCTGGCAGCCCCAGAGAGAGACAGTGAGGGTCTGAAATTATCTCATGATGGTGAGCATGAAGACAAAGCTATTTTTGGAAATATTACAAATAAATGTTAAAGGCAAAGTATGAGGGAAAAGGCATTTGGCAGGCAGTTCAATTTTATGAATACTCAGTGCCAATTATGTGGCCCCAGCCAATATACCTGGCAGGATGGAGGGGGCATAATTCTAAGCAGACATTTTATGTTAAAATAATAATAGTTTCTGTTAACTAAGCCCTTATCATATTCAAGTATTATTCCATATTCTTTTGGAATATTACCTATTACCTTTAAACTTTCCTGAGGAAGATATTGTTGTTGTTATTATTATTATTATCATCCAATTTTATGGATAGGAAAACTAAGGATTAGAGGGATTATATCACTTGCCTAGAGTGATGTAACTGGTATGTTGCAGAGCTATTTTGCTCTGTCCACCTCCCTCCCTTAGTCAAACTAATGGCCTTTTTTTGTATATTTTAATACTATTTAAAGTCTGTGAATATTCTAAAGAGATGCTAAGTATCAGTTACCCAAGAAACAAAGAGAAGGGTTTTAAGTTCCTCATTTTGAAGGGCTAGGTATTTAAACACTCAGATTTTATTTTAACACAATACTGCCCTGAAAATCAAGTACCAAATGATGAAAACTATTAAAACTAGAGATTTTAATGAAATGAATATTTCTAATGAAATTCTGCCTCCACTACACATGCCATTTAGTTGAGCTAGCATAAAATTCTGTCAGAGATACTTAGTAGCCAAAGTTCCTTATGTAACATAAATGAAATTCTGGGTTGATGCACAGATTCCTAAACAGATATAGATTATGAGACTATGTTCTTTATATTTACTTCTGATCACTTCACCTTCTCAGCAACTCAGATACTGGCAAAGTGGGAGATACCTTGATTAAACACCATGCTGTAGCAGTCTGACTAAAGCTTTTACAGATTTCTAGGAAAATTATTTGCGAAAAGAAAAGAAAAGAAAAAAAGTGTTGCCCAGCTTAGAAGTGAGAGGACTAGGTTTCCAAATCCCTGTTTTAAGACCTTGTCGCAATTAGAAGCAACTCCCTTTTATTCTCCCAGGCTTATTTTTGATTTTTTTTTAAAGGAATGTTAGAATTTTGGGGACCCTGAGAAATCTGTCATAGAGATAGTATATCATAACCACTCTTTTCTTTCCAAAGTCATGCCAGACAGCACCTAGATCACCCACACTGGTTCAGCCTCCTGCTGGTAAGGTGAGATGCCTTTATTTTCCTCAAAGGATGTCAAGCCCTGAACCCCACCCAGGGAGCAGAGAAGACACAGAGGTAGTTGATTGTAAGTCAACACCATTCTTTGTGAGCGTAACTAGACAATGGCTTTGTTACTGGTGGAGGATCTTGACTATGAGTTGTCCAGGTTCTTGGCGTTTTGAACAAAGAATTGGACAAAACATGCAAACAAAGCAATGAAGGAATGAAACAACAAAAGCACAGATTTATTGAAACAAAAGTAAACTCCACAGAATGGGAGCAGTCTCAAGCAAGCGACTCAAGAGCATTGGTTACAGAATTTTCTGGGTTTAAATACTCTCTAGAGGTTTCCCATTGGCTACTTGGTTTACACCCTAAGAGAATGAAGGAGTGGCCCACAACCAGTCTAATTGGTCTCGGAAGGTTACCAGTCAGAGGCTGATGTTACAAAGTTATACCCCTATGCAAATGAAGACTAGGTCACAACCAATCTGATTGGTTTCAGGAGAGGACCAATCAGAGGTACTTTCTATTTTTCATCTGCAATGCAGAAAGGGTGGGGGTTACAAAGGGAGTGGCCTCTGATCCTTTTGTTACTTGAGCATGGAAAGTTGGAGTTTCCCTTTCGATTTAGTTCTAGGAAGTTAGCATGAATCAGCCTTAGGTTCCCTGCCTCCAGATCCTATTCTTCTTCACCTAGATATTCTAATCTTTTGTTACCTTCGAAGAAAACATGATTGATACTAGCAATGGGCAGCCACAGGTCTGTTATCTTCTGTGAGTCACATTCAGTGGACATGTCCTCTTTATTCTCTACAGCAATGCTAAAACACTAGGCAAGCCAGTAATTTCTTCACAGATTTGTCACAGGAATTTTGTAAGCACTTTACGTTTGTTACACTGTAGAAAGTACACGTGGAGTTTAGTCTTACAACTGATTGCAGTCATAATTTGTGCGGCAATGTTTAGACAACTTTAGGCCCATAAAGGGAAATCTGACCAGCATTTCTTAGAACAATACCAGAGACGGGTCCATCTTTATTTCTCCCTCATTGACTCAGTTTGAAAACACAAATTCATGTGACTGGATGTTTGATCAAGATGCTGTTATTTACCATGGCAGTTATTTTGTACAAACCTCATAACAAGCAGTGTTATCACCGTATGCGTCTTACCTTACCCAGCCTCACACACAACTGTGTTTTAGTTCTTTCTAAACCACAAATCCCCTGCAACTGAAAATGATTCCATAATATTCTCCAACATTGCATTGTTCTGTGGTGATAGGGTATAAAAGATATATAAGACATTGTTCCCGTCCTCAGAGAAGTTTCAGTTTGTAGAAGAGAAATACTTACATACAATTGCCTATTATCTATATTTTAACACAAGGGAAAATAATCTCATTTTTAAAAATTCTTGACACAGTGAAATAGATGGAAGATAAATTTTGAAAACTTATTTTTAAACTGTGTAGGAGTACTTAATTTGCAGTGATCAATGACTCAAAGCTCAGCATGTCTTAAATATTCCATGTTACTAAGTAGCTGATAATACAAATCCATCCTTCATTCCCTGCTTTTCTGTTGATGCATCTAGCATAATTGGTGTTTTCCTGCATGTGCATCTGAATTCACAGTTACTGTAGAAGCCTGTTAATCCTTGGCATTTAGCATGGGTGATAATGTCCCTCCTTTCGTAATTTTAGCCTAGAACAAACATTTTTGGACTGGTGTTGTACATTAGGGCCATCTTGCTTACAGATTAATAAAATCACTAACCTTTACATTAAAAAAAGTGCACTGCTCATATTTAGTAATTATCAATATCATGAAGTTATTGTCAGTTAAGAGTCAGAATGTATTTTTTAATTCTCATTTTTCCTTTTGTTTAATTTTTCTTCAGCCTAATAAGATTTTTATGTCATAACTCCTTTCTCATTAGTCTTCATAAACAGAAAAGTTATTTCATAGGGAGAACTTAGTAGCATTTTTCTAATTTGTCCATTTTGGAAACAAATGAAATATTTATTTTAATTGATTAGTGTTTCTATAAACATTTAACTTTGGCTGGACACGGTGACTCACGCCTGTAATCCCAGCACTTTGGGAGGGCAAGGAGGGTGGATCATCTAAGGTCGGGAGTTTGAGACCAGCCTGGCCAACATAGTGAAACCCCATCTCTACTAAAAATACAAAAATTAGCTGAGTGTGGGGGTGCATGCCTGTAATCTCAGCTACTCAGGAGGCTGAGGCAAGAAAATTGCTTGAACCCAGGAGGTGGAGGTTGTAGTGAGCTGAAATCACACCACTGCACTCCAACCTGGGCAACAGAGCAAGACTCCATCTCAAAAAATAATAATAATAATAATAATAACTTTGTGGGGCCTAAATATTCAGCTTTTCCTGATATTTCTTTTTTATCATTGTAAAATGGGTAATTATGGCGATAGATGTTTTCACAAAAATTCAGTGTGATATAATAAACATTTGAAATTGAATATAGTTATTCACTTCCTAAAACAACAAATCTTGGCCTGTGTAATCAAATTTGGCAAGAATATATTATCATCCTTATTCATATATGTTTTACAATTATGTGTTGTGCTATAGCTAAACACATAAGTAAATATTAATGAATGTGTAAATTCTTGGCAATTACCATATACTAATGTTGGCACAGATATAATTATTGTTAACTTTATTTTCATGTTCACATTACTTACTTAAATGTGTATGTTTTGGCTTGCTATATATGACTAGAATAAAATTCAGAAATCTAAACATCCTAAGTTAGTATTATTGCTTATTATAGTTGGGATTTCAGTGTATACTAAAGTGATCTTCTATTCTTATGCAAACTAACAATGAGTGTCACGGCTCAGTTCAACTGCAGAACAACTACAAGAGGAGTTAAGGCTATACTTTCTTTATATTTATCTTTTTAATATCCAGAGACTGCCTTATTTTACTTAATACATAGATTGTTGAAAAATATATCAATACAATAGAAAAACTCATAATTTTTTAAAAGTCACTCATCTAATTATATATTAAAGTACTAACTCCTTTTTGGTTCCAGTAGCTACTTATGGACAAATCCACTGACTCCTGTATTATTGTGGAAGACTTCCCAAGGCTGAGCAGAAAGGAGTCGGTTAGAGTCAAGCAGGCCAAAGCAGGGAACATGACATTGCAGAAAGAGGGATAGCATGTGTGCAGAAGCAAGAGCGTGCTTAACTACAATTGGTGTTGCCTTTTCAAGAAAAATGAGGAAAGACACAAGAATCCAAAGATTTTAAATCGCAGGATTAAAGTAAAATTATATACACTAATAACAAAAACAGAAGAAGAAACAATACTACTCCGAAAGAATATTTTAAAAAACAACAACAGAGCTTTAAAATCTCACCAGAAAAAAAAGAAGGGAGTAGCCATATAATGCAAAAAGTAAGGTGGTAGTTTTATGACCTTGAAGATTAAAGCCTTAAAAGACAAAAACAACAAATTGAACAAATACTAGAAAAGGCTAAGAAATACACACGTAAATGAAACTCAAATAAACATGAATCTATGAGACTCCAAGAGAGACAAACTTGGTAATTATTCTGTCAGAGAGAAATTGGAGCAACAGAAATTGTAGCACTAAAAAAAGAAACTTAACTGCTCAGTTACCCTATAAGGAAGGGTCACAAAGGAACAATTTACCACCTCAGTCAGAGAAGCACTGAATTAAGATAGAGGCAGTCATGAGCACCTCAAAAAACAGACTCACAAAGCAAAACAAACTTGACAAACTAGAAAAGTCATCATTCTTGACATTACTGAGCTTGCATCTCACAAATAAGAGGCAGGGGTCAGCCATTCTTCAGTGGGTGAGATTACTGGGATGAGGCATTAACTCTGAGACTTTTAGGTCACCTTTCATGCTGTCCAAGTAACTTGGAGGAACCAGTGTGCTCGCTAAATGCCGCATTCACCAGTGCACATTGAGTCACTGGGAGAATCAGCATTACCAATTTGCAATCATATATATGCAGATACTATTAGGGACTCCTTCCCACTTGTTTTTCTTTTTTTGAATTTTTTTTTGAATTTTTATTTTAGGTTTGCTGGTACATGTGAAGGTTTGTTATGTGGATAAACGTGTCACAGGGGGCTTACTGTACATATTATTACATCACCCAGGTATTAAGCTCAGTACCCAATAGTTACCTTTTTTGTTCCTCTCCCTCCTCCCACCCTCCATGCTCAAGTAGACCCCAGTGTCTGTTGTTTCCTTCTTTGTGTTCATAAGTTCTTGTCATTTAGCTTCCACTTATAAGTGAGAACATGTGGTATTTGGTTTTCTGTTCCTGTGTTGGTTTGCTAAGGATGATAGCCTCCAGTTCAACTGATGTTCCCGCAAAAGACGTGATCTCGTCCTTTTTTATGGATGCATAATATTCCCTGGTGTACGTGTACCACATTTTCTTTATCCAGTCTTTTATTGATGGGCATTTATGTTGAGTCCATGTCTTTGCTATTGTGAATAGTGCTACAATGAACATTCCCATGCATGTGTCTTTATGGTAGAATGCCTTACATTCCTCTGCATATATACCTAGCAATGGGATTACTGGATCAAATGGTAGTTCTGCTTTTAGCTTTTTGAGGAATTGCCATATTGCTTTCCATAATGGCTGAACTAGTTTACACTCCTACCAACAGTATATTAGCATTTTTTTCTCCACAGCCTCACCAGCATCTGTTATTTTTTAACTTTTTAATAATAGCCATTCTGACTGGTGTGAGATGGTTTCTCATTGTGGTTTTGACTTGCATTTCTCTAATGATCAATGATACAGAACTTTTTTTCTTACGCTCCTTGGCCGCATGTATGTCGTCTTTTGAGAGGTGTCTGTTCATGTCCTTTGTCCACTTTTTAATGGGGTTGTTTTTCTTTTGTAAATTTGCTAAGTTCCTTATAAATGCTGGATATTAGACCTTTGTCAGATGCATAGTTTGTAAATGTTTTTTTCACATTCTATAGGTTGTCTGTTTACTCTGTTGATAGTTTCTTTGGCTGTGCAGAAGCTTTTAAGTTTAATTAGATCCCACTTGTCAATTTTTGTTTTTGTTGCGATTGGTTTTGGTATCTTTGTCATGAAATCTTTGCCTGTTCCTGCATCCAGTGTGGTATTGCCCAGGTTGTCTTCCAGGATTTTCAGAGCTTTGACTTTCCCACTTTTCATTCTTTCATTTGGCACACAGTATTGAATGCTAACCATGCACCAGGTACTGCATTTGTGCCAGCTGTTAAGGAAACAAAGCATGAAATATAGCCTCACATCAGAAGTAGGAAATAGCTTAGGTTTTTATTTACATTTTGAACCCGTACACAAGCATATATTTGGAGAGATGTTGGAGACTTGGGTAGACTTGCTTTTTCAGAATATATTCAAAAATAAGCAAAAATATTTTTTAAGCATTTGAAAAAGTACTTGTACTACTTGGAATCATGTTAGGCTATATATTACAGAAGAACCCAAAATAACATGTCTTAAGCAAGGAAGAAGTCTTTCTCTCCCTCTCTCATGTGAAATAAATTCAAGGGTAAGGAGTTGGGGACCAATGTGCTACATCTAATGTCATCATGCATCCAGGCTCCTATCCTTTTGCTATACCCATACAAATGTCTTTCGTGAGTTCACCACATGGGTCAGGGTGGCTGCAGGAGTTCTACCAGCATAGCATTCCTGTGAAGCAAGCTGGAAGAAAATGCAGAAAGAGCAGCTCTTCCCGGCTGAATCAGCTCCCTTTGAAGTCTTCCTGAAATCCCACGCAATACTTCTCACTGGACAGAATTAATCCCTTGGCTGCATCTAGTTGTAATGTGAGCTGGGACATGTATTCTTTTGTTCAGCAGTTGGGAGGAGGGAGGTGGAGCCACTATGTGCCCAGTTAGGAATCGCATTTCTCTTAAAAAGAAGGCGGGAAAGAATGAATATAGGGATAGGCCACTAGCAATCTTTGCCACAACAGTACAGCTAGGGAATATGTTAATTTTATGAGACATTTTTGAGTGATTCTGCTTGACAGCAGGAAGTACAAACCAATGGACCAAAATAGGGATTCACCTGCTTTCATGGTTTAGTTCTCTCTGTGCTCATTAGAAGTCTAAAGTCAACTTTGCAGGTGACAAGAAATGTGGTTGTCTTAAATATTTAACTCTAGTTTTGTAAAATAAAAGGAATCATTAGTATCTCTTTCATTTGTCCTGTTTCCTTGGCCTTTGAAACCAGTGAAACAGCTGCCTTTTGTTGTGTTTGTTCAAAATGAGTGATCTGAACAAATGAGTGATTCCTTATCTGTTCAAAAAGAATGATCACAGCACCAGCCATTTGTTATATAGTTACCATTATGTGGATCACTTTACTAAGAACTTTGCATGGGTTCTCTTTTATCCTTCAGAAAGACTGAAATAGATGCTATTATTTTCCCCATTTTACCAGTGACACTGAGGCTTAAAGAAGTTAAGTGAGGCTGGGCATTGTGACTCATGCCTGTAATCCCAGCATTTTAGGAGGCCAAGGCCAATGTGTCTCTTGAGCCCAGGAGTTCAAGAGCAGCCTGGGCAATGTGGCAAAATCCCATCTCTACAAAAAATTCAAAAATTAGCCAAGCATGTTGGTATGTGCCTGTAGACCCAGCTACTCAGGAGGCTGAGGCAGGAGGAGCACTTGAGCCTGGAAGGCAGAAGTTGAAGTGACCTGAGATTGCACCACTGCACCCCACCCTGGGTGACAGAGTGAGACGCTGTCTAAAAATAAAAATGAAGAACTTAAGTGAATTTTAGATCATATGGCTTAGCAGACAGCAGAACCATGCTTTAACTGAGAAAGATCTTTCTCTAGAATTCAGCCCTTAACCACTACCCTCTTCATTCTGAAATTTACCAATTAAAGTGTGAGCTCTTCTTGTCCAAGGGAGGGTGTAATGCATTCTTTGGGAGTGGACAGTAATTCCTTATGGTCAAAGGTGAATAATACCTATAAAATACCTATGTTGATATACTTTAAAGTATTCACCACCTTGGTTTTTGTAGGAGCAGAACAATGATCTTATCTATATGGTTTTGAATGTGAGCATAGTTGAATATTCTGAGTTGAATTGTTGATTTTATTTTGTTTTGTTTGTTTGGGTAATTGTTTTTAAGACCTCTGTCACACAGGTAGATGAACATGAGAAAAGTCATTTAAGACAAGAAGCAAATACAGATGAGCACTTACAAACTAATATCCTTTAGGCAAATTGGAGTATGTCTGTGCAATCATATGAGAAAAGGAAGACCATTTTGAAAGCTGTTCTCTTCTAAGCCTCCTCCTTTAGTTAGGGAGATGAATTATCCATATGAATCTGAATTTTCCTTGAAGAGAAGAACCACTGTGTGCTAACATTAGTATTTTGCCACACCCCAACACCACTTCCCTAATTCTTATTGGTTTCATTCACCTTGATTTTATTTTATGAATTTTGTCAGTGCAATAGGGTCTAGTTGTGAGAGCAAAAGATTACACAGAGTTGCTGGCATCAGAGGACATGATGCTATCTAGGGGGATGACTTCAATCTATCTCATTTCATCTCTATCACACAACACAGCTTCCAACCAAATGTCATTCTGGGGCTCCAGGGGCTGTTTCTTTCACCCTTCAATAAAAACTCACTTTGTCCTCCACATTCACACATACAGTTTTTCATGAAAATCAGAAAACCTTCTAACCAACTATGCAAGAACTGAGAAGCAAGGCAGTGTAAGTCAAAATGTATTTCTTCCTTTGATTATGTTGTCTCCGTTTGAAGCACTTATAATACAATAAGCCTAATGCCAAGTGTTATAGTGTTTGACAAAAAATGTAAAACAGATTTGGTTACCAAGGTTCTTTCTTGGTGCATAGTAGGACACTTGGGTAACAGATACAGAATCATCAGTTACTGAAGCAAAATAGCACAAATGGGTCCCAAAAAGAGGCAATTTTAAGAAGTGTTTCCTCAGATGGAGAAAAAATATAGAGTGCTCACTTTAAAATAACCTATATTTTATACAAACGTAAAGAAAATATATTAAAGGCAACGTGACTGCCCATTACAAAGAATGCGGGTACTAGATACTCAAATTTCAAGTTGTGGTACCCCAAACAGTAAAAAGTAATTCGTTTTGGATACAAGTTATCATTTCTCAATTTATAACCTACGTATTATTTCTAACTATCTATCAAGTATGTCACTTTAATTTTTCCTTTTGATTTTGAAAGTCATGAATTTCCATTAGTCCATATTAAAAACTGCATAGTCTCTTAAATTCAATTGATCTAAAAATGAGTATTTCTAAAGCATATTCTGTTAGAGACAGAATCCCTATAATATTTCATGCAAAAATTAACTGCTTAAGAAACTGAGTAAATTTTTCTTTCTTTAGGTATTTCTTTATCTTTACTTTAATTTGTCAAATGAGGGAAGAATATAATTTCCAAAATCCATGAAAGGCTCAGACTAATAATTGAGTAGAGATCTCACTTGCTGCTTTCAGTCCACTTGAAGTAGCATTGAAAGCTCAGTGTATGACTATAAATCCAGCTGTGTTTAAATGAGTTTGATCTTCCTGGATACTAAATACAAAACACTTTAGTCACAGATACCTCACTTTCTTCATTCATTATTTATATTTTATATGTTAAATAGATGAACGCTTTCTTTTCTAAAAAGAACATTGAGTTGCTTTTGAACTTTTCAAATTCTGAAAAGTTTATACTAAAAATTAGAGAATATTTATGGGTATGGCTTCTAGGCATGGAATGATATTTATGAGCCTCTTACTATAAGAACTTTATCATTACATTTTAAAATAGTACAATTCTAATCAAAGAATATGTACCTCAGTGCAGTTCTTATATTAAAGTTTGACTCCATAGCTGTTACTATGACCCTAAACTGTGAAGTTAAAGGACTCTCTATCTACCCTATGCCTTGAAATATTTAAAAGTTCTCAATAAGTAGAAAAGCTAGTGTTAGAAGTACTATATAGAAATCAGCACCTCTTATCAGGTAACATGACTAGTTAACTATATTTGAAGGAGGCATGTATGTTATACAGCTTTTTAGGGACACATCAATGTTTATACAAATATAGTCATGAAGAGAGAAAGTAAGGCTTATATAAAAGAATTTTCAGACAGTAATGATGAGCCCCAAGCAAAACTGTGTTTTTACCTTATTTTTATTTGTCCTTTTTGGTAAAGCTCTGTGACCTGCGTGTAGAGTGGGTCACCAATATAATGATCAGTTTGCAATGCTTTGGGGGGAAAAGAAGCATACTGATAACTTAAGACATGTGCCAGTAATCATATACTATAGCTCAGAACAAGGATGATACAGAAATAAGTTGAGCTGATACAGCAGCCAGGATAGGATAGGCCTTACTAATATAAAAACAACAAAAAAACCTTTGTGGCTTAAAACAACAAACAACTCTGCTTATATCTCAGGTACCCAAACTAATAGAGCCTCCACCATTCTAGGATGCCACCTCTCACTTCAAGGCTTCAAGATTTATCACAGAGGTGAAGCGTAGAGCTGGAGAGTTGAGCACTAGCAATAAATGTTTTGGCCTACAACTATTATTTCATACTCTCATCGTGTGGCCACAACTAGTCACTTGGCTACCCCTAACGTCATATAAGGAATTGTATTATAATTCTCTATCTACCTTGAAATGGAGGACAAGTAGATATTGGTGAACATTATTTATATCTTTCACAGTTTATTTGCTGATTTATTTGGGGCCAAGATTCCCTATTATTCTTTCTGCAAAAGACCATACAAAATTTTCATTCTGGCCGGGCGCGGTGGCTCAAGCCTGTAATCCCAGCACTTTGGGAGGCCGAGGCAGGCAGATCACCTAAGGTTAGGAGTTTGAGACCAACCTGGCCAACATGGTGAAACCCTGTCTCTACTACAAATACAAAAATTAGCCGGGCGTGGTGGCAGGCACCTGTAATCCCGGCTACTCAGGAGGCTAAGGCAGGAGAATCGCTTGAACCCAGGAGGCAGAGGTTGCGGTGAGCCAAGATCGTGCCATTGCACTCCATCCTGGGGGACCAGAGTGAGACTCTGTCTCAAAAAAAAAAAAGAAAAAGAAAAACAAACAAACAATTTTCATTCTGCTGGCTGGATCACTACTGTAAGTGTTAATGACAGGCTTATCTTCGAAAACATCTTCTCCTTTGGTGATGCCCACTAAAAATGAAAAAATTCTTCCATTAACAATTTCTAGCACTGACTTGGAAAGCCTGACTCATTCTGTACCAGTATCATTGGTCAAAGATCAAGTACCAAAAAGTGTACCTGAATGAGTCTGTCAGTTTTTCAGAAAATTAATATAAATATCATATATATATATAGTTATCATATGACCCAGCAATTCCACCCTTGGGCATATACCCAGGAGAATTGAAAGCCCATGTCTACTCAAAATCTTCTACACAAATGTTCATAGCAACTTTTTTTTATAAAACAGCGAAAAAACATAGAAATAACCCAAATACCCCATCAACTGACAGATAGATATACAAAGTGTGATATATCCTACAGTAGGATATATACAATTATCCTACTGTATAATTGTAAAAAGGCATGAAATACTGACAAAATGCTGTAACATGGCTGAACCACGAAAACATGCCGGGTGAAAGAAGTCAGAAACAACAGAGCACATTGTATAATTACATTGATATAAAATGTCCAGAATAGCAAATCCATAGAGACAAAAAGTAGATTCGTAGTTGCCAGGGGGTGATGAAAAGTGGGAATTGGGAAGTAAAGGATTTATTTTTGAGTGATGAAAATGTTCTGGAATTGGATAGTGGTGATGCTTGTAGACCTCCGAATAGATTGAAATTTACTAAACTGCAAGCTTTAACAATGGTAAATTTTATATGAATTTTACCTCAGTAAAAAATTTTTAAAAATATGTGCTGCAGTGAGTGATCACCACTTTTCCACATAGTAGTTTCTGCCTCCATTTTACTGGGGAGTATAACCATTGCCTCCTACTGTATCTTCACAAGACAATACAAGTTTCCAAAATCTATCAGAGTGTCACATGTCAGTCACTATGCTGATCAGTTTTCTCAATGGCATAACTTTACATTTCAACAAACTAAGGCTGAGTAGAATAAATATCTGATTTGAAGTCAGAGAACCTTTATTAGAGACATGAGCAAGTCTCTTAGCTTTCCAAGCTTTGTTTTCCTCATCTGTGAAACAAGAACGCTCCTGCATACTTCACCAGGATACTGGAAAAGACCAGATGGTACAATATATGTTGAAATACTTTCTGTATTTCTAATCTTGTCTTCTAATTTTTGTTTTAGCTTATTTTCTTTATATTATTCAGCCTGCTTTCCTCTAAATAAACTTCTTATAAAAATCTGAACATTGGAAGTCATCATCCTTAGGTTGGAACCCCAGCTCCACCACATTTCAGTTACGTGATGTTGCTTAGGTAGTTTAACCTCTCTAAATCTGAGGCTTTTCTGTAAAAGGGGGAATATAAAGCCTCCCTCATGATGCCAATGTAAGAATTAAATGAGAACATGTAATTATTTAATATAGCCTCTTTGCATGGTAAACTGTCTGTGATATTACCACAATAAGGCTCATGATAAAATTCACCCTGCAAAATCTTCATAGCCTCAAATACTAGTCGACTTACTTGGGCTGTTTGCAAACCTAAGAATTTCAGTCTCTTAGTATTCCTTCTAGTATTTCTTTTCTGTCTCTTCAATAATGAATAATATATATTGTCACCAGAGAAGATTAATTACTGTTTTTTTCTCTGAAAAAAGCATGTTGCACTCTAATTAGATTATATTTGTATGTGTTGATTACATACAAATTGTATGCTAATTTTTACTCTGAAATGTATCAAGACTGAAAAAGTTATATATACATGTATGTATATATATTTTATGCACATATTTATTTACCTATAAACATATGTATATGTATGTAGATATAAACATACATTTATATACATGGCATCTTACACATGCAAAATTAGAATTGAGGTGTTTAACTATGTTGATCAAACATTCATTTAGTGTAACAGGAAAACACTTAACCCCCACTGGAGTTGACAGACTTGGTAGATAGAGCTCTCTTCTTCTTCTTCCTTCCCCATTAGAGAGTTCATTGTTGCACTTTGTTCAGATGAAATGGAAGAACTAACCCAAGAATTCATTAAAAGGATTAGACAACCAGTTACTAGAAGTCCGGGCCTAAAATACCAATATATGTTAAATCACAAAAGCAAAGAAAAACCATTCTGACTAGTAGGCTAAATTGCTGCCTTTAACAGTGCCAGAGCCAAATGCTCAATCTGGGCAGGAGCCTGGTTGCTTTTAAACAGTAGACCTCACTAATGTAAAATTTTTTACATCTAACTCAGGAGTCAGTTGAATCTTAGCCTCAACATGTAAGGGGAAGAGGTGAGAAATATGACTCTGTTTCACAGAGTTCCAGATGGTCATGTATGGATTTGGTCTGAGAGCCGTGAATTGTAAGGAACTATTCATGGTGTGATTCAAGCTTCAATCTTGTTATCTTCATGGACTGAAATGGAGAACGAGGTGTCTAATGGAACTACAGAGAGAGGGAACTACCAAATCTTCTATCAATATTAGTGACATTCATTCATCTCATTACTCACTCAGCAGGTATTTATTGAGCACTTATGTATCAAGCAACATGGAAATCGCTAAGAATAAAAGCTGTACATGGTCCTGAGAAAGTCACAGTGCAGTAAGGGAAAGCAAACACGGCATGAACCTGTCAAGAAATCATGGGATGCATGATAATAATATGAGCGTTTTGTGATACTCTGACAGTATTGTGATGCCTCTAATTCTGCGGGGGTCAGGAAGTTGCATAGAGGAACATGAGTCTTGAAGCAAAGGAAGTATAGGAAAGATAAAGTAGAAAGTAATATCCAGAGAAAACAGTATGAGGAAAAACATGAGAGCATGTCATATTCTAAATCCTGCAGTCTCTTTGGACTGGCTAGCGCCCACAGCACCTATGGAAAAATGGCAAGAAGAGACAGGCAAGATAGGCAGGGGCTAAATGATGCCATAGTAAGGCATCATTTTCCTCCTATAGGCAATGGGAAGCTCTCTAGGATTTAAAAAGCAGAGAAATCTGATCAGGTTAGATTTGAGGCAGTGTAGAGAGTGGAGTGAACAGAATCTAGAAGCAGGCCCCTTTAAAAGACTATTGGAAGAGCTCAAATGAGAGATGGCTGGGATAAGAATGGAAAGTACAAGGCCAGGCACGGTGGCTGGCCAACATGGTGAAACCCCAACTCTACTAATAATACAAAACTTAGCCAGGCATGGTTGCATGTGCCTGTAATCCCAACTACTCAAGAAGCCAAGACAGGAGAATCGCTTGAACCCAGGAGGCGGAGGTTGCAGTGAGCCAAGATCGCGCTGCCGTTGCACTCCAGCCTGGGTGATAGTGTGAGGCTCTGTCTAAAAAAAAAAAAAAAAAGAATGGAGAGTACAGGAACTATACATGCTTGAGACATAAAATTGATAGAGCTGGTAGCTATTTAAATATGAATGTTCTGCGATCATGCTCAGGTTTTTAGATTGGGAGACATGAAAAAAACAATAGGTTTGGCAGGAAAGCCAAAGATTGAGCTTTAGGTTGTTGAGTTTGAGACACTTGGAAAACATCCAGATAATTGGGCAATTGGAAGTATACTTCTGGTACTTAGGGAAGAAAAACAAAGTTCAGAAAGCGGTCATGGAGGCTCAGTGTATTGGTTATAGCAATGGTCATGTAAAGTTGATATTTTCCAGCAAAGTAATGAAAGTAGATGGCCCAAAACAGAAGCAAAGGAGAAAGAAAAGATGAAGATGCCACCATCTGATAGGTGGGAGAAACCTAAAGAGAATAGTGTCACGCAGCACAAGGGATGGGAACATTGTAGGAAAGAGGGAAAAATTTTAGAAAATCTTATCACAAAATGATAATTGTATGTTGGAAAAATGCTCCTAGTTACCCATGAGACAACCACCAGCAATCTCTGGGAGAGCAACTTTAATGGAGTGGAGAGGATGATTTGCTTTATGAAATTATTACCAGTAGTCCCCTAGCCTTTTAAACTCATTTCTAACTATTTACTCAAGTATATAAGATATTTTTTTATTCTCATGAGTTTCCTACTTACATGGTTAAACAGGGAGAGGAAATCAACCGACATCCACGCTCTGTCAGGGAAAGAAATCAGGTGTTCAGAGTTGTTTTCAGTACTGATACAGGAATCTGTCCTTCACAAGGCTCCAAGCAAGGCATGGAGTCCCCGTCCCACTACTAGTGGCAGTGTTCTCTGGTAAACCAGATTCCAAGTTACCTGCTGAAGCTGGTGAGAGCAGTGAGGAAGGCGATAGTAAAGCATGGAAGATTGGGAATGCTGTTAGGGGAAAGAGAGTGACATTATTGCACAAAATAGGGTGTTAAGTCATGTATAAAGAAGGAGTGAGTGAGCACAATTACCTGCAGAAAATGAAGCTGGACCTGTGGCCACGGATCATTCCTACACCTGTGTTTGCCACCACTGATTTTCTGAAATTTAGGGCATTCTAGAGACAGGCATTTTAAGATCAAACACTGTTCTTGATGCTCCAGCTCGTTGAGTTTAATGAGACATACTTAAAAACAAATGGACCGTTTTCCAGAGGGCTAAGTTCACACCCAACTTCACGGAGTAGAAACTAAAAATGTTCCAAATTAACTCAAATCAATTTTTAAAAGATTTTCTGAGCAGAGAGCACATTTGGCTAAGACCCTGGGTGCCACGTGAAACATATAAACGATTGATTGAATGAAAATAGGCCATCCTTTCTCTTCCTTAAGACACTAAGCAGCCTTTTGTCCTGCTCTTTTTTACTTTAATTGGAAGCATTTTTAGGTTTTAGAGCCAGTTTTGTTCTAAATATATGAATACTTATTTGTCCCCTTTCTCAAAAGTCAGAGATTTTCTCCCTTTCTGGAAAGAAAGGCTAGAGATTGGAAAGTTAAATATTTCTTCTCTGCAACCAGTAAAAAAGAACCATTTGGTTCTAACTGTACTTGTCTGGACTCTGTGATTTGCTCTATTTGAGTTTCTAGTATATCTGCATTCAGCTCCCCAGCAGTCACATCCCACAGTAGAGGAACATCGTTGGCTATTGTCTAATTTCCCCACGGGAAAGG
This sequence comes from Chlorocebus sabaeus, assembly GCF_047675955.1. NCBI lineage: Eukaryota > Metazoa > Chordata > Mammalia > Primates > Cercopithecidae > Chlorocebus > Chlorocebus sabaeus. Next base: position 37,207,320 of record NC_132914.1, on the reverse strand, counting down.
TGTCTACAATTGAGAAAAATAGTCTGAATTCCAGGCACACTTATTTACTACAAATTCTCTCTAAATATTGAAATGTCCTTCTACTATGAAATTTTGTGGGCTATGATTTCAAAAAGAGCTCTCTCTTTCTCTGGCTGTTCTATGTGGGCTTCCAGGAAACTGGCTCTGGCTGCTGTTGTTGCTTTCTGAAAGTGAGTTATCAAAATTACTAACCAATTCCATTTTGGGTGTTAATCAAATATTTGTGGCTTTCACCACTTGTCAATTTAAAAACCAGGCTCAACTTAAAATACCCTTTGACAATTGGTTTTGCCTTCTTTTTATTTCATTCTAAAAATGACTAATATATGTACCTCAATTCACCTACCCCCTAAAATTATTTTCCATACACCAAGTACAAACTAGCTTATGAACCTACAAGAATGCCTTGATTTCTAGAGCTGTTGTGCATTGGTTCATTCAATAAATATATATTGGGAATCTACCCTGCAGCGGACTGCATGCTGTTCTACAGATACAGAGTTGGTAAGCATGGCCTTATGCCTTGGGTGCTCAGAATCTATTTTGCTTACTAGTCAGTGAAGAGCATTGTATGTTACAATGAGGGCCATCTCCATCAGCTTTACTAAATGTGGATTAGCCTGAAATTTAAACTGTATATCAATAAGGAGAACTCCATTTTATTTAATTCATTCTGCAATTCATTTTATAAAGCATAATCCTTATGTAAATATCTTCATATTCATTTCTCTTATAAATGTAAAGTTTCCTGAAGTAGATAGAGCACACCTATAATTTCTGCCCTTGAAATTAGTATGTAAGAATAAATGCTTGTGAGAAGTTGCAGCATTCTAATCAATTTTTACACTGTTAAGGTTTGTGTGAATTTAGGGTTAGATCATAGGTATTTCTGTCTTTTTATTTCATGTACAGTCTTGGAACTGGGTGGATTGTTAGAGAATGTCTTCTCTTGAGATAGAAAATTTTGAAGTCTAGAATTTAGAACTTAGTCCAGGTCACACTGTGAAAGGGGACAAATAGGCCTAATATCTACTTTTCACCAAAACAGACAAAAAGAAAAAATTTCAGTCTATGCTTAGAATATTCTTATGAGCATTGACTTTGTGCCAATGTATTTAAATTTTCAGTTTTTATATTTAGAAAACCTTACATAAATTCATCAGGCCATGCTCAAGAAAGGCTTAAAGAGCAAATCTTGAGTGAAAAATATCATAGCCACTTCTAGAAGTTATACCTTTTTAAAAATGCCATTGTTAAAGCTGTCGGTATAATACATGCTCTCTGTAAAAGGTCAATTAGCAGATTCCCCAGGACATTTAAAGTTTTGTGCTACCTTCTAAATGTCAAGTTGAAGTTGGGAATCTTGTAATATTTGGAAGAATTTTGCCATAAAATGGTCTATATGATGAAAAAAAACTCCAGGTCAAGGATGAAAGAGTGGTAGGAAATCTTGTCGTTCCTCCAGAAGACGGAGGCAGATAAGGGCTTAGTCCAGATAAGCACAAATACAGTTCCCACACTGAGCCCCACTCCTTGGAATGGGAAGGAAATTGAACACTTTTTGATACTTGACCTCCTTTCCCTGAACAAAATGGTGTGGAGGGGCAGTATGGAGTAGCAGAAGGAATAGTTTTTCATGCTTTTTCAATAAAAGAAAGGCTTTACGCCTGCACATACGCTACGGAGTATGTTTTGGGAGAGGTTTGAAAGGATAAAGGGAAAAAAATAACTAGTAAGACTTGGTGTTTGTCCTGGTTATGGCCAGAGAAATGAAATTAAAAGTTTGGTCCATGACTTTGAACACTTGTTTTCAGAGCCCGGAGGAAGAGCAGTGAGGACAGATATGGATGTAGAAATCTTTGTTTCTGAGTTTAAACGTGAGAAAATTCATGCCTAGTCCCTTCGGTTTTTTGCTGAGAAGATGTAAGGTAGAAAAAATAATATCTTTTTTTTGACCTATCTCAAGAGTCATAATGGGCATTACTGTAAGAAAAGAGAGATTAACAAGAGAAAAGCATAACAAATGTGTTTAACCAAAGTTTTATGTGACACAGCCTTCAGGCATGAAGATTGCACCCAGGAAAAAACTGTGTATTTTTATGAACAGTTGTTGGAAATAAGAGTGGAGAACAAAGGGTATGAGCTAATAGTAATAACCTGGGAAGAACTCAGCGAGGCCTGTTTGTTCAGATTCTTCTTGGCCTCTGGGTATAGAGAAGGAACCCTATAGACTGAGGGTCTTATGACCTACTTTCAGAGGATGTAGGTAAGAGATTTTTTTTTTCTTTTTTTTATGACCGTGCTTCAGAGGCAAAGGTGGGGAAAAGATTAGGGTGTGAGCTCCAAGGTGCCATATTATGGAGTAGCATGTTCTGAGCCCCAACAAAGACAAGGCCATCTTCTAAGAAATTTGTGGAGGAATAAGGATTGGGATTTGAAGAGAATTGTGGGTGCTTGGGAAATCTATCTATTATTAGGGACAAGAAAATTTCCGGGCAACAGTGAGTATCCAGCCAAGGTTGAAAACTTGTAATGTGTATTTGTATCAATATGCCTGGTTGTGTTATTTCTCTGCCAGAACAGAATAGTCTAGAGGTTGAAAAGTGTTCAGAAAGAGACAAACATGAAGTTCTGCAGGGTGGCTGTAATAGAGGAACCTAAATATGAAGACATTGAGGATCTGGTGAGAGTGGTTAGAGGGATTCACATGAAGGTTTCATAGAGCGGGAAGCAGAGCCATGGAGCGAGTGAGAGATTGGTGGGGAACGAATGTTGAAGGTCTCTATGAGGTGGTGGTAGGCCAGCTTTTCTCAATAGTTGTAGTTTGCTGACGCCAGTCATAGATGATAATAATTTCCAGGATGTGGATAAATGTAAGCAGAAGTAAAGGCTTAGAAATCAGGGGGCTAAGAAACTTTAAGATGTATATATTGACTAAAGCCATCTAGATCAGGATTGTTGAGAATCCATTTGAGGCTGGTGATCATGAATTATAGAAGAGCTACTCATCTGCTCTATAGTGTGACTCCTTCAGCTACATTTGGCTGTGTGGGTGAAGTCACAGAAAAGGCAAATGTTTGCATTCATAGAGGGCTAGGATTTTTGCCAGATGGGTATAATGGAATGATAGAGGAGAAGGAAAATTTGGGATATTGAAATGATGGGAAGTTGTCAGTAATCTAAAGAAAGGAGAAAACTGATAATAGAGAGCAAGTAGAGGGGTCGGTTAACTGGTGGTCATCAGGAGGTCTAATACTCAAATCAGCTTCACGAGGGCAGCAACTGTGTTTTGTTCACTTACATGTCCCAGCACCTAGAATAGTACCTGGCACATAGTAGGTCACAGGAAGATCATTTAATAAGTAAGCAGGAAAAGTGAGAAGTTGGGGTCATGCTTGGATAAGTGATTGAGGAAGTTATTTGTTATGGATGACATCTCATATGTCTGAAATGCACACACAGTAAGTTCTCAGTAATTATTAGCCTTTATCATTATGCATTTTGGACTTTTATAGGGACTACATATTTTCAGAGAAATAAAATTGAGAACAATTTATCTGCAAATAAGTGAGTTGACCTTTCCCAAATGGGTATAACTTAAGACCATTGGAACAATTAGTATTGTTAAATTTAACCTCATATGGACAGAATACACAAAATACTAGTAGAAATTATGTCCCTTTCCAAATTAGCCTAGTCTGGTTCTCAAAGACAGACACTCAGTGTCCTTACTTCTAAAGCCTTCAGTTGTCTAGTTTAGTGTGCTTATCACAGGTGTAGAAAATTTTATATTTACATTGCTGAATCACCTCTCAGTACATTTGAATGGCGTTTCCTTTGCTTTTTGTCTAGGGCTGAAGTCTCATTCAAAAATATGGGTGACTGCCTAGCTCAGGAAGAGTTCACAGGAGGGAGAAGGCTGAAATGATAACAAATCTAATTTTTCAACCATGCCAGTTGTGTTAGTCTGTTTCTGTTGTTATAAAGGAATACCCGAGACTGGGTAATTTATAAAGAAAAGAGGTTTAATTGGCTCACGGTTCTGCAGGCTGCACAGGAAGCATGGTGCTGACATCTGCTTCTGGTGAGGGCCTCAGGAAGCTTATGGTGGAAGGCTAAGGGGGAACAGGCACCTCACATAGTGAAAGGGGGAGCAAGAGAGAGAAGAAGGAGGTTCCAGACTTTTTTTTTTTTTTTTTTTTTGAGACGGAGTCTCGCTCTGTCGCCCAGGCTGGAGTGCAGTGGCGCAATCTTGGCTCACTGCAAGCTCCGCCTCCCGGGTTCACGCCATTCTCCTACCTCAGCCTCCCGAGTAGCTGGGACTACAGGCGCCCGCCAAGTGCGCCCGGCTAATTTTTTTCTATTTTTTAGTAGAGACGGGGTTTCACCATGGTCTCGATCTCCTGACCTTGTGATCCGCCCGCCTCGGCCTCCCAAAGTGCTGGGATTACAGGCGTGAGCCACCGCGCCCGGCCTCTGGTTCCAGACTTTTTTTAACAACCAGATCTCATGTGAACTGAGTGAGAACTCACTCATCAACAAGGGGATGGCACTAAACCATTCAAGAGGGATCTTCCCCCCACGATTCAATACCTCCCACCAAGCCCTACCTCTAACTTTGGGGATTACAATTCAAGATGAGATTTGGAAGGGACAAACGTAAAAACCCTATCACCAGTGTTTTCATATTTAGTTAACTGAATCAAAAAAGTGTTTTGATTTTGAACATTAAGAAATATTCTTTCATATCCTTTTCAGACAACTTGTATGTCCCTTGGATGTCTTTTTCAGATGACCTATTTCTCCTTTCACAGCCCATAGTATCATGACTTGTAAACAGTAAATATTTAATAAATCTGTGCTGACTGATCTTTAATGACAACAAAAGCAGTTCCCTGAAATGCCCTTTGTTCTACCTCTTTGCCTGGTAAATTTCTTTTATGATTTGGTTCCAATGTCATATTTAAAATGGCTCCCAGCTCTCGTCATTAAAATGAATCAGCCCCTGTTCCAGGTAGCTCATACCCAGTTTCCATTACATTGTCATTGTTCGTCTGTTTCTCATTCTTCCCTTTTATCTACCAAGGAGCAGGGATTTGGGCTTATTCATCTTTAGTATCTCTGATACCTTGCATGTGCTTGCCATCTGTAAAGTGCTCCAGAATTGTCTGGCAAATGACTGTGACAGGGAGAAAACTCATTCTATAAGCATGATGTAGGCTTTAGTTGGCAAACCCTGCCCTCTAAAGGATTTTGCTTCTTTAAATTTTTTTCTGCAGTTAGAATACTGCTGCCAAATGAGCAATTAGTAACTGATTATGACTTTGTGATCCAATTAGCAGATGTGATTAGGGGATGGTTAGCCTTTGTTCCTATACCTACTTCTTTTAAATTAAGAATAATCCGTAATTGATACTCAGTATAACTTTGCTGAAAGCACAGATTTCACCAAGATGTTAACAATGGCCATATTTGAGTAGTAGTATTTTTGTTTAACTTTTTTCTTTAGACATAATGTTTTTCATTGTTTGAATTTTCTTTTTCAGGATATGTATTAGGAAAAAAAACTATTTTCATTTTTTAAAATAGATGGTACATGAGGTAGACAATTAAGAGAAATGAATGCTTTGATGCAACTTGGAACCAGTCAGGGCTGGATCACAATGAGCCAGTCTACAGTTTGGTAACAAATCTCATTGGTTTAGGAAAGCAAAAGTTTATTTGCTCCAAATTGACGAGGACTCTTCTACATTCAGTCTCTCAGATCCAAGCCTCCTTCAGCTCAAAGTGGCTTCCAAAGTTGATGTGGCCAAAAGAGGGAGAAATCGAAGAGACCAGCCAGCTCTCACCTGGCTCGGCACATGTCACTTTCCTTGGCCAAAACAAATCCCAAGGCCCCAAGCTGACTGCACAAGAGAGTGGAAAATGCAGAGAAGCACATGGAATCCAGTATATGGTGAGCACCAGTTGTCTCTGCCAACATGACGGTAACTCTTTTCATTTTTCAGTTACTGTAATGAATGTATGTTGGATCCAGACTGCGGTTTCTGCTACAAGATGAACAAATCAACTGTCATTGACTCCTCCTGTGTTCCAGTTAATAAAGCATCTACAAATGAGGCAGCCTGGGGCAGGTATATCACTCATTTTACCATACGAATGTATAATAATATTTCAAAATGAGGCTTATGTTTAAGTTTTCAGAGTGCTTGCACTTATAGCAGTTCTTTTAAACTGACCTTCACAATTACATTACTTTGCAGTATATACTGGTGATAGTGGATGCAAAGCATTGCAATTGTGTGTTCCACGCAGAGTAGAAAGCACCCAGGCCTAGACTTTTGGAGACCCAGATTTCTCTAATAAGGTATAGGAGTTTGGATCTTTAGTTTTAGGCAGGTGTTCACAAATACTGCTAAGGCAATTTCTCCCACTGCATATTGTTTAATTACACTGTATTTCCAAACTCCAAAACTTTTAAATGAAAGAAAACTGTAAAGTCAAAATGAATTATCACATTAAGCCGCACGTGGTGCATCACGCAAAATGAATTATTATCACATTAAGCCGCACGTGGTGTAATCCCAGCACTTTGGGAGGCTGAGGCAGGCAGATCACTTGAGGTCAGGAGTTCGAGACCACTCTGGCCAACATGGTAAAACCCTGTCTCTACAAAATTACAAAAATTAGCTGGGAGTGGTGGCACATGCCTGTAATCCCAGCTGCTCAGGAGGCTAAGGCAGGAGAATCACTTGAACCCAGGAGATAGAGTTTGCAGTGAGCCGAGATCAAACCACTGCTCTCTAGCCTAGACAGCAGAGTGAGACTCTGCCTCAAAAAAAAAAAAAAAAAAAAAAAAAAGAATTACTATCACATTAAATTATTTCATGAAACTATTTTTTTATTCCTAGAGGCCTTTTCCAGGGTTGAGTGAAATTAAGCAAAATAAGGATAAAAGTTGGTAATCATTGGCATGTAACTACCTTGGGAGGCTAGAAACCTTAATATTTTTGGTTTGTAGTAGATATATAAATGAAATATTAATATAAAATAAATATTCTCCAGATTTGTGAACTAACATTTGTATCCAGACATATAAAATGTGCAAATGTTATTTGATATGGCTTTAACCTCTTTTGTGTTTTAAATTCCTATAAAATAAATGCTCTTATCTACTCATAGTACTGATAAAGGCAATGAAATCTGTAATAAAGTATTGTGTCTCATAGGAGCTTACAGATAAAGTATAATGTAATAATCATTTCATTAGAGAACTGCTCCAAAGAAATAAATTATATATGTTAGTTGACTAAAGATCCAGACCACATTTTAAATATACTAATTACAAAGAAATATGTAAAAGAAATACAATTAGTATTTTAAATGAACACTCAAAAGAGTTTCTTTTAAAAATATTCAGTGTATAGTTTTCATCAGCCAAACTTAGTGAGTTAATTGATTAAATATTTCTAGATGTACTTGTTCACAGCTTTAAACTTTCAGAGTTTTTTTTTTTTGCCAATGGGGAAAAAAAAACTAAGTTACTACTAGTCTAGAATTATGAACATGTTATGAAATCTGTTAGAAATGTACATAGTTTCCTGTATTTTACATAATTAATTAATAAACTTATTAGAACTCTCTACTAAATAGTAAGGAGGCACTAAAATTAGATGTTTCTCTTACCTTCAGTAGAAGGGTTAGAGGTCAGAGGCCTCAAAGCAGGAGTTTTGACTTTTTTGCAAATAACAAATCATACAACTTTTTAGTAGTAATGTTTATTCCCTTATTTCAGAAAGATTAACAACTCACTCTTACATTTTATTTGTATTTTTATACCATCATCCTGTAGCTGCACATGAATTAGAGAAAAGTAAGGCACAGATAATAACTAAGTAGCAAAAATAAAAATAACTTAAAAAAATGATGTTCACAGCATATTCTTACAATAGTCGCAAACTCTTTACAAGGAAAAGAAAGAAAAAACCCCATGTTTTCTTACTCCTCCCTGTGCTGTGCAACAGTGCTCCTTCTCGGTGGGCCACTGCTATTGGTTACATCCTTAGTCTTGGCTAGAAAAGAGCAAAAAGGCAGGATGTGTTCTCCATGAAAAATTCTTCAGATAGATTTTCCACATGCAGGTAAAATAATATTCCGTATATATAATAGTCAGTAAATATTTTTGTTGGTTGGTTGGTGGTTTGGTTGACAGATTTGATACAATTACCTGGAATGGAACTCTAAGGCAAAATCAACCATTACTTTGGATTCACATCTAGAGATATACTATAAATATTTCAAGGTCAAGTATTGAGGCAGTCCATAGCCATATATCCTAATCTCTAACTGTAGCTGTTTCCTGAAAAGACACCAGGTGGAATGGCAACACCATTGATGATGGAAATAGTATAATACTGTTGATTAACTCTGAATTGTCAATATAATGAAAATCATTTGTTCGTATGATCAACTATGAGATTATTTATCAGTATGCTTTTCTATATCTCTGTTGTTAAATTTCAATGAAAACTTAAAAAAAATTATTTAGCAGACTTTTAGAAACTGCAGTAGACTGAGCTGATGCAGGAAAATCTCCTGCCCATTAACCTGCCCCTACACCTCCAACATGCATCCCACACACATTCAAGTTTAATGCACAGCGGAACTTGAAAGAAATTCCCAAGTGCCACAACAGAGTGTGAGTGGTGAGCCCGCATGGGAATAGCAGAAGAGAATATAGGCATTACAGGTGAGAGGTTAGGGTTTTTAATGCTGAGGGAGATTAGCTTCAGGCCTTGTCTGTGTAGCTACAAAGCGGTATCCAGGTTCTGAAATAGGGACAAGAAAAATTCTAACTAGACTGGGCTTGGAAAGCTACCTACTTCTCTGCCGCTCACTTGGGACTACAAATGGAAATAGTGTCACACATGAAAAAGCAAAACCAAGAGCCTTTGCTATGAGGGAGTGTGTGTTCTCATTTCACACTGCCTTTGTGAAGTGGGAACCATGAGTTGAGAAACATAAACACTAAAATAAATAAATTGAATAAAAAGTAGGTCCTAAACTGGAGACATCCATAGAGACATGTTAGGAATCCACATGAAATTATCAGAACCCAGTGTACATGAGATGTCCATGGGAAGCAACTCTTGATAAATGCAGGAGGACAGTCAGAGAGTATTAGGCTGGTGCAAAAGTTAATTGCGGTTTTACCATTACTTTTAAGTAATTAACTTTTGCACCAACCTAATAGAAACCACATCAATTATTGGAGGCAAGGAAGCCACCAAGTGTGACAGATGGACAAATGAATACATAAAGAACCTTGCATTGAAAAAAAAAAAAAAAAAAAAAAGAGTCTTTAAAAGCAATAAAGGAAAGTATATTTTTCAATTATACTGGAAGTTATATGCTTATGATTGGTGCAGTATATATGTGTATTTTTATATGAGACATATGTATGTTATAATTCAGCAATTTTTGCAAAAAAAAGTAAAACTTGGGAAGCTGAAATTCTAGAGAAATGACATAGGATGTGGTATGACAACTTTTAGGAAAAAGTCTTCTAATGATCATTTTAAATGTTTCTGCTTTTTGAGTTTTTTTCAGAAAGAAATTGAGATTACAATTAGTTTTTCAATTTGTTAAATACAGATGTTAAATATATGAGAGTAAGCTCTTAAAATATGAACTATTAGAGGGAGAAATAAGAGACTCAAAGTATAATAAGAGAGGAAGGGGCAAAAAACAAAAACCCAGAAAAATTACATCTAAATGTAACTGTTTTTAAAATAAAAAATAAACTAATTAAACACAATTGTAAAAGATAAAAGATCTTCATATTGAATTTTTTAATACAGTTGTATGCTGTTCACAGGAGACAGTCACAGAAAGGTTAGAAATATAGAAATAGAGGAAAGAAAAAATTAGACAAGTACTAAGTCAAAAAGACAAAAAATAGCAGAGACTAGAGTATTCAGAAAATTTACAAGCTTGATAGGAGAGTCAAGTAGAACCTAATGTAGAGAATGCCATTCTTTTTAAGAAACCATGGAACACTTATGAAATTTTACCATGTTCAAGCACAAAGAGTAAATTCAGTAAGCTTATATAAATTATAGATATTTCAGTAAATTATAAGTAAATCCAAATAATCAGTATCATCCAGAACATGTTTTCTAATAAAAACGCAATAAAACTATAAAACAAAAGAAAGACATTTATCACCCCTTCTAGTTTAGCCTGGGAACTAAAATAAACAAAACACCCAAAAAGCAACTTCAAATTAATGAATAGGTTTAGAAGAAATCACAGTGCAAAACAAGATGTTAAAATTAATAACAGCTCTATAAGAGGTTAGACGTAGAACATAGAGTAAGCCTGTAGAGTTAGCAGAGGATGGGAAGAGCAAAGCAAAGAAATACTCGAGAGGATCAAGAAATAAAAGTTCTTAAAGAAGACAAAATGTAGAAACTTCTTGCAATACTGATCAAGAAGAGAGAGAAGGCACAAACAATATTTAGAAAAAAAAAAAAGATGTATAACAATGGATAGTAAAGATTTTTAAATTCATAATAGAATACTATGAACAGTGTTCTCCAGTGCATTTGAAAACAGATAAATGGACAGTTTTCAAGAAAAAATGTAACTTTCCAAAACCAATTCCAAACCTCTGTGAAGTGAGTGATTTCTATACCCTACTTACAGATGAGAATAGTGTTACTTAGAGGTTCTGAATGACTTTCTCAAAGTCAAAAGGCCAGTAAGTTCACTTCTGCTAGGAGGGCAACAATTGAGTAGTGGAAAGATACACATTTTAGTTTCAGGTAGTTTCCAGTTTCTAAGTTAAACAAAGTATGTTATTGACAAATCAGGCATTAGAATGTTTTTGTTTTGTTTTATTTTGTTTGTTTGTTTTCTGTATTTATCTGTGTCTGTTTATCCACCCCCCTACCTCCTGACTCTGCATCTATACGAAACCATAAATACTCTATTCTGGAACTTCAAACCTCCTGACTGTTTAAAATAGTGTTGCCAATGAGGGACACTTTCTTAATGCGCTGATTCAGTATTTGTTTCCTATAATACAGCACTTTCACTCTGTAATTAGAAACACTAAAATAGCTAGATAGATTCCCTATTTGGCAATTCATTGTTTTCTGTACTCATTCAGCAGAGATATTTTTCTCAAAGCTGCACTCTGATGTAACACCCAGTCTGTTTTCCCAGCATTTCACCACTCTCCCACACAGATTCTAGTCAGTTTAAACCCCTTGTCATTACCCTAATATCTGTTATAATTTCCTGTCTCTACGTCTTTTCTCACACTGTGCCTTCTGTCTAGAATTTACCCTCCTTGATCTCTGCCTGAAATCTATTTTATTTTATTTTTTGCTCGGATTAGATGTTCCTTTTTCCTTGCAGTTTCTGTGATAAGCCCCAGAAAACAATGCTTATTCTATCTCCTGCTGCCCTCTAGCACTCCGCTGGTTGTCACATACTATAAGAGACATTTCCTGGCTATAAGGTGAATGATAGCCATTTAAGTCCTACTGGAACACCTCACAGGGCTGACACTATGTGCCACTTAGCATAGCAGTGTGAGGCAACCTGGCCTGGGGATTTCCAGGAGACACGTCCACCTCAGTACAGATGCAATTCTTACAAACCTTTGAACAAAGTTACCCTTACAAGACTAGCTTAACCTCGTTTTATGAATGAAAGACCCGGTAACTGACTCAGATTGAACACAGGTATAAGAAAGGGGAAGAATCCCCCAAGCTCTGAGAATAGTCCCCAGATGGAAGCCCTCCTGGATGGGCGGTCATCTGATCCGTGAATGAATCTGGCTCATGCCGCTCACCTGCTCCCATTATCCAACTTGTAAGAGCACTGCTAGAATAAACTGCTGGTGTTCAACATCAGTCGGCATCTAAGTCTCATCTTTGATGTGAATCAGACCACATTGGAAGAAAAATTGCCACTGGGGAAGCCAGTTAACTATGACCATCCAAAACCCCTGAATAATGAATGATCCTTGTATGATTTGTATGATAATTATATTTTTATATGATAGCAATCTGTGTTTGAATGTATATTTGCTTCTAGATTATAAATTCTAATTTCTATATTCTGCACTGTTTTTAAACTTTTGGTGTTTTATATACATCAAGCATTCAATCAGTAATTATAAAAATATATAAGGGTTTAAAATTATCACAGTTATAAATGAGAGGATATGATGTTCCTGTCACTTCATTTTAGTTACATCTTTTGCATCCATACTTATTTCCAGGAAAGGAAACTTATAAAAGGAAAAAATTGAAGTAATGCAATTTACATGAACACAAAGCGTTAATGTTTACCTGTACTAATATAAAAACACTAAAAAACAGTTTAAAAATAAAATTTAAACATGTGCTTCAGTATATTACCGCAAAAATATTGCTTGGAGCCATACTTTATGAAAAACACTTTTTAAAAATTATTGGAAGAAGCTAGGTGAGTTGGCACATTCCTGTAGTCCTAGCTACCCGAGAGGCTAAGGCAGGAGGATCACTTGAGCCCAGGAGTTTAAAGCTAGCCTGGGTAACATAGCAGGACTCCATCTATAATCATCATCATCATCATCATCATTATCATCATCCTGGCTAAAAATTATTAGAAGAAATATTCAGCATATTTCCTGAAAATATTCACTGATATGCCAGGGAAGCAGTTTATCTATGGTGATAGCATAAGACCAAATGTATTACAAAACTATATCAAATAGCAAAAACAGAGCATTTTCCTTTGTAACCTCTGTAAATTTTTTGAAAAGAGATATCACTTTTGTATTTAGAAAATGAAATTTATTTTATTATTAACAAACCACATCATTATCTTAAGGTACTCATGTACAGGATTGATGTATTTTTATCAGCTAGTCACATAGGGATAAGAAAAACTCCAGCTGTGCTCCTAAATTAATAACAGTGTAGCTCAAAGTTAATTTTTACCAACATAAATTTTATAGAGAGAAGTATAGTATCTAATATAGAATATTTTAATCAATTTGAGTTTTAAAATTCTACTTTTCTTCATGTTACTGCTTAAATAGAAGTCATTATGGTACATTATTCTCTTTAGTATCTGTGGCTGCATGTTATGTGTTTGGAAGTTTCATCTACCTGTAAATAATTTCAGAGATCACATGCCTTTAGGCTATTACTTTTTCAAGTTCAGAAACTTAGATTCCCTTGGATTTAGTGACTATGTTGCAGACTCTGATACTATTTATGTTGCACAGTCTACAAATCAAAAGACCAAAACACTTCTGAATAATTTATCTCCCTCCTCCATGTTAATTTATTGAATGTCTTAGTTGATATTCAATTGTAATAATAAATAAACACTTTTAAACAGTTTTATCCAAGTAATGATATTCATAGTATATTTGACTACCTTTCATTTTTAGTCAAAAGCTAATATTTCTAGTCAACCCATGTTCCTTTTACATTTTTAAAATTTTTCTTCATATTTCCTTTGAAAAGTAGACTGTGAGTTATTTCTCACTAAAGAAGATTAAATAAGACTAAGATTTTTATTATAAGGATAAAAGCCAAAGTTTGAATTCCATGTGTATGGTGAATGTAAGATAACAGTGGTGAACCTTGGTTCATCAAACATTGGAGCAATTAAGCATCAGAAGGTGTACAGCAGAGATGAAGTCTGGGGAGCTTGAAATTTATTAAAAAGGGTGTTGAGAAAGTAATGAGAACAAGAGAAAGGAAAATGTATGGCTGGCGCCAATACAGGAAATATGAGTTTAGATCAGATTGTTAAAGAGCCTTATTTAGAGATTTTAATTTGTTTTTTATAGGTACATTTTTATAGGTGTGGGAATCATATTGCCAGTGATTTTAGGTGAATGGCTTTATGTGATACCTGGACATGGACAGGATATTGTGTCACATAGTGAGTTAAATATTTTCAGTCTGTGAAGAAGAAAATCAGTTGGCTAGCATGATTTTAACACTTGGGCAGGAAACATTATCTAATTAGAAATTAATAATGTTCTTTTCATTCCATTTTTATGTAACCATCTTCTATTCTTGGCAAGTGTGATTTTGATTGATTGTATTATTGTTCAAAATATCTGCTGCCACTCCCAAGGGAAGGATTGTATTTCCCTGGCCCATTCAGTCTTATCCACATGAGTTGTTCTGGCCAAGGAAATTAGAGTGGAACCAATCCCTGTCATTTCTGAACCAAAGCTTTAAGGCATGGAGTTTTAAACAAAGATTTTCCACGTCCTCTTTTCCTTCTTCAGTATAGTTGGCCATATCCTAAAATAGAAGGTGTTCCATTAGATTTGGTCACAGGGTGAAGAAAATGTGGAGCAGAAGCATAACTGACCTGAAGCAGACCTGTGGTGTGAGCAATGCATTAACCTTGGGGTTTGTCAATCTCACTGCAATCTGACCTCTTCTGTTACTCTGACATAATTGGTTCTCTTCTGACTGATATAGCAAGATAAGCTGGATTCTACTGTGGAAGGGCACAAATTTTTTTTTTTAAGTTATAAAAGGAACTCTAAAGAAAACTATTAAACAAATAGTAGTACAGGGCAATGAAAGAAAGGGTAAAAAATTATGAAAGGGATTGCCAAATGTCGTGAGTTTGGGGAACACTGCCATAGGAAGTAGAGAGTTGTTAAGGTTTTTAAGTAGGGGCAATGTAAGTGGCTTTAGGTTTAAGAGATAAAATTCTGATATAGGAAGGAAGAAGAAATTGTAAAGAATTTTATAAAGAACAAGTAAAGGGCAGGGCATTTGCAAATATAGTAATATAAGGGATATAGAAGAATGGTGCTTGCATTTTTAAATGTTGTTTTTTATATATATAGATAGATAGATTTAAAAATTTAAGCAGAAGATTGTACATGCTGCTATGGTACAGAAAGAAGAGCAGCATTAGATATCCAGATAATCTCAGGAAGTGTTTTGCTGGACAGCATATATGAAATAAAATTTGACCATTCAAATCAAAGAACCACTGCCTCTGTACACATCATTTGGTATCCAGGTCCTTCTTACTCTCTTGGTTTCAGTGCTAGTTTTATAACATAAACAAAATAGTTTTCCACTACATATGATCTGGGTTTACAACTTGTGCAGTTTGTACAATAGCAATCCATGTTTTAGTATTGGAATATGCATAGACATTCATGAACCAATACCAATCACAATTCCTACAGTTTCAAAACAGTGCCAAAATGGCAACCTGAAAACTGTGATAACACGAAACTCTGTGCTCAGAATTTCTAAGAAAAATCCATTATAGTGCCCTTCACTCTGACTTTACTTGTCCTCTGTTAGGATGAATGCTGGCGTATTTTATCTAGGAACTTTATTCTTAAATAGTTCCAAGAATGAACCCACTTCATTTTCATTTCAGAGACACATGTTTCCTGGAACCCTCCAAAAATCACATTTTTTTCTTTTTGTTGTCATTTATTTGGTAAATGAGTTATAGGGAAAGATTGGATTTAGAGCTGTTCTGCATGGACAAACTCATAAATATTAAACTTAGGTTTAATAATTATTGGTAGATTGGATTATATAACAGAATTTAAACTCTGTTCACATTGGTATGGCATTTATACCTGGGAAGATAAAGAGTTTTTTCTGTGGTCATTTTATAGGATTGAAATTTGACATTGTGCTGCATGCTATTAAAAATGTATTATTGCACAGTGAACACCCAAGTGTGCTTTATAGTTCCTTTGGCTTTGACTCTGTGCTAGAGCAATGTCTGTCATTTTCCTCTGCATTGAAAAGAACATTTATCCTTTCAGATGTATTCAGAAAGCCAGCACATTTAATTGAAAGCATATTAAAAAGACTCAGACATTACTCCCTAAGATTTATAATCTAAGAGGTAGATTGTAACATTTACACAAACATACTTCAAAATTATTTTAAAGAAATGAATGTTCCTTTTACAAATACATAGAGAAAGAAAAATATTTACAGTGTATACTGCTTAGCGTCATGGACATTTGAGAGAAAAGGTAAATGAAAAATGTATTGTAGAATGTGCAAATTTGGAGTGAGTTTTAGAAATCAACCCCGGGCTTTTAGGAACATCAAATAATAGAAGGTTTGATAAATAAAAGTTTATAGTAAACTATGGGATAGAGTATTTCAGATACAAGATATGGACTGTAAATATTTAAAGATTATGTATTAACACCTTAATATATTTTAAAATAATGCTGAAGGTCTTATAACTGTGACTTACTTTAACTTTCTGTGACATAAATGAGGAAAACAAATTCTCCAAATGATAAAAATACTTGTAAACCATGAATTTATTTTGTGACATTTTTAGGCCCGTAAAAATATATCATATATTCTTTATTATTCCTGATGAAAATTTCATTTAAGGCTTAAAAATGAGACTGCCTGTGTGATGCATGGATACCCATTTACTAAACCATTTCAACCATCAAAACTTCTGAAGCCTCAGAGATAGGAACCTGCTTGATTATATAACTATACTGTTTTCCCTTCTGTGGGGTGCAAGCGGTTGTCTGAAAACTGTAATTGACAGTGGAAAATCATCTTTGGTTTAACATTGAGTTTTTGGGAAATGCTTGGTTATGCAGACCTATGTTGTTTTTTAATTAATTGGCTTAGGAAACAGGCAATCAGAATTCTGCTCAGGAGAATCAGGGAAGGAAAGGGCCAGATCAGAGTTGTCAATATTTTACATTTCAATTTTTATACTTAAAATAATATTTTATGTAGAAACTTTTCTACATCTGTGCTTTCAAACTGTAGTTGTTATTGGTATATGAAACATCTACATTTATTCTGCCTTCTTAATCGTTCCACAAACTTTAAGAACTTTCTGTATAACCTAAGATAGAATGCCAAACCATAGTATTTATAAAAACTTGGGGGACATCAACTAGGACAGTTAGACACACTTGAAACAGAATTTCAAAGGTGATTACAAAGCAGAGATACATGCTGACCTTGGGCTATGTCACATAAGCTACTTATGTAATTAGAACTTATAAACTTATGTAATTAGCTACTTGTAAAGTTAGAGTTAAACAAAGAAGGTAATTACTCAGAGCATCATCTTCCCTGTTAACTCAGACACTATTTTAAGTTCTTCATTGATTCGTGAGAGATCCTATCTGATATCTTGGTAGCAGTGGACATTTTTGCAAGTAATTCTCGATTATTATTACTTTGCTTCTTTAAATAGAAATTAAGAAGGTACAGATCAATATTTGATGTCTTCTCCCCCTCCCCCCAACTCATTTTTTTTTTTTTTTTCCTGTGACTTCACAGAAAAGTTTCAAAAATCAACTCCTCAGTGTTAGGTGTACATGACTTGGGGAATCAGATGATTTTTAGGAGCTCTGTGCATATTTAATAGCTTTTTCAAGACAGTGAAACCAGGAAACGTATTTTGTGCCACTGCAATTAAGCCTAAGAAATTTTATGTGATTGTTTCTGTCTGCCCAGATCCAGGAGGGAGGCAGACTCTGGAAAGCCACAACACATTAGGCATGACTGAGAGGAGGGATCACACACCTGGGGATGTCACTTGAGTCAGAGGAGTGGCCCAAGAGGGCTGTCTGGCAGTGCAAGAATGCAGGAGGTAGATTAAGAAACATTTGTAGAAGTTAAAGAGCTGGAAAGTGTTACCATAAAGAGATACTACTTGAAAGGACAAAGCAGAGGAGAAACTGACAAAATAGAATGAAGAAAAACAGGGCAGGCCTAGACAAGCCCAAAGAATGTGTATCCTGGAAGTCAGTTCAGGAAACAAGAACACATAGCCTTCTCTGTAGTGAGTATTCTCATTTGTGGATCTCTCTTTGCTGGGCAAGGAACTGCCTTTGAGGTAAGCAGAATTGCCCCAGGTACACTGACAAAGTCCTGATAAGGCTGATAGCTTTGAGTTTTTCTCATAGATTGTTTCGTATCTACATACTTTGGCTATCGATATTTTAAAATATATATAAAGTATGTAAAACTAAAATGACTACTAACTGAAATAGTAGTTAAATTTTATGATCTACTGTGTACAACTAACTTTTTTGTGAATATAGATGAAGGGTTCTGTATCTTTGTTTCACTAAACCCCTTAGCCATCATAAGTTGCCTTTCTCAGCTGGCCTTTATAAAAGTTTGATGTTTTGTGATGCAGAAGTTTCATTTCAGGCAAGAAAATGTCTCTACACTAAATAAGGAGTCGATACAATGTAAGTTACTAAGAGCTCAAATCTGTGGAGCAGATGACCCACAGCTAGAAGCCAGCACACCCCATCCTAAATGGAAACAGTAATGGAAGTGATCATTCTGTGGATTTGCCTGTGACTAGTAACAGCAGTGTAACCTTGTCTAATGACCTCCTGCGTCCCATCCTAGCACACACACATGGACCACCCCAAAATGAGCAACCTGGAACTGGTTATGAGCTAGTCTGAGTCTTTCAAAAGAGACTTTCTAATGAATTTGTTGAGTACTCCTGTGAGAGATGTTCAAAGAGATTAGTATACTTTTTCCCAATACTATTCACTCTTCTTTTATCTTCCAACTTAAAAGTTGAATGAGATGTTCTCTGTGTGCTGCTGTTATGAAAAGAGAAGGATACAGTCACTCACCACCTACCTATTTTTTTTCCCTCAAGGCATTTGTGGTTCTTGGTATCCTGAAAGTGGGAATGACTCAACCCACAATAGGATAATACGTTTGCCCAAGATAAAAGGAAATAATGAAGCATACCCAGTATATAGGATGTAAAAAGCTAAAAATATCTGTTTTTCTAGGCATTTTTATTAAAGGCTTTCAAACTCTTAAAAATCTTTAAATTGTTTAGAATTCTTCTGAATTCAGTAGAGCATTGCTTTTCACCAGCTTATCGCCAAGAACTAAGGATGAAGGAGAGCTTCTTGCAGCATAACCAAAGGAGACCCATGAAAGGACAGGCTTATTTGTTGGTTTTTCATCCTAGTGTTTTATTTTTAAAAATTAAGTGAATATTCCTTTAGACCCTAAAATACACTCATGTCCAGCTTACTAATATAATTCGTGTATTACTTATCCTTGATTTTTCTAGGCAACCCAACCTACAGCCTTTCATCTCATCTCATCCTTCACCCCATCAGTGAGAAAAGAACATTTTTGCTTGTAGAAGAAATGTGCTATTTTTTTCTGTAGCACATCAGTACATGTGCTAATTTGAGAATCATAACAAGCGTAGATCCAACCCAGAAACAAACCCCAAGTTCACAAAACTTAAAAAGGAATAGGCAAACTCTAGTTGAAACTGTTTCAGACCTCAGCTCACTATCAACCCAGGACATATTATGTGCCTCATCAATTTAAATGTTACTGTTAGGATTTGGTGGACACTGTTTAAGTCTAGAGAATAGCTAATTGAATAAGACTTGAATATCTAATTGAATTTCTTGAACAAAATGTATACTCAGAACAGAAAATATTTCAGAAATCTATGACTTCATAATGTCACTGGCTCTGAAACATTAACACACTACTTTTGCAGTTTTATTTGGTTATATTTATTTGACAATTGGATCTCTTTTATAGAATATTGTACTGTGCTATAACTTAACAACTAAAACAACATTTGTTTTTTCCAGACTGGGAATGTCAGAATTATGTCATTGTAGCTAGCATATACTAAGATACTTTTCAGCTATTGCTTCAAATGCTCTATTTTTCCCTACATGCCCTTTAGTAGAACTACTTTCCAGTGCCTTTTCTATAAGCAATAATTTTGCATTATGGTTATTTTTATCCCTGTTTGCCTCTTCGTGTTCCCCAAACCAGAAACTTCTCAAGGGCAAAGTTGGGATAATGTTGTTCTCGCTGCCAGACATTATGCCTGGATGCATAGAACTCTCTCAGTGCATGTGAATATTAGTGAAAGGATAGTAATAGGTGAAAAGAAAGACAGCTACAGCCTACCAGTCCTGTAGCTGTTTTGACAAAGAACCTGTTCATTTTATTCTTCCAGATGATTTTATATCATGTGGAGAAGATAAGTCTGTTTGAAAAACTTGGAGTAGAAATGACAGTAGTTAGCAATAAAGGCCAGACCATCACCATATCCAATACAGCTCACAATATTCTCTGCTTTATTCTGTTTTCTCTTTTTCTATTTTTGACTCATATTTGGGCATATGGGATTCAGGAAGTTTCTTTCAGAAAGTCTAAAATCAATGGGCAGCTTAGCTTTGGTATAACATAAAGAGAACACTTCCTGGAATTCAACGACTTTGATTTGTGTCTGGACTCAGTAACTGACCAGAAGATGGCCTTGGGTCATTTATTTTACTTGTCTAATCATTAGTTTGCGGATCTTTAAAATAGAAAAAAGTAATAACACTAGATCTTGCTTACATCCAAGATCACTGAGAAAGTCAAATGAAAAAAAAAATGTGAGAAGAATTCGTAAACTTGATTTAATTTTTTAGAGACGAACTTAAAAATCTCAGCTCCACAATCTAGCATATCTTTCTGCTTTACCTAAGTGGATAAAGTGATTGATAATGCATATCTTAATTGGCAAATGTGAAATTTAAAATTTCTTTCTTAGTAGTGTTGAGCTACGCCTTGAAGGATAGATAGGATTTGTACATGCAGGGATAGCAGACATAATTGTATGAGATAACCAAATTTAGTAACTGACAGCAATTTGTGTTTTTCCTCTAAAATTTTTTTTTGTTGTTCTTAAGTATGTGAGTATTTTACCATAAAAGAGGAGTTTTTTTTTTTTTCTACCAAAGCATTCTTCAGTTTTAAGAACTTTTATCTGTTAACTTTTGTTAAATTGTATATAGTTATAACAGTGTTTAGCATTATCAGAATTTTGATTTAATTTTAATGAGCCAGTGTGTTATTTGATACAATAAAGATCAGCTAAAGCCTTCTTATGTTGTTCTTAAAGGAGTAGATGTTTTCTCTTTACTTTCTATTTGGAAAAAGTTTAGGCTAGTTTTTGAAAACAGTACAAAGAGGAAATTATGAATACATAATTCATTAAGTGTCTTTCATAAGCTTATTCCTCCTAAGCTATTACACTTGCTGTCTACATCTGTAGCTCATTTCCTAGGGAGGTAAAGCAATGACATTAAAACTCCAGCAGTACGATCTACATCAGAATGGCTGATTAATGTTTTGAAGTATTGTCCCCAGACCTCACATTTTAAATTAATTTAATTCTTAATTATCACAAAGAAAGAAAAGAATATAGGCAAAAGTGAAGAGAATATTCAGAGCAGTTTTCCTCCTCTTGAAAGATATGATTATAGCTTTACAGAATTTGGCAATACGATATAGATGAAGTAATATAGGAAATCACTCATACTGGAAATTGTCCAAGATTGAAACTTTCGATATGTGGAGTTATCCAAGATGTGACTGTGTAGATTTCAGACAGTTTCCAAGAATGACATTCTTCAGCATAACATGGAAATTCCAATTTTAAAATGCCTGTGTAGGGGTTCTGTTTAGTTAATATTCCCAATTACATCTTTTTAATTGCTATTTTACATTTTAAATCAAGTGGAAATCACATTGAGATTTGTAGATGGTAGTGGCTGCAGCAGTGTTTTAAGTCTCCCTGAAGCTTCTTCAACCCCCACTACTCCAGTAAAAACAGACAGGTGGCAAGCAGTGGGCCTTATTTGAATCTTGATTCAAATGAACTGAAAAAAAAAAAAAAAATCATTTAAAGACAACCAGGTAAGTGTAAACAGTGATTGGCTGTTTAATGTTCTTAAGAAATTATTGTTAATTTTTCAGGTGCAGTCATCATATTGTTGTATATTTTTTAAGTCCTTGCAGAGATACATACTGAAAGAGTAACAGATGAAATATGGTATCTGAAATTTGTTTCAAAGTAACCCAGGAGAGGTGGAGTAAGTGGCAATTTAGATGAAATGTGATTGGCCATGTGTTTATAGTTGTTGAAAGTTTGTTATGGGTACATCCGGTTAATTATACTGTTCTCTCTACTTTTGAATATATTTCAAAATATTTGTAATAAAATTTTGATGTATGTCAAAATAAATGCTGACCTAGATTTTTTTAAAAAAAGGATTTTTAAGATAGCTAAGAAGCAAATAGAATAGGTAAAATGGAATGCAAAAAAATATCTAATTAATCCAATAAAAGAAGTTTTAAAGGGAGGGCAAAAGTAATACTATAGGCCAGGCACAGTGGGTCATGCCTGTAATCCCAACACATTGGGAGGCCAAGGTAGGCGGATCACTTGAGGCCAGGAATTTGAGACCAGCCTGACCAACATGGTGAAATCGCATGTCTACTAAAAAAAAAAAAAAAAAAAAAAAAAAAAAAAAAAAAAAAAAAAAAATATATATTAGCTGGGCATGATGGCAGGCACCTGTAGTATCTGCTACTTGGAAGGCTGAGACCGGAGAATTACTTGCACCCAGGACGCAGAGGTTGGAAGGAGATCATACGATTGCACTCCAGCCCGGGTGACAGAGTGAGACTCCCTCTCGAAAAACAAAACAAAACAAAACAAAACAAACAAAAAACCCTACAAACTAAATATTTGTCCCCCCACCCCCTAAAGTCATATGTTGAAATTAGAACCCGCCAGGCGCCATGGCTCACGCCCGTAATCCCAACACTTTGGGAGGCTGAGGCAGGTGGATCACTTGAGGCCAGGAGTTCGAGACCAGCGTGGCCAATATGGCGAATCCCTGTCTCTACTAAAAATATACAAATTAACCAGGCGTAGCAGTGGGCGCCTGTAATCCTAGCTACTCAGGAGGCTGAGGCAGGAGAATCACTTGGATCTTGTAGGCGGAGGTTGCTGTGAGCTGAGATTGCACCACTGCACTCCAGCCTAAGCAACAGAGCAAGCATCCATCAGAGAGAGAGAGAGAGAGAGAGAGAGAGAAAGAAAAAAGAAATTAGTCCCAATGTGAGGATATTTGGAGAGGATATTTGGAGGTGGGGCCTTTGGGAGGTGATTAGGTCATGAGGGTGGAGCCATCATAAATGGGATAAGTATCTTTATCAAAAGGACCCCAGATAGATTCCCTCTTACCTTCCACCATGTGAGGGCACAGATAAAAGATGGCTATGAACCAGGAAGCAGGCCCTCACCAGACACCAGATCTTCTTGTGCCTTGATCTTGGACTTCCCAGCCTCCAAAACCCTGAGAAATTTCTTTGTGTAAAAGCCACCCAGTCTGTGGTATTCTGTTATAGCAGCTTAAACAGACTAAGACAAATAACAACAGTGAGATGAGATAACCATAAAAGAAACAAATTAGAGATTTAAACCAACTTTATTGGTAAACTATGTTAAAATAAATTGTTTAGAAACTCCAATAAAAGACAGAGTTGTCCAACTAGACATGAACACAAATGCAGCTGTCTGCTGTCTAGAAAAATGGGGATGGAAACAGACATACTATATTAACACTAATCATATAAAGCTGGAGTGGTTTTGTTAATATTTGACAAAGACTCCAGATTAAGGAATATTATCAGAGATTAAGAAGGATGGTTTATAATAAAGTGGCCAATTCATCAAGACATAAAATTCTTAAATGTATATTCCTCTAATAATAGATCTTCTTAGAAATCAGTAAAAAAAAAGTTTTCACAAAAATTACTAACTAGTTGGATATTAAGCAATACATTTCTAAATAACACATGCTGTAAAAAACAACATCAAATGGTAATTAGAAAATATTTTGAAGTCAATGAAAATGAAATTATATCGAGAACGTCAGGGGGCAGCTAAAGCAATACTTAACAGCAAACTTATACATTAAAATAAGTATATTAGAAAATTTTAAGAGGTTTAAAATCAATTACCTAAGCTTACAATTATGATGCTAAAAAATGAAGAGCAACTAAAACCCAAAGTATTAGAAGGAAAGAAATAATGGTAGTAGAAATCAATAAAATAGAAAATGTAAAAGCAATAGATGAAGTAAATGAAATCAAAAGGTGATTTCTTGAAGAGATCAATAAAGTATATAAGTCATATCTGGACTCGTTTAGGAAGAAAAGAAGACCCAACTTTCTATTATTAAAATTAAAAGAGAGCACTTCAGATAAATGGACAAAATTCCTGTTTACACATATTTCCAAAACAAATAGGTAAACTAAATCATCTATTTAAAAAATCAAATTTGTATTAAAAATCTCCCCACAAAGAAAACGGCATTGGTGAATTACACCAGATATTTAAAGAAGAAATAATGCCAATCCTATATAAACTCTTTCAAGAAAAGAGCAGAGTAGGGGAAATTTCCCAACTCATTTTATAAGGTTGGTTTTATCTTCATTACCAAATCTACCCAGAAACTACAAGAAAGAAAAACTATAGATGAACATCACAGTATCTCCCTTGTATACAGACAGAAAAATTCTCAAATTGAATCCAGCAATATAAAGGAATGCGTGGTTGATTTAACATCTGTATTCAATTGGTGTAATTCATTATATTAATAGAAGAAAAGAGAAAAATAATACAACCATCTTAATACATACAGAAAATAAACTGATGAAATTCCAAATCCATTCATGATAAAAAACTCTCAGAAGGCTTGTAATGAAAGGAAACTTCCTCGACCTGATACACAACATCTCTTAAAAACCTACAGCTTATATTATACTTAATAGCAAAATATTATTTTCCCTCTAAAATCGAAAACCAGGTGAGAATGTCTACTCTTAACACTTCTACATGACATTTTCCTGGAGGTCCTAGCCAGTGTAATAAGGCAAGAAAAGGCATATAGTTTGAAAAGGAAGATATACTCTATTTTCAGATGGCATTATTTTTATAAAATGCTATAAGAATAAATGAATGTAACAAGGTCTCAAAAAAGGTTAATGTAGACAAATATATTTTACTTCTATTACTAACAATTGGCAAATGAAATATTTTAAAGGCTAATTATATCACCAAAACATGAAATTCTTAAAGATAAATTTAGCAAGAAATAACAGGATCACTACACTGAACACTATAAAATGTTACTGAGTGAAATTAAAGAAGATCTAACTGAAGAGATCACACTCATGGATAAGAAGACTCAATATGTTAAGATGTCAGTTCCTTTTAAATTAATCTATAAATCAACTCAACTAATTCTAATCATAATCCCTATAAACAATTCTGTAAAAAATGACAAGCTGGTTCTGAAATTTATATGGAAATGCAAAAGAACTGTAGTGGCCAAAACGTTCCTGAAAAAGAAAGACATTCCCTATCTGATTTCAAGACTTACTATAAAGTTACAGTAATCCAGACAATGTAATGTTGGTAAAATAGAAATAAACATCAAGGGTTCAGAAGAGAGTCGAGAAATAGATCCATATATGCATGGCCAATTGATTTTCCATAAAAAGACCAAATTAATCCAATGGGGAAAGAATAGTCTTTTCAACAAATAGTACTAATGCAGTTGGCTGTCTACATTGTGGGAGAAGGTAGAGGGAATGCACCTCAGTTCTTACACCCTAAACAAACAAACAAAAAATCTCAATATACATCATAGACCTAATAGTAAAAGCTAAAATCATAAAACATTTATAAGGAAACAGGAGGAAATCTTTGTGACATCAGGGTAAGCAAGTAGATAGGACACAAAAAGCACACGCAACAAAAGAAAAAATTGATATATTGGAGTTTATTAAAATTAAAATGATCTACTCTTTGAAAGACATTGTTAAGAGAATACAAAGCCCAAGCCACAGACCAGAAGTATTATTTGCAATAAGTATATCTAACAAAGGACTTATGAATAAAGAATTCTTACAACTTAAAAATAAGACAAAAAAAGCAACCTTTCTAAAAGGCCAAAAGATTTGAACAGACAAGTCACAAAAGACTATAAAAAGATGGCAAATAAGCACATAGATATAATGTTCAACATTATTAATCATTAGAGAAATGCAAACAAATTATATTGACATGCTACAGCACACCAACTAAAATAGCTAAAATGAAAAAGACAAAATATTAAGTGTTGGCGAGGTTGTGAAGCATCATGTTAATGGGAATGCAAATTGGTACAAACACTTCAGAAATTAGTTTAGAGGTTTCTTCTGAAGTTAATCACATCCTTTCCATACAACCCACTAATTCAACTATGACATATTTAGTCAGGCGAAATGTGTCCAACAAATGTTTGTACACAATCGTTTATAGCAGCCTTATTCATAATGGACAAAATTGGAAATTACCTAGATGTTACTTCAACAGGTGAGTGGATACACAAATTATGATACACCCATATAATTAAATACCACCCAGATAGATGGAATGAATTACTGATATGTCCAGTAACCTGGTACAATTTCAGAAACATTGTGTTGGGCAAAAAAGCCAGATACAAAACAATGTATACTGTACAAGTATTTATATAAAATTCTAGAAAAGCAAAACCAATATCTGTTGACCAGAAATAGCCCAGTTATTGACTAGAGTTGGGCATGAAGGAACTTTTTGATGTTATGGAAATGTTCACTCTCTTGTCTGTGGTAGTGGTTACATGGATTTACACATTGTCAAAACTCATTGGCTTACACATAAAATGGGTACACTTTATATTTCGTATATTATACATGAATGAGTGATTAAAGTACTGGATTTCTTGGCTTCCAAGAATTATAGCATACAAAATCATATATTCCTAGCTATTTTCAAAGGACAGACTAATTCTACTTTAAGCAAACAGCATTTGATGACACTTTTTATCACAGACAAGATTCTCCTGGTACAATTATTAAAAGTTGGCTTAGGCAACTTTTATAGCTAGACTCACCTAGGGGGAGAAGAAGACCCAACTCTCCATCATTATAATTAAAAGAGTGCACTTAGAAGAAATGGACAAAATTCCTGATGACACAAATTTCCAAAACACAAAAACAAATAGAAAAACTAAATCATCTATCCATTTTAATCATCAAATTTATTTGCTTGTCGCTTACCTTCAGGTTTCATAGTCCCGTTGAAAGCAAATGAGTACCCAAGCTGATATTTATCAAGTCTTGTAGCCACCCTTTGTTTTTCAATTAATGTTTTTATTTTGAAATAATTATATATTTACATGCAGTTTTAAGAAATAATGTAGAGATCCCATGTACTCTTTACCCAGTTCCCCTGAATAACACCTTGCATAATTATAGTGTAGTTTCACCCAGGAGATTGACATTGATTCAATCCACTGATTGTGTTCAGACTTTGTTTTACTTATGCATGTGTATGTATTTTATATAGTTTTATCATATGTAGGCTTGTGTGTCCACCAGTACAGTCAAGATACCGTTCTATCACCACAAGGATCCCTGGTGGTGGCCTTTTATAAGCACACTCCACTCCCCACATCCTCCATGTCCCTGTCCTTAACTCCTCATGACCACTATTTAGGTTGGTGCAAATGTTTTCGAGGTTTTTGCATTACTTTCAGTGGCAAAAACTGTACTTACTTTTGCAGCAACCTAATGTGCTTTTTTCATTTCTGGAATGTTGTCATCTCAAGAATGTTTAATAAATAGGATCCTACACACTAATCTTTGGGGACTGGCTTTTTTCTCAGCATAATTCTCTGGAGATTCTTGTCTGTGTCAGTAGGTCATACTTTCTTATTGCTGAGTAATATTGCAGAGTATGAATATATCGGTTTTCTTAACAATTCACCCTTTTAAAGACATATGGGTTGTTTCCAAGTTTAACTCCTACAAATTTATTTTCAGCTGTCTTGATTTCATTATTCCATAACAAAACATAACAATCAATGTTTCCCACAGTATAATTTAAGCATTTTGAAGAATTCTCAAATATTAAGATACTAACTTTCTGTATACCGTCTAAAATACCTTAAGATCTTTTCCTGAGTCTGTTTAAGGAAGTTTCCTTGAAGAAGTTGTA
Organism: Chlorocebus sabaeus; assembly: GCF_047675955.1. Classification (NCBI taxonomy): domain Eukaryota; kingdom Metazoa; phylum Chordata; class Mammalia; order Primates; family Cercopithecidae; genus Chlorocebus; species Chlorocebus sabaeus. The sequence continues at coordinate 37,179,339 of NC_132914.1, read as the reverse complement.
TTCCAAGTACAGTGGAACTTCTTTTATGGAGCACTTTGGATTAGATTTTACCACAACTGAGAACATGACTTTTTGTGGACTTCTTGTAATTTTCAGGTAATGATAAATGCAATCAGATAGAAGCCTGTGTGACTTCTAATTGGATCACAGGGAAAATATATATCCTGTAGCATTTAGGATAAAAGGTGCCTCATTCAAGGGACAGAATGTAATTTTTTTTTTTTTTTTTTTTTTTTTTTTTGAGACGGAGTCTTGCTCTGTCGCCCAGGCTGGAGTGCAGTGTCGGGATCTCAGCTCACTGCAAGCTCCACCTCCTGGGTTCATGCCATTCTCCTGCCTCAGCCTCCCGAGTAGCTGGGACTACAGGCGCCCGCCACCTCGCCCGGCTAGTTTTTTTGTATTTTTTAGTAGAGACGGGGTTTCACCGTGTTAGCCAAGATGGTCTCGATCTCCTGACCTCGAGATCCGCCCGTCTCTGCCTCCCAAAGTGCTGGGATTACAGGCAGAATGTCATTTTCTTCTGTGAGTGGAAAAGGCTGATTGATTCATTAGGCACCTAGGGTCAGTTAGATATTCCTGTTAAGAATATCTTACAATTTGTTGGGCAAAGGTTTTGGTTCTGACATATCCTTCATTCCCTTCAAAATGCATTTAGAATTTTTGATCTAATCTTTCAGCATTAGAGGTTCCAGGCAAGATAAAGAGAGTCAACTTTGAAATATAAACTTGTCATCAATTTTTTTCATAATTTTTAGTTTGTGAAATCATGTTCTCGGAAGCTGTTGTGAAACTTGCATATATTGGTATACAGATTGATTTTGTGATTTTAAATATCAGTTCTGCTGCAGCTACAATTGCTGTCACTGTAAGCTTTTTCTGGTAGCAAAATCAATATCAGAAAGAAGTTTGTTAAATTGCAGGGAATCTGCTATGGCTAAGGAAAGTGTTTAATGAATAGACCGGCCATTAATTGTCTCTTGCTGTTAGATCCAATTACCTGTGAAACTAAGCAAATCCTGCCCACGGCTTTCTGCTCTCTTCCTGTGTTTCCAAAATGTCCCTTCAGCAAACATAATAGAGAAAAAAGCGGGCAACTCCCTTCCTAGATTCTTTATTTAAAACCTAAACTCTGACGTGCCCACTCAGATCTGGTTTTGTTGATGCCTAAGTTACTGAGGAAGTGCCACTCCTCCAACTCCCTTCACTTACCTTTGCCATTAGCAGATTATTTAAGTGAAATGGATTTTTGTGTTTAAAGAGCGCTGTCAGCAGTATTTACAACTTCTCCAAACGTTTTAAAAAATATTGTAGCATGTTTTAAATATAATAGATCAGTTTTTAAATACACTATTTCAGGCCTATGGGAATAAAGTCTCTGAAAAACAACAACAACAACAACAACAAAGGCATTAACCTAAGAGACAGAGTATAATGCAGGCTGGAAAGATTTGTCATTTATCCTGTCTGTGCTCCTTCATGATGTACCCAGATGCCCACTTCCCACACCTTTTACCTCTTACGCCTGCTCCAGCTACCCCAGGATTATTACAAGTGCCTCCTAACTGGTGTCCCAGCGTCAGCCCCAACCCCTGCCTCTCCCTGCACAAAGCAGAGCAGCCACAGTGATCCTTTTCAAACAAGGCCAGATCACACGATTTTCTGTTCAACACTCTGCAGTGGCTTCTCACATCATTTAGAATAAAAACCATGCCCTGCAGAGTCCTACACATTCTGGCCACATCCAACACACAACTCTCCGGCCTGGCCTGGCCTGCCCTTGCTGTCTTCCTGGCTCCTTCCATTGTCACCACTGGTTGACCCTCACTGTTCTTGCCTGCCCAGCAGGCTTCTCCCTCCAGCAGGCTTCTCTCTCCAGTAGGCTTCTCCCTCAGACTGGCACTTTCCAAGCAAGTGCCAAAGTCTTCAGGTATCTGCAGAGTGTTTTCTTTCTCTGCCCAGCATAGTGGCTTCCCTGGGAGCTCTGTCAAAACAGTAGAACTACCCAACCTGACGTCCTAGCACTACTTACCCTGCTTCTCTTTAGTGTATATAATTCTCCATTTACATTTAACATGTAAATATAAACATTTCTGTATGTTTATCCATTTATTTTCTAAAATGTAAGCTCCATGAGAGGAGAGACATTCTGTTTAGTATTGCTACACAGCGGACTAGAACAATGTGTGTAGCCTAGAAGTCACTTAGCAAATACTTGTTGAATAAATTAATTAATTAACCAATCTATGTCCCCTTTCCTTTATTCCATATTAATATAAAAGTTACAGAATAAGCTACAAAGAAATCAGGGAATACCAAAGCTATTTAATAAGCATAACATGAGTACAGTAAATCAATTGGTTTTGACAGGTTATTATTATTAATCTAGCAGTTTCTGGTAATGAATGTTAAACTCTATCATTATGATTGTGAAGTTGTCAGTTTCTCTTTGAAATTAATCAGTGTTGCTTCACATAGCTCGAAGTATATTATCAGGTGTTTATAAGATTAGAACTATTTCTCTGATGGAATGAACATTTTATTATAATGACATTTATCCTTATCAAGGATAAGGATAGTAGTTATCAACTACTTTTGCCTTAAAATTTATAGTATTTTTACTACTTTTCTTTTTGTTAATATTTGCTTGTTACATCCCTTTTTCTTCACAAGTATTTCAACTGTTTGTATTTGCATGTGTGGGTATGTCTCCTAAATAAGATAGTGTTTTTTCCCCACCACTCTAACCAACTGCCTTTTAATCAAGTCACAGCATGTTTACATTTACACACATGCAAACCAGTTTTTGTTCATAATTTAATTTCTTGTCAAATCTTTTTTTTTTTTTTTTAATGTATTCAGACATTTCTTCTTCCTCTACTGTATCTTTTCTTTGGATACTTTGAGCCCTTTTCTTTTTTTTTTTTTTAATTATTATTCTGTAGTTTCATACTGATATACCTTGATAGAGGTGTAATTTTATTTATCCTGGGAAGGGATCATTGTCCTTCCTAGATATGAAGATTCTTGTTTTCCATCAGTTATGAAAAATTCTCAGCCATTATATTTTCAGATATTACTTACCAAATTATCTCTCTTCTGTCCTTTTGGAATTCCAGTGAAATGCACGCTGGCCATCACATTCTGCTTTCCCTGTCTCATAAGCTCTTGTTCACACATGTCATGTCATTTTTTAGTGCCATATTCTGAGGAATTTATTCAGATCATTCATCCAGTTCACTGCTTTTATTCACATATATCCAATTTGCTGGTTAGCATATCTGTTGAAGGATTCTTTTGTCTGACTATATATATATATGTGTGTGTTTGTATGTATATGTATTTTTTTCAGGAAGTTACATTTTATATCTTTTTAAATCTGAATGTTTTTACAGTAGCTATTTTTTAATTTTTTAGATATCTTCTTTACATAATTATATTCATGCTTATTTTTGCTCCTAAGTGATAGTTTTACAGTCTAAAGTTTAATGTGCCTGTAGCTCTGCTGTTTATTGTTGTTATCCACTGCTGGCTACTGATCACAGTAGATTGTTTCCTCATGCATTTTGTATAATTGTCATGTAAGTCTATTTTCATCAAGGTTTTATCTATGGCAATCCTGTGCAGCCTCTGTTGAGAGCTTGTCCTTCTAGAGAGTTTGTTTTTTGTTGTTGTTGTTGTTGTTGCATTTGCTTCTTTTAGATGCCACAGGGCTATCACCAACCAATAGGCTGGTCCCTAGAATAAGGGATCATTTACAGCGGCTGCCTTATACCCTGTACTTCAAGTGGGAGCCCATGGAATGGCTGTACTTTACTTCTCCTTTCTGAAAATTAATACAAATAAATTTAGAAATTTCTGCCTTCATTGTATCCTAAGAGGCCCATGGAAGATACCTCCAGTGAGGCCTCTTTTCCAATGTCATTATCTTGGATGATTCCACACTGAGTTGCCCTTCCCAGAGGGCTTTGTTGCCCTATGACATAATTTATTTTAATGTTAATTTCCCTACTTGGAGGTTCCTAGATTATTCATTGAAATCTCAATCTGATATAATATTTTTGGCCTGTGGTTATAAATTCTCAGGATGGAGATATAGTTACATATCCATATCTATATCTATAGTTACACATTCATATCTATATCTCTGTATCTTTATATCTATAGATATGGATATGTAACTATGTGTATATACATAGACACATCTACATATAGATATGTAACTATATATACACATAGTTCTAGACAGATAAATGGATAACAGTCTCAATCTAAGTTCACACAGAAACATACAAGTTTTCTTGTGTCCCACTTCCAGTGGGTGGGTATCTCTGCTTGTACCCCTTTTCATCAGGTACACTATGCTTATACTTCCAGTCTCCTACAACTCCTTGTATGAAGTGGCCCTTGCCTATTTCTCTGGCATCATTTCCTGCCACTGTATTTCTCTTACTTCTGTGCATAAACCATCTTAGTCTTTTTTCTGTTTCTCAGACATACCAAGGTTATGTTGCACTTGCTATTTACTCATAGAATGTCCTTCTACCATCTTCACATACGTCCATCTTCTTATTGTCATTCAGATCGCATATCCCCGCATGACAGGATACATAATATGAGGAGCTGCATGCAAAATGATAATCAGTGTTGCTTCTGTAACTTATGTAACAGGGCCCCTTGTTAAAAATGATCAATAATTTCAAGACAGTACAAGCAGAGCACTAAATTAAACAGGGACTTCTAAGTATGAGGCCATATGCAGTCGCAAAGATTACACACCCATGAAGCCAGCGGGACCTTCCTGACCAGCCCATTTACTGCCCAACCCCACTTAGTGTTTCTCTGTTATATCACTTTTGTACTTTTTTTCATCATGACAATTATCACTATGTGAAATTCTTTGCTTACTTATTCATTGGCTATCTCCAGGTACTAGATTCTAAGTTCTGTGGGAATGAGGATGGCTTGTGTTGTTTGCTGCTGCAGCAGCTAGAATGGTGCCTGGTTCATTAATTAGTTTGTGTAATGAGTGAATAACGTCTGCTTTCCTAATGAATCTCCAAGTAGCCCAAGAACCTTCTTCAACATAATATGCTAGGTCTCCACTTCCAGTTGATCTGATTTTGCACAAACCAGTGAATTTTGGATTCTAAGCCAGCCTTTTTTTTAATAGATAAGGAAACTGAATCCCAGACCGCTTAAATAATTTGCTAAAATTCAGAAAACCAATTAAATGGCAGAGCTAGGAAAAGAAAAATAAGTCTGCTGACTTCCAATTCTACCCTCTTTTTCCTAGGACAAGTACATTGGGTGAATTTTCCTGCTGTAATAATCTTTGTATTCGGCCACTTGACTTTTAAAATAATCTTAAATGGAATATTTCCCAAATTTCAGTCTTAATTCTGTGCAAAGAGAAATTAGACTAGGTCATGAGGTCAGCCCTCTCAAGCAGATTGTCATTTCCTCTGGGAAAACTCTGTTTTGTTTATGGCTGTTTGCTTTATGTTTTGTTTATGCCTTTGCTACCTATAGCAGCTTCAGTTCTTTCAATCCCCCTTAGAAACAGCCTTGCCAATTCTTACTCAGTATAAGTTGCATTCCTATTTATATTATTCTCAGAAGAGATTTTAGCCACAAATTATTTTTCTGTTTACTGTTTTCATTCAAAGCACGTCAGTACCAATTACCTTTCTGCAAAAATTCCAAGGATTTAAAGATATATTACCTTTTTGGGAAGCTCAATGGCAGTTTTAGAGTTGCCCTGATTTTTTAATGTACCTAGAAGATTGGGATAGGTTCAGCTATCACAATAAATATTACATATACGTTTACTCGGCAAAAATCTGTTTTTCATTGAACTGCAAAAAAAGGCAGACATCAATCTTCATTTTGTAATTTGTACATATCACCTGCTCCACTGCAGATGGGGAACACTTCTTACTCTAAGGATTCTGACAGGTGACACATTATTCTGTTGTAAATTTGATTCTCTATGTACCAACATCTGAAGGGTCTACCAAGTTTCTTTCTAAGGCATGTGAACTCATGATCCAGCCAGCTGTCCTCAGTTGCCAGGCTTTAGTAATGTGAATGTGTCATTCTGCTTTGTCTCAAAACACATTCTTGTATAATAGGCCTAACTTTAAAAAACATTCAGTTGTTCCATTTCACTGATGTGCATTCTCTACCATTTGAATTGCTATTAATTGTACATACTGTTTTATGGTCTTGATTTTTCCCATCTTTTTGACCAGGTTTTTAGCTAACCCCCAGATTCGGTTTTTGCTTTTTTGTTTTGTTTTTTGTTTTTGTTGAGTTTCTTGGGGGCAGAGGGTTATCTTCTTGTTTATTTGATTTACTCTACTCTGCCAGTTCTAGAGGAAATGAAGCTTATTTTTCCTATAATTTTAGAGGTTATTCTGGGTGGGTTTCTGTAAAAGTGGGCCATGTAGGGGATCCTAATGGTCAAGATTAAAGAACAGAACAGGCTGGGCTTGGTGGCTCATGCCTGTAATCCCAGCACATTGGAAGGTCGAGGTAGGTGGATCACTTGAGGCCAGGAGTTTGAGACCAGTCTGGCCAATATAGCGAATCCCCATTGCTACTAAAAGTATAAAAAAATAAAAAAATAAAAAAGAGGCCAAGCGTAGTGGCACATAACTATAGTCCCAACTACTCGAGAGGCTAAGGCAGGAGAATCACTTGAACCCAGGAGGCGGAAGTTGCAGTGAGCTGAGATTTGCGCCATTGTACTCTAGCAGCCTGGGTGACAGAGTGAGACTGTGTATCTCAAAAACAAAACAAAACAAAACAAAACAAACAAAAAACACCAGAACAGTAATTCTTGAGGTGGCTGTATTATCTGAAGTGGGGATAGTGGGGACAAGATGGTAGGATTGTTCGAAACAAGCAGCACCTTTATTTTATTACTCTAATTTATTTGGGGGACAATTTATAAATTAGAATTTTAATTTATAACTATAAAGCTGTTGTATTATTTCATAAAATTTTATGTTTATATTATATATATAAAATACATAATAGTACATTAACATGTTTACATGTCATTATAATTAATATATAATTGTGTTTACAGAAAGTATTTTGAGCTTCATTTAGTACTAAAGGAATGTAAAAGATTTTTATGTTTCCAAAAGTGTCATGAGAAATGTCCCAGAAGATTAAAAAAAAACTGGAATGGATGTGATCTGTCTCACCAGCCTTTCAGCACTAGCCCAGGATGTTCCTGGGAGGTTGTGCATGCCCTGCCAGGAAGCCAAACACAGGAGCTGTAGTGTCTGCTCAGGACAGAAGCACCTGCTTTACAGTTAGAAACAGTTGAAGGGCTCTTATGCATAATAAGTATGTTGTAAATTTTTGATGAATTAATAGTTACTTGGGGATCTAGATTTTAGTTTACTGTTTATTAAGCTATCTCCTTTTGCTTTCCATTTCTTATTCAAGTTAATTGATCTTCATTTAATATTCCAGAGCCCCTATATTAGTAATCTATTGCTATGTCACAAGTGACCCTAAAACTTAACAACCTCAAACAATGAACATTTATGTCTCACTCAGTTTCTCTGAGTCACAAATCCAGGAGTAACTGAGCTGAGGCTCTGGGGTGGTAACTCTCATGAGATTGCAGTCCTCTGAAGGCTTAAGGGGAACTAAAGGATCCCCTTCCAAGGTGGTTTCCTCATGTGCCTGGCAGGTTAATGCTGGTTGTTGTCAGGCCTTAATTTCTCTCTTTATGTGGAGTTTTCCACTGGGCATCTTGGCTGTCCTCATCACATGGCAGCTAGCTTCCTCCAAAGTGGGTGATCCAAGAAAGAGACTGACAGACACCATCATATCTTTGATCTTAGCTTCTGAAGTCACACTCCATCATCCCATAATATCAAATTGGTTACACAAGTTAACCCTATTCGGCTACACAAGGGCATGAACACCAGGAAGTAAGATCATTGGGAGACATTCTGGAGGCTGACTCCCACAGCCTCTAATGAAGATCTTATTAGAAGTATTCTTTAATTAAAACAATAACTTTTATGTTTACATGGATGGAATATATAGGTTGAATTACGACTGGTTTTCAGTATGTATCTGTGTGTGTGTGTCTGTTTACTATAACTGGCTTATAACATGTATCTATTAGTGCTTCATTTTATTTGAAAGCATACTTGCATCTAGGAATATGATTAGATTATCTGCTTCATGTTTATCATTCTCACAGAATAGAAGTTACCAATGAGAGACAACAAAAGGGACGAAGTTGTCCTCATAATCTATGTGAAATTGACTGAAATATTTAGCTACTTTACAAGAGATGGGTTATTAGATTAGCTCCTCATTTTGTGTCAAGTCACCACTTAATGTATTTTCCCATATTGCTGTTATTTATGAAAACAGAAAACCATATTCTGCTAGAGAACCAACATATAAATGAGAAAAATCTGTGCTGAAATAAGAAAATAACATTATAATTATAGCTCAGGAAATGCAAGTCAGAAATCCAAAATAAGTTCAGTGTATGCTGAAAATGTTAGCATTTTTCAGTGTACTTAAAGATAATTACACTGCAAACATAATACAGTTTTTACCATTGTTTCCCAGCTGAAATGTTTAGGGATATTTGCGTGCTTACTTTAAATCAGGCTTGCATGCTTGCTTGAAATCACATGCTGTTTTCATAATATCAGAATTTATATGAATAATGAAATGAATAGTTTTCATTAACCAGTACTTACTGTTGAATAGTTTCCATTATCAGGTGCCTACACAAGTTATCAAATAGTACTTTTTAGGTAATTATGTTTTAAGTTTTTTTAAATAACCAAAAAACATTCTTTTACACTGATATTGAGCATAAAACAAGTTGCTTTTCTAATAGAATATTTGGCAATATGTTTTAAAAGACTTAATGTCCACATTCTATAATAAGCAGCTTCACTTATAGAAATGTGTTATAAGGAAATAACTAGAAAGGAAGTCAAAGGTGCATAAATGTCCATGGCAGCATTATCATTATTAAAAATAGTACAAAACCATCTAGCAGGAGAATGGTAAAATAAATGATGCTACATCTTATTGTTAGTTGGCATATAGACTGAACTGCTGAAACCAAAATACCCATCTAAACAAAGTTTATTTCAATCATGTTATATTCTGGAGATTTACTGGCTGACTGTACAGCACAAGATTATTTAAAGCCTAGGTTTTCTCTCCTTTTTCAGTAGTCACTAGGGTATTATACTTTCTAGCTTCTGCCAGCTCACCGTCACCAAGACCTTGTGCCAGCTCATGGGAATGGAAAAAAAGGAAAAAGTGGGCAGGCAGCTTGCTTTTAAGGAAATGGTCTAGAAGTCTTATACCTCATTTCTTTTTTTGTTTGTTTGGGTTTTGTGTTGTTGTTGTTGTTTGAAATGGGTCCCACTGTGTTGGCCAGGGTGGTCTCAAACTCCTGAGCTCAAGAGATTCTCCTGTTTCAGCCTACCAAGTAGCTGAGATTACAGGCATGCACTACGGCACCCAGAATTGTACCATATTTCTGCCCACATTCCAATGGCAAAAATTTGGTCACATGGTCACACTCAGATCAATTAAGATGTTAAGGGTTACCCCCTGCATCATGAGAGTGAATGAAATATGAAAATTGCCTTGCATAACCTTGAAAACATGTTAGGTCTAGTACTAGTTACAAAAGGTGATATACTGTATGATTTCATTAATATGAAATGTCCATAATAAGCAAATCCATACAGACAGAGAGTAGATTAGTAGTTGCCAGAGGCCAGGAAAAGAAGAGGTTTGGGAGTGACTGCTAATGGCTGTGGGGTTTTTTGGGGGGCTGATGAAAATGTTCTAAAATTAGATAGAGATGATGGCTACACAACTCTGTGAAAATACTAAAAATCACTGAGTTATACTTTAAAAGAATGAATTAATGACATGTGAATGATCCCAATACAACTATTATAAAAGAAAAAATGTCCCAATGCATAAAAGGACAACAAGGAAGCTTTCCTCCCTCAACCATGGCTTGGATAGAGCAGGAAACACTCTACCCCAATAATTTAAAATCAGAAGTCAGCCCTTATGTGGCCTGACTTTATGCTTCTTGTGCCCATAAAACCTCTAGTAAAGATTTACTCGAAAGTAGCTCTGCCTCTGCAGCACCTCCAGGTGTCTAGCAACAACCAATGTAAATCCTCTCTGGAAATAACAACGTCAATCCAAGCCTCAAATCATTCCATAGACAAAAGTCCAAAGAAAATGAGTAATTCATACCATAAAATATACAAATATAAAATCACCATGTTTAAGATGTTTAAAAAATAAAAGAGAATTTTGGAAATATGAGCAGACAATAAACAGATTTATAACTATAATTATAAAAATTCTAGAAAAGAAATATATGATCAATTAAGTTTAAAACTATATAGATTTATCAGCAGATTTGACTCAGTAGAATTAGTGAACTGAAAGACAGATGAAAATGTTTCCTGAATGAAACTCAAAGAAACATTAAAAAAAAAAAAAAAGATATGATGCACACACACAGAGAGAGAGGTGGGGGGAGATCAAGATGTAAGAGAGATTAGGATAATAAGTTTAGCGTACTCCAAGTGATAGTTCTAGAAAGATAGAATGGGGAAGAGGCAATATTTGAATGTATGATAACTGAGAATATTCCAGAATTTTTGAATCCATGGCTTTAAGAAGCACAAAGCATCCCAGCAGTAAGACAATATCCACACCAAAAAGATTATAATGAGACTGCTGAACAGCAAAGAGAATGAGAAAATCTTAAAAACAGCTAAAGAGAGTGGAAAAAGAAATCATCTTCAAGGCAAGAGCAATTAGACTGACAGCTCATTTCTTCAGAAGAGAATTTAATTTTATCCTTCATGCGCTGAGAGAAAATACACAGTTAAAAACTTTAGACAAATTAAATTTAACAGAGTTTAATTGAGCAAAGAATGATTCGCAAATTGAGCAAAGAATGATTCGTAAATCAGACAGCCCCCAGAACTAGAATAGATTCAGAGCCACCCCGGGGCTGCCACATGGTTGGATAACATTTGTGGACAGAAAAAGGAAAGTGATGTACAGAAAATGGAAGTGAAGTACAGGAACAGCTGGATTATTTACAGCTCTGCCTTTGCCTTATTTGAACCTGCCTTTGCCTTCTTTCAACAGTTGTCTGTGGTTGTTTGAAGTTTGGCTACTGTGATTGGCTGAGACTTGGCTACTTGTTACAAGAGTAGGTTACAGTCTATTTTATACATCAAGTTGAGTTATAGTTAATTATGTATGGGGAAACTTTAGGTAGAATTTAAAATATGTAAAGCAGCAGCTGTAGGCCAAATTTAATTTAACAACACTGATTTACAATTCTATGCCCAGTGAAAATATCTTTCAAGTAACAAAAGTAAAGAGTGTCTGTTTGTCAAAAATTCTTTGAATCTCAAAATGCAGCAGAAAATGTGTATTATTCAAACATCAAGAATAAGGGGGTTTTCTAGGGGAAAAACACAAAAGCAACAAAGGGAGAGCTGCAAGTTTGGTGGTCAGTGTTCAGGCAAGTCTTGCAATTTTGCAGAAGGGAGGTTGTTTGGTTTTTGTTTTTTTGGTTTTTTTGCAGTTTGGCCTATTCCAGGCCATACATCATGTTCTAGGAATTACTAGCTCAAAAGAGTAATTTAGAGGGAGTGGATTACTTTCTCAGTATCAGAGAACAAGAGGGTAGGTGTTAGGTTCAGACCAGAAAATTTTACAGTTCACCATATCCCTCTTCTTGGCCAAGGTGGACAAAAATCCAACACTGACCAACCATAATGAGCTCACTGAGATAAAAGTTATTAGAATGGGAGGGTGAATTTAAAGTTTCCATTTGCTTCTGTTCAAGATCATGTTCTGGGATCATTTATTTTGAAATTATGTCACTGCTTAGCTTAATGACCCTAGAAATTATGCATTTAATGGGAGGGATTCCTATGAAGAGGAAAAGCAGGTGCATGAATAATCTGGAGAATTGTTCAGAGCCAAGACTCGACTTCTGTTTGAAATGCCTAAAATCAGAGGTCCCAGCCGCATCCACCTAATACAAAATATATCCTAGTAAGGGCCAGGTTGTCCATGCAGAAGAGATTCTGGTTGGCTTCACGTTAGAAAGGTTCTCAGGGATGCACATGCAGAAGTCATTTCCAAGTACTATACAAGTACCCCCACTCAGGAGGCTAAGATGGGAACAATGTTGTTGCGGTTATTTACATCCTTTGCAATTCCATATGAATTTTAGAGTCAGCTTATATTGCTAAGATTTTGATTGCACTTACATTGACTCTAAAGATCAATTTGGGATGAATTGATGTCTTTACCAATAAACCCATAAACAAGGTACATCTCTGCATTTATTTAGTTTTCAATATTTTTCAGCAATGGTTTGTAGTTTTTAATGTACAATCTTGCATGCCTTTTGTCAGATTTGTTCCTAAACATTTTCTTTTCTAGTGCTATTATAAATGGAATTTTCTTTAATTCAATTTCCAATGATTTGAGTATGTATAACTAGTATGCACGTTTTTATGTGCCAATCTTATAAAATGCAACCTTGCTAAATTCACTCATTCTTTTTGTTGGTTCCATTAGATTTTCTGCATATATGATTGTAGTGTTTGCAAACTGTAAGACGTTTAATAGAAAATATAATTGTATATCTTTATGACCCAGGGAATGTGAAAGATTTTGTTAACCAGTCATAGAAAACACAGGGCATAAAGGAAAATGTAGATATATGCCTACTTAAAGTTCACAATTTTGGTTCACAAAAAGATACCATAGAGAAAGTAGAAAGAGAAGCCCCACATTGATAGAAATTTGCAATACAGTTGACCCTAGAACAACACCGGTTTGAACTGTGTGGTCCACTTTTATGTGGGTTTTTTTTTTTTTTTTTTTTTCCATTAAATACAGCCAGCCCTCCATATCAGTGGGTTCTGCATCTACAACAAAACAGGAATCAAAAATACAGTATTTGCAGGATGCAAAACCCACATATACTGACTTTTGGTATCTGTAGGGCCAACTGCAGGACCTGAGTATGTGTGGGTTTGGGTATCCGTGGGGATCCTGGAACCAGTTCCCCAATGGATACTGAAGGTGCCTGTATATACACCTGGCAGAGGCTTAGTATCTAGAATTGTGCTGCCCAAAATGGTAGTCACAAGTCACATGTTTTGAGGACTTGCAGTGTCTCTTATCCTGAATACATGCCAGATTTCAAAGACATAGTATGAAAACAAAAGAATGTACAGAATCTTAATAATTTCTATATTGAATATATATTGAAATTAAAATATTTAGGATATATTGGATTAAAAAAATATATTACTAAAATTAACTTCACCTTTTTCCTTTTGCTTTTTGAATGTGGCTACTAGAAAATTTAAAATTTTATTTGTGGCTCATGTTGTATATTAAAGATGATCCTGATTTATAATATATCTGGACATTCCTATGAACCAATCAGAAATAGACAAACAGTCCAATTGGAAAATGGGAAAGAATAGACACTCTATAAAAGCAGACACCCAAATGGCCAATAAATATATGAAATGGGGGCTCAAGCTCTTAATCAATAAAATGAAATTTAGAACTATATTGGCGTACCATTTTTATCAACTAGATTAATGGATACTTAAAAAAGAAATGTTGGCTAGGTTGTAGTACAGTGTTCTCTGTATTCCACTGCTAGTGAGAATCTAAATGGTTTCAACTTCTTAGGACACAGTTTGTATTATCTATAAAAGTGACTGTGTGCACATACCCTGTAATCCAGCAGTTCTATTTATTCTGTTTCCCTGTATTTATTAGAGAAGCCGTTGCACAGTTATACCTGGAGATGTGTTAAAAATATGTGCACAGCAGCATTATTTGTAATTTTTAAAAACTGGAAAGAAGAGTAGGGAGATATATACATCAGGGTTAAACTAAAACATATTTTCATAAAGTATATATCATGGTGTACTCAAGATAAACTGTAGCTAAAGGCATCAACCTGAATGAATTTCAGAAGCATAATATTAAGAAATGAAACAAGTAGTAAAATAAATCACATAATAATCCGTTAAGTTCAAAAACAAACACAACCAAGTGATATGTATTTTTAGGAGTACAAGCATAGAAAATATCCTATACAGAAAAACAAGGATATAAATAACACAGAACTCACGATGGTAATTATCTCTGGGGCCAAGGGAGGGATCCTATCAGAAAGTGGTTCACAGAGAGCTTCTAAAGTCTGATAATGATATAGTTCCTAAGCTGATTGGTGAGTAAATCGGTGATTATCTTATTATCATTCTTTAAAGTGTACATAGATAACTTCTTTGTATGTATAACAGACTTTAGTAAGTTAAAACAAACTATAAAACTATGGCATCAATCTGATTTTGTTTGCACACAGACACACACACGCAAAGTAGGTTTTTAAATACATATTAGAAAAGAACTGTAAGGAGGCATACTAAAATATTAATTTATGGTGATAAGATGGCTACACGTAGATGAGTAGTTGAAGTTTGAGTCTGGAAATTTAGGTTGCAGGGCAGCTTCGATTGTTGAGCTACTTTCTAATACAAATCAGCATTCTGTTAATTGTGCTTATCAAAATATCAGCATCATTATATTACTACAGACCTGAACATGCAAGCTTGGATATTTCAGGAAAATTTTAGATGATTCCTAAATTTTTCACACCTGCATAAAGTCATGATTGGTCCATCTGATGTACTGTAGTCCTCTGTTATCCGTGGTTTCTTCTTCCACTGTTTCAGTTTCCTGCAGTCAAACACAGTCCAAAAATATTAAATGGGCAATTTCAGAAATAAACAATTCATAAGTTTTAAATTGTGTACCATTGAGTAGTATGATGAAATCATGTGCTCAGTCCCACCTGGGATGTGACTCGTCCCTTTGTCCAGTATATCCATGCTGTCTCAGCTACGTGCAACTTAATCATTTAGTAGTCTTCTCCGTTATCAGATCTCCTGTTGCAGTATTGCACTGTGTTCAAGTAACCCTTATTTGTTACTTAATAATGGCCCCAAAGCACAAGAGTAGTGATGCTGGCATACTGTTATCATTGTTTTTATTTTATTATTAGTCGTTAATCTCTTACTGTGCCTACCTTATAAACATATTCATAGGTTTATATGTATAGGAAAATGACACAGCATCTACAGGATTTGGTACTAGGTATGAGGATCTTGGAATGTATCCCTCACATATAAAGGTGAACTACTGTACATAAGTCTCCTAGAGATAGAATAATTTTTGTTTATATACCCCAACAAGTATGAGTAATAGAATATTATTTGTATTATTATGTAATTGTCCTTGGAATTCATAAATTACTACATTCTCATTCTTTGGCCAAATTTCTATGATAGAATTGGCAGTACCATATATTACATTAGTACCAAGTACATTTTGTAGGTGATAATACTGCTCTTTTCATCAATACTACTCTTTACGTGATGGATTCATGGCTAGCAAATAAAAGTGAATTATCAGTAAATTTGGTGCATTTGGCCTTTTCGATTTTTTAGATAATGAGGAAATTAAAAGTAAGTCTCCCAACTGTTTCTGTTCACCTAACATCATGTCATTTATTTATTAACAGACACTTTCTCTTGTCTCTTACCCTTGCTTTTTATTCATTTGCATGCTAAAATTTATCCTAATGTTACAAAATATAATGCTTACATTACTGAATAGAAATGAGTACATTTATTCGTGATTGCATGAAGAGAAAACTTGTTTCAATAGGGACTAAAGAGGAAGTCAAGAAAGTATATCAAAATGTGATTAAAAGATTAACAAAAATACTATGCCTGGGATAAATAAATAAAGTGAACTGAAAGAAAAAAATAATCTCCTAGAAATCCAAATGAAGGATTTCTCTCTTCTTTAGAGAACACATCATATCCCCAGGGAATATTGTAATGTGTAAAACTTTACAGAATAAAAAGTATTCCTTTCTGTCCTTGGGGCTGGCAGAATGCATGCATTTTTAATAATAACAGGCCAGGCGCAGTGGCTCATGCCTGTAATCCCAGCACTTTGGGAGGCCGAGGCAAGCGGATCACCTGAGGTCAGGAGTTCGAGATCAGCCTGGGCAATACTGTGAAACCCCGTCTCTACTAAAAATACAAAATTAGCTGAGTGTGATGACACTTGCCTGTAATCCCAGCTACTGGGGAGGCTGAGGCAGGAGAATCTCTTGAACCTGGGAGCCAGAGGATGAGGTGAGCTGAGATCGCACCATTGCACTCCAACCTTTGCAACAAGAATAAATCTCTGTCTCACCAAAAAATAAAAATTAAAAAATTAAAAAAAATAACAATAGTAATTACTGTTATTTTAATACTAAGTTCATTTCATGCTAAGCATTTTTAAATGAAAATACATGTCTCAGGTAGGTTAAGTAACTTGATGGAGGCCACTGGTGGAAGGTAGTAAGTGGTGAAGCCAGAATTCAAACCTGGGTCTGTTACACTGCAAGGCTTGTGTGTTAACCTTTGTATAAAACTAGGCATATACCCAAATCCCTCTGATTTTCTCTGCAGCTTTTAACCAGATTGAGTCACTCCTGATATATAGATCAGAGGTTTACCTTAACATCTAGGTAGACCACATTGTTTTACTACATTACAGAACTTCAATGTTATTTACTTTTTAAAAAAAGAAAAACACAGAAAATATGCCTATGTCTCTGATTAGATTCACGTAAAAAATCCTCTGGCTACTATGACCACCATGCCAAGAATAAAGGCAAGTGAACAAAGAACTAGCTCAAAATAGGTCATTTAGTAAAATCTCAATTCCATCAGTTCTGTCTCACAAACAGTCATTGTACCTGTTACAGGAGAGAACGGATTTAAATATAGACCAATTAACCCCTTGAGTAAAGATAGTACAGAGAATGATTCACCCACCAAGGCTGAGCCCATATTTAATACTCTCTGTCTGAAGTTTCCCCAATTCCTAAAAGTTTATGACACTGATTTTCTGTGCTGTGGTCAGGGCAGCCAGATGGATTGACCATCCTGAGCCCCACGGCTGAATATCGGGCTCTTCCTATGCTTTATATGGAAAGGCCTGCTTAGAATACACTCCAGATGCCTTGAAACTCCCTTTCCTTATAAGTTAGAACACATGATCAGCCCCAGAGAGCTTTCTGGGTGTATTAGTCCGTTTTCATGCTGCTGATAAAGACATACTCAAAACTGGTAAGAAAAAGAGGTTTAATTGGACTCGCAGTTCCACATGGCTGGGGAGGCCTCAGAATCATGGAGGTGAAAGACACTTCTTACATGGCAGCAGCAAGAGAAAAATGAGGAGGAAGCAAAAGTGGAAACCCCTGATAAACCCATCAGACCTCGTGAGACTTATTCAATATCACCAGGATAGCATGGGAAAGACCGGCCCCCATGATTCAATTACCTCCCCCTATGTACCTCCCACAATTTTTGGGAATTCTGGGAGATACACCTCAAGTTGAGATTTGGGTGGGGACACAGCCAAATCATATCATTCCGCCCCTGGCCCCTCCAAATCTCATGTCCTCACGTTTCAAAACCAATCATGCCTTCCCAATAGTCCCACAAAGTTTTAACTCATTTCAGCATTAACTCAAGAGTCCACAGTCGAAAGTCTCATCTGAGACAAGGCAAGTCCCTTCCGCCTATGAGCCCGTAAAATCTAAAGCAAGCTAGTTACTTCCTAAATACAATGAGGATACAGGTATTGAGTAAATTCAGCCATTCCAAATGGGAGAAATTGACCAAAACAAAGTGATTATAGGCCCCATGCAAGTCCAAAATCCAGCAGGGCAGTCTAATTTTAAAGCTCCAAAATGATCTCCTTTGATTCCAGGTCTCACATCCAGGTCATGCCGATGCAAGAGGTGGGTTCCCATGGTCTTGGGCAGCTCTGCCCCTGTGGCTTTGCAGGGCACAGCCTCCCTCCTGGCTGCTTTCACAGGCTGGGATTGAGTGTCTGTGGCTTTTCCAGGCTCATAGTGCAAGCCATCGGTGGATCTACCATTCTGGAGTCTGGAGGATGGTGGCCCTCTTCTCACAGCTCTACCAGGCAGTGCCCCAGTAGGGACTCTGTGTGGGAGCTCCAACCCCACATTTCCCTTCAGCAGTGCCCTAGCAGAGATTCTTCATGAGGGCCTTACCCCTGTAGCAAACTTTTGCCTGGGCATCCAGGCATTTCCATACATCTGAAATCTAGGCGGAAATTCCCAAACCTCAATTCTTGACTTCTGTGCACCTGCAGGCTCAACACCACATGGAAGCTGCCAAGGCTTGGGGCTTCCACCCTCTGAAGCCACAACCAGAGCTGTATGTTGGCCCCTTTCAGCTGTGGCTGGAGCAGCTAGGACACAGGGCACCAAGTCTCTAGGCTGCACACAGCATGGGGACCCCAGTCCTGGCCCATGAAACCAGTTATTCCTCCTGGGCCTCCGGTCCTGTGATGGGAGGGGCTTCTATGAATGTCTCTGAAATGGCCTGGAGACATTTTCCCTATGGTCTTGGGGATTCACATTAGGCCCCTTGCTACTTCTGCAAATTTCTGCAGCCGGCTTGAATTTCTCTCCAGAAAATGAGTTTTTCTTTTCTACTACCTTGTCAGGATGCAAATTTTCGAACTTTTATGTCCTGTTTCCCTTTTAAAACAGAATAATTTTAACAGCACCCAAGTCACTTTTTGAATGCTTTGCTGCTTAGAAATTTCTTCCACCAGATACCCTAAATCAACTCTCTCAAGTGAAAGTTCCCCAAATCTCTAGGGCAGCAGCAAAATGCTGCCAGTCTCTTGCTGAAACATAGTAAGAGTCTGTAAAAATGTTCTCCCATTCTGTAGGTTGCCTGTTCACTCTGATGGTAGTTTCTTTTGCTGTGCAGAAGCTCTTTAGTTTAATTAGATTCCATTTGTCAACTTTGGCTTTTGTTGCCATTGCTTTTGGTGTTTTAGTCATGAAGTCCTTGCCCATGCCTATGTCCTGAAAGGTATTGCCTAGGTTTTCTTCTAGGGTTTTTATGGTTTTAGGAATAACATTTAAGTCTTCAATCCATCTTGAATTAATCTTTGTATAAGGTGTAAGGAAGGGATCTAGTTTCAGCTTTCTACATGTGGCTAGCCAGTTTTTCCAGCACCATTTATTAAATAGGGAATCCTTTCCCCATTTCTTGCCTTCATCAGGTTTGTCAAAGATCAGATGGTTGTAGATGTGTGGTATTATTTCTGAGGGCTCTGTTCTGTTCCATTGGTCTGTATCTCTGTTTTGGTACCAATACCATGCTGTTTTGGTTACTGTAGCCTTGTAGTATAGTTTGAAGTCAGGTAGCATGATGCCTCCAGCTTTGTTCTTTTGGCTTAGGATTGTCTTGGCAATGCGGGATCTTTTTTATTCCATATGAACCTAAAGTAGTTTTTAACAGTTCTGTAAAGAAAGTCATTGGTAGCTTGATGGGGAATGTCACTGAATCTATAAATAACCATTATGGCCATTTTCACAATATTGATTCTTCCTATTCATGAGCATAGAATGTTCTTCCATTTGTTTATGTCCTCTTTTATTTCGTTGAGCAGTGGTTTGTGGTTCTTGAAAAGGTCCTTCACATCCCTTGTAAGTTGGATTCCTAGGTATTTTATTCTGTTTGAATAAATTGTGAATGGGAGTTCACTCATTATTCATGATTTGGCTCTCTGTTTGTTACTGGTGTATAGGAATGTTTCCGATTTTTGCACATTGATTTTGTGTCCTGACACTTTGCTGAAGTTGCTTATCAGCTTAAGGAGATTTTGGGCTGAGACAATGGGGTTTTCTAAATATACAATCATGTCATCTGCAAACAGGGACAATTTGATTTCCTACCCGTCTGACAAAGGGCTAATATCCAGAATCTACAAAGAACTCAAACAAATTTACAAGAAGAAATCAAACAACCCCATCAAAAAGTGGGGGAAGGATATGAGCACACACTTCTCAAAAGAAGACATTTATGCAGTCAACAGACACCTGAAAAAATGCTCATCATCACTAGCCATCAGAGAAATGCAAATCAAAACCACAATGAGATACCATCTCACACCAGTTAGAATGGCGATCATTAAAAAGTCAGGAAACAACAGGTGCTGGAGAGGATGTGGAGAAATAGGAACACTTTTACACTGTTAGTGGGACTGCAAACTAGTTCAACCGTTGTGGAACACAGTGTGGTGATTCCTCAAGGATCTAGAACTAGAAATACCATTTGACTCAGCCATCCCATTACTGGGGATATACCCAACGGATTATAAATCATGCTGCTATAAAGACACATGCACACATATATTTATTGCAGCACTATTCACAATAGCAAAGACTTGGAACCAACCCAAATGTCCATCAGTGATAGACTGGATTAAGAAAATTTGAAACATATACACCAGGGAATACTATGCAGCCATAAAAAAGGATGAGTTCATGTCCTTTGTAGAGACATGGATGAAGCTGGAAACCATCATTCTGAGCAAACTGTCTTAAGGACAGAAAACCAAATACTGCATGTTCTCACCCATAGGTGGGACTTGAACAGTGAGAACAGTTGGACACAGGGTGGGGAACATCACACACCGGGGCCTGTCGTGGGGTGGGGGAAGGGGAGAGGGATAGCATTAGGAGATATACCTAATGTAAATGACGAGTTAGTGGGTGCAGCACACCAACATGGCACATGTACACCTATGTAACAAACCTGCACATAGTGCACATGTACCCTAGAACTTAAAGTATAAAAAATAAGTAAATAAATAACAAGAGTCACCTTTGCTCCATTTTTCAACAAGTTCCTCATCTCCATCTGAGACCACCTCAGCCTGGACCTTATTGTTCATATCACTGTCCGCATTTTTGTCAAAGCCATTCAACATGTCTTTAGGAGGTTCCAAACTTTCCCACGTTTTCCTTTCTTCTTTTGATCCCTCCAAACTGTTCCAACCTTTGTCTGTTACCCAGTTCCAAAGTCAAGTTCACATTTTCGGTTATCTTTTCAGCGACGCCCCACTCTACTTGTACCAATTAACTGTATGAGTCCGTTTTCATGCTGCTGATAAAGACACACCCGAAACCGGGGGGAAAAAAAGAGGTTTAATTGGACTTAACAGTTCCACATGGCTGGGGAGGCCTCAGAATCATGGTGAGAGGCAAAGGGCAGTTCTTATGTGGTGGTGGCAAGAGAAAAATGAGGAGGAAGCAAAAGGAGAAAACCCTGACAAGCCCATCAGATTTCGTGACACTTATTCACTGTTACAAGAATAGCATAGAAAAGACCGGTGGCCCCCATGATTCAATTAGCTCCCCCTGGGTACCTCCCACAACACGTAGGAATTCTGAGAGATACAATTCAAATTGAGATTTGGGTGGGGACACAGCCAATGTTACTGGGGAGACTCAATGTTACTGGGGAAACTTCTACACAATTTAAACACAAAGGTTTCTCAACAGCAGACTGCCTCTTACTTTGTAATAAAAGCATAGCAAGACTTCCTTAAGTTAAAATATGCTTTCCCCTAAGATTTTTGTCTTTATGTCCTAAGATTTGGTCTTATTTCTAGGCATAGTTCCGTACTATGATTATCTTGACCCCACTAAGTACAAGCCCATCTAGAATCCAAGATAGAGCCTAGACGTTGGGTAATTTCCAGTTCCTGTATTCACAAGACACCCATAAGTCAAGATTATCCATTGCTTCGTTGTTCAGAATACTCCTCATTACCAGGTGTTAGAACTGATCTCCTAGACACCTCTGCAAATACAGGCAAATGTGCTAAATCCCCTCCTTCAGGGTATGTGAGGGTCCTGTACGAGCCCACCCACTAACTTTTGCCCTTTGCTACTAGATCCTTTCCACCCATTCTAAAGAGAAGCACGACAAATGTCTACTAATATCTGTTTTATGTTGTATGCTTGTGTATCTGTTTGTGTGTGTTGGAAAATAACTATGGTATTAAAGTATAACTTTCAAAACTTGCTCTGGACTATAATATGGAAATTCATACCAAGAATAAGGGATAAACTGAATTACTAATTCATTCTCTCCTTACATAAAACCGCTTTGAAAATAAGGAAATTTCATAATCGTGAGACAATATTTTGTTACATTTGTCAAATGGTGAAAATGGTTCCTTCATTAAACAAATACGTATTGAGCCCCAACTGTGTGCATGTCACTGTACTAGCCCCTGGGGCATAGTGGTGACAGTGGCAGGTGACGTGGAGGAGGTGCTGTGGAAGGCTGGAGAGGGGCAGGCCAGACTGTGCAGGGCTCCCCCAGTGGGAAGCCAGGCTCTCTTTAGGAGGCTGGGTGTGACAGTAGGTGTGACATGATTTTCTTTGTTCCAGTGCCAGGAACAGATTAGAAGGGAGGATAGAGTGAATTTTAATAGACCTGTTAAGCTATTCACTCACCCAAATGGTAGAAAACTCATCTTTCATTTGGAAGGATTGAGATACATCTTCTCAGTTTTACAGTTTTGTTTCATTGCTGATAATCAGTAAGGTGCTTCAGAACTTCCGGAGGCCGAGACGGGTGGATCACGAGGTCAGGAGATCGAGACCATCCTGGCTAACACGGTGAAACCCCGTCTCTACTAAAAAATACAAAAAACTAGCCGGGCGAGGTGGCGGGCGCCTGTAGTCCCAGCTACTCGGGAGGCTGAGGCAGGAGAATGGCGTGAACCCGGGAGGCGGAGCTTGCAGTGAGCCGAGATCCGGTCACTGCACTCCAGCCCGGGCGACAGAGCAAGACTCCGTCTCAAAAAAAAAAAAAAAAAAAAAAAAAGAACTTCCTATACAAATCAGGAAGTGAGAAAAAAAGGCAATTGCAGTTAAAATGCTTAATCTGTGAAGCTATTATGTTTTCACTTTCACAGTAACTTGAGATGAAATATTGTGAAACTGCCTTACAGTTTATAGTTTTATGATAATGACTTTCCATCTCCTCGTTATTTACAAAGTTCTCATACGTAACTAATGGCACAAGTTCTATTTTAAATAATTGCTGAGACACTCCACATGTATTTTCATCCTCTAAGCAGCTTCTAGGGGAAGTTTTTTTTAAAAAATTTCTTTTAGTTCCTTACTGACATGACTGTATCAGAGAAAGTCATTATGTAGCTCCATGTTTTCGTGTGTGTATTATTAAAAGACTGCTTAACACTGCCATCTTATTGCATTAGAATGACTGTTCTCCTTGTAATACATTTGTAGTGTTGACATCACTACTCTCAAATGAGTTACTTATTGAGATTGTTATGTGATATTTTAACTTCTAGCTCATCCAGGCATCCTTTCTGTTCTAATTATTGTGTTGAGGTTTTGGGGCAAAATGGATACTGAGTCAAAAGAGAATATAGAGGACACAGAGGCGCAGACCTGCCAAGATGCCGCTCATTTTAATTCCTAATGCTCTTTGAGAAGCATTTTATTCTACTAATTTTTGGATGATATTTCAGTGGCTTACTTCACTGCTGTTATTAAAAACAATGCTAACTTAGGGGAGATTTCAAGCAGTTTTCATTTCATCTCTTTTTCCATTCAAATTCCATAAAAAGTAAGGCACCTCAAGAGAGGTTTCCCTGTATATATCTGAACTGGTAGGATGATTATGTTGAAGGAGAAAGAGACAGAGAATACTGGATTTGAAACACTGCTGTCACTGTGTAATCTTGGGGAAGTCACTATATTCTAAAAAAAGACTTATATGCAAAATGGGAATAATGATGCTATTGCTTTGAATTGTCATCAGATTTAAATGAATTAATATATATGAACAGTGTTTTGTATACGGCAAGGCTCTATACAAACGTTAGTCAATTTCATCAAATGAGGAATTTACATCTACTCAAGGACATTCCTGTTGGGAGCACAACTTACATAAAGAAGCCACAGAACTCACACTTGGAAAGCAGCTGTAAAATTGATTGAAAAGAATCCAATAAACAAAGTATGCCATTGTTTGCATCACGATAGCCCACAGCGATAAATCAGCTTGCATTCATTCTCAGGCACCTGCAGATAAACACGAGCCAGAGATACTGTGTAGGCACTCTTGCAGTGGAAAGAAAATAAAATCAGAATACTGGTATAGTTTGAAATTTTTAAAGCTTAGGATGGTAGATAGATTTTTCAATGCTTTTGGTAAAGAAATGTGTCTCTCCTTTTACCATCACAGACAGTCACGTTTTAAATTAAATAGACATAGATTTCTTAGAGGTCAAGAAATTTCGACAGCAAATATATGTCTTCTCTGAGGCTTACAATGTAGTGAAGAAATTGTTATCAGATGACAAAAGATCAGCCTAATGGGAAGCAAAACAAGTGTTTTAATTGTTTTAATTGACATTTACATTTATTGAGCTATTGACTATGTGTAAAATGTTGTGCCAGGTACTGGCCTATGACGCCTAGGGAAGGAAAAGGGAAGATAATAGGTATGGTGGTCTCTCTGAAGTTTACTATCTAGTGAGGGTCATAAAAGTCCCCAAATAACCCAGGGGAATAGAAGAATTCAGGCAACAGAGTAAACCCTTAAGTGTGGAAAAACATCAATTCTCTGAATTGGACCTTGGGGAGGATGCTGCAATAAGATGGCAGTGTTAAGCAGTCTTTCCCGTTTCGGAAGGACATTTGAGAATGCTGCATCCAACATATTCATTTTATGGATAACTCAAATGAGGTCCAGTGAGGATGAATGGCTTGCCAAAGTCTCAGAGCAAAACTGTAAGCAAAACCAGTCTTCAGTAGCACCCCACCCACGGGCCACCCAGCTGAGGGGTTAGTAGGCACTGAGATCCAACTTATGCCAGCCCTTAGGGGCCAGCAGTAGGGATGACTCTTCCTGGGGGGAAGTGTCTCATATTCTAGTTGTCTCAAAGGCATGTATTACCTGCATCCTGGTTCTGACTCCCTAGTTAGTTCTTTTTCCTGAAATTAGTGGTTTTTCAAACATTTCCCTTCCTCATTATTAAACTCTTAGCCTAAAAAGTAACCCCCAAACTGATATAAACAGAGTTTTCCTGAAAGCCCTGCCAACTTAAACTCCTCCTATACCCCTATAGATGTTGCTAAATGGTTTTGTGTTGCAGACTTGCGTTTTTCAATCATTGGTATTTAAGTTGATAGCCACTTGTTTTGGTATCTCAAGGGATGTCCAACACCTGGGGCAATGTATATACTCATGTGTCAAATAAATGAGTGAAGAAATGAAGAAAAGACAGTGAGTTCAATAGAGTCTATTTTACTGGTTGCCACTGATTTAATAGTTTAATGCAATAATACTTTAATAATAACTATTTAATGATAAGCCATTTTTAAACCAAAATAACACAAAATAAATAAAATTAATAATATAACTTATCACTGGGATAAAGTTATTTCTTTGGAACCAGGTTATGAGTGGCCCTCACATGAGTCTGTTCCAAAGAAATAACTTTGTCCCTGTGATATATGCCTTTGTGAAAACTAGAATATGAGACACTTTCCCCCAGGAAGAGTCATCCCTGCAGCTGGCCCCCAAGGGCCGGCATAAGTTGGATCTCAGTGGCTACTAGTCCCTCAGCTGGGCGGCCCATGGGCAGGGTGCTACTGAAGACTGGTTTTGCTTACAGTTTTTCTCTGAGACTTTGGCAAACATTCAACCTCACTGGACTTGATTTGTACCCTCTATAAAATGAGTACATTGGATGCAGTCTTCTCAAAGTCCTTCCGAAATGGGAAATGTTCCCTTGTCCCCCTTGCAGGGTGTGTGATGGGGGTGTGGCTCGCTTCTTCAGTGCCTGCTGCTCAAACCTCTAGGGGAGCATACAGATGGGCAGGCTGTGGGACTCCAACCCCATGGCAGTGTCTAGGGGTGAATGTTTACAGCTGAAGCCCCAGTGGGCATGTGTTACAGGGTGCTCTTTTAGTTTAGCCGTCCATAGGCGGCTCATGTTAGTCAGCTCAATTAGATCTCTGCATTATTGCAAGGACAGAGGGCTTTCTGTATCCTGGGGATCTTGCCTTGGTGTACCAGAAGAATCAGATCACACGTGGGCTTGGAGAATGAATGCAAAGTTTTATTGAGCAGGTTTTATTTACTCAGTGGCCTGGGCTCTCCTTCAACTGCCCCTGCCAAACTCCATGTCATTCTGCCACTGGGTAGCCTGCCAGTGCCTGTTGGTGCGTTCCTCTCAACTGTCAGTCTCCTGTGTGTTCCTCCATTGATGTGCTTCTCTCGACGCCCAGCGACCTGTGTGTCTGCCTGCTAGGGTCTCGGGGGTTTTTATAGGCACAGGATGGGGGCGTGGCAGGCCAGGGTGGTCTTGGGAGATGCAACATTTGTGCAGGAAAACAAAAATGCCTGTCCTCACCTAGGTCCATGGGCACAGGCTCCAGGGTAGAGCCCTAGTCAGGAACCATGCCCTCCTCTTCCTAGCACTTCCCTTCCATATCATTGAAAGGGACCACACTCTTCCCTTCCCAGCAGTTCCCTTCTGTATCACTTCTCTGCTGTAGATTTCTATAATTTTGATGACTTTCATCTAAATAAACTCATTTTATTTCTCATAACTCTAGAGTCAAAACATACAAGTGAACTTATCCTGAGTTTGTTGCTATTATTTCAGTCATGGCTTTCCCTGCCCTTTACTCAGTTTAGTCCGGTCTCTCCTTTTCACCCAAAGTCCCTCATATGATTGGCTCATTATGGCAAGAAATAAAAGGAAGCAGGAAGAAAGGAAAGTGACCCATAAGTACAATATGAAAAACTAAGTTTGTTTTTTCTTGAGTGACAAGGAAGCGGATTCTGAATATGATTCCAAAAATAATTCCAGAAGATATGAGCAGTATAATACAGGATAGTTGGAATAAGTATTAATATATTACCTCCCACAGCAACAATACGGGGGAAAGCCATCTTAATTTTTTATGCCATGTCTATAAAAAATTGAAAAAGAAAAAACCCATAAGAATGGAGTTGTATGGCCAATGTAGAAAAACCTGTGGGGTTTTATTAATTCAAAATCAAGATTAGTACTATCTTAAAACCTAGTCATCACTTTCTTATAACTTTTCATGTTGAGCAGAAAAGAGACATGCTTGATTTCCTCAGTTAATGAAAGTTTTACAATAGAAGTGCATAGGAAAGTTAAAAAAAAAAAAAAAAAGAAAAAGAAAATTGTCTCAACTCCACCCATCCCTACCTCATGGAAATCTAGAATACTGCTCAGCAGACTGTTATTAAAAAGAATGCTAACTTAGGGGAGATTTCAAGTAGTTTTCATTTCAACTCTTTTTCCATTCAAACTCCATAAAAAGTAAGGCACCTCAAGAGAGGTTTCCATATATATATCTGAACTGGTAGGATGATTATGTTAAAGGAGAAAGAGACAGAGAATACTGGATTTGAAACACTGCTGTCACTGTGTAATCTTGGGGAAGTCACTATATTTAAAAAAAAAAAGACTTATATGCAAAATGGGAATAATGATGCTATTGCTTTGAATTGTCATCAGATTTAAATGAATTAATATATATGAACAGCAGTCTGTGTTTGGTTTCTCTTCTATACTTTTCTCCATCACTGTCAACTCCATGACCCTTCTTTACCTCATGGCTTCTATTGCAGTATGGCTTCTGCCTACAGGCTTCTCTGTCATTCCACTTCTGTGTCACTCTATCCTCTTTGAATATTTCATATTCTGACTTCTCAGATAGAGAATATAAACCGTATACCACATCATTCCCCGGTATAAAGCACCCGCCCCTTGCCAAGCCGCTTCCTAGGGCACTGGGCAGGCCTTTATGCCACACATAGTTATGGCCAGGCAGGCAGGTTTTGCGGGGGAGCACTGCCACTTGTGCTTGGTGGTGAGGGGGACCCCTCAGCTGTCAGCAGAGGCGGGCCCACAGCTCCTAAGCGTGGAAGCAGTGTAGTGACTGTGTAGTAGAAATACAGAAACCAGCATTTTGAGGCCTTTAGTCAATATGAAGGAACCGCACAATGGAGAAGATGCGTAATTCCTTTCAGTGCCAGTTGAAGCAGGAGAAGGGCTAATGACTGTAGTGCCTGACTGTATTATGGGAAAAGTTGTAGAGGGGAACAACAGTATGGAAAAAGAGTCCCCAGATTAGCTGTCTATGAATCACTAAACTTTCTCCCATCTTCTCAAATTAATACTGTCACAACTACAGTTTGAGTATTCATGATCCAAAAATCTAAAATCCAAAATGCTCCAAAGTTCCAAACTTTTTGAGTGCTGACATGATGCTCAAAGGAAATGCTCACTGGAGCATTTTGGATTTCAGATTAGGGGTGCTCAACCAGTAAGCATAATGAAAATATTCCAAAATCTGAAATCTGAAACACTTCTGGTCTCAAGTATTTTGAATAAGGGATACACAACCTGTATAAGTTCAACTGTGAAAACAATCATTCATTAAATTACCTTCTCCTCCTCTAAGTTTTTATATTTCTAGTCACTCTTATCCATGTAACTTATTATCTAGGCAGTATTTGTAGTTTGATATCTTATCCACTGCCAACTTTGCGACATTTTGTTTATTTCCAGGTAGACTATATGAAGTAGACCATGGCCAGCCTTGCTTTGGATGTGATGATGGAGTAAGAGAAAGAATTTCAAAGTATTTTCTCATGAATTAATAGAGTTGAAACATTTTCTTAGACCACTCAGATGCTAATGTGGACCCTTCCCAAGGCAGAATTCAGGGCTCCTCTGAGCCAGTAGCCTGTTAACTTCACAATGACCACAGAACTTCAGGAACATAGGAGGAACTGGACAGGCAGAAGTAGGCCACATCCACATCAACATCTTCATGTCCTGAATTTTGCATACACCTATTGCATTGCTTGTTGGCTAGTTTGGTGCCAAAATGAAAGTAACCTACATTACCTAAGACTTCATTTTCACCAGTCTTCTCTCCAGACCAACCTTTCTGGTTTTGGCCCAATTTACTTTAAAATGATTATTTTAATGGCTGCTTTTTTATTGAGTTGTTGTACTTTAGTTGCATTAACTACCCTTCTACTTTGGGAGACTTTTATGGTTTCTAATTATCTATTTATGTTAATTTTGTGATAAATGAAAGGACAGAGAAAAGTACATCTTTAAGCAAATAATTTCCCATTTAGGTGATTTCCTAAGGATACACTTTAGATGCCAAACTGGGACAGAGGGGATGAATATTCCAATGTCCAAACTGCCAAATTTCTTTCCAAAAGGAGATTATACCAATTTATATTGTTACCAAAATTAGAGACTACCACTATCACTATAGTCTCATCACCTTTAAATGTTATCATTGTTTTCATTTGCATCTGTCCATATTCCATCCATCTATTTTCTATACTTGGGGTATATAAGGTAGACAATATACTGATAAGGAGTTTAGATGCAATGATTTATAGATAAATAACATTTTATTCAGGACAAAAGTGGCTTTTTGCTCCAAATTTCTAATGCTTTTGAAATTTACCCATGTCTATGATTTAATTGTCTCAATAAAGATTTTTTTTATTAGAAAATAATGGTAATTAACAAAAGAATAGCTTTTTCTTCTTGTCTTTAAATGACAATTCTCTGCAGGAAAATTACAAAACCAAAAAAAAAAAAATAAAGGCTAGACAATGGGAAATCATTCAAGGGCAAGATTTTCAACATGGTCTACACACTGCAAGCTAGGGAACCATACTTTTCTAAAATTATTCAAAATCACAGAGATGTTATTAGAGTTTAAATGCTATGTGGCCACCCTTGACATAAATTTATTTCATTTTAGATTATTAAATAGGAAATATGCCTACTGAACAATAATTATAAGTATCTGAGAAGTAATGGGCCAAGTTTGTAACAGTAACTTTTTGTGGTTGCTTCAATGGAATGCCCAGAAGTAGAATTTTCTTATAACTTAGATTGCTTAGAGTAAATTTACATCATCCTAATTCTCTGATTGGGAATTAGGATTTTGCTTCTTTAGTTCTCCTAAGAGTGAAGGTGTCCTATCCTAGAGAGATACTCTGTGCTTTCCTAGGTACGTTTTCACCACTACCCTCAAATTGTAATTGTGTAATTATGTCATAAATTTCTATCGATAAAGAATTATTAGGGTTAACTTTCTATCAATAAAGAGCTATTAGGGTTAATTTTAGAGGGATATCTATGTTTTGAGGTGATAGCTTAGGGACCTCGTCCAGAAAAATCACGGTCCTGCGTCAGGAACTGGAAATAAAATCGTGCTTCACTGACACTCCTCAGTAATGAATCAGCAAGCTTGTGCAGTAAGCCCAGTAGAACAGTGGTAGATGTGTCACACAAATTGTAGTAAGCTCTCCCCTTTTCCACAATGCTGGATCTTTTATAAACTCTTTGGGAAGGGCACTAAGTTTCATACATTTATCAGTGATTAGGACTGAATATATGAAGTTGGAAGTTTTGGTTTTCACACACAGGTCATATTTCTCTTCCTCTACTCCCATATATAAGCCTGGAGCAGTCAAATTATTTCATCATAGAGAATAAAGGGGCCATACAGACAGCATGTGCTGTGTAAGAAGCAAGGAATATACTACTTATGGCTAACTGTGGCAAGAACAGTTGTATATTTTCACTGCTTAAGTTCCTTTGGTTATTTCTTAGGTTTAAAACTCTATCGATAAATGATGGAAAGGTAACATCTTAAAAGGCAGAAATAGATCTATGTATGAACTGGGTTTGGTGGGTGTTGAGTGGGCAGGGGAGCATTGTTCCACCTTCAAAGGGAGCCATTAATTTCTACATGGTATTACTAGAGGGAGTTCTGTGTGTTCCGTGATTGGAACAGGGAACTGATGATTTATTTGGTCTATATATCAGGTTTTAGCCTAGTCATTCTGCTGGTAAAGATTAGTTCTCTCACTCTGCCAAAATGAGACATAGTTCACCTGATTGCAATGCAATTCTGCTGCTTTGTCCACTGCAGTGCCCTCTGAGCAGCTTCCCATTATTGCAATCATTTTCAGGTTTTGCTCTAGGATGTGGTGAAAAGGTGCCACATCCGAGAGCATGACTTTTTCTAATCCCAACCCACACACTGACGTCAAAGTATTTTTGTTCCTTCTCGGGAGCATTATGTTCTTCAACCAGCAGTTGCCAGGAAAGCATGAGGATATTTTGCAATAATGTTTGAAATCTGCATTTTTATTTTTTAGTTGGTATTTCTAGTGTTTATATTTTGAAGGTCAGGTGTGATGTCACATTCTCAGTCATTAGCTATCAACGTATTGCTGAGTGTGTAACTCTGCCAAGTCAGTGCCTGCAGTGCCTTCCCAAAATCAACATGAGGATGACGAGGAGCTACTCGCCCTTTTTTGCGCATGTAAACGTGCATAGCCAGATGGTAAAAAGCTTCATCAGGGCAAGCACAGAGTCCACTCTAAAATATCCTACTAACCACTGCCACAGCAGGAGCTCACCCAAGGAACTGTGATAATAATGAGAAGAGTAAATAGAAAATTGTTCAGTGAATTTTAGTTATTTCATTATTTGTAAGTATTCCTCCTTACAGGAGCCTGCCTACCTGCCTGCCTTTCTTTTTTCTTTCTTCTCTTTTTTCTTTCCTTTCTTATTTTCTTAAGATCTTCATGACTCAAAAGACTATTTCATTGTTGGGGATTATTGGTCAAGGGACATCTGATGCTGTTTTCTACTCACAATTAAACAAATGCAAATGTAAAAGCTTCATCATTCAAGGAACATTTATCTCTACATAGGGTATTATGATGGACAATAGGTTGAGATTTTTTTAAAAAAATAGAAAGTTGACTATTCTTTTGGCAAGCACTTATAAATTGCTTTCTATGTGCCAAGCAGTTATCACCTTGTTTAATCTTTGTAACAACCCTATATGGACTCTTATTTTACAAGAAAATTGACACACAGAGAGGTTAAGTAACTTGGCCAAAGTTACAAAGCTGGTAAGGGATAGAACTCAGATACAGACTCACGCAGTTTGACATTAGACCCTGTGCTCTTAACCCCTGTGCCATGCTGTACTCCCTGGGATGAAATTTCAGTACAGTAGAAGAAGGAGTATATTAATATATGACCATACAGAGCACTATATGATAATGACATAAATGAAGAAAATGAAAAGAAGTTGTGAGGAAGGAGAGAATATTTCAGACAGATGAATGGGTAGCATCCATACGGGCCTTGAGTGATGAGGTAGGAATTGATGGTAAATACTGACAGTAGATATCAGGAGTAAGAGTTTGCCTTCAGTTACAGGAAATGTCACGAGTAGGAGATACGGGGTCTAGAATGTAGGTTCAGAAAATAAGTAATTTAGTTTAGTTGGATAAAAGGATTGTGTATAGGAGTACAAGATAAGGTAGGCTGCAGCCACATTCTGCAGGCCATTTTGTAGACTGCTGGAATAAGGAGGATGGAGGTTTTTGAACAGTGAGGTGGTCAGGGTGCTTAACTTGGTGGGGTATGAGTTTGAAGAAAGGAATGTTAGGAGCAGGAAAATCAAGAAACTGTATTCATTTACTACAGAAACACATATTAATAATATAGCACTTCCCGTGTGTCTGGAATGCAGGCATTGCTTAGGTGTATCCTTTGCTTAGGGTCTCACAAGCCTACAATCAACGCACAGACTGGAGCTATAGTTTCATCTAAGGCTCAGCTGGAGAAGGATTCACTTTTGTTAGCAGAATTCAGTAATTTGTGGTTTTGTGCTGAGGACTTCAGTTTCTTGCTTGCTGTTGGACAGAGGCTGCCCTCAGTTCCTTCCACAAATCTACGAGCATAGGCATCCTACAACATGGCGGCTTGCTTCTCCAAAACCAGCAAGGGAATGAGAGAATTCAGCTCAACAGCATTGGAATCTTACTTACTTAATCACATATGTCCTGTCACCTTTGCCATATTCTGTTGGTCAGAAGCAAATCCAAGGTCACTCCCACACTCCAGAAAAAGGAATTACACAAGGCATGAAAAGCAGAAAACAGGAATCATCAGGGTTACTCTAGAGTGTCTCTCCCCCAGAGGCAGAGGCAGGTGATGGGACACACACTCGGAGTCTAAATTAGGGTGGTGTTAATGCAAATGGAAACGTCAGATTCAAGAAATTATGTCTAGGAAAGATGGTTTCTTGTCTATACCATGTGAAATTCTTTGTGTACATTCTCTAACATAAGCATCAAAATATCCCTTTGAGGTAGGCGCCAGGAAAATCCTTATTTCACAGATGATGACACAGCTTTGAGATATTAAGCACCTAGAGGCCACATATATCCTAGCTTTACCTGGGTGTCCCAGCCTAGATCTGAACCTAGGATGTCAATGCCAAAGCTCCTAGTCTTGGCCACTCGTCTTTACTTGGACTTAAAAGTATAAAGGACTTAAGAGAAGTGCATAAGAGGAAAATGAAGATAACTGCAAGATTTTTAAACCATTCCAATTTAGGGAAAGGTGGTGTTAACTAAAATAGAAATGTCATGAGGGGCACTAGTAAAGTAATACTTATGCTATGCATATACCACACGCCAGGAACTATGCTAAGCATTGAGTGTGCAGATGCTCTATGCTTATCCAGATGGGAATATTTAATGTTCCCAACAGCCCATGATACAATCCTTTCCCCGATTTCACAGATCAGGAACAGGATCATGCCAGTACCCACTAAGCTCAAGGTTCCACAAATGCACTGGTTGGTATTTTGTTCATGACTGTTATCTCTAATGTCCGACACATACAAAGTGCTCATTATATAAGCTTCTGAATGAATATAGCTAGTAGGTGGTAGAGTCACGATTTGAGCTCAGAGCAGCCCCATGCTGCCTCTGGAGAGGTCATTTCGTTGTAGTCAAATTGCATTTGAGGCATGGCAGGATCTAGATGTTCATAGCAACTCTGCTATTTTAGGTACTTAGGTACCTAAATTCTCAGTGTAACTTGGAGGAAAGTTCAAGGCCAGAATAAACTATTGAGGAGCATCCACATGGAAATTATAAAGTCCTAAAATTAGATGGGATGATTATGAGAGGGTATAGGTCTCAAAATAGAACCTTAGAGGACACCTATATTTAGAGGTTGAGAAGAGGAAGAGGCAATGTAAAAAGCAATGAATACATATAGGTCAGAGAGCTAAAATGGAAATACAGATATAAAAGCAAAGAAGGAAGAGAAGGAGGGAGAGTTGTCAGCAATATTAAGCACCACAGAGTAATCAAAGAGCATCAAGATTAAGACAAGAAACCTGAATTTGTATTTTAGGAGAACTGATGACTTCTGTGTGAACATATCCAGGAAAAAAAAAACCATGTAAGACTTAGCCAGCATCTGGGAGGGTGGGAGAGTTGGGCTGTAAAGAAGGAGTGTGTAGTCAGGTAGAGCTCATGAGTATAAACTTCTGGTATTTCAGGAGAGCTAGTTCTAGTAATATGAGAGGAGTTGAACATTTGAGTAGGAGAGACCTTGTGTATTGTAGACAGAAGGGAAGGCTGAAGCAGGACAAAACTAAATAGGGCAGGAAAAGAAGAGATATTGATGGAATGTGACCCCAGAAGAGGCAGGAGAATGAGATGCAAGACCACTGATAAGAGGGGCAGTCCTCAGAAAGGGTGAAAGACATGTACCACTGGAGGGAGGAAGGAAGCCTACCTACAATGTTTTTTAAAAAACTTTTTCTTTTCTCAAATATTGAGAGAAAAATATAGAAAAGTAGAAACTGATACAGAAAAATTGATATTCAAAGTAATGATCCTCAATTCTTTTAAAAGAATTCCAATTGTTAAAAGATCTGTTCTTCAGATTCAAATGTATCAAGTCCTACAAAGCATCTCCAAATTCCTGGTTTTATTTTATTTTTCTCAACTGAAATTGATAAATCTTCCCGAAAAAGGAGGTAAGTTCATCTACATAGGAAACAGAAGGAAAGATTTCAGGACTACAAGATGGTAAGAAATATTTTAATTAATTGAGGCAATAGTTGACAAAAGTTTATGGAATGTCTGCTGTTAGATAAGCAGATAATTCAGTAGAGAAGACTAAAAAGGATAAAATAAGCATCATTAGGGAACCAACTGAGATAAAATAGCATGAACTTTTAATAGAGCCCAACAGCATGGTTTCGTAACACTGTTCAGTGTCTGAGAAGTGGTTGTTGAAAGTTAATAATGCCACACCGGGTTGGGAATGCAAATGGTGAAAAATGGCAGACAAAAATAGAGGAAGAATGGATTCTAGAGGCCAGTGAAGACAGTATATACTTCATTTTATTGTGTTTGCCATCATTGCACTTCACAGACATTGCATTTTGTTTTACTAACTAAAGGTTTCTGGCAGCCCTGCATCAAACCAGTCTATTGGCACCATATTTCCAACAGTATGTGCTCATTTAGTGCCTTTATGTCACATTATTTCAGGTTTTTTCATTATTATATCTGTTATGATGATCAGTGATCTTTAATGTTACTATTGTTATCGTTGTCGGGCATCATAAACTGCACCCGTATAAGACGTCAAAGTTAATTGTAAATGTTGTGTGTGTTCTGACCACTCCACCAACCAGCCATTTCCTTTTTTTGTCTCCCTCTCCTGGAGCCTCTCTATTCCCTAAGAAACTACAATTAATAACTCTACGATGGCCTCTAAATGTTCAAGTGATAGGAATAGTAGCACGACTCTCACTTTAAATCAAAAGCTAGAAATAATTGAGATTAATGAGGAAGGCATATTGAAAGCTGAGACAGGCTGAAAGCTAGGCCTCTTGCACCGAATAGCCAAATTGTGACTACAAAAGAAAATTCTTAAAGGATATTAAAAGTGCTACTCCAGTGAACACACAAATGATAAGAAAGTGAAACAGGCTTTTTGCCGATATGAAGAAAGTTTGAGTGGTCTGGATAGATGATCAAACCAGCCACAACATTCCCTTAAGCATAAGTCTAATCCAGAATAAGTCTCTAATTCCATTTAATTCTATGAAGGCTGAGAGAGGGGAGGAAGCTGCAGAAGAAAAGTTTGAGGCTAACAGAGGTTAGTTCATGAGGGTTAAGGAAAGAAGCTGTCTGTCTTCACTTCACACCTTGTTTGAAGTGAGGCAGCAAGTGCTGATGGAGAAGCTGCATCAAGTTATCCACAACATCTCCTAAGATATCTAATAAAGGTGGTGTATTAGTCTGGTCTCACGCTGCTATATATAACTGCCTAAGACTGGGTGGTTTATAAAGGAAAGAGGTTTAATTGACTCACAGTTCTGCAGGGCTGGGGAAGCCTGAGAAAACTTACAATCATGGAGGAAGGGGAAGCAAACATGTCCTCTTCACATGGTGGCAGGAAGGAGAAGTGCCAAGTAAAAAGGGGAAAAGCCCTTTATAAAGCCATCATATCTCATGAGAACTCACTCACTATCATGAGAACAGCATGAGGGTAACCACCCCGGATTCAATTACCTCCCACTGGGTTTCTCCCACAACATGGAGATTATGGAAACTACAATTCAACATGAGATTTGGGTGGAGACACAGCCAAGCCATATCAGGTGGCTATACTAAACAACAGATTTTTCAGTGTAGATGAAACCACCTTCTGTTGGAAGAAGACACCATCCAGCACTCTCATAGCTAGAGGAGAGAAGCCAATGCCTAGCTTCAAAGGACATGCTGGGTCTCTTGTTAGGAGATAATGCAGCTGGTGACTTTTAAGTTGCAGCCAATGCTCATTTGCCACTCCAAAAATCCTAGAGCCCTTAAGAAGGGCTAAATCTATTCAGCCTGTGCTCTATAAATGAAACAACAAAACCTGGACAACAGCACTTATATTTACAGCATAGTTTGGTGAATATTTTAAGCCACTATGGAGACCTACTGCTCAGGAGAAAAAAGAAAGATTCCTTTCAAAATATTACTGCTGATTGACAAGGACACTGGTCACTCAAGGGCTCTGATGGAGATGTACAAGATGAATGTTGTTTTCATACTTGCTAACACAGTATCCATTCTGCAGCCCATGCATCAAGGAGTCACTTCAACTTTCAAGTCTTATTATTTAAAAAATGCATTTCTAGGCCATAGCTGCCATAGATAGTGATTTCTCAGATGGATCTGGGCCAAGTAAAATGAAAATGTTCTGGAAAGGATTCACTATTCTGGATGCCATTAAAAACATTTGTGATTCATGGGAGGAGGTCAAAATACCAAATGAATAGTTTGGAAGTTTGCAAGAAGTTGATTCCAACCTTCATGGATGACTTTAAAGGGCTGAAGACTTTAGTGGAGAAAGTAACTTCAGATATAGTGGAAAACAGCAAGAGAACTATTGTAGAAGTGGAGCCTGAAGATGTGACTGAATTGCTGCAATCTCATAATAAAACTTGAACGGATAAAGGAGGAACAAAGAAAGTAGTTTCTGAGATGGAATCTACTCGTGGTGAAAATGCTATGAACATTGTTGAAATGGTATCAAAGGATTTAGAGTATCACATGAACTTAGTTGACGAAGCAGTAGCACAGTTTGAGAGGATTGACTGCAATTTTGAAAGAAGTTATCTGGGTAAAATGCTATCAAACATCAATGCATGCTACAGAGAAATATTTAGTGAAGGGAAAAATCAGTCAATTTGACAAACTTCCTTGTCTTATTTTGAGAAATTGCCACAGCCACCCCAGCCTTCAGCAACTTCTGCCCTAATCAGTCAGCAGCCCTCAACATTGAGGCAAGACCCTCCACCACAAAGATGACTCATGGAAGGTGCAGATGATCGTTAGCATTTTTTAGCAATAAAATATTTTAAAATTAAGATGTGTATATTTTTAGACAATGTTATTGAACACTTAATAGACTACACTTTCATGGGAACATAGCTTTTATATGCAGTGGGAAACCAAAAAATTTTTGTGACCCACTTTATTGCAGTGGTCTGGAACTGACCTCAGAATATCTCCAAGTTATGCCTGTATTGGCATGGTCTAAGCTGAGCAGTGAGGTAAATGAATACTGAAAAGATAATCCAAAGGCAGTTCTGGGTGTAGCATAGATTATCAGTAATGAGGAGATAAACAATGTGGTGGTTGTGATCAGAAAAGGAAGGCTCTAAGTCTGAAGTAAAATAGTTCCAAATCAAGGAAACTATGAAGTGCTCTTTCTATAGTTCTGGAGATTAAATAAGGAACTATGAGGCCAGTGCATTATACGGAGCACAGAAAACCACACACCACATGTTTTCACTTATAAGTGGGAGCTGAACAATGAGAACACATTGACACAGAGAAGGGAACAATGCACACTAGGGCCTGTGGGGGCTGGGAGGAGGGAGAGCATCAGACTAAACAGATAATGCATATGGGGCTTAATACCTAGGTGATGGGTTGATGGGTGCAGCAAACCACTGCCGCACACATTTACCTATGTAACAAACCTGCACATCCTGCACATGTATCCTGGAACTTAAAATAATTTTTTAAATGAGACCAATGAATTAAAAATTAATGAATGTGGCAGGGGATGAGAGGAGGTAGACTGAGCAGGCACCCAAATCCTCAAGACAGGTGGAATGTTATGATGAGTTCATAAATACTGTAACAATAGGGCTTGGATGACAAGGTTCAAAGATAGAGGTTGAAGGGGACAGGACAATACTCTAAATTGACAATAGCGGATAGGAATGTTTTTGAGTCTGGTAATATCTTCAGGTGCAATTAAGGTAAAGAATTGGAAGTTCAACTTCAGAATCGATCTAAACTGTAGGACACTTTGCTTTACTATGGATTAAGAAGGCAAGGTCATCAGGGAGTGACTGGTAGAGAAGAACACACAGTAGGAAGGGAGAGGGCTATTTGAAATCAGAATCATTTGCTTCCCTCATCCACCCCATCACCCTTTACAGGTTACCCTTCTAATCCTTAAAATAGTCTACAAAGTATTATCCCCATTTTATCAGATAAAAAGTATTTGGCTCTGAAATTTGAATCTTGTCCTGATTGCAAATTCCATGGTCTTTTCACTGCCACATACTGACTCTCAGTGGTACTGAAGTATTACTGCAGCTTCCAGGGACTAATTGGAAATCATGTCTAATTTATGTGAAATGGTTATAAAACAGTGTCTTTGTTTTGCTCTTGAATTATACTTAGTTCTAAAATTCCTGTGTGAGCTTGCATATCTAATACTGTATATTTAGTTCTTATTTTTTAAGAAAAACATTTTGGACTATTTTTCTTAAGACATTAAGGAATTTCCAAATATATATATATGATCATATTGAATTCTGCAACTGTAGTCTAAAATATTAAGTTAACACTTACATTGCATTATTTTTCAGGTGTGAAAATGAAACCAAGTTCAAAACAGAAGACATATTTTGGGCTTACAATTTCTGCCCTACTCCATATTCCTGGACTGCACTTCTGGGCCTTATTTTATATCTTGTTTTCTTTGCACCTGGTAAACAAAGACTTTGTTATTACTGTTGCATTAATTGAATTGCCTCTTTTTGGAGTACATAAACTGTAATTTTTCATATTTCTTACATGCTATTTTACTAAAGTTTTTAATGTTTTATTTCTCAGGAATGGGACCAATGCCTTGGACTGTGAATTCTGAAATATATCCCCTTTGGGCAAGAAGTACAGGAAATGCATGTTCATCTGGAATAAACTGGATTTTCAATGTTCTGGTTTCACTAACATTTTTACACACAGCAGAATATCTTACATACTATGGTAAGATAATATTTTTTCCAACATAGTTTTGTTTTTATTTTATTACTCTATTTTTAGATATACTATAATATCATTTGTGAATATCATTTGTGATTGAGACTATGTGGTTGTATGTTGCTGTTGTAAGTATCTCCATGTGGTTTTCTTGTCCTCCAAAGGCATTGGAAATGTGTCTGGAAAAGAAAAGAGGGATTCTCCTATCCTAAACAGCATTGCTGCTTGTCCTGCAGTGCGTAGGGCTGTCACCCAACCCAGCTCTCTCCCCAGGTGGAAGTCTTTACACCATAGCTTTTAGTTTCACAGAAACCTAAAAAACAGAAAATGATAAAACGATGTAGGCAGGGAGTCTAGGACCAATGAGATATCCTGTGACAGGCATAGCGTCAAGTCCAAGAGCAGAATCTGCATAGGGCTGAAAGTAGCTTCCCCAAATGCTTAACAGTATTCTGTGCTGTGGCCATGCCTTCCACTGTATCACCTGTGCTGCTCAGGCCAGTGCATGTGCATTTCATTGTCCTCTGAGACCAGCACTTACCACTTGCAAAAGTGTAAATGTGACAGACGTTTTCAAATGCAAATGTATGGAGGCCATAATTCAAAATGAAAAACAATAGTGCTTAGTGGTTGAGTCAGGAAAATACTTTGGGGAGCTACTTCGAATCCATTTGTACTAAAGTAAAAAGACTTTGCTTTTTAGAAAAAAGATTTCTACATTGTTCACATGACTTTATAGGTTGCAGTAGGATTATTCATGATGAAGTGTGAGGTTTCATTCTAATCTCATAAGTCTCTGTGGTAGAGATGGAATGCCTGCTGCTTAGACCATTCTCCCAGAAGACCTTTTCTGATCTCCCCGCAATCTCACTTTATTCCGTGCTCTGGGCACTTATCATTCCTCTTCGCAAGAACAGGTTTGTCTGCCCCTAGCTCCCTCTACTAGACCATAAATCCCTGGAGGGCCAGGACTGTGCCTTTTGTTCATTGTCACTTTCCTAGTTCCTCCCAAGGCATCCTGTTCACCTGGTAAGCACCAAAAAGTGTTTGTCAAGTGAATAAATAAATGGATAAATTTTGTAGATGAATGATGAATATGATGAAACATTATAAAAATCTATTCCCATCTCTTCTGAACATGCTGAATTGGTATTTGATTTTAGTTCATAGTATTTATCTAATGCTTTTATTATCTTCATAAAACTTTTCTCTCTCCCAATCACTACTTACGGCATTTGAAATATTTATTTTTTTGGAAAGGAAATGCACTGGCATTTTAAACTGGATATATATTTAGTATATTCAGCTGGATCCCATTTGGCAATTAAAATTTTTCCATAAATTCATAAACTCATCTTCATGACATAATAAATATGAGCACAATAAATATTTCCTCGTATTTACTGATTCTAGAGAACACTTAAATATTTGAAGACCTAAATATATGCTGGCATCCTGAGAAAGCATTTTTCATAGAAAGGCATAGACCAAATAATAAAAGTTTACATGATTATACTTTTGACAGCAAAGCTCCTCTTTCTTGAATTTATTCTGCCAGAAAACCATGAGAAAAATGAGGCAACAGTAATGAAATTTAAATAGGGCATAAGCAGAATTCTTTCAAAAATAAACAGCTAAAAGCATTTTGCTTTGCATTAAGCTTCTCTCATGTCAGAGCACTGGTCCATTTGGTCTACTACTTTCTAGTAGTAGAAAAATAGTTCATTCAGGCTAGTTTTT
This sequence comes from Chlorocebus sabaeus, assembly GCF_047675955.1. Lineage (NCBI taxonomy): Eukaryota > Metazoa > Chordata > Mammalia > Primates > Cercopithecidae > Chlorocebus > Chlorocebus sabaeus. Next base: position 37,137,784 of record NC_132914.1, on the reverse strand, counting down.
CCCCCTCTTTGTGTCTCATTGTAATCTACATGTTACTGGTTTATGTAAGTTATGCATTTAGATTCCTGATTTAATAAATATACATCCTAATCATGTGTTCCTCTGGAAATAGTTGTATCTTCTTTGTTGCCTCCTTTTTTATTGTTTCATAAAATCTCAGAATTTGATTCCTTACTCAACCATATTGCTTACACAGGTCTGCCTTGTGCCCCCATTCAATAATGTTTATTACTAAAAAGTATCATTGCTATATCACCAATATGTCATTTTATATACGGCACATGTGGCTAAAGAGATCCCTTGGGGGGGGGCATTATGTCAAAGCTTCTCTCCTGAGGTACTACTGAAATTCAGTCAAACATGGTCTTTGAGTCCTCAATTGTGTAATTCAGTCAAATAGTTGTTTTAATCTAGAACTTAATGTAGGGCTCTAGTAAGATTTAAATCCTTAGAATAAAGGTGAGGAATATCTACAGTGTTCAATAGTCCTGATGGACTCATTACAGACAATTTTTCTTTCCATTTTCATTCCAAGGGAGGAATAAATGAGAAACTGAGATATGTGACTGATTTGACCATGACATGGAACAGGTCACAGCCTCCCAGGTCTGCCCACACTCCTCCGCGACTTAGCCATAGGTCTAACCATTGGAACCCACACTGAGTAGGCAGTTTTGGCATTTGCGTGCTTTGGATTCCTCAGATTTTATAAAATGGTCTTGTATTTTAATAGCAATTCCTTGATATTATTCAGCTTTGGGAATCCAGGTCACAAGAAAGAATCTGTAATCAACTTCAGGAATCTTCCTAACCCAACTAATGTTTTTAACTATAGAAATTTAGCACTGACAGATTTGATTTGTTACTTCTAATTATGCTACTGTTCCCAAATGGTGAAAGATAATGATAAAGATAAACTATACCATTATATTTAAAAGTCAAACTGGGTTTGCTGTTACAGATTTTGTAGTTTAGAAGCGTAGTTTAGTCTAAAATGTTTTACCATCTGTACTTATTTTTTCTTTATCTTCATCATAATTACCATCCAGTCTTTGTCCCTCCCTGCTAAAGATTCCATTTCTCTTCCTACCTCTACAGTCTTGCTTATCTGTACTCAGAACACAGGACTTCATCTCCTTTCATTTTTTTGTCAAAATTCCCCCATTCTCCAAGAGCTAGCTTATCAGTATCACCCTTTTTGTAAAGACATCCCAATTAATTAGTCACACTAATCTCTTATTCTGCATCTTAATAGCAACTCTTCCTTTCCTGGTCATTTAGTAGAATTTAACAAAATCTGGCCATCACTTTTTTGAGCAACTGATATTCAGAATTCTAATGCGCATGGTAACATACATTATTTCTCTTCTTTACAGTTGGGCAAAGCAGGATTTATTTTCCCCATTACACAGATCAGGTCTCTATCTCAAGCATCTCTTAACTGTATCTCCTATACATGCTCCTGATTTTGGCTGTAAAATGTATAGAGTCATAAACTGCCAACACTTAAGTAGGAGCTGAGAAACCCCCTTATTTTACTTAGTGAGGTAACAGAGACCCAGAGAAGAGGTTAAATGACTATCCAGAAGTCACGTGGCCAACACTTAAACTTAGTTCTTCCCACTCCCAATCTGATATCCTTTCTCCAGCCAATTGTCACATTAATTTTTCAGCTTACTTCCCCCATCTCATACACATGATGGTCTGGATTGAAAGCCTAAAATTAGACAGGGGCTCCATTTTACTTTGTTGTTTTCCACCATCAAAAGTACAAGTAGAGTTTTTTATATTCAAATTGGCAATTCAATTATGTGTGTGTGTGTGTGTGTGTGTGTGTTTGGTAGAGACCGGTTTCACCATGTTGGCTAGGCTGCTGCGAATTCAATTATTTTAAAAGTCCATCTTGGAAATGTGTAGAGAATATAAACAAGTCATACATTCATATATCTCATCCATCTAGGCTTGCTATCATGACCCTTAGAAAATAAAACTAGCAATATTTATGTGTTTCTGGCTGTGCTGCATTGACATACATAATCTTACAGCAAAACAAAATTCTCTGACTTCATGGAGTTTACATTCTAGTGGAGGGAAACAAAAAACAAACTAGTAAACATCCTAGTATGTCAGATGATGACATGTGCTATGGAAAAAAAAAATGGACTGTTGAGGTCCAAGAGAAGGAACAAGGAGACCAGTTAGGAGACTGTTGCAATAGTGCAGATGAGAGAAGATGGCCCTTAGACCACATTTATCTATGGCAGTGGTGAGAAGTGGCCATCTTCGGGTTATATTTTGAAGGTAGAACCAACGGGATCTCCTAACAGATTGGATGTTAGGCATGAGAGTAAGGTATGTGTGTGTGTTAAGGATGACTCCCAGACTTTGGACATGAGAAACTGGAAGGATGGAGTTGCCATGTATTCCACTGAGGCATTCATTCTGCAATGTCATCATTATACTTGGTTCTGGAAATTACAAGATGAGTAAGAAAGGAACTTCTTCTGACCTCAAAGTGCCTCTAGTATAACAGACAAGGCAAGCATACGTGTGTATACATAATTATAATATTTCTTGGTTATTTTAGGGGTCTCCAACAACATGCTGTGATAGCACATGGAAGAGAGTAATTCCCTCTAGTCAGGGAAGGGAGGAAAGGCTTCAAAGCTAAACTTACATCTGAGCCTGGTCTATTATTCTTGAATTTCTGAACTTGAGTTTAGAAAGATACATTGCATCATATTCACAGAGTTGGAACAACTGGAGTAAATCAGGCTCATAGTAATTTTTTGGTCCATTTCATACTGTGATTATGCATGACTGACCAGAAAAAAAAAAATCAAAATCAAGTACTCTTTCCAACTTAAGCCTCTCCATATATATTCATATTCATGTATCTATTATTTTCTGTTGCAGGAGCTTTCTTCCTCTATGCTGGATTTGCTGCTGTGGGACTTCTTTTCATCTACGGCTGTCTTCCTGAGACCAAAGGCAAAAAATTAGAGGAAATTGAATCACTGTTTGACAACAGGCTATGTACATGTGGCACTTCAGATTCTGATGAAGGGAGATATATTGAATATATTCGGGTAAAGGGAAGTAACTATCATCTTTCTGACAATGATGCTTCTGATGTGGAATAATTTTCAGCTGCTCATATATTTAGTTATTTAAACAAACTGGGGGGAGAAGAACAGTAATCGGTGACCTCACTGCCCTGCTTCTAATCTGGTTCTTTCCATAGTCTAGTTTTGATTGACTTCATATTCTAGAATACTTGATTAGGAGGAAGATACAACCATGATGACTTTTTTTTTTCCCCCCACAAGGAACAATATTTTTAAAAATATTTACAGAGATTTTAATCTAATAATTCTTAAGCAAATGTGTATAATGCCTTCCTGAAATAGTCTAAAATGAATATTGTACCCTGTGACTTCAGTGGTATCCTTTTTTCCTAAGACCATTTATAATTATTAGTTGCAATAGAGTCAGTGCTAATCTAGCCAAATTACATATGTATAATATGTTTATAAAGGATTCTGGGAGATGGTCCAAGGGTGTCCTATGTCAAAAGATGGCCTGTTGGCCCTCAGTTTTCCTACAGAGAGTAGTGGTTTATCTCTGATCAGCTGTTAACAAACTAAATTCCATTTAAGCTTTCATCAGCAAATTCCAAAGTGCCTCCTACAAGGGCACAGCTGTCCCTGTCTCCTTTGGATTCCACATTTTTGTTTCTCTCCAATTCAGATATTGGGAGTTCTTCAGAGACTGACTCTGCATACTATCTTTTGAACATTATGCAAATATAATCTGTCAGGAGTTATTTTCATACTTCTTTTTTTGCATCAGTGATAAGGCATACATTTGCGCAGATGAGTTAGGAAGTTTTGAGAAGTACCTTTTATGGTCAGAAAGTAACAGATTAAAGGTTTTTATGGGTTCCAAATTGGTTAGTCACTTAGGTATGCAATTATAAATGCAAAATAGTGCCAGATCTTTAGCTGTATATCAGGGTCAGTTTTTGTTCATGCCCAAATCACTACACCTTCCTCATTGGCCCTGGAGTCCTACTGTTTTGTGCCTTCATTTGTGTTACATACATAGCTGCAAGCAAACCATTTTTCCCCTTTTATTCAAACAATAATTTTTGAAACAAAAATGAGGAAGGAAATCAGTGGCAGAAATAATCCTGCTGTTATTGGTGTTTGTTTAATTTAAAAAAGGGACTTTTTTCTTAACTTATTAACTCTTCCTAAGGGAATTGTCACATATTATTATATAATTCTACTTGTCTTTTTTTACTTAAAGAGCATAAAATCATTTTTATTTTGCACACTTTTCTCATTTCCCTGAGAATCTACCAGAAAAAAAAACAAAGATACATAGATTTGTCTCTGTGTTTTTCTTATTCTTGGCTTAGTTTTTTTTTTCCTTGTCTAAAAATTGAGATTTCCTATTGGAACAGATAATTGTTCTAATATAGCATGTCTATAAGAAATGCAGACTTAACTATATTTCTACAATGTCTTTCCAAAGTGTTCATTGGTTTTTATGGTAATTCATCACTGAACTCTTAATTTTTGCTTTTCTATTAAGAACTATATAGTATGTACAAAATTACTTGTTCACAAAATTACTTGCTAGTTCCAGGAAATATATGAATAAATCTTCTGTGGCCAGTTAGGAATACATCAGTTTGATGCACTTTTAATGGCTCTAAACATCTAATAAGGTACTGTATTTGGAGAGAAAAGGTGGCTATCTCCATATTCAAAGTATTTCTGCCAGTCTCCAAGGTATTTTGTTCTTTTAACGTCTGGCTTCTTCCTATCACAGTTATCAAGCTGAGAATACAGCTGAGGAAGTTCATTCTCTAAGTCACCAGAGGTATAATATTTGAACAGTTACTTTAGTGCCCTAAAAATCCATTAACCAAAAACAAAAAAGTTTTCTCCCTTTGGTCATTTCAAATAATAAAAAAATTTAATATTTTAGAGAGGTTTTTTCCTTGAATTAGGTGCTTTAACAATTGATTTCCAAGGGAATATTAGTATTGATTTTTTCCTCAGAAAAGCAGATATTATTTAATAGGGAAAAGTATTACTCTATTGATATTTCTTATCTCATAAGAAATTTCTTATCTAATATTTTGCACAGGTAAACTGAAGTGAAAAATGAGCTACTATGTGGTACAATCAAAATATAATAAGGAGAAAAAATAGACCAATAAAGTGCTCTCTAAAAATTTAGTTTTTGGACTTATCGAAATAATTGCCTCAATTCTTCTCTTTATTGTATACATAGCCTTAACTATATACTTATAAACTCAGCTGAGCTGATGCACAGTAACTTTATTAAAGGAGAAACTGGACTCTTGTTACTTCCTAAAGCAGAACATGGCCTGTTCTCCCTAAGAAAACAATGTTTTCAACTTTATAACCATAAATGCACATAATAACAGGGAAAATTAGCCACAGTTCTCCTCCCCTACTCCCCTGAGCCCCTACTTTAAAGGACTATTTGTTATTTATATAGTGTTAAAGATAATATTCCATATCTTTGAAGTATAAGACAGAGAGGCACAGTATAAGATTTATAACTTTTTAGAAACAAATAATTACTTGAAAAGGAACCTTATACAATTAGGGTATTATTTTTAGATTTGGTGAACATTTATATTATATTAAAAATTAAATGTTTAAATTTTGCAGGTTTTTTTATATTAGGCACCTTTTAAGTTCCCAGCATATTTGGCTACCACTATCAACTAGGAAACATTCCATTTGAAGTATCATCAAATATATATTTTGTAGGACAATTTATATATGATGTGATTTGACCTACCATATTAAAACAGACACAGATTACATATCATGCTTTCAACCAAAATTAGAGATTTCCTTCAAAACATGCTGCAGATTTGATAGCGGTATATTATATTTTAGGAAAATGCAATGAAGAAGGTCTGAATCCCTATTGAGGCTTAGCTGGATGGCTGATCTGCATTAGACTTAAGAGGATATATCATTTCATCTGCATATAAACACGTAGGGCTGAATATGATGTCAAAAGGGTTTGCCGTTAATAATTTTCTTCAATGTAAACATTCCTAATAATTTTGATTGTTGCTCCTTAGTCAATCATTTCCCAAAACATAATTATTTTTAATATATATATAAGATTTAAATAGTAAATAATAAAAGGTAATGTGTCCTTTTTAAATTTTGTTCCCAGCCATATGCAGTAATTCCCTGATAGAAAATGCTATGAGAATACCGAGTGTTTTTTCATAATTTAATTTTAGCACTGAACCTGATTTTAGTACATGATAGTCTAAATATTAAGTTATTCACTCTAAAAGGGGAAATCAGTAAAAGCAAGGAATTTATGACATTTTTACTGTAATTTCAGTATCTGTAATACAGGGGAAGAATGATCAGGAAAAATATAAGCTGGCAACTTACCCTTTTGCTTTTCAACAGCAAAATAATATTGAAAATATAATAAGTCACAGATCCAGAAGTTGGTGGAAATGGGAGAATGTTTTAGAAAACACTATCCATATGTTTATCTAAGGAAATCTCAGAATTTAGTGACACTAATACGTAGTTCATAAATACTGTAATACAGTAGAGACAGTTGGAATGTTATTTTGGTTTTATTTCATCAGCACAATTATTAAAAACAACAAAATTAATGAGATATTTTGTTATAATCAGATTTTTTTTTTACCATACTGCAAGTTATAAAATGTCAACTTAATACTAAGTACCTAACAACTGACTTTTATTCATTTGTTGTGACAAGTTTTTAATTACCAAATTAAGACCTTTTCAGTGTCTACGAGTAAAAGAAATAGATGATTATATCAGACCAGGAGCAGAGAATGTATAATATGTGCTTTTTAGCAAAATGTATTAAATTGTAGTTAAAATTTACAGCTCATATGTAGCTGCTGCCAATAAGAAGGCTCAGAGTTGTTCTCTGGATTAATTTTTACATCCTGTTTTCTGTCACTTTTACCAGTCTTCTTAGCCTCATGTACAATAATGTTAAGCCAATTTGATGAAATGGTTCAGGTTGTAGCAGTCTATAAACCGTTGGTACATTCAGCTCTTCTAGGTGAGCAATACTGCTACTATTTTTCTAGAAATAGCAATCATTTAAAAATGCCAAATAGCTAACTGCTACCAACTCTTTCTTGTATCTTGTCTCTTTAGAGAAGGAAATTTTTGTGTGCCAATAATCATCAAAGAGGTGTTTTGTAAGGGTGTTGATGTTCAGAAGTTTTATCCCTATAATTTGCTCGTGAGCTAAAACAATATAATTTATTAAATCTTTACTTTATATGTAAAAATATAGTCTGTTGTACTTGAGTAATTTGGTCTATGGAATTTTAAATACCTTCATTTAGCAGTAATATTCACATTTTTATTTTAGACAGTTAAGTTCATGTGTTTGATTTTGTCATGTCAGTATAAATGAGAAAAAGAAGTAGATCATGCAGCTAATGAGTAACCAACATTTTGTAAAGTTTTAAAGTTTTAGCAAACCTAACATTATTCCATCTCATTTAAAGGTTAAAAAAGAAGAGACAACTCTAGCCAAAGTAGAAATTTATATTCTACATGTCCAAACTGTTTCCTAGCAGCTTTTGGACTATATATCACTTGATGTTAAAGTATCTTTTATTTGTAATAAATGTTCAAATTTCTATTTAGAAGTTCTAATGTATACCTAGATTAATCAAATCACAGTTTTATGCTTTTAAAATATATGTATTTCAAACTGTATATTTTAATTTCTGAGTGCATGTTATATAGTATTTAATACTTCAGATGTCTTGGCAAATTCAATATAAATATTTATTCCCACAAGCGATAGATGGGATATCTCTTAAAAGTTATGACTGTGTACCATTTCCTTCAAAGTCATTGTAGCCTATGCTGTATCAAGAGTATTGTATATTTTATGGAGATTTAGTGATATACATGTAAATGTTTTTTAAGTTATTTTATTGAAGTTCAATCTTTACATAAAATTAAAATCTTTTTTTAAAAAAAGTGTCAGTGCCAGAACTGTAAATGAAAATAATCAAATAAAAGTTAAAATGATTCATTACTCATTAAATTTACCTTGCACTTATTTATTTTTTCTAGTTATCTTCCTTGGATCTAGGTTAGATAGTTAAAGCATCTAGAAAGACAATCTACCTCTATATATTAATGCAGTCCTAGTCATTTTAATGATATTTCATTTCTTTTGATTATGGATAAGGTCAATCACCTTTAAAAAAATGTAATACTTAAAAATTAGTCTAAAGAATTATTCTAAATACTGAATGTAAAACTGTGAAATGCGGTGCTTAGGAACCCTTGAAGTAAAAATTCTAGTTATTGTCAGAACCAGATGTTGACATGAACCATTAAGTTGAGTTGTCAAAATTTATCTTTGGTTGTTTTTCTGTAAGTGAAAATGAAAAATCGTGCTGGAAGGCCAGCTGACATTTCCTTTTGGGACTCTGTTGCTCTCCCTTGCCATTCTGCCTCAATGATAGCTATAATTAGCAAATATACACTTGTTTGATATTGGCAGTCGCTAGACAACATGTCCATAGTTAGTTGTGTGTCTTCCTGAGCCTGACTTAGAAATAGCCCGAGGAGATCCTCTGAAGACTCTAGACCTACTGTCATTCAAAGGCTTACAGTTGAGTTACATCTAACCAAGGTTCTTAATGCCAGCAGGTAAGGCAAAAATCCAAGTCAAATGACCCTTGAAAATCCCACAAATTATATATAAATTGTCCACTCACCTGAATAACGGACACCTGAATAGTGCAGAATATGTCAGTAACAGAGGGTAGAAAAAATCTTCATTTAATTGTCCAATTCTGTGGAATAAACATTGTCATCCTTTTCCAGGAACTAAAACTTAAGTTCAAAACATTTTTGTCATTTGCCCAAGATGACACTAGAAAGTCATACAAAACTCTGCAGTGACTACACCAAAAATCTTCCCCTCTGTGTCCTCCTTTGGAACAGTTTTTCAGACCTAGGCAGATAGATTTAAAACAGAAAGAAATTGTGGAATTCTTGCATTATAACTTAAAAGAGTGCATATGGGGCCGGGCACGGTGGCTCAAGCCTGTAATCCCAGCACTTTGGGGGGCCAAGACGGGCGAATCACGAGGTCAGGAGATCGAGACCATCCTGGCTAACACGGTGAAACCCCATCTCTACTAAAAAAAATACAGAAAAACTAGCCGGGCGAGATGGCGGGCGCCTGTACTCCCAGCTACTCGGGAGGCTGAGGCAGGAGAATGGCGTAAACCCGGGAGGCGGAGCTTGCAGTGAGCTGAGATCCGGCCACTGCACTCCGGCCTGGGCGACAGAGTGAGACTCCGTTTCAAAAAAAACAAAACAAAACAAAAAACAAACAAACAAAAAAAAACAGTGCCTATGGCTTACAGGAACAAATCCTGAAAAATCTTCAGAGACTTTTTCAAATGTGAGGTGATATAATGCATTGTCTAAGAGATCAGACTGAATTCAAATCATCTAGATTTGAATCCCAGCTTTTCAACTTACTGCCTAGTAACCTAAATCACTGAATCACTCTTTGCCTTACTTCCATTGTCTATAAGATGAGATGCTATTACCGTCTACTTCACATGTGTGCTGTGAGGGTTATCAGTGAATCATGTAAAGCAAGTAGAGCAGTAGCATATAGTAAGGGCTAGATAACTGTTAGCTTTTGTTTTCATCATCCGTATCCTATCCTTGATGCTATTAACGTCACAATGTTCAAAGCACAGGCAATTTGCATATAAAATCCTTTCCTAAGAACAACTACTAGGAACAGGAACACATTGGCTTCTTTGACATATGTCCTCCCAGCTCAGCTGACCAGAATGATTTGAGCGGATCTGGCTGACTAGCCTGATGTCCTTCTTCCTTTCTCCATCTATTTTCCATATGTGTCCTCCTGAATGGCAGTTGATGAAAAGAACCACCTTCCTATATTCTCCAGATTAACAGGATTTAATACACAATTTCTGTGATCTCGCAGTCAATAAATAAAAATAACTTTAGAAAATCAGTAATCTCTCATTTAAAGTCTTTTCAGTGTTTTAAAAAAGTAATTTTTGAACCTGATTTAAACAAAAACAGTGACATTAACCCTTTACTAATTGGCTGTATTGAAATTAAGCTCATCTTACTATAGATGCTTTGAATGCAGTATAAAACATTGAGGCTACTTCTTTCAACCTTTAATGTTTTGTGTACTTTTCCACTCACCTCCAAAAACTAGTTTCAGATCATCAGCATGCAGTGTGGTCTTTTACACAAAAGAAAATGTTGTTATGCTTTACTTTTAGCAAATAGATGCTAAACTCACAAAACATACATTAGAGCAGCAGTTCTCCAAGAATGGTCCTCAGACTAGTAGCCTTGGTATCACCTGAGTGTGCTACAAATGCAAATCTGCAGGCCTCGCTGACATGCTGAATCCAATTCTCTGAGGATACAGCTCAGGAAACCATTTTCAGCAACTCTGCAGGTGATTTTTCAGCACACAATCGTTTAGAAACCACTGCATAGAAGTTTGGATTCATGACTTTAAAAAGGAATCTGACATGTTCTTTTAAATGGTGAGCTCGTCTAGTGAATAATAAAATGATTGACTGGATTTACGTGCAAGTTGCTCAGGGATTTGTAAAACTGTCTTATTTCCACCTCAGGGACCTTGCACAGGATGTTGCCTCTGCCTGGTATGCTTGTTGCCCTATTCTTTGTGTATCCAGTTCTTGTCATTTTCAGCTCAAAATCCTGTCTTCTCAGAGCCTGCCTTGACTCTCTGTAATGCAATTATGCCTTTCACCTGAATACATTACCAAGTCACTCTTTCATTTTCTTTAGAGTATCATTATTTGAAGATTATTACCTTTCTTATTTCTTGCCTGTTTCTCCCACTAGAACAGCAGTCCTCAAACTTTTTGGCACAAGGGACCAGTTTCATGGAAGACAATTTTTTCCACAGACCTGGGAGGTTGGGGATTGATGGGAGAATGGTGTTGGGATGAAACTGTTCCACCTCGGATAACCAGGCATTTGATTCTCATAAGGACTGCACAACCTATATCCCTTGCATGCACGGTTCACGATAGGGTTTGTGCTCCCATAAGAGTCCACTGATCTGACAAGAGGCAGAACTCAGCTGGTAATGCTCACTTGCCCATTGCTCGCCTCCTGCTGTGTGGCTTGGTTCCTAACAGGCCACAAACCAGTACCAGTCCATGGCCTGAGCACTGAGGATTCCACACTAAAAGATACACTGCATGAAAGCATGGAACTTATTCACTAATGCCTCCCTAGCACCTCATACAGTGCCTGGCATACAGTATGTGCTCAATAAATTTTTAAAAATGAATAGGTGCATGCATCTCAAGCATTCCTGCAGCCAGCAAAGGAACAGTGGAAGGTTTTTCCCAGGCTGGAAAAGAGAAGATTAAGACAGCAACATGGCACCATGTTTCCATTAACAATAGCAAAAAAGCTTTATAGTGAAGCTCTGCATAGCATAGCTGCTTTAATCAAACAGCAAATCTGTACAGGATATGAATACATGTGTATTCACATAAACACATTTGGATGATACATTTAGATAGTTTCTTATTCTTGTTAAGTGGGAAAAATCTAATAATAAACCATTAAATATTAAGATAACAAAGTTGGGTAGAATTTGCATTTTATAATTATTATATTTATACATTTTCTTTATAGAATAACACACTCATTATGTGCTAGATACTTAATATACATGATTTCATTCTATCCTCACAAAAATCCTATATCCAAAACACTATTATAGTACAAAATAATTGTCAGGAAGCAGTCACTTACATTGAGTAGCTCAGCTTTACAAATCTGAATTAAGACCAAGCTTAGTCGGTGCCAAAGTCATTTTTAACCAGTACCTTTTATTGTTTAGTTTTTACAATGTGCTTTATAATGGAAAATTTTAGTAACTGTCTTGACCTGAAAATTGTGGTACTGTTTTCTTCCTGCAGGGTCACTGGTTATATATTTAGGAACTAAAGCCTAACCACTGACATACTGACAACTGGATAAAAACTGACAGTATAATTTGGAGGCAAATGTCTAAGAATCAGGATTTAGTTAGGACTTTGTTTTTGGAATGTTTTGAAATATTTTTGGAACATTTACAATTATGAATTAACCCAGAGTCCTAATAAACTTCCTTGCTCTGAAGACTACTCTGTCTGAAATTAATATAGCTAGTTCAGCTTAGTTTTGATTAGTGTTAGCATGGTATATGCTAACCATCTTTTTACTTTTAATCTATGGGCCTTTGTATTGAAAGTGGGCTTCTTGAAAACAACATATAGTTGAGTCTTGTTTATTGATCCATTCGGACAGTGTCTTTTACTTGGTGTATTTAGACCATCAACTTTTGAAGTGATGTCTATGTACCATGTCTATTACCATTTTCTATTTGTTTCCCCTGTACTTTGTTCCAATTTTTGTCTTCCACACTTTTTCTGCCACTTTTGGTTTTAACTGAGCATTTTATGTTATTCCATTTTTGCTCCTAGTGTATCAGTTATATTTCTTTATTCACTATTTTTAGTGGTTGCCCTGGAGTTTGCAATGTACTACTAATCCAATTCCACTTTCAGAAAACACTATACCCCTTTGTGGGTAATGCAAGTGCCTTACACTATTCCTAATTCCTCCCTTCCATCCCTTATACCACTGCTGTCATTCATTGCACTTGTACATAAGCTATAATAATTGGATACATAGTGGCTGTTATTATTTTAAACTGTTATTTGTTAGATCAATTAAGAAAAATTTATCTTCACTTATTCCATTTCTGATTTTCCATTTTTTGTGCAGATCTGAATTTCTGACCCATATCAACTGCCTTCTCTGGGAAGAACTTCTTTTAATAATTTCTTGCAAGTCAGGTGTACTGACAACAAACTCTCTCAATTTTTGTCTGAAAAAGTTCTTTATTTCACATTTACTTTTGAAGGATAATTTCTCAGGATACAGAACTTTAGATTGGTGGATTTTCTTTTTTAAGTATTTCACCCCACTCTTTTCATGCTTGCATGGTTTCTGAGGGGAAGTCAAATGTAATTCTTTATTCCTTTATAAATGCTTTTTTTTTTTTCCTTTGGATCTTTTGATATTTTTTGTGTGTGATTTTTCTGTAGTTTGATTATGATATGCCTAGGTATCAATTTTGAGGGGTTTATTTTTGTTGTTTTGGCATTTATCCAACTTCCTATATCTGTGAGTTTTTGTTTGATATTAATTTAGGGAAATTCTCAGTCATTATTACTTCAACTATTTCTTCTCTTCCTGTCTGTCTTTCTTCTCTTCTGATGCTCCCATTACGCGTATGTTGTACCTTTTGTAGTTGCCCCACAGTTCTTGGAGATTATGTTCCTTTTTATTTTTTATTGTTTTGATCCTTTTGCTTTTTTTAGTTTGGGAAGTTTCTATTGACATACCCTCAAGCTCAGAGATTCTTTCTTGAGCTGCATCCAGTCTATTAATGAGCCCATTGTCAAAGGCATTCTTCATTTCTGTTAGTGTTGTCTCCAGCACTTCTGATTCTTAAAATTTTCATCTCGCTGCTTACCTCACCCATGTGTTCTTTTGTGTTGTCTAGTTTTTCAATTAGAGCCTTTCTAGTGTTTTAAATTCCTAGTCTTATAATTCCGACATTCCTGCTATATATGAGTCTGGTACGCGACTGCATTGTCTTTTCAAATCGTGTTTTTTGCCTTTTAGTATACCTTGTAATTTTTTGTTGAAAGCTAGGCATACTGTACTGGGCTAAAGGAACTCTGAAAAGTAAAAGTTTGGTGACATGGTGGTAAGGTATGAGGGGAGGGGAAGCATTCTACAGTTCTGTGATTAGGTTTATCTTTTAGTAAGCCAGTGCCCTTGGGCTGTGAACTTCACAAGTGCTTCTAAGTTTTTTCTCCCTCTAGGTGGGAAAGGACAGCTAGGTAGGCTGGAGTTGGGTATTCCCTTCCCCCAAGTCAGTTAGGCTCTGATTAAACCCTAGTAAGTTAGGCTGTGATAAAACAATTTCTCTTGAGGACAGGCCTTGTTAAAAGGAACAGAATGCTCTGGCATATTTCAAAATGGTTAATTGTCTCTTCCCCGCTACCAGAGGCACAAGGGGATTTTTCTCCCATCGTCACTCTATAAACCAGATTTATAGAACATGTGAAAGTAAAACTTTAAAAAGTGCGTCAGTGAAGGTGGGGGGGGTCCATGGAGTTTTTAGCTCAGACTTATTCATACTGAGCTTCGAGCAGTTTGCCTATTACAGTTTAGGTTTTCCTATCCAGGCACTGGTTCCCATGGAGGTTTCTGCTTATGGGTTTCTGCTCTGGTAAACAGTGATTCTCTCTATCCATCTATCTGTTTCTCCAGTTTGGGGGACAGCAATTTTCCTGTCACCTTGCTTTTTGCATAGAAGAGTTACTGATTTTCAGTTTGTGAGGACAGAGTGACTTCTAAGCTCCTTACCTGTCAGACAGAAACTGAATAAGCTTCTACAACTCTGTAAAATACAATATGAAAAATTCCAGCTGAGGTAAACACAACACCTTTTTACATGATTTTAGAAGCCCTTTCCTACCAGGAGAAACTACTGGGCAAATGACTAGAAGACACTGAAGACTTCTCTGAGGTCTTCACGGGCAGAGAAGTCCTCTACCCAAGAGCTCCAAGACAGCTCACCTTGACACCTGATCAAGAAAAGCTGTCACCAAGACAGCTGCATTTTTAGAAACAAAAAAAATTAAAAATTACCTTTATTTCTGAAGTTTAATCAGAAATCTTAACTAATGTGAACGTGCCAAGAGTGCAGTCTTCAAATTGTGAGATGTTTGAGTTCATTTATCAACAATAAATATAACAAAGGTATATCTGGCAATTACATGATCTCTTCCTCCCTTGAAAAAAAGGATTTTTAACTGTGGAAAGGAACCTGACAGAGTGACCTTTTTAAAAAAGCCATCCTGCTTAGCACAAATAGAAAACGTTCATAGTCACTGTCCTGACTGCTACCTGTAAACTAGAAATACAATCCTAATCCCCTACTGACCGAGTGGACCCCCTATTAACCAAGGGAACCCCAGAGAAACCTTAAAAACTGAGTTAGCAGCCATGACGGTAAGGGATGTTGGACATACCTCATTATACACCCCATCCCACCATTTTGGAATTTAGTCACAACTGACCAGGATTAATGTTAAGATAGAGATCACAGACTGCCAAAACAGACTTTGTGGCAATAAGATACCAAATTACAAACAAGACCTAAGCCATGCAAGGCAAGGGTTAAGTCACGTCAGGCCATCAGTCTTGCTGAACAGGTCCTTTTGACCCAGTATATTGTGGCTGACTCTGGCATCCTTATTGTAAAAATTTCTTTCTGCTGACCTCAAGTATTAAACAGAACCTTACTCCTTTAACCAATTACAAATTAAAGAATCTGAAAACCCACCTATAACCTATAAGCCCCATTTAAGGCTTATCTTAAAGATATCTCACCTTTTAAGGCCAAACCAATGCAGACCTTCCATGTATTGATTCATGTCTTTACCTGTAACTCCTGCCTCCCTAAAATGTGTAAAACCAAACTGTGGGACCATTACTCAAGACTTCTTGGGTTTTTATTTTTCCCAGGCCACAGTCACTCATATTGACTCAAAATAAGCCTCTTTAAAATATTTTGCAAAGTTTGGTTTATCCATTAACATCTCTCTACACTTCTTCAAATCTGAAGCCCTGTGAAATGAACTGCATGATAAAGTTCCTCTATCCTCAGTAATACCCTCCTCAGGGAAATGGAGACATAACATTCTTATCATTTTCTCCAACAAGATGATGCTCAGGTTGGTTGAAGTCTACCTATATGCTTGTCCATCCCCAGGATTAAGGTAGGCTCTATGTAAATTATTTTTTTAAAGGAGAGGAACTGATCCATGTCCAGTTTGAATAACATAATAATACAGATGGAAATTTAATGAACATTCTGAAGGCATACAAAATTGTTTCAGGTAGAGATATGGACATTTTAAGAAAACCTGAAATTCTCTCTTCTACCTGTGTTGTCTCTAAATTAAGGACATGTTTAAGAATACGTAAGGAAGCCCAGTAATCCCAGCTACTCGGGAGGCTGAGATAAGAGAATCGCTTGAACCCGGGAGGCAGAGGTTACAGTGAGCCAAGATTGCACTACTGCACTCCAGCCTAGGCGACAGTGTGGGACTCCATTTCAATAATAATAATAATAATAATATGTAAAAAAGCATGAAATAATTATGCATATTACATTAAGCTTGAAAATATGGTTTATTCAGACAAATCAGGTTTCCTTTTACAAAGGAATCAAAATCAGTCTTTTGTTACAAAAAGAATCATTAAACAGCTGTGTTTTCACATTACCTCTTAATTCTGGGAAGCAAGAAAAAAGTTATGAAGATTAAAAATAATCTTCTAAAAACACAAGGGAAATTACATTTTCTGAATATAGTTGTTTGGACTCCAAGTCTCCCATTCTTTCTTCTTCATTATATTCCTTCTTTAACTATAGCACAGCATAGGGTCTCACTGATTCTCTGTGGCCCATTTATATTTTTCATCACAAATTATCCTTGCAAGCGATCCCAAGATGCAACTGAATAAAACCATAATGTATCACTTATACCTTGTAAAGTGCTGCCCAGAAAATAAAACAAAAAACACTAAAAATTTACAGCACACTGTTTTCGTGAAAATAAATACCTATTTCCTATTAATCTGATATAACATTTTGGAAAGAAATATAGCCTATGCATGAATTAAATCCTAACTCCACATTTGTCGTAAGAATTCACCATAGGAAAGAAGATTGGCTTGCTAAAAAAAATTCCGAGAAAATACATATGCCATATATATGATCTTAAGAGCTTGGTAATTAAATTTTTTTCCTACATGCGGTTACACCTATTTACTGTGCTACTGCCCCCAACTCTAAAGCATTAGGAAGATTTTGATTAACTGGCATATCAGCTAGTTATTGCTGTGTAATAAACCATCTAAAATGTAGGGGTATAAATCAACAAATCTGTCTTTATCCATAATTTGGTGGTTTGGCAATTTCAAATGGTCCCATGTGGGTTGCTCTTGCCGTAACTCCTAATGTCACTAATGCATGACATCAGCTGCTATGTTGGCTGTGTGGCAGCTATCTAAGAAGGACTCAGCTGGGATGGCACATTTCTCTTCTATACAATCTCTTATCATGAATAAGCTTGCCCAAGCTTATTCGTGGAAGCTGAGGAGGATTCTAAGAAAGAGAGCAGAAGCTTGCAAGCTTGAGGCCAAGGCTGAGAATTGGCACAACATCACATCTGCTATATTTTATGGGCAAAATCAAGTCACAATGCCTACCCAAATTCCAGAGGTAGAGAAACAGATGGCACCTCTTCATGGAGGAAAAATACATCATATTTTACGAGATGTGAATATAGACAGGGGTAGAGGATTATGACCATTTTGGAAATCTACAGTATTGCATTTGGTTTTTGTGCCTCTTTTGTAATTAATTTCAAAAATGAAGCCTCTGAGCACTTATTTCATATAGTGACTTATAATATTTGGATGTATAACTTCAAGAAAGTCTTCCTTGAGCATCCCAGCCAAAAGTGACATATTTTAACTCAATATGAATAAATAATTCAAGCATACTATTCTGCTGTATTTTCTTGATTTGGGAGCTCCTATTAGACCATGAGTTTTGAAGGCTAGGGATCAGTTTTATCTTTTCTTCTAATGTGTGATCATTGCTTTCACAATGCCTGCACTCAGTAGGTATTCAATCAATATTGTTTACTGACTAAATGACAGAATGAATAAAGGAATGAATCCTCTATTAAATTACAAACTCATTGAGAAAAGGGCTGTCTCAACTAATTTGTATCTCCAAGAGCCTCTAGGTATTTCTTTGCACATGGTAGGTCCTCTACAAATAATTGTTAAGTACATTTTTATGGGAAGAGTAAAAGTTGTAGTTGTAAACAGAATTGCGACTCTGCAACTCAATTCAATACCACGATCTTATCAGCTATTTTACTTGGAAATTTTTTATAATAAAATATTTTTATTTCATATTATAAAAAATGATTGAATCAGAAATATATCCACTTGATTTTCTCATCTCCCGTTTTTCAAGCCTACTCAGTATACAGCAATGACATTTGAAAATACACAGTAAATCTGGTTGTAAAATTCAGAAATGACTCCTAGATTAAGATATACACTGAAATATTTTACCTTCATACATATTAAACAAATTTTGGATGCTCTCACAATTACTAAGGTCACTTTCTATAAAGTCAGATGAAGTTATTTCCAAGTAAAAGCAGCCCAAGGAAATAATAACCAGTGAATCTGATCTCATCTAAAATTAAGTAGTTTCCCATTATCAATTATTAAAGACAAATGAGAATTGACTATCAAACATAATAAGGAGACAGTACAATTAGGTTATGATAGGAAAAAGATATTTTTGTACTCATTGCACTTGATTTTTCAAATGTTTCTATTAGACTCCACGATCACAAATTTTTATATTCCTTTCATATGCAAAATATACTCCACTTACTTAGGCAAACGGGTGTGGATGAGTCTCCTTAGATGCCCTTTATCAAATACAGCTCTCTTGGTTTACCTTGTTAATTTCTCTCAGTTTTTATGCATTCACTTTGTCTAATTCATAAATGACATATGAATAAAAATTCTTAAAAGACAGAAGGGTGACAACTATTGTACACATACATGTTCAGTGACACAAAAAGTTGAGGAACAAATGGCCAAGTGCAGGCAACAGAGTTAATTAACTCTCATGCCAACATGCAACAGGAAAACAGACTCCATATGAGCAAGTGATTTCAGCTTAACAGAGCAAAAGCATTTAACTGGTATATCTGCAATATTTAAAATGTCCAATTTTAAGAGTGTGAAATCTAACATTAGAAAAGAATCTCCATAGGTCTTTTCATTCATTCTTACAAATCTTAATTTTTTTTCAAGCATGAAAGATTTCAGTGGCTCCAGCGAATGTTAGATTTCATAACTTTTCCATCTAGACAGGATATTCTCTGTGTTACGGAAATAGGTCTTCTAGGTTCAGAATTTTATGTGCATACTTAATCACATTTTGGTAGATTCTTTCCATGGACACTCAAATGTGAACCACAGGATGAAATGTAGCTACACACAAATCAGGGACAAGCAAGGCATAAGTTCTGGAGAAGCAATGGCCAAATACCCAATAAAATACATGGTGTAGGCAAAGTTAATGGATAATACGTAGTTCAACTGCTAGAAATTTATGGTTAACAGCAAAACCAGGTAAAAACCAGTCATTAGAGTACACGCTTTGAAGTCAAACAGACTTTTGGTTCAAATCCTGTCTCCACTATTGACTGAACTTGAGAAAATCACTTCATTAATTTATTCATCTTCCTTATCTGTAGAATGGGGATAATAATCCTAATAATGTGTTGTGGAGATTAAAGGAAGTTATGCATATAAGGTTACTTTGGTGTCTCCTACATAGTTATGATAAATCAATAAATGATTACTAAGTGTTTACTCTGTACTAGGCACTGTGTTCCAGGGAGATACAGTGGCTCTCAACCTTATAAAATTTACATATAGTTCAATATATTTTAGAGTTATCATCATCAGGCCATGAGGCAAACATTAGGTTAAGGAGTAGAAGTCGAGATGAAGTGAAAGAAATGCTAGACACTAGTTTGTGAACTAGAGCAAAGGGTGGAATGAAGCTAACATAAACAAAGCAACAAGAACAAACTTTCAAGGGGAAATGTAAACCAATCCAAACATATTGCCAGAATAGACCTGCTTTAAAAGAGCCAGGTGCATGTATTCTGGGTTGTGCTCCAATCCATTTAATATCACTAACTGGATTTATTGAGTATCAACTATGGAAAAAAGCATTATTTGGAGCCATATATATTAAAAAAAACAAAAAGTACTGCAGAACAGTTCTGGCTCTCAACAGTAAATCCAGCAGTAAGGAGAATAAGACAGTCAAAGGTCCTTTGTTCCAATTATCTAACGCTGTGTAGCCAGCTACCTCAAACTTCTAGTTGCATAAAACAACATATTTTATCATAAATATGAAATCTGAGCAGGGTTAGCAGGAACAGCTTGTTTCTACTCACCATGGGCTGGGGCTGCACATCTAGTGCTTAGGCTGAGAAGACCCAAAAGGCTGGGGCTGAGAAAGCTGGGGCTTCTCAAGCATCTTACTCTCAATCTCTGTGGGGGTCTCTCCACATGGTCTCTCCAGCCTGGAGGCTTTAGAGTAGCCAGACTTCTTAAATGGCAGCTCAGGACACCCACAGCATGTGTCCTGAAAGACAGAGTGAGCATGCCAGCTGGAAATTCTATTTATGACATAGCCTTGGAAACCATGCAACATCACTTTTGCCCCATTCTGTGTTGTTAGAAGCAAGTCATTAAGGCTCACCCATAATAAAGGAAGGGCAATTAGACTCCACCTTCTGTGGAAGGAGTGTCAAATAAATTGAAAACATAACCTTTGGTCACAAATTTTTATATTCCTTTCACACGCAAAATATACTCCATTTACTTAGGCAACCAGGTGTGGATGAGTCTCCTCAGATGCTATTTATCAAATACAGCTCATAAAGTATAGCTATCCTTAATCCAAAGACCTGGTGAACTAAAGAGACAATTTATATGTCCTTCACACACTGACATACAATGGTGGAAGAGGCATAGGATAATTACTATAGACTTTCCCATTGAAAAGGGAGGAAAAGAATTCACTAGTCCATAACAATTCTGTAATCCAGCCATGCACACACTAATGGCTCCTTGACTCAGGTCTGCTGTCTGATAATGCAGCATAGCATCTCCATGGGTCTTAGCTCTATCTTCTGAGCTCACAGTTTCTCCTCAAGTCATCCTTTTCCATTAAAAAATGCTGATATTTACAGCTAAGTAGTTTTCTCAGCCTGCTTCCTACCAGTATTACTTAAGAAATCCAAAGCTCTCTTTTTGTGATGGTCTGTCTCTGTCTCCTTTAGTCCAAGCTGGCAGTGTTTCTCCAAGTACACTTCTCTTTGTGGGTCTCCTATGAATCATACTGGGGTCCACCCCATCTTCCAAAGTTGCACCCACAAAATTCATCAAGATAAGCATTTCTCTAGTTTCCTGTAAAGTTGCTACAGGAAAGCACCTTGACATTCTTAAAAGCCCTATTGCTTAGAAAAGACAGTCTTCAATGCTGTGCCTCAAGATCCTTAGGGATAGTTACCTGTATGAAATACTACCTCAAATCTTTGCAAAAGTTTGTACAATAACACTCTTGAAATAATCTTTATTACTTATTTTCCTGACAGTGCCCTAAATTTGGCCTTCGTCCAAAAGCCTTTTCTTAATTTTAGCATCATTTGCCATCTGAAGAGACTACAATGAGAAAGTTTTATTTTTGATCCCAGTAAGTTCTGGCTTCTTTATATATTAAAGTTTTTTCTGTTGCTTAATACTCTCATCTGCCATTTTATAACAGGCAGCTAGAAACCAGGTATCATCATCAACATTCTCCTTGGAAATCTACATAATTTTCTAGTCCTATTTTCTATTTCTGTTTTCTACATTACTTCACATGATAGTGTTGCTTAACTTTCTGTCACTACCTAATAAATATCCTCATTCTTCCAACTTTCAATAACATCTTTAATTTCCTTTCAGCCCTCACTATGAGCCACCTCAAGGTGGCATATAGTTACACTAAGAATCTCTTCAAGGCCCTTAGACCTTAACTAACAATCTTGTTAACGTTTTTCCAGCTTCAGACCACCATCTAGTCCTAAAGCCACGTTTTAGGGTTTTGTTATGGTAGCACATCACTCCCAGCTACCAAAATGTGTAACAACTATCTACTATGGGTTAAAAAACTTCTCAAAACTTAATGGCTTAAAATAACTTTCATGTTTCTCAAGAAGCTGCACTCTAGGCAAAAGATTGCTGCAATAAATTAAAGAAAACCTGGATAAATAAAGAGATACAGCAAATTCGTTGATTATAAAACTAAACATTATTAAGACAACAGTTCTTCTCCAAATCAAGAGAGCAAGTCAACACAATCCTTACTAAAATCCAACCAGCAATTTTTAGTAAAAATTGACAAGCTGTAGCCAAAATGCCTATGGAAATGCGAGCAACCAAGCCCAGCCAAAACAATTTTGAAAAAGAACAGGAAGTAACACTACAATCAAGATAGTATGATATTGGCATAAGAAGATAGATATAGATCAATGAAACAGAATAAAGAGTTCAAATTCACATGTATGGTCAATTGATTTTCGATAAAAGTGCAAAGTTAATTAAGAAAGAGTAGTCTTTTCAACAAATAGTGCTGGAGCAACTGGATATCTATATGCAAAAACAAACATAAAATAACTAATAATCCTATATAATATACACAAAAGTTTTCTGAAAATGAATCACAGACCCAAATATAAGAACTAAAAATAAAAAACTTCAGGAAGAAAAAGCAGGAGAAAATTTTTGTGACCACAATCAATAATTTTTAAAAGACAAATTTGATTTTATCAAAATTTAAAACTTTTGCCCTTCAAAAGACACCATTAAGAAAATTAAAAGATGATTCCTGGGCAAGATGGCTGAATAGGAACAGCTCCGGCCTGCAGCTCCCAGCGAGATCAGTGCAGAAGGCGGGTGATTTCTGCATTTCCAACTGAGGCACCTGGCTCATCTAATTGTGACTGGTTAGACAGTGGGTGGGCGAGCAGAAGCAGGGTGGGGCGTTGCCTCACCCAGGAAGCCCAAGGGGTCTGGGGACTCCCTCCCCTAGCCAAGGGAAGCCGTGAGGGACTGTGCCATGAGGAACTGTGCATCCCGGCCCAGATACTATGCTTTCCCACAGTCTTCACAACCCGCAGACCAGGAAATTCCCTTGGGTGCCTATACCACCAGGGCCCTGGGTTTCAAGCACAAAACTGGGCAGCTATTTGGGAAGACACTGAGCTAGATGCAGTTTTTTTTTCATACCCCAGTGACACCTGGAACACCAGCAAGACAGAACCATTCATTCCCCTGGAAAGGGGGCTGAAGCCAGGGAGCTAAGTGACCTAGCTCAGTGGATCCCACCCCTACAGAGCCCTTCAACCTAACATCCACTGGCTTGAAATTCTCCCTGCCAGCACAGCAGTCTGAAGTCAACCTGGGATGCTCCAGCTTGGTGGGGGGAGGGGTGTCGACCATTACGGAGGCTTGAGTAGGTGGTTTTCCCCTAACCGTGTAAACAAAGCCACAGGGAAGTCTGAACTGGGCGGAGCCCACCGCAGCTCAGCAAAGCCTCTGTAGCCAGACTGCCTCTCTAAATTCCTCCTCTCTGGGCAGGGCATCTCTGAAAGAAAGGCAGCAGCACCAGTCAGAAGCTAACAGATAAAACTCCCATCTCCCTGAGACAGAGCACCTTGGGGAAGGAGCGGCTGTAGGCACAGCTTCAGCAGACTTAAATGTTCCTGCTTGACAGCTCTGAAGAGAGCAACAAATCTCCCAGCACAACTCTTGAGCTCAGCTAAGGGACAGACTGTCTCCTCAAGTGGGTCCCTGACCCCTGTGCCTCCTGACTTGGAGACACCTCCAAGCAGGGTTGACAGACATCACATACAGAAGAGCTCCAGCTGGCATCTGGTGGGTGCCTCTCTGGGACAAAGCTTCCAGAGGAAGGAACAGGCAGCAATATTTGCTGTTCTGCAGGCTCCACGGGTAATACCCAGGCAAACAGCACCTGGAGTGGACCTCCGGCAAACTCCAGCAGACCTGCAGCAGAGGGGCCTGTTAAAAGGAACTAAAAAACAGAAAGGAATAGCATCAACATCAACAAAAAGGATGTCCACACAGAAACCCCACCTGAAGGTCACCAACATCAAGAGGTAGACTTAGACTCCCACATAATAATAGAGGGAGACTTTAGCACCCCACTGCCAGTGTTAGACAGAAAATTAACAAGGATATTCAAGACTTGAACTCAGCTCTGGACCAAGCGGACCTAATAGACATCTACAGAACTCCACCCGAAATCAGCAGAATATACATTTTTCTCAGCACCACATTGCACTTATTCTAAAACTGACCATATAATTGGAAGTAAAACACTCCTCAGCAAATGCAAAAGAATGTAAATCATAGCAAACAGTTACTCAGACCATAGTGCAATCAAATTAGAACTCGGGATTAAGAAACTCACTCAAAACCACAGGACTACGTGGAAACTGAACAACTTGCTCCTGAATGACTACTGGGTACATAACGAAATGAAGGCAGAAATAAATAAGTTCTTTGAAACCAATGAGAACAAAGAGACAATGTACCAGAATCTCTAGGACACAGCTAAAGCAGTGGTTACAGGGTAATTTATAGCACTAAATGCCCACAAGAGAAAGCAGAAAAGATCTAAAATGGACACCCTAACATCACAATTAAAAGAACTCGAGAAGCAAGAGCTAACAAATTCAAAAGCTAGCAGAGGACAAGAAATAACTAAGATAAGAGCAGAACTGAAGAAGATAGAGACAAGAAAAACCCTTCAAAAAATCAAGGAATCCAGGAGCTGGTTTTTCGAGAAGATTAACAAGATAGATAGACCACTAGCCAGACTAATAAAGAAGAAAAGAGAGAAGAATCAAATAGACACAATAAAAAATGATAAATGGGAGATCACCACTGATCCCACAGAAATACAAACTACCACCAGAGGATACTATAAACACCTCTCTGCAGATAAACTAGAAAATCTAGAAGAAATGGATTAATTCCTGGACACATACACCCTCCCAACACTAAACCGGGAAGAAGTTGAATCCCTGAATACATCAATAACAAGTTCTGAAATTGAGGCAGTAATTAATAGCCTACCAACCTAAAAAAAGCTCAGGACCAGATGGATTCAGAGCCGAACTCTACCAGGGGTACAAAGAGGAGCTGGTACTGTTCCTTCTGAAACTATTCCAAACAATAGAAAAAGAGGGACTCTTCACTAACTCATTTTATGAGACCAGCATCATCCTGATAACAAAACCTGGCAGAGACACACACACACACAAAATAAAATTGCAGGCCAATATCCCTGATGAACATCAATGCGAAAATTCTTCATTAAATACTGGCAAACTGAATCCAGCAGCACATCAAAAAGCTTATCCATCACGAAGTCAGCTTCATCCCTGGGATGCAAGTTGGCTTAACATACTCAAATCATTAAACGTAATCCATCACACATAAACAGAACCAATGTCAAAAACCACATGATTATCTCAATAGATGCAAAAAATAAATGGCCTTCAATAAAATTTAACACCCCTTCATGCTAAAAACTCTCAATAAACTAGGTATTGATGGAACAAATCTCAAAATAATAAGAGGTATTTATGACAAACCCACAGCCTATACCATACTGAATGGGCAAAAGCTGGAAGCAATTCCCTCTGAAAACTGGCACAAGGATGCTCTCTCTCACCACTCCTATTCAATATAGAATTGGAAATTCTGGCCAGGGCAATCAGGCAAGAGAAGGAAATAAAGGGTATTCAAATAGGGAGAGAGAAAGTCAAATTGTCTCTGTTTGCAGATGACATGATTGTATATTTTGAAAATCCCATTTTCTCAGCCTCAAATCTTGTTAAGCTGATAAGCAATTTTGGCAAAGTCTCAGGATACAAAATCAATGTGCAAAAATCACGAGCATTCCTATACACCAATAATAGACAAACAGAGTCAAATCATGAGTGAATTCCCATTCACAATTATTACAAAGAGAATAAAAAACCTAGGAATGCAACTTACATGGGATGTGAAGGACCTCTTCAAGGAGAACTACAAACCACTGCTCAAGGAAATGAGAGAGGACACAAACAAATGGAAGAACATTCCATGCTCATGGATAGAAGAATCAATATTGTGAAAATGGCCATACTGCACGAAGTAATTTATAGATTCAATGATATCCCCATAACAGAATTAGACTTTGACAGAATTAGAAAAAAACTACTTTAGATTTCATATGGAACCAAAAAGAGTCCATATAGCCAAGACAATCCTAAGCAAAAAGGACAAAGCTGGAGGCATCATGCTACCTGACTTCAAACTATACTACAAGGCTACAGTAACCAAAACAGCATGATACTGGTACCAAAACAGATACATAGACCAATGGAACAGAACAGAGGCCTCAGAAATAATGCCACACATCTTCAACCATTTGATTTTTGACAAACCTGACAAAAACAAGCAATGGGGAAATGATTCCCTATTTAATAACTACTGTTGGGAAAACCGGCTAGCCATATGCAGAAAACTGAAACTGGACCCCTTCCTTACACCTTATGCAAAAATTAACTCAAGATGGATTAAGGGTTTAAACATAAGACTTAAAACCATAAAATCCCTAGAAGAAAACCTAGGAAATACCATTCAGGACATAAGCATGGGCAAAGACTTCATGACTAAAACACCAAAAGTAATGGCAACAAAAGCCAAAATTGACAAATGGGATCTAATTAAACAAAAGAGCTTCTGCACAGCAAGAGTGAACAGGCAACCTACAGAATGGGAGAAAAATTTTGCAATCTATCCATCTGACAAATGCCTAATATCCAGAATCTACAAGAAACTTACACAAATTTACAAGAAGGGCAAAGGATATGAACAGACACTTCTCAAAAGAAGACATTTATGCAGTCAACAAACATATCAAAAAAAGTTCATCATCACTGGTCATTAGAGAAATGTAAATCAAATCCACAATGAGATAACATCTCACACCAGTTAGAATGGCGATTATTAAAAAGTCAGGAAAGAACAGATGCTGGAGAGGATGTGGAGAAATACGAATGCTTTTACATTGTTGATGGGAATGTAAAATAGTTCAACCATTGTGGAAGACAGTGTGGTGATTCCTCAAGGATCTAGAACTAGAAATACCATTTGACCCAGCAATCCCATTACTGGGTATATGCCCAAAGGATTATAAATAATTCTACTATAAAGACACATACACATGTATGTTTATTGCAGCACTATTCACAACAGCAAACCCAAATGCCCATCAATGATAGACTGGATTAAGAAAATGTGGCATATATATACCATGGAATACTGTGCAGCCATAAAAAAGGATGAGTCCATGTCCTTTGCAGGGACATGGATGAAGCTTCAAAGCATCATTCTCAGCAAACTAACATAGGAACAGAAAACCAAACACTGCATGTTCTCACTCATAAGTAGGAGCTGAACTGTGAGAACACATGGACACAGGGAGGGGATCATCATACACCGGAGCCTGTCAGGGTGTTGAGTGCTAGGGGAGGGATAGCATTAGGAGAAATACCTAATGTAGATAACTGGTTGATGAGTGCTGCAAACCGCCATGGCACATGTATACCTATGTAACAAACCTGCACGTTCTGCACCTGTATCCCAGAGCTTAAATTATAATAGAAGAAGAAAGAAGAAAGAAGAAGAGGAAGAGGAGGAGGAGGAGGAGGAAGAAGAAGAAGGAGAAGAAGAAGAGGAAGAGGAGGAGGAGGAAGAGGAGGAGGAGGAAGAAAAGGAATAAATAGGAAGAGATAGGTAGAGGAAGGAGAGGAAGAGGAAGAAGAAGAAGGAGAAGAAGAAGAGGAAGAGGAGGAGGAGGAAGAGGAGGAGGAGGAAGAAAAGGAAGAAATAGGAAGAAATAGGTAGAGGAAGGAGAGGAAGAGGAAGAAGAAGAGGAAGAGGAAGAAGCAGCAGCAGCAGAAGTAACAGAAGCAGCAGCAGCAGCAGCAAAGAAGAAGAAAATTAAAAGACAATACAGACTGTGAAAAATAGTTTTGCTGGTACAAGTTGTTTTGAAAAGGCAAAGTTGTTCCACATGACTGACATATTAGGAAATAATTTGAGCATAATGCAAGTATCACACTGGCTGATGTGCAGTTATGTCCACAAGAAACACCAGGTGAACACACAAACCTGTACCCATAAGAACTGAACTACATAATACGCAAAATGAACACATACACACCCCGCAGACACCTACCAGCTACCTCAATTCACTGTGCGTATTATCTCATAAGGTTGTGTTCTGCCATTCTTTCACATTGTGAATATTTATAGATATCAATTATATAGTCATATATAGGTTATTATATATATTACACATATATAAAATATACATGAATAAATACAGTCAGTCAACATCCTAAAAATGTCTATGTGCCCTGATTTTAAAATGTCAAACAGGACATGATACAGAAAGCATTAAGTATTAAAGAGAAGCTTGAAATAAAGCCTTTTGAAGGAAATGGGAAAACATGGTACTTCCTGAGCAACAGGCATAAAGGAATACATATTGTAGACCAACAGGGACAGCAGGTAAAAATAAAACAAATGCCTGTGGCTAAAGCCATTTCAAGTGCTATGAAGTCTATAAGAAGGCCTAAAGACATATAAGAAATAGGAAAACAGGGCCAGGCGTGGTGGCTCACGCCTGTAATCCCAGCACTTTAGGAGGCCGAGGTGGGGAGATCACAAGGTCAGGAGATCGAGACCATCCTGGCTAACATGGTGAAACCCCGTCTCTACTAAAAATACAAAAAATTAGCCGGGTGTGGTGGCGGCGCCTGTAGTCCCAGCTACTCGGGAGGCTGAGGCAGGAGAATGGCATGAACCTGGGAGGTGGAGCTTGCAGTGAGCCGAGATTGTGCCACTGCACTCCAGCCTGGGCGACTGAGCGAGACTCTGTCTCAAAAAAAAAAAAGAAAAGAAAAAAAAGAAAAAAAAAAAATAGGAAAACAGTTGAGCATACAGGTTGAAAAGCAAACAGGGATAAAATCAGGAAAAACCTTTCCTACAGTCAAAGAGAAAGCATTTATCTATATACAATATAAAGACCCTAAATATGTCACCAAACCCAACAGAGCAGATCCTTCATGCTAGCAGTGGCAGTTTTGTGATTTCAAACACTATTACAGCTGTAGGGCTGGAAACACAATTGTGGAATGACAATTATATTCTATCAGCATTTGGAAGGTATTATTACACTGTGTTTGAGCTTCCATCATTACTGTTAGTAAGTCATCTGACATTGTAGCTGTCTTTTCTAAGAATGTAGTCTTTTTCTCTTCAGTAGCTTTCATGTTTTTTCATTTGACTTTGAGGCTCTGTCATTTTATTATGTTGGGACTAGAATATGGATTTCATTTTTTTTAATCCCACTTGGAAATTGCTGGTCTTCACGAATCTGTGGATTTTTTTTTTTTTTTTTTTTTTTTTTTTGAGACGGAGTCTCGCTCTGTTGCCCAGGCTGGAGTGCAGTGGCCGGATTTCGGCTCACTGCAAGTTCACGTGGGTTTACGCCATTCTCTTGCCCCAGCCTTCCGAGTAGCTGGGACTACAGGTGCCCGCCACCACGCCTAGCTAGTTTTTTGTATTTTTTAGTAGAGACGGGGTTTCACCGTGTAAGCCAGGATGGTCTCGATCTCCTGACCTCGTGATCCGCCCGTCTCGGCCTCCCAAAGTGCTGGGATTACAGGCGTGAGCCACTGCACCCGGCCAGAATCTGTGGATTTATAATAGATAAATTCTGGAAAAGTTCTCAGCTATTATCTCTTCAAATTATGCCTCTATTCTCTCTCTCTCCTATACTGTTGATACTTCAATTAAACACATAGAGCTTCTCACTCTGTCCTTCTTATTGTTTAATAAACACTCTTTCATATTTTCTATTTCTTGTTCTCTTCTGGCATTCTGGATAATATATCCTTATATATATTTCACTTCACAAATTCTCTCTTCACCTGTACCTAACATGCCACTTCACCTACATATGAAATTTTCAGCAGATGGCAGAAATGAAAACCTGAGACTGGAGAATGGTAAAACTATACAAATTAGCAATGTTAACCTTTTAGTTATACCTATGAAGCCAATTCATCCGTTCACGTGTCATAATCTCTGCCTGTCTTAATTTGACCTGCCCCAAAAACAAACTATGAGGCAAGGATTCAAGTACATATAGTTTGTTTGGGGTATGATCTCAAGAAACACATGGAAGTGGAAAGTAAGACAGATGGAAAAAGAAGGAAAGTAATAAAGTGTTTGTTATTAAGCAAGTTACCATTGTGAGCAACTTAAGGTTAATCCTTCTGAGGAACTTGGCAGGAATAGTGTTTTCCAACATGAGAGGGCACAGACATCACTCTACGGATTCCCAGGACTTATTGCCTGAGATTCTGATTCAGTAATTTGGGGGTGGGTTCCACAAATTTTAATTACTAACCAGCTCCCAACCAATGTTGATGCTATTGTTACTGGTCAGTGGATACTTTGAGTAAGCAGAGGTGTAGAACACACTTTCAAAGACTTATCCCGCCCAAGAGGCAAGGAAGGAGTATTTATCCACCAATTCCCATAAGTTATTGTTTAAAACGACTGTGCTCAAACAGCATTAACATTCTGGTACTTCCGTCTGCCTCCTCCCAGGTAGAAGAGGTACTGCAGCCAAAAGAAACACCTTAGGAAACGAGTCATGCACTGGCAGCTGCAAGTCAGGTTGGTATATATGAAAATAAGGGATGCCCAAGAAATGTGAGCTGGGCACAGACAGCATTTGCTACATTGCTATATTGTCATGGAGGAAAACAGACAATTAACCAAGAAATTATAAATAAATTACAATTGTTATAAGTGCTTTAAAAGTAAATTACATGAAACTACCCCTAAAGATAGCCTCTCATCTTATTACAGATGGAAACTTCCTAGAGTTGTTGTGGACCAAAAAAATGTACTGTTTCACAAATATGGTTAAACACCAACTCCAGTCCAATACTGTATAGCATTGGCCCTTAATGAATATATACTATCTTATCTGAAGACACTCTGATTGGCAGTTTACATTAGAAATGTGTGCAGAATCATTAAGTTTTCATTTTGTTTCATCTAGGTAGAACTTAGCTAGGATTTACTCTGCTTTATAAACATTAAATTACAAACAGCGAATGAAAACAATGTTTACTTCAATTGCTTTTTATTTATATTGTCATCAAATGGTTTTACCAAGAGAAAGCCCAAACCAGTAATGCATTTTGAGAAGTATTTTATAATTACATAAGATGGCTTATTTTGCAAATGCATACTCACTTTCCACTCTGAATATATTTACCTCCTTAAAGCATCTAAGCAATTAGCAACTGTGAAGTTAAGGAAGAGACCATAAAACTGCCTTTACTTCAGACACCAACAGCAAGTCTGTGAGTTCCAAGACCACCCTCAGATTTGGTAATTCATTAGAAGGACTCACAGAACACACTGAAAGATATATTCACAGTTATAGTTTATTATAGTAAAAGGATACCAGTTAAAATCAACCAAGAGAAGAAACACATAGGACAGAATCCAGGAAAGTAACAAATGGGGAGCTTTCAGTCATCTTCTCATGGAGTCATGGACAGCATTACTTTCCTGGCAATGACTGACAATTCACATGAAGTACTGCCAACCAGGGAAGCTTCCCTAAGCCTTGGTATTCAAAGTCTTTACTGAGGCTCAATCATAGCCATGTGGCTGACTATCCAGTCTCAGTTTCTGACCCCTTAGGAAGGCAAGCTATTATTGCTTTACTCAATGTCTCCATCCTAAATCATATTATTACTATCTAAATTGGGCCAAGCTTCCTAGGCAAATAAAGACACTCATTAGCCATGACATTCCAAGGGTTTGGAGGTTACCTTCCAGAAGCCAAGGTCAAAGGCAATACCTCTTTTGGGGCAAGATTAAATTCTTTACTGTACCGCACCTTACTCTGCTCTCACTGGGAGTGGTCACTGCATTTTTTAAAGCCCTGAAATTCTTCATCTTACTGAGCTTAACTGCTACATTATGATATTGATAAAAACAAAACTAGGTATGAACTTTTGTAATTAATGTACTTTCAATATTGCTAGACTTTGATGCATATTTGGAAAAAATCAGTTTATTTGATATTTGAAACCAACCCAAGATTCACAGCTCAAATTTATTCTACTGGTATCATTATAGTCTTCTTTTTCTATGTATCAGTCTTCACTGCTATAGTATGCAATATTTTTGCAAAATAATGTTCAGGATAATCAATCCACAATGGAATACCTTTCATGTAGTATCAGGATAAAAATCTGGCCTTTAGAGAAACTATCAACATACATATATAATTATATTCCCCTTTCATGAGTTGATCATTAAGCTGGAAGAAAATACTTAGGAGCTTATTGTGCTCCGTAAGGCAGCAAAAATAACTTCCTACAACTAGCTAAAAACCTGAAGATTCCTACTGCTTAAACTTTAGCTGTTGGTGTCTCCAAATTGCAATGCCTCAAATCATCTCTGCAACACAAACTCTTGAGTGATACATCTGTATATTTAAAAAAAAAAAAAGAAAAAAAAAAAAGAAACCATTGTTTTCTTTAAAGGCACAGAAACCTCTAACAATTTTATTTCGGGTTCAGTTAGATACTGGAATGCCCTCTGCTGTGTACCTTGAAATGTATCAAAACAAGTGTCAATTTTAGAGTACAAACATTTAAAATCGTTATACAAAGTAAGTGTTGTGTTAGAAACAAAGCCCGTATTTTAGAAATAGGAAATCTTGTCATAATGTTTATGAAAATAATCTTAGCAACATTAAAATTAGAAACATAAATTATTTTTTTCAATTTCAAACAATTCTTTTATAAAAGCATTAAAACATATTTTAGTCCTACAGAACATTTTCCTTTGAATTAATAGCAGCACCAACAAAAAAACTATGTTATGCAAGTAGAAGATATGTATTATCTACAAATTAATGCTAGAATTTTTAAATAGGACTATAATGAAGAGAAGTAGCTAACAAAATTATTATAATGAGGACATAAAATATATTAGGTATTATTTTCTATCTTAAAGTCTTGAAAGAGAGCATTTTTGCCAGAAAATGCAACTGCAAAGAATATTAAAATAAATGCAACAAGGAAGGAAGCAATTAAGCATATTTTAACCCATAAATAACAGCATATCATAATAATATACTGAATAATCACATAAGAATGCTAGTAAATTTACAAATATATTATTTTCTAAAAACTCTACCATATACCAAAGCTATTAAGGAAATGGCTATATACAAATTAAATACATACATTAATAATATTAAAATGTTTTAACATGAACCATGAATATACTCTCTGAAGACTGTCAGCTTGTGCTTAGCTACATTTTCTCATTTCTTATCATGTTAATGAAATTTTCAACATTTACTATTGTTTTCTAAGGGCAAGTGAAATTCTACATCCTAGGTAGAGATTTTAGAATATTAGTTGTTCTTAAGGATTTCCTGCCCTCCAGTGGTATC
Source organism: Chlorocebus sabaeus (assembly GCF_047675955.1). Lineage (NCBI taxonomy): Eukaryota > Metazoa > Chordata > Mammalia > Primates > Cercopithecidae > Chlorocebus > Chlorocebus sabaeus. The sequence goes on along the minus strand of NC_132914.1, from coordinate 37,104,253 downwards.
TGTCTTAATATTTTCACTGCACCTTTCCAGGTTGCAAAGAGAAACATCACTTCTACATGTACATTTTGAAATTAGATCACACTGTATGGCAGCATCTAATTTTTCCTCCATTACAGATTCACTCTCTGTTTGTACCCCTGCATCACATCTTGCAGGCTGCAGAATGCAGTTGTCACTGGTTTTGTTTTGCAAAATGTGTGCTGAATTACACTGTGACTGTGGAAACTGATCTGTATTATTTTTCACTGAGAACTGGTAGAAATTCTCATTCTGTTTGTGAATTTTGTCATTGTTTTTAACAATCCTGTCACCTGAAACTTTTGCCATTCTTTCTACATAAACATTATTTGTTTTTTCCTTCGTTTTGATGGGCATCCTATTTGAATCTTCAATGTGCTGTGATATTTGATCTTCATCTTCAGATGGCTAAAAAGAAATTAATAATTTTGCTATAAACCATGCTTACATTTTTAAAATGCATTCAATTACTTCAAAGGATATATCCTTAAAATCCCTACTATCGAAAATTTCTACATACAGAAGAGAGTTTGGCAAGTTACAAATCAAGCCATCAAAGAGTCTTCAACCAATAATCTGCCATACCTCCCAGGAGGCTATGAATTTTAAAATAGCAGTAACAGTAATAATCTTTGTAATAAAAATGCAAAGAGGTAAAATGGAGAAGGGAAATTTTGTCTTTTATTAGTCCCTATAAACACAGGCTCTATTATCTCTCTACACTTTGAACAGAAGAAATGATATGCAGCACACTTCCTCCACTTAAAAAGAGTAGACTAGAAGAAGTACCTTTGAAGGAAACAGCTAACACATATAACTTATTCAATTATTTATTGACTCATTAAGTAAAAAATAACTACTTGTATACTTTTTACGGGCCCAGTCCAATATATATAAATATCTTCAGAAGATAACATAACTTAAGAAGAACATCAGGTAACAAGAAATTAAACAGACAAAAGAAAAGTTAAGCAGCAATACATGAGCAATACATATCTCAACTGTTAGATAAAAAGACAAACTTTGATCATGCGGCTCCAAGATGGCGGAATAGGAACAGCTCCAGTCTACAGCTCCCAGCATAAGCAATGCAGAAGACAGGTGATTTCTGCATTTCCAATTAAGGTAGCAGGGTAATCTCACTGGGGCATGTTGGACAGTGGGGGCAGGACAATGGGTGCAGCCCATCAAGTGTGAGCCGAAGCAGGATGGGGCATCACCTCACCCAGGAAGTGCAAGGGGTCAGGGAATTCTCTTTGCTAGCCAAGGGAAGTGGTGACAGATGGCACCTGGAAAATCGGGTCACTCCCACCCAATAGTGCACTTTTCCAAAGGTCTTAGCAAACGGCACACCAGGAGATTATATCCTGCCCCTGGCTCAGAGGGTCCCACACCCACGAAGCCTCGCTCATTGTTAGCACAGCAGTCTGAGATCCAACTGCAAGGCTGCAGCAAGGCTGAGAGAGGGGCGCCCACCATTGCTGAGGCTTGAGTAGGTAAACAAAGCAGCCAGGAAGCTCCAACTGGGTGAAGCCCACCATAGCTCAGGGAGGCCTGCCTGCCTCTATAGATTCCACCTCTGGGGACAGGGCATAGCCAAACAAAAGGCAGCAGAAACCTCTGCAGACTTAAATGTCCCTGTCTGACAGCTTTGAAGAGAGTAGTGGTTCTCCAAGTGTGGAGTTTGAGATCTGAGAACGGAGAGACTGCCTCCTCAAGTGGGTCCCTGACCCCTGAGGAGCCTAACTAGGAGGCACCCCCAGTAGGGGCAGACTGATGCCTCACATAGCTAGGTAACCTTCTGAGACGAAGCTTCCAGAGGAACGATCAGGCAGCAACATTTGCTGTTCAGCAATATTTGCTGCTTTGCAGCCTCCGCTGCTGATACCCAGGCAAACAGGGTCTGGAGTATCCTCCAGCAAACTCCAACAGACCAGCAGCTGAGGGTCCTGACTGTTAGAAGGAAAACTAACAAACAGAAAGAACATCCACACTAAAACCCCATCTGTACGTCACCATGATCAAAGACCAAAGGTAGATAAAACCACAAAGATGGGGAAAAAACAGAGCAGAAAAGTTGAAAATTCTAAAAATTAGAGCGCCTCTCCCCCTCCAAAGGCACGCAGCTCCTCGCCAGCAACGGAACAAAGCTGGGCGGAGAATGACTTTGATGAGTTGAAAGAAGACTTTAGATGATCAAACTTCTCCGAGCTAAAGGAGGAAGTTCGAACCCATCGCAAAGAAGCTGAAACCCTCGAAAAAAGATTAGATGAATGGCTAACTATAATAACCAGTGTGGGGAAGTCCTTAAATGACCTGATGGAGCTGAAAACCATGGCACGAGAACTACATGATGAATGCACAAGCTTCAGTAGCCGATCAATCAACTGGAAGAAAGGGTATCAGTGATTCAAGATCAAATGAATGAAATGAAGCGAGAAGAGAAGTTTAGATAAAAAAGAGTAAAAAGAAACGAACAAAGACTCCGAGAAACATGGGACTATGTGAAAAGACCAAATCTATGTCTGATTGGTGTACCTGAAAGTGACGGGGAGAATGGAACCCAGCTGGAAAACACACTTCAGGTTATTATCCAGGAGAACTTCCCCAAACTAGCAAGGCAGACCAACATCCAAATTCAGGAAATACAGAGAATGCCACAAAGATACTCCTCGAGAAGAGCAACTCCAAGACACATAATTGTCAGATTCACCAAAGTTGAAATGAAGGAAAACATGTTAAGGGCAGTCAGAAAGAAAGGTCAGGTTACCCACAAAGGGAAGGCCATTAGACTAACAGCAGAACTCTTGGCAGAAACTCTACAAGTCAGAAGAGAGTGGGGGCCAATATTCAACATTCTTAAAGAAAAGAATTTTCAACCCAGAATTTCGTATCTAGCCAAACGAAGTTTCATAAGTGAAGGAGAAATAAAATCCTTTACAGACAAGCAAATACTGAGAGATTATTGTCACCATCAGGCCTGCCCTACAAGAGCTCCTGAAGGAAGCACTAAACAGGGAAAGAAATAACTGGTACTAGCCACTGCCAAAGCATGCCAAATTTTAAAGACCATCAATGCTAGGAAGAAACTGCATCAACTAACGAGCAAAATAACCAGCTAACATCATAATGACAGGATCAAATTCACAATAATAATATTAACCTTAAATGTAAATGTGCTAAATGTTCCAATTAAAAGACACAGACTGGCAAATTGGATAAAGAGTCAAGACCCATCAGTGTGCTGTATTCAGGAGATCCATCTCAAGTGCAGAAACACACATAGGCTCAAAATAAAGGGATGGAGGAATATCTACCAAGCAAATGGAAAACAAAAAAAGGCAGGGGTTGCAATCCTAGTCTCTGATAAAACAGACTTTAAACCATTAAAGATCAAAAGAGACAAAGAAAGCCATTACATAATACTGCAGGGATCATTTCAGCAAAAAGAGCTAATTATCCTAAATATATATGCACCCAATACAGGAGCACCCAGATTCATACAGCAAGTCCTTAGAGACCTACAGAGACTTACACACCCACACAATAATAATGGGAGACTTTAACACCCCACTGTCATAATTAGACAGATCAATAAGACAGAAAGTTAACAAGGATATCTAGTAATTGAACTCAGCTCTGCACCAAGCAGACCTAATAGACATCTATAGAACTCTCCATCCCAAATCAACAGAATAAACATTCTACTCAGCACCACATCACACTTATTCCAAAATTGACCACATAATTGGAAGTAAAGCACTCCTCAGCAAATGTAAAATAACAGAAATTATAACAAACTGTCTCTCAGACCACAGTGCAATCAAACTAGAACTCAGGATTAAGAAACTCACTCAAAACCTCTCAACTACATGGAAACTAAACAACCTGCTCCTGAGTGACTACTGGGTACATAACGAAATGAAGGCAGAAATAAAGATGTTCCTTGGAACCAGTGAGAGCAAAGACACAACATACCAGAATCTCTGGGACATGTTTAAAGCAGTGTGTAGAGGGAAATTTATAGCACTAAATGCCCACAAGAGAAAGCTGGAAAGATCTAAAATTGACACCCTAACATCATAATTAAAAGAACTATAGAAGCAACAACTAATAAATTCAAAAGCTAGCAGAAGGGAAGAAATAACTAAGATCAGAGCAGAACTGAAGGAGGCAGAGACACAAAAAAACTCTTCAAAAAAATCAATGAATCCAGAAGCTGGTTTTTGGAAAAGAGCAACAAAATTGATAGACTGTTAGCAAGACTAATAAAGAAGAAAAGAGAGAAGAATCAAAAAGAAGCAACAAAAAATCATAAAGGGGATATCACCACCGATCCCACAGATATACAAATTACCATGAGAGAATACTATAAACACCTCTACGCAAATAAACTAGAAAACCTAGAAGGAATGGTAAATTCCTGGACACATACACCCTCCCAAGACTAAACCAGGAAGAAGTTGAATCCCTGAATAGACCAATAACAGGCTCTGAAAGTGAGGCAATAATTAATATCCTACCAACCAAAAAAAGTCCAGGACCAGACGGATTCACAGCCAAATTCTACCAAAGGTACAAGGAGGAGCTGGTACCATTCCTTCTGAAACTATTACAGTCAATAGAAAAAGAGGGAATCCTCACTAACTCACTTTATGAGGCCAGCATCATCCTGATACCAAAGCCTGGCAGAGACACAACAAAAAAAGAGAATTTTAGACCAATACCCCTGATGAACTTTGATGCAAAAATCCTCAATAAAATACTGGCAAACTGAATCCAGCAGCACATCAAAAACCTTATCCACCATGATCAAGTGGGCTTCATCCTGGGATGCAAGGCTGGTTCAACATACACAAATCAATAAACGTAATCCAGCATATAAACAGAACCAAAGACAAAAACCACATGATTATCTCAATAGATGCACAAAAGGCCTTTGACAAAATTCAACAGCACGTCATGCTAAAAACTCTCGATAAAGTAGGTACTGATGGGACATATCTCAAAATAATCAGAACTATTTACGACAAACCCACGGCCAATGTCATATTGAACGGGCAAAAACTGGAAGCATTCCCTTTGAAAACTGGCACAAGACAGGGATGCCCTCTCTCACCACTCCTATTCAGCACAATGTTGGAAGTTCTGGCCAGGACAATCAGGCAGGAGAAAGAAAGAAAGGGTATTCAATTAGGAAAAGGGAAGTTAAATTGTCCCTGTTTGCAGATGACATGATTGTATATTTGGAAAACCCCATCATCTCAGCCCAAAATCTCCTTAAGCTGATAAGAAACTTCAGCAAAGTCCAGGATACAAAATCAATGTGCAAAAATCACAAGCATCCCTATACACCAATAACAGACAAACAGAGAGCTAAATCATGAGTGAAGTCCCATTCACATTTGCTTCAAAGAGAATAAAATACCTAGGAATCCAACTTACAAGGGATGTGAAGGACCTCTTCAAGGAGAACTACAAACCACTGCTCAGTGAAATAAAAGAGGACACAAACAAATGGAAAAACATACCATGCTCATGGATAAGAAGAATCAATATTGTGAAAATGGCCATACTGCCCAAGGTAATTTATAGATTCAATGCCATCCCCATCAAGCTACCAATGATTTTCTTCACAGAATTGTTGAAAACTACTTTAAAGTTCATATGGAACCAAAAAAGAGCTTGCATTGCCAAGACAATCCTAAGCCAAAAGAACAAAGCTGGAGGCATCATGCTACCTGACTTCAAACTATACTACAAGGCTACAGTAACCAAAACAGCATGATACTGGTACCAAAACAGAGATATAGGCCAATGGAACAGAACAGAGTCCTCAGAAATAATACCAAACATCTACAACCATCTGATCTTTGATGGTCCTGACAAAAACAAGCAATGGGGAAAGGACTCCCTTTTTAATAAATGGTGCCAGGAAAACTGGCTAGTCATATGTAGAAAGCTGAAACTAGATTCCTTCCTTACACCTTATACTAAAATTAATTCAAGATGGATTAAAGACTTAAATGTTAGACCTAAAACCATAAAATCCCTAGAAGAAAACCTAGGCAATACCATCCAGGACATAGGCATGGGCAAGACTTCATGTCTAAAACACTAAAAGCAATGCCACAAAAGCCAAAATTGACAAATGGGATCTAAATTACTAAAGAGCTTCTGCACCACAAAAGAAACTACCATCAGAGTGAACAGGCAACCTACAGAATGGGAGAAAATTTTTGCAATCTACTTATCTGACAAAGGGCTAATATCCAGAATCTACAAAGAACTCAAACAAATTTACAAGAAAAAAACAAACAACCCCATCAAAAAGTGGGCAAAGGATCTGAACAGACACTTCTCAAAAGAAGACATTTATGCAGCCAACAGACACATGAAAAAATGCTCATCATCAATGGCCATCAGAGAAATGCAAATCAAAACCACAATGAGATACCATCTCACACCAGTTAGAATGGCGATCATTAAAAAGTCAGGAAACAACACAGGTGCTGGAGAGGACGTGGAGAAATACGAAACCTTTTACACTGTTGGTGGGACTGTAAACTAGTTCAACCACTGTGGAAGACAGAGTGGCATTTCCTCAAGGATCTAGAACTAGAAATACCAATTGACCCATTACTGAGTATATACCCAAAGGATTATAAATCATGCTGCTATAAAGACACATGTACATGTATGTTTATTGCAGTACTATTCACAATAGCAAAGAATTGGAACCAACCCAAATGTCCATCAATGATAGACTGGATTAAGAAAATGTGGCACATATACACCATGGAATACTATGCAGCCATAAAAAAGGATGAGTTCATGTCCTTTGTAGGGACATGGATGAAGTTGGTAACCATCATTCTCAGCAAACTATCTCAAGGACAGAAAACCAAACACCGCATGTTCTCACTCATAGGTGGGAATTGAACAATGAGAATCCTTGGACACAGGAAGGGGATCACACACCAGTTGGGGGATGGGGGGAGGGGGGAGGATAGCATTAGGTGATGTACCTAATGTAAATGACAAGTTAATGGGTGCAGCATACTAACATGGCACGTGTATACATATGTAACAAATCTGCACATTATGCACATGTACCCTAGAACTTAAAAAAAAAAAAAAAACAAACTTTAAGAACATTTTAATAGGTCTAGATTTCAATTTTCTAGGCATAAATTTTTCAAAATTCTTGAAAAAATTACCTTTTAATTACTGAATTAATGAAAATATTCTTTTAATGAAAATCTTATATAAAATATTGATTATTCAAGCTAAAAATACAAAGTTAATGTAAAAAACTAAATATAAAAAGGGGTATAGGCTTTAGCTGATTGACACTGAAACAGCAATAGTAAGCCTATGAAATAGCATTAAAACTGACTGAGCACAAATTAGAGAAAGCAAGCTCAATGCATTTATTTATTCAAACAAATACTCATTTAGCAACTATAATGTGACCCTCTTGGAGCAGACATTCTGATGGGTAGAAATGATGTTAGTCAAATAATCATACACTTGCATATATAATTATGATTCAAAAAAAGTGTTATAAAGAACAAATATGAGGCATTGTGAGCACATAACTGATAGGCCTAATTAGATTGGGGAGCAAGGGAGGGACTTTTCTAATAAGTGACATACTTAAGATGAGACCTAAAGGATGAATAAGAGTAAGGTAGAGGGAATAGATTGTGTAAAAGATCTGAAGCAGAAAAGACACTGACAAGCTAAGAAAAGTGAAATGTCAGTAAGTGTGGGGCAGGATGAGAAAGGGAGATCACTAGAAGAAATTGAAGGTGTTAGTCAGGGTCATATCGTGATGGCTGGTAGTCACTGTAAGGGATATTGATGCTAAAGTAAAATAGGAATCCACTAAAGAGTTGCACATGGAAATAACATGATTCAATTTATGTTTGCAAAAGATCGTGAGAGTTGCTAACTAGCAGAAAGTGGGGCAAGCGTGATAGTAGACAGATTTCTTAGGAAACAACCACAGTAGTTCAAGACAAAATATTGACTTGATTGGATGAAGTGACAGAAGGAATCTGGTTGAATAAGGTAGATGAGACAGCAAAAGCAAGGACAAAGTTAAGTACTAAGTTTCTGACATGATCATGTGGGTGGACAGAAAAGGTATCTACTGATATAGATACGGATGTCAGAAAAACTCATTTGTGGAGAACCAGGGGATATTCAGTTTGAGGTATGAAGAAATGGAGATTTTTATGAAATATCAAAGATATGTTCAACGGAAAATTGGACATCTAAATAAAGATGAGGGCTAAAGTTTAAAGTTAAGAACTGTCATCATGCAGATAGCACAAAATTCATTGGAGTGTATAACATCACCTAGGGTTTAGAGTGTAGGTTAACAGAAGAAGATTGTCCTATGTCAAATTCTAAACTTTATAACATTTATATGGGGGGTACAGGAAAAGTGGACAAAGGCATGAAGTAGCATTCAGAGAAATATGAAGACAAACAAGATAGTGTGTTATCACAAAAGCAAAGAGTTAAAATTGTTTTTTAAAAAATAAAATAATAATTTATACCAATATTAGGAGTTCTTATGAGATAGATTCAAAAGTATCCAATGAATTTAACAACATAGAAGTCATTGGTGTCTTCAGCAAGAGCTGCTTGGATGCTGAATTAGAGACAAAAGGTAAACAAAATGAAGATGAAAGAATGAATGGAGGAGAATTCCATTTAAACATGTGATTTACCAGCAATGGAGCATTTCTACTCAGAATATACTATGTCACTCCAATTATTCAGGTTTCAGTTTTCAATAACATTTTACAGTTTTCATCTAAATGTGAAGAGTTTATTTTTGAACATATTATTGGTTATTTTACATTTCTAATTATTATGAATGGGTTCTTTTAAAAAGCCTCTTAAAAGAAATAAAATGTATCTCCATATATTTTTATATATTATATATCATGTGTGTATACACAGTTGACCCTTGAACAACACAGGTTTGAACTGCACAGGTCCAATTATATGTGCATTTTTCTTCAATAAATACATTAGAAAACTTTTTAGAGATTCGTGACAATTTGAAAAAACTCAGAAAATAAGAAAAAGTTAAGTATATCATGAATACATAAAATATCTGTAGATACTAGTTTACAATTTACTACTGTAAAATATACACGGATCTATTATGAAAAGTTAAAATTTATCAAAACTTTTGCACACAAACATGGCCATAAGTGGCACCATTTACAACCAAGACAAATGTAAATAAACATAGAGAAATGTAAACAAATATTCAGTATTAAATCATGACTGCATAAAACTAACTGTAGCACATACTGTACTACTGTAATAATTTCATAGCCACCTCCTGTTGCTGTTGCGGTCTCTCTGGTAAATTGCATATTGTAGTAAAAAGTGATCTCTTGTGGTTCTTGCATATTTTTCACTATGTTTAGTGCAGTAACATACACCTTGAATAACATCCAAGGAGCCACATGAAATGCCACTAGTGATGCTGGAAGTGCTCCCAAGAAGCAGAGAAAAGTCATGGCATTAATTAATTGCTTGAACTGCTTGGTATGTACTATAAACTGGGGTCTGCAGCTGCAGTTTCTTGCCATTTCAAGATACATAAACCCAGCATAAGGATCATGTACAGAAGGACAAATATGACATGTTCTCACTCACATATGGGAACTAAAAAAGTTGATCTCATGCAGGTTGAGAGTAGAATGATAGATACCAGGGACTGGGAAAGGTGTCATTGTCAGGGGGTGGGAGGGATGAAGAGAGGTTGGTTAATGGGTAAAAACACACAGTTAGATAGAAGAAATAAGTTCTAATGTTTAATAGCAGAGTAGGATAACTACAGTTAAAAACAAATGTATATTTCAAAATAGCTAGTAGCTATGTCTTAAAACGGTCCCAACACAGAGAAATAAACACTCAAGGTGATAGATATCCTAAATATTCTGGCTTGATCATTACACATTCGAGTCATGTAATAAAACATCATATATACCTGATTAAGTATGTATAAATATTATACATCAACAAAAAATAACTAAAAGGTAAATCTAAGCGTGCTTCTTTAGTGAAGCAATTTGAGTTATATTCTTTCAGAGAATTCAACTGTTTAACAAATAGATAACCTTGTAATCTAGTGTTGATAACATGTTATTGCTGATTTTTTTTTTTTTTTTTTTTGAGACAGGGTCTCACTCCATTGCCTGGGCTGGAGTGCAGTGGCACAATCATGGCTCAATGTGACCTCAACCTCCCAGGCTCAGGTGATTCTTCCACCTCAGCCTCCCCAGTAACTGGGACCACAAGCACACACCACCATGTCTGACTAATTTTTTGTATTTGCTTTGGCCACGTTGTCCAGGCTGGTCACGAACTCCTGGGCTCAAGCAATTGCCCACCTCAGTCTCCCAAAATGCTGGGATTACAAGCAGGAACCATCATGCCTGGTTAACTAATATTTCTTACCTTTGTTCATAAGTATTTATTATAATATGTTTATGCATATACATTTAAAATGTAATTATAAGCAGGATCCTTTGGAGATGCATTATTTGGTCTTTTCTTTCAGGGAATGGAACTAGTTAACAAATAGAGAACACTGTAATATAGTGTTGAGAATGTGCTATTGAAGGACAGTCATCTCTTCCTTAGAATTTCTAAGGCCTCATGTGCATGAGTTTACATATACACAAGTAAAAGCTAAATCTAAGTATAGTTCTTTAAAAAAAGAAAGAAAAGGAAACTTGTGAAGGCAAATGTACTTTTGTGAAATACCTTTTTACGTTGTTTTAAAAATGTAGCTTTTATGTGGGTGCAGGATTGCTCTGACAAAGGCATACTTTTAGACGCTAATGTGATTCAAGAAAAAGTGAAGCCATTCTATGACAACTTAAAGCAAAAGGAAGCTGAAAGATCTAATGCTGGAGAATTTAATGCCAGCAAAAGATGGTTTGATAATTTTAGAAAGAGCTTTGGCTTAAAAAATATCAAGGTAATAGGGGTAGCAGCTTCTGCAGACCAAGAAGCAGCAGATACATTCCCAGATGCCTTTAAAGGAAATCACTGAGGAAAATGGATATCTGCCTAAACAAGTTTTTAATGGAGACAAAAAAGTGCCCTATTTCAGGGGGGAAAAAAAAAAAAAAAACATGCCACATAGGATATTTATTAGGAAGAGAAGCAAGCACCAGGATTTAAGGCAGGATGGGATAGGCTAACTCTACTGCTTTGTGCAAATGCAGTCAGGTTTATGACAAAGATTGCCCTTATCTATAAAGCTGCTCGCCCTCAAGTTTTGAAGGGAAGGATAAACACCAATTGCCAGTCTCTCAGTAATACAACAAGAAGGCCTGGAGGCCGGGCGCGGTGGCTCAAGCCTGTAATCCCAGCACTTTGGGAGGCCGAGACGGGCGGATCACAAGGTCAGGAGATCGAGACCATCCTGGCTAACCCGGTGAAACCCCGTCTCTACTAAAAAAATACAAAAAACTAGCCGGGCGAGGTGGCGGGCGCCTGTAGTCCCAGCTACTCGGGAGGCTGAGGCAGGAGAATGGCGTAAACCCGGGAGGCGGAGCTTGCAGTGAGCCGAGATCCGGCCACTGCACTCCAGCCTGGGCGACAGAGCGAGACTCCGTCTCAAAAAAAAAAAAAAAAAAAAAAAAAAGAAGGCCTGGAAAACAAAAACGCTTTTTCTGAATTGATTCCATCCGTGCTTTGTCCCTGAAGTCAGTAAGTGCTTTGCCAGTAACGGACTGCCTTTTAAAGTTATTTTGATATTGATAATGCCCCTGGTCACCCAGAATCCCATGAGTTCAGTACCAAAGGCGTCAAAGTAGTTTATATGTTTTGAAGTACAACATCTCTAATTCAGTCCCTAGATCAGGGAGTCACACTGACCTTTAAGGTTCATTATACATTGTGCTCTATGGAAAGGATGGCCAATGCAATGGAAGAGAATCCAGGAGAGAGAACATCATAAAAGTTTGGAAGGATTATACCATTGAACATGCCATTACTGTTATAGAAAAAGCCATGAAAGTCATCAAGACTCAGAAAAGAAATCCCTGCAGGAGAAAACTGTTCTAGATATAGAACATGACTTCATAGGATTTACAAGAGCTAATCAAGAAAATCATGAAAGAGATTGTGGATACGGCAAAAAAGGTGAAAGGTGAAGGGTTTCAAGATACGGAGCTTACAAAAACGAAAGAGCTAATAGATACCCTCCAGAGGAATTAACAGAAGACAACTTGATGGAGATGAGTACTTAAGAACCAGTTACAGACGACAAGGAAGAAGACATAAAAGAAGCAGTACCAGAAAACTCTGACATTAGACAATCTGGCAAAAGTGTTGACCTCTTTTGACTTCTTTATGACACAGATCTTTCTATGATACAGGCTCTGAAGCTAAAGTAAACAGTAGAAGAAGGATTGGTACCATGTAAAAACATTTTTAGAGAAACGAAAAATCAAAACTCAGAAAGAAATAATGATGTATTGCCATAAAGTTACACCAAGTGCGCCTGCCTCTCCTGTCCCCTATTCTACCTCCTCCACCTCTTCTGCCTCTGCTACCAATGAGACAGCAAGACCAACTCTGCCTCTCCCTTCTCCTCCTCAGCCTACTCAACATGAAGATGATGAGGATTGCGACTTTTATGATGATCTATTCCTACTTAATGAATAGTAAATATATCTTCTCTTTCTTAAGATATTAATATTTTCTTTTCTTTAGCTTACTTTATTGTATAAATACAGTATATAATATGTACAACATACAAAATATGAGTTAATCAACTGTTTATGTTATCAGTAAGGATTCTGGCCAACAGTAGGCTATTAGTAGTTAAGTTTTGCAGAGTCAAACATTTTATTCAGATTTCTGACTGAGCAGCATCCCTAAACCCTGCAATGTTCAAAGATAAACTGTACACACATAATGTGTGTTTATGTGTATGTATATATATATGTGTATATATATAATGTATCCTGATAAAAGGATAAAAGGTGTTTTGTAAATGGCAGTAAAAGCATTATTTTTACAAATATGAAGAATGGTACTCATTTACATTTTTATTTTACATTTTTGTTTACATTTTTCTTTTGTATATTTTTAAATAGTTGTATATATTTGTTTGTTTACTTTTTTGTTTATATTAATTTTTACTTACACTATTTGACTCAACATTTTTATAAGGTAAAGGTAAACTATGAGAAAAACAAATAATTATTAATTAATATAGCATATATTAATAGGTGAAACAAGCATAACTTACCACATCTGAACTAGAACTGAAACAGCTGTCAGTTGGTCTTGGAGAGTAACTGGTAGACCAACTACTCTGTGCAGAATCAAGAGCTGAAAATAAAGGTTTAATACATGAATAATGGTATTTATGAATACTCTACAACATACATATGCCAAGTAGAAGATATCTGCTGATAAAACAAATTTAGATAACAACATACAACACTTTAAAATGTACCAAAATTAGTTAAAATTGTGGATATTTAGCACCTTACAATTCTGACAGGATTTATGGGTTTATTTTACCCTTAAAAAATGTGTAGCTACAAATGAAATAAGGGTATATAACATAAGTGAAGAAAACAGAATAAAGAAACTTGGATTGATTTTTCCAACATGTGAATTATATTTTATGAACAAATAATTTAAAGTGTTAACCTGAGGGAAGGAAGAAAAAACCAAGTTATTAAGTCCTAAGGCATCAAACATTTGCCAATCTAGTAAATGAAAGTTTACTATGCAATCAAATGCTGTGAATAAAACCTATTCAAAGCATCCAGTTTGATAAATTTTCATTATCTGCTTAATATTACTATTTTACAATTGCAAGTAAAGTTTTAAAATGGATTGAGATGTAGGTCATGAATCCCTACTATGTATAAATGATAAAGAGCAACCGTAGCTTCAACCACTCCTGTTACCTTGTTTATGAAAATGAGTCTGCTATCAAGAGAAGCAAAAGGCTGCAGAACATGAAACAACAACACATACCAGATCACATGCCCTCCTATATGCAATAAACCATGAGTACCTCAGGCCAGGACTAACACTCTCTGTAACAGAATCTAGCTTCAGTCAACTGAGAGGCAGAGAGAACTTAGCTGAACTCTGATACCCTTATTTCATCATTCTAGAAGGAAATTTATACCCCCACAAAGCAGGTTTCTCCCTGACAACAGAAAGTAGAGTGCACAAAAATGAAGGGTAGAATATTACTACTAACAATATAATTTAAGGGCATTTCACCCTCATTTCACCAACAAGGTTCATTCAGTCCATAAGTACTGTAAATCCACAGTCATCAGGAAGGAAGAAATTTGTCTGCTGAATGAATGTTCTCATCTTTAACAGTACAGGAAAGGGCATGCAAATGAAAATAAGTACAAATAAACACTTGTTTTGGTGACCATGGCCTTATAGTATAGTCTGAAATCAGGTAGTGTGATGTGTTCAGATTTGTTATTTTCGCTTAGTCTTGCTTTGGCTATGCGGGCTCTTTTTTGGTTCCATATAGATTTTAGAGTTGTTTTTTCTAATTCTGTGACGAATGATGGTGGTATTTTGATGAGATTGCATTGAATTCGTAGATTGCTTTTGGCAGTATGGTCATTTCCACGATATTGATTCTACCCATCCATGAACATGGAATGTGCATGGTACTGGTATAAAAATAGGCACATAGACCAATGGAACAGAATAGAGAACCCAGAAATAAACCCAAATATTTACAGTCAACTGATCTTCAACAAAGCAAATGAAAACATAAAGTGGGGAAAAGATACCCTTTTCAACAAATGGTGCTGGGATAATTGGCTAGCCACATGTAGGAGATCCTCATCTCTCACCTTATAGAAAAATCAACTCAAGATTGATTAAGGACTTAAACCTAAGACCTGAAGTTATAAAAATTCTGGAAGATAACATGGGAAAAACCCTTATAGACATTGGCTTAGGCAAGGATTTCATGACCAAGAACCCAAAAGCAAATGCAATCAAACAAATATATAGCTGGGACCTAATTAAACTAAAGAGCTTTTGCACGGCAAAAGGAACAGGAGAGTAAACAGACAACCCACAAAGTGGAAGAAAATCTTCACAATCTATACATCTGACAAAAGACTTATATCCAGAATTTACAAGGAACTCAAATCAGTAAGAAAAAAATAATCTCATCAAAAAGTGGGCTAAGGGCATAAATAGACAATTCTCAAAAGAAGATATACAAATGGCCAACAAACACATGAAAAAATGTTCAATATCACTAATGATCGGGGAAATGCAAATCAAAACCATAATGTGATATCACCTTACTCCTGCAAGAATGGCCATAATCAAAAAATCAAAAAACAGTAGATGTTGGCATGGGATTGGTGAACAGAGAACACTTCTACGTTGCTGGTGGGAATGTAAACTAGTACAGCCGCTATGGAAAACAGCGTGGAAATTCCTTAAAGAATTAAAAGTACGGCTACCATTTGGTCCAGCAGTCCCACTACTGGGTATCTACCCAGAGGAAAAGTCATTATTCAAAAAAGATACTTCCACACACATTTATAGCAGCACATTTCACAATTTCAAAATCATGGAACCAACCCAAACTCCCATCAATCAATGAGTGGATGAAGAAACTGCGTGTATATTTACATATATATGATGGAATAAAAATGCAGCCATAAAAAGGAAGGAATTAACAGTATTTGCAGTGACCTGGATGAGATTGGAGACTATTATTCTAAGTGAAATAACTCAGGAATGGAAAACCAAACATCGTATGTTCTCACTGATATGTGGGAACTATGATATGAAGATGCAAAGGCATAAGAATGATACAATGGACTTTGGAAACTTGGGGGAAAGAGTGGAAAGAGGAAGAGGGATAAAAGATTACAAATATGGTGCAGTGTTTGTATGGGTGATGGGTGCACCAAAGTCTCACAAATCACCACTACTTTCTCTTTGGTATTGTAACCAAATACCACCTGTACCCCAATAATTTGTGGTAAAAATTTTTTAAAAATTTAAAAAAAAAACCACTTACTGAGTAACTACTTTATGTAAGGCACTGTGATAGTTATTAGGGACACAAGGTCAGAGCCCTCAAAGTGTTCAGAATCTTGTAGTGGAGAAAGATACACATTTTTTAAGTCACAAAATAAGATGTGACATCATAGAAGATACAAAAGTAGTAGGCGGCTAAGTGTGATGAACCCTAGGGAAAGAGATTTGGTGACAATTTAGAGAAAACACAAGTATAAAGAATAGGTTTTGAATGATGAATAAACAATTTTCAGAGACAAGATGAAAAACTAACATGTGGGATAGAGGGAAAATAATGTGCAAATATTTCTAAACATTAATGGAGGTACATTTTAGATTGTCCACGATGTTACCTAAGGATGCATTAAAGAGAGGTGAGACAATGAAATCAAGTCAGTTAGATGATTAACCGAATAATCTAGGTGTGAAGTGATTATGACCTGCAATAAAGCAGTGAAATTGGGATAGAGAAGAAGCAAAAGATTCAAGTTTCAAGAAGGCTTTCAAATAGCCTCAATTTTTGCCTGTATGTACATTTAAAAACTTTTCTGTATCTGGTATAACATCAATATCAAAATCTGATAAAGATTGCACACACATACACACATTCTCTCTCTACAGGAAAATCTTACTTATGAATACCAATATGAAAACCTTACACTAAAAAAGTATTAAATTTTTTTAAAAAGAACAGAATAAAAAGAACAACAAAGAATCACAACACATCAGGACTTGGTGGAATTTATTATAGGAATGCTAAGATGGTCCAAATCACAAAATCCATTAGTAAAATTCACCATTTAAAAAGATCTATATCGGGCCGGGCGCGGTGGCTCAAGCCTGTAATCCCAGCACTTTGGGAGGCCGAGACGGGCTGATCACGAGGTCAGGAGATCGAGACCATCCTGGCTAACACAGTGAAACCCCGTCTCTACTAAAAAAAAAAAAAAAAAAAAAAAATACAAAAAACTAGCCAGGCGAGGTGGTGGGTGCCTGTAGTCCCAGCTACTCGGGAGGCTGAGGCAGGAGAATGGCGTAAACCTGGGAGGCGGAGCTTGCAGTGAGCTGAGATCTGGCCACTGCACTCCAGCCTGGGTGACAGAGTGAGACTCCGTCTCAAAAAAAAAAAAAAAAAAAAATCTATTTCAAAATGAAGTATCACCTCATACCTCTTAGGGTGACCACTGTCAGAAAAAAACAAAAAATAACAAATATTGGCAAGGATATAGAAAAATTGGAACCTTTCTGCACTGCTGGTGGGAATGTAAAATGGTGCAGCAACTACGGAAAATGGTATGAAGATTTCTCAAAAAAATAAAAATAGAACTACTATATAATCCAGAAATATAACTTCTGAATATATATCTAAAATAACTGAAAGCAGGACCTAGAAGAGATATTTGCATACTTATGTTCATTGCAGCATTATTCACAATAGCCAAGAGTCAGGAACAACCTAAATGACAATCAATGAAAGAATGGATAAAGAAAATATGGTATATGCATACAACTGAATACTATTCAGCAATGAAAAAGAAGGAAATCTTGTTATATACTACAATGTGGATGAAACTTAAGGACATTATGTTAAGTTAAACAAACCATTATAAAAAAGATAAATACTACATGATTTCACCTACTAGGTATATAAGTAGAATATAGAAACAGAAGGTAAAATGGTAATGGTCAGGGGCTGGGGAGAGTGGCAAGTAGGAAATTGTTGTTTAGGGAGTGTGAGAGACAGGATGAGGGTCTGTTACACAACAATGTGCATGTGGTTGACAATATTGTATTGTACACCTGGAAACTGTTGAGAGGATAAATGTTATGTTGCATGCTTTTTTGCAACAATAATGCAAAAAGACATATGAATAAAAATTAATAATCATTCCCACAGATCCCATAGATGCTAAGAATCACTTTCTCCCAAATTACTGATTCATCAAAAACACCTCACAAGAAAATAAAGCTATTGGCAAAACACACACACACACACACACACACACACACACACACACACACAAGCCTAAGCCCCAAATTCAGAATCTTACTTAATACAGAAACACAGGATATATATTCATGCTAAAGTAGCTGTGTGTGTGTGTGTGTGTGTGTGTGTGTGTGTATCAGAAGGCACTACAGATAAATCTAACAAGAAACATGCAGAATCTATGTGAGGAAGACTTCAGGAAAGTGCTTGAAGGTATTTTAAGCAACTACTAAATATAAAAAACTAGACTGAATTAATGAAAGGACATCTTATGTTCTTAGATAGACTACT
Source organism: Chlorocebus sabaeus (assembly GCF_047675955.1). Classification (NCBI taxonomy): domain Eukaryota; kingdom Metazoa; phylum Chordata; class Mammalia; order Primates; family Cercopithecidae; genus Chlorocebus; species Chlorocebus sabaeus. The sequence goes on along the minus strand of NC_132914.1, from coordinate 37,085,859 downwards.
CAACATTATTAGGATAATAATTCACACTAAACTAACACAGTTAACAGTTTCCTAATAAAAATTAAAACTTTTCTTTTGGACTTAATTGATTTTAAAGGTTATATGAAAAAGCAATCCAACAATAACCAGAAAAAACTTTTTAAAAATTGCAAAGACGCAGGTAATTCTTCAAGAAATTAAACATTTATAAAAAGATGATTTTAAAAAAGCGGTATGGTATTGGCACATGAAGATTAGGAAAGATCAATGAAACAATTAAGAAACCCACAAAATAGGTTAGCTACATATGGAAAGTTATTATATTAAAAAAAGGTAGTATCACAAATACCTAGGGAAAAGATGTATTTTTAAAACTTGGCTGGGCGCGGCGGCCCATGCCTGTAATCCCAGCACCTTGGGAGGACGAGACGGGGATCACGAGGTCAGGAGATCGAGGCCATCCTGGCTAACATGGTGAAACTCCGTCTCCACTAAAAAAATGTAAAAAATTAGCCAGGTGTGGTAGCAGAAGAATGGCGTGAACCCGGGAGGCAGAGCTTGCAGTGAGCTGAGATTGCGCCACTGCACTCCAGCCTGGCCGACAGAGCCAGACTCCGTCTCAAAAACAAACAAACAAAACCTTGGACTGATAGAAACCTCATGCCTTAAATCAACTCAAAATCCAAATGGATTAAAGAACTAAATTTAAAAATATAAAAGCATACTAATACTAGAAGAAAATATGGTAAGTTCTTTTGTAACTTGGAAGTGTGGAGTCTGGAGAGTCTAAATCCAGAAATAAAAGAAAAAATTGATCAATTTAACTACATAAAGAAGATAAACCTGCAAAGCAAGAGACACTATATGCAAAGACTAAACAAAATAAATCAAAAACCAACATTAAACTAGAAGAAAACATTTGCCACATATCAAAACATACATGCTTTTACTTTTTAATTTTTATGGATACATAGTAGGTGCATATATTTATGAGGTATATGAGATGTTTTGATACAGGGATACAATGTATAATAATCACATGAAAACTGGGGTATTCATCCCCTAAAGCATTCATCCTTTGTGTTATCTAATTATATTGTTTTCGTTATTTTAAAATGTACAATTCAATTTTTATTCACTATAGCTACCTTGCTGTGCTAGCAAATACTAGGTCTTATTCATTCTTTCTAATTAAAATTTTTGTACCCATTAACCATCACCGCCCTCCCAACCCCACCACTACCCTTTCTAGCCTCCAGTAACCATTCTTCTACCCTCTTATTTCCATGAGTTCAATTGCTTTGATTTTTAGATCCCACAAATAAGTGAGAACATGTGTTGTCTTTCTGGGCCTGGCTTGTTTCACTTAACATAATAACCTCCAGTTCCATCCATGCTGTTGCAAATGACAGGATTATTCTTTTTTTATGATATTTTCTGGAGTTAGGCAAGTTGATTTTAAAGGTTATATGAAAAAGTAATCAAGAAAACCAGAAAAAAACCTTTTTAAAAAATGAAAGGAGGGGTGTAACTTATCAAGAAATTAAACATTATAAAACAATAATTATCATTAGATTACATATAATTAGATTATTAGATGGTGTTTAATGAACACATTTTCTTTAGCAATTCATTTTGTGATGGACACTTAGGTTGCTTCCAAATCTTGGCTATCGCGAACAGTGCTGCAACATGGGAGTGCAGATATCTCTTTAATATACTGATTTCCTTTCTTTTGGGTATATATCCAGCAGTGGGATTGCTTGATCACATGGTAGCTCTATTTTTAGTTTTTTGAGGAACCTCCAAACTATTCTCCATAGTGGTTGTACTAATTAATGTTACCATCGATAGTGTATAAGGGTTCCCTCTCTCCATATCCTCACCAGCGTTTGTTATTGCCTGTCTTTGGGATATGTCATTTTAACCGAGGTGAGATGATATCTCACTTTACTTTTGATTTGCATTTCTTTGATGATCAATGATGTTGAGCACCTTTTCACATGCCCCTTCCATGTGTATGTCTCTTTTGAAAAATGTCTATTCAAATATTTGGCCTATTTCTTCTTGAGATTATTAGATTTTTTTCTATACAGTTGTTTAAACTCCTTATATATTATATTAATCCCTTGCCAGATGGGTAATTTGCAAATATTTTCTCCCATTATGGGTTGTCTCTTTACTGATTGTTTCCTTTATTGTGTAGAAGCTTTTTAACTTGATGTGATCCCATTTGTCCATTTTTGCTTTGGTTCCCTATGCTTGTTATTATTCCAGAAATTTTTACTCAAACGAATGTCCTGGGGAATTTCCTCAGTGTTTTCTTGCGGTAGTTCCATAGTTCAAGGTCTTAGATTTAAGTCTTTAATCCATTTTGCTTTGATTTTTGTATATGGTGAGAGACAGGGGTCTAGTTTCATTCTTCTGCATACAGATATCCAGTTTTCCCTGCAACATTCATTGAAGAGACAGTCTTTTCCCAGTGCATGTTCTTGGTACCTCTATCAAAAATGAGTTCATTGGAAATGTGTGGAATTGTTTCTGGGTTCTCTATTCTATGTGTCTGTTTTATGCTGGTACCATGCTGTTTTGGTTACTATAATTCTGCAGTATAATTTGAAGTAAGGTAATGCTATTCCTTCAGTTTTGTTTCTTTTGCTTAGGATAACTTCAGCTATTCTTGGTCTTTCATGGTTCCATTTAAATTTTGGGATTAGTTTTTCAATTTCTGTTAATAATGTCATTCGTATTTTGATAGGGATTGCATTGAATATGTAGATTGCTTCAGGTAGTATGGACATTATAAACAATATTGATTCTTCTAATCCATGAACAGGGAATATCTTTCCATGTTTTGGTGTCCTCTTCAGTGTCTTTCATCAGTGTTTTACAGTCTTTATTATTGAGCTCTTTCACTTCTTTGGTTAATTCCTAGGTACTTAACTTTATTTGTGGCTACTGTAAATGGAACTACTTAAAAAAATTTTTTTCAGACTGTTCACTGTTGGCATATAAAAATGCTACTGAATTTTGTAAGTTGATTTTGCCTCCTGCGACTTTACTGATTTTGTTTATCAATTCTAATAGGTTTTTGATGGAGTCTTTAGGTTTTTCTAAATATAAGACCACATCATTGGCAAACAAGGATAATTTGACTTCTTTCTTCCAGGTTGGATGCCCTTTATTTCTTTCTCTTTTCTCATGCTCTAGATAGAACTTCCAGTACTATGTTGAATAAGAATGAAAGTGGGCATATTTGTCATGTTCCAGATCTTAGACGAAAGCCTTTCAGTTCTTCCCCATTAAGTACTATACTAGCTGTGGGTCTATCATATCTGGCTGTTATTATGTTGAGTTATGTTCCTTCTATATTCAGGGTTTTTTAACGATTTTTATCATGAAGGGATGTTAAATTTTTATCAAATGCTTTTTCAGCATCAATTGAAATGTTCATATGTTTCTTGCCCTTCATTCTGTTGTTATGATGTATCACATTGATTGATTTGTGTATCTTGAACCATTCTTGTATCCCAGGGATAAATCCCACTTGGTCATAATGAATAATCTTTTCAGTGTACTTTTGAATTGTATTTGCTAGTATTTTGTTGAAGATATTTGCATCAACATTCATCAGAGACACTGACCTGTAGTTTTTTTTCTTGATGTATTTGTCTGGTTTTGGTATCAGGGTAATACACTGCCTTATAGAACGGGTTTGGTAGTTCCTCTTCCTCCATTTTTCAGAATATTTTTAGTAGGACTGGTATTAGTTCTTCTTTACATGTTTTGTAGAATTCAGTGGTGAAGCCTTCAAGTCCCAGGCTTTTCTTTCCTGGGAGACTTTTTATTACAACTTCAATCTAGTCCCTCATTATTGGACTGTTCAGGTTTTGGATTTCTTCATGGTTCAATCTTGGTAGATTGTGCGTGTCTAGGAATTTATCCATTTCTTCTATATTTTCCAACTTATTGGCATGTAGTCATTCACAGTAGCCACTAATGATCCTTTCAATTCTTGTTATCAGCTATAATGTTCCTTTTTCATCTCTGATTTTATTTAAATCTTCTCTCTTTTTCTTAGTCTAGCTAAATGTTTGTCAATTTTGTTTAATTTTTCAAAAACCAACTTTTTGTTTCATTGATATTTTGTACTGTTTGCTTCATTTCAATATCATTTATTTCTGCTTGTCTTTATTATTTCTTTTCTGCTACTAATTTTGGGTTTGGTTTGTTCTTGCTTTTCTAGTTCTTTAAGATATATAGGTAAGTTGTTTATTTGTTGTTTTTCTTCTTTTTTGATGTAGGCTTTTAGAGCTACAAAATTCCCTCCTAGCACTGCTTTTGCTGTATCCCACAGGTTTGGGTATATTGTGTTTCAATTATCATTTGTTTCAAGGAATTTTTCAATTTCATTCTTAATTTCTTCATTGACCCACTGGTCATTCAGGTGCATACTGTTTAATTTTCATGTATTTGTATAGTTTCCAAAATTCCTCATTGTTGATTTCTAGTTTTATTCCATTGTAGTTAGAAAAGATACTTGATATCATTTCAATTTTCAAAAATGTTTTAAGACTTGTTTTGTTGCCTAACGTATGTCTATCTTTGAGAATGATCCATGTGCTGAGGAAAAGAATGTCTATTCTGTAGCTACTGGATGAAATGTTATGTAAATATCTATTAGGTCCATTTGATCTATAATACAGATGAAGTCTGGTGTTTCATCATTGTTTTCTTTCTGGAAGATCTGTCTAATGCTGAAAGAGGAATGTTGAAGTCTCCAACTATTATTGTATTGGGGGTGTATCTCTTCCTCCTTCACTCTAATAATATTTGCTTTATATATCTGAGTGCTTCAGTGTTGGGTGCATATATATTTAAAATTGTTATATCCTCTTTCTGAATTGGCCCCCTCCACGAGTGTGGAGCCCTCATGGCCTAACTATCTCTTTAATGGTCTCAACTCTTAACACTGTTGCATTAGGGATTAAGTTTCATTAAGTTGCATCAGAGTTTATATAATGACCTTCTTTGGTCTCTTATAATTTTTGTCTTGAAATTTATTTTGTCTAATATACATTTAGCTACTCTTGCTCTTTTTTGGTTTCTATTGGCTTGGAATATCTTTCTCTATCCCTTTATTTTCTGTCTCTGTGTGCCTTTATAGGTAAAATGTGTTTCTTATAGGCAACAGATCATTGAGTTTTATTTTTTATCTATTCAGCCACTCTATATCTTTTGATTGGAGAGTTTAATCCATTGACAGTCAAAGTCATTATTGATAAGTAAGGACTTACTGCTGCTATTTTGTTATCTGTTTTTTGGCTGTTTTGTGGTCATCTCGTCTTTCTTTCCTTCTTGTCTTCCTTTTAGTAAAGGTGATTTTCTCTGGTGATATAATTTATTTTCTCACTTTTTGTTTTTTGTGTATCTGTTGTATGATTTTATCATAAGGCTTGCAAATACAATCTTAGAACCCATGATTTTAAGCTGATAACAACTTAATTGTTTGCATAAAAAAATGAGCAAAAAGAAAACTAGTAAAAACTCTACCCCTTAACTTCATTCTCTTGCTTTTTAACTTTCTGTTGTTTCTATATATATCTTATTATATACTCTATGGTTTGAAAAGTTGATATAGTTACTACTTTTGATTAGTTCATCATTTAGTGTTTTTACTTCAGATATGAGTAGTTTGCACACCACATTTACAGTGTTATAATATTCTGTTTTGCTGTGTACTTATTATTATCAGAGAGTTTTTTACCTTCAGATGATTTCTTCTTGCTCATTAACTTTCTTTTCTTTCTGATTGAAGTATTCCTTTTAGCATTTTCTTGCAGAACAGGTCTGGTATTGATAATCCCTCAGCTTTTCTTTGTCTAGGAAGTCTTTATTTCTACTTCATGTTTGAGGGATATTTTTGCTGGATATACTATTTTAGGGTAAAAGGTTTTTTCCTTCAGCACTTTAAATATGTCATGCCACTCTCTCCTGGCTTGTAAGGTTTCCACTGCAAAGTCTGCTCCCAGACGTATTATAGCTCCATTGTATGTTATTTGTTTCTTTTCTCTTGCCACTTTTAGGATCCTTTCTTTATCCTTGATCTTTAGGAGTTTACTAAATGCCTCGAGGTAGTCTTCTTTGGGTTAAATCTGCTAGGTGTTCTACAACCTTCTTATACTTGGATATTGATATGTTTCTCTAGGTTTAGGAGGTAAAAGGCCAATAACTACTCTTAGATTTGCCCTTTTGAGGCTATTTTCTAGATCCTGCAGGCATACTTCATTCTTTTTTATTCTTTTTTCTTTTTCTTTTTTTTTTTTTTTTTTTTTTGAGACGGAGTCTGGCTCTGTCACCCAGGCTGGAGTGCAGTGGCCGGATCTCTGCTCACCGCAAGCTCCGCCTCCCGGGTTTACGCCATTCTCCTGCCTCAGCCTCCCGAGTAGCTGGGACTACAGGCGCCCGCCACCTCGCCCGGCTAGTTTTTTGTACTTTTTTTTTTAGTAGAGACGGGGTTTCACCGTGTTAGCCAGGATGGTCTCAATCTCCTGACCTCGTGATCCGCCTGTCTCGGCCTCCCAAAGTGCTGGGATTACAGGCTTGAGCCACCGCGCCCGGCCTATTCTTTTTTCTTTCGTCTCCTCTGACTGTGTATTTTCAAACTGTCTGCCTTCAAGCTCACTAATTCTTTGTGCTGCTTGATCAATTCTACTATTAAGATTCTAATGCATTCTTCAATATGTCAATTGCATTTTTCAGATCCAGAATTTATGCTTGATTCTTTTTACTTATTTCAATCTCTTTGTTAAATTTGTCTGATATACTTCTGAATTCCTTCTCTTTGTTATCTTGAATTTCACTTTCCTCAAAACAGCTATTTTTAATACTCTGTCTGAAAGGCCACATATGTCCATTTCTCCAGGGTTGGTCCTTGGTGCGTTATTTAGTTCATCTGGTGAAGTCGTTTTCCTGGATGGTCTTGCTACTTGTAGATGTTCGTTTGTACCTGGGCATTGAAGAGTTAGCTATTTATTGCAGTCTTCACAGTCTGGGCTTGTTCTCATCCATCTTGGGAATGCTTTCCAGGAATTCAAAAAGGACTTGGGTGTTAAGATCTAAGCTGTATCTGCTTTAGGGGCACCCCAAACCCAGTAATGCTGTGGTTCTTGCAGACTTGTAGACATACTGCCTTGACTGTCTTAGACAATATCTGGGAAAATTTTCTGCATTACCAAGCAGAGACTCTTGTCACTGCCCTTACTTTCTTCCAAATGAATAGTCTCCCTCTCTGTTCTGAGCCATCTGAAGCTCAGGGTGGAGTGACTTAAGCACCCCCATCGCCACGACCATCAGGATTGTGCTTAGTCAGATGTTACACCAGCACAGCACTGGGTCTCAACCAAGGTCCACTGTAACCACTACCCGGCTACTGCCTATGCTTTCTCAAGGCCCTAGGGCTCTACAATCCATGGGTGGCAAAGCTGGCCAGGTCTGTGTCCTTCCCTTCAGGGTGTCAAGTTCCCCCAGGCCCCAGGTGGATCCAGAAGTCCTGTCTCAGAACTGGGAGCCAGGAACTACAGTCAAAAACCTTAGCAGCCTACCTGGTATTCTATTTTACTGGGGCTGAGCTTACATTCAAACCACAAGACACAGTCCTTCCCACTCTTCCCTTTCCAAAGGCAGACGAACCTCAACCCATGGCCATCACAACCCAGCCCTACAGGGAGTACTGTCAGAGTACCAGTCATGTTCCCTTATGACCCAAGGGTTCTTCAGTCAGCTTGTGGTGAATGATGCCTAGGCTGGGAGTCACCCTTCAGCACAGTGGACTCCCCCTCTGGTCCAGGGCAGGTCCAGAAATGCCATCCAAGAGCCAAGTCCTGGAATTGGGGACCCCAAGAGCCTACTTGGTATTCTACCCCCATGGCTATGCTGGTACCTAAGATGCAAGACAAAGTCCCCTTTACTTTTCTCTCTGCTTTTCTCAAGTGAAGAGTCTTGTCCTATAGCCATCACAGCTGGAAATGTACTGAGACTCACCTGATGCCACCAAGTCTCAGAGTCTCACCCAAGGCCCTCAATGCAGTCCCTGGATATCACTGATGGTTATTCAGGGCCCCAGGGCTCCTCAGTTGGCAGGTGATGAATCCTGCCAGGATTGGGTCCTTCCTTTCAAGGATATAGGTGTCCTTCTTGCCCAAAGAGTGTCCAGAAATGTCATCTTGGAGCTAGGGCCTGGAAAGGGGACATCATGACTCTGACCTGTGCCCTATCTTACTGTGGCTAATCTGGTATGCAGGATGTAAGACAAAGTCCTCCCCACTCTTCCCTCTCCTCTCCTCAAGCAGAAGGAAGGGGTCTGTTTTGGACCTGCAAGCTGAGTGGTCTGGGTTAAGGGAGGGGTGACTGCCATCCTCCCTTAGCTGCCCCAACTGGTGATTCAATAGAACACATGCCATCCCCAGTCCACAGTCTCTGGCCCTAGTTCAGCACTAGGACTCACCTAGGAGTTGTAGTCCTTGTGGCCTAGACTGCCTTTCAAATTTACTTAGAGCACCAGAGCACTTTAGCCCATAATAGGAGGGCTTATGCAAACTCAAGTATTGACCACAAGCATCAGCAATTCCCCTCTGGCTAGGGCTAGTTTAAATACTCTCTCCATGGGTAGACATCAGCTGAGTTTGGTCCAGTTTTGCTTTCTGTTATAAGACAGCACTGAATTCAGTGCCTCAAAATTGCTGCACTGACTGTCCTTCTCCCCAGTACAAAGAATCACTCTCCACACTGTGTCGCCACTCCCAGGGAATGGGGGAAGGGTGGCGTCAGTGACTCAAGACTATTTTTCCTACTTGTTCAGTGCCTCTTTCAGTGATGCGAAGTTAAAACCAGGTACTATGCGTGTTCTTCTGCGGTTCTTAGGAAGGTGTTTTTTGTGTGTAGAGAGTCGTTAAATTGGTGTGCTTGTGGGTGGTGTCTTCTATTCTGCCATCTTGTTTCACCCCTCATCTACATCTTTTTAATATTTAAAGATCTCTTAATATCTCTTAAAGATCTCTTAAATATCAAGGAAAAAAAATGCCAAAACCCAAGGGGGCAAAAGATGTGAATGGAGAATTCACAGAAAAAGAATCGCAAATAGCCAATGAACATTTTTTAAAGATGCTCAACTTCACACATAGCAAAGTGCAAACAAAAACTTCCATCTATCCATCCCCCTGTGAGACTCAGCAAAATTCCTAAATTTGACCACAATCCCTGTTGGTGAGGCTGTGGAATAAAATATACACTGCTAATGGAATTGCCAAATGGTGACACAAGGAACTTGGAAATATACATATATCAAAATTGAAATTCAGCAATATCTATGAAATACCAGCATATTTCTCCTTCAACTCAACAATGTCCCTCCCAGAAATTACCCTGAAAATGTACTTTCACAAATAAGAAACATTGCACAAAATTGTTTACTTAAACAGTATTTGTAAGAAAAATATACTGGAAATAGCCCAAATGTCCATCAATAGGGCATTGACTGAAAAAACTACAGTTCATACATGTAATGGACTACTAAGTGGTCATAAGTAAAGGATGAAGAAATACCTAGCACTAACACAGAGGAATCTATAGGATATTTTATTAAATAAATGAATTCACTTAATTCTTTTATAAAATATTCTCTATTACATTTAGAATGAGAAAGGCAGGAAACTAAGACTCATGGTTATGTATGTGTTTATATATTTTTGGGATTTATTTTTTTAAAAAATGGACTGGAATGAGAAACCAGAAAGCAGAAAAAAAAAATACTCATGTTGCAGAAGGAAATAGGGCAGGGACAATAAGGACAGAAACCTGACTAGTATTTTACATATTCAAAAAAATAAATTATAAAAAGTTTCAAGGTATTCCATCAGACTAGATAACATGAAGGACTATGCTACCACAGAATACCTAAAAGAGTACCAGATCAACATGAAACTTCTGTCTGTAAAAAGACAGTATAGAATTAAAAGATTACTCAAATATGAAGTATTTGCTACATACAAGCCTACAAGCAGTCAGTATTCAGGACACATAAAATATATATAGGAGATATAGATATATAAAAGACACATCCCATAAAGAAAACCAAACTTCAGAAAAGGAACATGAGCAAATGACATTTCACAAATGAAACATCGATGGCCAGTTAACCTAATTAGTAGTCAGAGAAATATAAATTAGAACTACAATGAGCTATCAGATTACCAATAATGATAAAAGACTGAGATATTGTTGGTGAAAACATGTAACAACTAAGACTCTTACCCATTGCTAAGAGGGGTACAACTGGCATAACCATTTAGGAAAAGAATTTTGCATTACCTTGAAGATGCAAAGAAGTGCATACCATATGAACTAGCAATTCTACTCCTAGAAATATATCCTAGAGAAACATTTTATACATGTGTGCAAGGAAAAATGCCAATAATAGTCCAAGTAGCATTGTTCTTCGTCGGAAAATATTCGAAACAACGTAAGCAAAATATTCAAAACAACCTCAATATCCATTGTTAGAAGATACATAAATTGTGATATATTCATACAATAGAATGCTGTATAGCAGGAAAAATAATAAATGTACTAGACCTACAAGTATCAAAGCAGGTGAACCACAAAATATAATACTGAGTGAAAAAAAAGCAAGTTGCAGAAAAATATATAGAGTTGGATCAATATCTAGAAAGTTCAAAATAAAGCAATTAAAAAGTCTGTGTTATAATAAAAAACAAATTCAAGGAAATAGTTACCTCTAGAGGGCAGGATATGAAATACAAAAGAAGAAATCTTCAGAAGTATTATGTATTATTTCTTAAGCTACCTAGTATGAGGGTTATCTGTTTTATTCTTATTTGCTAAACTGTATATATACATTAATGTACTCATTATGTATATTTAATAAAATATAAAAGTAATTTTAAAGAGTCAATTGCATTAGTAGTACTAAAATATCCATGATATATATATTTGTTGGCAAACATCCAAAAAATCATTTCAAATTTAACTGATTTCTATTTAATTGTTAGTTTTTAAAATAGAGTAAAATTAACTTATACAGTTATACTGACAGATTTTCTCAGTAGATGTTGGCCTGCTTTTTAAAGAGCATATTCCTCCTTCTTCTATCAGAATCTAGGAGAAAACCAAAATGTTAACAATTCCTAAGTATACATAATAATATTCACTTATATCTACCCTATTTACACCACCAATTCATTTTATAGTACTTTTCTTTTACATTACTTCAGTTCAACTTTTTTCTTTTTTTTTTTTTTTTTTTTTTGAGATGGAGTCTCGCTCTGTCCCCTAGGCTGGAGTGCAGTGGCACCATCTCGGCTCACTGCAAGCTCCGCCTCCTGGATTCACACCATTCTCCTGCACAGCCCCCCGAGTAGCTGGGACTACAGGCGCCCGCCACCATTCCCGGCTAATGTTTTATTTTTTTTTTAGTAGAGACGGGGTTTCACCATGTTAGCCATGATGGTCTTGATCTCCCGACCTCGTGATCCACCCGCCTCGGCCTCCCACACTGCTGGGATTACAGGCTTGAGCCACCGCGCCCGGCCAACATGGTTTATTTTTAAATCACAAAGAAAAATTAGCCTGTGGTGAACAATAAAATGAAATTTAAATTGGTTTTAAAACGACAAGCAACAGAAGAGACACTTGCCAAGAAATGAATTACTGAGAAAAAGGAAAAGCTTCAGATAATCATAGTAAATGCAGCTGAACAAAGACAAACATATTAAGGCAATTTGGAAATTTGTTATTCTTTATTTAATTTCCTAAGTTAGATCATCAGTCATTTGTTTTCAGGTTTTTAAAATAATAAAAGCTCTTAGAGGTATAACTTTCTATAGAACACACATTTGGTTTTGGTTTCCATCACTTTCTATGTATTTGTACTTTATTTTCATTTCCTCTCTCAAACAAAGCAAAGAAACCCTGAGTGTTTCTTTATTTCCAGGATGTTAAGGGAAGTTAAGTATCTCTTTTTAGTTGATTTCAATTTTATCAAATTTTGATTAGAGAATGTACCTATGAATCTCTCCTTAGATAAATTTCTTAGATTTTCTTTATGGCTTACTATATGAATTATGTTTGCAAATGTACCATGGGCTTATAAAAATTTTGTTCTATATATTCTCTGTTAGTAGGATATAGAATTTTAGATATATAGAATAAAGGAGAAACTGTCTAGCTGCTTCCCAAACCTGACTCCCTTTTTCTTGGACATACAGCTAGACTGTATTTCCCAACCTCCCTTGGAATTAGTTTAGACATGTTACTTAACTTCTGGTCATAGGCAGAAGTAATGTATACTACTGCCGGTCCTGGTCCATAAAAATCTTCCCCACAATCCTCCACTTCCTTTTCCCCTCTGCTCTCTGGTGACAATAAACTGGAAGCCACCAGTTTAGGGCCTGAATAACTACATGAAGCAGAGCCCCTTCCCTAACCCCTCTATCTTATCATTTAAAAACCTTTTCTCTTCAACTCATGACACATTCAACCCCCTTGCAACAAGAACACAAAACTTTCAAGAAAGCTATGGAGACCCCAAGGCAGGTCTGCACTCCAATATCTACTTCAGATCTGTTTGAGAAGGACAGCAAAGATCTTCCCAAAGGACAAGACACTAAGTTATTCACAAACGTCCTCCATCCTCCAGGATGGCAAGCCTTCACAATGCATACCCAGCAGGATTTTATAGTTGCTATGGATCAGAAAATCTGCAACTCCTATTTTTCTCTTTTTCGAATGGGCTTTTTATTGCATTTATATGGTCTTTGCTCCAATAGTATATATGTTTTCTTAATGTATGTATATTGCTATCTGTTTGCTTTCAACCTTTATTATATTCTAGATACGCTGCCTGTAAACTATATTGATTTTTTCTTCATAATTTGATATTCTTTGAATATTGAAAAGAATTCATGTTCAATATATTTATTCATATTCAATATGTTAATTGCTAAGTGGGTTTCATTCCCTACACTGTATATAGAATTGCTATTTCATTTCTTCCCATCTTGATCAGGTTTCCTAGTGTGACATCATCACTCTTGAATTTTTTTCTACCATGGCTCCACTTCTCTAGTGATTACCTTCCCATGTTAACAATTGTATTTAAACTTTATTCCTCTACTAAACCTTTAAAATTAAATAATTATACTCCTCCAACACTTTGTTCTTTCCTATTCTCTTCCACTCCCACTAAAGGCTCTTGAGAACAACACACGTCCCCATTCAAGAGGCTTGTTCTGTTTGCTTGTTTTAGCCTGTATGTCTCTTCATCAATTCTTCCTCAGCAGAAGCTACCTGTTTTAATTTTACCTAACCCGTGGGCAGGTGCAACCCAGCCCTCTTTCTACTCCTACCCCTTCATTCCATCCCATTGGTGACTCCTGCCTTGGCCCCTCTGGTAGAACCTAATTTTAGTCAGGGTTCCACTGCACCTTTGGCCATGGCCAGGCATCACAATGTAAAAGTCCCCACACCTGCTCTACCCAAAGAACTCCTCATAGCACCTGATTCCCCTTGGGCTACACCAATGGACTTTTTTCTTTTCTGACTAGTTCTAGCTACATTCAAGCTGCCAGCTTTCTAGACATAGGTGTAGTCAAATAGAATTTGTTTTTGAAGTATTATATTTTGTTGATAATTCATATTTTGGGAGGATACATCTATATTATTCATATTTGGGAAAATATGAATTATTTAAAGGAATAACAGGACAGCTTCCAACACTACTGACCACATTCTCCTCCTTTTTCTTTCCTATGACACTAGTACTCCTCAAACCTCTCTAGTAGCTCATTCTCAGCCTCCTTTTCTGGTTTCTCTTCTACTTCATATCCTCCAACCTGAAATGTGCCTTCTCAGGAATTTGACAATTTTTGTTCTTATTCTATACACTTTCTCTCGAGAATCACACACTTGGATGTAGTCAATTATCTCCTATTCATTAAAGTCTAAAAAATCTCTTCTGACCTCAAGCCCTGTATATATAATTGTCTACTATACATCTCCACATAGATCACAGGTTTTTCAGAAGATCCTCACTTAAGCTCAGTGGGTCAAACTTCTCTGTCTCAGAAATCTGCTCCTCCTCTTAATCAGAGTGATGTTAGGTATTGTTTTTAAAAAGTATATTACAAAATGTATAATGCCAAACACAATCATTTCTCTCTTGTGTAATAATCTAAAGTGAGTGTTTCTGGTAAGCAGGCAATTTTCCTCCATGTAGTGATTCAGAGACCCAGTCCTTTCCATCTTGTGGCTCCATTATCCCTTGGGGCCTCACTACCATCTAGCCATCAAAAGAAAGACAGCATGGAAAAATAATTCCCTTTTCTTATAAGCCTTGACCTAAAACGATGGACATCACTTCTCCTAATATTTCATTAGTGAGATCTAGCCATATGGCCACATGTACATGGACGGATGGTTAGGAAATATGTTCCTTGGCTGGGAAGCCATTTCACAGTGGTAGCTCTATTCTATTAAAAAGGGTACATTCTACAAAAAAGGGTACATGAATTTTGATGGAGTTAACCTTTCCTGCCACCTCCTCCTATGGTTTCAATCTCGTTCAGTAGCACAATCCCATCAACTACCCATTTACTCAAATCATAAATAAATCTAGGTCTTCCTCAATTTCTTCCTTCTTCCTTAAATAATCACCAATCACCAAGTACTATCAATTCTAGAGCTAATCTTCTCTTCTCTCACTTTCATTCTTACTGCTATTATAAAACTTCAAGCTCTCATTATTTCTTCCCCTAACTTGAGTTGTTCCACTTATCAAATCCCTCCTCATTGTTGCTAGAGTCAACTTTTTTATTACTCTGACATCATCATATTCCTCTGCTAAAATTTGTTTAGTGGATCTCTGTTTAACAATCAAGAATTGGCCGGGCGCGGTGGCTCACACCTATAATCCCAGCACTTTGGGAGGCCGAGGCGGGTGGATCACCTGAGGTCAGGAGTTCAAGACCTGCTTGACCAACATGGAGAAACCCCGTCTCTACTAAAAACACAAAATTAGCCAGGCATGGTGGCACACGCCTGTAATCCCAGCTACTCAGGAGGCTGAGGCAGGAGAATCGCTTGAACCCAGGAGGCGGAGGTTGCGGTGAGCTGAGATCGTGCCATTGCACTCCAGCCTGGGCAAAAAGAGCAAAACTCCGTCTCAAAAAAAAAAAAAAAAAAAAAAAAAAACCAACAATCAAGAATTAAACTGTTATATATCATACAAGGCCATTTATGACCTGCCTCTTTGTATTGTCCAGAATTACCTAGGCCACTCCTGCGCCTCTTATCATTAGTATTATAAATAGTAGCTATAACAATAACTAGAATGAAACAAGGTACTTGAAATTTCTAAAACAGGCTGTACTCTGACATCTTAGTTTATCTATGTTGCTCCTTCTTCACAATTTGACCATTTGGTAAACAACTTATTGATACTGTGCTCAAAAGTTACCTCCTCCATCACATCTTCCTCCTGTTTACAGATGAAACTTAGAAGTGTCTTTTACTAATAACCCAAAACAAGCTTCAAGCAATTGATCTAAATGTATTATATTTTTGTCTCTTTCTGACTAGCCATTAGATGAAGACTTCTTAAAGACGGGTTCCATGTCCTTTCATCTCTGTACCTTGCAGAGTCTAGTGCAAACAGAATATAATCTTGAGAACAAAGCACCATTTTATCCCCAGTGTCTAGCACACAGGAAACATTCAATAAGTGTATATGAATTCATGATATGTACTCAATAAATATTTATTGAAGAAAAAAGGGAAAACAGTATAGCTGAAAATATCAAATCAGATATGACAGATAGTTGAATCTTAGCTTGAGAGTGTGACCTCAAACAAGTTATCTAATCTCTCTAAATTTCAATCTCTTTTGCTGTGAAGACTTTAGCAACTCAGGCTCCTATAGATTAGAAATAAACTACATAAAGTTCCTAGCACTATTATAAAAATTACAACCTTATGATGGCAAGGGATTATAATATTACATAACCAGTGTTTATAGATATTTCAATAGTATGGCAAATATAAAATTATGTAGATTGAAACCTAAAGCATTTTCATGTTGAAAGATGATATGGTTTGGATCTTTGGATGCCCCCAGCAAATCTCATGTTGAATTATAATCCCCAGTGTTGGAGATGGGACCTGGTGGGAGGTGACTGAATCATGGGAAATAGTTTCTCCTGAATGGTTTCGTACCATCCCCCTTGGTACTTCCTTTACAATAGTGAAGTCTGTTCTCATGAGATCTGGTTGGTTAAAAGTATGTGGCACCTCCCGCCTCACTCTCTCTTGCTCCTGCTTTTGCTATTTGAGATGCTTCACACCCACTTCACCTTCCACCATAACTGTTATTTCCTGAGGTTTCCCCAGAAGCCAATCTGATGCCACAATCCTGCTTCCTATACAGCATGTGAAACCGTGAGCCAATTAAATCTCTTTTCTTTATAAATTACCCAGTCTCAGGTATTTCTTTATAGCAATGTGAGAACAGACTAATACAGAAAATTGGTACCCGGAGTGGAGTTTTGATATAAAGATACCCGAAAATGTGGAAGGAATTTTGGAACTCAGTAATGGGCAGAAGTTGGAAGAATGTGGCAGGCTCAGAAGAAGACAAGAAGAAAATAAGGGAAAGTTTGGAACTTCGTAAAGACTGGTAGTTGAATGGTTATAACAAAAAAGGCTGAAAATGCTGGTAGTGATATTGATAGTGAAGTTCAGGCTGAGGAGGTCTCAGATAGAAATGAGGAACTTATTGGGAACTGGAGCAAAGGTCACTTTTGTTATGTGTTAGCAAAGAACTTGGCAGTATTGTGCCCCGGCCCTAGGGATCTGTGGAACTCTGAACTTGAAGGTGATTAATTTAGGATATCTGGCAGAAGAAATTTCTAAGCAGCAAAGCATTCAAGACATGGACCAGCTGCTTTATATGAACAGCCTATGTTCATATGTGTGAGCAAAGAAATGATAAAAAAAACTGGACCTCATATTTAAAAGGGAAGCAGAGCATAAAAGTTTGGAAAATTTGCAGCCTGGCCATGCGGTAGAAAATAAAAGCCCATTTTCCAGGAAGGAATTCAAGCAGGCTGCAGAAATTTGCATAAGTAAAAACGAGCTAAGTGCTAACAGCCAGGACAATGGGGAGAAGGTCTCAATGGCATTTCAGAGACCTTCATGGCAGCCCCTCCTATCACATGCCTGAAGGCCTAGGAGGGAAGAATGGTTTCCTGGGCCAGGCTCAGGGCCCTGCTGCTCTGTGCAGCCTCAGAACACTGCTCCCTGTATCCCAGTCACTCCAGCTCCAGCCATGGCTCAAAGGGGCCCAGGTACAGCTCAGTCTGCCGCTTCACAGAATGCAAGCTATAAGCCTTGATCCTTCCATGTGGTGTTAAGCCTGTGGGTACACAGAGTGTAAGATTTAAGGCTTGAGAGACTCCACCTAGATTTCACAGGATGTACGGAAAAGCCTAGATGTTCAGGCAGAAGTCTGTTGCACAGGCGGAGCTCTCATGGATAACCTCTACTAGGGCAGAGTGGAGGGGCAATGTGGGATTGAGCCCTCCCACAAAGTCCCCAATGGGGCACTGCCTAGTAGAGCCATGAGAAGAGGACCACATCCTTCAGACCCTGGAATGGTAGATACACCATCAACTTGCACCTAACTCCTGGAAAAGCCACAGGCACTCAGCACCAGCCCATGAAAGCAGCCACAGGGGCTGAACCTTTCAAAACCACAGAAGCAGGGCTGCCCAAGGCTTTTGGAATCCACCTCTTACACCAGTGTGTCTGGATGTGAGATATATAGCCAAGGGAAATTATTTTGGAGCTTTAAGATTTATGGCTGCCCTGTTGAGTTTCAGACTAGCATGGGGCCTATAGACCCTTTCTTCTGGCCTATTTCTCCCTTTTGGAATGTAAATATCTACCCAATGCTTGTACCCCCATTGAATCCTGGAAGTAACTACCTTGTTTTTGATTTTACAGGCTCATAGCTGGAAGGGACTTGCCTTGTATCAGGTGAGACTTTGAACTTTTGAGCTAATGCTGGGATAAGTTAAGACTCTGGAGAACTGTTGGAAATGCATGATTTTATTTTGCAATGTGAGAAGGACATGAGATTTGGGGGGCTGGGGGGTGGAAAGATATGGTTTGGATCTATCTCCCTGCCAAATCTCATGTCAAATTATAATCCTGAGTGTTGGAGGTGGGGCTTGGTGGGAGGTGACTGGATCATGGCAGGGCAGTAATTTCTCTTGAATGGTTTAGCACCATCCCTCTTGGTGCTGTCCTCATGCTGGTGAGTTTGTCCTCATGCTGGTGAGTTTGTTCTCCTGTGATCTGGTCATTTAAAAGTCTGTGGCACCTCCCTACTCATTCTCTCTTGTTCCTGTTCCTGCCATGTGAGACTCCTTGTTCCCCCTTTGCCTTCTGCCATAATTAAAAGTTTCCTGAGGCCTCCCCAGAAACCAATCAGATGCCATCATCATGCTTCCTGTATAGCCTGCAGAACCATGAGCCAACTAAACCTCTTTTCTTTATAAATTGCCCAGTCTTAGGTATTTCTTTATAGCAATGCAAGAATGAACTAATACAAAAATTTTGTAATACTTAAAAAATGTGTTTAAAATGTCCTCAAGATTGTTTTGTCTCAAATAAAGCATGTAACAGTCTCTGAAAACGTGTTTTTATTTCTAGATCTAAAATATAATTTCCTCAGAATAAAAAAGTGTAAGACAAAGAGTCCATCCCAAAAAATTAATGAATAAATGTTAACCTTAAATCAAAGTGAATGCTAAATACAGTAATATGATATGGTAATACAAACTGACTTAATTGAGAAGATAATGTGAGACTGTGCTTTACCTCATCAAGTCCAAAGTCCCATGACTGCTTATAGTGCAATTCTTCTGAAGGTATATTTCCCCTAAGGATTATAAATACACAGTATTAAAGTTTGTTGTATTCCCTCTGGGAATTAATGTTCTAAATTAGAGTTCCCAAACTTGGCTTCAGATCGGAATTATATGGGAAGCTTTCTTAAAAACAAAGATTCATAAGCTCCAGGCCAAAGAGCCCACCTATTATGTGCAGGTCAATCTTGGTATTCTATAGTTTAAAATCATTCCCTCAAGTAATCCGGACCTGCAGTCAGGATTGAGAACCATGTTCTAAATTGCTTTCATAAGGTACATTTAAAACTCAAGGCCTAACATGATTTTTTCACTCATAAATTTCTAGATATTGGGAGATTTAACAACAAAGATACAAAGTTGTCAATTTTATGAAATGTTTTGTAAGTCTATGTTTTAATTAATGTGTATGTGCCAATCCCACTAAAATTACATCTTTTTATCCATCAATATTTTTAATAACTCCACAAGAAATCACTTCCAGAATAAAAATTTATTCTAGTTCACGATTTCCAATCAGAAAGATTTGTCTAAATTGCAATTATTACCAAGAAAGTTAGGACTATTCAGAAACTAGTAGCTAAAATAAAGTTTTCTTTAGTTACTTATAATTGCAGGCCAGTATTCACAAAAGTCTGGAAGGCAGCTTCCAAACTCTAAGGAATAAATTTAATATCAACACATAATGGACGAGTGTAAAAATCTCCTTAAATTCAGAACATTTTGTACACCAGCTGCAAGAAGAGAAAGAAAAATCTGGTGTAACATAATTGTTTTCAATGTATGGGTAGAGGAGATTGTAATCTTGAACACAGAGAAAACATGGAGTCTCTGAGAGGTAAATGTTGGCAATGAGGAGAGTGCTCTATCTCTAAAATGTACACTGTCCTATAAACTGCTGATATGCTTCCTTATGCCATTAACATCTGAATTCTATCACTCCCTGTAGTGATTCTATACCAACCAAGCAAGAAACCTTCCCATTGAGAGCTGTCTGAAAGTAAGAAAACATGCTTTTTCATGTCAGACTTCCTATACATGTTCCCTTTCTATTTATTACTTTAAGTTAATAAATTGATATTCTGGTAGATATGAGTTTCTTGGACGCATTAAGTCAATTTCCTCAAACCTAATCAACACTAATATTCAGATAAGAAAGTATTTGGGAGCTGGTAAATATGAGCACCACACTCTCAACTGGGGTGATATTATCAACACTATGACTCCTGGTAAGGCTGCTTTGAGACAAGTTGCCTGCCCACCCTCAGATGGCAATACGCCTACCTCACTTTGCATCAATTCAACCTTCATCATGCATCATACTAGATCCTGATTTGTATTCCCCAGATTTCCCTAAAAACTTACATAGAGTTTGCTGGATATTTCTGAATACTTTTCTGTGGTGTCTTCTCTTGGTAATCATTTTCAAGTTTTCCTTAAACGATAAAAGTATGCACTGAGTTAAAAATTTAGCATTGTCTAATTTCATTTTTTTAATTCAAAGAATATTAACATGACATGTACAGAGGAAAACCACTGGTCCACAATGTTATACAATAGGAAGCCATTCTATTTTTGGTTTCATTTTCTTTCAAACACATAAACATACATACAAATATATAGATGTGTGCGTATATAGATACACAAATATATATACTAAAACTGAAAGAAAAAAAGAATATGTAATTACATTTTCCATGTACAATACCAACCTTTTCTTTCAGAGCTGCTTGGGTAGTAATCGTTCTCAAAAGATGTACTAAGATCATTTCTTTCATTTTTGTTGTACTCTCTCTGATTCTTCTCGTTTGGCTGACATTTTTCTGGATAACTTGTTTTATTCAAAGTTGAATTACTAAAAGTCAACTCTGGAACTGTAAAAATGTTTCTAATGCATCTGTCAGTGACACGGTTTTTATCAGAACGAGTGACTACACAAATATCTCCCATACTATCATAATCACACTTGTTAAATGCTTTCTTTATCTTTTGCTGATCTATGTTTAATACATTGATCATATTTTGACTAACAAAAGAGTCAGAATTCTCTGATAGAAAGTTAGGAGTAGACTGGTTCACATCTTCAAGAAAATTTGAAACTTTCTTTCCATTTTTCCTCCAAATATGCTGTATGGAGTGTTTTCCAGTAATGTAGTCTGACTGTCTTATTTCATCCATGCTTCTACAATCTTCATCCATAATTACAGAAGGGTGTTTAGTAAGTAAATTCCTATTTCCTAGACTTCTGGATAAACAAAAACATATTTAGCAAGAAAAGCAGGATTATTTGCATTTAGAAACACTTACTTTCAATTCTTAGAGGACATATTGAGTTGCTACTAACATTTACCTAGACCATGTTTTCATTTTTATATTTAAATAAATAATATTGCTTTGGGTGAAAATTTGTCTAATGTGCTCTTCTAATGACTTATTGAGTATAAAAATAATCTACAGTCAGTTTTTTATTACAACATGAAATGTTAGCATGTGTTTTAATTAAAACATGACCAACCTATAGTATATCTTCTGTAATAAAATCTAAAGAATAAACTAGACAACGATTATGTCACTGCTGTTCCATTTAACCAGAGAAAGATGTTTTGAAGACTGTGCAGAGAAAATTTATCATCAATGTTAAAATATAAAATCAAATAGTTATGAGACATTATAACATATTTTTCAACCTAATATGGATATAAAAACAATTATAAAGTTCCCAAGGAAAAGCAATATAAATACAAATGTGTATATAAGTAATAAAACCAAGAGATAAGGAGAATTAGATAAAAACTAATTTGATGAATTAGATAGCTTGTAAGTTCTATTCTAATGCAGAAATAATAATTCTAGGTTAAGTCCAATTTGTGTACAAGAATCAAAGCTATAATGGAAAATAATTACAAATCAAGATGGTTCTTATTTTATTATCAGTGACTATCTACAAATTTATTTGGAAGTGAGTTGTTCCAGAGGTTGGAGGTATCAAAAAACTTAGAAAACACACACACACACACACACACACACACACACACACACACACAGATAGCTAAAACTCTGATTTCCAGTCTTATTTTTAAGTTATTTATCAAATATTTGATGATCACCTACTCTGTTCCAGGTACTAGGCCATGTATTGGCAACAGAGATAAAAGAGCTCAGTTTGTTGTTAAAGAGAGAAATTAATGTTTTACCCATGAATGTTCACAGCTCATGATCCAACATTGTTTCTCAATGAGGGCCTTACTGGTGTTTTAAACAAAATGACGTTATTTTGCTATACCAAAAGACATAGTATATACTATGCACTAATATACACCATTAACATATGGAAAATATCTGTTACTCTACATAAAAGAATAGAGGTAAGTGTACTTTATAAGATATTAAGCACACTATAAATGTAAATCATTTTTTTTATTATTCTTTGAATAGTTTTTGGAAAACAGATGGTGTTTGGTTACATGAACAAGTTCTTTAGTGGTGATTTCTAAGATTTTGGTGCACCCATTACCCGAGCAGTGTACACTGTACCCAATGTGTAGTCTTTTATCCCTCACCCCTCCCCTACCCTCTACCGGAGTCCCCAGAATCCATTATATCAATCTTTTGTGTGTGTGTGTGTGAGATGGAGTTTTGCTCTTTTCATCCAGGCTGGTGTGCAGTAGTACAATCTTGGCCCACTGCAACCTTTGCTTCCTGAGTTCAAGCAATTCTCCTGCCTCAGCCTCCTGAATAGCTGGGATTACAGGTGTGTGCCACCACACAACTGTAATGATTTTTGTATCATTACATTTTTTAATCAAAAATCAGCCTGGCTGATTTTTATATTTTTAGTAAAGACAGGGTTTCACCATGTTGGCCAGGCTGATCTCAAACTCCTGACCTCAAGTGATCCCCCCGCTTCGGCCTCCTAAAGTGCTGGGATTACAGGTGTGGGCCACCAAGCCAAGCCCATTATATCAATCTTATGACTTTGTGTCCTCAAAGCTTAGCTTCCACTTATAAGTGAGAATATAACAATGTTTGGTTTTCCATTCCTGAGTTACTTCAGTTAGAATAATGGTTTCCAACTCCATCCAGGTTGCTGTGAATGCCATAATTTCATTCCTTTTTATGGCTGAGTAGTATTCCATGGTGTGTGTGTGTGTGTGTATTTTCTTCACCCACTCATTGGTTGATAGGCATTTAGGCTGGTTCCATATTTTTGCAGTTGTGAATTGTGCTGCCATAAACATGCACATGTAAGTGTCTTTTTCATATGACTGATTTTCTCTGGGTAAATACCCAGTAGTGGGATTGCTGAATCAAATGGTAGTTCCACTTTTAGTTCTTTAAGGAGTGTCCATACTGTTTTCCTTAGTGGTTGTACTAGTTTACATACCCACCAGCAGTGTAAAAGTATTCCCTTTCACCACATCCATGCCAACCTCTATTATTTTTTCATTTTTTAATTATGACCATTCTTGTAGGAGTAAGATGGTTACTGCATTGTGGTTTTGATTTGCATTTCCTCCATCTTTAGTGATGTTGAGCATTTTTTCATGTCTGTTGACCATTTGTATATCTTCTTTTGCAAATTGTCTCTTCATGTACTTAGCCCATTTTTTGGTGATATTACTTCTTTTGTTCTTGCTGATTTGTTTGAGTTCCTTGTAGATTTTGGATATTAGTCCTTTGTCAGATGCATAGCTTGGGAAGATTTTCTCCCACTTTCTGAGTTGTCTGTTTACTTTGCTGATTATTTCTTTTGCTGTGCAGATTTTTGTTTTAATTAGGTCCCATTTGTTTATTTTTGTTTTTGTTGTATTTGCTTTTGGTTCTTGGTCATGAACTCTTCGCCTAAGCCAATGTCTAGAAGAGTTTTTCCGATGCTATCTTCTAGAATTTTTATGGCTTCATGTCTTAAAGTTTTTGATCAATCTTGACTTGATTTTTATATAAGGTGAGATGAGGATCCAGTTTCATACTACATGGGGCTTGCCAACTATCCCAGCACCATTTGTTGAATAGGGTGTTCTTTCCCCACTTTATGTTTTGGTTTGCTTTGTCGAAGATCAGTTGACTTTAAGTATTTGGCTTTATTTCTGGGTTCTCTATTCTGTTCCATCTGTCCACATACCTATTTTTATACCACTGCCATGATGTTTTGGTAACTATAGTCCTGTAGTATAGTTTGAAGTCAGGTAATGTGATGCCTCCAGATTTGTTCTTTTTGCTTAGTCTTGCTTTGGCTCTGTGGGCTTTTGGGGGGTCCATATGAATTTTAGGATATTTTTTCTAGTTCTGCAAAGAATGATGGTGGTATTTTGATGGGAATTGCACTGAATTGATAGATTGCTTTTGGTAGTATGGTCATTTTTACAATATTGATTCTACACATCCATGAGCATGGGATGTGGTTCCATTTGTTTGTGTCATCTATGATTTCTTTAAGAAGTGTTTCTAGTTTTTCTTGTAGAGATCTTTCACCTCCTTGGTTAGGTATATTTCTAAGTATTTTATTTTTTGCAGCTGTTGTAAAAGGAGTTGAGTTCTTGATTTGATTCTCAGCTTAGTCAATGCTGATGTATAGTGCTACTGTATTGTGTACATTGATTTTGTACCCTGAAACTTTACTGAGTTCATTTATCATATCTAGGAGCTTTTTGGATGAGTCTTTAGGGTTTTCTAGGTATACTATTATGTCATTGGTGAACAGCAACAGTTTGAGTCCCTCTTCATCTATTTGGATGCCCTTAATTTCCTTCTCTTGTCTGATTGCTCTGGCTAGGACTTCCAGTACTATGTCAAACAGAAGTGGTGAACTCTTGTCTCATTGTTCTGGCTAGGACTTCCAGTACCATGTAGAATAGAAGTGGTGAAAATGGGCACCTTGTCTTGTTCCAGTTCTAGGGGCGAATGCTTTCAACTTTCCCCCATTCAGTATAATGCTAGCTGTGGGTCTGTCATAGATGGCTTTTATTATCTTAAGGTATGACCCTTTTATGCTGATTTCGCTGAGGGTTTTAATCATAAAGTGATGCTAGATTTTGTAAAATGCTTTTCTGCATCTATTGAAATGATCATATAATTCTTGTTTTTAATTCTGTTTATGTAGTGTATATTTATTGACTTATGTATGTTAAACCATCCCTGCATCCCTGGTATGAAACTCACTTGATCATGATGTATTGTCTTTTGGATATGCTGTTGGATTCAGTTAGCTAGTATTTTGTTAAGGATTTCTGCATCTATGTTCATCAGGAATATTGGTCTGTAGTTTTCCTTTTTTTTTTTTTTTTTTTTTTTTTTCCGTTATGCCTTTTCCTGGTTTTGGTATTAGGGTGATACTAGCTTCACAAAATGATTTAGGGGGGATTCTCTCTTTATCTTTTGGAATAGTTTCAGTAGGATTGGTACCAATTCTTCTTTGAATGGCTGATAAAATTCAGCTGTGAATCCATCTGGTCCCAGACTTTTTCTTTTGTTGGTAAGTTTTAAAATTACCATTTCAATCTCACTACTTGCCATTGGTCTGTTCAGAGTTTCTGTTTCTTCCTGGTTTGATCTTAGAGGGTTGTATATTTCTAGGAATTTATCAGTCTCCTGTAGGTGTTCTAATTTGTATGTGTAAAGGTGTTCATAGTAGCCTTGAATAATTGTTTGTATTTCTGTAGTATCAGTTATAATATCTCCCATTTTGTTTCTAATTGAGCTTATCTGGGTCTTCTCTGTTCTTTGTTAATCTTGCTAATGGTCTATCAATTTTATCTTTTTAAAGAACCAGCTTTTCCTTTCATTTATCTTTTGTATTGTTTTTTCTGTTTGTTCTGCTCTGATCTTTGTATTTCTTTTCTTCTGCTGGGTTTAGGCTTGGTTTGTTCTTGTTTCTCTAGTTCCTTGAGGTGTGACCTTAGATTGTCTATTGTGCATTTCCAGACTTTTTGGTGTAGGCATTTAATGCTATTAACTTTCCTCTTAGCACCACTTTTGCTGTATTCCAGAGATTTTGATAGGTTATGTCACTACTACTGTTCAGTTCAAAGAATGTTTAGATTTCTGTTTTGATTTCATTGTTGACCTAAAGATCATTTAGGAGCAGATTAGTTAATTTCCATGTATTCGTACAGTTTTCAGGGTTCATTTTGGAGTTGATTTCCAATTTTATCCCACTGTGATCTGAGAGAGTACTTGATATAATTTATTTTCTTAAATTTACTGAGACTTGTTTTGCAGCCTATCATATGGTCTATCTTGGAGAATGTTCCATATGCTGATGAAAAGAATGTATATTCTGCAGTTTTTGGGTACAATATACTGTAAATATCTGTTAAGT
The DNA here is from genome assembly GCF_047675955.1 of Chlorocebus sabaeus. Lineage (NCBI taxonomy): Eukaryota > Metazoa > Chordata > Mammalia > Primates > Cercopithecidae > Chlorocebus > Chlorocebus sabaeus. The sequence goes on along the minus strand of NC_132914.1, from coordinate 37,059,561 downwards.
GCATTTGTTCGAGGGTACAGTTTAAGCCCATTGTTTCTTTGTTGACTTTTTGTCCTGATGACCTGTCTAATGTTGTCAGTGGAGTACTGAAATCCCCCACTATTATTTGCCATCTATCTCATTTCTTAGGTCTAGTAGTAATTATTTTATAAATTTGGGAGCTCCTATGTTAGGTGCATGTATATTTAGGATTGTGATATTTTCCTGTTGTACTAATCCTTTCATCATTATATAATGTCCTTCTTTGTCTTTACTTTTGGTTTCTGTTTGCATGGAATATCTTTTTCCACCTCTCCACCTTAAGTTTATGTGAGTTCTTATGTGTTACATGAGTCTCTTGAAGACAACAGATACTTGGTGGATGGATTTTTACTCATTCTGACATTCTCTATCTCTTAGGTGGAGCATTTAGGCCATTTATATTCAATGTTAGTACTGAGATGTGAAGTACTTTTTTATTCATCATTTAGTTGTTGCCTGGATATCTTGGTGTTTTTTTTTCACTGTTATGGTTTTACAAGCCCTGTGAAATTTATGCTTTAAGGAGGTTCCATTTTGGTATATTTCATGGTTTTATTTCAAAATTTAGAATACCTTTTAGCATTTCTTGCAGTGCTGGCTTGGTAGTGGTGAATTCTCTCAGCATATGTTTGTCTGAAAAATACTTTATCTCACATTATGAAGCTTAGTTTCAATGGATATAAAATTATTGGCTTTTAATTATTTTGTTTAAGGAGGCTAAAGATAGGATCCCAATCCCTTCTGGCTTGTAGGGTTACTGCTGAGAAATCTCTTGTTAATCTTATAGGTTTTCCTTTGTAGGTTACCTGATGCTTTTGCCTCACAGTTCTTAAAATTCTTTCCTTTGTCTTGACTTTAGATAACTTGATGACTATGTGCCTAGGTGACTATCTTTTTGTGATGAATTTCCTGGGTGTTCTTTTAGCTTCTTGTATTTGAATATCTAGATCTCTAGTAAGACTAGGGAAGTTATCCTTGATTATTCCCTCAAATAAGTTTTGCAAACTTTTAGATTTCTCTTCTTCCTCAGGAACACTGATTATTCTTATGTTTGGTTGTTTAACATAATCCCAAATTTCTTGAATGCTTTGTTCATTTATTTTTTATTAATTAGTTTTTCTTTGTCTTTACTGGATTGGGTTAATTCAAAAGCCTTGTCTTCAAACTCAACTTCTTTCTTCTACTTGTTCGATTCTATTGTTCAAACTTTCCAGTGTATTTTGTATTTCTCTAAATGCATCTTTCACTTACAGAAGTTGTAATTGTATTTTCTTTATGACATCTATTTCTCTGGAGACCTTTTCATCCATATCTTTTTTTTTTTTTTTAATTTCCTTAAGTTGGTGTTCTCCTTTTTCTAGTACCTCCCTGAGTAGCATATTAATCAACCTTCTGAATTCTTTATCTGGCAATTCAGAGATTTCTTCTTGGTTTGGATCCACTGCTGGAGAGCTTAGTGTGGTCTTTTGGGGGGTGTTACAGAAACTTGTTTTGTCATAGTACCAGAATTACTTCTCTGGTTCCTTGTCATTTGGGGGCACTGTTTCAGTGGAAAGATCTGGAATACAAGGGCTGCTGTTCAGATTCTTTGGTCCCACAGGGTGAGCCTTTGATGTGGTGCTCTCCCCGTTCCCCTACGGGTGGGGTTGCATGTGAGCCAGACTGCAGTGATTGGGTCTAACCACCCAGCGAGGCTATCAGACTCCAGGGTGGTGCTGGGGAATGTCTGCAAAGAGTCCTGTGATGTGATGATGTGATCCATCTTCAGGTCTCCCGGCCATGGATACCAGCACCTGCTGCAGTGGAGGTGGCAGGGGAGTGATATGGACTCTGTGAGAGTCCTTGGTTGTGGTTTTGTTTAGTGCACTGGTTTTCTCAAATGCTGCTTATGCTAGTGGTGAAGCTGTCACATGAACAGACTCAGGACCTCTGGATAGCCAGGATGTTGCACATGGTAGAATTAGCTGTTATTTTCTCCTTCTTTGGAGCAGGCTTGTTCTGAGTTGCTGTAATGGAATGAGTTGGCTGGCCTCCAGTCCAGAGGTGTCACTTTCAAGAGAGCACCACCTGTGGTAGTGGAAGGGGTATAAAAGTTTGCCCTACATTGGCCAGGATAAATTTTCAGGTTTCTCAAACGATAGGTGGGGCCATAGAGTTCCCAAGAGTTTATGTCTTTTGTCTTTGGCTACCAGAGTGAGGGAAAGAAAAAATCAGGTAAAGGTAGAGTTAGAAAGGTGTATGCTGAGACCCTCCTTGGGCAGTGTTTGCTTCAGCCACTGTGGGGGATGGGGGTGGTTCTCAGGCCAATGAAGTTATGTTCCACAGAGGATTATGGCTACCTCTGCTGCATCAGTTTATCACTGAGAGAAAGCCTCTAGTGATAGGCTTCTCCCAGCTCCCACACAGCGAGTAAGGCCTGATTCACTCTCACCATGCCCACCAACAATGCCAGTTTACATCCAGGTAGGGGGCACACAGTGCTGAGATCGTGCTCCAGGCTATAAGCCTCCCCACTAAGAAAGCAACCAGGGCTCCCAGGTCTTGCCGCTCCCTGTCTACCCACACTGCTGGCTGCAGCTTCTGCACTCATATCTGCACTTCTCATTTGCACCCCTCCGCCAAGATTCTGCTCATGAAAATTCATGTTTAGTCAAAATTATTACAGAGTTCAGTTAGAAGCTTCTTTCACCCTGTGGCCCCTCCTCAATTCCACTGGGTACCTTCCCCAAGGACCCCTGTGAGAGAAGGCCAGGCATGGCTTCCCTGGGCTCAAACTGGGGACAAGGAGTGCCTACAGGGCTCTTCCAGCTGCTTCTTCTACTTTTATATTTCGCTTAGCTCCCTACTTCCATTTCATCTCTAGGTAAGGTTAAATCCTTCTACCGTAATCTGGATTTTCCGGTTCCCCAGTAGAGACGTGTGTTTGGAAGCAAGCTATCCCCCACCTCACACTTTGGGAACTGAATTTTTTGGCTGTCTCATGGAGTTGCAGAGCAAGCCACATCTTTCAAAGGGTCTTTGAATTCTTTTGGATTTTCTGGTATGTTTCTGCAGTACTTTTTGGAGTAAAAGTTCATGATGTGAGTCTTCACATGCTGTTCTGTCCAAGTGGGAGCTGCATACTAGCCCTGTCTCCTATCTGCCATTTTCCAAAATCATGATTTTTAAAGGGTATTTTAAGCATCTGACTCAGTGGAATCACTAAGAGATGTGGACAATAGAGAAATGTAGAGTAGTTATTGCCAACAAGAAAGTTACAGTATAAAAGAGGAAGAAAAAAATTACAAAGTGACAGGTATTATCCTACAGTCAAATGTTAAAACAGTAAATGGAGGAAAGAAGAGATTCTTCTGCTTGAGAAAACTTAGGCAGATGGCGTCTGATTTGGGAACTAAAGTTGGGAAGGATTCTTACTTCTAGAGATGACAGAGAGCAATTATCCTAAAAAACTGAAAAGAATTAAGTCAGTTCAACTTTTTAAATAATTTATGTTTTCCTATAAATATAAAATTCATTAAAAATTATGGACTAACATTTTAATAAAAACATTCATTATCTAAATAAGCTTTTTATGTGTAATCAACAAATATTTAATGTGTCTATTATGTAGTAGGGAGACAACAGAGGTTATAGTCTAGTGAAGGATGATAATAAACAAATAAAAGAAAATGAACCACTAACAAATACAGTGGTTAAGAAACAAAGAAGTAAACAAATATAAAAGATAATTACAAGTACTACCAGATCACATGATGGGATGCCTTGTGTTGGAGGTCGTGTTTCAGACACTTTGGTCAGGAAAGTCACTAGAGTAAGGAAGTGATAAATACACTAATGATACAGAATGGTTAGATACATGAAAACAGGAATAAGCACACTGGATAAAAAGTAGAAATGCAAAATTTGAAGCTTGTTTGAGAAAAAGAAGAGGGTAAAGCTGGAATAGAATCAATGAAAGAACACTTATGACCTACAGCTATAAAGTACAAAAGGGCCCAGATTATGCAGAGCCTTGCTCTTGAAAAAAGCAATAAGAAATCATTGAAATAAATGTCCTGAGCACAAAAGTAAAACTGACATTTTGCCTTGGAAAACAGCAGTCTGACTTCTCAATGAATCTCCTGAAGAATGAATTTCAGGATCTCCATCTGACTAAAATGAAATAACAGGGGCCAGACTGACTCTACTAACTAATAAAATTTAAAAACTGGAGGATAGTTTCAAGATGGCTGACTCGAGGCATAGGACACTTTTCCACAAAGAATCAAAGTAGTCAGTAGATAGTCACACATCAAAGAGAATATGAAAGAGAGCACACTGGAATTCATAGAAGTGACAGGAAACACCTGGGGCACAGAAGGAGAGGGAGGCTACGCAGATGGCTTAGCCTCCCTACAACAGCAGAGCCAGGAGAGGCTCCCCAGTGTGCGGAAAGGTTAAATGAGAGATGCCCAGCAGTCTACATTCTTATCACAGACTCCTATAATCCTGGTCACATTAGAGTCCCTCAACCCCCGTGGGCTCTGAGATTGGAATGGGAAGGTCCCCAAAGTCCCCAAGATGGCACTGCTGTAGTAAGGGAGTTAATGCCAGGTCCCATACACACCTCAAATCCGAAGCAGCTGCTTCAGAGCATCATTTGATACCCTGGCCCCAACAGATGGTATCCTGCCCCAGGGCTCAAAAACCCTTGCATCTACATATCCCTGGAGCCCCAGTGACATTTTCCCATGTCTGCCTAGATGGGTGCAGCAGTAAGACACCAGTTGGACCCTGTGGATCAGCACAGCCCCCTAGTACTCTAGCCCACAGTGTCCTGCACACTAGGGAAAAGGTGGTATAGCACACCAGGAAGACTACCCCTGGTACAAAGGGTGCCACAACATGTGCTCCCCAGAGACAGACACCTGCCAGCCTGGGGCTGCTATCACTTATAGCTTCCCCAGTGACAGGGAGGCCACACACTTGTACATGCGCTGAAGATAGGTTCTCCCCGCCAACTGCCACCGCCAAGGGTCAAAGCATGCTCTACCCAGAGCCTGAAATCTGCCTGCCTCAGGCAGCTACCAAAGGTAGAAACTGTCTCCCCCTAGCAGCAGAGCCACCTCACACTTGCAGGGCCCTGAAGACAGGCTTTCCCCACCCACTGCCTCTGCTGCCACTGCTACCCAGGCATACTGCTCAAGCACTGGGGACTAGCCTGCCCTTTTCACTACAGGCTACACCCACCATCAGGGGGCCTGAGGACAGGCCTACCCAGCCTGGCACCATCCCTTCCACACACCCCTGCATCCGCCAAGTCCAAGCATGATGCTTGAGGCCCCAGGAATTGTCTTGCCCCATCAGCCACCCCTGATGCACACACATATACCACCAGGGGGCTTAATAACAGCCCCACACCATCTGCCACCTCCAGTGCCCTAGCATGCCTTCCAGAGTCCTGGGGCTTGTCCTGCCATACCTACCATAGCCTGTGCCCATGTACACCACTGTAAGGACTTAAGAAGAGGCCTGCCTCACCTAGCACTAACCCCCAGTGCCCAAGCATACCACCTGGGGGTCTGGGGATCATCTTACTCCATCAGTTGCCCCAGGTACATGTGCACACCACCTGAGTCTAACAGCAGACCCAGAAAACCTGCCACCAGTGCCCAATCTACCCATCCAGAGGCCTGGAGATTGCCCCATCCATCAACCACAGCTGGCATCTGTGCATTCCTTCCCAGGGCTTGAAAATGGGCTTGCCCAGCCTGCTGCTACCCTGCCAGCACCCACACAGTCACACCACCCAGGGGCCTAGCTAGCCTAACCTGTCAAAGCTACCACTATCACCAACAAATGCCACCTAGAAACCTGAGGGTTGTCCATCCCACCACCATGACTATCATCACCCACACCACATACACTGTATAGGGGCCCAAAGACTTACCCACCCACCTGGTCTGCCACTACCGTAACCAGAACCTGAGTAAGCTGCCAGGAGGACCAAGAATTGGCCCACCTGGATCTGTCAATGCCAGCACATAAACATGCTGTCTAGAGACCCAAGAACAGTCATACTCAGTATGCAATTGCCACCACTGGGGCCAAAAGACTGTCCCACCTGGCACTCCATCCCCAGAAAAATCTCACCACAGCCTCCTCTAACAATTTTGTGGCCTAAGTCAATGAGGAAATCAGCACTGACAGTGTGTACAGTTGAAGAAATTATACAAAGACTACATTACTGCATGTATCCAGAATCAAAATCCAAGTGTCCTACCCAACCAACTTTATGGATACACCTACAGGAAAAAGTCTTCCCCTATGAAAGCCAATCCAAAAAATCAGAAGAAGAAACTATTACATCTGGTGCACATATATCAATAAAAGAACACAAACATGAAAAAGCAAGGAAATATGGCACCTTCAAAAGAACACAATAATTCTCCAACAACAGATTTTAACAAAAAAGAAATTTATGAAATACCTGAAAAAGAATTCAAAATCATGATATAAAAGAAGCTAAGTGAGATAACAAAGAACACAGATAAAAAAATCAAAGAAATCAGCAAAACAATTTAGAATATAAATGAGAAATTCACAGAGAGATATCACAAAAAAGAAGTCCTGGAACTGAAAAAGTCAATGAATGAAATGAAAAATACAATCAAGAGCATTAATAGATTAGATCAAACAGAAGAGTTTCAGAACTTAAAGATAAGTATTTAAAAAAAAAAGAAGAAGAAATGTAGAAAGACGTGACATATGAGACACCATAAAGTGACAAAATATTCAGATGTTGAGGGTCCCAAAAGGTGAAGAAAAGTTTAATAGTATAGAAAACCTATTTGATAAAATAATAGCTGAAAACTTCCCAAGACTAGCAAGAAATTTAGATATCCAGATAACTAAAAGATCCCAAAAGAAATACAACCCAAAAAGGTCTCATCTCCCACCACATTATAGTCAAACTGTCAAAAGTCAAAGACAGGCCGGGTGCAGTGGTTCATGCCTGTAATCCCAGCACTTTGGGAGGCCGAAGTGGGCAGATCACCTGGGGTCAGGAATTCAAGACCAGCGTGGCCAACATGGCGAAAATCCATCTGAACTAAAAATACAAAAATTAGCTGGGTGTGGCGGCATGCGCCTGTAGTCCCAGTTATTCAGGAGGCTGAGGCACGAGAATCGATTGAACCCAGGAGGCAGAGGCTGCAGTGAGCTGAGATCACACCATTACACTCCAGCCTGAGTGATGGAGCAAGACTCTATCTCAAATAAATAAATAAACAAAAACTCAAAGACGAATAATTCTAAAAACAAGAGAGAAGTGGTCATATATAAGTGAATTCCTATTAGACTAACAATGAATTTTTAACAGAAATCTTACAGGCCAGGAGAGAAAGGGATTATATATTCTGGGAGACAGGAATACCTAGAAAAGCTATGCTTCAAAAATGAAACAGAAATAAAAACATTTCCAAGCCAAAAAAAGAAAGAAAGAAAGAAAGAAAGAAAGAAAGAAAGAAAGAAAGAAAGAAAGAAAGAAAGAAAGAAAGAAAGAAAGAAAGAGAAAGCAGGCAATTCATCACCACTAGACCTGCCCTACAAGAATTGCTTGGTGACTCTTTCACCTCAAAGGGAAGGGATGATATCTACCATCATGAAAATGCATGATAAAACTAACCGGTAAAGCAAAGATACAAATAAGGAAGAAAAAGGACTCAAATGTTACCACACCAGAAAATCAAACCATTAAGATAAATAATAAGAGAGAAATAAGAGAACAAAAGAAACACAACCAGAAGACAATTGACAAAATGACAGAAATAAGTCCTCACATATCGAGAGTAACCTTGAATGTAAACTGACTAAAATTTCCCATTAAAAGATACAGATCCACTGAATGAATAAGAAACCATAACACAACTATATGCTACCCACAAGAAACTCAATTCATCTGTTAATATATATATAGACTAAAAGTAAAGGGATGGAAAAAGATATCCCACACAAAAGGAAACCAAAAGTGAGAAGGCTTTAAGTCAAAAACACTTAAAAGAAACAAAGGTCATTATATAATGATAAAAGGATCAATTCAGCAGGAGGACATAACATTTCTAAATATATATATGCACCTAACACTAGAGCATCAAGATTCATAAAGCAAATATTATTAGATCTAAATAGAGAGAGACACCAATACAATAAGAGGTGGAGACTTCAATGCCACACTCTCAACATAAGACCGATCATCTAGACAAAATATTGAAGAGGAGGAAATCTTCCTAACTCATTATATGAAGCCAGCATTACTCTGATATCAAAACCAGGCAAGGACACAACAACAAAAAGAAAATAACAGGCCAATATTCCTGATGAACAGACACAAAAATCCTCAACAATACAGTAGTAAACCAAATCCAAAAGTACTTAAAAAAAAGATAATACACGATAATCAAGTGGATTATCGTAGGGATATAACAATGGTTCAACATATGCAAATCAATCAATGTGATATAAAACATCAACAGAATGAAGGATAGAAACTATATTATCCTACCAATTAATTCAGGAAAAGCATGCAATAAAATTCAACACCCATTCATGATAAAAACGTTCAACAAACTAAGCACAGAAGGAACATATCTGAATATAATAAAGGTCATCCATGACAAACCCACAGCTATCATACTGAATGGGAAAAACCTGAAAGCCTTTCTTCTAAGAACTAGAACAAGACAAGGATGCTCTTTCACCACTCCTATTCAACATAGTATTAGAGGTCCCAGCTAGAGCAATGAGGCAAGAGAAAGAAACAAAAGGCAAATTGTTTCTTTTGTTTTGTTTGGAAAAGGGAAAGTCAAATTGTCCCTCTTTGCAGATGACATGATCTTATATTTAGAAAATCCTAGACTCGGCCGGGCGCGGTGGCTCAAGCCTGTAATCCCAGCACTTTGGGAGGCCGAGACGGGCAGATCACGAGGTCAGGAGATCAAGACCATCCTGGCTAACACGGTGAAACCCCATCTCTACTAAAAAAATACAAAAAATTAGGCGGGCACCTGTAGTCCCAGCTACTCCGGAGGCTGAGGCAGCGTAAACCCGGGAGGCAGAGCTTGCAGTGAGCTGAGATCCGGCCAATGCACTCCAGCCCGGGCGACAGAGAGAGTCTCTGTTTCAAAAAAAAAAAAAGAAAGAAAGAAAATCCTAGACTCCACAAAAAACAAACAAACAAACAAACAAAAAACCTCTTAGATTTGATAAGTTCAGTAAAGTTGCAGGACAGAAAGTCAACAAACATCAGTAGAATTTGTATACATCAATAATGAACTATCTGAAAAACAAATCAAGAAAGCAATACCATTATATACCTACAAAATATGAAAATAAAATACCTAGGAATAAATGTAACTAAGGAGGTGAAAGGCCTCTACAAAGGAAACTACAAATCTTTGATAAAAGAAATTGAAGAAGATACAAATGGAAAGACATGCAATGCTCCTGGATTAGAATAATGAGTATTGTTAAAATAATCATACTACCCAAAGCAATCTACAGAGTCAATGTAATCCCTATCAATCAATTTTTCACAGACATAGAAAAACAATCCTAAAATTTGCATGGAACCAATAAAGAGCCCAAGTAGCCAAAGCAATCCTGAGCAAAAAGAACAAAGCTGGAGGTATCACACTACCCAACTTCAAAATATATTACAAGGCTATAATAACCAAACAGCATGATATTGATACAACAACAGGGACATGGACCAATGGAACAGAATGAGAAATAAACCCATATATTTATAGCCAACTGATTGTTGACAAAGATGTCACAAATATATCTTGGGGAAAGGACACCTTCAATAAATGGTGCTGGGTACACTAGAAATCCATATGTGGAAGAATTAAACTAGACCACTACTTCTCACCATATACAAAAATGAACTCAAAATATTAAAGACTTAAATGTATAGCTTGAAACAATAAAACTATTAGAAGAAAATACAGAAGAAACACTCCAGGACAATGGTCTAGGCAAAGATTTTATGACTTAGACTTCAAAAGCAGAGACAAGAAGAAAAAAATAGATAAGTGGGATTACATTGAACTAAAAAGCTTCTTCACAGTAAAGGAAACAATCATCAGAGTGAAGAGACAACCTGTTGAATGAAAGAAAATATTTGCAAATTACTAATCTGACAAAGGACTAATATCCAGCATATACAAGAAACTCAAATGAAACAGGAAAAAAACAAACAATCCCATTAAAAAGTGGGCAAAGGATATAGACACTTCTCAAAAGAAGACATACAAATGACCAAAAGGTATATTTAAAAAAATGCTCAACATCACTAGTAATTAGGGAAATGCAAATCAAAATCACAATAAGGTATCATCTTATTTCAGTTAGAATGGCTATTATCAAAAAACAAAAAAATAACAAATGTTGGCAAGGACATGGAGAAAAGAGAACTCTCATACACTGTTGGTGAGAATGTAAATTAATATTGTCATTATGGAAAAGAATGTGGAGACATCTCAAAAAACTAAAAGTAGAATGGCAGTATGATCCAGCAACCTCACTACTGGCTATTTATCCAAAGAAAATGAAAATAGTCAATCAAAACAATATATGCACCCCCATATTTATCACAGCACTATTCACAATAGCAAAGATATGGAATCAACCTAAGCATACTTCGATAGATGAACGGATAACAAAAAATGTTAAATTTACAAAAGAGAATATTATCTAACCATTAAAAAATAAAATCGTGTCATTTGCAGCAACATGGATGGAACAGGAAGTGAAATAAGCCAGATACAGAAAGACAAATAGCACATGTACTCACTCACATGTGGGAGCTAAAAAAGTTGATCTCCAGCGGGTAGAGTAGAATGATAGTTACCAGAGGCTGAGGAGGATGTAGATATGTGTGCAGGGGGGAAGGGAGGGGATGCGAAGGGAGATTTAATGGGTACAAACATATAATAAATAGAATGAATAAGTTCTAATGTTTGATAGTAGAGTACAGTGCTATAGTTAACAAAAATGTGTTGTACATTTCAAAATAGCTAAAGATGAGGACTTAAAATGTTCTCAAAACATAGAAATGATCAATGGTTGTGGTGATGGATATCCTAAATACCCTGACTTGATTATTACACATTCCATGCATGCAACAACATATCACATGTATCCCATTAATACGTACAATATTAAATAATATGTATCAATAAAAAAATTTTTTAAAAACAGAACAAAATATGAGACAACAGTTTTCAGTCAGGGGAGACCCGGTGAGCAAGATAATGATCCCTGAGAGAGAGAAAACAAATGAGGAGAACTCTGTGATTGTTCCTAGGTTATTGTCTGGAGAGAATATTCAAGCCACAGAACACGGAAAGGGAACCCAATCAGAGCCCAACTGACTCCCTTTGTTGAAGAAACAGCTGGGGATCCAGGGAGATTGCAGAGGATAGAGTTTACAAGTTAGAGTACCATAAAGGAGAGTGTTTCAGAGAGTAAGACCTCCAGAGAGCCACAGAGTGTTCTTCTCAAGTGTGCAACTAAATACTAACCGGCACATGCATGTGAAGTAACTGCCAAAGGCTGTGAAAAGAACCACAAGGTGAGAAAAACAGAACTATCTCAGGAGCTCACTAGGGCTGGAAAATTTTGTTTCCACCCTCTAGAGTGGAAAATTTCATAATTCAAGGGGAATCAAGAAAGTATTCAGAAGGGTATTGCCTCAGCAGTTGAGCAAAATTAGCTATAAACTGAATGCTTACTGTTCTGCTTAACAAAATTTAAAAGCAAGCCTCAATAAGATCATAGTGTTTCCAAGTACCTGAACGATTTACAGGATGATGTGCAGGAAAATAAAAATATCCAGCAGCTATAAAGATAAAAATTCACAATGTATAGAATCCAACAAAATTACCAGGAATGCAAAAAAGAGAAAATCTATAATGAGAAGCAAAATCAATTATTTAAAAACAGATCAAGAAATGACAAAAATAATGGAATTCATAGACAAGGACATTAAAAGTTATATTTCCTGTATTCAAGAAGACAGGAAATACTGAACATGCTTAATAGATACATGGAAGATAAAAAAGAAAAGCTAAATCAAAGTTCTAGAGGTGAAAATTACACTGGATAGGATTACCAGCAGATAAGACCACATGGAAGATACAATTAGGGATTCTGAAGATATAGTAATATAATCTACATAAAATAAAGCAATGAGAGAAAAAAGACTGGAAAAAACAGCACTGGAATAAACAGTAAACTGAGATTTTAAGTAGACTAATTACCAATCTGAGTCCCCCAAGGAAAAGGAAAGGAGTCAGAAACAATATTTGAAGAAATAATGGCTATAAAAATTTCAAATTTGATAAAAATAATAAGTACGCAAATCCAAGATCAACAAAACTCAAACACAAGAACTAGAAAGAAAATTAATATCTTAAAGAATAGAAATCAATGTTTAAAAAATCATGATAGAAAAATCATAAAAAAGATAAAAACTATATTATATGTACAGATATTAAGATAATGACAGCAAACTTTCAGTTGGAAACTACACCAAGTCAAAAGACATCTTTCAAAAACAGAAGCAAAATAAAGATTTGCAAATATACAAAGATTAGAGCATTAATCACCAGCAGATCTATGATATAAGAAATGTTAAGTCTTTCAAACAGAAAATGACACCAGATGGAAATCTAGATCTACACAAAATAATGAAGACCACTAAAAATAATAACTGTGCTTAAATATAAGAAACATATTTTCTTATTTAGCTTTCTTTAAAACAAAACAACAATGCATTATGGGGTTTATAACATACATATAAATAAATGTGTGAATATAACACGAAGGCCAAAGGAGAGAAGAAATAAAAAGTATACTACTTTAAGATTCTTATACTATACTTCATGCTATAACTTGAAGATAATCTGTGATACATTAATATATATCCTATAAAGTCTAAAGCAATCAATAATAAAACAGAATTATAGCTAATAAACAAAAAAAGAGATCAAAAGAAGTCATAAAAATACTTAAATCAAATAAAAGTAGAAAAAGAAGCAAAGTGACAGATAAAATACAAATAGCAAGAGGACAGACTTAAACCCAAACATACACATTATCATATTAAATGTAAACCATATTCTTAGCCACAGTACCAGTCTCAATAAATTTGTAATGATCAAATCATACAAAGTATGTTCCTTGTCCACAAAGGAATTAATTCAAAAAGATAATGGGAAAGTCTTAGTTTCTGGGAACCAAACACCAAATCTCTAAATAACAGATTGAAAAAGAAATCCAAAGAAAGATTAGAATGTATTTTGATCTAGGCTGGGCACGGTGTCTCAAGCCTATAATCCCAGCACTTTGGGAGGCTGAGGCAGGTGGATCACTTGAGGTCAGGAGTTCGAGACCAATCTCTACTAAATCCCAACTCTACTAAAAATATTTTTTTAAATTAGCCAGGTGTGGTGGCAGGTGCCTGTAATCCCAGCTACTTAAGAGGTTGAGGCAGGAGAATCACCTGAACCTAGGGGGCAGAGGTTGCAGCGAGCCAACATCACACTACTGCACTCCAGTCTCAGCAACAGAGCGAGACATCGTCTCAAAAAAAAAAAAAAAAAAAAAAAAACTATTTTGATCTGAATAAAAATGAAAACATAGTATTTCAAAATTTGTAAGATACAGCATAAACAGCAGTTAGTAGAAAATGTATAGCCCTAAAATATGTATATTAGTAAAGAAGAATGGTTTCAGACCAATAACCTTACCTCTTAACTTAAAAAAACTAGAAAATGCAGAGAAAATTAAATGCAAAATAAGCAGACAAAAGAAAATAAATAGAAAAGCAAAATTCAATTCAATTTTTAAAAATAGAAAAATAAAAGAATTGTGAAACTGAAAGATAATTCTGTGAGAACATAAAAATGTTCTGTGAGAACATAAATTTTTTTCTGACTATTCTGATATTGCTGTAATCGGCATAGTCAGAAAAAAATAGAGAATAACTAGGGATAAATAATCTCATTAATGAGAGAGAAGACAGTGCTACAGATGGCAAAGATTTCAAACAAATAATAAGAGAATGTTATGAACAACCTTATGTCAATAAATTCTACAAGGTAGACAAAATAAATACATTCTTTGTATAACACAAACTACCAAAGCTCACTCAATAACAAATAATCTGATTGATGAGTCCTGTGTTTAGTAAAAACTTAAAACTGTAATAAAAATCCTTCCTACAAAAAAGAACACCAGTACTCACATGGCTTCACTGATTAACTTTACAATTTAAGTTAGAAATTACAATCATGTATCACTTTACAACAAGGATACATTTTGATAAATGTGTCGTTAGGCAATTTTGTCATTGTGGCAACATCATAGAATGTACTTACACAAACCTAGATGGGATAGCCCATTACACACCGAGGCTATACAGTATGGCCTAATGTTCCTAGGCTACAAACTATAATTGCCTACAGCACAATATTGTAGGCAAGTGTAACATGGTATTTCTGTATCTAAACATAGAAAAAGTATAGTAAAAAAATACAGCATAAAAATTTTTTTAAAGGCACATCTGCAAAGGACACTTACCATGAATGGAGCTTGCAGGATGAAAGTTGTTTTGGGTAAGTCAGTGAGTGAGTGGTAAGTGAATGTGAAGGCCTAGAACATTACTATACACTACTGTAGACTTTATAAACACTCTACAGTTAAGCTTCACTAAATTTATTTTTTACAATTTCTTTCATCAATAATAAATTAATCTTATCTTACTGTAGCTTTATGTTTTAATTTTTTAAACTTTTTGACTCTATTGTAACAACTTAGCTTAAAACAAACACATTGTACAGCTGTAAAAAATTTTTTCTTTTACAGCCTTATTCTATAAGCTTTTTTCTATTTTTAAATTTTAAAAAATGTTTTCCTTACTTTTAACCTTTTTTGTTAAAAACTAGGACATAAACATACATTAGCCTAGGTCCATACAGGGTCAGGATCATCAATATCACTGTCTTTCACTTCCCCACCCTGTCCCACTGGAAGGTCTTCGGGGGCACTGATACGCAGGGAACTGTCATTTCTTATGATAACAATGCCTTCTTCTGGAATATCTCCTGAAGGACCTGCCTGAGCCTGTTTTACAATTAACTTTTTTTTTTAATAAGTAGAAAGAGCACACTCTAAAATAACAATAGTACAATACATACATAAACCATTAACAAGTCATTTATTATCATTATCAATTATTATATATTATACATAATTGTATATGCTCTGCTTTTATATGACTGGCGGGTTTGTTAATACCAGCATCTCCACAAACACATGAGTAATGAGTTGTGCTACTACATTACAACAGCTACGATGTCACTAAATGGTAGGAATTTTTCAGCTCCATTATAATCTTATGGGACCATATATGCTGTTCATTGTTGACTGGAACATTGTTATGCAGCACATAACTGTGTATGCTTTCTATACAAATTCTTCCAGAAAAGTAAACATGATGGAATACTTCCCAGCTCATTCTATGACACTGGCATTATGCTGATCAAAACCAGACTAAGATATTGTAAGAAAAGAAACCTACAAAATAATATTCCTCATGAAGACTGATGAATTTCCTAACAAAATGTTACCAAATCAAAACCAAGAATACATAACAAGAGTAACATATTGTGAAAGGTGAGATTTATCCCAGGAATATAAGGTTAGTTTAACTTAGAAAAAGATAAAAAAAAAAAAAAAAAAGCCTGATATGGCGCAGGACCTTCCGGGATGACAGAGTGAGCAATTTGGCAAATACTCTCCCACAAAATGCAATGTTAAAACCAGACAAAATGTGCAAAAACAACCATTTCAGAATGTGTGAAGTAACCAAAGGCACACGAAGTACTGAGAAGCAGTACTTCAACAAAACTACTGAGCCTTAGTAGAAATAGTAGGTGTCCATAGAGTTTTAGCCTGGAGCTGTCCCTTCCCTCCACCAGCTACACTAAACATGAAAAAAAGAGAGAGGGTGCGTATCTAGAATTAAAGAAGTGATATAACCACCAACCTTACAGAAAGTAAAAGGATTTCAAGGGTATACTATAAATAACTTCATGCTAACAAATCATGCAACTCAGATGAAATGGACAAATGCCTAGAAAAACACAAATTACCACAACTGACACAAGAACAAACTAGAAAATCTGAACAGACCATAACAAGAAAATGAACTAGTAATTAAGTGTTCTCACTAAAAAAAGTCCATGTGCAGATGGCTTCACTGGTGAATTCTAAGAAAAACTTAGAAAATAAATAATACAAATCCTCTACAAATTCTTACATAAAACAGGAGGAAACACTTTCAACTTATTCTATGAGGCCAGTATTACCCTGATACCAAAGTCAAACAATCACAAAGAAATGACAAATTCAGACAAATATTCTTCATAAATATAGACACAAAAACCATTAATAAAATATTAGCAAACCAAATACAACAACATATGGAGAACATTATACACCAAGCAGTTTTTACCCCATCAATACAAGGTGGTTTGACACCTGAAAATAAATTATTATATATTAACAGGTTAAAGGAAAAAAAACAACATCATAATTTCAAGAGACATGGAAGGAGCGCTTGACAAAATTCATGATAAAAATTCTCAGTGCTCTAGAAACAGAAGAGAACTTTCACAACCTGATAAAGGACGCTTACAAAAACACCTACAGCTTAACATCACACTTACTGGTGAAAGACTGAATGCTTTTTCCCTAAAACTGAGAAGAATAAGCACATCTGCTCTTGCCACTGCTATTCAGCATTGTACTAGAGGTTCTAGTTAGCGAAATTAAGCAAGAAAGGGAAGTCAAAATTTCTCCCTGGCCTTTTGGCTAAGATCACGTTCAAAACGAAAAAAAAAAAAAAGGAAGAAGAAGGAGGCATCCAGATTGAAAAGAGAGAGGTAAAAATATCTTTACTTATGGACAATATATTCCACCATGATTTAAAAAAAAACCCTACTCAACTATTACTAGAACTAATAATGAATTTGTCAAGGTCAAAAGATATAAGATTCATATACAAAAATCAATTGTATTTCTATACACTACCAATGAATAATCTAAAATGAAATTGGGAAAGTAATTCCACTTACAATAGCATAAAAAGAATAAAATACTAGGAAGAAAGAAACAAGACTTATATCCTGAAAACCATAATACATTATTGAAGAAATTAAAAAAGATGAAAGAGGAAAAACATTTTATGCTTGTGGACTGGCAAACCCACTATGCTATAGATAGATAGCAATTCTATCAAAATTAATCTATAAATTCAACATAATCTCTTAAAATCCAAATAGATTTGGTTTCTGGTTTTTGGTTTTGTTGCAGAAACTGACCAGCAGATCCTAAAATTTATATGGAAATACAAAGGATTAAGAAGAGCCAAAACATTTTTGAAAAAAAAAAAATGTTAGACTAATACACTTCTTTGATTTCAAAACTAACAATAAAGCTACAGTAACCAAGACAGTTTGTTACTAACATAATCAACAGAACAGAATTGAGATTCCAGAAAAAAAAAATCCATATATTTACAGTCAATTGATTTCTGACAAAGGTGCCAAAGCAATTAAGCAAGGAAAGAATATTCTTTTCCACAAATGTAAATAATGGATTCAGACCCTTTCCACACCCAACACATAAAAACTAACTCAAAATGAAACACAGACCTACATATAAGATCTAAAAGTATAAAACAGAAGAAAATCTTCATGACCTTGGGTTAGGCAAAGATTTGTTGGTTTTGACACCATAAGCACAATTAATAAATGAAAAAATTAGTAAGTCAGACTTCATCAAATTAAGCCTTTTGCACTTCAAAAAGGTACCAGTAATAAAATGAAAAGGGTGAACATTTCACCAAAGAGTCACAAATGGCTAACATGCACATGATGCCCAAATCATTAGTCATTAGGGAAATGCAAACTAAAAACATGAGATACTACTACACACTGACTAGAATGGGTTAAATTTTAAAAGACTGACTGTACCAAGTGTTGGCAAGGATGTGTTGCAATGTTCACACATTGTTGATGGGAACATAAAATGATACAAATACCACTGGAAAATAGTTCGGTAGTTTTTGTAAAACTTAAACATGCAGCTAACACATGATCCAGTCATTCCACTTGCACCCAGGAGAAATGAAGTATATGTAAAAACAAAGACTTATACATGAACTGTCACAGCAGGTATATTTGGAATAGCCAAAAACTGGGGAGAAACACCAAATGCCCATGAACAGGTAAATGAATACATTGTGCTATGTTCATACAATGAAATACTACTCTGCAATAAAAAGGAATGAACTATAGATATGGGCAACAACCAACATAGATGAATTTCAAAACAATTACGCTGAGACAGCAACACAAAGCAGATCAGTGGTTGCTTCGGGATAGGTGTAAAGGACGTGAAGCAATAGAGAAAAGGGATTACCAAGGTACCCAAATAAACTACCAGGCATAATAAATGTGTTCATGTGTCATTATCTTTGACATTGTCAAAATTTATTAAAGTGCATATATTCATTATCATAGTTAAATAAGTTTAATTTATGTCAATTGTACATTCATAAAACTGTTTTTAAAAAATGTATCTCAGAACAAAAAAGAACTATTATGTGGCATTACAACTCTCCAGGCAAGAAAGAATGATGTCATAGACTGGGATGGAACCCACAGAAACAGAAATGTAAGTAGATAATTTTAAAGTTCATTAAAATACAGAATTGACAACACCTTTTTGGTGAAATGGATATTGAGAGTTGAAGGAAAGGAAGGAATCAAGGACAACTTTTATTTTGGCTTTGGCAACTGAGTGAATAGTGGTGCCATTTACTAAAATAAGGAAACTAGGATAGTATGACAGATTCAAGGTTTCTCATCACATCACCAGCAGTGGGTCAAACTGGTTTTACAAGCTTAATAGATTTTAAAACAACAAACTAGGGTTCACAGAATTCCCTATTACCCACAGTTTCACTTTCTGCAGTTTCTGCTTTCCGTGGTCTACAACCCACAGTCAATCGTAGTCCAAAAATAGGTAAGTACAGTTTATATAGTAAGATACTTTGAGACCAAGAGACCACACTCTTATAACTTTTAACAGTATATCATTATAATTGTTCTATTATTAGTTATTGTTGTTAATCTATTACTGTCCCTAACATAAATTAAACTTTATCGTAGGTTTGTATGCATACAAAAAAAACATAGCATATATAGGATTTGGCACTGTCTGCAATTTCGGGATTCCACTGGGCGTTTTGGAACGTATCTCCTGTGGATAAGGTGGCACTACTGTACTGTATCTACAGACATCTAGAAAATAAAAGTGGGATTCTATTCAACTACCACAAATGTGAAAAAGAAATCACGATTTTTGCAGAAAAAGAAAACAGTAATTCATGGAGATTACAAAATGTGCAAAATACCTTTGTCCAAAATAATTTTAAAACTAAATAAATGACTCTGGGAGGCTAAGTGGGCAGATCACTTGAGGCCAGAAGATTGAGACCAGCCTGGACAACATGGTGAAACCCCATCTCTACTAAAAATTCAAAAATTAGCCAACTGGCTGTGGTGACACACACCTGTAATCCCAGCTACTCTGGTGCTAAGGCACAAAAATCACTTGAACTCAGGAGGCGTAGGTTGCAGTGAGCTAATTGTGCCACTGCACTCCAGCCTGGGTGAAAGAGCGAGACTTCTCAAAAAATAAAGAATAAACTTAAATAAATTAAAGGTAGATGTTCATGTTATAAAATACTTACACTATTTTAATTAAATAATACATTTTACTTTGTGATTTTTTTTTCTAGAAGTATTACTTAGGACTGTTTATATTTTTAACTAAAAATACTTGTGTCTACTAAAATCAAATTGCTAAGTGAAAGTACAGAATGCTACAGCTTCTTTATTTCCTTCAGCATCTTTGCTTACCTGTTTAATCTTTCAAATAATGTCCCAAATTGTGTAGTTTTATGTGATGGACTGAGAACATCTTGACTTTTATTTAAGTTGGAAAGCAAGGAATCAGAACAGTTAACATTACTGAGCTGAAAAAAAAAAAAAAAATTGAAGAAACTGCCAAAATAGTAAATGTACATATATACAATTTAAATTATTTACCATAAAATGTCATGTAAATGAACTGCATTTATAATTTTAAATTGTAAAAATAGTCCAAAAGAAAGTAATTTTACTACTTATTGAAAACAAAATAAATACTTTCCTAACAATACCAGTCAATACCAGTCAATACCAGTATTTGAGTCATTGTTAAAATAACAGAGTTGATACTATGGTAAGCTAACCATTTTCTCCAAATTAAAAAATAAAAATAAAAGAACAAAAAAACACCCAGGACACGAGGATCTTGAATAACTGTAAGTTAAATTTCTCTGACAGAAAATAATAATGTGTCCCAAGACAAGAGCTATAATTATCTCAGTTCCTCCATTTATTGAGTAACTTTAGATTGCTACTTTAATTTTTCTGAATATCAACATTATTCAGTTCAAAAGGGGGATAGTGTGTGAAGACTATTGTGAAAAGAATATAATCAATTTGTTAATGTGGAAAGTACTCTATAAATATAACTTACTATATTGGCCCAACACTAATCTATTCAACAATGATTTTTATCTGTCATACATTTGATTTATAACTCATGAAACATAAATGAGAAGTCCAAACACAACCGATGACAGAATTGTCAGAAAGAAAAAAAAAAAAGAGAGAGAGTCAAAAAAAGACACTGAAAGTCTTTGGGGGAAAAAAAATGTACTAAAGTCAGAGAGAGCTTATACTAATGTCTCAGCTAACTAATACATCTGAGAGAGAGTGACAGAGGTGCAAACATTATCCCTTAAGAAAGAAATCAAAAGAGAAGAGAATATAGTATTTCATATTCAACAAATACTACTTAACTAAGGATCAGGAAACCCCAAGCCACTTTTTCTTCTAACTTGTTTTTCAACCCATTTTCTTTTGTATTTTATAATTTCATTGTAATTATTTTCACTTTTTTTGAAATTCCTCAAAGTACACTATTAAGTACTTCCCTAGTATTTCATGATGTGACACTATGATTGAAAAGGGACATTTTCTCTTTCCAGTCTTTTACCATGTTAAGTATAACATTATTTACCTCTCTAGACTCATCATTAACCTGCAGTGTATAAGCTGTATAGGCAAGAAAGTTAAGTAGAGATTGCACAGATATTTTATCCTTTATCTTTAAACTATTTAATAGAGCAAGGATGAGTTATAAGCTGATCTAGAATGCAGGTTTTTGTCTTACGAAATACAAACTGAATGGGTAATAGAATGTCTTTCATTGCATCATTCGAAAAGTATTGGGCCTTTATAATAAGGCTAGCATGGGTCACAGAAATGTAATACTTCATTTTCCCTTATCTGGGAAGTCTTTAATAAAATCTTTAACAAAATGGAATTATATATAACTATCATATGGCATATATATAACTGATATGCTATAATATATAGCTATAACTATAATATAATTTCTAAAATTTAGAACTATAAATTAATTATAAATTGATTTATAAATAATATATAAATGTCATAAAACCACTGTATGCTAAAAAGATAAATTCAAAACTAAGTATTCCTATTAACAAGACATAGTGTTTACATAAGCATTTTCCTAGTTACCATTTAATTAAATTTCATTTTTAGTAGATTATTTCCTGGTATGCTTTATGACAGATGTATTTTAGAATTTTAATATTTATATATTTTATATTTTTAACTTTAGAGCAATGATTGAACAACATTTTAGCACTACATATCTCTACATATTTGTATAGTGTTGATCAAAAAACAAACATAAAAACTTGTCATCTTTCAAATTATAAAAAGAATCAAGCCATCACAATTCACACTTTAAGACTACTATGACATCTCTGAAACTATATATTGCTTTCACAGGACACTTTCCATATCATGCATATTGGGTCATCATGACATCACCAACTAATCAATTACAGTGATTATAAACATCAACTACTATATAACACATTGAACTACTTTCAATTCTACTATCAATAGTCTTCTAATAGAATGATAAATTCCAAGATTTTTTTAAAAAAACACCCCAGCTCTGGGATTCACAATCTTCTACACTGCAAAGAATTAAGTTTTTGATCTAAAGGGAATTATCCTTAATTTATCTCCTAATTTTTTTATATCTATAGCAATTCAAAATGTAAATATTTTAAACCTATAAAAAGAGAAAAAAAGTGTTTCATGAAAATATAATGATATAAAATGCTAAGAAGTAATGATTTAAAGGTACCTGGTCATTCTGCTTTTTTTCATATGCAAGTTTCTGAGGAGTAGGTGCTATTCCGGGTGTGAAATTTAGTTCTGAAATATGTCTGTTAGAAGCTAACTCCACTGAAAAAGATGGTGGAGTGAAACTGCAGTTCTCTATTTTGCTGAACTGAGGGTCAAGCGTACTATATGAGTCCATGCCTTGTGACTATAGGAAAGAAGATAAAATCATTTACATTACCAAAATATGTAAACTAGAGAAGAGAAAAGTTAAAACAGTGAAATTAAAATAAGTGAAAAGGGCAGGGGTTACAAAAGAAAACGTTCTAAGGCAAGGCAACCCATCAGTAATTGACAGAACTTACTAGTAAGAGAGTGGTTATCAGCGAAGGCTATATACTCAAGAGCACCTTTCCCTCTGCCTACCCTACTCCTGCTCCTCTCCATCCTCCATTCCTGTAGGCTACCTTCTAAAGACAGGAAATCTGAGTTTCATTAACCCATAATCCAGGTGACAAGATTTCTAAGGGATTTTAGTATCATTGCCATTATCTTTCTGATCTAGCTTAACTCTGGCAATTCAAAGGAAAAAAAATGATAGCTAACAAAATGACATTAGATGTTAAAGTTTCAAGCTTTATTTATATTTAATTATAATCTATGCATTTTCTAATTGATTAAAATTTTATTTGCTAAGAAAATTATTTGCTATACTTTGAAAGAGAAATCATCTTGGGATCCACGTGACAGTTGGACATCACAATTTGATATAAAGTAATCTGGTTACTATGTTTGAACAGATGAATTGCTCAATAATCACGTGAACCCAAAGTAAGAATCCCTAAGTGAATTGTCCTTGGTAGCTCATCAGTAACAAGCAGAATCAAATGTTATGCAAACATAGGCCTAGTCACATTAGCAGTAGTCCAAAGGGATTCTCATAAGCAATCAACTAAAATATTCTCAAGGCATAGATTTCCCACCTGGAAAACTTTTAAAAGAATTAAAGACTCAAAATTTTCTTTAAAATAATTTTCTCCAGTATTCAGACATTTAGATCATTAGGCGGAATGTCACAATTGCTGAAATAACTTATAGAATTTTTTTTTAAATCTCACCTGGACTGGGCCAAGATCTTCCTTGCTACTTAGTCTTTGATAGTTTATGCTAATGAAAAGAAAAATTTATGTTAAAAATATAAATGGAAATAAAATTGACTGTCCTTTCCTGTATTTAAAATTCATACTGCTCTACACAAAACACACAGAAACCTACATAAATCATTACAGGGTCATAATATTACTCAGTTTTATAAAAATTATATTAATACTAGAGATAGATATTTTTATGATAAGGTAAGTCAAACAAAGTGTACAAAATCTGGATCATTTGATAAAGGTCTTAATCATTGTATAATACTGTTAACAGCCAAACAAACAAAAACTGGAGGTAGAAGGTAAGTATTTTATACAGTTTCCAGTGAGTAAAAGTGTTGATAATAACCAGTTTAAACATTAATAATATAAATCCTAGCTAAAACCTACTTGGTTTCTGTATCATCAAGGCAGAGTTTAGAAGGTACACAGTGAGGCGACACTGGGAGTTCTAAATTATGCTTTCTTAGGGGCATTTTTATGCCTCTATTCATGTTCACATGGGTTGGTTTCCTCACAGTTTCTACAATAAAAAATATATAATTATAATTTTAAAATAAGAGCAATAAAATCTTGTAAAAGTACTGCTTAATATATAATGTTCATTACATAAATGTACATCTAAGAAATTTTACTAAAATATTTACATTCTATCAGTGTTAATAAATCATTACAATATAAACAACTATCACAGAGACTTTAAAACATATTTTTCTTCATTATCTTATATACTCATTATAGGTGCCCTATTAATTTAGTTCTACTTTTTCTTCCACCAAGATTTCTCTGATCTCCAAACTATATTAGATACTGTGTTATATATTCCCACTGTACTTTATATTTTCCCTTTCTTTGGTCAGTACTTTCACCCACTGTATTTTTGTGATACACCCACCCCAACTATATACATATAGTGTAGATTTTATATCTTCTTATATAAAGATATAAAGCCAGGCACAGTGGCTCATGTCTGTAATCCCAGTTATGAAGGAGGCTGCAGTTGGAGGATTGCTTGAGGCCAAGAGTTCAAGACCAGCTTGGGCAACACAGTGAAACCCTGTCTTTAAAAACAAAACAAAATAAAACTCTTGCCTCTCTGGATAAAATACGTGATTTGGCAGTAGCCATCTGACTAAAGATGAACCAATAATAGCATCCCATTCTGCTAGTTATAAATGAAATTGTTTCACTGTGAGATTGGTACCAGTAGCACAAGGCAACATTCTTACAGTGGAATTTTAAAATGTGGGACCAGAGAAACAATTCTCAGTATTTCCTTGGTGGCAAAACTAGAGGAGGTGAGTAATATTAGTTTCTTAAGGCCATGTTTTGAGCCTCAATGATGAAGACAGTCTGAGAAAATAAAGTTAGTAACTGAAGTGAAAAAGAATCTTGATAGTATCCAAGTTCCTGTTTCGAGTCGTCTCTGAGGCCCACTGCACCATCACTCTTCCTGTTAAAGGAGTAAAAAGATATCTGTTTTGAATTTCTGTCATTTGCAGCCACAAGTCCTGACTAATAAAGTTTGCTTTCTGTTTTATCCTCAGCACCCAATAGAGTACTTACAGTGGGTACCCAATAAAAATATGCTGAATAAATGAAAAGAAAGTGCAGGGGTTCAGGACATTATCCCCAAATAAGACGTCCTGCTATTTAAGAAAATAGTAGAAGCAAGAAGGTTACTCTCAGCTTCCCCCTGAAGCAGGTCATAAAACCCTCATTTGAGAGGTGCCCTGGTTATACTTGGAAGAAAATAATATCCCTAACTCTGAAGACACAGGGTCACAAACAAGAATCTGAGCAAAGAGGTCTTGCTAAGATCCCCTTAGTTTATTACTATTAGATCATTCTTTTAAAAATCCAATCATACTTCTTGAGGACTATCCACTTTTTCATCAAACCTGACAAGAAAAATACACAAGTTTAGCCATTTCTTCCAATCTTAAGATATTAACTTTTTTATCAAGGCTCTTGTGTCACAGAAAACTTACTAAATAAATCTGTATGTTTTTATCCTGTTAATCTGTCTTTTGTTATTGAAGCTTTAGCCATAAACCTAGCAATGAATGAGGAAATATATTTTTATTACCCTACAACTGGGAATAAATAAAGGTAAATACATCAAAGAGATTTACAACAAAAAGTTTTATTCTCAAAGTCCATGAACAATGTATTTATTCCTTCTAAAGTATAACTAAATTTACTTGTGTAAACTGTTATCTATGGAGGGAGGAAAAAAATGACGGAGAAAGGAAATGAAATATTAACAATACTCTGATGAATTTCTATCCCTTCCTGATAAATTGTCTTATTTTTATGCTCTCATTTTTAGCAGTTGTTTTAAAACTTAAATATCATACACAAGTTCCTCTGAGAGAGAAAAAATATATTCTAATTAAGCTTTTTATTTACTTGAAGAATCAAAATATATGACAAAACGGACTTTATTTGCAGTATTAGACTGCTGTGATTAACATCCCAGTAAAGTGTAATAAATAATTCAAGTGATGGCATAGGAAACTAGTCATTGAGGCAAGAATGTTTCCAGATCTTCCTTTCATACCTATCCTCTAAATATAAAGAACAGTTAATTTGTTGACATGTATTAACATTTATTCCCTGCTCTCTAGCTAAACTTTGGTAACTACCTACCTGTATAGAATAATATAACAACTGTACTATAATAAGTTTAATGACACCTAATAAATTAGTTTTATATAACACATACACAACATAAAAATAAAAATAAATGGATTAAGCAACAAAACATTTTAAGCAGATATTAACTAGGCATCTAATTTAAGAGAGCAACCAAATTTTAAAATTAATTTTCCACATGCTTTGAGCTCTAAAATTACAAACTAATTAGACGGCTAAACATTATTATGATTACATCAAGTTCAAAACAGAATGCAATTGGAATGACTTACCAGGGATTTTCTTCTTGCAAGATATCTGATTTACCATATATAGGTTAAGAATGTCTAAGCTGACAGCAGAATTTTTGACAGGAGATAAAACTCCGAGTGATTTCATTTTTGATTTTAACCTGTGTTTTTCAAAATATTCCTAAAATAATTGAAAATTAAAAATAATGCAGCAAATATGTGGTTTTAAACAGAATTATAAATAATAAAAAGCAATCCTGTTATTAATCATTGACTTGATATTTTTATATTTTGTGACATCTTTATATGTTTACAAATAAATTACAATTAATCATAACTTGCAGTTTGCCTGAAGACTAAATTTCACAGCCTTTTATGATCTTAAGCATAACCTTTAAAACAGAATGCTATAAAGCTATTCTCTGAAATCAAAAGATTAGAAATTATCTGTATATAGAAAGTTAAAAAAATCTAGTAACAGAACAACAATTCTGACAGGCCAAAATCTTGTTTTTCTACAAAGTATGCTATTCTGCAGATATAGGAAACCTTAAAAATATGTACAGCTGAGTGCCATTGAAAGTCAACAGAAATGAAGAAAAAAAAAGCTATGTGCAAATTAATCTGCAACCAAAGCCAATTTCATTTATTTGTTATCCCTCCAGGATTCCTAGATGTTTGTTTTTTAACCAGACTTGCACATAATTATCACTTTATCCAGTTTTTATTTTCTTTCCGTTTGAATTATTATTCTTTCTTATTGCCATTCTTTCTCTTTCAGGTTACATCATTAATTCATTTAAATAAAAATTAACTATTTAACATTTATTTATCAAGACACTATTATGTGCTAGATATTAAGACACTGTGAAAACATCTTCTCTTCCATTATAACTCATTATAACTTCTCTTCCATTATATAACTCATAATATAATGCTATAAATGTAATTATAAATATGAAATTGTCAGAAATGAGAAAAAGCCAAGATGGCAAAATATTTAGTGCAAGAGGTCATAATCTGAAGAGGTTACATATCATATTTATTTTCAAGAAGTTGAGGCTCTTTCACAGTAACATCTCAGAATATTGCTAATTATAACTTTTTTTTTTCATTTTATTTATTTATTTATTTTTATTATTATACTTTAAGTTCTAGGGTACATGTGCATAACGTGCAGGTTTGTTACATATGTATACTTGTGCCATGTTGGTGTGCTGCACCCATCAACTCATCAGCACCCATCAACTCGTCATTTACATCAGGTATAACTCCCAGTGCAGTCCCTCCCCCCTCCCCCCTCCCCCCTCCCCATGATAGGCCCCGGTGTGTGATGTTCCCCTTCCTGAGTCCAAGTGATCTCATTGTTCAGTTCCCACCTATGAGTGAGAACATGCGGTGTTTGGTTTCCTGTTCTTGTGATAGTTTACTAAGAATGATGGTTTCCAGCTGCATCCATGTCCCTACAAAGGACACAAACTCATCCTTTTTTATGGCTGCATAGTATTCCATGGTGTATATGTGCCACATTTTCTTAATCCAGTCTGTCACTGATGGACATTTGGGTTGATTCCAAGTCTTTGCTATTGTGAATAGTGCCACAATAAACATACGTGTGCATGTGTCTTTATAGTAGCATGATTTATAATCCTTTGGGTATATACCCAGTAATGGGATGGCTGGGTCATATGGTACATCTAGTTCTAGATCCTTGAGGAATCGCCATACTGTTTTCCATAATGGTTGAACTAGTTTACAATCCCACCAACAGTGTAAAAGTGTTCCTATTTCTCTACATCCTCTCCAGCACCTGTTGTTTCCTGACTTTTGAATGATCGCCATTCTAACTGGTGTGAGATGGTATCTCATTGTGGTTTTGATTTGCATTTCTCTGATGGCCAGTGATGATGAGCATTTTTTCATGTGTCTGTTGGCTGTATGAATATCTTCTTTTGAGAAATGTCTGTTCATATCCTTTGCCCACTTTTTGATGGGGTTGTTTGTTTTTTTCTTGTAAATTTGTTTGAGTTCTTTGTAGGTTCTGGATATTAGCCCTTTGTCAGATGAGTAGATTGCAAAAATTTTCTCCCATTCTGTAGGTTGCCTGTTCACTCTGATGGTAGTTTCTTTTGCTGTGCAGAAGCTCTTTAGTTTAATGAGATCCCATTTGTCAATTTTGGCTTTTGCTGCCGTTGCTTTTGGTGTTTTAGACATGAAGTCTTTGCCCATACCTATGTCCTGAATGGTACTACCTAGGTTTTCCTCTGCTAATTATAACTTTTAAGTTTGTAAAAATCTTGTAAGAACTATAAGAGACCTGCTAATGATCACACACAAAAAGTAAATGTTTTACAAAATAAATAATAGATAAAAGGATTTGTTCACATTTCATTTGAGTGATCTGGAACCCCAAATTAGACTAAAATGTATTTTTAAAGACTACACTATGGTTAAGCAATGAAATAACAGGATCTTCAGGATGTAAATATTTTTCCCCCTTGAAACAATAACTCAGTCATTGCTAGATCTTATAATTGATTGTGTCCTGGAATTAAGAACTTGTTAGTTCATCTGTACAAAGTACAAAGGCACTATATTTTGTGGTGGATAAGACCATAGTGAGGGAGATGATGACACAAATAAATACAACTGACTGTGATTGGGGATGGTATCAAATCCTAGGAAAGGTATGTAAATTATTGTTTGGGGGTAGGGTGGGTACAGGGAAGGGAGGAGGACAAGGAAGATTTCTTAGGAAATGGGTTCTAAGATAGATAGATGAGTCAGAGCTATCCAAAGAGGGTAGGAATATAAGGTTCCAGGAATAAGGAAGAACAACACAAAGACTGTCAAAGGGACTAAGCCTTTATTCCAGGAAATATGTTGAAGAAGTCTGTCCCATATTCTCTAGCCATCATGATAGCATCTAATACCTGTTCCAAGAAAGAACAGAAGTACGTAACTAATTGATTCACTTGACAAGACTAAGCTCAATTTTTTTGTCAAGTCTCACTTGGTAAAAACAACTAGAAAACAATTTGAAAAGAATCAGAAAACTTTCAGAAACCAAGTAATCAAATTTTAACTTGAAAACAGTCACTAAAAAGGAACAACCAGAGAGACAGAAATAAAATCTGGAGAATGTACCGAAGAAAGAACAGAAAGAATTTGTTTCAAGATGGAAGGAATGCCAAACTGTGTAGGAGATGGCAACATAATAAAATGAATTGGACTGACGAATACCCTTTCAATTGAACAACATAAAGTTCATTGTTGATGTTAGCAAGATGACTGAGAAATGAATGAGATACAATATAAAAGGGGATAGCTTGGGAAGGAAAAGAAAACATAGATGGTCACTATCCTGCTTCTATAATATCACTCCGTTTTCTTTAAACTTTACTACCTTTGATCATATTAACATTATTGGGTTTTTTTCTGTTTTAGAACTTTATATAAAGGAATCTTACTGTTTATATTCTGTGAGTTTCTTCTTTTGCTCAACATTGTGTATTTGAGATTCATCTGCATTAATTATATGCAGCTTATACATTTTCACTGCTATGCTATTACTGGATATGCCATAGTTTGTTTAACCATTCTACTATTCTACTGCTAATGGATGTTGGGGCAGTTCTCTTTCCCTCTCCTTCCTTCCCTTTGCCTGTCTTCTTTCTCCTTCTCTCTCTCTCTGTTTGCTATTTCAGCATAACAATGACACAAGCAAATCTTGTACATATCCAAAAGGGCACATGTACAAGAGTTTCTTTGCTCAGTTGTAAAGTATATACATGCTCAACCTTACTATGGAATGCAATCAGTGTAATAAAAAATAAAGACAAACTAAATGGAAGTAGTACACAGGTTATGACACCATTACTGTACATCATTTATTAGGTAATAAATGATTATTTAAATTAGAATACCAATACTCAGGTAGTGAGAAGTGGTCAGATTTGGGATACATTTTGGAACTAGAAGGACAGCAGTAATCAACAATGATCTTTAAGTCTCTGACTGAGCAAAATGAGTGGCTAATTAAGCATCAACAAGGATGCAGAAGAACAAAGGAAGGTGGCCTCCAGTTTCACTTAGGTGAATGTATTGGTGGTAGAAAAACACTTCAAGGTCATTGTTCTCATCAGGCTGACAAAAATAAAAACATTTTTTTCTTTACCTTTTGCTTTCTCCTTTCCTGCTTGATCAGAACCCTGGACCTGAAAAAGGAAGCAGAATAAAATATATAGTGATTAAAGAAATGACCTTTAAGACAACTGCCAGTTTAGCTTAATAGAAGATTTAGAGTTAAAATCTAAAAGTGTAGTATCATTGCATTTTTTTCTGAAAAGAAACTATAAAAATATTCTTAAAGTATTTACAGTATGATGTTTCACAAAATTTTCTTAGATAGGAAATCCAAGATCTAATAAAAAAAAACTGCATACTGATGATGAATAATTAAGTATAAAATAAATCCAAATTCTAATGCTAAGCAAAAAAAAAAAAAAAAAAAAAAAGGCATTGGAAAGAATATATCCCTGAAACATTCTTATCTGATAGCAATATTCTTGGTCAACATTCTTCTTTTTCTTTGTATTTCAACATTCTACTGAAATCAACAGAGAATAGAGAGGAAGTTGAAATCTACTTGGGATATAAGGAAATATGAAGTGTATTGCTAGAGCAACATCAGTTACATTAATATATCAGCTGTATTTACTTGAAATCTCATATCTATGTCTTAATCTGTTCAGGCTGCTATAACAAACTACCATAAAGCCAGGGAGCATACCAAGAAGAGAAATTTATTCCTCACAGTTCTAGAGGCTAGGGAGTCCAAGATCAAGGCACCAACAGATTCGATGTCTGGTGAGGGCCCACTTTCTGGTTTACAGATGACATTTTTTTGCAGTATCCTTATTTAGTAAAAGGGGTGAGCTAGCTCTATGCAACCTCTTTCACAAGGGTATGAATCTGAATCATGAAGACACTGCCCTTGTGACCCAATCACCTTCCAGAACCACCCCCTCCTAATACCATCACCTTGGGAGTCAGGATTTTAACATATGAACTTGGGGGAAACACAAAAATGCAGACAATAGCATCTTCTTTTTTAAAAAAAAAAAACAAAAAAAAAACCTAGTAGTTCTAGATGTATTTTGTATCGATAATCCTTGAGCCAAATACAGCACTGAATACCAATGATAGTGCAGTATTTAATGGTTATATTTGTTCTATTAATAATAGTGGAACACTATAAAATATTCACGACAATATTACCAGATTTACATAACTTTTAGACATGCATAACACTATGGCCTCAAATTCAAGATTTATGTAAAAATAAGTAAAATGACACTGTGTCTTAACTATATAATATCTAATATCAAAATAATCATCGCTAATACTAAATACCATATATCTTTCACCATTCTAGATACTTCAGACACTTTACATGTGTAAGCTCATTTAATTCCATGGCAACTCTGTAAGGTAGGTTCTATTTCTGTACCCACTTTACTGATGAGGAAACTAAGGCAAAGACAGGTTAAGTAACTTCCCCAAGATCACACCGCTTATAAGTGGTAGAGGCAGAATTCAAATCCAGGGTGTCTGATATTGGAGTTCTTAGCCAAAACTGCCTTTCAAGTATATCAACTGAGAATATACAAAGTTGTTCATTTTTCCCAGTGATTTTCATAAACTTTACCAATGACAATTACTAAATACCCCAGACTTTGCAACTTATTGAATGTGTTCTTTAACATACTTCCCATTAACTTTGTTCCCCCATGCAAG
Source organism: Chlorocebus sabaeus (assembly GCF_047675955.1). NCBI lineage: Eukaryota > Metazoa > Chordata > Mammalia > Primates > Cercopithecidae > Chlorocebus > Chlorocebus sabaeus. The sequence continues at coordinate 37,027,305 of NC_132914.1, read as the reverse complement.
AACTAACCAGGCCCAACTCTACTTAGTTTCTGAGATCAGGCACGTTCAGGGTGGACTCATTAGAATCCAGCTGACTCATTAGCTATGTCTCAATTGACCATTTGAACTCATTGAGCAAAGAACCCTATATATTCTGCTGCATGCAGCATCATAAGTGTACTGCTGCCATTCAAACTTTACAAAGAAAAATTTTTAAAAAATTCATTTTACTGACTTATTTGCTAAGACTAAGGAGGACCTGAGAAATTAGTTTATTCTCCATCATTTTAAAACTCGCAAAGCTTATGCACAGAAAGTAAAGTGACTTTTCAAAGTTCAGAAATATAAAAAGTATAACAGAGTTGGCAGTATTACACAATCCAGACTAAAAAGAGTTAACAAAAATAAATGTTTATTGTATAAGCAGTTTCCATGTTATAGAGCTCAGTAAAACTAAGACATCAAAATAAACATGGTCTTCATATATGTATGCATTGTGTGATTTTATTCCAGGCTGATTTTCTCTTATCCAGGACATTCATGGCTATCACCAAATGCTACATACTACTTAATGCCCATCCCTATGTGCCTAAGAAAAAAATTAATTAGGAAGTTAAGACCAATATCTACATCAGCCTAGCAATCACTAGACTGCAGTGAAAATGAAAAAGGATTCTGACATATATGTCAAAGGTCATTTCTTAAACAGAACATTTTAGAGTATTAAGGCTATCACTGTTATTAAGAGAATGGTATATCCACATAAACTAAATATTTTCCCGAATGCAGTCACTCTCAATTATTTGCACTAAAGAAGAAGAGTGCGTCAGTCAGAATTCTTATAAGCAACAGAAAGTACATTTGGCTGATTCAAACAGAAAATAAATTTATTAAAAGAAAAATGGATAGCCAAACAGACCTGCTGAGAAGGCATGCTTGTCAAATGGTAAGAACAAGGAAGTCTAGGCAGTTTTGGGAATATGGCCAAAATCATGCAACAATTAGTCTCATAAGGATACCACTGCTGGCACTGGTGAATACTGGATACTGCTGACTATACCATTTCCACTCCTGGACAGCACTTCCCCTGGCATCCTTGTCCCTGAAAATTCAATCCTGCTGCAGCTCCTACAACTGCCTACTACAAAAACAGACGAACTGCAGTCCCTATTTTCTTGGTTCACTAACTCTTGATTCAAAGTACAAGACAAGAGCACCAAAATTGAGCTTAGATCATGTACCCATTCACTAGCTGCAAAACAGACTGGGAAACAAGTATCTAGGCTTGTTTATTTGTTGTTGTTGTTGTTGTTGTTTTCAGCTTTACTATAGAGGAAGGTGGCCTGTACCTATCACCAAAACTCCTAAGGTGGTAGACAGATACACCACACAAAAACAGGGGCCTCAGATACTGGTATGCCAAAGAACACAAATGTCTACTACACTGCTATAATAAAATGAAAATAGGTAATGATCCAAAAGTCATTTTTATTTGGCTATGTCAGGATATATGTACTCCTTAATAGTTGCTTCTTGTGGTTTGCTTAGGCCAATATAAAAATAAGACAACAGTGATAAGAGACTATATTCCCTAAGTAGTAGGGGAAACTAGCTGGAACTTTATATATGACAAAAATAAATTATAATTAAAAGGACTTGCCAATGAATCCCTAGTAGTCATTGCTAAAAGCATTCCACATTGACTACTGCAGTATTATGTATGTAGTCAACTGTCATAATTACATTGTAAAGGGTCTCTTTGATTTTATGCAAATGTTCTCCAATATATTTTACTATATAAGTAACTGCTTTAAAACACACCTCTGATCATCATTTAGGGAGATGACTTCCATAGCATGCCCCTACTTAGCTTTCAGTGTTGTTTTACATTCTTCGACTTATGTACTACAACACTCAACCAAACTAAAATATGTGTTTCTCTAATTTTTGTCTTGAAATTTAAATTACTAGTGAATTGGGAGTAAGCTACAAAGTGGGAATGAGGTTCATCTTTTTTAAACAGTAATTACTACGTTATTCTGGAAAATGAATTTTAAAGAAATATGTACAACCATCTCTTTCAATGAAAGTTTGAATGAACAATATTAGTTGTCATTATAATAGGTATTGATTCAAAATCATTTTGTACTTAAAAGAAAATTGGTAGGTCATAACCTCTTCATAGAATCCTCCACAAGTTATCTATTCTAGATGGTAGTAACATAAATATTTGTTACATTATTCTTTGCTAAGAAAGAAAAAAAATTAAAAACAAAAAAGTATAAAGGGGTTAAAGGAGAGAAGGGAGGGAGAAGGGAAGAGAAAGAGAAATGAGAAAAAAGGAGTAGAGGGAGAGGGAAAAACAACCATGCTTATTACAAAAACGCATCAGGGCATTTCTGCTCCTTGCAATTCCTTCTAGTAAGGAAAGGTTTAAAGGAAAATGCTAAAGAAATACTTCCTTCTTTAAAAAAAAATAAAAAGACACAAATGCAATAAAGTTGCCAAAGAAATGTTTAAAAAAACACTAACACGTACATTTTACATGGAGTATGCAGGAACTATTAAAACTGTATTAGGAATTAAAAACTATGAGTGTCATATAAACTGACAGTTAATACTGTCAGTATTAACTTGTTCTTTTTTGCTTCCTTTGTTTTGTTTTGCTTTTTAGTTTCTTGATCAGTTTGTTTTCTTAGGGGCATCGTGCCATGCAAAAGAGACTGCTCCAGACTGTTAAGCTCTTATAATAATATCTTAAATTTGATGAAAAGCGGAAAATTTAAAGAAAATTAATAGACCAATAATTAGCAAATGAAAAACAGTATTTTATGGTTTGTGTCACACTGAAATTAATATTAACCTAAAACATCAAAATCTAACATTGTTTAGCTGGTAGACTTATTAACATTCAAGACAGTAACTAGCCTAGAAAAAGTACTTACATTGGCTTTCCACAAAACTAAAGCAGGTTGACCTGATGTGTTAGGAATAGTAATGATATATGTTAGAATGTTATGGCTTTTAAGTAACTTCTCTTACAATGCAAAAGAAAAAGTTTTCACATAAGTATGAATTACCAAAGAAAGGTATTAAGGGAAAAAGAACGTTAAACCAATAAAGCAAAACTTCATCTAATATTTAGAATACAGAGCCTAATTAAAATAAGTTCTCGGAGACCACATTCTGGCAGTATTTTCACACAGAAAACACTGTTCCACAGCTATAAGCTGTAATCATAAACATGAACAGCCATTTCCTGAGTCACCCAGTGGAAGATATTTCAGAATGCAATTGACACTCCAACACAGAAGTATATTTCAAGCTATTTGCATTATCATTAGTTCAAGAAGAAAAAAATGAATATACTCATAGTTCCATTAGTACTATCTCTAAAATTTAGAAATTGTCTTGAAACATTTAACATATTTTCATCAAAATAACTAAACTGTTTCTTAGATGCAATTTAGCAACTAATTTTATAGCTACAAACTTTGTAAGATTTCCACAAAAACATTCCTGATAGTCTTACAGGTAGCTAGACGTGGATTTGAATTTTAATAAGCAATATTATAAATACCATAAAACCTCTACATCCCTAAAACAAACTTTTTTAATACTTTAAGTTCTAGGGTACATATGCACAACGTGCAGGTTGCACAGCTATACACGTGCCATATTGGTTTGCTGCGCCCATCAACTCGCCATTTACATTAGGTATTTCTCCCAATGCTATCCCTGCCCCAGCCCCCCACCCACCGACAGGCCCCAGTGTGTGATGTTCCCTGTCCTGTGTCCATGTGTTCTCATTGTTCGACTCCCACCTATGAGTGAGAACATGTGGTGTTTGGTTTTCTGTTTTTGAGATAGTTTGCTTAGAACAATGGTTTCCAGTTTCAACCAGGTCCCTGCAAAGGACATAAACTCATCCTTTTCTATGGCTGCATAGCATTCCGTGGTGTATATGTACCACATTTTCTTAATTCAGTCTACCATTGATGGACATTTGGGTTGGTTCCAAGTCTTTTCTATTGTGAATAGCACCACAATAAACATACATGTGCATGCGTCTTTATCATAGAATGATTTATAATCCTTTGGGTATATGTCCAGTAATGGGATGGCTGGGTCAAATGTATTTCTAGTTCTAGATCCTAGAGGAATCGCCACACTGTCTTCCACAATAGTTGAACTAATTTACATTCCTACCAACAGTGTAAAAGGTTTCCTATCTCTCCACATCCTCCCCAGAATCTGTTGTTTCCTGACTTTTTAATGATTGCCATTCTAACTGGTGTGAGATGGTGTCTCATTGTGGTTTTGATTTTCATTTCTCTGATGAACAGTAATGATGAGGATTTTTGCACATGTCTGTTGGCTGCATAAATGTCTTCTTTTGAGAAGTGTCTGTTCATACCCTTTGCCCACTTTTTGATGGGGTTGTTTTGTGTTTTTTGTTTTTTTTTCTTGTACATTTGCTTAGATTCTGGATATCAGCCCTTTGTCTGATGGGTAGATTGCAAAAATTTTCTCCCATTCTGTAGGTTGCCTGTTTTACACTGCTGATAGTTTCTTTTGCTGTGCAGAAGCTCTGTAGTTTAATTAGATCCCATTTGTCTATTTTGGCTTTTGTTGCCATTGCTTTTGGTGTTTTAGTCATGAAGTCTTTGTCTATGACTATGTTCTGAATGGTATTGCCTAGGTTTTCTTCTAGGGTTTTTATGTTGTTCGGTCTTACATTTAAGTCTTTAATCCACCTTGAGTTAATTTTTGTATACAGTGTAAGGAAGGGATCCAGTTTCAGCTTTCTACATATGGCTAGACAGTTTTCCCAGCACCATCTATTAAATAGGGAATCCTTTCCCCATTGCTTGTTTTTGTCAGGTTTGTCAAAGATCAGATGGCTGTAGATGTGTGTGGTGTTATTTCTGAGGTCTCTGTTCTGTTCCATTGGTCTATATGTCTGTTTTGGTACCAGTACTATGCTGTTTTGGTTACTGTAACCTTGTAGTATAGTTTGAGGTCAGGCACCATGATGCCTCCAGCTGAAAACCCAATCATCTCAGCCTAAAATCTCCTTAAGCTGATAAGCAACTTCAGCAAAGTCTCAGGATACAAAATTAATGTGCAAAAATCACAAGTATTCCTATACACCAATAATAGACAAACAGCCAAATCATGAGTGAACTCCCATTCACAATTACTAAAAAGAGAATAAAATACCTAGGAATCCAACTTACAAGGGATGTGAAGGACCTCTTCAAGAACTACAAACCACTGCTCAACGAAATAAAAGAGGACACAAACAAATGGAAGAACATTCCAAGCTCCTGCATAGGAAGAATCAATATCATGAAAATGGCAATACTGCCCAAAGTAATTTATAGATTCAATGCTATCCCCCTCAAGCTACCACCGATTTTCTTCACAGAATTGGAAAAAACTACTTTAAAGTTCATATGGAACCATAAAAAACTTTTTAATATAAATCTTTTAAAATGTAACTATTGACAAGAAGAAAAAGGGTAGATAATGAACTGAGACTATTATAACGCTTACAGTTAAGTTTCAAGGAGTAAATAAAATCACACACTGCATAACGATGGTTCGGTCAAGGACAGACAACTTATATTATACTACAGTGGTCCCATAAGAGTATAATGATGCTGAAACCTTCCTATCATCTAGTGATTGCCTAGTTGTCAGAACATGGTAGCAAACATTACTAACATGTTGTGGTGATCCTGGTATAAATAAACCTACTGTACTGTAAGTGGTATAAAAGTATAGCACATACAATTATGTAGAGCCCATAATACTTGATAATGATGATAAAAGACTGTGTTACTGTTTTATGTATTTATTATTACTATACTTATTGTTATTTTAGCATATAGTCCTTCAGCTTATTAAAAAAAAATAGTTAATTGTAGAATAGCCTCAGGCAGGCCCTTCAGAATGTGTTTCAGAAGAAGGCATTGTTATCATAGGAGATGACAGCTTCATTCATGTTATTGCCCTGAAGACCTTCCTGTGGAACAAGATGTAGAGGTGAAGACAATGAGATTGATGATCCCTAACCATGTGAGCCTAGATTAATGTGTATATTTGCGTTTTCATTTTTAATAAAAAACTTTGAAAAGTTTTAAGAAATTAAAAATAGAAAAAAATCTTACACACTAAGGATATAGTCTCACACAGCTGTTCAATGTGTTTGTGCTTTAAGCAAAGTGTTATTACGAAAGACTCAAAAAGAATTTAAAAGTTTATAAAGTAAAATATGTTCTGTTAGCTTAAGGTTAATTTATTACTAAAGAAAGAAAAACATCTTTAAAAATACATTTAGTGTAGCCTAAGGGTATAGTGTTTATAAAGTCTACAGTAGTATACAGTAATGTCCTAATGCTTCACATTCACTCACCATTCACTCACTGACTCACCCAGGTCAACTTCAGTACTGCAAGCTGCAGTCACGGTAAGTACCCTATATAGATGTACCATTTTTTATCTTTTATATGGTATTTTTACTGCATCCTTTCTATATTAAGATTTGTTTAGAAACATAAACACTTACTGTTGTGTTATAATTACTGACAATATTCAGTACAGTAACATGCTGTATAGGTTTGTAGCTTAGGAGCAAAAGACTATACCATATAGCATAGGTGTGTAGTAGGCTAGACCCCCTAGGTTTCTGTAAGCACAGTCTATGATGTTTACACAACAACAAAATTGTCTAATGGTACATTTCTCAGAATGTAACCCTGTCACTAAGCAACATGTAACTGTATATGTATGTACAAATGTGTATGTGTATGATACATGCATGTATCATACACATAAAAAGATATACGTATATAAATATATACACATTTAAAATGTTATTTGTGGACAAAAGTATTGGTTTCATTATGTTGTCAATCTCTAAAATATTTTATACAAAAACGATTTTCAAAAATAAACTTATTTGGCTGGGTGCGGTGGCTCATGCCTATAATCCCAGCACTTTCGGAGGCCGAGGTGGGAGGATCACCTGAGGTCAGGAATTCAAGACCAGTCTTGCCAATATGGTGAAATCCTGTTTCTACTAAAAATACAAAAAAATAGCCGGGCATGGTTGTCGGGTGCCTGTAATCCCAGCTACTCGGAAGGCTGAGGCAAGAGAATCACTTGAACCCGGGAGTCAGAGGTTGCAGTGAGTAGAGATGGCACCAGTGCACTCCAGCCTGGGAAACATAGAGATATTTCATCTCAAAAAATAAAAAATATAAATAAACTTATTTCGTAAGTTAAAACTATATATATATATTTACACATATATATGTAAATCTGGGAACATTAAAGCAAAAACAGTTCTTTACATCAGTTACCAGAAGGTTAAACAAAAAGTATAAGCAGAAATATTTATTGTATACATGTGCTATCATCAATTACTTAAACTGCATATGTCTCTAACAATGTGTTATAGTTTTCAGAAGAAAGCAGTTTTTCAGTATTAATTCCTTATATTTAAATTCTCTTCATAAAACTGCCTGCAATGTTTAAAATTGCATTTGGTTAACAAATTTAAAACTGTTGAACTTTCAATCAACACTGCATAATTCACATTAACTGAGAAAATACTTTCTCTACAGATAATGAAGTACCTGGTAAGCTCAGAACAAATTTTGCCAAATGGAAGATACTATCCAATTTTTTTTTGTATATAAGCATTTAGTCCAAATATTTTCACAAGTACTCTTTGTCATTCCATTTATACCTTATTTTTTACAAGATAAAACTTGACAAATAAGCAGCAATATCTGATTCTTTTAAATATTTATCTAAATGTAGATGCTATAAAACTGTAGACTCCTTCAATTGCATTCTGTTCTTCTAAAAAAAAAAAAAATTAACCAATTAAAAGTAGGCACTCCATCAAAACCTTTGTACCAGTCACAATATTCCAATATATCTGAATACCAAAAATATATTTTCAGAGTTAAATCTTGTGCAGAATTCAATTTTAAAAGCCTTATCTTCAATAATTACAATTTACTAAGAGCTTCAAAAGTTGAATTTTTGATCAGGCCATTCATGGAATGTTTAAAATAAAAATTTCCAACTGTTTTTGAACAATTTGCCATCAAAGAATAGAGTACCTGCTTATAAAAATGTTCAATAGGTCGGGTACAGTGGCTCACGTCTGTAATCCCAGCACTCTGGGAAGCCGAGGTGGGTGGATCACCTGAGATCAGGAGTTTAAGACCAGCCTGGCCAATATGGCAAAACCCCGTCTCTACTAAAAACACAAAAAATTAGCTGGGCATGGTGGCAGGTGCCTGTAATTGCAGCTACTCAGGAGGCTGAGGTAAGCTAATCGCTTGAACCTGGGAGGTGGAAGTTGCAGTGAGGTGAGATCGCGCCACTGCACTCCAGCCTGGGCAACGAGAGCGAAACTCCGCCTCAAAAAAACAAAAACAAAAACAAAACAAAACTAAAAAAAACCAGTTCATTAACACTGTAAGACCCATAGATTAATTTATAACATAATTATTCAAAGATTCAAGTGTTCATGAAATTCAATTAATGAAAAGAAGAAGTTTATAACAACATACTAAAGCATTCCTTTATACACAACATCAGTTTTACTCAAAATACTATAGTTCAGTTACATTACTGAATACCTATAGAATAATTCATAAGTTTTTGACAACTGTAGTTTCTATATGGTAAAATATCAAACTTCTTTTGATGCAACCACAACCAATTATGAGTATATCTCAGCTTCACAGGTTACTTAATTTAGTAAGAACTCCATTTTAACCATTATACTATGGTCCACAAAATTTGTATCCATATTGCAGAAATAATTTTATCTTCAATGATGAACTTAACTAAATTCACAATTGCATTAATGATAATATTGGATGTTTCACCTTTGACAGAAAGAACTTTTAAGAAATTTTTTTGATTCCATGAATTAGATGAAAAACTTATTGGAATTAGCTTATTTTCTGTTTGTGGCATTGATTACACTGATAAAATTGGCATCATTCAACTGTTTATGAATTTCTGCTAATAAAAGATACATTTACAGCTATCACTCTTATTTTTGAAAATACACAAGAAAAAATTAAATTAAAATAAGTGGAATTAATTTAAAAGCCATTTCATGTAAATGAAAACTCATACTTCACAGATTAATTGGGCCTTCTACAGTTATATATGTTATATTGTTATCTGCAGGTATAATCTCCTCAAAAATAACTACTGAATTTGAAAGTAAATTCTGATGCTTTTTCAGTAGATTTGTGTCTTCAGAGTTTCATGTGGTCAGTAACATAACCATGGGAATGCTAAATATTGGCAAACATTTTGTGCACGATTTACAGGTTCGTCATCAACATCCTTGAAAAACAAAGTATCAGTAGTCACATTTTCATCATACATTAACTTTTCCTTTATTTGAGCTCTCTGCTCCCAAAAAGATTTATTGCAAAAGTATTACCAAACAATGAGAAAAACAGTTGTTGACAAACCCACTATAGCAACAGCCTTCACACTATTCTTTGTATCTTGACAGGCCTGATAAGCCTGTATTCTCTACAAACATTTCATTTACTCCTAATCTAAAATTCCCCACATCTCCTATTGACCCCAACCCAAGCATAGGAGCTATTAGCTTGCATTCATATAACTAGCTGGTACACTAAGTAGCCAGTAGAGACAGCAGCAATAAATACTTCTCCCACCCTACCTAGCAAGTTAGTTGTCTCTAGCTGCTCATGTCCCAGCACACTTCCATTTTATGAGCAAGGGCCCATCATGCAATCTTTAAAAGGAGCTGTTTGTTAATTTCCATTTGGAAAATATCAGGAAAAGAGAGCTGGATTACCACTGGATGTCTTCCAGATTTAACCTCATGTTAAAGTGAGAACTCTCTTCACTGCACATATGGCTCACACACTAATAGAACCAGGCAGAGGATTTAAAAAAAAAAAAAAAAAAAAAGAATGTTCATTGATTCTATCTGGGCTCATTTTAACAGAACTATTAATAGTAGTTTATATTTAGTTAAAAAAACAAACACTCTGAGACAAATGCTAAACTGGGCATGCTACTAGGACCACAGGCATAAACCTTGACCATTTCAGGCAAACTAGGATGATGTTCGCGGTACATTTAAGCACTACCCACATTTAACACATGAAGAAAGAAACATAGAGAAGCATAGAGACAGAGGCTAGTTTACTGTAACACTAATTAAGCTTAAGCTTCATGGTCCTTCACCTGAATGTGCCCCTTCCAAGGCCCTGTATCTAATTTTGTAGTCACAATTTTGTATTCTTTTTCCACAATCAGGGCTCTGCACAACCTGGATCTGCTCCTGTATGGAAAAATTTAATAATTAACCAAAATTTACACAGCCTGTGATCCGTACAAAACGAAATTAGGACTTGTGTGGATTGAGTTTCAAGAACAAAGTTATATCTGAAAATGGAAAAATAGTATTACATTTTTTTCCTACCAGAATCCTAACTGGTATCACTATTTTGGAGTCTTTCCCCACTATATTCCAACCTAAATACCACTAACACCACAAACTAATAGTCATAAGATACAATTTTCACTATGTGACTTCTGAATTTGAATGACTCCTCAATAACATAAATGTTCAACGTCTTTGTCTAGCTTACAAACTCACCATCAAGCAGACATATGTAGACATTATCTCCAACTATTTAGGTAATGCTTTTATTTTTTGTTTTTCTCCATCAAACCTTCTTTTGTCCTTGCCTCTGAGTAGCCAAACTCTCAGCTAAACCTATCCTATGTTCTACTATGGTTCACATTATCTATTTTTTATATCCTATTTTGGCCTCTGACATTAAATATTTTCTAACTTAATGGCAAACCATACTTTTCTTCCCCAATACACTAAAACCTTATAGAAAAAGACTAAATTTCAGTTACTTTGTACTTACACCTGGCACAGTGCTTGGTACACAGCACTCAATAATATTTTGCTTAGATGAATTAAGTCTAGGCCTACGTTTACAAACGGTAACCTCTCCCTCACCTAAAGAACTTTGGCTAGGTCTTTCTTATGACATTGATTGCATTCTCCAATCTGAATTATAAAAATGAACTCCCTAATTTAAAAAAATCTTATGCTGCATGTATAGTGGTATATTTATAGATCTATAACCGATGTGATTCTGAATAGCATTTTGCGGACCAAAGTCTGGTTATATGTTATCTTCCTCCTTTCTTACTACCACCTTCATACCTGAAGTAAGTATGAATTTTGTGAAACTAGTCATTAATAAACACGAAAATAAAACAATCTTTTCAAAATTAAAAACAAATCAGTGCTTACATATGTTGTCTCTCAAATCTGCACTTCGACCTGATTAGAAAAATACACGGTCTCAGGGATGACTTCTAGCAAATATGAAATAAATGTGAGAGGTGTAGGTCACTGATTCCCAGATAAGTCAAAAAAAAAAAATTTAACTGGTGGGACTGACAATAGATTGATATTTTAATTTTGTCAAAAAAGGATTAAAAATAAAAGCGGGCATTTTAGTATCAAAAAACTTAACAAGGATATAACTTCAGAACAAAAGAAAAAAGAGTCTATTAAATTGAAAAACTTGCTATTATCATTGATTATCAAGTCTCAAAGAGACAGTAGCTTGGGAACTACTATCATACACATGTAAATTAATTTCTTAGATCAATTTATTTGCCCTCAATGAGGCCTTGGTTTGAAATGTACTGTTATGATATCTTGCAAAGATGGCCAAAAACCAAAACACTAAAGCCAAACTAAGTAAGCAACTAAAAAAGGAAAATAAGGGAAGCTTATTTCTTCCCCAATCACCGGCTCTTTCCATTACAAAACGATATTTTATGTATGACTGGTAAAGTCCCTAAACTGAAGAGCAGCAAAAGGTCAAATGCCCAGTTTGGTTTTTACAAGAAAAGCTATAAAGATCTTTGCAACTGTAAAACTGTAAAGATATTCCTATCAAATGATTCTGCAACTAAACTCAATAATTATCAGGTTTCTATATACAAGAACAATCTACTTCAAATTAGTGTAAGTAATCTGGTTGCTATTACTAAAACATCGATTTGCTTCATTCATTTACTTGAGAAAAAGTATACAGAGAGCCCTTTATTAACTGTTTAAGTGTCTTAATGTAGACTTACCTAGTGTCACAAACTAACATTTTTCAAGTTCTTTAATACCTTCCATTGCAACTCATCTTTCCCTTTCCTAAGAAGCCTCACTGAAACCTAGGTCTCCCATTTGATCAAGTATTTATTTCACCTCCATTTTAATTTTAAGAACCAGTGTTTCATTGTTTCCCTTTGGTGCTTGCTCTGTGCACTATTTCTGTCCTTCAAGGCTTAGGGTAACTTCCTGTTTCTTCTTTCTCTGAATTTTCACAGCCCTTTTTCGTGATACTTTTATTTACTTTATTTGTGGCACTCATCTTTCTATACAGCATAGCATGGAGAGTAAGCACATTGGGCTCAAATCCTAATTCTGTCATTCACTAGCTGGGTGACTCTACTCCAGTCACTTAACATTAACTATGCTTCAGCTTCCCCATCAGTAGAATGGGAATAATATTTGTATATAAATCATAGCATTCTTAAGAGCAAATGAATAAGAAGCACTTAGAACAGTGCTTGCGACAATATTAAGTCCTATTTAAATATCTATTATTACAGTAATTTACCTAATTTTAATCTCTTCTTTCTCTCATAGGTTCTTTTTGTGGACCAGATGTATTTTTCTTTTCTGAATCCCCCTGTACATCTTACCAATTCCCTAAAAAGGTAGTCATGTAAAAAATATATTTGCTGAATTACTTACTGTTGAATACTCCAGAATTGTTCTGAAGGAACTTTAGAATTGTTCTCCAATCACTTCACTTGTCTGTATTTTAAGTTCCTAATAATTCTTAAAATGTTTAACCAAAACATCCCTAACAATGGAGGGGGGTAAAAAGTACTCCAGGATGGTTTGGAATAAAGATTAAAATTTCTATTCTATTAGCTCCAATCACCTGCCACTGGTTGCTAAAAGCACTATTTCAGATTGAGGCCCTTTAGGACACTATAAATGCCAAGATCAACTAATCTTGTCTACCCTTGCCTGACAGTCGAAAATGGAGATACTCATTTTTTTTTTTAATTACCAATCTGGGGCTTTACCTTAAGAAGCCCATCCCTCCACGTAAAATTTATTTTAAATTGCAGTTTATTTGAACATTTCACAAGAGTTTTTCATTTCACTCTACAATGCATCCATGTTTGTGTGAAGGTTGATCACACAAATTGAGTCATTCTTGTATTGTCCAACCACATCAGAGTTGAGAAGCCAGGAGGCAAAAGCACTCAGGGCACAGAGCATTGCTCCAAAAACGTGATTCTCTGCAAGCCAAGCTGCTGAAACTGCCTAAGACCACTTATACCAAATAACTACTAAAATGAACTTCCAGGAGTCTATGACTAATTTTTAACTACCACCATCACCCACCAATCAGAGCTTGCCAGCTCCTCACAATTTTACTACTGTCAATGAACTTTCTTTCAAAACCATATGTAACATTTCTCTTTTTTTGTAAAATCCCCACCCTTTTCTTTGTTCTTCAGACATACCAAAGACACACTTTGTGTATGCCCTGAATTGCAATCCAAATAAAACATTAAATTTAGATATTTGTCTCTATTTTATTTTGACTTTGACGTTTGTATAAATTTAAACACATAATTTTTTTCCCTAATCTCTGATTAAAACTGATGCTTCGGAGAGATGTAACCATGTTTCTTAAACGCCCAGTACCTAGTATCTCTGGATGCTGCACCTCCAGTTGCTGCAGTACACCTCATTTTCAGAAACATAATCCTAGAGTACATGTTTCCTGCAGTATATTGTTTTTGCATCCTCCCAATAGCAACTAAAATATTAGTCCCAAAATAGCCATAAAAGTTTGTGATATATGACAGAATAATAGCAACATCTACATTTTAATAGTGCTAAGCATTTGTAAAATTTTCATATAATCCTATTTAATATTTTAAAGAATATTAAATTCAAAAACATCACATTATAATCATGTATCAACTCAATCCTGTTGAAGCCTGTAAATAAATTTTTACTTTTCTCCAAAGTACAAGTCTGCTGCCAAAACACTAGCCAGAAGTAATTCAGGTAAATTGCCAAAATACAATGCTAGCATATTCAACAGGATAAAAGTGCATGCTAAAATTATCAGGCATAGTTACGATACTTAGTGAATACAAAAGCTGTCTTTCCTCTAATAAATTCTTTAGAACTTAAACGCATTATAATCTAACCACATAATTACTGTCCTGGGTCTACTTGTGACAAAAAAATTACATGTAATGGCTTCTTGTTTCAATCAAAACAATTCTTCTCATCAAGAATTTTGATCAAATGAAATTACAGGCCCACATGATTTCCCCTCAGCTGTACTTTAAGGTCAATAACAATGAATAGGTTATATAAAACTAAATTGTCAGTCTATCACGCTTTATGTGATCAATTCTAAATACAAAATAAATGGCACATTCTCTCAAGTTACTCAAGTAAAAACGGTTCACTTTACTTCCCTTTAAAATACAAACTACAATTTGGATTTATGGTGATACTGCTGCCCCGCCATTGATTTAAGTGCAGCTGGGACTAGTCACAATAATTTCCAAATTCCAAATGTAAAGACTATGTATCAACTCAGAAGAACCTAAAAGAGGTGCAGACACGGAAAAAAGGCAGTAGGGGAGGGCTCAGGTGCTAAAAGGCCTCATTAGAGTAACAGCGCATAGAACATGGAGAAGGGGAGGAGGGGCAGCAGGGAAGGTTGCTCATGGGGCCCCCACAGGTGAAGCCTTCGTAAAGGCAGTGGGAAGAAGCTGAGTTCGTTTTGTTTTGGGAACAGAGACATGGTTATAGAGTCTCCATCGCGATTTGGATAACAATAAAAAGACCCTTTCCTACCAAGTTCTTTCCAGCTAAGGCTGTGACCTCTCCGCCGGAAAGTAGAAAGAGGTGTCGTAGGAATGAATGTCCCAGTCTCAAACTCCAGCTGCACAACTTACCGGGACCCCCCGACCCAATTCATCTTCGCAAATCTTTTGACACCGAGGTCTCTGCCTCTAGAGCTCAGACATCTCAGCTCTGCGCCAAATCGCAGCTTCAACGGGATCCCCCAGGGCCTCCTGACAGTCTCAGAGCCTGAAGAAGCTCCTTCTGGTCCAAGGCCTGAGGCCCAACCTCCCAACAGCCTCTGCGGCTTCTGCGTGTTGCTTCCGGTCCTGATAGGGCCGCAAGGGGACGCTGTGGCAAAGCAGCCGGCCTGGCTGACAACGTTTTCATCGCGGAGGCAAGGCAAGCCTAAATAAATGGAAGCCTAACTATCTGACAGGGGCCACAGGATTCGTGTTTCAAAATATCTCCTTCATAATTTTACCTAGTTCTGACAGGTCTCTGACGTCTTTTTCGAATCAGAGACCAGACTTGAGAAAGAAAAAGAAGGCAAGGACACAGTTAAGGATCAGTAACGCTAAAAATGATGTTTCCATTCCCATTCATTACCCCATACCCAAATTCCTTAAATATTCTTCACGTGCAGTTTTAATTCTCCGTAAACAGGTGTTTATAAGAAACATAGCACTGTAGTAAGTTACCATTCTGTGCATTGAGTTGCTAAGAGAGCTTGATCAGGCCGGACGCGGTGGTTCACACCTGTAATCCCAGCGCTTTGGGAGGCCGAGGTGGGCAGATCATGAGGTCAGGAAATCAAGACCATCCTAGCTAACGCGGTGAAACCCCGTTTCTACTAAAGATACAAAAAATTACCCGGACGTGGTGGGACACGCCTGTAGTCCCAGCTACTCAGGAGTCTGAGGCAGGAAAATCGCTTCAACCTAGGAGGCAGAGGTTGCAGTGAGTTGAGATACTCCAGCCTGGGCAACAGAGCAGACTCCGCTAAAAAAAAAAAAAAAAAAAAGAAGAAAAAAGAAAAGGAAAAAAAAAAAAAAAAGCTTGATCAAAACTTAATTAGATGGAAAGGTCCAAACATGTTAAAATCCTTACTGAAGAAAAAAAATCTCAAAACAAAAATTGAATTATGCTATTTGTTTCTGTATTATGTTTGTATATCCTTACAAAACAATTACCTTACAAGCTGTCCTATAATATTTTGGTTAGAAACTAGGCATCTCTTCTTCCAAATAAATGCACAAAGTATATTTTTCTTAAATTGCCATGTGTTTTTCCAGAACATAACCTGGGGAAGATTTCACAATTTGATATATAGTAATCAATTTTTTGTTAAGTCATTGGAAAATAGTATTTAGAATAGGATTATGTCCCCAGGTAGACATCTTGTTTGATCACATAAATCCTGATTTTTATGACAAAATTCATCAAGGTATATCTAAAATTGAATTAGACCAAGTGAATTCAGCATTTCTGAGAATATTAGACTTTGACACGGAGTTGTTTTTTCAGTAACAAAACCATAAAGGCAAGGAGGAGCAATGGCCCTGTGTATTAGCCTTTCCTACTTTCAACATTTTAAAACGTATTGACTAAATTAACTGAAAGGGGAAATAATTTGCTAAGGGATTAACTGACTCTTTTTTTCTTTATTGTGAGTAAAGGGACATAAGGAGAGGTTGACCAAGTTGTTGAGTAAAGAACTGAGAGCTGGCACTCCATTTGTGGGTGCCAAAAATTAAAACAATTGAACTAATGGAGATAGAGAGTAGAGTGATGGTTGCCCGAGGCTGAGAAGGTTAGTGGAGGACTGGGGGAGTGGAAATGGTTAATGGGTTGAAAAATATATTTAGATAGAATGAATAACATGTAGTTTTGATAGCACAACAGAATGATTACAGTTAACATTTATTATACATTTTAAACTAACTAAAAGAGAATAATTGGAATGTTTATAACACAAAGAAATAATAAATGCCTGAAGTTATGGATACTTCATTTTCCCTGAAAGATTATTATGTATTATATGCCTGTATCAAAATATTTCATGTACCCCATAAACATATACACCTACTATGTACCCATTAAAATTAAAAAGAAAAATACATAAAAATTGCTCTACTGGCCCTAAAATAGCACAGCGTTGGACTCTCTTATTAGCTATCAGTCATACTAGCCTTACTCATGGAGGCATAAACAGCATGGAAAATGAGATTTTAGGTCAACATTTCAGCTATTACACATAACTATCTAATACCTAGTTCTTATTAGAACTGAGAGCTGGATGGGCCATTTCTTCTCCCTTACTAGAGTCACTTCTTTCCTTCCAGTCACAAGGAGGCAGTGAATCAGGCTAAGGAAAGAGTAACCTATGAGATGCATGTTCAGACAAGATATTTACTGGGTTTTCCTTCACAGAAAAAGACATTTCCTTGTGAACCAGGTATTAGATAGTTATGTGTAATAGCTGAAATGTTGACCTAAAATCTCATTTTCCATGCTGTTTATGCCTCCATGAGTAAGGCTAGCATGACTGATAACTAATAAGAGAGTCCAACGCTGTGTTATTTTAGGGCCAGTAGAGCAATTAGGTAATCTCTTGGGTCAGGAAACAGTTCAAGAAAGCAATATGGCACAGATGAAATACTATTAAGCATTTATTGAGAAGGAAATCCATTCGAAATTCTCAAACCTTTAACAATTTATCTTTACCTATTTCTAAAAATTATTTACTTTCTGGATATTCATAATCTGAACATGCAACACATATATATGTTATGTATACATTTATGTATATACATGTATATATAATTATTTTATTACAAAAATAATTTCTGATGTTTTACAGTTCATAAAACATATATAGTCTCTAATTTGTATTTTCTATATATATAAACTCCATTTAATCCATCTCTTTCATGGATATCGGTAGTGTACGTGAGAATATCACACTTGAGAGCACAGTGATTTGAGAATTATTGATTTTTAAAATTATTCTCATTGTTTCTCAAGATCTTTTCTAAGACGATTTCTCCCCTCTTAAGAAAATTTCAGTATTTTCCCATATAAACATACATAAAGTTGAGATGTCTGTGTGGAAAGTAGGCCTATATATGTTTTTTACTACAGTAACAAATGATTTTTTTCTCCTCTTTCTTTCCCAGTTTGGAATTCAAACTAAATTAACATTCTCTTATCTTTAATTGCACACTGCCAATAGAAAAAAACTGAAAGAAGGCTGGGCGCTGTGGCTCACGCCTGTGATCCCAGCACTTTGGGAGGCCGAGGCAGGTGGATCACCTGAAGTCAGGAGTTCGAGACCAGCCTGGTCAATATGACAAAACCTCATCTCTACTAAAAATACAAAAATTAGCTGGGCATGGTGGTGGGCACCTGTGATCCCAGCTACTCGAGAGACTGAGGCAGGAGAATCACTTGAACCTGGGAAGCAGAGGTTGCAATGAGCCTAGATTGTGCCATTGCACTCCAGCCTGGCAACAGAGTGAGGCTCCATCCCCCCAAAAAAAAGAAAGAAAGAAAGAAAAGAAAAAAGAAAAAACTGAAAGAAATATCTTGACATTCTTAGTTTTTTACTTACATGCCATATATTATTGACTCAATTGTCTATATGGCTTCCTGTCTTCTTGAATCCTTCCTCTTCCTTATCTGAAGGCTTGTGCCTAGTCTCAGACACTAGGACCAACTCTTACCCTTGAGAGCAGGGTGAGGTGAATGGTGGGAGTGAAATTTAGGTGGTTAGAGTTAGGTCTTCACCTAAGTGGCTCGACATCAAATCAAATCTCACATTGATGTTTTCCAGAGTTCAAGTAACTCACTTTCAACCTTCCTTGTACCATGATTCCGATAACAAAATTTCTGTCTTGATCATTTTCCTGATAAACAATTCTTCATTCTCACAAGTCTCTCACTCCAGATGCTAAAAGCTTGTTTCTGCACTACAACCTCATTATCAGTTGGTAAACTGACCTACCTCCACCTAAGTCCTGTTTGAATCTCTAGTGTCCTTTGCTTCTAAATTTCTCACTGTCGTGCTCCTCCCCAATATAGCTGCCTCTGGTTGTATGAATTGCCAACCACTTGCCTCGACTTTCAGCTACTGTCTGACCCATGCGTCCTTCTGCGTACCATGTTCTGCCTAACAACATCCTGCCATCACCCCCAGTTAGGTTTACCCTGGCCTTTAACCTGTCCTGTCACTGCTAACCCTTTTGTGTTTAGCTGTTAGGAAATGTGACAAAAATGAAAGGCAACCTTACCTTGCATACAACAAAAGCAAGAGCTTAGGAAGAAAAGAGTTTGACAATAACTTCCATGACCACTATGATCTGTACAGACAGGCTTAAAAAGTCTTAATGGGATGATGGAGTGTGCTACTAATATGACCAGTTATCAAAAAAAACTTGCATGAGTTTGACACTCATGTGTCAATCTGCTGAATTGAATGCAAACAAATGAAGAGATATGTGATGACTGTCAGAATTAATATAACTACATAAGAAAGAAGTTTTAAAAACTTAAAAATATGATTACTTATAAAAGTGAGGACAGTTCTTTATTTGTGATAAACTCAGTAATGAAGATCATTTAATGCTGAGATGGATTTTATATTCCAGCACAGAGGTTTGCAAACTTCTCTAAAGGGCCAAATAGTATCTATTTTAGTCTTTGTTGCATCCACCACTGTGGCTTGAAAAAAGCCATAGACAGAGAATAAATGAATGGGTGTGACTGTTTTCCAATAAAACTTTCTTTATAAACACAAAAATGAGAATTTTATATAAATTTCACAGGACAAAATATTCCTCTTTTGATGTATTTTCAACCACTTTAAAAATGTAAAAATCATTCCTAGCTTAAGGGTCATATAAAATTAAGTGGCAGGCTAGATTTGGCCCACCAGTTGTAATTTGCCAACTTCTGTTCTAGCTTAATGCATATTTTCCTAAGGTTCTAATTGACTGGAAATATGTATGTATGTTGGGGGCCAGCTGCTGGCAAACAAAACTGGTTATAGCTACTGAGTATGCTCAGTGTCACTTAGAAATCCCCAGAAGTTTCAGAATATACATCACTTCTGTAAGATTTCAGTAGATACCAAAAGCAAAGGAGCAAGCAGAGAGGGAGTTTTCTGAGAGTTTTAATGAGATGGGGGCGGGGAGAGTGGAGAGCAAAAAAGTGGTTTTTGCATATCCAAAAATATACTCAGCCTTGACTTAAAAAATGCTCTTGGCTGGGCGTGGTGGCCCACGTCTATAATCCAAGCACTTTGGGAGGTTAAGGCAGGTGGATCACTTGAGGCCAGGAGGTTGAGACCAGCCTGGCAAACATGGCAAGACCCATCTCTACTAAAACTACAGAAATTAGCCAGGTATGGTGGCACACACTTGTAATCCCAGCTACTCGGGCTGCTGAGGCACCAACCTGGGAGGTGGAGGCTGCAGTGAGCCAAGATCGTGCCACTGCACTCCAGCCTGGGTGACAAAGAGAGACTGTCTCAAAAACAAAAACAAAAAAAAAGCTTTTTACATTTTTAAAAATATGCAGAATTGTCCTTGACTGTTGAACAGTTTAAATCCTCCATTATGGATGTGAAGAAATTTAAGACTCTTAGTTTTTATCAAATAACCAAATGGAAATAGGAAGTAGCCAGTAGATTATCTCTACAGCTAAACAAAACAAACAAAAAAGACACTTGCAAAAGACAAGGAATTCCTGAAAAATGAAGTAAGGTCCTAGAGAAGTTATTTCCATCATCCAACACCAGCTGAATTCCCAAATGGTTAAATTTTGACTATAAGTGCTACCCCCTTCGAAGTAAAAACTACTTAACACATGGGAGTAGTAAAAATGAAACATTGATCTCATTTACTTAATAGTCGCCTCCTTGTAAATAAATATAAGTACATCAGATCTCCAGTTATGGGGCTGGAAGATTTTTATCATAAGGACAAGTAGGATGCAGGGGAAAAAGGGAGAATGGCTAGAGGCATAGCAAATAATTATTTTCTGTAACACGGGAGACTTTTATCCTATTTATTTACAAGGGATACCTCAATTACAATTTGTCTATTAGGTTCTGAGACCTTATGTGAAATCAGACCCCCAAAAAAGCCGGGGGTGGGGGGACAGAAAAACAGATCCAAGTGTTTGTATTTGACATTTGGCATTCTCCAGTGTCCCTCCCACTTATCACTTTCTTTTCTGATCCCTTTCAGATTCTTTCCATGCTTTTTTCATATTCATTTTATGTTGATCCTCTTGTCCCTCCTCCCTCATTTCCGGGGTTCCTTCTCCCTCCTCGTCTCATTAAAACTCTTGGAAATCTCCCTTTCTGCTTGCTCTTGTTTGCGGTAGCTACTGAAATCTTACCGAAGCGATGTATATTCTGAAACTTCTGCGGGTTTCTAAGTGACACTGAACATGCTCAGTAGCTAGAGCCGGTTTTGTTCGCTTGGAAATCTCCCTTTCTGCTTGCTCTTCTGTTTGCCGTAGCTACTGAAATCTTACCGAAGTGATGTATATTCTGAAACTTCTGCGGGTTTCTAAGTGACACTGAGCATGCTCAGTAGCTAGAGCGGTTTTGTTCGCCAGCAGATGGCCTGATTCGACCTCTCCAAAAATAGACATTTAACTCTCTGAACTCCTGTTTAAGGAAGGATGTAATTCGTTTTGCTCTCTCCTCATTTTCAAGGTTCAAAGGGAAGCTGCTAAGATTCCAAGGTCCCACCGCCCTCACAGCCAATGAGGGGCCTGGGAGGGAGGAGCTTGGTGCAGCTGGAGCTTCTGAGAGAATCATTCCCGGTAGATGCAGCGGAGTCTGAGCTCTGCTGCATCTGTTACAGCAGAACAAAATTAAAAACAAAACAGTGGAAGAGAAACGCTGCAGACTATGGGACGCTGTAGGACTTTCTGAAACATTTGCTGGGGATTTCTGTGAAGCATGATCTTTTAAAACGAGTTCTTTTGGAAGCCGGTTTGGGTAACTGGGAAAATGACACATATGCTAAATGCAGCAGCTGATCGAGTGAAATGGACCAGATCGAGTGCTGCTAAGAGGGCTGCCTGCCTGGTGGCTGCGGCATATGCTCTGAAAACCCTCTATCCCATCATTGGCAAGCGTTTAAAGCAATCTGGCCACGGGAAGAAAAAAGAAGCAGCTTACCCTGCTGCAGAGAACACAGAAATACTGCATTGCACCGAGACCGTTTGTAAAATACCTTCGCCTGGAGTGAATGCAGATTTCTTCAAACAGCTACTAGAACTTCGGAAAATTTTGTTTCCAAAACTTGTGACCACTGAAACAGGGTGGCTCTGCCTGCACTCAGTGGCTCTAATCTCAAGAACCTTTCTGTCTATCTATGTGGCTGGTCTGGATGGAAAAATCGTGAAAAGCATTGTGGAAAAGAAGCCTCGGACTTTCATCATCAAATTAATCAAGTGGCTTATGATTGCCATCCCTGCTACCTTCGTCAACAGTGCAATAAGGTACCTGGAATGCAAATTGGCTTTGGCCTTCAGAACTCGCCTAGTAGACCATGCCTATGAAACCTATTTTACAAATCAGACTTATTATAAAGTGATCAATATGGATGGGAGGCTGGCAAACCCTGACCAATCTCTTACAGAGGATATTATGATGTTCTCCCAATCTGTGGCTCACTTGTATTCTAATCTGACCAAACCTATTTTAGATGTAATCCTGACCTCCTATACACTCATTCAAACTGCTACATCCAGAGGAGCAAGCCCAACTGGGCCCACCCTATTAGCAGGACTTGTGGTATATGCCACTGCTAAAGTGTTGAAAGCCTGTTCTCCCAAATTTGGCAAACTGGTGGCAGAGGAAGCTCATAGAAAAGGCTATTTGCGGTATGTGCACTCCAGAATTATAGCCAATGTAGAAGAAATTGCCTTTTACAGAGGACATAAGGTAAGATAGAAATTAAGGTGATGGGTGAAATGCGAGACTGTTCAAGCTGCCACTGCAGTGCCAGATACCATCTGTTGTCCTGTCGATGGACCCACTTCTTTAGTGTCTTAGATTCCTCTGACATCTAAACCTATATTAAAATATATGCTTCATTACCCCTTTTAACCGTAACCAGTTAAAGAATTATAGGGTGCAAACTTTTCTAAATTTTCATGAGAATAAAATTTGCAACACTCTGAAAAAGCCTACTTAGCCTCAGTTACTCAAATATGGTCAGAATTATTTCTAACGTGTTTTCTTAAAACTTAAATCCCAACTTGGTAGGTGGCCCTAAAGCACCTACCAGAAGAAAATATGTATTTGGAAACTAAGACTAAACATGTTTCCATTGAAATGGAAAATTTAGAATGATATTCTTTGTTGTTCCTTTGTTGTCGAATGGGGGGGGGGGACCAGGATTTCTTATAGAAGACATTTTTAACAATTTTGCATGTCTGATCAATATGGAGCATCCCCATTCCCAAGAAGCATAGGAGAGTGTCTCACAAAATGGCATTTCTACTACTCTTAGTTCATGTTCAGCACTATATTTTGACAAAATGAAAAGAGGAAGTGAAATGAAATTTTGTCCAGCTTTGAAAAAAAAAAGCTGAGATTAGAGAAGAAATAAGGAGTACAAAAGGAGTTTCAGAATGTTTTCAATTTTTGAAGATTTTCAACATTAAGCAGATCCCTAAAACAATTAGCCCAATTATTCATACTCATAGTGTATGAAGGTAACTTCAGAATATGAAATAAGACAGAGATTTTAAAGGCAATGCAATCTTAATTTAAATGACTTGGTGAATAAAATAAAGTATTCTACTGTTGAAGATGGCATGTCAATCACCAAGCAGAATTATTTAATTTTTAAAGCATCAGTAATTATCAGTGTCCTTTTTAATAGCAGTAGCAACCTGAAAAAGAATATTTAAAGTAAATTTAGGACTTTTGCTCCCACTTGAAAATTACCTCATATATTGTATTATATCATATTGATTTGTGATTCTTCTTGAACTATTGAATTCAATGATATAAATTATAGGGTGTTTAGACTTCTTGCATAAAAGACAAAATCCAACAAAGTGAGTCAGTTCAAAAGTAGAGTCTATACATATATATGTCATGTGTCCATTTTTAGGTATTTTTGGTGTGATCAACAAGGACAAAGCTCTAACAATTGTTTATTCATATCTTACATAATATCATTTAATTTTAACATCTCATACATAAAATTTAAATATCATAACTATAAATTACTTATATGTATTTTATACCCAACATTATGTCCACTGAGTAGCATAAACTTTTAAAAATAATACACATGTGACCAAAACTAAATAATAACTAATACTGGTATTAATCTGCATTTATTGGTTGTTAAGACACATAGATAATGCCATACTAAAAAAAAAAAAAAAAAGAAGAAGAATATGTATATGTCTTTAAGGAAAGTCCTCAACTCTTTTTCCTCTCTATAGGTAGAAATGAAACAACTTCAGAAAAGTTACAAAGCTTTAGCGGATCAGATGAACCTTATTTTATCCAAACGTTTGTGGTACATCATGATAGAACAATTCCTGATGAAGTATGTTTGGAGCAGCAGTGGACTAATTATGGTGGCTATACCTATTATCACTGCGACTGGCTTTGCAGATGGTGGTAATGACATTTATGCTTAATCTCAAATATATGTTTAACATTATTTCTTTTGAAGGTGCCATTGCTAGTTTTATGTGAGCTAAACTGTGTACATAGTCATTATTCTAGTTAATAATAGTCCAAAACAATGGCAGACTTTACAGCATCCAGTAATAAGACCAGCAGTATGAAAAATAAGACAGTGGCTCAAAGACGTTTCCAGTTCTGAGCTATTTCAGAGATCTCTGATGCAGTGTTTCTGGGAGTTGACCTTGAGCAATTTTAATTATATTGCCTAACATAGGATGATTCTCTAGTTCACACTTAACCTCAGAACAAGTCATTACCCTCAGAAAGAGTATAACACAAGCTTTCCTTGTGTGTTATAAACGTTAGTTCTACACATCGCATACATTTAGTCTATAAATATTCTATAACTGAATTTGCCCTGTTTTGTGATTTGAAAAGTCAATTGACTACAGTGGGCAAGCAGGAATATTGCTTCAGGGAATGCTTAAATGCCATGGAAAAAGGGCTCCTCTACTTGTGAATAACATGGATAACCTCTTATGCAGCATGATTTGGTGGTTTTGTAGGAATGGTGGTTGTCAAGCTGCAGCTGGCTAATTCTATCCTATTACTGTCTCAACAGTTTTTAATAACAGTTTTCATTCTTTGGAATAACAAAGAAAGATAAAGGCAAGGAAGAAAAACCAATGTTAAAATGTTGTATCATCCTTGGATGGGAGTTTGGATCTTAATCTGTTGGAACAGAGAAGAATTAACTGAAGAAGTATTTTCTACTCTTTTCCTAAAATAAGACATCCCTCCTTAAAAATCACGGGACTAAAATTGGCCATGGTGTTTAAGGAGCTAGACAAAAGCATAGGCTTTGTAGTGAAACAGAGTTTTGTTCAACTTTTGGTTCCCCCTCTTCCTACTTGTATCCTCTTAGTCTGTTTAATTAGAGTTGATTAAACTCTTTATACCTTAGTTCCCCATTTGTAAAATGAGAACCAGAAAGTCTACTTCAGGGAATTGTTGTGAGGATTTAACTGAATAATGTTTATGAAGTACAGAACATGTTATACTTGATATGTGGTGACAATTATTACCTAGAAAATAAAAGGTGACAATTATTACCTAGAAAACTAAGAATATTGTTACAGAATCTATACTGTTTTATAGTTATTTTGTGTAGAATTAAGGATTAATAGCTATTTCTGTGAAGTGATCTAATAAAAACAATAATTACAATGTGCCTAAATGTTTTGAAACAGTGCTTCAATGTTTTAACCAATGCTTACAAAAACACTTGTCAAAGTTGAGTTATCCTTAACATAAATATGTTCATTTTAGTAAGTTAGTATTTGTCAGCCTTTCTCTGTGGCAAGTGCTATACTTATAACAATTATACTTCACAACTGAACTATGTAATAGACAGTATATGTAGATCACTGAGAAAATTGAATTTTATATGGTTTTATGTTTCAAAATTTACTAAAAATAATTTAATTTTAAAAAGTTTATATTGAAAAAGGTATTGTTAGTAATAGTATTTTAGACATAATCCTTTCATAATGAAATAAAATTACTTTTTCAAAAGAGTATTAGAGAGAAAGACACTTTAAAATCTATGGTTTTAATATTAGTTTTACCAAAAAAAGCCAAAACTATCAGATATTCACTTAAAAAGTCATTTCTTAAAATAACAATACTCATTTAAAAAATTTAATATATAATGTATATTAGAGAAAACTCTATAGACAAGATTATGATGTAGTTTTGTTAGTCAGTGCTTGGACACACTGGTGTTATTAGAAAACCCAGGAGTATTCAGCATAGAACAACAAAAATGCAGCTATTAAGTGGTGACAAATTAATCCCACAGAGACCAGTAAAAAGTAAACAATGTATACAAAGAATCTAACAAGCTTATTTAACAAGATGTAATAATATATTTAAAAATAAATCCTACAAATCCTGAAAATACCATGTTAAATTAAAGAAACATTAAAATTTTAGATTGAAATATAATAACCTCATTGAGGCAAGTGAAACAAAGTATTTTTTAAAGCTTCTTTCAAAAGAAAATTTTTATATAGAGAAAAGTAATGTAAGAATTTCATAGACAGAAAAATGAATTCATACGACATAATACTGAGAATGTTCTTCAAAATCTGTAATATTAAGGATTACTATCTGTGCTTGTAATGTTTGCAGATATATGTATGTATTTACTAAATATATTCATCATACAAAGACTTAACACATGAAAATACCAAGTGACTTTACTCAGCCAAAATAATTTTTTGAAGATAATAGTATATCTTTAAGGTTTCAGTTCTTGAAATTACATGCCATGTATTCTAATCTAATCTTCAGTCATTTAGTTGTCCCTCACGTTAAAGTGCATGATGCTACATATTTTAAGGCAAAAAAAAAAAAAAAAAAAAGGTGGAAAAATAGGTGAGTCAGGAAGAAATGGCAAGGGGAAAATGTGAAGTAGAGGGGGGAAAAGGGAATAGAATAAAGAATAAAGAAGGTTGCTCTTCAAATGTTGGCTCTGCTATTTAATAGTTATCCTTTCTGGGAAAGTTACATACACTTTATGTACATCAGTTTTCTATCTTAAGTATAGAGATAATTATACACATCTTTCAAAATTTTTATGAAATTACATGTAACATACTTAATGTGCTTTGAAACAGTCCTTGGCTAAATAAGAACCTAGGCAGAACCAACTGTTAATATTTATCATATTCTTACCCTGTGGCTCCTGAGTCAGATTTCCTAGATCTTACCCTGGCTTTTTTGCTTTCTAGACTGTGACCCTGGACAAATCATGTAATCTTTTGTCCTTCAATTTCCACATTTCCGAAATAAGAGAAATGATAGCAGGGTTGTTACAAGCATTAAATAAGATCAGTTATGTAAAACTTAGAACAAGGCCTGGCTCACATATATTCAATAGATGTTTGCTAATATGATCATTGCTGTAGTTTAAAGGAGCAAGTTTGAAAGTGATTAGGAATTCAGAAGTGAAAATGGAGATAGGAAGAACCTGCACAATTTTTGTTGGAAGGGAAAGGAAAAATAATTCTATAGCAGATTTGCTGTACTATCCACCTAAAACTTTAAGTGAAATCTTATGGTAAGGACAGGATTATATTTGTATTCGAATTCTCATAATAAAATTACATATAGAACATGACATTTTCACATCAAAAGAGGAGTTTAAAGGCCATCTGGTCTAGAGCCCCAGCTTTGCCTAAAGTCACACAGGTAGTTAGTGGAAGCCCTAAGGATGGAGGGCGTTCTGTAACTCCAGATGCACTGCTTTTTTCTACTGCATCATACTGCCACCATATTAGCTACATTGGAACTTACTCTGTAAGGAACGTGGGTAAGCTTGAGGCAGATTAATCATGGAACCAAATGGTTGGCAAAGAGGCATTGAAGTAGTTAGTTATGTAGAATTTCTATTATATTATTTTTAAAGACTACCACCCCTTTATTTACTTAGTATTAAGAGAATGACTGAAATTATGTGAAGAAAATAGTTACCTAAGGTCTACAACCTTAATTCTTTAACATTAGTAGGCTGCCTTTCTTCTCTTGATATCAAAAGCTGTTCTGGGCAAGGAGGCCAGTGAAAGCTATGAGGTTCCTCTGTCAATATCTTATCACAGACACCTAACGAGCAGGAAAAAAGAATGTCTAAGCTACTAGCACTGCCAGTAATGTCCACATGTTTGTGATTTGTGAGTGTGAAGTAGAATATCAGGAGTAACTGAAAGACACTGCATGCACTCCAGTAGCATTGGTGAATACTTTTATTCCTAAAATGTACTACCAATAAGATTATATCCATAGCTTCAGCTTCTGCTGCATTATTGTCTCATATTCCAATGCCAAATCATTGAAATATTATTTTATATTGTGGGCCAATTTGGATATAATTGTACTCTTTTTGACCAATGAACATAGCAGTATTATCAATACATATCAAAGGCATACTTAAAACTCTAATTAGGTATGCATATAAGTGACTATAATTGTTTAAAGTACAGCATATATGCCAATATGGGCATAATCATTAGTGTACCAGTTAACGAGTTGTCACAAAGTATACTGACCTTCTCACTACCAAGTAGTATTTGCCAGTTTGAAAATTACATAAATAGTATTATGTAATACATACTCTTTTATGACTAGCTTCTTTCACCCAGTATTATGCTTATGAGCTTCATCAGTGTTACCGAGTATAATCATAGTATATTTATTCTCATTGCTATATAGCATCCTATTGTATGAGTATACCATTTTATTTAACCATTCTGTTGTTAGTAGACATTAGATTGTATCCAGTTTGGTGCATATTAGTAATAGTGCTGCTAAGAGCATTTTTGTCCATATCTTTTGGTATATATATACATATCTGTGGGTACTTAACTAGAAGTAGAACTGCTAGATTACAGCCTATGCATAGGTTCAGCTTTAGCAGATTTTGTAAAACAGTTTTCCAAAAAAAGTTCTTTCAATTTACATTCCCAACAGCAATGTGTAAGGGTTCTAGTTCCTCCACATCATCTTTGTCTGGCTTTTTCGTTTCAGACATTCTCATGAGTGTATAGTGGTACTTCACTGTGGTCTTAGTTTGCATTTCTCTAATGACTAATGAGGTTGAGTACTTTTATTTATTCATTGGACATTTGGATAGCCTTTGTTATGACGTGCCTGTAAGTCTTTTGCTCATTTTTACATTGGTTTATCAGTTTTTTCTTATTGATTTGTAAAAGTTTTTATGTATTATGTAGTGGGTCGTTTGTTGGATATATAATATACATGCACACCACACACACACACACACGCACACACACACTTAATCTCAAATATATTTTCCCATTCTACATCTTGCCTTTTTGCTCTCTTAGTGGTGTCTAACAGAAATTCATACTTTTAATATAGCTTAATTCATCAATAATTTTCTTTATGGTTAGTGATTTTATGTCCTATTTAAGAAATATTTGCCTAACCCAACATAATAAAGACATTCCTTATTGTATCTTCTAGAAATTTCCTTGGTTTTTCATTTCATATTCAAATCTTCAATCATTTAGAATGGATGTTTATATATGGTGGAGGATAGGCACAGGTTGTAAATTTTGTCAAGATTTGTCAAGATGACAAAGAGAAAGATTATGAAGAGAAATAAACTCAGATGATAAGTTTGAAAAAAGTAGAATAAACTTACATTTTATTTTTAAAAAATAATATACCTTATTTCTTTAGATAGGTTTTAAGTTTACAAAAATTGATCAGAAGGTACAGTGGTCCTAAATACCCTCTCGAGATCCCCATAGTTTCCCCTATGCCTTATATCTTGTATTAGTGTGGAACTTTCATTACAACTGATGAACCAATATTTATTTCTTATTAACCAAAGTTCATAATTTACATTAGGCTTCACTCTTTGTGATGTATAGTTCCAAGGTTTATGATAAATATATAAGGCATACCTTAAGTTTAAAATTCTTTCCCGTCTTTTCTGTGAAATAACAAGACATGTGACCAATTTTCAATATGCACTTGTTACCATCAAAGCTCAAAAGTAGCAGTAAAATGAACCAGGTATTGTGTTAAATATGAAATCCTTAAATGAGGAACTTCTGACAAAATAGCTAAAAAATATTTAGTGAAGACAAAAAGAATGTATTGACCTAGAATAAAAACTACTTAGTATTCTAGGTCATGGATTTATATCTCTGACACTAAGGAATCTGGCCCTGTCTTAGAGGTCAGGCAATTGGCTGTTGGGTGCATGACAAAATACTACTGGCAATGCTCTCACAGTACCTGCCAAAGAAGAACTAGTAGAATAAAAAGCCACATAAAATCTGGAGGAAGTTTTTGTTATTTTATTGCTAAAAACACGAAGAAGACCCAATAGGCATTAATCTGCCAAAGCAAGACAGAAATTATCATGCCATATGAAACGCCAGTCCATCTGTGCAAATGTCTTTTCCTCTTAACAGAGGCTGTCGATGAAAACTACTATTCAAATCCCTTTTAACCCAAATTCATAAAATTCCATAATTATTTTAGATTGTCAGCTGGATTTTCTATGAGCCAAAACTATTCTTAGCATTTTAACTGATTTAGCAATTTACTATTTCGGTACTCTTTTTGTGGCTATCTAAATTTTATCACACATTTACATGTCTTTAAGAATATCTATAGTCTGTTCCCAGTCTATTTATGTAATCACATCTTTCGCTTCTCCCTTATACCAATGCTCATGAGCCTTTTTGTTTTCCTTCTTTAGGCAAACTAACTAATTAACTTCAAGGGGACTAACAGTAGTTCTCTAGAGCAGTGATTATCAGTAGGGCTAGGAGAGGACACATTGGACTATGGTAAAACATCTCCATTAACTCATGGTGCTTCTGATAGTCCATGAAATCAGTGCTTGACATCAACTCATACTGTAAACTTAACCAATTTGTCATTCAATTAGCATTACTTGACATGTCCCTTCTCTGTGCTATTGCCTACGTGGTACTTTTAATCTATTAAAATTGTATGCCATCTTCAAGATGTCTCTCAAAATCTACTCCTCCATGAAGCATTTTCTGTCTCTTGCAGCAAGTAGTAATTTTTGCCCTCTCCAAACACCTTGCATTAACTCATCCAGACTTCACTACATAATTGTTTAGGAATTTGACATCTCTCTTCTACCAAGCTATAAGCCCCCTCAGGAAAATAAAATCTGAAAATCAAATTTCTTCCTGTTGTGTCCTGCAGTATCTTGCCTAATTTCTTGCACATCTAGGTGTCCAGTAAAAACTTGCTGGGTGAATTTTACCTTATGTTGTGCAGGTATCCCTTTCAAAATAAGTTGAACTGTCTATGTGCAAAAAAAGTAAAAATATCTGATAATTACAACAAGGCATAAAATATATATTTGCACTGAAATCCTTTGAGATAAATTAGAGTGAACTAAATATCAAAATGGGCATGGGGCTATCTATATCACTGCTACTTTCTTCCTTAATTTATAATATCTAGTTTGGAAATTTGAAGATAATCTATAGAAGGACCAGCTAGAGAATCAAAGTGATAAAAAGATTAAAGTAACAACCTGGAGAATGTAATTTTGAATGCTAAAACAAAAATTGAGTGGATATACAATAATAGCAACGACAACTAGAAACAATAATAACTGCTGATAATTAGAGCACTTACTGTGGGCCACGTATTAGACTAGCACTTTATTTGGTTTTCACCAATAACCCTTAGAACCCTAAGAGATAGAGCTGTTTGAGATAGTTATGTACCTCATTTACAGGTGAGAAAATAGGTGTGGAGAAGTGTCTTGCCTACTTACCTTACTACTTGCTCATGAGGAATAAAGCCTAGATTCAGACCTAGTCTGATTCCTAGCTGTTAACCATAATTCTCCATTGACAGTAATTTTGGATGTTCATCCATCCATCCATCCATCCATCTACTCATCCATCCATTCAATACACATTAAGGAGTACTATGTGTTAGACACTATGCTGAATACTAGTAATAAAGAATAAAACACACAGTCTTGACTTTCGAAGAAATAAAGTTCACTGAAAGAGACAAGGATTCCTAGGAAAACCTTTAGTAAAGTGTTAACTCTTAAAGAAGGAGAAAAAGTTAAGCAAGAGAGGAAGGAAAATATATTAAAGTCCAAAGAAATCACATATACAATTGCCAGAGGATTAACAGAGTATGTCATGTATGGGGTGCTGCTGGAGCATAGGGTGAAGGATGGTTGAGAAAGGTAGACAGAGACTATATTATGAGAATCAGCTAATTTACATTTCTATTAAAGAAACCACACCACAAATACGTGCTTATTAGTTAGTAGTATTAATATTTAATTACCAGATCAATACTATTGTATTGCCCAGTAGGTATTTTATTTTATTTTATTTTATTTTATTTTATTTTATTTTAATTTTGAGGCAGCGTCTCTCTCTGTCACCCTGGTTGGAGTGTAGTGGCGTGATCTCTGCTCACTGCAACCTTTGCCTCCCAGGTTCAAGCAATTCTTGTGCCTCAGCCTCCCAAGGAGCTGAGATTACAGGGATCTGCCATCATGCCCGGCTAATTTTCGGTTTTTCAGTAGAGATAGGGTTTCACCGTGTTGACCAGGCTGGTCTCAAACTCCTGGCCTCAAGTGATCTGCCTGCCTCGGACTCCCAGAGTGCGAGGACTACAGGCATGAGCCACCACGCCAGGCTGCCCAGTAGTACTTTACTGCACCCTCCTCAGGGCAGGGAGTCCAATATGGAAAGGGTTGAAAGAATGCTAAATGAAAATAGTCTTAGTTCCTTTTGATTTATTTGTACCAAGTCTCATTTTGGAAAAGTAATAAAACAAGAGGAAGTTTAAACAAAATCTGATACAAACACTGTTATTTCTCTTCTCTCCTCTCCTCTCTGCTCCTCTCTCTTCCTTTCCTTTCCCCTTTCCTTCCCTTCCCTTCCCTTCCCTTCCCCTCCCTTTCCCCTCCCTTTCCCTTCCCTTTCCCCTCCCTTCCTCCTCCCTTCCCCTTGCCTTCCCCGTCCCTTCCCTTCTCTTCCCTTCCCTCCTTTGAGACGGGGTCTCACTCTGTGGCCCAGGCTGGAGTCCAGTGGCATGATCTTGGCTCGCTGCAACCTCCACCTCCCAGGTTCAAGTGATCCTCCTGCCTCAGCCTCCCAAGCTGCTGGGACTACAAGCACACGCCACCACGTCTGGCTTATTTTTGTATTTTTAGTAGAGATAGGGTTTCACCATATTGGCCAGGCTAGTCTGGAATTCCTGACCTCAAGTGATCCGCCCACCTAGGCCTCTCAAAGTGCTGGGATTACAGGCGTGAGCCACTGCACCTGGCCCAAACACTGAATTTTCAATGATTCATTATATTTCTAGAAAATTGCTACTACTAATGAAAAATTAATATGTGGTTGTTTTAGCCACAATTTAGTTTGTATAATATAAAACAATAAGTTACTAAAAAAAAAAAAAAAAACTCAATAGTTTTGTAATTTGCTTTTATATCTAGAGGATGGCCAAAAGCAAGTTATGGTTAGTGAACGGACAGAAGCCTTTACCACTGCTCGAAATTTACTGGCCTCTGGAGCTGATGCTATTGAAAGGATTATGTCTTCATACAAAGAGGTACTTGCATTTCTTATTGTCAATTCGATTAAAATAAAATTTATGAAAATCAAGCAAAATGTCAATTACCAAATATACTTAGTATTTTGGAAGCATATCTTTTCTCTGCCAAAATTGCTGAGTATAATCAAGATTAAGGGCAGCAACTCCCCAGTGTAATGCTGCTAATATCCTTTGTTTTTTATACTATCAATTGTTACTTCTCTTTGTCTCTCTATAGTATGATATCTTTGTTTTACATTGTAAAGAAACCCTTAGGTATGAACTCCAGAGGCAGAGTGCCTAAATTTTCGTTTTTGCTCCAGTATTTACAAATTATGTGACCTTAGGTCAAGTTCCCTAATGTGTCTGTGTCTCTGTTTCTTCATCTATAGAATGGGGATAATGATAACACTGACTTGTGGGGTTGTTGTGAGCTGATACATGTAGAATATTTAAAACAGCACATATTAAACACTCAATAAATGTTAGCTAATAACATTTCTTATATATCTTGCAAGCTTTTACCTTTCCTTTGTTAAATGGGTAATACCTTCTTACCATTCCGCGTTCCTCCTGCGGAGTTTGGGTCTTCCTCTTTTGTGTCCATCTCAGTGTATATCTGATGTTTCACC
Organism: Chlorocebus sabaeus; assembly: GCF_047675955.1. Lineage (NCBI taxonomy): Eukaryota > Metazoa > Chordata > Mammalia > Primates > Cercopithecidae > Chlorocebus > Chlorocebus sabaeus. The sequence goes on along the minus strand of NC_132914.1, from coordinate 36,992,852 downwards.
ACATTATAACTGTCTATATTACCTGCATCACACCACTCAGCTCCTTAAAGCAGGAACTGTCTTACTCATCTCTACATTCCTAATATCCATTTTCATACTTGCAATACTGTATATGGTTAATAAATATTTGTTGACAAAATAATAATAAGACCTGCAGATACCACAGGACCAATGTTAAAATTACTTAATTTAATTCAGATATTATATAATCTTCCCATAAAAGTTATTCTCACTACCAATTACTCTTATGGCTATCATATTAATATAAATTCTAGAACATCATTATAAATTTAGCTGCATATTAAGTCAGCCTTGAATAAACTATATAAAAGAGTTACAAAGGGCTAGCAAGCAACTCAATTTTTTAAAAAAGTTCAAATAGTAATGTTGATAATCTGGAGACAGTCTTTGGGATAGATTTGTTGATGTAATAAATTACTTAATATTAAAATTAAATGACAAATCAAGATTTTATTTATCACACATTAAAACACTGTGCTAAGTTAGAGAAATGATATCAATTAGTTTTTCTAAACTGTCTCCAACTCAACAAATTATTGCATTTTGCCTTATTTTGCTTGAATTGACTTTTAATCATAAAACGTTCACTTCTAAAAATTCTTGTACTGCTGTGACGGCACATGAAAGCACCCACCATGTCTTCTCTGCTAGCGCCAGAGGGACCAGGTTTCCTTTGTAGAGTTAGGGTTCTAAGACAAATTCCCTGTCTTGTACCCCAAAGTAATTTGTCTACCGGCACATTCTTAGTTTTTTTCAGACACTTCTGCTGTTTTCACACTCCATCCTGGTCCACTGACTCATTGCCTCCTGCCTTTCTTGAATTGACCTCTACTTGTGGTTTTGGAATTCTTTTCTATGCAAATATTTATATTTGCCCAGGTTTCACTTGAATCCATATTTTGTTAATCTTTAAATTTGTTTTCCTCTACTTGGCAACTAAGAGGTTCTTCTAGATAACATTAGAAATCATTTAAATAGCTATAACATTAACATACAGAAATGAAATAATAGTGTAATTACAGATCTCTCAGTAGAGATGTGTGGTAGAAGGCTTTTAATAATAATACCTACACATTTACTGCTTACGTTTTGCATACACAGAAATTTTACACAAATGTCAGCATTGTTGTATTATTCTGCAATTTATTAAGAAATATTTATTTCTGAGATGTCTTGATTATTCTTGTGCATTCTTGTGCAAGAACTATCCTTAGTTCTTGTGCATTCTTTTTCATTGAGACACATGTTCTTGATAAGAAATGAGTCACCTTTCACAGTACCCTGATAACAAGGTGTTCTTTTAATAGAAAAACAGCAGTAGGTTAACCAAAGTAAACAGCTGAAAGAATAGGAACAAGGCACCATTCCATTGAGCTTTGTGGACTAAAGTAGAGATTTAGCTCATCTTATAATCTTACCTAGAAAAAAAAGAATATATTTAATGTTTTTCTTTGGGCATATAGATCATGTTTGGCTTCAAAAGAAGCTGGATTCTGGGAATTATACTGAAAAGGATTTGAAGCTTTTCATTGAGCTTGCTCTCAATGTTGGTATCCTGCCAAATATAGTAATTTTGACAATCAATTTGGCTCGGAAACATTCATTTCATAATAGGACAAAAGGTACTTTTCTCCTACTTAAAATCTTCTATTTTAAATAGAAAAAAGATACAAAAAATAAAAGATTATAATTTCATTGAATGACCTTAAGCTTTCCACAAAATTTCTAATTTATTGGAAATGAATTTCATCATGTAAACAGAGGCCAAATCAGAAATTTGACTGAATGATCCTTAACTCTCATTAATATTCTAAAATCTGTGTATTATGTTTTATAATTTCAATCAAACATGTTATGGTATTATAGTGCTCTTTTGTACTGTCATTTGTTTTAGTTTTCAGATGTATTATATAACTCATGTATAATACGATAGGATCTTCAACATTAAGTCAAGAAACTTATATGATTACATATTTATTTATTTATTGTCTTGGGTCTAGTAATTCTATTTTATCTCTCTGCATTGCTTTCAGGTAACTGAATTAGCAGGCTACACTGCTCGAGTGTATAATATGTTTTGGGTCTTTGATGAAGTAAAAAGAGGCATTTATAAGAGAACTGCTGTCATTCAAGAGTCTGAAAGCCATAGCAAGAATGGAGCTAATGTAGAATTACCGCTCAGTGACATATTGGCAATTAAAGGTATTAAACTCAAGTGCTTTTGTATTTTCCTACATGTAAGTGTTTATCAACAGAACCAAAGTTTAAGAAGATAGCTTTTAGTAGTTACAAGGAACCAACATTTAAATAACCAACATTATTTAAACAGCAATCCCTAATATTAGTGTTGCAATTTGAGGGGTGGTGACTGATATTACCACAAAAACACAGTGTTATGCTACTTTTATTTAGGACACAAATTTCCAAATTATTTTTGGAAACTGAACATATGGCATAATGAATCATTTGCTTTTAAAATTCAACTAACAAATAGAATTCGATCTAATGTCATGTTGTTCTTCATAATACTGTTTCTAAACTTAAGTTTGGTTACATATTTTTTTAAATTGCATTATTCTCTGTCGTAATTCCCTTTTTTGCAGCACTGTGGTTTTTCTTCTATAGAAATGTTAATTTAGGGAAATAGAGTATTTGTCAAAATTAGGGCTGGGTTATTTCAGATTGTATAGCTTTGCTATTGTAATGATGTTGACATTCGATTATTATAAAATAATGTTTCTCAGAAAGATATTCCAAGTAGATGTGTCAATATGTACAAATTTGCATTACATTAAACCTTGTCTCAGGTCTGGATATCTATATTTACATTTGTTTCTGTAATTTACTACTGTGAATTATCTTTATAATTGAAATTACCTGTTAGACTGCATTATAATTTAAGTTATTTAATCAGAAACCCATGATAATGTTTGTATCTTACACTTCTTCTTAATTACAGGAAAAGTTATCGATGTGGATCATGGAATTATTTGTGAAAATGTTCCCATAATTACACCAGCAGGAGAAGTGGTGGCTTCCAGGCTAAACTTCAAAGTAAGATGATATTCAAGAATCTTCTGATTGTTGCCATCACACTAATAGAAACAACTCAGAATTCATGTACCTTATGTTAAATACTTGGAGGAGCATTTGGAAAGGGGAAATCAAGAAAGGTATGCACAGTGGCTCAATTACAGAAGCAGTTACCCCTCAGAAAGCAGAGAGAAAAGAGAAATTTGATTTCTACTGCTTTATTGCCAGGTCGAAAATCAAAATTATAGTGCACAAGGTAATTTTGGGGAACAATAGGAAATTTCATCAGAAATTTGTATCGGGAAATACATTTTCATTTTTTGCCCTATAGAAATTACTTTTTAAAAAGCCTATGCTGTAATATATTTACTAAAATATGAATAGATGTCATTAGCAAGTTTAATTTTGTCAATATACATTCTGTGACTTAAATTTTTAAAATAAATTACATGTACTAATGTACTATTATAATCAGAAGATCTATGGATTGGAATTTAGTTTTTAATTCTGTTGACAATAATTTCTTATTCTTGTGTACTGATTACAAAAACTGAAAAGTAAAAGTATCCAATAAACCTGAGTCTCTGACTCAAGGCATTATAAAATTCAAACACACATTTTGGGATTGAAACACAAAATAATTTGCTGACAAGCATTAATGACTATAATATAGCAAGTTGAGCTAGGTTCAAACAAAGAAATGATTTGACTTGATAAAATAATTGCAAACATGACAAACATATGCTAATTAATGATTTTAGTGTGGATTTTAGTCAAGGTTTAATTATTAAAGATGTATATGCAAATGCTTTGGGTTACTGAGAGTTGAAAGGAGAGGATGAGTAGCATCGAACAGGGTAAAATCCTGTGTCAGTAAATTTAAAGAAATTGTATTTTAGCTGCAATTTGGTCAGACTTTATTTTTCCATGTATAGACCTATAGGGTGGTCTAATTACTAGGATCTGAACACAAGTACCAATTAGGTACTAATGGCATACATAGCATATTTAACTATTTATTAATGGTTTCACAGTTTATAGTTTATGATTTTATAGAGAGGGTTTTTTTTTTTGGTCAGGATAGGTTTTATAATATCAACTCTTGTTGCTCTATTTATTAAATAAATAGTGTATGTGTCTTGAGCTTTGCTTACTAACTGCATTAGTGTGGGTATATCACACTCTTTCTGCAGAAAAATATGGAGAAGTTTCTTTTATATAAAATGAACTAAACTAAAAATACTCAATCTAGTGAAAGTATCTTAGAAGATTTGAAGTTGTACAAAGACACGCGTTAGTAAAGTACACTTTCTTCATAATTACTTATTTCTAACTCAGAGAATTATATTTAAATTCTCAGGTCCCTAAAATATAATAGGAAGTTCTGTGTCCTCTGCATAGATTGAAAAATAAGTTTCTAGAGGAAAGGATCTCATACCTTTGTTAGCCTTCAGAATTAAAAAATGATTTGCAGGCCAGGCATGGTGGCTCATGCCTATAATCTCAGCACTTTGAGAGGCTGAGGTGGGCAGATCACCTGAGGTCAGGAGTTCGAGACCAGCCTGGCCAACATGGTGAAACCCTGTCTCTGCTAAAAACACAAAAATTAGCCGGGCATTGTGCCAGGCACCTGTAATCCCAGCTACTCAGGAGTCTGAGGCACAAGAATCGCTTGAACCCAGAAAGCAGAGGTTGTAGTGAGCCAAGATCATGCCACTGCACTCCAGCCTGAGGCAGAATAAGACTCAGTCTCAAAAAATAAATAAATATATATATGAATTTTTAAAAGTTTAAAAATTATTTACAGAAGAAAAGTTAGTGAGTGTGAGACAAAAGAATTCTAAGCATCAGAGAACTTTATGCTGAGAAAATATTAATATTAATGTAGAAAGTCTCCAATTACCCCTCAAAATGTATTAAATTTCTGAGAATTCCTAATAGAGAATGGCCTTATTAAAATATTTTGCCAATGTGCTTTTCACCATGGTATATATTTTTTTAAAAATCATTTGGAAAATATTTACGCTTCTACAAAATTTAACTTTTCTCTAGTGGAAGCTTTTTCTCTAGTAGAAGAGCACAGGCAGATAACAAATTAATTTTTTCTAGCTTCTTCGTGAGATTTTCTTGTATGCTAGCAATATAATACTCTTTCATCTTTGAGTTTCAGTATGATATATTCTACATTATTGATACTTGAATATTGGTGTCCATTCTAAACAAAGCTAGATCTACAGCCATCCTGTAAATTTCTGATATTTATTTTTTGGGTATCACTGATTATAAAATTTCGTTTGCTCTTGGTAGAAGTAAATATAAATTTTAAATGGTGTTTCTATTGCTTGTTCTTCACTATACCCTTTAAATACCGTAATAAGACAACTTCTTCATCCTATTATGTGGAATGGGAACTCTTGAAATTTAACAGTTTAAATGTCAATAATAAGAGAAAATAAACGGAATCATCCAATAAATAATAAATAACCTCTGTTTTATTTATGAATATTATATATATATTATTCATATATACGTAATGTTCTATATGTGTGTATTTTAATTCATCCCTAGACATGAGACTAAAATACAAACCTCTTTCTTTCTTCTATCCTTGGTTTGTTAAAGGTATTTCCTCCATCTGTGAATAAAGCAGAATTTGAATCATCTTCTCTCTCTGATTATGGGCTTTTGTGATTTTTGTAGCATTTCAGACTGCTGAAGTATAAAACTAAACAACCCAGCTGACTCCTTGGATAACTGTGATTTGTAGCTATTAACTGCAGTTAATTTTCAGTTGTATTTGAATTCAATGTAAATTTAATCCAATATTAATATCAAAATATAATGTAATACATTTTTATTTCAATTTTTTTTTTTTTTTTTTTTTTTTTTTTTTTTTAGAGATAGAACCTTGCTCTGTCGCCCGGGCTGGAGTGCAGTGGCCTGATTTTGGCTCACTGCAAGCTCTGCCTCCCGGGTTCACACCATTCTCCTGCCACAGCCTCCAGAGTAGCTGGGACTACAAGCTCCTGCCACCATGCCCGGCTAATTTTTTGTATTTTTAGTAGAAACAGGTTTCACCCTGTTAGCCAGGATGGTCTCGATCTCTTGACCTCGTGATCCGCCCGCCTCGGCCTCCCAAAGTGCTGGGATTACAGGTGTGAGCCACTACATCCCACATTTTTATTTAAATTTTTATGATTTGTCTTATTTCCCAAGCAGTTGTTTTTCTCTATGTGTATGTGGTATCTGATAACAAATTATAATTTTGGAAAGCCAGTGCCCATTTCGAGAAGATTCATTTCCTTTGGAATTGAATTATGTAATGATGCTTTTAGCTTCAGAGAATAGTCAAAAGCCAAACTTTTTCTCAACCCTGAAATATTTTTCCTTGATCTCTTGCCCATTCTGGGTTATCATGTGTTTGAACATTTTAAAAAAATAATTCACTTTTAGGTGCTGCCAAAAGAAATCATTTTAAACTATTGCAGTTTGTAATTTTATTTCTTACTTTAGGTAGAAGAAGGAATGCATCTTTTGATAACTGGTCCCAATGGTTGTGGGAAAAGTTCTCTCTTCAGAATTCTAAGTGGGCTCTGGCCTGTGTATGAAGGAGTCCTCTATAAACCACCCCCTCAACATATGTTTTATATTCCACAAAGGTAGGTATATCTTTTTACATTACAAGAAACAATGTCCTTTTGCTCTTGAATTGTCTTGATTCCTCAAGCTCCTCAGTTTATATATCTTTAAGAATGTTTTTATTAAGAGAAGCTATTAAAGAAATAAAAATTCACTTAGCCCAACATATTTTATTACTGCTTTGGTTGTAATACTCTCTAGGACAATAGCACTTCTTTTCATTTTCACGTCTGTCTAGATGGAATAAATACACAGAGACTGCAGATGTTAGTCTCAAGGAATAACAAGCAGGCTGTTCCAGAGAACGATTAGATTGCCTGAGATGTCAGATTATCTCTTCTCACAGAAAAAAAATAACACCTGGATAAGTATACAGCTCTCTCCATCAAGCTGCATACATTCATATATTCTAAAATTGTTCATTTCTATTTGAGCCTCCATAAAATAGGCTTTACAATTATGCTATATGATTATTTAATGATTTATAACTTTCTTAAGTAAAATTTTTTTACTGTAAGAATGAGAATCATGTAAACACAGAAAAAGAACATTATTTCTTCAGAGCTCTTTAGCTGTCGTCTTCCCTGAGAACAATTAGAAAGGTCTAAAATTAAAAGTTATACACTGAGAATTTGGAATATTCATTGTGGATAAGAGAAGATGAAGTTTGAAGAACTTCCTCATGTTAATTGGACCCAGTAATTTTTCCATCTGTCATCATCCTGGTTACATAGACATTCCATAGAGCACTCCTACTATGTCAGAGGACTGTTTTGTGGAATCTAACAAGCACCTAGGCTGGAAGTATAGTACAAACACAAACATAAAAGTCACATCAAGTATGGTGCTCTCATATGTCTCTTTTGTCCCTGTGCCTTTGCCTGAATGTACTGTACAATCCTGTGTACTGGCCTAATTTTTAGACCAGACATAGTAGTTAGGCAGATGAGGTTTTGTGGGCTTTTTTCTTTAAAATAAGACCTATGGTGGTAGTAGGAAGCTGCCTGGAATATAGGAAAATGAAGAACTGCATTGGCTGAAAATGCTGGACATAAGCAATGACATAGATATTTGTATTTAACACAAAATAACATCTTGTGACACCAGAAATATTTTCCCTTTCTGTCTATGCCTTCAATTCCTTTGGGAAACATTCTGATTCTGAAAGCTAAATTATACTGCCAAAAGTTTCTGTTTTAGACATTAATATGCTTGGCTGACTTTACTTTTTTATTTAGGTTAGAAGGCATAGAATTATGAAGAAAATTTTCTATTTTTAGCTATAGTTGTTGTATATAACTTTGACCTGAACAGTATAAGACATTTTCAGAGAATACAAAAGTGAAGAAATTCTACCCTTTGCTTGCAGAGATACTCGACCATGTTACTTTGTAACAAACATAAATTACTAGGAAACTTTTTCTTAATTAGGAAATTTACTGTTGCCTAAGCAAATAAATCAACCACAATCTAGTTAAGGAGAAAAATAACAATGAGAACTCTACTTTTAAGGCTAAAATGTATTTTAATGATTACTGTTAAAGGTCATTTACCTTGATTCTATGACTTTTAGAAACATGAACATTTGGGTATATGTTGAAAGTTTTATGGGACCATTATCCTTGCAAAAACCATACAATTTATTTAAATGCATATGTAAACTGAGAATCTAAATGTAGTCTTTGTTTCTTGCATTCTAAAAGCTGCTGATTTTTTCAAGTAAATTTTAAAAATAATCTTACATATGTTTATGGTGTAAAAGAAAGCTGCTATGCAATGTATTTCAAAATATTTGTTGGTAGGTAACTGCCTTCTGATATTCTCATTAGTAAATATTATAATCTGACTGGGTGCAGTGGCTCACGCCTGTAATCCTAGCACTTTGGGAGGCCGAGGTGGGCGGATCACCTGAGGTCAGGAGTTCGAGACCAGCCTGACCGACATGGAGAAACCCCGTCTCTACTAAGAACACAAAATTATCTGGGCATGGTGGCACATGTCTGTAATCCCAGCTACTTGGGAGGCTGAGGCAGAAGAATCACTTGAACCCAGGAGGTGGAGGTTGCAGTGAGCTGAGATCACGCCATTGCACTCCAGCCTGGGCAATAAGAGCAAAACTCCACCCCACACACACACACACACACACACACACACAAATATATATATATAAATATAAATATATTTGTATACAAATATTTATATATTAAAATATATATTATATATTTATATATAATCTAACTTATTGTATTAATTCATAATAATTGAATATAAGTTAACTACTAGTTTAGCAGCAAAAAAATAAAATTTCAATATAGAATTGAGACTTATGTATGAACTTCACAAGTCATAAAACAGACCTTTACAATAATCCGCCTGTATTCACTTTTTGTGATTGAAAGACTTCTGGGTAGAGGATGAATCTCTTTATGGATTGATCAGAATGTATGTTAATTGTTACTTCCATGGAAGAAAAATAGAGTATATTTTGTAAAAGTAGATTTATAATTATGTCATGTAGTGCACAGAAGAAAGAAGTGAACCACTAAGGAAAAGTTCTAATTAACTATATTAGGCAATTTATTTTTTTAACCAAATCTTCACAAAGAATGCTGCTATAGTTCAGTTCATAAGCTTGGAAACCTGAATTCCTAAGAAATTATGAAACCACCTCAATGTTTTCCCAGCTAGTGTTATGTAGTATTTTAGGAGTGTTAATAATGAGAACCAGATAAAAGAAAATCTTGGCTTTCGTTGAAAAATACACACACACAAAAACGTTGGCAGATAAATTAGTTTCAAAACAGCCTCCCTTTATCCTATCTTTATTAATGATGACATATCATCATTAGTGGAGCATCAGATACATTTTTGGAAAGAAATGTTTCATCAAAATGTAGATTAACCATTCTAAATCTATGGAATGGTGTATGTTAAAATGCTTAGTATTTCTCAGCTAATACTTTAAATGAGTATTCTGGAAATTTTAGGCTGTTTGAGTTTCTGAGCCATGGGAATGTACTCCTTAAGGTGATGACTGAAACCCACTGCTCTCTTCTATATTAGCCATACCTGACCTCAGGAAAAGTCTTTCATTTGGATATAGATTCTGAATTTCTTCTGTCAATTCTTGTTGCAGTTTATCTGTCTTTCCATTCCCTAAGGAGAGATTTGCGATCCCCTGCTCTCACTTTCACAAATCCACTAATTTATGGTCTATTTGTTACTTCCTAATCCCCTGGTAAGTTTCTGTCTTCATCCATGACAGCCCTAAACCCACCCTTTTATTTGTTTATTTTGTTCACCTGCTAACAAAATTTTATAGTATGCTAACAATCACCAAAATAATAAATTGGAATATTTAGTGGGAGTTGGGAGTAGAGAGAGAGTGGGAGAGAAGCAACAGAGGAAGGGAGGGAAGGAAGAAAGTTAGATGATAATAGATATTTGCTGACAAAATATATTTTGCTCAGAGCAAAATCTTGCTTTCTTTTGTACTAGTTTTTAAAAATAATACTCCAGAAGATAATTTGCATACATCACATTACAGTCGGGCCTCTGCATCTGCAGCTTCCACATCCTTGGATTCAACCTACCATGAATAAAAAATATTTTAAAAATAAACACTAAAAACAACAACATAACAATAAAAAATCATACAAACAGAAAACCAATGCATAGTATTTGTATTGTGGTAGGTATTACAAGTAATCTAAACATGATTTAAAGTATATAAGGGGATGTGTGTAGGTTATGTGCAAATACTATGGCCATTTTATATAAAGGCATCTGTGGATTTTGGTGTTTTCTGGGGTCCTGGAAACAATTCCACCATGGGCACCAACCCATCATGTAATTCTAACACTTATGCTCTTACTACCTACCCTTCCTTGGCAGAAATATCTTGAAAAAGAAATTTTAATCATAATTCTTACTATTCAGACTTACTATACAGGCCCAAATACTAAGGCCCACAAGATCTGAAATAGATTCAGGCTTCCCATAATGGTGTACAAAAAGGTAACTTGTATAAACTTCTGTCCATCCATGACTTTGGAGTCTGAGAAGCAAAAGGTTAGGAAAGTGAAAGAAGGATTATAAGTGTAGAATTAAATCTGATCAAATTTTTTTTAAAAGAAAGAAAAAGAAAAAAGGGGGAGAAATAGCTGGAGTATTTTGCTTCATGTAAGAGAAATACAATTTTTTTCATTTAGTCTTTTTAGGATAGACAATAATTAGGATATAGTCTCATTATGATGTTTATGTATCATTTAGTTATACATAAAAACATTCAACTAACTGAAATAAAAACCAGAAATAAGTGCCTCAAGAAAGGCAAGAAATGCTATGGATATTCAAAATGAGGAAAAAATAGAACAGTGTGTCAATTTGACCTGAGTTTTGAAAGTAACTCAGGATTTGAACAGTTGCCATGGATTGCATCAGTTTCTCAAATTTCTAAATAGGTAAGAAATACCACAGATTCAAGTAAGCAGAAGTTTTTGTTTTTTTGGACACTTTTGGATAGCATACTGTTCTTTCCCACTCTCCTCTAACACATGATGCTGAGAAAAGAAAGCATTTATTAGACTCATCCCCACTAATAAGAAGTCATCAGTACATACTGGAAATAATAGTGCTCATCCTCTCGGTCCTTACTCATTGCTGCGCTGTTTCTTTTAGCTGAAGTTCTTTGATTTAATTTTTTAAGGTTTTTTTAGTACTTTGGATGTTTGCCATTTTCCCAGTCTCTCGCTAAGGAGCTCAATCTGCTCTCTAGAAGTAAGTGACACAATTTTATATGTTAAATTGCTTCTGAAAAAGCATAATAAAAGATGATGGTAGCTTTTGCGTCCTCAACACTCATTATTTTTTGTTTCCTTTTTACAGAAGATGTTCTGAAATTATGAGTAACATTTTACTTATCAGCTCAATGTGTGTTTACTTCTAGCTATTAACTACTACTTCATTCCCAGGATTGTATGCTAAAGTACCATGTTACTTTATCTCCTTGATTAAATATAAATACTACTTAATAAATAAAGTTATGAATCACATTTTAAAGTTTTATGCAACATAAAAACATTTTATGCAACATAAAAGTCTTAAATTTGATTGTAAGCAGGAATGGTAATATCACTAATTAGAGTATATAGGAAATTAAATATAGATAATAACTTTATTTCTATCTTGTTATGCATGAATAATACATATTAATTATTCTCTGCATAAGTTATGCTAAATAGAGTATTTTTAAGTAATTAAATTGAATTTCAAAGGGATTATAGTCTTTACTTAGCATTATATGGAATTTCAGAGCCAGAGTTAGACTATACGAAGTCTTTGAATACAAATCTTCTGTACTCACTGCCTATCATTTTCAGATTAATAAGATTATCTTATTTAAGCATCTTCTTATGATGAAAAAAACCCTACTGTTTTTCATCTTAAATATTTTCTCAGATAATCATAATAAAATCTCTATTACTTTCCTGATTTTCTGAGGAATAACAAAATATCTTTATAATTTGTCTTCACTTTTCAAAAATGTCTGTATTCTTAACCGTTTTCTTTTTTCTTTTTCTTTTTTTGATACAGAGCATCACTCTGTCACCCAGGCTGGAGTGCAGTGGCGCAATCTCAGCTCACTGTAGCCTCCACCTCCTGGGTTCACCATGGTACCACCATGCATGGCTAATTTTTTATTATTTGTACTGACAGGGTATTCCTATATTGCCAGGCCTAATCTTGAACTCCTGGCCTCAAGTGATCATCCCACCTCAGCTTCCCAAGTAGCTGGGATTACAGGCACCCACCACCAAACCCAGATAATTTTTGTGTTTTTAGTAGAGTTGGGGTTTCACCGTGTTGGCCAGGCTGGTCTTGAACTCCTGGACTCAGGTGATCCACCCGCGTTGGCCTCCCAAAGTGCTGGGATTAAACGCATGAGCCACTGTACCTGGCCATTGTATTCTTCAACTGTTTTTCTAAGGAAGAAGAGCTATGACATGAAATCTCAGCCTTTACAAGTACTAGTATATTTATGTTTTCTTTGATATCTTTATTTGATATCCATATTTTCTTTGATGGCATTGCCGCTTCTTCCCTTTAATGATATAGTGTGTGTGGTTTAAAAATTACGTGAATTAAAATTGATTTTATCCTGAGAATGTTATGACCTCTTGAGATAACTGATGGGTCCTCGGCATCTTGAACCAGGATTGAGCGTCTCTAGGGTATTGTTATTTTTTATAATTAACAATGTGTCAAACAATTAGTGTGTGCTAGTCACAGTTCTACATATATTATGTAAGTTTCTTATTTTTCTGTATGACAACCTATAAAGTTGGTATTAGTTCCCTATTTTGTGAGAAAAATAGGTTTAAGTCCTCCAGTGGATAAATGCTGGAGCTAGAATATGAACTCAGGTGTGCCTTACCCTAAAGTCATTTTGCCTTATTGGTATCAACAGGGGCTTGTGTATGAAAAATTACTACTCCTTATCCTGACCTTGCAAGTATTGCCAGCTAACGTTGTTTTCTTGGTGTGCTGATCTGTACTAATATCAAACTGTGGTTTGGAGGCAGAGGTCTTCACAATCCTGGATGTACAGGGCAATTAAGTCAATTTTAACATACATTTTAGCATAGGTACTTGGCCATCATTCAGATATGTTAAGGTGAAAGAAGCTATATTCTCATATGAAAGTGAAATTTTAAAAAATGTAATGGTGTTCAATTCATTTTCAAATTGAATTATATTCTCTACTCTTTCCTATTCTTCTAAAATTCATTTCTCTATAAACATTTAAAGAATTTTTCAAAAATAGTCCCTTAATTTTAAATTAGGATTCTTGTTGAGATATAAAACAAGCAAACCTTAATTTTCAGGATGCATTATGGCATAAAAAAATTGTGACTTATCCTTTACGTCATCAAAAAAAGAGATTGTTTCTTGCAACAGAGTGAAGACTGTGTTTTGTTTCAGGAAGTTCTGCAGAAAGGGCTTGATACATTGACACAACTGTCCTGTGCACTAAGAAGTACTTGCACCAAATAAGCCTTTTGGATATTTTAAAATATGAAGTTCTGGGTTGGGCCTGGTGGCTCATGCCTGTAATCCCAGCCCTTTGGGAGGCTGAGGTTGGATAATCACTTGAGGCCAGGGGTTCAGATTAGCCCTGGCAACATAGGGGGACCCTGTCAATACAAAAAATAAAAAACTAGCCGGGCATGGTGGTACTTGCCTATAGTCTCAGCGACTTAAGAGGCTGAGGTGGGAGGATTGAGTCTGGGAAGTTGAGGCTGCAGTGAGCCATGACTGTACCACTGCACTCTGGCCTGGGCAATAGAGTGAGATGCTATCTCAAAAGAATAAACATAAAAATAAGCCAAAAAAAATAAAAACTATGACGTTCCATTTTCTATTATTTCTATATAAATGACTTCCAAATCCAAGATTTCTTCTTTGTAGGGATCAGGGAACTCTATGTTATATATCAACATTGTTTAACCTACACATATAAAACCAGATGATGACTATTAACTAGAAAGCACATGAGATCAGGTCAGAAGAACTGATTTGCCTCTTTTCTCTATGGAGGAAAGAAAGGGTGCTGGTAAAGTATTCTCAGTAAGATCCTTGCTTTTTTTCTTTTTATCCAAGATCTCAGATTTTAAAAATGAGGATGTGGTCTGGAAAAGGATCCAAGCAAGAATCTGGGGAATGCCGTTTTAAATATCTTAATCTCATTTTTCCTATAGGTCTCTAGCTTTTGGACCTGTAGATTCTTAATGAATATCTAGCTGCCAAAAGGCAAACAGGGGCCGGGCGCGGTGGCTCAAGCCTGTAATCCCAGCACTTTGGGAGGCCGAGACGGGCGGATCACGAGGTCAGGAGATCGAAACCATCCTTGCTAACCCGGTGAAACCCCGTCTCTACTAAAAAATACAAAAAAACTAGCCGGGCGAGGTGGCGGGCGCCTGTAGTCCCAGCTGCTCAGGAGGCTGAGGCAGGAGAATGGCGTGAACCCGGGAGGCGGAGCTTGCAGTGAGCTGAGATCCGGCCACTGCACTCCAGCCTGGGCGACAGAGCAAGACTCCCTCTCAAAAAAAAAAAAAAAAAAAAAAAAAGGCAAACAGGGTGCACCTCTTGAGGACAAGGAGTGTGTTTATTTAAGAAAGAGGCAGGTTAGCAGACCACTGGCTGAGTGGAATATGGGTCTATAAAAGCCACTGGAATAAAGGAGGAATGTGACGTGGCTTAATCCAGAGCTTCTCACAGAACTCTATACCTATGTTCTGTGCCAATGTATATGTAGGTTACATATCCATTGTCCTGCTGCCCTCAAAGCAAAGAAATCTGGTTTGGGGAATAGGGGTTGTACTGGAACAGACTTTGCCCATGTTGAGTCACTGTTGAACAAACTTTTATAGATTAAATGCTAGAAAAGGCATCCACATATCTCTGTATAGCACTGGCAGGATCCTACTAAATATATCGTAATTGTGCAATAAATATCTGATAAGTATTGAATGAATGAATTAACATCTCCATAGATTTGGTTTCTACTGCCAAGTCAGTCTGGTACCTTACACTAATTATGAGCAATCTATTTATTTTGCTGCTGGCAGTAGGTATGTTGCAAAATCCTCTTTATGATGAGGATAAATATCTGTCATTTAGCATGTCCTTTTTTAGAAAATTATTTTCACCACAAGGAAGGCTTAGTAACATTGCTGTAGCAAATTGACTTCTATTCCTCGCTTTCTGACTGTTAGACTTACAGCCAGGTAACCTTTGTATAAATCTCTTTGGGCAGTCGGTTGACAGAAATATAGCTTGTACATTTTAGTTCCTCCTGTGTAGTAGTTGGTACAGTTCAGTTTTTTAAAATCTTTTTAAAATAGATCTATAAATGTAAACACAAATTTCCATAGCTTTCTATTGCTGGGAAAAATGCTAAAGATACATCTTAAAATCTTTAACTTTCTGAGGGCTCATTTATAAAACTAATAATGAAAACAACTCCCTTCTCACTCAAAAGCTTTTCTCATTTTATGAGTATTATTACATTAAACCATATGGAACTACAATTTTTATAGGTCGAATATCAGCAATTTAAATGATAATCTGATATAATGATAAACACTCTTAAAGTTGACTTTTAGAGAATTTGCATTTTTAACAGCTTAGCAATACTTTAATAATCCTTCCACTAATTTTATTTATTTATTTATTTATTTATTTATTTATTTATTGAGACAGTGTATCTATCTATCACCCAGGTTGGAGTGCAGTGGCACAATCTTGGCTCACTGCAACCTCTGTCCTCAGGGTTCAAGAGATTTTTGTGCCTCAGCCTCCCAAGTAGCTGGAATTACAGGTGTGTGCCACCCACCACACCTGGCTAATTTTTGTATTTTTAGTAGAGACGGGTTTCACCATGTTGAGCAGGCTGGTTTCAAATTCCTGACCTCAGGTGATTCACCCACCTTGGCCTCCCAAAGTACTGGGATTACAGGCATGAGACACTGCACCTGGCCTAATATTATTTTTTTTACTTGGAAATAAACCTTTTCCCTGCTCTTAAGAGGCTATTCTCATCTCTGTTTTGGAACCTAGAAATATCTTATCCAAAAGATATAATTTAAGTAATAGTAAATGTCTATTTTCACTTGAATATTTCTTATTATCACACTTTTTTAAAGAATATTATAAATGACCCAAATCTAGTTCTTTCTATGCATGAAAAAACCTGATGCCATGATTGGTTCCAGCATATATAGTTATACGAATTATTGATAGCTAAATTTTATGCCTTTCAGATTGCTAACTTCTTATTGCTATGACAACACAGCAGTACTTAGTGGTACATTATTCTTAAACTTAACACATCTCATGCCTTAAATACAGTTAACATTGTTGAAAAATTTTTATCACTATTGTTCCAATTAAATTTTATATTATTATTTTAAGAATTTTGTTTCCTCTGTATATAGGTATAGACCTTTCATGTTACACTTTCCTCCTCTGGATTTGAGTTGGTCTTTTGCTCTCAACTTAAGAAATATTTAGAATTTTGTGTCATTCAGAGGCTCCAAGCACAAAGATATAACTAACACTTCTCAATGCTTTCCCCTTCTTTGTAGCTTTGTCTTAGAGAATAATAAAAAAGTAACTCTAACAAACATCAACACATTTTACCAAAAAAGTCATCACTGTCAGATTACTTAAATGTTAATGCAGAAAAGTGGGAATATAATGCAAAGTATAAAAGTACCTTGAGACATTAGTAACACAACTTTAAAAAAACCATAATCATGGGGAATGAATTTTATCTCAAATAATTTTACTATTGTAATTGAATTTTAACTCTGTATACATTTGAAATAATTTTAGATTCCCAAGAAAAAACAATTATTATAATTGTTTAAATAAGGATTATTTGTTAAATGATCTTTGACACCTATGGATTTATTCTGCTTTCTTTTCCATAACATGTAGAGATGATTCTGGGTTTTACTTATAGAAAGTAAATTAAAAATAGTCAATGTTTCTTTTTTGAAAGCTACTAATTAGGAGCAATCTGACCATTTCTTCTGTTGCTTATGTTAGATACGTTGCATGATCTCCTCTTTAATGAGCCAGAGCCAGTGAGCCAGTAACATTGTGATGTGGTAATTGATCTACCTGAAATATTTAGAAGATTACCTGAATAGGTCTATATATCTAGAAAGGAAAGTTTAGTAAAGGGCACTTTGAGTGCTTATCTATTATGTATAACTTTGGTAGGACTACAGAAACGAACTGACTCAAAATGTTAAATTCCAGACCTTTGAGCTGGAAAGAGAATCACATGCAAATTAATTATATAAACATTGGATATAGGGTCCTCCATTTCCTTCTGTTTTCAAATTGAGTAAATGTCATCCCGAATTTTTTTGACACAGTCTCCCCAGAGAATTCAGTAGTGGCTTAAACATTATAATAATATTTTAAAATCATTATATTAATAATACCCTAAGTGTCGTTACTTGCTATGTACATCAAACATATATAGAATGTATTATTTTCACCATTTCACATGATCATAAAACAGTAATTGACAGAAAATTGAAATTTAATAAAACAATATTTGATGAGTCCTCCATAAATATATAAGCTTATGAATATTTTTATATATATTCATCAACATTCTCATTCACATCAGTTTTCAAAGTGAGCAATTTTTATAATTTGCTACATTATTTAAATAACAATAGCTCAGATAGGGCCGGGTGCAGTGGCTTACGCCTATAATCCCAGCACTTTGGGAGGCCAAAGTGGGCAGAATACGAGGTCAGGAGATCAAGACCATCCTGGCTAACATGGTGAAACCCTGTCTCTACTAAAAATACAGAAAATTAGCCGGACGTGGTGAAGGGTGCCTGTAGTCCCAGTTACTCAGGAGGCTGAGGCAGGAGAATGGAGTGAACCCGGGAGGCGGAGCTTGTCGTGAGCCGAGATTGTGCCACTGCACCCAGCCTGGGCGACAGAGCGAGACTCTGTCTCAAGAAAAAAAAAAAAAAAAAAAAAAAAAAAAAAAAAAAAAAAAAAAAAAAAAAAAAAACCTCAGATAACAAATAATGTGGGCACATTTGCAGTTCTTTTAGCATCATATTATGACTTGGCATTTTATTGAAATCTTGTCCTGATTACATTTTTTTAAAAGGTAGCTAAATTTTTTTCTTTTTTTTTTTTTGTTTTGGTTTGATTTTTTTAATTACAGGAGTATATATTTAAGATATTATTAGGCTTTTATAAATTCAAGAAGAAATTAAGCATTGCAAAACCATAATTTAATTATTTTGCTTTACCTTATAATTAAAATCCCTTATGAGAAAAATGTCCATATCTGTTCATTAAAGAAAACTGTCTGATTTCAAAAGGCCCTAGGAAATTAAAAATAGTATTAAACTAAACTTTTGAAGAAATTACACAGTTTTGCTTCTCCAAATTCCTGTTACAAAGAAAACACTTGGCATCCTGGAACATTTTGATACTTTTGAGGCCCCATAAATTGCTCCAGTAAACTATTAATACATGGTGTTCCAAGTAGTTTTTTAAAAATGCTTCTAGGTGAACGAGGTATTCTCATGAGTACTTAACAGAATATAATCTAAAATCTACATATCTAGGTACTTAATTCTTAATCATGTCAAGAACAATAAAAATTTACTATGGAATAAAAACCACCAGTATCTTGTCTGGCTTAATAGAAATCTTTTTTATTCATTCTTTTTTAAGATGTTACATTTTCGCCTAAGTAGAGAACATAAGCATAAGTAGAAATGAACTTATTTGTCTTCATAATGCCATTTATTGAGTGCCTACTATGTGCCTGTACTATAATAAGTGATCTGAGTACATTGCTTCACTTAGCTTCATAAAAACCCACTCCTTCATTTAGTCCTCATAACAAATGAAATTATTAAAATAAGTTGTTTTACAAATGAGGTACCTCTAGTTTGGAATTTGGGTAATATTACAATGAATCCCCAGAATCATTTCTCCAAAACCAGTTATCACAATCATGATTCTATAGTGCTTGCTTTTTCTGAAATATAGATATAAAACCGAATTTCATCGTCAAATATGCCAATTAATCAAATGTTCTGGTAGAATCCTATAGAAACACATGTGAAATGAATGCACTGATGTATTTTTATCACTGTGGTCTCAGTTGTGTATTGTGTCATGGCTACTCTTGGGACCTAATAACATAGGGGTTTTATGCTACAGGAGGAGAATATCTGTGCTTCTGATTCATATTAAGTTGGAGCTGATGTCACCTTGGAAGGCAGCAAAAGAACTCTCCCCTGAGATTCTATGTATTTCTTCCTCTGAGTAGTCTCAGAGTACCTAATTAAAACTGTTCAGTGGCTCTAATGACTAATTTCTATTTTATGCTATTATTATATGATATTAATTTAAGATAATGTCATATTATATGAGTGCTTAAGACAATCTACCCAAACAAATAACTATGTATCCTATTTTTTAAATAAAGTTAGACTGGAGAGGAAAAAATAAAGAACAGGGCAGGAGGGAAAGCCTTGGAGAGAGATATGATGCAAGAAACGCGACCAGAAATGGTATAGCCACTTTGGAAAAACAGTCTGGCAATTTCTCTAAAAATTATATGCTTCAGTATTTTCATTCATTGGCATATATCCATCATTCATAACACAAAAAAGTGAAAACAACTGAAATATCCCTCACCCAAAGAGTGGATTATTCGAATATGGCCTACAGCGAAATATTATTCAGCTAAAAAAAAGGAACCGTTACACGCTACAGCATGGATGAACCTGAAAACATTATACTAATGGAAAAAAGGCAGTCACACGGGACTGCATATTGTATGGTTCCATATATTTGAGATGTCCACAACAGGAAAATCCATGGAGACAGAAAATAGATTAATGGTTGCCAGGGGTTGAGAGGAAGGAGGAATAGGTAATGTCTGCTATTGGGTATGGGGTTTTTTTCTGGAGTGAAGAAAATGATCTGGAATCAGTGGTGATGTTTACATAACCTTGCGAATACACTAAAAACCACTGAATTGTATGCTTTCAAAGGGTGAATTGTATGATATGTGAACTATATCTCAATTTAAAAACAAGACCAGGCCAGGCGCGATAGCTCACGCCTGTAATCTCAGCACTTTGGAAGGCTGGGGCGGGCGGATCACGAGGTCAGGAGATCAAGACCATCCTGGCTAACATGGTGAAACCCTGTCTCTACTAAAAATACAAAAAATTAGCTGGGCATGGTGGCAGACGCCTGTAGTCCCAGCTACTCGGGAGGCTGAGGCAGGAGAAGAATAGCGTGAACCCCGGAGGCAGAGCTTGCAGTGAGCCAAGATCGGGCCACTGCACTCCAGCCTGGGTGACAGAGTGAAACTCTGTCTCCAAAAAAAAAAAAAAAAAAAAAAAAAAAGACCAGAGATTCCTTGTATTTGTAATGATTTCATTGCAAAATCTTCTTATATGAACATACACATGTACGAGTAAAATACAAACATTTTGAATTCAAATAATAATTAAATATATTATAAAATAAGCTTATGCTGTCTATCTTTCAATCTAATGGCTTGTGTACCATAGGAAAATAGGTAGATATTGTGTACCGTGGGAAAATAGGTAGATAATTCGTCCATAAAACACATTTTGTATTTGAAAATCTCTCCTTCTCTTTCTCTGTCTAGGCACACACACACAATATACACCTTATATTTTTTAATCAATTTGCAGTAATCATAAATCTTTACCCCTAACTAATTTAGGGTATGTTTTCAAAGAATGGGATATTCTCTTAGGTAACTACAGTATACTTATCAAATTAAGGAAATTTGACATTGATATAATATTAATATCTAAAGTACAGTCCATATTCAAATTTTGGCAATTGTCATAACACTGTACTTTAGAGCAACTTGTTTTTCCCAATGCATTGTCTTGCACTGCATGTAGTTGCCATGTCTATTTATTACAGTTTGTTTTATTCAGAAGAGTTTCTCAGCATTTCTTTATTTTTTATGACATTGATATTTTTAAAGAGTGCAAGACTACTGCTTTTTTTTTTTTTTTTTAAGAGAATACCTCAATTTAGGTTTGTCTGATAGTTTCTGCATGATGTGATTCAGGTTATGAACTTTTTACAGAAATACTACTTGTATTAGTTTCTAAGGGCTACAAATTACCGAACACTTGCCGGTTTCAACAACAGAAATTTATTTTCTCACATTCCCAAATACCAGAAGTCAAAGTATTGGCAATCCACACCCTCTGAAGGCTCTTGGAAAGAATTATTTCCTGCCTCTTTTCCAGCTTCTGGTGGTGCCAAGCATTCCTTGGTTTGTGGCACCATAACTTCCATCTCTGTCTCCATGTGGCTTTCTTTTCTTTCCTGGGTTTCTTCTCATTTGATAAGGGCATTTATTGGATTTAGGGCTCATCTGGTTAATCCAGGATTATCTTGTCTCAAGAACTTTAATTAAATCTGCAAAGACTCTGTTTCTAAATAAGGTTTCATTTACAGATATGGGGGGGTGTCTGGATTAAGATGGATCTTTTTGGGTCCACAATTGAATTTATTGCATTGCTGAAATGATGTGTGCTTCACAAAGGATAATATTAGAATGTTCCAGATGTAGATAGGACTAGAATTTTTTTTATTAAAAATCATAAATTCATACTGATACTCAAATTCAAATTAAATAGTAGAGTTTTTCTCTTGCCTTCCCACATAGCATGTTTGTGTCTTTCTTCTTCCACAGTGAGAACCCTTGCTCCTAACATTACCAAACCATTTATTTACTTAACCAATCCTACAATACACATAAAATGGTTTCAGAATTGCTACCCCTATATCATTACCAAAAATAAATTTGCAAGTAAGCTTCAAGATTTCCACGTGATTCTTTCTGTCTTTGACTGAAATTATGTAGCCAAGTTCAAAAGTCACATGGATTAATTCATCCCCACCTCCATCCCCCTCGCTGTGTGGTTACTTTATCCTTTGGATATACTGTTCAGTTAAATTGTTTCTGTTTGTATTCAATTTTAAGGTTTCTTCCTTCATTCTTGTTGGTTTAATTTTGTTTATTTATTAAATAGTAACACTTTGAGGGAATCCAAAAGTAAAAACTTTATTGATAGAAGGGATACTTAGGCCTTTTCCTGCCTGTCTATTCCACCTTGTTCCTCCCACCTCCTGTAGCTAACCAACTTCACTAGTTTCAGGTTTACTCTTCCTGTGTTTCCTTTTTTAAATATAAATGGGTATGTCTATACTTCATTTTGCTTTCTTTTTACATAGAAGTTGTTCTCAACTGGGAAGATTTTGTCCCCCAGAGATATTTGGCAATATCTGGAGACAATTATTTTTGTTCACTACAGGAAGGGGTGCTACTGACATCTAGTGGGTAGACATCAGGTATAATGCTAAACATCCTACTATACCCAGGGTAGCCCTCGACAACAAACAATAAGCCAAAGTGCCGTTGTTGAGAAACCCTGCTATAAGTCTACTTTTGCATTTTGCTTTTCAACTTAACAATATATCGTAGAAATCACTTTATATCAGTTTATAGAGGTTTTCCTCATCCTTTTTTTTGTAGCTGCATAGTGGATGTACTATAGTTTATTCCGTCAGTCTTCTTTGTATGGGTATTTATGTTGCATTTCAATATTTTGCCATTACAAATAAGTTGTAATGAATAACTGCATGCATCTTTTTTTGTATTTTTAGAAGTATATTTTCAGAGTAAATTCCAAGAAGTGGGTCAAAGGGCAAATGCTCTGTCAGTTTGCCAAATCCCCTCTGTAAGAGTTGTATGATTTTGCATTTTCACTGTAGTATGAGAACACTCCTTTACCCATAGGCCTGCCAGTGGAGTGAGTTATCAAGTTGTCGAATTTTTGCCAATCTGAAAAGCAAGAAACTCAATGTAGTTTTAATTAGTGTTTTTCTTACTATGAATTACATTTTTTTGTTTTGTTTGTTCACATTGCTAGGTCAAAACCCAAATTGCATAATATGTAACCCAAATAATTATAGATGAATTACAGAAGCAATATTTATCAAATACAGTGAAACAAAGTATATACAGTATTTTTCTGCTGAAAATGTTAAATGTGGCTGGGTTCTGTGGCTTACAACTGTAATCCCAGTGCTTTGCGAGGCCAAGTTAGGAGGAACCACTTGAGGCAGGTGTTTGAGACTAGCTTGGGGAAACATATCAAGACCCTGTCTCTACAAAATATAAAATAAAATAAAATGTTTTAGAAAAACGAAATGTCAGATGATTTCTTACAGAAGCTTTTCTTGTGTCCATGTGCCAGTAAGTTTTTATGTAAACATAATGGTATCGTTTAGCAGTGCCTGAGGGAGAAGTACTCATCACCAGGTAACAGATATCATCCTGGAAATGTAGTGTTTAAAGTCTTCACTGATGTTTTCAGACTACCAAGATGTCACACTGAGTAAGTTATCATGACTTTCCACTAGGATTCTTGTGTGCATGGTGTTTTACAGGCCATATATGTCTCTTGGAAGTCTTCGAGATCAAGTCATTTACCCTGATTCAGTGGATGATATGCATGATAAAGGTTGTACAGACCAAGATCTGGAACGTATCCTACACAATGTCCATCTCTATCACATAGTTCAAAGAGAAGGAGGTAAAGTCCATCATTCTTTTTTAATGCATTTAACTTCACTTTTAAAAAGTATATATTTTTTTGGGTATATATTTAGTGTGTGGTTTAATTTGAATGTATGCTATAATCGGAAATAAGCACATAAGTGTAAAGATGGAGTTTTATTGCTGTTCCATTATTTGTATTTCTTTTTCTGCTTGTGTTATGTTTAATGCAACACATTAAGTTTTTATCAAGTCTCCATGTCAGTGCAGCTAACATTTAAAAAAAGCTTTTTTCTTCTATATTTGAATGTACAAAGTCCCTGAGGCCATTGTCAGTCTAGATGTATGTAAAGTCTGTGACAGAAATATTAGCCTTACAAGCTCTCAGCTTACATTAAATTAAATAATTTGAGAAGTAGATACCACAGAACTTATTTTTTTTGGTTTCAGACCCACAATCTTACCAGTATCTTTTTTTTGCTCTCAAGCAGCACACAGATAAAGTCAGAAACTTCTGTATTGTGTTTTTTCAGCATAAAACATTTTTGAAAGAGTATAAATAATATTTGTACATATAAGCTCAAAATAGAATTATTGTCTAATAATACTCTCTGTGTTTAGTGATACTTTCAAATAATTTAATAATAATAATCTCACTTTAGCTAGAGCAGTCAGGCAAGAGAAAGAAATAAAAGGCATTCATATAGGAAGAGAGGAAGTCAAACTATCCCTGCTTGCAGGCACATGATTCTATATCTAAAAAGCCCCATAGTCTCAGCTCAAAATCTCCTTCAGCTGATAAACAACTTCAGCAAAGTTGCAATATACAAAATCAACATACAAAGATCACTAAATTTCTATACACCAACAACAGCCAAGCCAAGAGCCAAATCAGGAAGACAATCTCCTTCACAATTGCCACAAAAAGAATGAAATACCTAGGAATACAGCTAACCAGGAAGGTGAAAGATCTCTACAATGAGAATTACAAGACACTGCTCAAAGAAATCAGAGAAGACACAAATGGAAAATCATCCCATGTTCATGGATAGGAAGAATCAATATCATTAAAATGGCTATGCTGCCCAAAGCAATTTACATATTTAATGCTAGT
Source organism: Chlorocebus sabaeus (assembly GCF_047675955.1). Lineage (NCBI taxonomy): Eukaryota > Metazoa > Chordata > Mammalia > Primates > Cercopithecidae > Chlorocebus > Chlorocebus sabaeus. Next base: position 36,967,857 of record NC_132914.1, on the reverse strand, counting down.
CCTATCAAACTACCAATGACATTCTTCACAGAACTAGAAAAAGCTATTTCAAAATTTATATGGAACCAAGAAAGAACCTGAATAGCCAAGGTAATCCTAAGCAAAAGGAATAAAGCTGGAGGCATCATACTGCCCCACTTCAAACTATACTACAGGTCTGCAGTAACCAAAACAATATAGTACTGATACAAAAACAGACACAGAGACCAATGAAACAGAATGGAGACTGCAGAAGTAAGGCCGTACATCTACAACCATCTAATCTTCAACAAAGCTGAAAAAACAAGCAATAGGGGAAAAGACTCTCTATTCAATAAATGGTGCTGGGATAACTGGCTAGCCATATGCAGAAGACTGAAGCTGGACCCCTTCTTTATACCATATACAAAAATCAACACAAGATGGATTAGAGACTTAAATGTAAAACCCCAAACCATAAAAACCCTGGAAGACAACCTAGGCAATACTATCCTGGACATGGAAACAGACAAAGACTTCATGACAAAGATACCAAAAGCAATCACAATGAAAGCAAAAATTGACAAGTGAGATCTAATTAAACTTAAGAGCTTCTGCACAGCAAAAGAAACTATCAACAGAGTACACAGCCTACACAATGGGAGAAAATATTTGCAAACTATGCATCTGAAAAAGGTCTAATATCCAGCATCTATAAGGAGCTTAAACAAATTTACAAGAGAAAAACAACACCATTACAAAGTGGGAAAAGGACATGAACAGACACTTTTCAAAAGAAGACATATATGCAGCCAACAAGCATATGAAGAAAGCTCAATATCACTGATCATTAGAGAATGCACATCAAAACCATAATGAAATACCATCTCACACCAGTCAAAATGACTATTATTAAAACATCAAAAAATAGCAGATGTCGACAAGGTTGTAGGAAAAAGGGAACACTTATACACTGTTGGTGGAAGTGTAAATCAGTTCAACCACAGTGCGGCAATTCCTCAAAGAGCTAAAAACACAACTACCATTTCACCCAATAATCTCATTACTGGGTTTATACTCAGAGGAATATAAATCATCTACCACAAAGACACATGCACACAAATGTTCATCACAGCACCATTCACAATAGCAAAAACATGGAATCAACGTAAATGCCCATCAACGATAGATTAAATAAAGAAAGTGTGGTACAGGTACACCATGGAATATTATGCAGCTATAAAAAAAGAATGAGCTCACATATTTTGTGGAAACATGAATGGAGCTAGAGGCAATCATCTTTAGCAAACTAATGCAGGAACAGAAAACCATATACTGCATGTTCTCACTTACAAGTAGGAGCTAAGTGATAAGATCTTACAAGCACAAAGAAGGAAACAACGGAGACTCAGGTCTACTTGAAGGTTGGAGGGTGGGAGGAGGGAGAGGAGCAGAAAAGAAAAGCATTGGGTACTGGGTTTAATACCTGGATGATGAAATAATATGTACAACAAACCCCTGTGAAATGTGTTTACCTATGTAAGAAACCTTCACATGTGCCCCCAAGCCTAAAAGTTAAAAAAAAAATAAAACAAAAAATAATATTCACACTTTCAAATAATTTAATAATTCATATAATTTGATAGTCTAGAAAAATGACTGAAATAACAAATGAGACACCAAGATTAATTTTAAATGGATTTTATGTTCTGTTTCACAGCCCGCTCACATTATTAGAAGTAGAGTAGTAGTACAGTGATTGAGAATATGGACTTTTAACTCAGAGTTCTGGAATTAAATCTTGATTAGCCCTGTTCTCTGTATCTTCAACTGTAAAATGAGGTTAAATATCTACCTTACAAGTTTTTTGTGAAGATCAAATAAGACTGTATGTAAAACATTAGCAAAATGGCATGTGAGTACACAAGAATTAGTAGCTGGCCCAGTCTGGCAGCTCACATCTGTCATCCCAGAACTTTGGGAGACCAAGAAGGGTAAATAGCTTAATAGCTTGAACCTAGGAGTTTGAAACCAGCCTGGACAACATGGTGAAACCACTTCTCTATAAAAAATACAAAAATTAGCTGGGAACGGTGGCACACCCCTGTTGTCTCAGCTATTTGGGAGGCTGAGGTGGGAGAATCATCTGAGCCCGCAAAGTCAAGGTTGCAGTGAGCTGTGATTGCGTCACTGCACTCCAGCTCAGGCAACAAGAGTGAGACCCTGTCTAAAAAAAAAAAAAAAAAAGAATTAGTAGCTAATGGTAATATTAGTAGTTGTAATATTGATACTATATTTTGTCTTTGTGTGATAATGCTTGAAGTTTTATATAACAGTATCACATACATTATTTTATTTGATCCTTACAATAAACAAATAAGGCAGGCAAGAAAAATACTTTTAATTTTTGGTATTTGTCATTCCTACTATATATGGAAAGCAGATTGGTTTTTTGTTTCATGTGGTCAACTCCTTGGAGTTTCAGAAGGCTGTGGTAGAATAAATGCTACATGTTTATCTTGGGCAAGTTATTTTGAGGAAGTTTGAAATCTAATGATCCAAATAGAAATTTAGAATAAAGATGAAATAGTCTATTCTTTTAGAAGTCATCAAGAAGGTCTAGAACTCTTTCCAATAATTTTCCAAACTTGAAAATGTAATCATAATTGTTATGGGTTATTGAGTGCTTACTATGTGGAATTTACATATATCATCTTATTTAATACCCATAATCATCCAGTGATGTAGGTTTTACTATCTTCATCTTAAAGATTAATTTCAGAAATTTAGTAACTTAGAGTCCCATGGCAAGTTGTGGGACAGGGATTCAAGCACAGATCTGACTTGAAAGTCAGTGTTCTATGCTAGAGTATGCGACTGTATTATGGTAACTCCTAGCTTTTTAAACAATAATAAAAACCATTATATCCTTGAACATAAAAAAAAAAAAAAAACTTCAAGGAAATCTGTTTTACTTGCTTAATTCTTAAACCTGAGATATTTAAGCAAGGCAAGAAAACACTTACATTTGCAAGTACATTAGTTAATTTGAAAGATGCCTACTGAAGTCCTGTTTAGACTAGCTAATCATTTGGTTTTGGTATAATAAAAATGGAATTAAAAACTACATTCCATTCCATCAACTAGGTTACAAAACAGGAAAGCATAAAAGGGTTAACAAAGGGACATGAACTAAAGAAGCATATGCATCTCCAGGAAGCAGGAAAATCATTCTCTTCTTTGCTAACTTTGTCTCACTAAATCAGGGTCAGAGGCAACATTATGACTCAGAGTTTTGATTTATGTGTTCCGTGATCATGCAATATTGCCTGCCTACAAAAACCTTTGGGTTTAGTAGAACAAAGAACATGATTTATTAAAATATATAAAAGTTAAAGAGTCCTTTGACCCAAATACTTTTCTCTTGTGCCATGCTTTCAGGGAGCAGGGAAAAAAAAAGTTAAGCTCAGAATATTTCTCCACTGCATAGTAATCCAAGTCTATTTCTCAAATCATCACTTATATTTCATAAGTACTATGAAATTCAATCACAGGGAAAGTTTTATTTCAACAGTTTTCCCTAGAAGCAAGAACTCTAAATCAGATGGTATTTTAAGATTATTTTTCCTAACATAAAATTTTAAGGATTTGTCTATTTCCTATGTGTATTTTCTTATTTAAAAAATGACAATTTCTGGAAGCTTACCCAATAAAATTAACAGTGATTCCCTCTAGGGAGTGAGATTTCAGGTGTCACTGGGAAATAGGAAAAGTCTCCTTTTCACTCCAGGTAATTTTTATTGGCAATTTTTCATCTATTGTATTACCTTTATTGTATGTCTTTGCTTATTTAATTTTTGGAGTAACACTTTCACATAATTCATAAATGAAAAGGCATTTTTAAATGTACTGTAAAAGATTCTTCTGATTCCTGTTTCCTTCCATCCAGTTATCACCTATCCCCATCAGGCAACCATTGTTTTTAGTTTCTTTTTTATGCTTTTATACATTTTTTTAATGCCATGTACTCTGTAGTGGTAATTTTAAAGGAAGAAGATGGTAAGAAACATAAAGATTCATTTTATGCTTAACAATTAATATATATTATTTCATCAAAGTCTCTGAACTTTTGGATTTCAAAAACAAGTCCAAATTTTTCTTCTGACCAGCAAAAGAATCGAATAATCATTTTTGATAATTTGACTTTTCAGATACACAGTTCACATAAAGCAATGAAGACTGCACTTTCTACTTTCTTTCCTATTGACCAAGATTATTTCAAAAATTTAGTGGTAAAAATTTCAAAATTTTAATTGAAAAATTCAGCTGATCAAGTAAAAAGATGACAGAGAACGTGGATTTTTTCCAAAGAAGAGAGTTAACCCCTGAACACTTAGGCTTTAGAAATTTTGCTCTAAGTATCTGTCAGGTTTTGGCAGTCATTTTCTTCCTTGAAAATCAGACTCTCCAGTAGTGGAACTATGGTTTTATTTTTAAGTAATCTTTAAAAAATCTAATTATAAAATTAAGGTAGGCTTATTATAAAATTTTCAAATTTTAAAAAATGGATAACTTAGGAAATGAATCTAATTCTGTTCTTGGAAATATATGTGTATGTGTTTATTTACAGAAAGATGATGATATATACAATTCTGAAACTTGATTTTTAATATACAGATATTCTGGGCACATATTCATATTAATATGCAAGACCTACTCTCTTTGTAAGAAAAATAGAATCCTTGCGTTTTGAATAAATATCAAACAGAAAATCAATAGTTAAGATGTTTTAAGAGATAGCATGCATGGAAAAACTACAAAAGCATCAGATAGACCTAAACATAAATCCCAGTTCTGACATCTAATATTGTAAACCTAGACAAGTCAATTACTCCAGGAACTGTAGGTTGCTCGCTTATAAAATGCAAGAAATAAAATCTATCTTACAAAACTGTGAAATATATGATGAGAAAACTCACATAAAGTGCTAGGCACAGGGGAGCCACCTAAATTAGTTCCTTTCTTAGCCTTTGTAGACTTTGTACTTGACGTATGAAAATTTACTGGGTCTTTTCTCCCATCTCCCTCCAAGATAAGTGTAAGCCTATCAATCCACTGGAGACACTGAGAAACAAACACAGTTTTTAAAGTGTCAGTGTTTAAAATTCTTGTAAGATCATTTGTCAGTATAAGAAGTTATTACCATCAAAAGAATATCAAATCTAAAACAAAATGCTTATACATGAGGCTCTGTAGTTTATCCAAGCATATATTCTATAAAATACCAAGTTCTTCATGTTGACAATTTGAATTTGGAATCCCTTGTCTAGGGTAGAAACAGTAACAATTAAACAAATGATTTATACGAATGTATATTTCTTTATTTTCTTAAGGATGGGATGCTGTTATGGACTGGAAAGATGTCCTGTCAGGAGGGGAAAAGCAAAGAATGGGCATGGCTCGTATGTTTTATCATAAGTAAGTATACTAAATTCAGGTAACTACTAGTCCATTGCTGTAACCAAACCAAACAACAATAACAAGTGTTTCGACAGGATTTATTGTCCTCATGTTTAGTTTAAAAATATCTTACTATAAAATTAGTGCATAGAGTTCACAGTTGGTTTTATTGTTTGTTTTTTGTTTTTTTTTGTTTTTGTTTTTGAGACAGAGTCTCATTCTGTCAGCCAGGCTGCAGTTCTGTGGCATGATCTTGGCTCACCGCAACCTCCGTCTCCCAGGCTCAAGCAATTCTCCTGCCTCAGCCTCCTGAGTAGCTGAAATTACAGGGTGCCCCCACGCCCAGCTAATTTTTGTGTTTTTAGTAGAGATGGGGTTTCACCGTGTTTGACCAGGCTGGTCTTGAACTCCTGACTTCAGGTGATCCGCCCACCTTGGCCTCCCAAAGTGCAGGCATGAGCCACTGTGCCTGGCCAAATTATTTTTTCTTATAGTAGAATCTCCAAATATTTGTTTTTCTATTTCTTTCATGTTAAGTAATGTTAGATGAAATAATATGTACAAAGGACTAAATTAGATTTTTATGTATCCTAAGTTTGAAATAATGATTATTAATTTTAAAATATGAAGACTATACAATCACTATGATACTTGTGTAAATCCAATAGGTAGACATTCAGTAAAACTTTCTGACTTAAATTATTAAATTCAAAGTAAACCAACTTTTTAACCGTTCAGCAGCCTATTAAACCAGTAATGCTCTCCCCCTTGAAATTCAAAGCTATAGCCAATGGAAAAAGGGACCATTCTGCATAGGTTTCAATGAACTGAGAAAAATTGAGAGGCAGGAAATAATCGCTTCTGATAAAACATTTTTAATTGTAACCAGCTTCATAGCCTTTTGAGTCTAAGGATATCAAGCACAAGACGTGGGAAGGAAATATTAAAGCCCTTCTGATTCTCCTGATTCTTTCCATTCTCCCTCCCAACCCCCTTAGATCTCTGGCAATGAGAACCTGAGTTGTGCAGCCCAGGAGGTTGCCAGAAACTATGTTACTCACTTTTTATAATTAAGTCTTAGGAAAAAAGGACCAAATAGTTACGTACATGAATTCGTGAATGGCCATAAATGATGGCAGATGCAGCACTCTTGAGTGAGTTGCAGTGAAAGCGGTAACATTTTTGTAGAGAACTTTAAAAATTAAATCAAGTATGTATTATTGAACATCTAGCAATTAGTTGGCCCACACTAAGCACTCACTTGGCTATTCATTTTTTTAAAGCCTTTAATTATGGGAAAAAAGTCAAACGTCATCATAAAAGAGAAATTGTTCTAAGAACCCCATATTCTCATTACACTGATTTAACAAGTCTAATGTTTTGTTACACTTGATTTATCTACTCATTTTTTTAAGTTTCTAAAGTATTTTAAAGCAAATCACAGGTATTACGATCTTTTCCCCTGAATACTTTGAGAACGGTCTCTGAAATATTAGGATATAGTCTTAGATAATAACATGTTACAATAATACCTAATTAAATTGGTAATAATTATTTAAAGTTATTTAATATATATATGGTTCATATCCAAAGTTTCCCTGATTGTCTCAAAAATATCTTTTTACACTTGATTTCTTCAAACCTGGATCTAAACAAGTTTCACACATTGCATTTTTATTGTTACACTTCTTAATTCCTTTTTAATCTAAAGAGTCTCTCCTCCTTCCAGGGCTCACCTACCTTTTATACCTTTGACTTGTTGAAGGAACTGGGTTAATTGTCCTGTAGAATGTTGCCTGTTCTAGATTTATCTCATTGCTACCTTATCAGGTAAATCTAGGTAGGGGTCTTTTATCTTGTTTCCCAATCTCCCATTTTTTTTTCTGTAAACTGGAGATTAGAGCAAAGAGCTTGATGAGATTTAGGTTCAGCCTTTTTAATAAGAACATAGCATAAAAAATGATTTATAGAATTTTATTAAAATATAATTATGTTCATTTTATAAAAGTAGAAAATGTATATAAGTAAAAAGAAGAAAAAAATTTGTTATCTCATTAGCAATTATCTCACTAGCTGTTATCTTATTAGCACTGTTAAAATTTTGGACATTTTAAATTATTTAAATTTTAAATTACTGTAACATTTAAACACTGTTAAAACTTTGGGATTTTTTTCCCAGTCTTGGTAATATGCAAAAGTTGGTTGTTATTTGTATTATTTTAATGTAGCTATTTTCATAAAGCATATTATAATTTATATCCTTTTTATTTCATATGTAATTATGTGCTTTTCTGTATTAATATATAATAGTTAACCAAGGCTTATTGTTATTGTACTAAAATTTATATACCAAAACCACAGATTTTAGGTATACAATTGGATGACTTTTATGAATGTTTCTACATCATGTAACCAATACCCCAATTAAGATAAAAACAACATTTCTGTTATCCTAGGATGTTTATTCATCCTCCTTTCTAATCCAGTCCCCTCTAGACATTTCTGTTCTGATTTCTATCACCATAAATTAGTTTTGCTTGTTGTATAACTTCAGGTAAATTAAATCACACTCTAAATATTATTTTTGTGTTTAGCTGGGATTTTTAGTGAGAAAAATTATTAGTTGTGTTCACAATATATTATTTATAACAATGTACATTTAAGAATATGGCTAACTAAAAATATAAACTAAATTTTGCTAATTTGGGATTTTTAGTGACGTGTATTTTTGGATACCCGTTTCTCAGAGGATGTGGTGAAATTCAAGAGTAAACTTTACAGCTTGGGGCCGGGTGCGGTGGATCACTCCTATAATCCCAGCACTTTGGGAGGGCAAGGCGGGCAGCAACTCCTTCTCTACAAAAATAAAAAAAAATTAGCCAGGCGTGGTGGCAGGCGCCTATAGCCCCAGCTACTCAGTAGGCTGAGGCAGGAGAATCATTTGAACCCGGGAGGCAGAGCTTGCAGTGAGCCAAGATGGCGTCACTGCACTCCAGCCTGGCAACAGAGTGAGACTCTGTCTCAAAAACAACAACAACAACAACAACTTTACAGCTTGGCATTTATGACCAGCTGTTACCCACTATCACCCTGACTCTGTTTGGGTCTAGGCCATAAGTATCCAGTAATATGATCATCAGCTTAGAAATATAATATGGAAGAATATAAAATTTAGCTGTAAATTTCTCACTGTATCAGTGTGTTAATAAAATAAACTTTGTAATAAATAACAAGTGGCATTAATAAATGTTGTTAACCCAAAGAGATTTCACATATCTGTAACCTGAAATAAATACGTGGTGTTTGTGTATCTAAAATATTTTGGATATAATGTGATAATGAGTGAATTAAGTCACAAGTATATCAATGGAAAGAAAATTTAGTGAGCCATACAAAGATCAATGAAGAAGAGCAAATAGTTGAAAAGCACAATCTGTTGACAAAAGATACAAGGAATTTTAGGTATTCAATCTAGTGAAGAGAAAGTTTAACAATAGGAAAATGCCTTCCCTCATTCTCAAAGGATTTAAAGTTGGAGTTGTGATGTGAAAGACTTGAGCTGGCAAAAATGAAGAACTTCAGCAGGAAGTACTAAGCATCACAATAGTGTTCTCTTTTTGAGAGGATTTTAAATGTTTTAATATCTCAAGAATGATTGAAAAACTCCTGTCTTAAGCGGGGGTAGATTAAATCTTTCACAAAGCCCATTCTACTGATGATATACAAAACACAAAGGAAAGGAAATCTGAGAAACAATGTTACCTAATGCTTTGTTTACTTATATCAGTGTCAGATTCTAGCTATTGCTTGATATATTCAAGTACACACATAAACACACACACACACACACACACACACACATACACACACACCCCAATCCTGCCAAGGAAACTAAAGCGTGTGATCTTACATCTGCTAGACTAGAGGTTGCTATGACAACAGAATGTGAGATGCATACATTTTTATAATTCTAAAATGGCATATTTTCTCTATTTCGATCAAGGCACTCTGAAAAATAAGCCAAAATGGAATAAACATGTTGATCACTGGAAAGAACTATACAAAAGGAAAATTTTATTCAACCTTTCACTTTTATACTTCCTTTACTTCTTCCTCTTGTTCACTTAAAAATATCATCCACAAAACAGAAAATAACTCTGAGACAAAGAAGTAATGCTTAATATTTAAATCAGAACAGTAACCAAAGGTCAACTAGTGACACTAATTCCATTGATGTTGTCATGAAGAACATGCACTGATCTTTTATTCTTTGCATAGAGACCAGTTTTAGAGTCTTTGACTCCTGTGTCTATTAGCCCTGCCTACCTGACCTACATGTAGTAGGTAACTGGATTCTATTAATAAGCAAATCCATTTTAGAACAGTAACTTACAGGGCAAATAATTATTTAGTCTGGTAAGAAATTACTGGTTTTTATTTTCTTAAACTTTTTGTCATTTTATTTTTTAAAATCAAAATATTTTTTTGTAAAGGAAATTGTCCTGGCAAATACTTGATACTGATTTTCAACTCCAAATTGAATAGAAATGACAGTGTAAGAGTTGACTTTGTTCCCATTAACTAAGCTAAGTCATGCTAAGTACCAACAGTCCAGAGGGACTTGAAAGAAAAAAGGGAAAGGACAAAGAAAAGTAAGAGCAGGGGGTGAGATGAGAGGGAGAAAGGATAAGCAGAGGGAAATAATGGCAAGTAATAGGATGCCTCTGATAACAGACAGGCATTATCAAAGTAAAAATTAATCTTAGAAAATTGTCCAATATACTTAGAAAAGTAACTTACTTTTTCTCCTAAGAATTTGATTCTGGAGTATGGTTCCAATATTATGAGGTTAAATGTCTGCTATAAATTTTTAAGATGAGCCATATTCACTCTCACAGTCTTATAGTGATGAAATTCCATTAGTAATGCTTAGGTAGTCACAATGCTGATAAAATAATCTTCTCATTGTATCTTTGCTAACAGGGCTGTGGCCTGTTTGATCATTAGCCACTGCAATGTATTTTTCATGTAGTTAGTCAGACCCTTCTCACCAAGAATGAACCTGCTTGCTGCAGGAAAATGTACTCAGTGACCTGCCTCATCTTTCCTGTGCCTCGTATTTATGATTCATTCATCTACAAAACAATAAAGCTTATTGTATTATTAGAAAGCATCAGAAAATCTATTTAAATTTATTAAAAATGTGATATTATGTCCAAAAGAGGGGCATAACTACTTTTTTGCTTTATCATTTATTGCCTTTAATAATGTCATATTCTTGGCCGGGCGCGGTGGCTCACGCCTGTAATTCCAGCACTTTGGGAGGCCGAGGTGGGCGGATCACAAGGTCAGGAGATCGAGACCACGGTGAAACCCTGTCTCTACTAAAAATACAAAAAATTAGCCGGGCGCGGTGGCGGACGCCTGTAGTCCCAGCTACTCAGGAGGCTGAGGCAGGAGAATGGCGTGAACCCGGGAGGCGGAGCTTGCAGTGAGCCGAGATCGCGCCACTGCACTCCAGTCTGGGTGACAGAGCAAGACTCTGTCTCAAAATAATAATAATAATAATAATGTCATATTCTTTTTAGTTGCTTTAAAATTGTTAGCAATGCAACTCATATTGTCCAAAGAAAAACTTATAATTCATATAGCAAAATAATTAATTTTTGTGTGCACTTTTTAAAAGACCAAAATATGCCTTGCTGGATGAATGTACCAGTGCTGTCAGCATTGATGTCGAAGGAAAGATATTTCAGGCTGCAAAAGGGGCTGGAATTTCCTTACTGTCTATAACACACAGGCCTTCTCTTTGGTAAGTATTTCCAGTGCTAATTTGTGGTAGATGGTTTTTCCTTAAATTTCTCAAAAAATAACTTTGCTAAATTTTTTACAGTAGTGGGTAGGGTATTTCACTTACTTTCTACCCATATTTCTCTTAAGTTGCACATTAGTAGCTTAGATATTCCCTACCTAATACCATTAACGTATTATTTTAATTATCATCACTTTCCAGTAATTCTTAAAAGACATAGAAAAATCCAGTGATTTATTTTAGTGGAAAATAGTTATCATACCCAGTAAGACATACTGGGAAAAATATATTTATATATTTGTACATCATTCTTTTAGTCTTTTCTTTAAAACCCAGCAAAGTAAAATCCGGGGAAAAAATGTATGTACACACAATTTGATATTCCCTCAAAGGATTAAGTGGAGAAAACACGGGTGGCGGGGGGGCCGGGGAAGGGCTTATCTTTAGTTGGTTTAAAGAAAAATGAGCTAAATTTTTTTTAGAAATAATATCTCATAAAACCATATAGAATTTTCCCTTCAAATAAAGATGTTAACTTTACAATTCCCCTACTTTTCCATTGATTCATCATCATCAAAATAGTTGAGCACTTATTCTGTTCCAGGCACATCTTATTTAAGTTTCACAACAACCCTATGGAGTTTAGGACATCTAATCTTCCTATTTTACAGATGAAGAAACTGAGAATTAGAAAAGTGATACTTCCATGATCACACACTCTGTACTACAGCAAACTGCTCTCATTATAAGGAACTCAAAGTATATCTCATGCATTAGCCATAAATACTACATTCTCTACTTTTGTATTTCTATTTAATCAATGAAAATTTTTTCTTTTGACTTCTTAGTAACTATAACTGCTTCTATATGCTTTGGCCTCCCGTTTTCTAAAGGACTACACAGGATTCCTCCTCTCTCTCTTTCTGGCTGCAGCATTCTGTGGCAGGTGGCTGATCAGATTTCATGCCAAAGGTGTCATCATGTACATGGCTTCAAATCTAGTCTAATAGCAAGCATTATTGGAATTAATCCTTGAAGCCCTTCTAGACCTTTGACTTTATAAAAAATGTTTACATTAAAGTTGTTAGCAAACAGTATTCATCTAATTAGGCTTTTATTGTTCAAAATTCTTTGACTCTGAGTTTCATTTATATTGAAAAGATAATCTATTTTCCCACTCAATTTAAACATTCAGATTTTTCAGAATTTTTAAAAAATATACTTTCTGGATCTAGTCCAGCATGAGTTAGGATCCATGCCAGTGAATATACTTCCTCCGACTTTTATCCTGAGGAAGACCAACAGGACCTAGATTTTTAAGACAATAATGACATTTGCCTGTAAATCCTGTGAATCAAGGACAACACAGAGCTAGGCCAGAACTCTTGAGCACTTTTTGGTATGAACCTTAATTTCCAAACTTTCTCCCAAATTAATCACATGTTGGGATATTAAAAGTTTTTCTGACCTATGTTGATGGATTTGTTATGCTATCCTGCCATTCAGTTCCTTACTCAAGCAGCCTTAGGAGGCATTGAAAGCATATATAGCCATTGTTTCCTCAATCGAGGGAACAAATAGTCTTTTAAGTAAATAACAAAATCTGTAAGGCTATGCCTTTTGACAAGAAGCACATTTAATTGCAGCTACCCAAGTACATTTCTCCACAAAACAAAACACCATGTTAGTTCTGATTTTTTATTTAGTTTTGCCATTTTAGGTTGTCATTTCTGATTATTCTTTCTCTTAGGGAAAATGAAATTTGTATTTTCCCTGAATAGATTTCAGAAGTGGGGAAAGATGTATCATATTTTTTCCCATAACAACAAATGAGTAATTGTTGATTATAAAGATTAAAATCAATACTAGTGTCTGAAGAAGTAAAAATTTATAGAAGCTTATTAAAATTTTTGATTCCTGGATAGAATTATAGCTGTATAACCATCACTTTCCTAAGCTTTATCCTACTTGTGAAGGAAGTTTAAAGATTATCTCAAATGAGTTTCAGTTAAAATAGAAATTTCTTTTCAATTCCTCTAAGATAAACCCTGAAATATTATCTCAGCTTGTAATATAGAACACGCCTTTGCATCTCAGGATATGAAACACCTACACAGTTGGTTCCTCCCATGTAGAAATCAAATAATGTTGTAAGACCAGAGTGATGAGCCAAACCATCATTATACATCGAAGGTGGGGTTTGCCCAATATATGAATGACCATGTATGAGTGAGATCATGTGGTACTTGTCTTTCTGTCCCTAGCTTATTTCACTTACTATAATGTCCTCCAAGTTCTTCCATATTTTCGTAAGTGGCAGGATTTTATTCTTTTTTATTGTGGAGTAGTATTCCATCATGTATATATGTAACATTCTTTATCTTTTCATTCACTGATGAGCACTGGGGTTGATTCCATATGTTGGCTATATAAATAGTGCTGCAACGAACATGGGAGTGCAGTTATCTCTTTGACATACTGAGATCATTTCCTTTGCATGTATTTCCAGTGGGGGATTGCTGGATCATTTTGTAGTTCTATTTTTAGTATTTTGAGGAACCTCTTTACTGTTTTCCATGATGGCTGTACTAATTTATATTCCCACCAAAGGTGGGAATATAAGGTTTTTTCCACATCCTCACCAACACTTTCTGTCATTTTCTTAATAGCCATTCTAACAAGAGTGAGGTGATTTGAATTTACGTAATGATTAGTGTTGTTGAACATTTTTGATATATCTGTTGGTCATTCGTGTATATCTTCTTTTGAGAAATGCTCATTCAGATCTTCTGTCCATTTTGTAATTAGGTTATTCATTTTCTTGCTATTTAGTTGTTTGAATTCCTTATATATATTGGCTATTAGTCCCTTATCAGATGTATAGTTTCCAAATATTTTCTCCAATTTGATAGGCATCTCTTCATTCTGTTGATTGTTTTCTTTGTTGCACAGAAGCTTTTGAGTTTGATGTAATCCCATTTGTCTAATTTTTCTTTTGTTGCCTATGCTCTTGAGGTCATATCCAAAACTCATTGCCCATATTCCATTGTCATTTCAAATTTATATCCACATTTCTTTGTCATGAAATTTTTGCCCTATGTATTCTTCTAATAATTTCAGGTCTTGCATTGAAGTCTTTAATCCATTTGGAGTTGATTTTTGTATATGGTGAACAATAACGGCCAAATTTCATTCTTCTCCTTGTGGATATCCAGTTTCCCACAATTTATTGAGGGTACTGCCCTTTCCCAATAGTGTGTTCTTGGCAGCTTTGTTGAAAATCAGTTGACTATAAGTACAAGGATTTATTTCTGGGTTCTCTATTCTATTCCTTAAGTCTGTGTGTCTGTTTTTGTGTCAGTACCATGCTATTTGGGTTGCTATAGTTTTATAGTATATTTTGACACCAGGTAGTGTGATGGCTCCAGCTTTGTACTTTTTGCTCAAGAATTTTTTCACTATTCTGGGTGTTTTGCAGTTGCACACAAATTTTAGAATTTTTTTTCAATTTCTCCGAAGACTATCATTGGCATTTTCATAGGGATTAAATTGAATATGTAGATCACTTCAGGTAGTATGGACATTTTAGCAATATTAATTCTTCCAATTCATAAACATGCAATATCATTTTATTTGTGTATGTGTGTCCTCTTTGATTGCTTACATTAATGTTTTATAGTTTCATTGTAGAGACCTTACACCTCCTTGCTTGTATTCATGCCTAAGTGCTTAACTTTTCCTAGCTATTGTAAATGGGATTGTTTTCTTGATTTTTTTTCACATAATTTGCTGTCAGTGTAGACAAATGCTACTAATTTTTACATACTGATTTTGTGTCTTTCAACTTTATTGAATTCATTTATAAATCTAATGTTTTTTGATGGAGTCTTTAGGGCTTTCTATATATAAATGTGATACGTAACATTAACAAAATGAAGGATAAGAACATGTTATCTGCAGCCAGGGAAAATTTATATTTTTCCTTTGTTTAACTTTTTCTTTTATTTATCTTTTTCCTTTCAAATTCAGATGCCTTTTATTTCTTTTTCTTGCCTAATTGCTCTGGGTAGGACTTTCAGTAGTACACTGATTGTAAGTGGCAAAAGTGAGCGTTCGTATTCTTATTTTGTTCCATATCTTACAGAAAACATTTTATTTTTGTTTGTTTGTTTGCTTAGAGTCAAGGTCTCACTCTGTCGCCCAGGCTGGACTACAGTGGTGTGATATCTCACTGCAACCAAAAAACTCCTAGGGTCAAGTGATCTTCCCACCTTGGCCTCCCAAAGTACTAGGATATACAGGCATGAGCCACCATGCCTGGTTGTAGAGGGAAAGTTTTAAATTTTTCCCTTTTCAGTATAGATGCTAGCTGTGGGCTTGTCATGTATGGTCTTTATCATGTTGAGATATGTTCCTCCTATGCTTAGTTTGTTGAATGTTTTTATCATAAAAGGATGTTCAATTTTATCAAATGCTTGTTCTGTGTCAATAAAGATAAACATTTTTTTGTCCTTCATTTTGTTAATGTTATGTACCACATTTATGGCTTTGCATATGTTCAACTGTACTTGCATCTCCAGGATGAATTCCATGTGATCATGGTGAATGATCTTTTTAAAGTGCTGTTGAATTCAGTTTACTGGTATCTTTTGGATGATTTTTGCATCTATGTTCATCAAGGATATTGGCCTGTAGTCTTCTTTTTCTTGTTGTTGTCTTTTTGTTTGGTTTCAGTATCAGGGTAATGCTGGCCTTATAGAATAAGTTTTGAAGTATTCCTTCCTCTTTAATTTTTGGAATAGTTTGAGACTAATATTAGTTCTTTAAATATTTGGTAGAATTTGGTAGTTAAGCCACCAGATTGTGGGCCTTTCTTTGATGTGATTCCATTTCCTTACTTGTTATTTGTCTGTTGACATTTTCTGTTTCTTCATAGTTCAATCTTTGTAGGTTGTATGTGTTCAAAATGTATTCATTTCTTCTAGGTTAATCAATTTGTTGGTTTATAATTATTTACAACAGTCTCATCATTCTTTGTGTTTCTATAGTATGAGTTGTAATTTCTCTGTTTTCATCTCTGAATTTATTTATTTGAATCTTCTTTCTTTTTTCTTATTCTAGATAAACATTTGTCAAATTTGGTTATCTATGAAAAAATCAATTATTCATTTTTGCTGATATTTTATGTTTTTTTCCAGGCTCTATTTTATTTGTTTCCACTCTGATGTATATTATTTCCTTTCTTTTACTAGTTTTGGTTTGGATTTGTTCTTGTTTTCCAGTTCCTTGACCTACAACATTAGGTTGTTTATTTGACATTTTTAATCTATTTTGATGCAGGTATTTATTGCTATAAATTTTCCTCTTTAAATTGTTTTTGCTATATTCTACAGATTTTGGTATGTTATGTTTCCATTTTTTTCCTCAGAAGAAAATTTTTAAAATTTTTCTTTTAATTTCTTTATTGACCCATTGGTTAATCAATATCATGTTGTTTAATTTCCATGTATTTGTAAGTTTCCAAAGTTCTTCTTTTTTATTGATTTCTAGGTTTATATCATTGAGGAGAGAAAAGACACTTGATATAATTTCAATCTTCTTAAATTTTTGAAGACTTGTTTTATGGCATTGCATATGATCTATCCTGGAGAATGTTTCATGTGTAGTTGAGAATATATATTCTGAAGCTTTCTGATGAAATTTTCTATAAATTTTTAGAATATTGGTTTAGAAATTTGGTTTAGAATATAGCTTAAATCTGGTGTTTCTTGATTTTCTGTCTGGGTGATCTAATTACTGAAAGTAGGATGTTGAGGTCTCCTACTCTTATTGTATTGCAGTTCACTTCTTTCAGATCTAGGAGTATTTGACTTGTATATGTATGTGCTCTGATGTTGGGTTCAAATATATTCAGAATTATCATATCTTCTTGCTGAATTGACCCTTTTATATAATAACATTCTTGGCCTCTTTTATAGCTTTCACTTAAAGTCTATTTTACCTGACATGAGTATAGCTACTCCTGATGCCTTTTAGCTTTCATTTGGATAGAATATCTTTTGCATTCCTTCACTTTTAGTCTGTATTATCCTTGCAGATGAAGTGAGTCTCTTGTAGGCAGCACACAGTTGGGTCTTGCTTTTAATCCAGACACTCTTTTTTTTTTTTTTTGAGACAGAGTCTTGCTTTGAAGCCCAGGCTGGAGTGCAGTGGTGTGATCTCAGCTCACTGCAACCTCTGCTTCCCAGGTTCAAGTGATTCTCCTGCCTCAGCCTCCTGAGTAGGTAGAATTACAGGGGCCCACCACAACACCCAGCTAATTTTTGTATTTTTTTTTTTACGTAGAGATGGGGTTTCACCATGTTGGCCAGGCTGGTCTCAAACTCCTGACCTCAAGTGATCTGCCCGCCTTGGCCTCCAAAAGTGCTGAGATTACAGACGTGAGCCACTGCACCTGGCCCAAACACTCTGTGTTTTAATTGGAGAACTTAATCCATTAACATTCAAGGTAATTATTAATAGGTAAGGAATTACTCCTGTCATTTTGTTAATTGCTTCCTAGTTGTTTTGTATATATTTTCTTCCTTTTTTCCTCTCACAGTCTTTCATTGTGGGTAAGTGATTTTCTTTACTAATATGTTTGATTCCTTGCTTTTTATTTTTAGTGTGTCTACAACAGGTTTTTGCTCTGTGGTTACCATGAGGCTTACAAAAAACATCTTATAGTTAAACATGTTATTTTTGTGCCTATGTTTTTGCTTCATGGTTAACATGAGGCTTACAAAAACATCTTATAACATGTTATTTTAAGTTCATAACAACTTTAATTTAATTGCAAAAAAGGCACAAATTTTACCCTTTATCTCCCATTTTGAATTTTTAATATCACAATTTACATCTTTTTATATTGTATATACATTAATAAATTATTTTAGTTGTTAAAGTATATACAAATTGCAAAAAAACACAACCTTTACCCTTTATTTCCCCATTTTGAATTTTTAGTATTACAATTTACATATTTTTATATTGTATATACTTTAACAAATTATTTTTGTGCTTATTATTTTTAGTAGTTTTGTCTTTTTACCTTCACACTAAATAAATAAGTGATTTACATACCCCCATTACATTATTTGAGTATTCTGAATTTGACTGCGTACTTGCTTTTACCAGTGAGTTTTATACTTTCCAATGTTTTCTTATTACCCATTAGCATCATTCTTTCAATGTGAAGAATTCCCTTTAGTACTCATTGTAAGACATGTCTGGTGGTGATAAAGCCCCTCAGCTTTGGTTTGTGTGGGAAAGTCTATCTCTTTCATTTCCAAAGGACAATTTGCTAAGAACAGAATTCTTGGTTGAAAGGTTTTTTTTCCTTCAGCACTTTGAATATGTAATCCCATTCTCTCCTAGCTGGTGAAGTTTCTACTGAAAAAGTTGATAACAGACATATTAGAACTCCCTTATATGTTATTTTCTTCTTGCTTTCAGGTTTCTCTCTTTGTCTTTGGTTTTTGGCAGTTTGATTGTAATATATCATAAGGTAGTCTTATTTGGATTGAATATGATTGAAGACTTTTGACCTTCCTGTACCTCTGTACCTAGATATTTATATCTGTCTCCAGATTTTGAAATGTTTCTGCTATGATTTATTGAAATAAGCTTTATAAATCTTTATGTTTCTTAACTCTTTATTGAATACCAACAACTGATGTATTTGCTCTATTTTTTTTTTGGAACTGGCATCTCATTCTTGTCACCCAGGCTGGAGTGCGATGGCATGATCTTAGCTCACTGCAACCTCCGCTTCCTGGGTTCAAGCAATTCTCCTGCCTCAGCATCCCAAGTAGCTGAGAGTACAGGCACACACCACCAGGCTGGGCTAAATTTGTATTTTCAGTAGAGACGGGGTTTCACCAGGTTGGTCAGGCTAGTCTTGAACTCCTGACCTCATATTATCCACCCACCTCAGCCTCCCAAAGCAATAGGATTACAGGCATGAGCCACCACGTCCAGGCGATATTTGTTCTTCTGATGCTATTTCATAAGTCCCATAAGCTTTCTTTATTCCTTTTCATTCTTTTTTCATATCATACCATAAGTTTGCAAGTAACCTGTTTTCAAGTTCACATATTTTTTTCTTCTGTTTGATAAATTCTGCTGTTGATGTCTCTATTGCATTTTTATTTTTTTCATCGTATTTTTCAGCTCCAGTATTTCTGGCTTTTTTCCCATTATTTCATATCTATTGCTTTTCTCTAATTTCTGAATTGTTTCTCTGTATTTTATTGAAGTTCGCTGTATCAGTCCATTTTCATACTGCTATAAAGAACTGCCTGAGACTGTGTAATTTATAAAGAAAAGAGGCTTAATTGACTCACAGTTCAACATGGCTGGGGAGGCCTCAGAAAACGTATGATTATGGCAGAAGGTGAGGGGGAAGCAAGGCACCTTATTCACAAGGTGGCAGGAAGGAGAATGAACTGAGGAGGATCTACCAAACACTTATAATACCATCAAATCTCATGAGAATTCAATCACTATCATGA
Source organism: Chlorocebus sabaeus (assembly GCF_047675955.1). Taxonomy (NCBI): domain Eukaryota; kingdom Metazoa; phylum Chordata; class Mammalia; order Primates; family Cercopithecidae; genus Chlorocebus; species Chlorocebus sabaeus. The sequence continues at coordinate 36,948,075 of NC_132914.1, read as the reverse complement.
GAACAACATCGGGGAACTCCATCATGATCCAATTGCCTCAACCTGGTCTTTCCCTTGACACATGGAGATTATGGGTAATACAACTCAAGATGAGATTTTGGGTAGGGACACAGCCAAACTGTATCATTTTGCCCTGCCCCTCCCAAATCTTAATTCCTCACTTTCAAAACACAATCATGCCCTTCCAAAAGCCCCTCAAAGTCTTAACTCATTCCAGCATTAACCCAAGAGTCCAAGTCCAAAGTTAGTTACTTCCTAGATACAACAGGGGTACATGCAATGGGAAAATACACCCTTTCCAAATAGGAGAAATTGGCCAAAGTGAAGGGGTTACAGGCCCTGTGCAAATCCTAAATCCAGTGGATCAGTCAAATATTAAAGCTCTGAAATAATCTTTGACTCCGTGTCTCACATCCATGTGATGCTGATGCAAGAGGTGGGCTCCCATAGCCTTGGTCTGCTCACCCCTGTAGCTTTGCAGGGTATGGCTACTTTCACGGGCTGGCATTGAGTGTCTGCTGCTTTTCCAGGGCATGGTGCAAGCTGTTTATGGATCTACCATTCTGGGGTCTGGAGGATGGTGGCCCTCTTCTCACAGCTCTACCAGACAATGCCCCAGTGGGGACTCTGTGTTGGGGCTCTGACATCACATTTTCCTTCTGCACTGCCCTAGCAATGGTTCTCCATGAGGGCTCTGACCCTGCAGCAAACTTCTGCCTGGATATCCAGGTGTTTCCATACATCCTCTGAAATCTAGGCAGAGCTTCCCAAACCTTGATTCTTGACTTCTGTGCACCACAGGTCCAACACCACATGTAAACCACCAAGGATTGGGGCTTGTACCCTCTGAAGCAATGGCCTGAGCTGTACATGGGCCCATTTTAACCACAGCTGGGACACAGGGCACCAAGTCCGGAGACTGTACAAAGCAGAAAGTTCCTGGACCTGGCCCAGGAAACCATTTTTACCTCCTATGCCTCCAGGACTGCCATGAAGACCACTTACATGCCTTGGACACCTTTTCCCCCTTGTCTTGGTGATTAACATTTGGTTCCTCATTACTTATGCAAATTTCTGCAGCTGGTTTGAATTTCTCCCAAGAAAATGGTTTTTTCTTTTCCATTGCATCATCAGGCTGTAAATTTTCTAAACTTTTATGCTCTGCTTTCCTTTTAAACATAAGTTCCAATTCCAAATCATCTCTCTGTGAAGCATAAAACTGAAAACTTTTAAGAGCACCCAGGTTACATCCTAAATGCTTTGCTGCTTAGAAATTTCTTCTGCCTAAATCGTCTCTCTCAAATCCAAAGTTCCACAGATCTCTAGGGCAGGGCCAAAATGTCACCAGCCTCTGCTAAAACATAGCAAGAGTCACCTTTGCTCTAGTTCCCAAGAAGTTTCTCGTCTTCATCTGAGACTAATTCAGCCTGAACTTCATTGCCCATATTACTGTCAGCATTTTGGTCAATGCAATTCAATAAGTCCCTAGGAAGTTCCAAACTTTCCCACATCTTCCCATCTTCTTCTGAGCCCTCAAAACTGTTTCAGTCTGTGCCTGTTATCCAGTTCCAAAGTCACTTCCACACTTTTGGGTATCTTTTTTTTTTTTTTTTGAGACAGAGTCTCACTCTGTCACCCAGATTGGAGTGCAGTGGTGCAATCTCAGCTCACTGCAACATCTGCCTCCTGGGTTCAAGCAATTCCCTGCCTCAGCCTCCCGAATAGCTGGGATTATAGGCACCCACCATCATGCCCAGCTAATTTTTGTATTTTTGTAGAGATGGGGTTTCACCATCTTGACCAGGCTGGTCTTGAACTCCTGACCTCGTGATTCACCTGCCTCAGACTCCCAAAGTGCTGGGATTACAGGCATGAGCCACCATGCTAGGCCTGGGTATCTTTATAGCAGTACCCCACTCTACCAGTACCAATTTACTGTATTAGTCTGTTTTCATATTGCTATAAAGAACTGCCCTAGACTGGATAATTTATAAAGGAAAAATGATTTAATTGACTCACAGTTCAACATGGTTGGGGAGGCCTCAGGAAACTTACAATCATAGTGGAAGGTGAAAGGGAAGCAAGGCACCTTCTTCACAAGGCAGCAGGAAAGAGAATGAACACAGGAGGAACTACCAAACACTTATAAAGCCACAAGATCTCATGAGAACTCACTCATTATTATGAGAACAGCATGGGGAAAACCACCCCCATGATCCAACTGCCTACACCTTGTCTCTTCCTTGACACATGGGGCTTGTGGGGATTACAATTCAAAATGAGATTTTGGGTGAGGATACAGACAAACCATATTATTCACTGAACTTAAAAAACAACTATTTTAATTTTTTTGCCAGGCAGGTCATATGTCTCCATCTTTTTAGAGTCAGTCACTGGCACTTTATTCTATCCATTTGGTGAGTCCCATTTCCCTGATTGTTCTTGATCCTTGTGGTCATGAGTTGATGTCTACACATTAAAGAACTAGAAATTTATTCCAGTTTGCATAGTCTAGTTTTGTCTGGAAAAGTTCTTTGACAGTAAGGCTATCCAGAAATTCTAGGCAGGTCACCTGCTGTGGTTTCTAAGATAGTGATTGCTGCAACTATTGTAACACCAAGAGCACTCTAATCCCAGGACCATGGTGGATGGTGCAGTGCCAGGGTGGAATCCCTTGGCCACCAAGGCTGGCACAGTGCTGAGCTGAAATCTGAGCCCCCAGCCATTGAGTCCTGCCTGCCACTGTGGGCTGTTTGGAGCCCATGGCTTCTATAGTTAGTTGGTTAGTGGTGATGCAGACCAGAAATTGAGTTTGTCTGACAGGGACAACAGGTTTCTGTCTGGCACTGAGGCAGGTTCAGAGGCTCAGTCTGCAGGTACCAGCAGAAGCGAGGGGCTGTAGGAGTCTGTCTAGTGCTGGGTTTTACTGTGGCAGGCCTGGTAGTGTGTTCCAATGCAAAGTCTTATGCTTACATCCCTCTCTTTTCCCCAAGTAGATGGTATTTCTCTCTGAGCTCTGCACTTTGTGGTTGGGACATGGGTGACTTGGAGAATGTAAAACTGCACTTCCTACCCACTTCAATGACTATTTTCTTATTATTATTCCTTTTTTTTTTTTTTTTTTTTTTTGAGACAGAGTCTCGTTCTATCACCCAGGCTGGAGTGCAGTGGCATGATCTTGGCCCACTGCATGCTCCATCTCCTGGGTTCATGCCATTCCCCTGCCTCAGCCTCCCGAGTAGCTGGGACTACAGGCAGCCACCACTGTACCCAGCTAATTTTTTTTTTGTATTTTTAGTAGAGACGGGGTTTCACCGTGTTAGCCAGGATGGTCTTGATCTCCTGACCTCATGATCCACCCGCCTCAGCCTCCCAAAGCGCTGGGATTACAGGCGTGAGCCATGGTGCCTGGCCTATTTTCTTATTATTATTCTATAACCAGATACTGTGAACTCTTGCCTGGTTTCCTTAACTCCTGTAGGGGTATTTTTATATGTAGATGGTTGCTCAATTTGATGTTTTCCTGCAAGGAGATGATCACTGGAGAGTCCTATTCCACCATCTTCCTTCACCCTCTGTCCCTTGAAATCATTTTTATAAGCAAAAGAAGTCCGTCACAAAAGGCCACATATTCTATAATTCCATGTATATGAAATATCTGTAATAGAGAAATCTATAGAGACAGAGAATAGATTAGTGGTTGTCAGGAGCTAGGGGAAAGGGAAATGGAGAAGGACTGCTAATGGGTAATGGGTTTCTTTCGGGGTTGAAGAGAATGTTCTGAAATTACTGGTGATGGTTGCATGAGCTTGTGATTATGCTAAGAATCACTGAATTTTACGCTTCAAAGGATGAACTTGTGGTATGTGAATTATATCTCAATTTTTTAAAAAGCAAGAGGAAACTGCTTGAAAAAAGCCCACCAATCATAGTTAATAATGACAGATGAGATCTTGAAAGGAAACAAGAAGTGAGAAAAACTATAGGGGAAGGCAGAAAAATTGAGGACATGTAAGAATATAGGCCAGTTCAGCAGTGACAAAATGCAGGTGGCTCAGCTATGCAGGATCAGCTCTGCCAACTTTTCTCTCACCAAATATCCCCGACAAAGCCCACAGAATGGTGACCTCAGCCTCCTTTAGGGCAAAGTGGATCATCTCCTATCTCATCAGTAAAATAATCTATGTACCTCTGTGAAGTTCCTAATTATGAAACTGAGCCATGAGAAAGAGATTAAATTATATAAAAATTTGGAAGTATCTTAAAAATATTTCCTCTATGAAAGAGTTGTTTTTAAAAATGTTTTTAAACTATGTTTATCATAGAGAAACTTTTACTTATGTAGAATAACTCATTCCCAAAGGATGGTATATTAATGAATTGGTATTGTATTTCCTTTATTTTCCTTAGCTTTTCTCTCTATGACATTTTAATGTTGATTTTCTTTCCTCAGCTTCCTTTCCTTACTCCCATTCTAAGTATGCCTTACTATTTATTCAGGAGCCATATTGAATTATGAAGATAAATTAAATACATGCAACAGCATGTCTGCCTTTACAGTTAATATACATTCAGAATATGAAAAAATAATAATAATATCTTCCTAAACATCAGATTAGTGGCTTTTGGGGTTTAAAAAATCACAGTATTTAACTTCTTGGTATGTCCTTAAAACTCAAATGGAAAATAGCACCTACTTAAAATTTGCCTTTGGGTATCAATTTGAATGAAAAACATACATATAAAATGATTTTTCAGAATTATGGCTAATAATATTATTTCATTTTAATTATGCAGGAAATACCACACACATTTATTACAGTTTGATGGTGAAGGAGGTTGGCGCTTTGAACAATTGGATACTGCTATCCGTTTGACATTGAGTGAAGAAAAGCAAAAGCTAGAATCTCAGCTAGCTGGAATTCCCAAAATGCAGCAGAGACTCAATGAACTATGTAAAATTTTGGGAGAAGACTCAGTGCTGAAAACAATTAAAAATGAAGATGAGACTTCTTAATTTGTTTTGACATATTTTAAAAGTTAATTATTAGATAAAGGCTCAAAGACACTCTGTTATACTGCATGAATTATGTTAAGCTAAGCACAGAGAAGAAAAGGCAGCAAGACATGTTTTATAAGATTTTAGCATTAAGGAAGTATATGATCTGACTTTTCAGAAGAAAATAAACAAATGCATTATGTAAGATCAGTCATTATGACTTACACTAATTCCTAGTGAAGGCCTAATGCACTTGTAAAACAGGATTTTCTAGGTGAATTCATGATGAGTACCAGATTTACTATGAATATGTGGTGTGTCTGAAGTTCTTAATAAACATGGGAGGCATTCCGGAAATGAAACAAGTTAAGAGCAGCATTTGGGTTGATACCAAGTGCATAAAATTCGAACTTTGACATTTAGTCCATTTATGGTTGATATTAGGTTTAACAGCTAGAATTCAAATTGATCATTGCTAGTGGCCAACTAAACCTGTACAAAATAGCTGATAGTTTTATAAATAATTTCAATATAAAAATTGTTTTAATGGCATTAGTTGAAAGAAAAAAGCATGGCTAAAATGTATAAAATGCCATGTTTTTAAATGTTGGACTTTAAGCATCTTAATGAGGGCATATGACAAATTAATTTTAGTAAGAATCTTAAATATTTTTAAATAAACCCTTTCATTTTAAAAAGAGAGTTGCCAATACGGAAAAGGGGTATCCAAACAATGTCTCAACCTGATAATTTGCTTAGCAGAATTATCTATTGCAGCTTCTGTTCAGAAATACACAGCTTATTTTTTTTGCCCAAGGATGAGTCTACATATTAAGAGCTGCCGTGGCATAAAAGAACTTAAGGATTCTGAGAATCATAGTAATAACATACATTGCAATAGTACCTTATAATTTACAATCCCCATTTACATCATTTCACCTTAATGTTTATGACAATGTTTTGAGACAAATACTATTTTTCCTAGTTTGCTTTTGAGAAAATTGACACTCAGACTCGCCCTAATCATGCACTTTACTTAAGGAAAGATCGAGAAATCAAATGAAGTTCTCCTGACTCCCTGGTTTAGTGCTCTTTTGTTATTATCCTTTAAATCAAACTGGGTTATAATAGCAATAAAAGTTAGATGAGGTGTAGAAAATAAAATAAATTTAGTAATGTTAGTGTTATTGTTATTTGATTATTGTTTACAAGAAATGAAAGTTAAGTACAAAGTGCAAAGATCATTATTCTGTCATTTAAAATGAATGAAGAAAGTTAGTAAATCATTCAGCGACTATGCAGTCTTACTCAATATTAATGTACCACTAAGGCATTAGCAATGAGAAGGGCAAATAATTATGGTTTTGGTAAATTTAATATTTATTGAACACAATAAGAAATAATCTATATGGACTAGCCGTATGAAATAGATTTTATTCTATTTGTGTGCACTGGAGTTGGAAGTACAAAAGCCAAGACTGAAACTTTATCTCTTGCTGCCTATGATACCACGTTGATATACCAGAAGAATATTGGAATGATCAGTTGTTAGTGGCCTAGTATTTTTATTTGCCTATTGAGGCACAGCCATAATAGATGTTAAGTCTGTGATTCTTAGACCTTTTCAGGTGATAGAGTACCTGAAAGTCATTCATAATGATCATTATAGAACATCAAAACATTTCTACATTTTCAATTCTGACATGATAATTAGTGCATTTTTAATTGTCAATAAATGTAACCAACTTAAATGAAGGAATGCAATGTAAAATTGTAATCAGTACATTTGTCCAACGTTTTCTGTTAGTATCATCACCTACTTATTCATCAGTTACAACTTCCTGTTAGAAAAGTGAGGCAGGAATTAAAGATTTTTTTAAGAAGCATGGAACCAAAACTTAAACTTGCTAAAAATTATTCATTAATCTTTTCTATGTAAGTGATTATCCAGTTTATACTGCTACAAGGGGAAAAGTCTGAGGCAAGAGTTTTAAGTTAATTTTTACAGGTACAAGAAGAAAATGAAAAATCCTCATGTGAAAGATGTGTATAATTTTCATGCCTTAATTTTCATAATATAAAATATATATATAATATAAAAATAAAACATTGAAAAGAATGCCAAAACAAATATTAGATTTGTAATTAGTCATTATTAAATATATTTTACCCATGAACTAAAGCAAAAAAGACTCATTATTTGTAATGTACAGGATTCAAAGATGCCTAAAATTCTGTATTAAAAACTATATACACTGCAATTTAAAAGTTAAAGTTCTAATGTGAACATGTTTTCCATGAGCTTTTTGTGCCTTTTTGTTTTCTGAATTTATTTTTCAGGACCAATATCTTTAACTTGGAGGGGAAAAAATCTCTGATTTGAACTTGTATTTATGTACCCTTCAATTGTTTCCAAATGGTCCAGTGGGTATACCATATTTTACTACTCTTATATTTTATGAAAAACATGAAAAAGACTGAGAAACTAGCCATTTTTGAATATAGCAAGGGATAGATGAGGAAAGGAAAAGAGAAATAATATTTCAAGTTTCAAACTGATTTTACCATGTTATATCTATTTGCCCAAACGTTTGACGTGTTTTTGGTCAAACAAAAAGCTATAAGTTTATGGAGCTTGATTTTAATATGTGCGTTCTTCAGGTTAACTCTTAAACTTGAAAAATAAGTTGCATTCTACGAAAATGTTACGTTATATTTCTGCAGCATGTAATGTTATGGCAAGCATGAGTCTGAAACAGTTTGTGTTCTTGTAAGCAGGATAATGTGTAATAATCCCTCTCAAATAATCTCAAGAAGAATGGTATACCTTAAAACTCAACTCAAGTTTACATTTGTTTACAGTGGGAATGGTTTTCTATTGATAGAAATTTGGTTTTTGTCTCAAATTTTGGTCTGTCAGTAAAGACATAAATGAATATGTTAATTTTTATTTGAAACATGGTTCCAAGTATAATTTCATATTTGGCATTAGATTCATCCTATTATAATCTGTTTGGAATAGCTTTTTGATTCAATAAGTCTGGAAAAATCTGTTACACATTGAAACCCAAATCCAGAGAATGTTACATACTTCTGATATATGCATAAAATGATGGTAAAGGTTATTAAATCATTGATTTAAAAAGATGACTTTGATATAATTACTTTATGGGCAAAATTGTCCTCATTTAGAAGTGAAAAGTACTTTCACATAGCCTAGGCTATTTACAGTTCTGATTATACACATTTAGATATGTTGAATATGTTTGGGGATTGTACTTCTAATGTTTGCCACATGAGCGCTTTCAGGTGGATGTATAAAATATTTTTATTAAAAACCAATTTCTTCTTCATTGTTGATGCTTTTCCTGATTACCAAGTTCAGGGTTGGTTTACATTTCATGTTGTGAAATTTTCAAAACCAATGGTCTATTTATAAGCCAGAGTTGTATTAATGAAAATGAATGAGAAAAATGTCCTTCAAGGTAAAAATCATTATGTAGCTAAATGAGATTATGACTGTGTGTGAGTACATTATAATATAATTTCCATCTGATGTGTATTTACCTGAGTTCATCATTCCTTAGGAATTCCTTAACCATTAAGAAAAAGACTAGATTAATCAAAGGAATTACAAATTATTCCATTGGTACAAAATACCCTATTTCTTTACTTTAAATGGCCATGTTGGGTATATGTCTATATATACCTTACTTATATATTGCATTGCATATAACCGTGTGTAGAACTATAGACAATAGTCACCAGTTATTTGAATATTAATTTTCTTTATTAATACAACACATTTATTAAGTAACTACCTATGCCAGGTACTGTGCTAAGTTCTATTACTAAATAAAATGTGTTCCCTGTCCAAAGATGCTGTGACCATTGAAAATCAGGAAAATGAATGCCATCAGTCAGATAAAAAGTCAACAGCTGTATTTATTATTAATATTTACCAAGTAGGCAAAAAGCGTTGCATTTACAGACTCACCAAATCTTCACAAAATGCTAATTTAATGAAAGAGGAAAATGAGGAGAGAAAGGTTAAGTAATTCATCCAACCTCATATAATACCCAAACTATAAAGCTGAAATTTGACATGAGCAATATTTGTTTATAAAGCCTATGCAACTCCACATAACCTTTTAGTTAGTTTAGAACGTTTTTCATTATTACTATTTTTAACATAATTTTGGTTTTGTCTCAAATTATACTGACTCAAGGTTTCTGGTTAACCAAACAGATAGATGCACTTTTCATCTAAAAAAGAAATTTATGTTACACATTATATTTTTATTATTTTATTTTAAATTATGGGTGTAATCCTATGGGTGAGGGAGAACATGAGGCAAATTTTCAAAGGTTTTGAGACCCTGGTTGTCATTATTCATTCATTGGTTCAGTAAATACTTATTGACACTTCCAGGTACCAGTCACTATGCTAGGGATTCAGAGATTAGCAAGACAGTCCTTGTCAGAGCCCTCATGAAATATTTTAGTATATCAATATTAAACAAATGTATGCCTGTTAGATGTTGTGACTCCATATAAATGACTTACTTGTTTTGTAGTACCTTCTCAGCTCTTGTATTTTCTAAGACCACTCTGTTGCAATTTAAGTGATAAGCATATTCTGGCAGCAGGATTCCCTCAATAATACACTTTTGGGTTTCACAATCCTCATGATCTTCAACTTGGGCTATTACAAGTTCCAATGAAACCAGTCCATAGGACTATACATCCTTCACCAGTAGATGATCCCATATATTTAGCATGTTGTCTTGAAACATAAGAAACAGCTTCTCAAGTTCAGATCATGTAAAATGAATCAGTTTTATACATTCAAAGGTATGTCTCTTATGTTACCACAAAATGCAGATAAACATAGCAGGAAAGTTCTAAAAAGCAAAAGAAAAATAAACAATTATAGTTGTACAATAAACAATAATTCCAAAGTTAATCATATTTAAAGTTACATAATTTGTCTCAGTACTTGTGACACAATATAGAAACAAGGAGATTAAGTATTCACCTATGAGTTTTTATGTGATTTAATATTACACCTAAAAATAGATTATGTCACAATGAAGCAATGAAATATTGATAAACATGAAATAACATTAACTTGGCTATAGCATTTAATTTTAGTTAGTTTAATCCATATAAATAAGAGGTAACCCTATATATGAAATATATTTAATTTTTATATATTAAATATATTAACTTTAATTAAAATGCACTGAACCTACCAATGTATAAAATTAAAGAATTGTCTGAGGACTCACCTGGGAAGGTAAAAAATAGGTCTTATAATCAGGGACATCTTATTGGAGAGCTAATATAATGAGACCTTTTTGAACATGCAGATACTGATATTTCCAGAGTGATAAAGACTGATGAAGTAATTGTCAAAGTATCTTTGTTTAGGATAGCTCATTGTTTATATGAGACGAGTTTCCAAGACTTACATAGGTAGGGTATAGATAAATGAGGCTAATGTAGATCCAAGCAGATGCAGATGCTCCTTGACTTAAGATGGGGTTACATTTTGATAAACACATAGTAGGCTGAAAATATTGTAAATCAAAAGTACATTTAATGTACCTAACCTACAAAACATCGTAGCTTAAATGTGCTCCGTTATATTACATTAGCCTACAGTTGGGCAAAATCATCTAGCATCATAGTGCACTGTAGAGTATTAGTTGTTTATCCTTCCGATGAGTGGCTGACTGGGAACTGAGGCTCACTGACCCTGCCTAGCAGTGCAAGAGAGTATCATACTGCATATCTCTAGCCCAGGAAAAGATCAAATTTCAAAATTGGAAACTGGAAGTACGGTTTCCACTGGATGCATATCACTTCCATACAATGGTAAAGTTGAAAAATCAGAGGTCAGACTCTCCTAAGGCAGGGACCTTCTATACATATATTTTACTACAACCTAACACACATACACACATGCACATGCACACACACACACACACAACCCCTTAGAAGTTTATTACAAAGCAGCATAAATATTTTGAGGACTTAAGTTAATGAATTCTTTTTTATTTTGGTAAAAAAAAGTAACATAAAATTTACCACCTTTAACATTTTTATGTGTACAGTTCAGTAATGTTAATGTAATGCCCAGACCGTTTATTCCCCGAAGAAGACCACCAGAGTCCAGAGTCAAAGCTAAGCAGCAAGGATCTTTATTACAGGTTCGAACCTGGAACTCTCCCTCGCTCGCGAAACGAGACGGGCAGGAGAGCTCCCCCACTGAGCTCCAAGCAGTGTTATATAGTCTAAAAAAAGTGGGCATAGAATTATTTACAAATAAGATATATGATTGGCTAGTGTTTGAACAAGGCGATTTGGCTAACTATGACTGGTTCCCGCCATTTCTGATATTTCGGTTCAACTTTTGAGGCGGGAGAGCAGGTTTATGGCAGCAATAGTTTATCTTACTTAAAACACATCTTGTGACCTTGCCTCAGAACTTACAAAATTTCTGGTACGTGCAGAAAAACAGGTACTCATGAAATCTCTGGTATGTGCAAAACAAAATCTCTGGTATGTGCAAAACAAAATCTCTGGTACCTGCAGAAAAACAGGTACTCACAGAACTTACGAAATCTCTGGTATGTGCAAAGATTAGAGAGCAGAACAAAAGGGTGTAGCGGGGGGGGGGGGGGTGGGTACACATCTATCTTTGTGTCCTTTCATTTCCCCCTCACATAAGTAACTGGATGTCCAATCTTGGATTTCCAGAGTTTTATAATGTAGTCTCACTTTCTAGGTGCAGGAGAGGCTGGTGATGGCTACGGAGGACCATTAGTTGGATGGTAACAAATCTTTCTCTGACAAATTGTAAAATTTTATTTACCACACAGGGGCCTATAGTGAATAGAAGTAGTAAAGACATTAGGGGGCCTAAAAGGGGTGCCAGAAGGGAAAACATTGAAGAGCTCCACCAATTGTTAGCGGCTGTAGTAAATTGTTGCTTTTTCATTTCTAAGCTTAGTTTGTGTAGGCGTTGGACTCTTTCCTCAACTAACCCTGACTCATTTATATAGAAACAGCATTCTTCTCTGAGGAACATACAGGTACCTCCTTTCTCAGCCGTGAGTAAGTCTAAGGCTCTGCGGTTTTGAAGGGTGACTTGTGCTAGGGAGGTGAGCTGCCGCTGAAGGGAGGCTAGGGAATAGGCGGAGTCTTCCATAGCAACAGAGAATTGTTGTAACAGCTTGTCGTTTTCTATCATGGAGTGTTGTAGGGCCCCTCCTGCTAACCCCGCTGCGACGACAGAGGTGGTTAAGGATATTCTGGCAATTAGTGGTAGAAAAACCGCTCGTCTATGTCGCGCAGTTTCAGTTGGGGCAGTCCCTGCCCAGCCTATGAACTCTGCGGGAGTTAGCAGGGTCAGTCGGGGGACTAGTGTAACAGGGATGCACAACTGTCCGTCAGAGATGCTTTTGGACAGAGTTTTTAACAGAGTCATATTACACCAGAAGAATATACCAGGGGGAGCATATATGGGGCTATTAGGGTATGTAATCAATTGGTTGCAGAGGCTGTTGCTAAATGCCGAATAACAGTACGGATATTTCTCTTGGTATGGGTCACGGTACAGGGCCACATCGGGTATTGTGACTGTTGATGAATTAAAACCCGTCGTATAGTTTGTGGGAGGGGAGGATAGGGGAACAGCGGTTAATGGTGGTCTTCCTAAGGTTGCACACATAAAGCAAGAGGACAGATCGCCTAAACTGGTGAGGTTGGCGAATGCTAGCCCTTCTTGTAATAGGGTTAGCCAGGAGAAGGGCTGCAAGTCTTGTGATAGCTTGGTTTCCTGTCTGTGGATTTGTGTATGGATTAAGGGTTGAATCTGGACTAGACTCCGCCACAGGTACAGATGGCTACTAGGCCAGCTACTACTGGAATAGTAGTAGACTGCCCCATGTTGGGGCGATGTCCACCGGGAGTGCCCTGGATCTGTTATTATCCAAGTGTATATGTTAGGAGTCCCTGTCGGGTAGCGAGTCCTGAGGAGGTTAGACTTTCTCGGGTATTCGTCCCATACCCTGGTTGAATGCATTTTACAATAGTGGTATGGGCAACCTGCATTCTGGTGCCACCAATAATTTTTACAATTATATTCAGTCTGATCATATTCAAAACAGATCATGGGTATCCCTGGTTGGGCAATCTGGAACTTAGTGAAATTGAGGTAAATTGGAGTATTGCACCCGGAGGGGGGGCAGTCTGCACTGGCTAGCAGTTTACCCGCCTGGGGGGTTTCCCCAGGGTGAGTTTTGTTCTCATAGAGCCAGAACCGCCAGACATAGGGATTAGACGGCGCAGCAGAGAGGAAAGCCAGATGCATAAGGCATAAAAGCATAGGTAAGTTAGACATGGTTACGGCTATGGGGATGACTGCGCAGGGTTAGCTGTAAGGGATTGTTCTTAGCTTTGTCTACAGTCCATGTAACCGGTGCTCCAGATGGCACGAGAAGGTCGGATGTTGGGTCCACTGGTTTGACGTGTGTGTAGTGGATCCACGAAGCGATGCCTTCTACCTTGAGAGTGGTAGGAGTAGTCAGGAGTACTTGCAGTGGTCCTTTCCACCTGGGTTGAAGAGTTTCTTGCCAGTGGCGCTTGACTAGGACCCAGTCTCCTGGCTGGAACGGATAGGGCGTCGGCAGGGGTCCCGCTTCGTACAGTTCTCGTAGTCTGGGCCAAATTTCCTGGTGAATTTTCTGTAAGGCTTGTAAGGAGAACAAGAGCTCAGGGACATTTTCAGTTTCAGGTTTGAGTAAGTCATCTTTTAGACTGGGGACCAAGGGTGGGGGTCTGCCATACATGATCTCATATGGTGTGAGGCCCAGTCTGTAAGGGGTATTTCGGGCCTGGAACAGAGCGTAGGGGAGAAGTACTACCCAATTAGCGCCAGTCTCCATGGTCAATTTAGTTAAGGTCTCCTTCAGAGTCCGATTCATCCTTTCTACCTGTCCTGAGCTTTGGGGCCTATAAGCGCAATGTAATTTCCAATTTGCCCCAAGAATGGAAGCCAAATCCTGACTTACCTTAGCAATGAAGGCTGGTCCATTGTCTGACCCTATTTGGACGGGAAAGCCATACCTGGGGAGGATTTCTTCCAAAATTTTCTTTGCTACAACCTGAGCAGTTTCTCTCTTAGTTGGGAACGCTTCTGTCCACCCTGAAAAAGTGTCTACAAAGACAAGTAAGTACTGATACCCATATTTTCCAGGCTTTATCTCAGTAAAGTCTATTTCCCAATAGATACCAGGCCTAGTTCCTCTACACCTAATTCCTGCGGCGGTCTGGGTTTGGGGGCAAGCGTTGTTCAGTTGGCAGGCTTTGCAATTTGTTGTGACATCGCTGGCCAGTTCAGCTATGCGCCTGATTCTGAACTTGGCGTGCCTGATTAAGTCTATCATTCGCCGGGCACCCAGGTGAGTTGTGCGGTGGATGTGTTCCAACACCTGCCGTCCTAATTTCTCTGGCAGAATGGTTTGGTCATTTATATCAGTCCACCACCCATTTTTAACCTGTTTTAGGGGAAGCGTGTCCATCCATTCGCGATCCTGTTCGGTATAGTCGGGAAAACATGGCAAATTTCGCGGGCCAGGATCGGGGAGCTGGAGCGCAAGGAGCTGACTGGGAGCTTTTGCTATGCTCCTTGTGGTTTGGTCGGCTAAGAAGTTGCCTCGAGCAATTGGCGTAGTTGGTTTCTGATGCCCAGGGCAATGTACGATAGCCAATTTCTTTGGTTTCCACAAAGCAGTTAATAGAGCTAGGATCTCTTGCTTGTTTTTTATTTCTTTGCCTTCGGCTGTTAATAGTCCCCTCTCTCTGTAGATGGCCCCATGTATGTGCGCAGTAGCAAAAGCATAGCAGCTATCCGTGTATACTGTTAGTTTTTTCTCTGCCCCTAGGGTGAGGGCCTGTGTGAGTGCTATCAGTTCGGCTCTTTGGGCCGATGTCCCTGGAGGCAAGGGTTCCACCCAGATTACCTCAGTCTCTGATGTTACAGCCGCTCCTGCATACCGCTGGCCTTGGTGGACGTAGCTGCTGCCATCAGTGAACCAGATGAGTTCTGGGTCGGGGAGCGGATGATCTTGCAGGTCCTCTTGCACCCCATGCACCTGAGCCAGTATCTCAGTGCACTCATGGGACGGGGTGTCCAAGTCTGGATTTGGCAGCAGTGAAGCAGGGTTTAAAGAGGTTGGGGGCAGAAAAGTTATTCTGAGGGGGTTTAACAGCAGTCCTTGATAGTGGGTGAGCCGGGCGTTACTCATCCATCGGTCCGGCGGCTGCGGGAGGACGCCTTCAATGGCATGCGGGGTTATAACGCACAACTCTTGCCCCATGATAAGTTTATCAGCGTCTCAGACCATTAGGGGGCGGTCGCCGCGATTATCCGCAGGCAGGGTGGCCAGCCAGCAGCCACTGAATCTAATTTTTTTGACAAATAGGCAACTGGCCTCTGCCAGGGGCCTAGGTACTGTGTTAACACGGCTTTTGCAACACCCTTACTTTCATCCACGTATAAGTGGAAGGGCTTGCAGACATCAGGGAGCCCCAGCGCGGGAGCTGATAACAAGGCAGTTTTGATTTGTTGAAAGGCCAGCTCAGCCTCTTCCGTCCAATTGAAGGGCTGCCGTTCCTTTGTTGCCTGGTATAGGGGCTTGGCTAACTCAGCAAATCCGGGTATCCATAACCTACAGAACCCTGCCGACCCCAGGAATTCTCTCACTTGCCGTGTCGACTGGGGTCTAGGGATGCGTAGGACTGTTTCTTTTCGGGCTTTGGTTAGCCAGCGTTGCCCCCCTTTTAATAGGTACCCCAGATAAGTTACCTCCGACTTGCAGATCTGAGCCTTTGTTGCTGAGGCTCGGTAGCCTAGCTCCCCCAGAGTCTTCAAGAGGTCCTCAGTCCCTTGAACACAAGTTTCCGGGGATCTGGCCGCTATTAAGAGATCATCAACATATTGCAAAAGAGTTATTTCAGGGTGTTGCTGCCGGTACTCACCCAGATCTTCATGAAGGGCTTCATCGAACAGGGTTGGCGAGTTCTTGAACCCTTGTGGCAGCCTGGTCCATGTTAGCTGACCGTTGATGCCCCTCTCAGGATCCGTCCATTGAAATGCAAAGAGTTCTTGACTTTTGGGAGCCAGAGGAAGGCTGAAGAAAGCATCTTTTAGATCAAGAACAGTATACCACTGTTTTTCGGGATGTAAAGCACTCAGAAGGGTGTATGGGTTGGGCACAGTGGGATGTATGTCCATGACCCTTTTATTAACTTCTCTTAAATCCTGTACTGGCCTGTAGTCCGTACTGTTGGGTTTACGAACAGGTAACAGTGGAGTATTCCAGGATGAGTGGCAAGCCTGTAGGACTCCCTGGTCTAGGAGTCGGCGGATATGGGGCGTAATTCCTTCTCTTGCCTCCAGGGGCATAGGATATTGCCGAACCCGAACTGGGTCCGTCCCTGGCTTAACTTCCACAAATATGGCAGGTCGATGTTTAGCTAGCCCTAAGACCCCAGTTTCTGCCCACACTTCAGGGAAACGCTGGAGCCAAGAGTCAATTTCCTGATCGGGGGGCTTTTGCTCTTGATGGAGTCTGTACTCATCTTCTAAGGTGACAGTCAGGATAGATATTGGCCTGTTTTGGGAATCAGTTATCTTGGGCCCTTCTGGCTCAAAGTGGATTTGGGCCCCCATTTTTGTCAGCAAGTCCCTCCCTAGTAGAGGGCAGGGGCTCTCTGGGATGACTAGGAAGGAATGGGATACTTTTCCCGTTCCTAAGTCTACAGTCCTCTGGGTTGTCCAGGGGTATTTTTTTGATGCCTGTGGCCCCGTGCACCCAGGATGTTTTCTTAGACATTTTTCCAATTGGTTTGGTTAGGACTGAGCGTTCCGCCCCAGTATCGACCAAGAAGCGAACTGGGGACCCCTCCACTTGCAAAGTTACCCTGGGTTCGGGGAGGGGGTCCGAACCCCGTTCCCCCTAGTCAGAGTCCTGGGTAACGAGTACGGAGGTAGGGTTAGCTGGTCTCCGTTTCTTTGGGCAGTCTTTAATCCAGTGACCACGTTCCTTGCTATAAGCACACTGATCCTTTTCTAATCCTTGCCTAGAGCCTTGCTTTCTGCTTTGGCCATTCCCTGCCTGGGGGAAAGCTGCTACTAAGACTTTGGTAATTTCTTTGGTTGCCTTGAACTGTTTTTCTTCTGGAGTATCCCTATTATTATAAACTCGCTGGGCCATCTGAAGGAGGTCCTGAATCTGCTTTCCCTCTAAACCTTCTAATTTCTGGAGTTTTCTTTTAATATCTGGCGCTGCCTGGTTTACAAAGGACATTGCTACCACTGCCTGATTTTCCGGTGCTTCCGGGTCCATAGGGGTAAACTGTCTGAAGGCTTCCATTAGCCTCTCTAAATACACAGTGGGGCTTTCTGTCTTACCTTGTAACACAGAATATACTTTAGCCAAATTGGTGGGCTTGTGAGCTGCAGCCCGGAGACCCGCCATTAGAGTCTGGCGATAAATGAGCAGTCGTCCCCTACCTTCTGCCATGTTGTAGTCCCATCTGGGCCAGGTCAAAGGAAAAGCCGCGTTAATGAGGTCAGGATTTGCAGTTGGCTGGCCGTCATCTCCTGGAACCAACTTTCTGGCCTCAACTTGGATTCTTTCCTGCTCCTCCGTTGTGAACAGGATTCGGAGGAGCTGTTGACAGTCATCCCACGTCGGCTGGTGAGTAAACATGACACTCTCTAACAACGAGGTTAGATCTTTGGGATTATCTGAGAACCGAGCATTTTGGGACTTCCAATTGTATAAATCACTAGTGGAAAAAGGCCAATACATGAGACGGGAGAGCCCGGTATCATCGAGCGATCCTATTTCTCTGAGAGGCAGGGCTACAGTGGAGTCAGGGAGTTGGGAAGCTTGGTCCCGCTGTACGCGGCCTCGCGTTCGGCCAGCCGGCCCCCCCGGGTTACTTTCGCTCTCGGCTGCTTCTGCTTCTCTGTTTCCCTCTACGGAAGCACCACCCTGGGGGACTGGGTCCTGCGGGATAAGGTGCGGATATGGTGGGGGAAGTGTGGGTTCTAACGTTAGGGGGTCTTGGCTGTCTGGCAGCACAGGGGCCGAGGGAGCAGAGGGAGTCCTTTGTCTTGTAGGTCGTGTTACTAGGACCTTGTAGGGCTCAGGGATGAATGGAGTTACCCAGGGTGGTGGGTTTTCCACAAGATCCTGCCACACTAGAATATAAGGAATTTGATCAGGATGTCCCGACTGCCCTGGCAAGAAAATCTTAGTTTTTACCTTAGTAATAATAGAGAGAAAGAAAGTTCCTTCGGAGGGCCACCCTACGCCAAAAGAGGGCCACTCTGAATGGCAGAAAGTAACTAGCTTTCCCTTCTTTAGTTCTACGCTTAAGTTACGCCCCCGAGCCTTCACATTTTTGAAATTAGTAACAAGAAGTGAGAGCGGCGTGCTCTGGTTGTTGCCCATCTTTGGACTGCTCCTACAAAGAGAAGGAGGGACGAAAATGAGTGTGAAGCAGAGGGGAGTATCCGACAGGTCCAGTCCTGGAAGGGGAAGAAAAGGTTTTATGTTTCGTTTTGGACTTACACTTAACACTTAACAATAACAGACAGACAGTGATAAACGATGAGCATTCGCGAGCGTGCGTCGGACTTCCAACCTGAGTCAGACGGGGCAACCAAGGATGGAGGCCCCCAGATGGGCACTGGGGGACGTCTCCCACCAGTCCCGAGTGGCTGTCTTTTAGCGCGTCCGCCAAGACCGTGCCACTTACAGAACAGACCAATACAGATTACAGATTACGGATTTCGCGAAATTTCAGGGAGACAGACAGAGACAAAGACAGAGACAGTGACAAAGCCGGCTTACCTACAGATTAAGATCCATTGACTTGGGGGTCTGGTGGGCTTGGGGGAAATCCCGGACGAGCCCCCAATTGTAATGCCCAGACCGTTTATTCCCCAAAGAAGACCACCAGAGTCCAGAGTCAAAGCTAAGCAGCAAGGATCTTTATTACAGGTTCGAACCTGGAACTCTCCCTCGCTCGCGAAACGAGACGGGCAGGAGAGCTCCCCCACTGAGCTCCAAGCAGTGTTATATAGTCTAAAAAAAGTGGGCATAGAATTATTATACAAATCAGATATATGATTGGCTAGTGTTTGAACAAGGTGATTTGGCTAACTATGATTGGTTCCCGCCATTTCTGATATTTTGGTTCAACCTTTGAGGCGGGAGAGCAGGTTTATGGCAGCAATAGTTTATCTTACTTAAAACACATCTTGTGACCTTGCCTCAGAACTTACAAAATTTCTGGTATGTGCAGAAAAACAGGTACTCACGAAATCTCTGGTATGTGCAAAACAAAATCTCTGGTATGTGCAAAACAAAATCTCTGGTACGTGCAGAAAAACAGGTACTCACAGAACTTACGAAATCTCTGGTATGTGCAAAGATTAGAGAGCAGAACAAAAGGGTGTAGCGGTGGGGGGGGCAGGTACACATCTATCTTTCTGTCCTTTCATTAACTACATTCATATTGTTGTGAAGTAGATGTTCAGAACTTTATCTTGCAGATCTGAAATTCTATGTCCATTAAACTCTCCTTTTTCTCCAACCCGTAGTTCCAAGTAACCACCAGTCTACTTTCTGTTTCTATGAATTTGACAACTTTGCATATATTACATAAGTGGAATCGTACAGTATTTGCTTTTTTGTGACCGACTTATTTCGTTTAGCATAATGTCCACAAGACTCCTCCATGTTGTAGCATGTGATAGAATTTCTTTCCTTTTTAAAGCTGAATAACAGTCCAGTACATGTATATACCATGTATATACCATATTTTGCCTAATCATTTACTTGGGTTCTTCAGCCTCTTGGCTATTGTGAATAGTGCTGTGTGAATGTGGTTGTACAATTATCTCTTTGAGACCATGTTTTCAGTTCTTTCAGATATACACCTAGAGGTGAATTGCTGAGTTTTGTGTGTGTGTGTGTGTGTGTGGAATCTCCGTACTGTTTTTCCTAGGGGCTGCACTGTTTTACAGTCCTACCAACAGTGCACAAGAGCTCCAAATTCTCCACATCCTCACCAACACTTGTTATTTTCTACTTTTTGGATAGGAGCCAACCTAATGAGTATGATGTGATACCTCATTGTAGTTTTGATTTGCATTTCTCTCATGATTAGTGATAGTGAGTATCCTTTCATATACTGTTGGCCATTTGTATAACATCTTTAGAGAAAAGTCTTTTCAAGTCTTAGCCTGAAAAAATTTTTTTTAATTAAAACTTGTTTCATGGTATTTAAAGCCCACCATGATCTGGCCTCAGTTTGTTTTCTCTGCTTCCGGATAGCTGTTTCCCCCATCCCTCCTCCATTCTGTCATGCGCATCCATGTGAAGAGACCACCAAACAGGCTTTGTGTGAGCAATAAAGCTTTTTAATCACCTGGGTGCAGGTGGCCTGAGTCCTAAAAGAGAGTCAGCAAAGGGAGATAAGGGTGGGGCCGTTTTATAGGATTTGGGTAGGTAAAGGAAAATTACAGTCAAAGGGTGGTTGTTCTCTGGCGGGCAGGAGTGGGGGTAACAAGGTGCTCAGTGGGGGAGCTTTTTGAGCCAGGATGAGCCAGGAAAAAGAATTTCACAAGATAATGTCATCGCTTAAGGCAAAGACTGGCCATTTTCACTTCTTTTGTGGTGGAATGTCATCAGTTAAGGTGGGGCAGGGCATTTGCACTTCTTTTGTGATTCTTCAGTTACTTCAGGCCATATGGGCGTATTTGTGCAAGTTACAGGGGATGTGATGGCTTGACTTGGGCTCAGAGGCCTGACATTCCTGCCTTCTTATATTAATAAGAAAAATAAAACAAAATAGTGTTGAAGTGTTGGGGCAGTGAAAAATTTATGGGGGGGTGGTATGGAGAGAGAATAGGCGATGTTTCTCAGGGCTGCTTCAAGTGGGATTAGGGGCGGCATGGGAACCTAGAGTGGGAGAGATTAAGCTGAAGGAAGATTTTGTGGTAAGGGGTGATATTGTGGGGTTGTTAGAAGAAATATTTGTCGTATTGAATGATTGGTGATGGCCTGGATGCGGTTTTGTATGAATTGAAAAACTAAACGGAAGACACAAGGTAAAAGAAGGAGAAAAAACAGGTATTGAAGGACTAAGAATTGGGAGGACCTAGGACATCTAATTAGAGAGTGCCAAAGGAGGTTCAGCATAGCC
This sequence comes from Chlorocebus sabaeus, assembly GCF_047675955.1. Lineage (NCBI taxonomy): Eukaryota > Metazoa > Chordata > Mammalia > Primates > Cercopithecidae > Chlorocebus > Chlorocebus sabaeus. Next base: position 36,926,780 of record NC_132914.1, on the reverse strand, counting down.
TTGCCAGCAGAGATTATTTATTTACTTTAAGAGGGAATTTAGAGTGGCGGTTTGGAATAGCACTAGGAGATATCAGCTGTGATGGCTTGGAGAAACCGTGTAAACCAGCAGTGTAAACACGAGCAGGGCATTTATGAGTAGTTGAGAACGGTGAATAGGAGTATGACTAGACAGAAGATAGTACGGATGACAAGTTTTTTGGGTGCAGTCCAAGTTGGGCTGGTGTCTAGAATGAGACTGGGGTTTAATAAAAAGGAGTGTCCACACAGGAGCTCAAATGGGCTGTAACCTGTAGCATTCCAAGGACAGGCCTGAATTCTGAGAAAGGAAAGTGGTAAAAGTATTGTCTAGTCCTTCTTAAGTTGGTGACTGAGCTTGGTGAGGTGTGTTTTTAAAAGGCTATTAGTCTGTTCTACCTTTCCTGAAGATTGAGGATGGTAAAGGATATAAAGGTTTCACTGAATACTAAGAGCCTGAGAAACTGCCTGGGTGATTTGACTATTAAAGGCTGGTCTGTTATCAGACTGTATAGAAGTAGGAAGGCCAAATTGAGGAATTATGTCTGAAATGACTGCGGTGGCCTTCTCAGACCCTGTGGGAAAGGCCTCTACTTATCCAGTGAAAGTGTCTACCTAGACCAAGAGGTATTTTAGTTTTCTGACTCAGGGCATGTGAGTAAAATCAATTTGCCAGTCCTGGGCAGGGGAAAATCCCCGAGCTTGATGTGTAGGAACGGGAGGGGGCCTGAAGAATCCCTGAGGGGTAGTAGAATAGCAGATGGAACACTGAGAAGTGATCGCCTTGAGGATAGATTTCTAGGATGGAAAGGAAATGAGAGGTTCTAAGAGATAGGCTAGCGGTTTGTAACCTAGTTGGAAGAGGTTATGAAATGATGACAGAATAGAATGGGCCTGTGAGACTGGAAGGAGATATTTTCCTTGGTCAAAGAACCATTTGCCTTATGTGGGAAGAGATTGATAGGTGGAAGTTTCAGCAGGGGAGTAGGTAGGAGTGGCCAATGTGAAGGAGGAAAACTGCCGTGAGGGATAGAAGTTGGAACGCTAACTGCTTTTTTAGCTAACTTATCAGCTTAAGCATTGTCCTGAGCGATGGTTGAGGGAAGAAAATGGATTTTGGAAGTTATGAGAACTGTAGAGAGTTGCGCATAGTTTGTGATTTTTAAGGCCTCTAACAGTATTAAAGCAGTGGCAGCTGCTGCACACAGACATGAGGGCTAGGCTAAAACAGTAAGGTCAAGTTGTTTGGACAGAAAGGCTACAGGATGCAGTCCTGGCTCTTGTGTAAGAATTCTGTCTGCACTAACCATGCCTAGGAAGGATAGGAGTTGTCGTTTTGTAGAAGGGATTTGGGTTTGGGAGATTAGCCCGACATGATCAGCAGGGAGAGTAAGTGTGTATTTATGAGAATTATGCCAAGATAGATAACAGATGAAGAAGAAATTTGGGCTTGACTGAAGTAATGGGGGCTGTCTGTGAAGCCTTGCGGCAGTACAGCCCAGGTAATTTGCTGAGTCTGATGGGTGTCAGAGTCAGTTCAAGTGAAAGCGAAGAGAGGCTGGGATGAAGGGTGTAAAGGAATAGTAAAGAAAGTATGTTTGAGATCCAGAACAGAATAATGGGTTGTGGAGGGAGGTATTGAGGATAGGAGAGTATATGGGTTTGGCACTATGGGGTGGATAGGCAAGACAATTTGGTTGATAAGGTGCAGATCTTGAACTAATCTGTAAGACTTGTCCAGTTTTTGGACAGGTAAAATGGGGAAATTGTAAGGAGTGTTTATAGATTTTAAAAGCCCATGCTGTAGCAGGTGAGTGATAACAGGCTTTAATCCTTTTAAAGCATGCTGTGGGATGGGATATTGGCATTGAGCAGTTACCCTGTGATTGAGTTTTAATGGGTTAGTAATGGGCAGGTGATCAGTTGCCAGGGAGGGAGTGGAGGTGTCCCATACTTGCGGGTTAGGGTCAGGGGATACGAGGGGAGGATGTGAAGGAGGCTTTGAACTGGGGGCAAAGGTGGCAATGAGGTGTGGCTGTATCCTAGGAATAGTCAGGGAAGCAGATAATTTAGCAGATAAGTTAAAATGTCTCAACCTAATAAGGGAACTGGGCAGGTGGGGATAACTAAAAAGGAGTGTATAAAACAATGTTGTCCAAGTTAGCATCGGAGTTGGGGAATTTTAAGAGGTTTTGAAGCCTGGCCATCAATACCCACAATAGTTTTGGAGGCAAGGGAAAGAGGCCCTTGAAAAGAAGGTAATGTGGAGTGGGTAGCCTCCGTATTGATTAAGAAGGGGACAGACTTACCCTCCACTGTAAGAGTTACCCAAAGCATCTGTGATGGTCCAGGAGGCTTCCGAGGCAATGGGGCAGCATCAGTCTTCAGCCGCTAAGCCGAGAAGATCTGGGAAGGAGTCAGTCAGAGAGCCTTGGGCCAGAGCTCCAGGGGCTCTGGGAGTGGCTGCTGGTTGAGTTAGACAGTCCGATTTCCAGTGGGGTCCTGCACAGATGGGACACAGCTTAGGAGTAATCCCAGGCTGCGGGCATTCCTTGGCCCAGTGACCAGATTTCTGGCACTTGTAGCAAGCTTCTGGGGGAGGAGGTTCTGGAGGAACTCCTGGCAGCTGTGGTTCAGACATGCACTTAGAGTTTTGTGCTGGAGACGTGGCTGGGGTTTGTCTCACAGTGGAAGCAAGGAATTGCAACTCAGAAATAAGTTGCTACTTGCTGCCTCTACTCTATTATTGTACACCTTGAAGGCAAAGTTCATTAAGTCCTGTTGTGGGGTTTGAGGGCTGGAATTTAATTTTTGGAGCCTTATTTAATGTCAGGAGCAGACTGGGTAATAAAATAAAATGCATATTGAGAATAAGATGGCCTTCTGACCTTTCAGGGTCTAGGGCTGAAAAGTGTCTCAGGGTTGCTGCTAAACGGGCCATAAACTGGACTGGGTTTTTCATATTTGATGAAAAGGAACCTAAACGCTAACTGATTTGTGAGAGGTCGGATAAAGAAAAAGGAGCATTAACCTTGACTATGCCTTTAGCTCTAGCCACTTTTTTAAGAGGAAATTGCTGGGCAGGTGGGGGAGGGCTAGTCTCCAAAAGAAACTATAAGCCAGACCGGGTGAGAGGACGGGAGGTGATAAAAGGATTATAGGGTGGGGGAGCAAAGGCTGAGGAAAAATTGGGACTTGGCTTGGCCTGGCAAGGAGGGGAGAAGTCAGATGAGTCTGTAGAAAAGGAAGATTAGAAAGACTCAGCGACAGTTGGGGTTGGGACTGAGGGGACAGGCGGGAGGGAAAGAAGGAAGATTTGGGACAAGTTGCATTGGGAACAGAGACCAGGGAGGATCGATGTGTAAAAGAATGCCTGGACATCAGGCACCTCAGACCATTTGCCCATTTTACAACAAGAATTATTTAGGTCTTGTAGGATGGAGAAATTGAAAGTGCTGTTTTCTGGCTATTTGGAACTACTGTCAAGTTTGTATTGGAGTTAAGCAGCATTGTAGAAGAAAATAAGGCATTTAGGTTTTAGGTCAGGTGTGAGTTGAAGAGGTTTTAAGTTCTTGAGAACACAAGCTAAGAGAGAAGAAGAAGGAATGGAGACAGTAGAGATACAGAGAGAAGGAGTTCGGGGTTCTTGCCCTCTGGAAAAGTGGGAAAGGGGTTGGAGTGTGGAAGTAAGGGATTGGAGCACAAAAATAAGAGGTGGGAGTGCAAAAATAAGGTTGAGGCACAAAAATAAGAGGTTGGGGCACAAAAATAAGAGGTCGGGGTTCTTGCCCCTCCCCCAGAAAAGCAGAGAAGGGGTAGAAACAGGGAGAGAAGGGGCCGGGGTGCTTGCCCCTCCCCCAGAAAAGCAGAGAAGGGGTAGAGACAGGAAAAGAAGGAGCCGGGGTGCTTGCCGCTCCCCCAGAAATGTGGGTCTTGCCGCTAAAGGTGAAGGATCAAGGCAGGCGTCCCTACAGCGTGGTCAGACACCTCTGAAACGTGGGTGAGTAATCAGAGAGGCATCCCTGCAATGATTAAACACCAAGGGAAGTCTGCCTTCCCCAGTCCGTGAACGGTGCGGGTGTTTTGGGTCCACGGGTAAAACATGTCTCCTTTGTCTCTACCAGAAAATGAAAGGAATTGAATTTAAGAGAAGGGAGAGTTTGAAAGGTGGCGCCAAGATTGAAAGGAGAAAGAGGTCGAGGGATAGTAAGAGAGGTTGGAGAAGAGAGTAAAAAGAGACCTTTTACCCAATTTAAAATTGGTGAGATGTTCCTTGGGCTGGTTGGTCTGAGGACCAGAGGTGTTAGGTGGATCTCTCTCACGGAGCAAAGAGCAGGAGGACAGGGGATTGATCTCCCAAGGGAGGTCCCCCAATGTGAGTCATGACACCAAAATGTCATGCGCATCCATGTGAAGAGACCACCAAACAGGCTTTGTGTGAGCAATAAAGCTTTTTAATCACCTGGGGTACAGGTGGACTGAGTCTGGAAAGAGAGCCAGCAAAGGGAGACAAGGGTGGGACCGTTTTATAGGATTTGGGTAGGTAAAGGAAAATTACAGTCAAAGGGAGTTGTTCTCTGGTGGGCAGGAGTGGGGGGTCACAAGGTGCTCAGTGGGGGAGCTTTTTGAGCCAGGATGAGCCAGGAAAAAGAATTTCACAAGATAATATCATTGCTTAAGGCAAAGACTGGCCATTTTCACTTCTTTTGTGGTGGAATGTCATCAGTTAAGGCGGGGCAGGGCATTTGCACTTCTTTTGTGATTCTTCAGTTAATTCAGGCCATCTGGGCATATACGTGCAAGTTACAGGGGATGCAATGGCTTGGCTTGGGCTCAGAGGCCTGACACATTCCTCTGTTATTCATTCCTTTAACTAGACACAGTGGGTATTCCCTTTTGCTTTTCCTCTTACTCATTTTATTTTCTCAACCAACAATGCCCTTACCCTACCATCTTCATCCATCAAAACCCTATCTAGCTTCAAGGACATTTAAAATTCTTTTCAGTTATATATTTTCCTTTATTGAGACTATAGAGGACTTTATTTGAAATCTTACCATTACATTTATCATATGTTACGTTTGTGTGCACCCATGTATCTTCCCTGATCACTCATTCATTCATTGAATCATTATTTACTCATCACATAATCTTCTCAGACTATTCAATCTAAAATAGTCCCCCAACCAGTCCCTCTTCAACACATCACCCAGTTATTTTTCATGTAACTTATTATCTCCATTTCCCTTATTTATTTATATGACAATTGAATCTAACTTCATATAACCTCCACCCTTCTTAGACTATAAGCTCTGTGGGGTAGGAATCTTGCTTGTCTTATTTACTTAGTATTCATGGCACCTTGAACAATACATCGCAGATAGGGGGACACTTGAAATGTATTTATTCAATAGGTGCTTAAATGCATGAGTGAACAAATGAATACAAATGGAGCAAAAAGTAAAAACGTGAATGAAAAAATAAAGGTTAATTTGTGAGAATTAATAAAATTACTGCAGGAGAGGAATATTAAAAAGTGCACTCACTCCTTCATATCATTGTGTATTAAACCCACACTATAAGGTACAATTATAATGTGCAGTTTTTTTTTCTTTTCTGCTGAACAGAAAAATGAAGCATCTTGGGAATTTCATATTATTTATTTCATCTACTTTCTTTCCTCCTTGCCAGAATAAATTAAGAATTAATCCACTGGCTTAAATCTTCCCAACAGGATGGTGATAAAAAAAGTTTTACAAACATTTCTTCTAATTCCTTGATTTAATAGAAATTAGATGTTACAGTAACTATCTAAGTAGACTACCTAGCTCCATGTTTTCCTCTCTCTTTGAGTTCCCAAACTGTATATCCTTCCTCTTTCTGCTTCTTTGGGTACCTCTCAACATCCCTCAAGTCAGGTGAACTAGGTCCAGAAATTCATAGATGCTATACTCTTACTATTATCAAGTCAAAGACCATAGAGATCTTTCTTCAAATTACAGTCTTTTACTTTCTTTTTGTGTTTATATAAAAAACTCAATGCCAACAGAACAACCCTACCCTAATGGCCTCAAGACCTGATCGTAAGAATGAAATGGCCAATTCACAACAGAAAGCAAATTTTCACTAATAATAGAGCCTGTTAGAAATCAGCACTTCTTCTCACCTCCAGCCTTAGGTATCAGCTTGAGTGATGATTAGGAACATTAGCTCTGAAGAAAGACTGCTTGGTGGGGTCCTGCCTCTGTCATCTCCCTGCTGAGGATGTTATATAACCTCTCCATGCCTCAGGTTTCCCATTTTTAAAATGGAGATAATAATGGCACTTCATAGCATGTTGTGGGGACTAAATGTATAAATACTTATACAGGAGAGAGAAGTTGGCATATGGTTATAGTTATTTGGGTCCCAAGTTATCTTGGGACCTCAAGATGAGAGGAATTTGCCCAACTCATAGGTATTTGAGGGTACAAATCCATGGCTTGGCTCGGCTTTTGAAAAGTCTTACCTGAGATTCTTCATGGAACAGAGTTCTATCAAAGCCAATTTTAAAAGCCACAGCGAAAAATAATTATTCTTGCTGCACTTCATGCAAATAATCAGGCCAAGTACAGTAAGACTAAAGTTTATTTTGTAAACAAATCAGTTCTATCATGATTTGTTTTTAATAAAAACAGGGATTGCAGAGAGAAAAAATATGCTTCAAAAGAAAAACTATGATATACTGTTGTTAACGGTTCTTGAGGTTTGTTCTGCAGTTTAGGCTAAATTCTAAATTCTTTGTGGGTTAGAAATCCCCAGACTAATGCTTTCAAATCTTTGCTTTTAAAATCAGGAATTGTACTCCTCATCCTAGGACTTGTTATTTACCTTACAGTAGGCTGTTCACTTAAATACTGTAGTAAAACTGTAGATGAGTTTACTAATGTTTTTGCCATGGAAGCCTTGGAAGCTCAACTAGGCCTACAGGAGTACACTCAGACAGTTGCAAAGTGGTTCCACTCTTCTTACCTTGGGGATTACTCCCATTCCTATTATATTTCCTGTCAGCAGGAAGAATCCAGAGCAATCCATGGCCTTTACCTGTCTTCATAACCTACATCTTAAGATTAAGGCATTATAAAACCCAAAGGGAGGGATTAAAACTGCCTTTGCCAATTATGACTGACACAGTGAAGATCTAACTGACTCCATCTTCCTTCTAACCTCCAACCTGTCCTTGTTCATTCCTGGGTGTAGGCTGAATTAATTTGGGAGAAGCTTAGTTTATAGTTTATACTTTAAATAAAGACAGTAACAACCCTTTCCCAAAGCAGACCTCTTTCTTGCCTGGGGACTAGATTGCCTTTGTAGGATGAACATTACAAGATTAGAAATTATGGTTTAGGATTCATGCAGCTGGAGGTTGCAAGATTCTGACCCTTCCTAAAGTATTCCTAAGATCAATGCTTGAGACATTTTGCAGACCCTGAACTTGATGGATCAGCTGGAATCACCCAGATCAATAAACTGGCTCATCTAATCTTGTGTTCCCCACCCAGGAACTGACTCAGCACAAGAAGACAGCTTTGACTCTCTATGATTTCAACTCTGACCAATCAGCATTCTTGGCTCACTGGCTTCCCCCAACCCACTAAGTTATCCTTAAAAACTCTGCTCCCTGAATGCTTGGGGAAACTGATTTGAGTAATAATAAAACTATGGTCTCCTGCACAGCTGGCTGTTTGTTAATTACTCTTTCTCTGTTGTAATTCCCCTGTCTTGATGAATTTGCTCTGTCTAGGCAGTGGGCAAGGTGAACCACTTGAGCAGTTAAAAATTTGGGGGCTTGCCTGGGATTGTCCTTGTGGCTACCTGCCCATGGTTCAGTGGCTCCCCTTCAGTGATGGATCCAGAAGCAGCCAAAGTGGCTGCTTTATTCTCTTGGACTGGGGGCTGACCCTGGTACTCTCTCTACTTGTGGGTTGCTGCCACCCAATATGCATGAATTTAATTGCAATGGAGAAATAGTCATGGGGAAACATCCCTTAATTGTAGCCCTATCACAGGGTGTCTGTCTGTAGCCCCATGGTAGGGTGTCTGTCTATAGCCCCAAGGTAGGGTGTCTGGATTGATGAGTATCCTAGGCACTGCCAATGCCTCCTTCCTTTTCCCGACTGGTTCTGTAGCCCTATGGTGGTGTGTCTGCAGCTCCATTGGGGGGTGCTTGTTTGTAGTTCTACCATGGTGTGTCTGTGTCTGTAGCCCCATTGCAGGGTATATGCTCAGCTCCTGTGGGGTCTCAGTTAGCTCTTTCTAACTAGTAGGAAAGGTCCTCATTTCAGAGACTTCTCTTCAATCAGGAAGATTTCTAGGAGGATTCTCAGATGGAGATTAGGAAGATAGTTTGGCAGAGATACTCTTGGAGTTCTTGGTTAGGGATCTGATTTGGAAGGCTTTCTGTCCATGTGTGTATGTGTGGGAGGGATCTCAAAGTGGGTTGCTGATGGAAGTCCAGCAGGCCTAACTCAGAGAAACCTCCTTATTTGTCTGCTCAAATTCGATGAGCCCTAAAGAAAGCTCAACAGGCTTGTCTCTTGAGGTGACTATCTGCTCTTCGCCTTGCCAGAGACCCCATTGTGAATTACCATTTGGAGGTTGTCCCATCCCACCTGGAATGAATCAAAGACAACAGGGACCAACAGGGAAAAGTTTGACCTTTGCCAGGCTGATACTGGGTGCTGAACAAGGTGACTAATACTTGTTTTGTTATGTGTGTTTTGCTGGGATGGAAAATGTTAATTTGGTTCCCCATGCAGCCTGTTGAGCAGCATCTTGCAAATTATGAATCTTGCCTATGATTCCATGAAACAGGAAAAAGCGTGATTTTCTCTTGTAAAGTGGCTTGAACCCCACAGCTATAGCACAAGCGAGCTGGGTGATCAGAAGCTGCTCCATTCTTCTGGAAGCTGCGGAGAAAGGGAGCCCAGAAACCTGGTATGCCAGCAAAAAAGGTTAAGAAATTCTTACCAGCCAAGTTCTGGTCTCTCTCTTTCCTGTCTGGGTAAATGGTAAACATCACTATTTGTCTCTCTGCAAGGGTTTGATTACTAGAAAAAGGATTTGGCAGGGTGCGGTGGCTCACGCCTGTAATCCCAGCACTTTGGAAGGCCAAGGCAGGTCGATCACAGGTCAAGAGATTGAGACTATCCTGGCCAACATAGTGAAACCCCATCTCCACAAAAATTAGCCGGGCATGGTAGTGTGCACCTGTAGTCCCAGCTACTTGGGAGGCTGAGGCAAGAGAACTGCTTGAACCTGGGAGGCAGAATTTGCAGTGAACCAAGATCATGTCACTGAACTCCAGCCTGGTGACAGAGCAAAACTCTGAGAAAGAAGGAAAGAAAGAAAGAAAGAAAGAAAGAAAGAAAGAAAGAAAGAAAGAAAAGAAAGAAAGAAAGAAAGAAAGAAAGAAAGAAAGAAAGAAAGAAAGGAAGGAAGGAAGGAAGGAAGGAAGGAAGGAAGAAAGGAAGGAAGGAAGGAAGGAAGGAAGGAAGGAAGGAAGGAGGATTTGTGAGGCTAGTCTTAGGCGGTAGCAAATCTGGTAGCAAAACACAGAAAGAGTTTGTCTTTCTGTGTTCTGTAATGGAGAAAGGAATATCACAGGATAAATTGTGTATTTAGAACCCCTATAAGCTCCCTTTTCAAGTCAGCCTGACAGACTGGTCAGTTAAAAACTTTGCTACAGGTCCATCTTGTCTTGTGTCCTTAAGAGCTTAACCTTGGCTGGGTATGGTGGCTGAAGTCTTTAATCACAGCTCTTTGGGAGGCCGAGGCGGGGGTGAATCACCTGAGGTCAGGAGTTTGAGACCAGCCTGACCAACATGGAGAAATGCTATCTCTACTAAAAATACAAAAAATTAGCCGGTCGTTGTGGCACATGCCTGTAATTCCAGCTACTTGGGAGGCTGAGGCAGGAGAACTGCTCGAACCCAGGAAGCAGAGGTTGTGGTGAGCTGAGATGATGCCATTGCACTCTAGCTTGGGCAACAAGAGCAAAACTTTGCCAAAAAAAAAAAAAAAAAAGCTTAACCTTTTGACCATGTAGGGATACTTTCTGTTGGTTTCCACTATCCAGAAGACAGGAGTTTTGAGGATCATGTCATAGTTAGCCCTAAAAATTATCTTGAGTGATTGAAAGCCTTTGCAAGCTTAAATTGGCTTCTCTAGGCTTCTTCTGCGAAGAACAATAGAAACCGCTCATTGCTCTAACTCAGTAGTTAAGGTTTTGCTTTTTGACAATGGCAGCCTGGATTCAATTCTTGGCTTTTGGAATGATTCCTTTCTGGTTTTTTATTTATGTAACTTTGCCATTTACTGAGGTTTTTCTCCCTGATGGATAGCTTCTGATTTCCTATGTTGAGTTTTCCTTTCTCTAAACAACCCTGAGTGAGATTCTAAATGTTATGAAAAGAAAAAAAAAAAGACGAAGAAGAAGAAGAAGAAACTTCTTACCATCTCTTTGAGACACTTATGTGTCCGTGGTTAAGTTATAACCTTAGTTAAAACTTATTAATTTCATGTGCGAAATTACCTGTGGTAGAATTCAAAAACCAAAATTATTGGCTACTTGGTGTGGCTAAAGATGGGTAATAAAATAATTTTAAAGAATTTTTTAAGAGCACTATGGTTAAAAGTCAGATTAATTAAAAGTGGATAAACAAGCTATAGGTATATTTAAAAGGCCTTTATGTTTTTCTCTTCTTGAAACTTGTTTTTCTGGAAAAAAGTTTTTTCTTCTCAGTCTACTGAATTATTTTTCTCCATTTTGTTTTTTGTCTTTCCACTCTTAATGCACAGATGAGCGGCCCTAAGATAACTTCTGGTATCCTGGGACTCATTGGGAAAAACAGAGGAGGCACCACAGGCCCTGTTTTGGGGAAAAAACCTCTGTTTTCCTCTGGAAACCCCAGGAATTAAAAGTGAATAGATCACTCTCAAAATCAAAGGCTCTGTTCGGTTTTGCACTGTGTAATCTGAAGGTTTTGAGTTTTGGGGTTATCAGAAATTACTTTGTATTATGAGAAAACTTTGGTGTGTAATGACTAGGTAGGAAATAAACTTTAAGAAATGGCTAATAGTAGTTATGGAGGGATACTTGACTCTTTGCACACCGGATCAGAGAAGCATGCTCTTGGCGACCTGGAAGATAAGGAAACATCCTCACCCCACACTGCAGGATGAGACTCCCATGAGGGATGGGCTGATCACAAAATGGGCTGATTGGCTTTGGGTTGACTTGCAATAAAATGCAGTCAGTAAAAGCACTACACTGTCTTCTCCTGTAGTATTTCCCTTCTTTGGGGGGTCCAGGATCTGGTATAAAATGGCACCCTTAATTTTCGGGATACATCTTTGTCTTCAGCTGCATATTTGCCACTTATTTGGCCTTAGAAATGCATGCTTTCCTGGCCTTGTTCCTCCAAGGGCTCCACCCTGAAGCAAGTAATCCAATTAAGAAACTGGCAGATGAAAAATCTCACAAGTGTCGAATCTTCTCTGTCTGTATTTATATGTGTGCTGTGTGTTTGAGATGCTTATATATAAAAGAACTCTGATTAATTGGCTTAGAAAAATAAGTGCTTAGCCACTTATTTTATCTCACCCCTATAATACCAGCATTTTGAGAGGCCAAGGTGGGTGGATCACCTGAGGTCATGAGTTCGAGACCAACCTGACCAACATTAAGAAACCCTGTCTCTACTAAAAACACAAAATTAGCCGGTGTGGTGGCACGTACCTGTAATCCTAGCTACTCAGAAGGCTGAGGCAGGAGAATTACTTGAACCTGGGAGGCGGAGATTGTGGTGAGCCCAAGATCACACCATTGCACTCCAGCCTGGGCAACAAGAGCGAAACTCCATCGCGCAAAAAAAAAAAAAAAAAAAGAAAAGAAAAGAAAAGAAAAATAAGTGCTTAAATCAAATATTTTGTCAGAAGAAATAGAAACTTTAATGCCTTTGTTCACGTGACTTCAGTACTTTTTTGGAAATAAAGGCAGTTTTACAGATTATTGGTAAAATAAAATGTCTTGAAAATGTAGACATTTGGTCTAAATTAAAGTCAGATATTAGATTTAATAAATGCTTTAAGCTCAAACTGTTTCTTTGACTTTTGAAAACTGTTCTATTTGCCTACTTTGGAGCATTAGATTATAGATAAGGTCTGTGGACAAATGGAGAGCCATGCCTGCTACCTGTACTAAAAAGAGTCAGACCTTGTCTTCATTTTCTGTCTGATGTCCTAGACTCCACCCCTTGTATATAATTAAAATTATTTACTTATCAGGTTTTTCACTAAAAATAAAAGTTGCTAACAGTTAGCATTCTAACATGTAATTGAGACTACTGGGGAAACAGATTTTTTTTTTATTATTATACTTTAGTTCTAGGGTACATATGCACAACATGCAGGTTTGCTACATATGCATACATGTACCATGTTGGTGTGCTGCACCCATTAACTCGTCATTTACATTAGGTATATCTCCTAATGCTATCCCTCCCCACTACCCGCTCCCCACAATAGGACCCGGTGTGTGATGTTCCCCTTCCTGTATCCAAGTGATCTCATTGTTCATTTCCCACCTATGAGTGAGAACGTGTGGTGTTTGGTTTTCTGTTCTTGTGATAGTTTGCTGAGAATGATGGTTTCCAGCTGCATCCATGTCCCCACAAAGGACACAAACTCATCCTTTTTTATGGCTGCATAGTATTCCATGGTGTATATGTGCCACATTTTCTTAATCCAGTCTGTCACTGATGGACATTTGGGTTGATTCCAAGTCTTTGCTATTGTGAATAGTACCACAATAAACATACGTGTGCATGTGTCTTTTTGCAGCATAACTTATAATCCTTTGGGTATATCCCCAGTAATGGGATGGCTGGATCAAATGGTATTTCTAGTTCTAGATCCTTGAGGAATCGCCACACTGTCTTCCACAATGGTTGAACTAGTGTACAGTCCCCCAACAGTGTAAAAGTGTTCCTATTTCTCCACATCCTCTCCAGCACTTGTTGTTTCCTGATTTTTTAATGATTGCCATTCTAACTGGTGTGAGATGGTATCTCATTGTGGTTTTGATTTGCATTTCTTTGATGGCCAGTGATGATGAGCATTTTTTCATGTGTCTGTTGGCTGTATGAATGTCTTCTTTTGAGAAGTGTCTGTTCATACCCTTTGCCCACTTTTTGATGGGGTGGTTTTTTTCTTGTAAATTTGTTTGAGTTGTTTGTAGGTTCTGGATATTAGCCCTTTGTCAGATGAGTAGATTGCAAAATTTTTCTCCCATTCTGTAGGTTGCCTGTTCACTCTGATGGTAGTTTCTTTTGCTGTGCAGAAGCTCTTTAGTTGAATTAGATCCCATTTGTCAATTTTGGCTTTTGTTGCCATTGCTTTTGGTGTTTTAGACATGAAGTCCTTGCCCACGCCTATGTCCTGAATGGTATTACCTAGGTTTTCTTCTAGGATTTTTATGGTATTAGGTCTAACATTTAAGTCTCTAATCCATCTTGAATTAATTTTGGTATAAAGAGTAAGGAAAGGATCCAGTTTCAGCTTTCTACTTATGGCTAGCCAATTTTCCCAGCACCATTTATTAAATAGGGAATCCTTTCCCCATTTCTTGTTTCTCTCAGGTTTGTCAAAGATCAGATGGCTGTAGATGTGTGGTATTATTTCTGAGGACTCTGTTCTGTTCCATTGGTCTATATCTCTGTTTTGGTACCGGTACCATGCTCTTTTGGTTACTGTAGCCTTGTAGTATAGTTTGAAGTCAGGTAGCATGATGCAGCTTTGTTCTTTTGGCTTAGGATTGTCTTGGCAATGCGGGGTCTTTTTTGGTTCCATTTTTTTCCAATTCTGTGAAGAAAGTCATTGGTGGCTTGATGGGAATGGCATTGAATCTATAAATTACCTTGGGCAGTATGATCATTTTCACTATATTGATTCTTCCTATCCATGAGCATGGTATGTTCCTCCATTTGTTTGTGTCTTCTTTTATTTCACTGAGCAGTGGTTTGTAGTTCTCCTTGAAGAGGTCCTTTACATCCCTTGTAGGTTGGATTCCTAGGTATTTTATTCTCTTTGAAGCTGTTGTGAACGGGAGTTCATTCATGATTTGGCTCTCTGTTTGTCTGTTACTGGTGTATAAGAATGCTTGTGATTTTTGCACATTGATTTTGTATCCTGAGACTTTGTTGAAGTTGCTTATCAGCTTAAGGAGATTTTGGGCTGAGACAATGGGGTTTTCTAAATATACAATCATGTCATCTGCAAACAGGGACAATTTGACTTCTTCTTTTCTTTCTCTTGACTGATTGCCCTGGCCAGAACTTCCAACACTATGTTGAATAGGAGTGGTGATAGAGGGCATCCCTGTCTTGTGCCAGTTTTCAAAGGGAATTTTTCCAGTTTTTGCCCATTCAGTATGATATTGGCTGTGGGTTTGTCATAAATAGCTCTTATGATTTTGAGATACGTTCCACCAATACCGAATTTATTGAGAGTTTTTAGCATGAAGGGCTGTTGAATTTTGTCAAAGGCCTTTTGTGCATCTATTGAGATAATCATTTTGGTTGGTAGGCTATTAATTATTGCCCCAATTTCAGAGCCTGCTATTGGTCTATTCAGGGATTCAACTTCTTCCTGGTTTAGTCTTGGGAGAATGTAAGTGTTCAGGAAATTATCCATTTCTTCTAGGTTTTCTGGTTTTTTTGTGTAGAGGTGTGTATAGTATTCTCTGATGGTAGTTTGTATTTCTGTGGGGTCAGTGGTGATATCCCCTTTATCACTTTTTATTTTGTCTATTTGATTCTTCTCTCTTTTCTTCTTTATTAGGGTTGCTAGCAGTCTATCAATTTTGTTGATCTTTTCAAAAAACCAGCTCCTGGATTCGTTAATTTTTTGGAGGGTTTTTTGTGTCTCTATCTCCTTCAGTTCTGCTCTGATCTTAGTTATTTCTTGCCTTCTGCTAGCTTTTGAATGTGTTTGCCCTTGCTTCTTGTGTTATGGTTTTCATCCCTATCAGTTCTTTTAAGGACTTCTCTACATTGGTTATTCTAGTTAGCCATTTGTCAAATCTTTTTTCAAGGTTTTTAGTTTCTTTGTGCTGGTTATGTAGTTCCTCCTTTAGCTCTGAGAAGTGTGATCGACTGAAGCCTTCTTCTCTCAACTCGTCAAAGTCATTCTCCATCCCACTTTGTTCCATTGCTGGTGATGTGCTGCGTTCCTTTGGAGGGGGAGATGCGCTCTGATTGTTTGAATTTCCAGCTTTTCTTCACTGCTTTTTCTCCGTATTTGTGGTTTTCTCTGACTTTGGTCTTTGATGATGGTGACGTACTGATGGGGTTTTGGTGTAGGTGTCCTTTCTGTTTGTTAGTTTTCCTTCTAACAGTCAGGACCCTCAGCTGCAGGTCTCTTGGAGTTTGCTTGAGGACCATCCAGACCGTGTTTGCCTGAGTATCAGCAGCAGAGGCTGCAGAAGATAGAATATTGCTGAACAGTGAGTGTTGCTGTCTGATTCTTACTCTGGAAGCTTCGTCTCAGGGGTGTAGCCTGCCGTATGAGGTGTTAGGTGTTGGTCTGCACCTAGTGGGGGATATCTCCCAGTTAGGCTACTCAGGGGTCAGGGACCCACTTGAGCAGGCAGACTGTCCATTCTCAGATCTCAATCACTGTGCTGGGAGATCCACTGCTCTCTTCAAAGCTGTCAGACAGGGACATTTACCTCTGCTGAGGTTTCTGCTGCTTTTTGTTTAGCTATGCCCTGTCCCCAGAGGTGAAGTCTACAGAGGAAGGCAGGCGTCCTTGAGCTGTGGTGGGGTCTACCCAATTCAAGCTTCCCAGCAGCTTTGTTTACCTACTTAAGCCTCAGCAATGGTGGGCACCACTCCCCCAGGCTCGCTACTGCCTTGCAGTTAGATCTCAGACTGCTGTGCTAGCAATGAGGGAGGCTCCATGGGTGTGAGACCCTCTGGGCCAGGTGTGGGATATAATCTCCTGGTATACCATTTGCTAAGACCCTTGGTAAAGTGCAGTATTAGTGTGGGAGTTACCAGATTTTCCAGGTGTTGTGTGTCTGAATTTCCTTTGGCTAAGAAAACGAATTACCTTCCCCCTTGCACTTCCCCAGTGAGGCAATGCCTCATCCTGCTTCAGGTCTTGCTGGTCGGGCTGCACCCGTGGACCAGCACCAAGTGTCCGACACGCCCCAGTGAGATGAACCCAGTACCTCAGTTAAAAATGCAAAAATCAACCGTCTTCTGTGTCACTCATGCTGGGAGTTGGAGGCTGGAGCTGTTCCTATTCAGTCATCTTGGGCACGCCCCCAGGAAACAGTTTTACATACAAGGTATATAGAAAATGTGTTTTTGGTAAAAGATTTTAAGAAGGCAAGGGAATATGGCTTTTGATAAAGGGAATGTAATTTTGTCCAGTTCAGAGGGTTTTTATGATTGTCTTAACCTACAAGAATAACAGAACAAAACTAAAGGTTTCAGCAAAGTGAAAAGGGTTTGTAAAGGGTTAATCTTATTAAAAAAATTCTGTGGGTATAAACGAGTTGGCTAAGATTTTAAATAAATTATTTAGTTTTTTTTCTGTAGGTTAAACATTAAAATGATACTGTTATGGGGCCAGAATCTGGGCACGCATGTCCAAATAACAGGGTTTTCTTACAAAATTGATCTGCTGTTTGATGGAAAATTGTAAAGGGTTGTAAAAAGTTTATGAAAACCTTACCTTATGGTAAAACATAAAAACTGGATAGAGAGACAAAATTTTATTTAAGAAACTAGCCTTACTTTAAAAATACACTAATGCAAACATTAAATTTGGTTTTCTGTTTGAAGACGATTTTTATGTAATGTTAAAGGATAATGAAAGGCTTTTGTTTTCTCCTTTGGGTAAATGGCAGAGAAAAAAACGGAGAAGAGAGAAGAGACAAATGTAATTAGCCTCGTGCTATCTTTATTGGTTCTTGTTTGGAAAGCTAAGTCTCCTATCAGAGTAAAAGTTTTCTTTTCAAAAAATTTTTTGGAGTCATCATTTTGGCCAAATTAATGACTTATTGTGAAATGGAATTCTATTTTTTGATATCCAGCATTTTAAACCTTTGTTATTTGACAAACTTTCCAAAATTAAATTGTAAAATATGTCTCTTTCTAACCTAATATTTGAGATATTACATCCTCTAAAGTCCAAAAATGACATTTGGCTTATTTGGTACAAAAACCATACAGGAAGCATTATCAAATATGAAATAATGTTTGGCTTTCTTTGGTCTACATTTGTGTAAATGTTTTGTTGGTATACATTTCAAAATTAAGTAAAGCTACTATAATTCTAATATGACTTAGTATATGTTACCAGTAATAATCATAATTATTATGTTAAATGACTGTGTGCCACAGAGGTAAACTGCCTTGTCAATTGTGCCTTTAACTGTGGCTCCCCCAAAATATTTTTTATCCACAGACAATTGTTGTCTCACTTCAGTCCTCTTTTAAAAATGATCTTATAATCAGCTATAAAATTTAACAGATGCTCTTAAATGCGGGTTTCTGATTAATAACTGTGGGAGATTGTGACATTAAAATAGAAAAAAACTTTTTGAATAGAAAAGTGAATGTGTTTGGTTTTCTTTGGACAGTATTTGTATAAATATGTTATTGGTATGTATTCCAAAATTATGAAAAACTTCTATAATGTTGATATAATTTAATGTATATTACCGATAATTATAATTGTTATATAAAATGGTTGTATGCCACAGAAGTAACCAAAATTCCTAGTCAACTGTACCTTTTATAGTGTCTAGAGGCTTTTGTCATCCACAGACATTTTGTCTTGCATTGATCCTTTTCACAAGGCAGTTTAAAATTTGATATAGGACTCTGAGTGCAGGTCTCAGATAATTTTAAAAGTTGTGCTATTGGAATGGAGGGAAAAAACAAACTTCTAGGACTCTCATGAAGCACTAATGTGTTAAATATTGCTAAACATTTTGTTTTCAGAGTCAAGAGAGCGTATTTATTTAGAGCTATTTGAAACTTGTAACAAGTGAGTAAAATATACTCCTGTGAAAAAAATTTAGATCATATTTGTTCCTCTCTACCTGATTTCTCCAGAATTTGGAAACTATTTGTGAGCATTCTCAATTTATGGCAGTATCGTTAATTGCATAAGTACAATAAGAATCTGTTTTCTTTTGTAACAGAGCACAATTGGAGAAATTGGTTATTTTACCAAGGCTTTGAATGGAATAGTATACTTCCTTCAAAGAATCAAAGTTGACTTACAGAGCCAATTAAAGCCTGTTGTGGCATCTGACCACATACCTTATCCAAACAGAGTCTCTGTACAAGGTTCCTGACCTGTGGTAAGTAAAGAATGTCACTTTCTAACAGGCCCAGGAACCCCAAGTTATCTTGGGACCTCAAGAGGAGAGGAATTTATCTAACTCAAAGGAATTTGAGGGTACAAACCCATGCCTGGTCTCAACTTTTAAAAAGTCTTATCTGAGATTCTTCATGGAAAAGAGTTTTAGTAAAGCCAATTTAAAAAGCCAAAGTGACAAATAATTATTCTTGCTGTACTTTATGCAAATAATCAGCCCAAGTACAGTAAGACTAAAATTTATTTTGTAAACAAATCAATTCTATCATCATTTGTTTTTAATAAAAATGGGGACTGGAGAAAAATCATGCTTCAGAAGAAAAACTATAGCACACTGTTGTTAGTTGTTCTTGAGGTTTGTTCTGCAATTTAGGCTAAATTCTAAATTCTTTGTGGGTTAGAAGTCCCAAGACTGATGCTTTCAAATCTTTACTTTTAAAATTGGGAATTGTAACCCTCATCCCAGGACTCATTATTTACCTTACAGTAGGCTGTTCACTTAAACACTGTAGTAAAACTATAGATGAGAGTACTAATGTTTTGGCCATGCAAGCCTTGGAAGCTCAACCAGGCCAGCATGAATACACTCAGACAATTGCAAAGTGGTTCCGCTTTTCTCACCTTGGGGTTTACTCCCATTCCGACTACATCCCCTATAGCAGGAAAAAGCAAGAGTGATTGACAGCCTTTTCCTGTCTTCATAACCTACAGCTTAAGATTAAGGTGTTATAAAACCCAAAGGGAGCAATTGAAACTGCCTTTGCAAAATTATGACTGAGATGGTGAAAGAGATTTAACTTAACTGACTCCTTGCTCCTAACCTCCAAGCTGTCCTTGTTTATTCCTGGGTGAAGGAACTCTCTCTGATTTCATCCCTGACCAATCAGCACTCTTGGCTCACTGGCTTCCCCCTGCCCATAAAATTATCCTTAAAAACTCTGCTCCCTGAGTGCTTGGGGAGACTGATTTGAGTAATAATAAAACTCCGTGGGAGGCTGAGGCAGGAAAATGGCATGAACCCAGCAGGTGGACCTTGCAGTGAGCTGAGATTGCACCACTGCACTCCAGCCTGGGCAACAGTGTAAGACTCCATCTCAAAAATAAATAAATAAATAAATAAATAACCTCCAGTCTTCCGCACAGCTGGCTCTGCATGAATTACTCTTTCTCTATCGCAATTCCCCTGTCTTGATGAATTGGCTCTGTCTAGGCAGTGGGAAAGGTGAACACCTTGGGTGGCTATATCACTGAAGAGAGAAGGATAATTTTGTAGGAGAGGTAGTCCTTTTGGGTTAAAAGCCCCCAAGTGTGAGTTGATAGAGGATACTGAGCTAGTGCTCATTATCTGATGCATAGTAGTTACTTAAGATATCTTTGTGGAATAAGTAACAGAATGACAGAATGAATCCATAAATAAAGTATTAACAAAAGAAAGGGAAAAGGAGACAGGCACATGCCAATAATAAAATTGCTTTCTTTGCAATTGGGTCAAGGTTCCAAATGTCCGATGGCATGTTGCTGAAATTGTATGAACTTTCTGTCTTTGCAATGGATCCTACTGGTTACTAAAGCCTGGATTATATGTAAAATAATGTGTCCAAAAAGCTGAAACATGAAGTTATTCTCAATTCAGTTTCTCTAGACCCAAATTTGCTGGTGTTCCTACACAATTTTAATGTGTCCACTTCATGCTTATATCTTTTGTACAATCCCCACAAAGGAAAAGGACATAAGAGAGAAAGAGACTTGAAAAAAAAGAATAATAAATAGAAAGATAAGGAAAGGAAAGAGGGATGGCAATATGTAACTGCAGTGGCAATAGAAATTATGCTTAGAGAGGAGAGGAGTAATTCTGGAGACCTATGGCCTATGACGAAGGGTCCAAATGTCACACTGACTCCCCTCATCTCTGTCTCATCTTCTTAGGTGAATTTCCATGTTCTTGGGGAACTCTGATCAGATGAATATTCAAAATTCTTTGTCCTTATAATGGAATGGAAAATTGGGTTTTATCACAATTTTTCACTGATATTTTGACTTAATATGATAAGTTAAAAACTATACTGATCATACCCATCTGAAAAAATTCCAATCACGTGTGATCCTAATCACTGGTTCTCTTCATATCTGGAAAAGAGCAGTTGAGTGCTGCTGGAGCAAGTCACTCTTCGAGGTGAAATGTTCACCATAAATTCATGATGATCAACTTCAAAAGAGTTGTCAGCACCATTCAGCAATCCTCCTGTATCTCTTTAGTTCTCTCACCATTCCACTCTGTACACTGGCCTCAAACTTTTCCTGCTCTCTGAAAAAGCCCAGTCCTCCCTCCCTTCTTTTCTCACAGGTGATCATTGGTTGACCCTTTACATTTCTGCCACCAAACATAAAAACTTACCCTTATCCTCATTCATTCTGTACTTACCTTTATCGTCATACATTCTATACTTTGTCCCTTTTCATAAACACAGCACTGCCTCTTTTCCTACCTAACTCAGTCATCCCTAGAAATCATCCATGACACCTCCTCATCCTTCATACTCTACAACCAATTCACCACCAAATCCTGTTCATTGTGACCTCTAAATAACAGCCCTTGAATAAGTCCTCTTCTCTCCATCACCATTATTATCAAGGTTCAAGAATAACTGTTTTCTCTGACTTGGACTATTGCCATTGCTTTTTAACTAATCTCTCCACATCCATTCAATAACTCTACCAACTTATTTTTTATTTTTATTTTTTTTGAGCCAGAGTCTTGCTCTGTCACCCAGGCTGGAGTGCAGTGGCACAATCTCAGTTTGCTGCAACCTCTGCTTCCTGGGCTCAAGCAATTCTCTTGCCTCAGCCTCCCAAGCAGCTGGGACTACAGGTGTATGCCACCACACCTATCTAATTTTTTGTATTTTTAATAGAGACGGGTTTCACCATGTTAGCCAGGATGGTCTTGATCTCCAGACCTCGTGATCTGCCCACCTCGGCCTCCCAAAGTGCTGGGATTAAAGGCGCCAGCCACCGTGCCTGGCAATTTATTCTTTAAATTTTCTTAAATATTTTTAAATGTTAATTACACATATACTGAAAACTTCATAAAACAGAAACATCCAGCTCAATGCATTATCACAAATCCTGTTTAACCGCCACCCAGGTTAAGAAAGAGCATTTGCCAGCACTGCAGAGGCCCCCCCATGCTGCTTTCCTTTCAATTACTAGCCCTTCCCACTCCTAGTGTCATCACTATGCTGTCTTCTAACACCACGTTAGTTTTGCCTGCTTTTAACTTTATACAGATAGGACACATTATTTATATCTTTCTGTCTGTATTCTTTTACTTAATGTTACGTGCATGAAGTTCATTCATGTTGTAGTGTATAGCTGTTTGTTCATTCTCATATTACATGGTAATACTTTCACAGCACAATGTATTTATTCACTCTACTCTTGATAATCCTTTGATCTTGTTATAGTTCAGGGTTACTAAGAGCAGCATACTGCTGTGAACATTTTATCCATGTCACGTGCTGCACATGTGCACCCATTTCTCTTGAGCCTATCCATTCCAGTCGCAGTAGCCAGTGACCTTTTCCCAATGCAAATCTAATCCTGTGGTTGTTCTCTCAATTACTTTTCATAACTCTTGGGAAAGACTAAAATCTTTAACTTTGTCCATAGCCCCTACAGAATCTTAATGTCCTTCTTCCCAAGCCTCTTCTTGACCCACACTTTCTTTCCTATCCTGAAATGGGAGATGCTCCTCCCATTGCAGAGTCTTTCATAGGTCATTACACTTGCCTGGAAAGCTGCCCCTCACCAACTTTACTCATTTTTTTCTTCAGATTGCAGTTCTTTCTTCAAGTCTACAGGGAAGTTTTCTCAAACTCTCTTTTCCAGTTTAATTCTCATAACAGCACTGTCTTCTTTACATCATTTATATCACAGATGTAATTTTACTTTTCTTTGACTAACATCTATTAGGTTGGTGCAAAAGTAATTACAGCTTTGTTATTACTCTTTAATATATCCAGTCTCCCATTTCTATTTACACTAGATCATCAGTTTCATGCAGACAAGTACTATGGGATATGTTTGTTTGGCTTTAGATTTTTTCCTAGCCTTTTGCTTGGTCCATAGTAGGAACTCAAGAAATATTTGTTCAATTGTTTATGAAAAGAGTCAAACTCTGTAAAATATTTGAAGAGATTTATTCTGAGCCAAATATGAGTGACCATGGCCCATGACAGAGTCTTCAGGAGGTCCTGAGAAAATGTGCCCAAGCTGGTTGGGGTGTAGCTTGGTTTTATACATTTTAGGGAGGCATGAGCCATCAATCAAGTAGATTTAAGAAATACATTGGTTTGGTCCAGAAAGGCGGGACAATTTAAGGTGGTGGGGGAAGGGAAGGTGTTTAGGTAATTTAAACATTTTCTGGTTGACAATCAGTTGAGTTTGTCTAAATACCTGGAATCACAGAAAGGAAATGTTCAGGGTAAGATAAAAGATTGTGGAGACCAAGGTTCTTTTGAAGTCTCACAGTGGCTGCCCTTAGAGACAATAGATGACAAATGTTTCCTATTTTGAACTTTAAAAAATGCTAGACTATCAGCTAATCTCTTTAGAACTGGGAGGGCCTGGAAGAAAAATATCTAGTGCTGTCAATAGAGATTCTTTACAGATGCAATTTTTTTCCCACAAAGCACAGCTTTGTAGGGCCATTTCAAAATATCACAAAGAAACATGTTTTGAGGTAGAATAATTTGATTTTCTTCTTTGCTAGAGTAAGATCAGGAAGTAAGTCAGGATATATAGGGTTAAATAAAAGCCATCTGATGAGGAATATGTAGTTTGTAGGGTATGACTCCCCAGACCCCTTAGATAGGAATTTGGGCAAGATAAGAAAAATCAGAGCTTAGTCCTCAGAATGGATGAATTAATCAAATCACCACTCTTCACTATGTGCGAGGGCTATAAGTAAGAATTAAGGTTAAATATCAGAGAATTGGTGTAGAGTCACTAAAATGTTTTCTAAGGGGATTATTAAAAACAACAACAACAGTCCTTGCTGGATGGCCAGCTGTTAGGTGGGCCAGATGACGCAGCCTGACAGACCAACTGTCTGTGAGCTCTCAGTGCACAGGAAGCCTGGAGCAATGCTCCACAGAAGCAGGGTACAGGCAATACGGTATCAGGTGAACCTGGATTTCAGTCATCACTGTTCCACTTAATCTCTGTGTGACTTTGGAAAAATTAGAAGGCAGGAAACCTTGGTGGCAAAATAAACTGGGATCTGGTTCTTGACTGTAGCTGTCAGTGTGTTATAACGCTGTCCAGTACCAACCTGGCTGCTGGAACTCCCAGTAGTAAAGTTAAATCGTCAAGGCTCCCCAGCACAGACAATGGCTACATTGACCTTGAGCTTAAGAAAAGCCCTCCTATGATCTCTTATAAGGCACTGCTCTTGGCATTGTGCTGTTTTTGATTAATTCCTTCTCATTATCATAGGCTCCCCCCTGCTGGTCCACTACATCAGAAAGGGTGGGGCAAGTGTCGTTCCAGTCCTGCTCCTTGGCATTTTCGTGTTCCCACTGAGATTTTAACTCCTACAATAACATTCCAGATTTTGATGACTAGCACCCACCTGAGTCCTGAAGAAAAGAGTCTCAGTGGGACTGCCCCAACTTTAAGATATTGAGCAGAAACTATAGCCAAAGGGCTGAGGAATCCTGTAGTTTGCATATGTTTAACAAAACAATAACCAGACTTTACGGGCCCATCCCAAAGATATTAACTGAGCTTACAATTAGCTAATTAGGACGTGTTCTGTTTTCCATCTCTTGGCCTTGGCAAAAGCTCCTGACAAGTTTTTCAGTAGGAATATGCATGATGGAAGAACAGAAATATTAACTATGAAAATGAGAAGTTATTCTGTAGTCAAAAGTGTTGCTGTCACCACCCTCTTTAGAGTTAAGCATTTCTTTTAGTCTGCTCTGTCAATCTGTTTTTGTACCAAATGGAAGAATGCAATATGTCTAATTTCTTATTATGAGGTAACTGATTTTTGAAATATCTAAGTATCTTATTGAAGGGTTCTTGTACCAGTTTGAAACCTGAGAGTGTGCCAGGTTGGCACGAGGTGGTGTGGAGCAACAAGCTGTTTTAATGAGCACCTGGGTGCAGGTGGGCTGAGGCCTAAAATTGCGTCAGCCCCAAGTGAGGATGGGACAGGATTTTATAGTCCTCTGTAAACAGGAAGTGTCCCAGTCTGACGTGACTGCTACATAGTACCCGGATGGCCTCTTTCTCCATCTTCAGGGGTACGTGACTTCCAGCTAGGGTGGGTGACTTCCTGCCAGCTCTCTTTCCTCTTCTGCTGTCTTGCTGATACACCCTGCTGAGGCAAGTGGCCTTGTGCCTTGGGACTGGGACTGCGAAGGGAGGAGTTACTCTTCCCTTCAAGCTTTCAGGCCCCAGGGAGAATCTTTCACTTATCCCCTATACTTATCTCTACCTTCATGTTTTAGTGGAAGACCTTGGCAAAATCAAGTATCAGTGTGGGTTGTTTTAAGTGGAAGGTGTCCAGGTTCTTGGTGTCTTGAACAACAAATTGAATAAAATGCACAAACCAAGCAAGGAAAGAATGAAGCAACAAAAGCAGAGATTCATTGAAAATGAAAGTACATATGCCTGTAATCCCAGCACTTGAGAGGCCAAGGCAGACAGATCACTCGGGGCCAGGAGTTTGAGACCAGACTGGCCAACATGGCAAAACCCCATCTCTACTAAAAATAAAAAATAAAAAATAAATAGCCAGGCATGGTGGCAGGTGCCTGTAGTCCTAGCTACTTGGGAGGTTGAGACAGGAGAACTGCTTGAACTCCCAGGTGGAGGTTGCAGTGAGACAAGATGGCTCCACTGAACTCCAGCTCGGGTGACACAGCGAGACTCCATCTCAAAAAAAAAAAAAAAAGAAAGAATATGAAAGTATACTCCACAGTGTGGGAGTGGCCCAAGCATAGGGGCTCAAGAGCCCTGTTACAGAATTTTGGGGGATTTAAATACCCTCTAGAGGTTTCCACTGGCTACTTAGTATACACCCTGTGTAAATGGAGAGGATATTTCCTATCATAGCTGAAGTGTTTCCATTTGATTTAGTTATAGGAAGTCCTTAGGTTCCCTGCCTCCAGACCCTATTTTCCTGCCTCATTTTGATTCATCTGTAATATTTTTTACTTACTTTCTTATTGATAGCAACCAGGAATTTTTTATCCCACACAGCAAGTTTTTAAAATGTAAACACTTTCTCTGTTTACCAGTTCATGATCAGCTCTGGATCTGGTCCATCAATAGGTTGGACAACATATAATTTGCATCATTTTGTCCTTTGTAAATCAAGATGTTCTGTAGATCATGCATTTAAGGACTGGACTTTTGGTTGTTTCCTAATGAAAAAAAATGTAGTTAAGTGGTTATAATTCTGAGTGTATAACCTTATTGCTAGCACCTTGTTTTATGATATCATTCTGATAATGATTGAAAGACTCAGCCTGGATCTTTGGATCCCTGGAGGACCAGATTGCTTTATTTTGATTCTGTTTCTTAGCTTGTAAAAAAGTGACATATTCAAAGGAAATGAAAATGTTAAAATCTAAATCCTAGATTTAAAATGAGTTAACTTTAAACATTTCAGACATCATTTTAATGATTTTATGATATATTCAATTCTAATATCCAAATCTATCTTCATTTTTAGGTAGCTGGGATTATGGGTCACAATCTGCTTTCCAGTCATTCTTTACTCAGGTTATAGACTTGTGCAACTAGAAGCCTGGATATACCATCAACTGATATTGGAAGGCTATGGTAGAGCAAGTTTTAGGGGGAAGATGAGTTCAGTTTCGGACAAGCTTTATTTTAGGTGTCTACTTGATATCCAAGTGGAGCTTTTGAAGAGGTAGGGGCAATGCATGTGTGTGTCTAGAGTGCTGAGGGGGGTCTAGGAAATTTGGACAATTTCCTAAGAGTCAGGGGGCAGGATGAGATTACCGGTGGAGTGACTGCGACACAGAGAAAAAAAAGAGGACTCAGGAAATGAGGCACAAAGAGATGGTGGCCTGAAGCAGCCTCCTAGTTTAGGCACATTTGGTAATGGAGGGTAGCCTGAGGAATCCAGTATTAGTCACATCTGCTTGACAACGAAGATGTGAGATAATACACATAAAACTTTATCATGGGTAGCTTTTGCAATGCAAGGCTCAAACCAGAAGGTTTTTAGCCTAACCAAATTATCTGGTCATTTTTATAAAGGTGATGCTGCTGGCCAAAAACCAAACACACATATTCAATCAAAATGGAACACAGGGATATAAAATGAAAAGTAAACATTTAAGGGCATGGAGAGTGAACATTTTCTCTTTCAGCTCACCTCTCAAGGTTGTCCAATTAAGTTGCTTATATACAATTCCTAAAATGCTCTAAGCACCTAAACATATATCTGTTTAACAACAACAACAAAAACCTCTCCTCCTCATTTTACTAAAGCCAAGAATTCCACAGTATAGTCATTGGTTCCCATTAAAATCAGAATTTAACTTGTTCAATGTATATAAAAGTGTTAGCTTAATTTTGTCTATTGTAAGAACCAGTTTATGAACAGTTTATATGTGCCTTTTCTTAAAATATAGTTTAAGCATGAGAATATATTTGAATCTTCCATATTTGGGAGCTTCTGGCTGCTCAGACCCCTCTAGCGCAGATGTAAGACACAGACAAAACTCTCACTGCCACAAGAGTTTCTGTGGTAGAATTGTCTGGGGTCTGATATATTCTCAAAAATATCAAAGCAACATTTTTTAAATGAGAGAATGATATAGGAAACAAACAAAAGTGAAATAGAAAACATCTTTCTGGACATATGGCCTCTGTGTATATGTGTGAAAAGTAGATGAACAAACATATAAGGTTGCTTCTGGACTATGTATTTTACATGGAATTTTCATTTCATTCTTTATTATATTTATTTATTTTTGAGACGGAGTCTCACTCTGTCACCCAGGCTGGAGTACAGTGACGCGATCTCAACTCACTGCAAGTTCCGCCTTCCGGGTTCAGGCGATTTCCGGCTAATTTGTATTTTTAGTACAGACAGGGTTTCACCATGTCGGTCAGGCTGGTCTCGAACTCCTGACCTCAAGTGATCTGCCTGCCTCCGCCTCCCAAAGTGCTGAGGTTACAGGTGTGAGCCACCACGCCTGGCCTCATTTCTTTATTGTTTAAATTTTTAATCTATACTTTCAGTAGCATGTAGTATTTACTTAAGGTTATTTTTCAATTATGACATATTTTGTATTAGTTTCTAGGTAAGTATAAACACTTGGCATAGTTTTTGTATATTTTAGAATGAATAGGTGTTGGAAATTAAGAGATTACAGCATCAAGTTGCTTGGATATCTAAGTACAGACAAATTTCAATTCGTTGAATGTTAAAGCAAAAAATAAAATTTAACTAAGCTATTTCAAATTTAGAGATTATACATTTTTAATTGACTATGTTGACTATGTAGATTTACTTTGGACTTTATTTGAAGTGAATGAACAAAAATAATCTATAAACTACCTTTAATACTAATGGAGATTTATTTGCCCTCCCATATGTCTTTTTTAATAAGTAGTTTGAAAATCAGAAAACTTTTAAAAGAACCTAAAATTTATTTTTTAACTATAGATTTACAGAGAGGCCTAGTGATTTGAAAAACATAACAATTACCTGTTTGTGTTTATTTAAATATATAGTTTCCTTATTCTTCAAATTAGGAGTTAGATTAGATGCTTCCTAAATTCTTTTCAACATTTTGTGACTACTTAATCCCATACTCTGATTCCAAATGTGGTCAGGGAGAGTGGATTGGATCTTGTTTGATAGCCCTCTAGTGGCTATAACTTTAAAGGGGCACAATATTTGAGAAAGAAAAATTGTTCCAGAGAAAAGAAAATCCATTTAGAGAAGCAAAAGGGCCACGAAGGGACAGAAGGGAAGTTAACTCGATAGTGAGACAAGCATTAAATTAGAGGTCAGAGTCAGACAGCGCAAGCCAGGTAGACGATGACATATAAAGTCAATATTTCCTCTTTTTTTTCTTTTCTTTTCTTTCTTCCTTCCTGCCTTCTCTCTTTTCTTTCTTTCTTTCTTTCTTTCTTTCTTTCTTTCTTTCTTTCTTTCTTTCTTTCTTTCTTTCTTTCTTTCTTTCTCTTTCTTTCTTTCTTTCTTTCTTTCTTTCTTTCTTTCTTTCTTTCTTCTTTCTTTCCTTTCTCTTTCCTTCTTTCTCTCTTTCTTTCTTTCTTTCTTTCTTTCTTTCTTTCTTTCTTTCTTTCTTTCTTTCTTTCTTTCTTTCTTTCTTTCTGTTTCTTTCTTTCTTTCCTCTTTCTTTCTTTATTTCTTTCTTTATTTCTTTCTTTCTCTTTCTTTTTCTTTCTTTCTTTCTTTCTTTCTTTCTTTCTTTCTTTCTTTCTTTCTTTCTTTCTTTCTTTCTTTCTTTCTTTCTTTCTTTCCTTTCCTTTCCTTCCTTCCTTCCTTCCTTCCTTCCTTCCTTCCTTCCTTCCTTCCTCTCTCTCTCTTTCTCCCTTTCTCCCTTTCTTTCTTTCTTTCTCTCTTTCTCTCTCTCTCTCTCTCTTTCTTTCTTTCTTTTCTTTCTCTGCCTGTGTTGCCCACATAGATCCCAAACTGCTGGGCTCAAGGGATCCTTCTGCCTTGGCCTCCCAAAGTGCTAGGATTACAAGTGTGAGCTGCCACGCCTGGTCTACAGTCAATATTTTCTGAGCATGCTTTGTACTAGGAGCTTTTCACATATTTTCTCACTTTATGTTTACAAAAACTGTATGAAGATGGTGTAAGTTCCATTTTTACAGGCAGAGAAACTAATGATAGGAGAGGAAAATAACATTCCAAATCATACAATTAAAGCTGGGATTTGATTCCAAATCAATATCTTACAATATCATGTAACAAGTGAAGTTTCAAATTGTGTTTAACTGAAGATAATAAGTTGGGTAGAAGTTGTCCTTTATTCCTTATAGCATTGCAGCCTCCTGTTGGCTCAACAACTGGACTGGCAGGGGCATGATGGATGTGACATGGCCACCACCCTACTGCACACCTATCCACCTACTTATGGTTCTTGTGAAACTGGAAGTAAGGGGTGGAGTTCACTGATGACTCCCAGGTTCATAGCTGCTAACACAATGCATTAGCTTAAAATGGGTGGAGAAAAAAAAAACAGTAATACTGTCACAATTTATGCTGAAGGAGTGGTTTCTATACCCCAGGTACTGCAAAGCACACTGTTCACATGCAGCAATTTTTAATCACTTTTGTTGAGATTCATTCCTATCATATGCCTTCTGTTTCTAATTTTTCTTTATCTTTTTTCATAACAAGTAATACTGCATCTATAGCCAAAGGCTAGAGATGGGCTGTGTTTGGTAAAACACTACACTGGTTCCAGGCAGTACTTAGAGACACTGTGAATAGTTTTAAAGATACTTCGCGGACAATGAAACAAGACATGTGTTAGGGAGTGCCTATTAATTTCTAAAGACTGTTTTACAATGGTTACAAAACTAGAGATTATACCATTTTAAAGTAATTTTTTTTTTTTTTTTTTTTTTGAGACGGAGTCTTGCTCTGTCCCCCAGGCTGGAGTGCAGTGGCCGGATCTCAGCTCACTGCAAGCTCCGCCTCCTGGGTTCACGCCATTCTCCTGCCTCAGCCTCCCGAGTAGCTGGGACTACAGGCATCCGCCACCTCGCCTGGCTGGTTTTTTGTATTTTTTAGTAGAGACGGGGTTTCACCGGGTTAGCCAGGATGGTCTAGATCTCCTGGCCTCGTGATCCGCCCAACTCAGCCTCCCAAAGTGCTGGGATTACAGGCTTGAGCCACCGCGCCCGGCCCTAAAGTAATTTTTAAAAAATATTTGAATATACCCCTAACACAGGGGTTAAAGAAGAAAATTTCCCACAAGGTAGATCTCACTATAGAAAAACCTCTACATGAACATCTGATTGAAAATGTGAATAGGTTTTTTTTTTTCCTTAGAAATCTTATGAGGTATGAGAAAAATTCTAAGAGCTCTTAGTTTAGACTATGTTCTCAAGAAACTATTAATTCATTGATCTCTTTCAGGGCTCATCAATTGTTCTGCCTTTTAATTTATTTGTATACTTTTATTATCCCTTTACAAAAAAAAAATGTAATCTCTTTTGAGGAAATAGGTTGTTTTGCTCATTATAATAGTTTTATTATCAATGGTAAAAGTAATAAGCATACTTAAAACAGATTTTTAAAAAGTCAAGATGTATAAGGAAAGCACTCATAATCTCCCTTCTCTTCAATCTTATACCCCATGTGAACAAATTGGTAAGCATTCATACCTTTCTCTATTTTCTTTTTTGTTTGTTTGTTTGTTTGTTTTGAGACAGAGTCTCACTTTTGTCACTCAGGCTGGAGCACAATGACACTATCTCGGCTCACTGCAATCTCCGCCTCCCAGGTTT
This sequence comes from Chlorocebus sabaeus, assembly GCF_047675955.1. Lineage (NCBI taxonomy): Eukaryota > Metazoa > Chordata > Mammalia > Primates > Cercopithecidae > Chlorocebus > Chlorocebus sabaeus. Next base: position 36,895,785 of record NC_132914.1, on the reverse strand, counting down.
AAGTGATTCTTCTGCCTCAGCCTTCTGAGTAGTTGGGATAACAGGTGCCCACCACCACCTCTGGCTAATTTTTGTATTTTTTTGTGTTTTTTGTTTGTTTGTTTGTTTGTTTTCCAGTAGAGACAGGGATTTGCCATGTTGGCCAGGTTGGTCTCAAACTCCTGACCTCATGATCCATCCACCTCGGCTTTCCAAAGTGCTGGGATTACAGGCGTGAGCCACTGCATCTGGCCCTTTTTCTATTTTCATACCAACATGTATAGAATTTATTTACTTCTGTTTACTCCACATAATTCTGTAACTTAAAAACATTTTACCTAATATAGATATTTTTCTTTCAAAACATTTGTTTCTAACTTGTTCTTTTTTTTTTTCTTTTTTTTATTATACTTTAAGTTCTAGGGTACATGTGCCTAACGAGCAGGTTTGTTACATATGTATACTTGTGCCATGTTGGTGTGCTGCACCCATCAACTCGTCAGCACCCATCAACTCGTCATTTACATCAGGTATAACTCCCAATGCAATCCCTCCCCCCTCCCCAACACCGTGATAGGCCCTGGTGTGTGATGTTCCCCTTCCCCAGTCCAAGTGATCTCATTGTTCAGTTCCCACCTAAAAGTGAGAACATGCGGTGTTTGGTTTCTGTTCTTGCGATAGTTTCCTGAAAATGATGGTTTCCAGCTGCATCCATGTCCCTACAAAGGACACAAACTCATCCTTTTTTATGGCTGCACAGTATTCCATGGTGTATATGTGCCACATTTTCTTAATCCAGTCTGTCACTGATGGACATTTGGGTTGATTCCAAGTCTTTGCTATTGTGAATAGTGCCACAATAAACATACATGTGCATGTGTCTTTATAGCAGCATGACTTATAATCCTTTGGGTATATCCCCAGTAACGGGATGGCTGGGTCATATGGCACTTCTAGTTCTAGATCCTTGAGGAATCGCCATACTGTTTTCCATAATGGTTGAACTAGTTTACAATCCCACCAACAGTGTAAAAGTGTTCCTATTTCTCCACATCCTCTCCAGCACCTGTTGTTTCCTGACTTTTTAATGATTGCCATTCTAACTGGTGTGAGATGGTATCTCATTGTGGTTTGGATTTTCATTTCTCTGATGGCCAGTGATGATGAGCATTTTTTCATGTGTCTGTTGGCTGTATGAATGTCCTCTTTTGAGAAATGTATATTCATATCCTTTGCCCACTTTTTGATGGGGTTGTTTGTTTTTTTCTTGTAAATTTGTTGGAGTTCTTTGTAGGTTCTGGATATTAGCCCTTTGTCTGATGAGTAGATTGCAAAAATTTTCTCCCATTCTGTAGGTTGCCTGTTCACTCTGATGGTAGTTTCTTTTGCTGTGCAGAAGCTCTTTAGTTGAATTAGATCCCATTTGTCAATTTTGGCTTTTGTTGCCATTGCTTTTGGTGTTTTAGACATGAAGTCCTTGCCCATGCCTATGTCCTGAATGGTATTACCTAGGTTTTCTTCTAGGGTTTTTATGGTATTAGGTCTAACATTTAAGTCTCTAATCCATCTTGAATTAATTTTGGTATAAAGAGTAAGGAAAGGATCCAGTTTCAGCTTTCTACTTATGGCTAGCCAATTATCCCAGCACCATTTATTAAATAGGGAATGCTTTTCCCATTTATTGTTTTTCTCAGGTTTATCAAAGATCAGATGGCTGTAGATGTGTGGTATTATTTCTGAGGACTCTGTTCTGTTCCATTGGTCTATATCTCTGTTTTGGTACCAGTACCATGCTGTTTGGTTACTGTAGCATTGTAGTATAGTTTGAAGTCAGGTAGCGTGATGCTTCCAGCTTTGTTCTTTTGACTTAGGATTTTCTTGGAGATGCAGGCTCTTTTTTGGTTCCATATGAACTTTAAAGCAGTTTTTTCCAATTCTGTGAAGAAACTCATTGGTAGCTTGATGCGGATGGCATTGAATCTATAAATTACCTTGGGCAGTATGGCCATTTTCACGATATTGATTCTTCCTATCCATGAGCATGGTATGTTCTTCCATTTGTTTATGTCCTCTTTTATTTCACTGAGCAGTGGTTTGTAGTTCTCCTTGAAGAGGTCATTTACATCCCTAGTAAGTTGGATTCCTAGGTATTTTATTTTCTTTGAAGCAATTGTGAATGAAAGTTCATTCATGATTTGGCTCTGTATTTGTCTGTTACTGATGTATAAGAATGCTTGTGATTTTTGCACACTAATTTTGTATCCTGAGACTTTGCTGAAGTTCCTTATCAGCTTAAGGAGATTTTGGGCTGAGACAATGGGGTTTTCTAAATATACAATCATGTCATCTGCAAAGAGGGACAATTTGACTTCTTCTTTTCCTAACTGAATCCCCTTGATTTCTTTCTCTTGCCTGATTGCCCTAGCCAGAACTTCCAACACTATGTTGAATAGGAGTGGTGATAGAGGGCATCCCTGTCTTGTGCCAGTTTTCAAAGGGAATTTTTCCAGTTTTTGCCCATTCAGTATGATATTGGCTGTGGGTTTGTCATAAATAGCTCTTATGATTTTGAGATACGTTCCACCAATACCGAATTTATTGAGAGTTTTTAGCATGAAGGGCTGTTGAATTTTGTCAAAGGCCTTTTGTGCATCTATTGAGATAATCATGTGGTTTTTGTCTTTGGTTCTGTTTATATGCTGGATTACGTTTATTGATTTGTGTATGTTGAACCAGCCTTGCATCCCAGGGATGAAGCCAACTTGATCATAGTGGATAAGCTTTTTGATGTGCTGCTGGATCTGGTTTGCCAGTATTTTATTGAGGATTTTTGCATCGATGTTCATCAGGGATATTGGTCTAAAATTCTCTTTTTTTGTTGTGTCTCTGCCAGGCTTTGGTATCAGGATGATGTTGGCCTCATAAAATGAGTTAGGGAGGATTCCCTCTTTTTCTATTGATTGGAATAGTTTCAGAAGGAATGGTACCAGCTCCTCCTTGTACCTCTGGTAGAATTCAGCTGTGAATCCATCTGGTCCTGGACTTTTTTTGGTTGGTAGGCTATTAATTATTGCCTCAATTTCAGAGCCTGCTATTGGTCTATTCAGGGATTCAATCTCTTCCTGGTTTAGTCTTGGGAGAGTGTAAGTGTCCAGGAAATTATCCATTTCTTCTAGATTTTCTAGTTTATTTGCATAGAGGTGTTTATAGTATTCTCTGATGGTAGTTTGTATTTCTGTGGGGTCGGTGGTGATATCCCCTTTATCATTTTTTGTTGCATCTATTTGATTCTTCTCTCTTTTCTTCTTTATTAGTCTTGCTAGCAGTCTATCAATTTTGTTGATCTTTTCAAAAAACCAACTCCTGGATTCATTGATTTTTTGGAGGGTTTTTTGTGTCTCTATCTCCTTCATTTCTGCTCTGATCTTAGTTATTTCTTGCCTTCTGCTAGCTTTTGAATGTGTTTGCTCTTGCTTCTCTAGTTCATTTAATTGTGATGTTAGAGTGTCAATTTTAGATCTTTCCAGCTTTCTCTTGTGTGCATTTGGTGCTATAAATTTCCCTCTCCACACTGCTTTAAATGTGTCCCAGAGATTCTGGTATGTTGTATCTTTGTTCTCATTGGTTTCAAAGAACATCTTTATTTCTGCCTTCATTTCGTTGTGTACACAGTAGTCATTCAGGAGGGTTGTACATTTGCTGAGGAGTGCTTTACTTCCAATTATGTGGTCAATTTTGGAATAAGTGCGATGTGGTGCTGAGAAGAATGTATATTCTGTTGATTTGGGGTGGAGAGTTCTGTAGCTGTCTATTAGGTCTGCTTGCTGCAGAGATGAGTTCAATTCCTGGATATCCTTGTTAACTTTTTGTCTCGTTGATCTGTCTAATGTTGACAGTGGGGTGTTAAAGTATCCCATTATTATTGTATGGGAGTCTAAGTCTCTTTGTAAGTCTCTGAGGACTTGCTTTATGAATCTGGGTGCTCCTGTATTGGGTGCATATATATTTAGGATAGTTAGCTCTTCCTGTTGAATTGATCCCTTTACCATTATGTAATGGCCTTCTTTGTCTCTTTTGATCTTTGATGGTTTAAAGTCTGTTTTATCAGAGACTAGTATTGCAACCCCTGCTTTTTTTGGTTCTCCATTTGCTTGGTAGATCTTCCTCCATCCCTTTATTTTGAGCCTATGTATGTCTCTGCATGTGAGATGGGTCTCCTGAATACAGCAGACTGATGGATCTTGACTCTTTATCCAGTTTGCCAGTCTGTGTCTTTTAATTGGAGCATTTAGTCCATTTACATTTAAGGTTAATATTGTTATATGTGAACTTGATCCTGCCATTATGATATTAACTGGTTATTTTGCTCATTAGTTGATGCAGTTTCTTCCTAGCCTCGATGGTCTTTACATTTTGGCATGGTTTTGCAATGGCTGGTACCGGTTGTTCCTTTCCATGTTTAGTGCTTCCTTCAGGGTCTCTTGTAAGGCAGGCCTGGTGGTGACAAAATCTCTAAGCATTTACTTATCTGTAAAGGATTTTATTTCTCCTTCACTTATGAAACTTCGTTTGGCTGGATATGAAATTCTGGGTTGAAAAATTCTTTTCTTTAAGAATGTTGAATATTGGCCCCCACTCTCTTCTGGCTTGTAGAGTTTCTGCTGAGAGATCTGCTATTAGTCTGATGGGCTTCCCTTTGTGGGTAACCCGACCTTTCTCTCTGGCTACCCTTAAGATTTTTTCCTTCAGTTCAACTTTGGTGAATCTGGCAATTATGTGTCTTGGAGTTGCTCTTCTCGAGGAGTATCTTTGTGGTGTTCTCTGTATTTCCTGAATTTGAATGTTGGCCTGCCCTACTAGGTTGGGGAAGTTCTCCTGGATGATATCCTGCAGAGTGTTTTCCAACTTGGTTCCATTTTACCCCTGACTTTCAGGCACCCCAATCAGAAGTAGATTTGGTCTTTTTACATAATCCCTTACTTCTTGCAGGCTTTGTTCATTTCTTTTTCTTCTTTTTTCTTTAGATTTCTCTTCTCACTTCATTTCATTCATTTGATCCTCAATCGCTGATACTCTTTCTTCCAGTTGATCGAGTTGGTTACTGAAGCTTGTGCATTTGTCACTTATTTCTCGTGTCATGGTTTTCATCTCTGTCCGTTCGTTTATGGCCTTCTCTGCATTAATTATTCTAGTTATCAATTCTTCCACTCTTTTTTCAAGCTTTTTAGTTTCTTTTTGCTGGGTACGTAATTCCTCCTTTAGCTCTGAGAAGTTTGATGGACTGAAGCCTTCTTCTCTCATCTCTTCAAAGTCATTCTCCGTCCAGCTTTGATCCGTTGCTGGTGAAGAGCTGCGTTCCTTTAGAGGGGGAGATGTGCTTTTATTTATTGAATTTCCAGCTTTTCTGCCCTGCTTTTCCCCCATCTTTGTGGTTTTATCTGCCTCTGGTCTTTGATGATGGTGACGTACTGATGGGGTTTTGGTGAGGGTGTGCTTCCTGTTTGTTAGTTTTCCTTCTAACAGTCAGGACTCTCAGCTGTAGGTCTGTTGGAGATTGCTCGAGGTCCACTCCAGACCCTGTTTGCCTGGGTATCAGCAGCAGAGGCTGCAGAAGATAGAATATTTCTGAACAGCAAGTGTACCTGTCTGATTCTTGTTTTGGAAGCTTCCTCTCAGGGGTGTACTCTACTGTGTGAGGTGTGGGGTGTCGGTCTGCCCCTAGTGGAGGATGTCTCCCAGTTAGGCTACTCAGGGGTCAGGGACCCACCTGAGCAGGCAGTCTGTCTGTTCTCAGATCTCAACCTCTGTGTTGGGAGATCTACTGCTCTCTTCAAAGCTGTCAGACAGAGTTGCTTGCGTCTGCAGAGGTTTCTGCTGCTTTTTGTTGTTGTTGTTGTTGTTTAGCTGTGCCCTGTCCCCAGAGGTGGAGTCTACAGAGACTGGCAGGCCTCCTTGAGCTGCTGTGAGCGCCACCCAGTTCGATCTTCCCAGGGCTTTGTTTACCTACTTAAGCCTCAGCAATGGTGGGTGCCCCTCCCCCAGCCTCGCTGCTGCCTTGGGGTTAGATCACAGACTGCTGTGCTAGCAATCAGGAAGGTTCCGTGGGCGTGGGACCCTCCTGGCCAGGTGTGGGATATAATCTCCTGGTGTGCCCGTTTGCTTAAAGCGCAGTATTGGGGTGGGTGTTACCCGATTTTCCAGGTGTTGTGTGTCTCTGTCCCCCTGGCTAGGAAAAGGGATTCCCTTCCCCCTTGCACTTCCCAGGTGAGGCGATGCCTCGCCCTGCTTCAGCTCTGGCTGGTCGGGCTGCAACAACTGACCAGCACCGATTGTCCAGCACTCCCCAGTGAGATGAACCCAGTACCTCAGTTGATAATGCAGAAATCACCTGTCTTCTGTGTGGCTCACATTGGGAGCTGGAGACTGGAGCTGTTCCTATTCAGCCATCTTGCTCAGCCCCCCCCCCCAACTTGTTCTTTTTGTAAGTGCCTACTACTTCATAATGTGGTGCACTGTTCCACTGTTGATGGGTATTTCAGTTGTTTCCAGTTTTTTGTAATATTGTTATCAAGACTGCAGTAAACAGCTTTGTCTATGTGGCTTCCATGCTGCTAAGTGTATTTCTGCAGAACAGCTTCTCAAAAGTGGAATGGAAGAATTAATATATGTTGCCAGATCTTCTTCCAAAAAGATCGTAGCATTTCCTACAGTAATGCATGAGTGTCAGTTTGTCTCCTTTGTCCCCAGTAGGTAATATGTATTATCAATCTCTTAAGTTTATGAAACTGGCAAAAAAAAAAAAAAAAAAAAAGAACCCAATTATTCTTTACTTTGTATTTTTATGATTATTGGAGATGTCTTTTCAAATGTCAGATGTCAGCTTCACGTTTTAAAGTTCTATTACCTAGCATGATTCTCTTTCATTTCAAGCCCTGCCACTATCCTGAGTCTTTTCAATCCACAAAGAATAACTTATCTAACTACATGGGTCATTTTATGCCTTGACCTTTTCATCTCTAATGATATTCATCTCCACCCACATGAGCCATTCACTTCCATGGTCACAGTTGAACTTTGTCATCATCTAGAACTGCTTGAACTTCTGAACTTAAAGTCAGAGACCTCATTTTGATGCCTTCTTTCTACACTTCTTCTCTTTCTTAGGGACTCCCACAATACCTGTTAATCCACCTAACTGAGGTTTCTAGTCCCATCCATCTATTCTCTATAAGTAGATCATCCCATAAGCAAGAAAAAAAATCTTCCAACAATGTGGCAATGAAAGCTTTGGAAAACAGTGCTCTCCTCAATCTTCTTTGGGACTATGTAACATTCAGTGATTTTCAATCCAAGAGCCCCTGGGCGACGTTTGCGAATATGTGGGTTGTTTGAGATTGTCGCAAAGAGTAGAGGTTACTACTTGCATTTAATACATTGTACAGACTTCCAAGGATGCTATATATCTTGCAAAACCTGGGACAGCCCCTCACAAAAAAGCATGCTTTCACCCAAAATAGCAGCAATGGCCTTAGTTAAGAAAGACTGAACTCCCTTAATAATTTGATCAAAGAGAGGAATGCAGATGTACATAAAATTTTCTTTATAATGTAAAAGGTTCTACTGATCCCTAAAGCCCATCCAGAGACAGCAGATTAAAAACTCCTGTCTAAACCATGTACTGTTTAAAAACATGGTTGGCAGCACTTACCTGTTTCAACTTCTTCACATTAGTCTTTCCATCATACAAGAAGCTGCAAAATAAACTGCTCCTCCTTTTCTGGTAGAAGGTCAAAACAGCCAACAAGTTCCTCAAGCCTCAGGGCATTAATCTCATCCGTGAGGTCTCTGCCCTCATGATTTAATCACCTCCCAAAGACCCTTATCTTTTAATACTATCACCTGGGTGATTAGGTTTTAAAGCAGGAATTTTAGAGGAATATAAACATTCAAACCATAGCAGAAAGTAACTCATTTTATTAATGGATACCAAAGTCGATCACTCTCCTGATGATAGAAAAATCCTGTAAAATGCAAGCCTCCTACCCCTACTAGAATGTAAGCTCCACAGGGCAGGAGGTTTTGTTCATGGCAGTATCCACATATCTAGAAAAGTTCCTGAAATTGAAACTTGATAAATATTTGTTGAATAATTTGATAATATATATTATTAAGATGCTGCTTGAATCTATGTGTTGCAAAAGTAAGTTTTTATTTGATATCCTGAAGTCACTGAATTGTAGATATTAAACTAACTGCTAACCTGGCCGGGCACAGTAGCTCACTCCTGTAATTCCAGAATTTTGGGAGGCCAAGGCAGGTGGATCACTTCAAGTCATGAGTTCGAGACCAGCCTGGCCAACATGGTGAAACCCCTGTCTCTACGAAAAATACAAAAAATTAGCTGGGCGCCTGTAATCCCAGCTACTCGGGAGGCTAAGGCAGGAGAATCACTTGAACCAGGGAGGCGGAGGTTGCAGTGAGCCGAGTTTGCGCCATTGCACTCCAGCCTGGGCAACAACAGTGAAACTTCATTAAAATAAATAAATAAACAAATAAATAAATAAATAAATAAATAAATAAATAAATAAACAAACAAACTACTAAACAGCCCAATAAAACTTTGGTTTAGCTTGGCGGCATGCTAAAATTACTTTGACCAGAGTTTTAAAAGAACTAGGAAAGATAGTAAATTAAGGGCTTCAACAAATCTTAAAATCTTATTTTAAAGGTTAACGTGGATTTTTTCTGATGCAAGAGAACCATTTGATATACAGAACAGTGAGTCTTAACTCTTAAACCCGCTATTTAAATTATACAAAAACACTTACAATAATATACACTTGTTATTGAATACCACTGCAAAGCCCATAAAAGAATGCACACCTTGAAAGAAAATAACTGAATCAAAGAGTTTATTATGATGATGCATTGTGAAACAATCAGGCAATATTGGTTATGAATCCCACACAGTACTGTCCATATTTCTTCTTTCAGTTAAAGGTAAATGTCTGATGAAGAATACATTTTTTAGCAAAATTTGCAACATGTTAGCATTTAAAAATATCTGACCCATAATTCATCTTTTAAAAATCACGTTTTCTCATACACTTATAGGATTTTCAGGCACAAAGTTTTAAAGACACATTGTGCCGCTGATGAGAAACGAATGCTTTCCTGACTATTGTTGGCTCACTGGAAATGCTCTGTTAAGAACAATGGGTTTAGGAAGGGGCACAAAGTATGGGTCAACTGTTTCTGTTCTGTTTATAATCTTGCCACCATCCAAAGAAGAAAGTAATCTGGGCTGGGCGTGGTGTGGCTCACGCCTGTAATCCCAGCACCTTGGGAGACCAAGGCAGGTGGATCACCTGAGGTTAGGTGTTCAACACCAGCCTGGTCAACATGGTGAAACCCGGTCTCTACTAAAAATACAAAAATTAGCCAGGTGTAATCCCAACGATTTGGGAGGCTGAGGCAGGAGAATCTCTTGAACCTGGGAGGCAGAGGTTTCAGTGAGCTGAGATTGTGCCACTGCACTACAGTCTGGGCGACAGAGTGAGATTCCATCTCAAAAAAATAAAAAAGGAAAAAAAGAAAAAAGGAAAGAAAGAAAGAAAGCAGTCTGCATCTAACATGCCAAATGTTAACATTTATCAGATTTGGAGGGTTATGTTATCTTTGTACAAAGTGGTGGAATCACGAAGCACTTAAGAACCCAAACTAGAGCCAAACAAGCTGCATTCAAATTCCAGTTCTGTCACTTACTAGCTGTGTAAGTTTAGCCTTCACTTTTCTCACTTGTAAAATGAGGCAAATTGGTGTATTAAAGTGGTTACTGTAAAAATTCAATGGCTTGATACATGTAAAGTGCCTAGAACAAAACCTGGCACACAGATATTGCTATGAATATTTGCTAATATTATTACTTAACTATAAGTTTAATATCTCTCATAACTTGAAAAATGAAATGAAAGAAAATGCCATATAAAGTTAAACTTTCTCCACTGACTCTGATAATTGAAGGCAGAAGTTAAGTTTTCTGAGAGGAAATTTTGTGGTTATTGATCAGCACTCAAAACATATCTTGCCCTTACTGCTATAGATTTTAAACAAGGTATAATGGGTTTTTAAAGAGTCAGTAAAATAATTTGTGTCCTGCATGTGGACTAGGGGCTTAATATATTACAACTAAATTACATCGAAGTTTACTCAAAATATATGCTTCATTTTAGAAGCCACAGGAATTTTGGTGGTTGCACAAAAGTTTCTTATTGGCTATCATGGGCATAAATTTGCACTCCATTCTGGTTTTGACTTTATACCACTTCACCTTTGGTAACAACAAATATTTGTATCCTATATCCCCCAACCCCACTTAGGTTTATAAAGAATTCCTGTGCACTATCTTATAGGATTCTCAGACCACATGATGTAGTAAGCGGATGAAGGAGTAGGGGAATTGGGATGAAGGAAGAGGCCCCCAGTGCCAACCATGGGCCCCCAGTGCCAACCATGTTATGTATCAGGAAACAGCCTATGTGCAGATTTTTAGCAGGACATATCTTGTTGTGATTCCTAACCTACTTAATGCTTCATTTGAGGAAAACGAATGGTTAAGGAGGTTTTCCAAGGTTACATGGTAAAGCTGGGCCTTAAACAACAGTTCTTGGACTCTAAAACCAGTGCTCTTTGGCCATGTCCCCCCAACAGATCTCATCTTGAATTATAGCTCCCATAATTCCCATGTGTGGTGAGAGGGACCCAGTGGGAGATAATTGAATCATGGAGGGTGGTTCCCCCATACTGTTCCCGTGGTAGTGAATAAGCCTCATGAGATCTGATGGTTTTATAAAGGGAAACCCCTTTCACTTGGTTCTTATTCTCCCTTGTCTGCCTTCACGTAAGACACGCCTTCCCCCTTCCACCATGATTGTGAGGCCTCCCCAGTCACCTGAAACTGTGAGTCCATTAAACCTCTTTTTCTTTATAAATTACTTAGTCTCGGGTCTGTCTTTATTAGCAACGTGAGAACAAACTAATACAGTGAATTGGTACTGGGTAGGGGGGCACTGCTGTAAAACTACTCCAAAACATGGAAGTGACTTTGGAACTGGGTAACAGGCAGAGGTTGGAACAGTTTGGAGGGCTCAGAAGAAGACAGGAAAATGTGGGAAAGTTTGTGACTTCCTAGAGACTTTTTGAATTGCTTTGACCAAAATGCTGATAATGATATAGACAACAAAATCCAGGTCGAGGTGGTCTCAGATGGAGATGCGGAACTTGTTGGGAACTGAAGTAAAGGTGACTCTTGCTGTGTTTTAGCAGAGACTGGTGGCATTTGCCCCTGCCCTAGAAATCTGTGGAACTTTGAACTTGAGGGAGATGATTTAAAATATCTGGCGGAAGAAATTTCTAAGCAGCAGAGCATTCAAGAGGTGACTTAGGTGTTGTTTAAAGCATTCAGTTTTAAAAGAGAAACAGCATAAAAGTTCAGAAAATTGGCAACCTGACAGTGAGATAGAAAAGAAAAATCTATTTTCTAAGGAGAAATTCAAGCTGGCTGCAGAACTTTGCATAAGTAATGAGAAACCAAATGTTAATCACCAAGACAATGGGGAAAATGTCTCCAGGGCATGTCAGAGGTCTTCACAACAGCCCCTTCCATCACAGGCCCAGAGGCATAGGAGGAAAACATGGTTTTATGGGCCAGACTGAGGGCCCCCCTGCTATGTGCAGCCTGGCGACTTGGTGCTCTGCATCCCAGTGCTCTAGCCATGACTAAAATGGGTCAAGGTATAGCTCAGGCTGTGGCTTCAGAGGATGCAAGCCCCAAGACTTGGCAGCTTCCACATGATGTTGAGCCTGTGGATGAACAGAAGTCAGGAATTGAGGTTTGGGAATCTCTGCCTAGATTTCAGAGGATGTATGGAAATATCTGAATACTCAGGCAGAAGTTTGCTGCAGGGGTGGGGCCCTCATGGAGAACCTCTGCTAGGGCAGTGTGAAAGGGAAATTTGGGGTGGGAGGCCCCACAGACAGTCCCCACTAGGGCACTGCCTAGTAGAGCTCTGAGAAGAGGACCACCATCCTCCAGACCCCAGAATGGTAGATTCACCAACCGCTAGCACGGTGCACCTGGAAAAGCCACAGACACTCAACATCAGCCTGTGAAAACAGCCAGGAGGGAGGCTGCACCCTCCAAAGCCACAGGGGTGGAGCTACCCAAGACCATGGGAGCCCACCTCTTGCATCAGCATCACTTGGATGTGAGACATGAAGTCAAAGGAGATCATTTTGGAGATTTAAGACTTTACTTCCCTGCTGGATTTTGGACTTGCATGGGGCCTATAGCCCCTTCGTTTTGGCTAATTTCTCCCATTTGGGATGGGTGTATTTATCCAATGCCTGTCCCACATTTTATCTAAGAAGTAACTAACTTGCTTTTCATTTTACAGACTCACAGGTGGAAGGGACTTGCCTTGTCTCAGATGAGACTTTGAACTGTGGACTTTTGAGTTAATGCTGAAATGAGTTAAGAATTTGGGGGACTGTTGGGAAGGCATGATTTGTTTTGAAATGTGAGGACATGAGATCTGGGAGGGGGAAGGGGCAGAATGATATGGTTTGGCTTTGTCCCCACCCAAATCTCATTTTGAATTATAGCTCCCATAATTCCCACGTGTTGTGGGAGGTACCCAGTGAGAAACAACTGAATCATGGGGGTAGTTTTCTCCATACTGTTCTTGTGGTAGTGAATAAGTCTCAAGAGATCTGATGGTTTTATGAGGGGAAACCTCTTTCACTTGGCATTCATTTGCTTTTGTCTGCCTCCATGTAAGACGTGCCTTTCACCTTCTGCCATGATTGTGAGGCCTTCCCAGCCATGTGGAACTGTGAAACCATTAAACCTCTTTTTCTTCATAAATTACCCAGTCTCAGGTATGTCTTCATCAGCACCATGAGAATCTACTAATACAACAATATTTACTTCTCTGGTTACATATCATCCAAAAGATAATGGTGTTGAAGGAGTATGTCAACAATGGAAGCAGAACCAAAATAGTTTTTCTGTTATATCTGGTTCAGGCTAAGATAGCTGGTAGCTCTTGTCTAATTTATTTCCACAAATAATTTTGGGTGGCTTTATTTCATTCCCCAGTAATTTCAGTTCAAAATAGTATTAGTACATTCCAAGAGACTTTACATAGAATATACATGTGCAGGTATGTGTGTTTTTACAAACTAAGATATGTGCAAACATACCCATGTCTTTGTATATGTATGCAAAGCCTATAATGTAAATCTCATTATTTTCTCTACACCTCTCCTGTCATCTCCTTTATCCCCCTCCATACCTATCAGAAAATAGATGCGTAGTCATAGAATCATGACAGTCTAGTGAATGTCTAGCAAGTTCTTAAATGAGCCAGAAGAAAGGAGCTCTACATACAATGGGGTGGCATGTTTTTTTTAAAAAAACACTTAATCAGAAATAATAATTGTGAAACATAAAAAACAATATTTTAGCCCAAAAACTGGAATAAAGAAGATTAATGATTTCTGGGAATAACAGAATCAGAGCTGTGGATTCTAAACTAAATTTGCCATAACTCACTTATATGACTTTGGGCATGTCATGGAACCACTCTGCAGTTTTATCTTCTCATTGACAAAACAAGATTGACAATACTTACCCTACTTCATAGGAAAGATATTTGTATTACTTAATTAGTGATTGTAGAGTGTTATTAAGACACACTATGTAATTATTATTGAATTGGCATCTCCTCCTATGTAATTCAGTGGGAATTTTATTATTACTTCCCCAGTTATGGCTAAAGAGTTCATATCAAGCTTTCCACTTGCTCTTCTTCCTCATGAAAGAGACTTTGCAATATGATCTTTGTGTTAAATACAGTAGATTATTTTTTCTAACTACATCTTGAGAAAGGATTGTTGAAACCAATAAATAATAGCTCTCTGTGGACACATTAAGATCTGTAATAAGATGTTCCCTCCTACTTCAGGCCTCAATTAATTAGCACCTCCACCCAATTCAGTAAAACCTTCTGTAAAGGAACTATCACATTTAATTTTGGAACAACATCAAAAGGTTTCGGTCGGCTAATATTTCCCTACTACATATAAATTGTGATCAAATCACCTTCACAGTGAAAATATTAGACTTAAAGTCATGAAGTGAATTGAGAATTAGAAATCAAAATCTAACTTCAATAGTTGATATCTGTATATTTAGGTAAGTAATTTCTTAATGTTGTCCTTTTTGTTTTATTTTTGATTATAGATATCAAACTAAATAAAGTAAGGTTTCTCAAAACTCGAAATGTAAGTCCACATTTGCAATTTTTTTTTTTTTTTTTTTTTGAGTCAGAGTCTCGCACAGTCACCAGGGCTGCAGTGCAATGGTGCCATCTCAGCTCACCACAACCTGCACCTCCTGGGTTCAAGCGATTCTCCTGCCTCAGCTTCCTGGGCAGCTGGGATTACAGGCACCCACCACCACGCCTGGCTAACTTTGTGTATTTTTAGTAGAGACGGGGCTTCACTATGTTGGCCAGGCTAGTCTCAAACTCCTGACCTTGTGATCCATCCGCCTTGGCCTCCCAAAGTGCTGGGATTACAGGTGTGAACCACTGCACCTGGCCTCTGCAATGCTTTTTATAAATTATAAAGTGTTGCACAAAGTTTACATTATTATTATTGTCATTGTCTTGTCCTTGCTGTGCCCCAAAAAGTCCTGCTAAGGGGTTATAGTCTATTTCCCTTTGTCAGTCTCCTAGAGATCCATTGATTTTTTAAAATTGTGCATCATATAATGCAATGTCTTGCTCTGAATGCTAATCTGGAGTGTATCAAAGGAGGTGATGCTCCTTCATAGAATATATCTCAGAACGTGTGACCAACATTGAGTCCAGAGAATACAAGTATTACAAAAGTACCTAAAATAAATATATTACATGGATTTGGGAAAGGCTTCAGGAATCTTCACTGCCATTTCTTACAAGTGAAGCAATTTCATTTGTTTTCTCTACTTTACAATCCAATTCACATTCATTGACACCCCAGAGCTGAGTCTTATCCAATTAACGATGCAGGGAAGTGTCCATGAATCCACCTTGCCTGCCAGAGCAGAAAACTGCAGAGTCAGGATTAGGGTTGTGGTCTCTTGCTGGCATATAGCTCTCCAGAATAGCATTAGAGAACCACTAATGGGAACATGAAGGTAAGTGGAGTTTGCAAGTTGTGCCTCAGGTTGGACTGAGTCTCAGTCCGCTCATAGCCTCGTTATATTTTCAGAGGTTAGACATACTGTTTATGCATCAACATAGGCTTAGTTATTTGCTTTTTCAATGTGTTTATAAGTCTTACAGAGAATGTTAACACCTGTCTATTTTTTCATTAAAGAGATTATTTAAATTAGCATACTAGCTTTGTGTGTAGCTGGAGGGTAACCTCCACACCAGGTCTAGAGATGCACACAGGTGTAAAGAAGGAATTCAGGTAATGATTCACCCACAAGTTCTTTACTTGGTTACTTTGAGACATTTTGCTGTTGTGGTGTCTTTCACATCACAAAAGTCAGTAGAATGCCAGCAACCTATACAAAATTCAAATGGGCCTCAAAATTAGCCTATTAACACAGTCACCAGGACCTTAAAAAAAAATGTACATTTCTAGGCTCCACTCCCTGGAGTTCTACCTTAATAGGTAGAGGGTGAAGCCTGAGAATTGATGAGCCAGTTGTAGAAAACACTGCCCTATTCTTACCTTGCTTTCTCTGAAATATTATTATCATCATCACCAAGATCATCACAATTTACTGACAGTTTATTGTATGCAATATACTATGTAAAGTACTTTTCATTTAATACGTGAAATCCTGAGTGGTATTAATACATATTTTATCCGTTTAACAATACGAAAACTGAAGAACAAAGATTAAATAATACAGAAACCAAATGATGGACCTAGAATTAAAACTCCAGTTTGTTCAACTTCAGAGCTTTTGTTCTTTAATGACACTTCATACTTGACTTGAGCAGAAGTTTTTATTTCATCAGTCTTGCTACTGCTCTCTCTTTTTTTTTTTTTTTGCAGCTTCTTTCTTAAGATATTTTAGCTTAGCTTTTCCAAGCAGTTTTGCAAACATTTCAAATAAGTTTGTTAAAAGAATTTTCTTTTTATTATACTTTCTTTAAGTTTGGGATACATGTGCAAAACATGCAGGTTTGTTACATAGGTATACACGTGCCATGTGGTTTGCTGCACCTATCAACCCATCATCTACATTAGGTATTTCTCCTAATCCTATCCCCTCCTAGTCCCACACCCCCTGACAGGCCCCAGTGTGTGATATTCTCCTCCCTGTGTCCATGTTTTCTCATTGTTCAGCTCCCACTTATTAGTGAGAACATGTGGTGTTTGGTTTTCTATTTCTATGTTAGTTTGCTGGTAATGATGGTTTCCAGCTTCATCCATGTCCCTGCAAATGACATGAACTCATCCCTTTTTATGGCTGCATAGTATTCCATGGTATATATGTGCCACATTTTCTTTATCCAGTCTATCATTGATGGGCATTTGAGTTGGTTCCAAGTCTTTGCTATTGTGAACAGTGCTGCAATAAACATACATGTGCACATGTCTTTATAGTAGGATGATTTATAATCCTTTGGGTATATACCCAGTAATGGGATTGCTGGGTCAAATGGTATTTCTGGTTCTAGATCCTTGAGGAATCACCACGCTGTCTTCCACAATGGGTGAACTAATTTACACTCCCACCAACACTGTAAAAGCTTTCCTATTTCTCCACATCCTCTCCAGCATCTGTTGTTTTGTGACTTTTTAATGATCACCAGTCTAACTGGCGTGAGATGGTATCTCACTGTGGTTTTGATTTGCATTTCTCTAATGACCAGTGATGATGAGCGTTTTTTCATATGTTTGTTGGCCACATAAATGTCTTCTTTTGAGAAGTGTCTGTTCATACTTTTTTGCCCACTTTTTGATGGGGTTGTTTTTCTCTTGTAAATTGGTTTAAGTTCTTTATCGATTCTGGATATTAGCCCTTTGTCAGATGGATAGATTGCAAAAATTTTCTGCCATTCTGTAGGTTGCCTGTTCACTCTGATGACAGTTTCTTTTGCTGTGCAGAAGCTCTTTAGTTTAATTAGATTCCAGTTGTCAATGTTGGCTTTTGTTGCCATTGCTTTTGGTGTTTTAGTCATGAAGTTTTTGCCCATATCTATGTCTTGAATGGTATTGCCTAGGTTTTCTTCTCTACTCCAGAAAACTGGTCACAAAACCTTGAAAATAGAT
The DNA here is from genome assembly GCF_047675955.1 of Chlorocebus sabaeus. NCBI lineage: Eukaryota > Metazoa > Chordata > Mammalia > Primates > Cercopithecidae > Chlorocebus > Chlorocebus sabaeus. The sequence continues at coordinate 36,878,463 of NC_132914.1, read as the reverse complement.
ATTTTTTGAGTTGACAAGATGTATTCTAGGTCAGAGATTTTAATGCATACTTTCCCCCGATTTTCTCCTTTGAAATTAATTATTGTGCTAATCTGATACATTAAAAAGTTTCATGGCACACACAATACTTCTATTCTGTGTGTTGTAATGTTAAAGCCAAAAGAAAACATTTTTGTTCGTAAGTGCTACCAAAACTCAGATTCTTTGCTGGTGAGATTTATAGTAGAGGTAGCTAATAAAAATGTGTCTTAAATTGTTATGATCATGATTAAAGTACAAATGTTAGTCACTGATATTTAACTGTGTGTTCTACTGGGCCTTGGAAGGCTTAAGCCTGTTCTCAAAAACTCCTCCCCACATAACAGATTGCATTGAGAGTAAAAGATAGTAAGACAATTCTTTTTTTAATTTTTCAAAATTTTTTTGAGACGGAGTCTTGCTCTGTTGCTCAGACTGGAGTGCAGTGGCACGGTCTTGGCTCACTGCAACCTCCACCTCCCAGGTTCAAGCAACTCTCCTGCCTCAGCCTCCCGAGTAGCTGGGACTACAGGCGCATGCGGCTACACCTGGATAATTTTTTGGATTTTAGTAGAGACGGGGTTTCACCATGTTGCCGAGGCTAGTTGTGAACTCCTGAGTTCAGGCAGTCCTCCTGTCTTGGCTTTCCAAAATGCTGGGATTACAGGCGTGAAACACTGTGCCCCAGCCGGTAATAAGACAATCCTTAAACTTTTTGCTACATCTTTAAGAATTAAAAAACCAAAATACTGGTTCCAACATTTTGAAAAAGAAAAATAACACACACACACACACATATATTAATGCATATAGGATAAGGATTTTAAATCGACTTTGCTGTGTAATTTTTGTTAATACATATATTCATACACATATTTATGTAGTATATGTGATATTTTGTTACATGCAAACAAAGCATAAGAATTAAGTCAGTTTTTAAAATATCTGTCACCTTGAACATTTATCATTTCTGTGTGCGTCTATCAATTTATGGAATAAATTATGAAGAATTCCTTCCTCTTCAATTTTGTGGAATAGTTTTGAGAACTGGTCTTAGATATTATTCATGAGTTTGATAGAATTCAGCAATAAAGTCATTTGGTCCTGGGCTTCACTTTGTTGGGAGACTATTCCTGATTCAGTCTTGTTACTTCTTATTGATTTGTTCAGGTTTTCTCTTTCTTTCTGATTCAATCTTGGTAGGTTGTATATGTCCATAAATATAATTTATACATTTCCTCTGGGTTTTCCAGTTTGTTAACACGTAGCTGTTCAAGGTAGTCTTTGATGATCTTTTGTATTTCTGTGGTATCTGTTGTAATGTATCCTTTTTTGTTTTTGATTTTGTGTATTTGGGTCTTCCCTCCTTTTTTTCATGGTGGGTATAGCTAGCAGTTTATTGATTTTCTTTTTGTCTTTTCACAAAACAACTTTTCATTTCATTGATACATTGTATGTTTTTTAGTCTCAATTTTGTTTAGTTTTACTCTTATCTTTATTATTTCTTTCCTTGTACTAATTTTGGGTTTAGTTTTGTAGTTTCTTGCTTTTCTAGTTCCTTGAGGTGCATTGTTAGGTTGTTTATTTGAAATCTTTCCATTTTTTTAATATAGGCATGTATTACTATAAATTTCCCTACTGGAACTGCTTTTGATGTATCCCATAAGTTTTGGTATGCTGTGTCTTCATTTTCATTTTTGAATAATGTTTTTAAATTTTCCTTCTTAATTTCTTCACTGACCCAATGGTCATTCAGGAGTATGTTGTTTAATTTACATATTTTACAGTTTTCAAAGTTCTTCTGTTATTAATTTCTCATTTTTATTTCATTGTGGTCTGAAAAGATATTTGATGTTATTTTAATTGTTTAAAATATGTTCAGACTAGTTTTGTGACCTAACATATGTTCTATCCTAAAGAATGTTCCATGTGCTGATGAGAAGAATCTGTATTCAGGAGCTTACGGGTAAAATGTTCTGTAAATATCTTTTAGGTTCATTTGGTCTAAAGTGCCGTTTAAACACAGTGTTTCTTTGTTGATTCTTTGTCTAGGTCATCTGTCTAATGCTGAAAGTGGGGTGTTGAAGTTCCCAATAATTATTGTATTGAAGTCTTTCCCTTTAGATCTGATAACATTAACTATATGAATCTGGGTGCTCTGGTGTTGGGTGCATATATATTTAGAATTGTTATATCCTTCCGTTGAATTAATTTCTTTCTTTTTTTTTTTTTTTTTTTTTTTTGAGACGGAGTCTTGCTCTGTCGCCCAGGCTGGGGTGCAGTGGCCGGATCTCAGCTCACTGCAAGCTCCGCCTCCGGGTTTACGCCATTCTCCTGCCTCAGCCTCCCGAGTAGCTGGGAGTACAGGCGCCCGCCACCTCACCCGGCTAGTTTTTTGTATTTTTTAGTAGAGATGGGGTTTCACCGTGTTAGCCAGGATGGTCTCGATCTCCTGACCTCGTGATCCACCCATCTCGGCCTCCCAAAGTGCTGGGATTACAGGCTTGAGCCACCGCGCCCGGCCCTTTTTTTTTTTTTAATGGAGTTTCGCTCCTGTTGCCAAGGCAGGAGTGCAATGGGACAATCTCAGCTCACTGCAACCTCTGCCTCCCACTTTCAAGCAATTCTCCTGTCTCCGCCTCCTTAGTAGCTGGGATTATAGGTATGCACCACCACATCCAGCTTATTTTGTATTTTTAGTAGAGATAGGATTTCTCCAAGTTGGTCAGGCTGGTCTCAAGTTCCTAACCTAAAGGGATCCAACAGCCTCGGCCTCCCAAAGTGCTGGGATTACAGGCGTGAGTCACTGCACCTGGCTGAATTAATTTATCATTAAATAATGACCTTATTTGCCTCTTTTCACACTGTTTTTAACTTAAAGTGTGTTTTATCTGATATAATTATAGGTACTACTGCTCACTTTTGAGTTTCATTAATGTGGATTACCTTTTTCCATCTCTAAATCTGTATGTGTTTTATAGGTATTAAGTTTCTTGTAGGCAGCATGTAGTTCTGTCATTTAAAAAAATTTTTAAAGCCAGTTTATATCTTTTAAGTGGAATGTTTATTTACATTCAAGATTATTGATATGGGAGAACTTGTTCTTGTGATTTTGTTCATTATTTTCTGGTTGTTTTGTACGTCCTTTGTTCCTTTGTTTCTCTCTTATTGTTTATCATTGCAGTTTGGTGGTTTTCTATAGTGGTAATGGTTGAGTCCTTTCTCTTTTTCATATGTGTCTTTGTTCTACCAGTGAATTTATATTTTTGTGTGTTTTCATGATGGTTGATATCATCCTTTCACTTCTAGGTATAGGATTCCCTTAAGCATTTCTTGTAGAGCTGATCTAATGGTGATGAATTCCCTCTGTTTTGCTTGCCTGGGAAATATTTTATTTCTCCTTTATTTTTGCAGGATAGTTTTGCTGGGGATCATATTCTTGACTAACAGTTTTTTGTTTTGTTTTGTTTTTGTTTGTTTGTTTTATTTTTTAGCACATTGAATGTATCATTCCATTCTCTCCTGACCTATAAGGTTTCTGCTGAAAAATTCACTTTTAGTCTGATGGAGTTCCTTTATATGTGACTAGATGCTTTTCTCTTACTGTCTTTAGAATTATCTCTTTGACTTCTGACAGTTTTACTATAATGTGCCTTGAAGACCTTTTTGGGTTGTTTCCATTTGGGGATCAGATATCTGGATGTCTAAATCTCTTTTGATTGCTTTTTGGCATCCCATATGTCACACAGGCATTCTTCAATATTTTGGGGTTTTTTTTTCTTTTCCTCTTTTTTTTTTTGTGTCTTACTGCTCTGTTTCAAAAGACCTGTTTTTAAGTCCTGAAATTCTTTCTTCTGTTTGATCTAGTCTATTATTGAAGCTCTTGGTTATATTTTTATTTTATTTGTTAAATTTTTCTGTTCTAGAATTTCCATTTTATACATTTTTATGATTAATATATTTCTCATTTAATTTTTAATTTTTGTGAGTACATAGTAGGTGTATATATTTGTGGGGTACAAGAAATATTTTGATACAGACATGCAATTTGAAACAATCACATCCTGGAGAATGGAGTATCCATCACCTCAAGCATTTATCCTTTGTGTTACAAACAATCCAATTATGCTCTTTTAGTTATTTTAAAATATACCATTAAGTTATTGTTAAGTAGGGTGTCTTATTCATTCTTTCTGTTACATATATGACTGCACTCATTAACCATCCTCACTACCCTTCCCAGACTGTGGTAAGTATTCTTCTACTCTGTATGTCCATGAGTTCAATTGTTTTGATTTTTAGATTCCACAAACAAGTGAGGACATGTGATGTTCATCTTTTTATGCCTGGATTATTTCATTTAACGTAAAGATCTCCATTACCATCTCTTTGCTGTTGCAAATGACAAAATCTCATTTTTTTAATGGCTGAATAGTACTCCATCATGTGTATGGACCACGTTTTCTTCATCTATTAATCTGTTGATGGACACTTAGGTTGCTTCCAAATCTTAGCTATTGTGAACAGTGCTGCAACAAACATTGGAGTGCACGTATCTTTTTGATATCCTGATTTTCTTTCTTTTTTTCTTTTGAGATGGAGTCTCACCCTATCACCCAGGCTAGAGTGCAATGGTGTGATCTCGGCTCACTGCGACCTCTGCTTCCTGGGTTTGAGTGATTCTCTTGCCTCAGCCTCCTGAGTAACTGGGATTACAGGCATGCGCTACCATGCCTGGCTAATTTTTTCTATCTTTAGTAGAGACAGGGTTTCACCATGTTGGCCAGGCTGGTCTCAAACTCCAGACCTCATGATCTGCCTGCCTCAGCCTCCCATAGTGCTGGAATTACAGGTGTGAGCCACCACACCTGGCCCTGATTTCCTTTCTTTTGGGTATATACTCAGCAGTGGGATTGCTGGATCACATGGTAGCTCTATTTTTAGTTTCTCGAGGAGCCTCCTAACTGTTCTCCATAGTGACTGTACTAATTTACATTCCCACCAACAGTAAACAAGGCTTCACTTTTCTCCACATCCTCAGCAGCATTTGTTATTGCCTCTCTTTTGGATATAAGACATTTTAAAGGGGGTGAGATGATATCTATTGTACTTTTGACTTGCATTTCTCTGATGATCAATGATGTTGAATATCTCTTCATATGCCTGTTTGCCATTTGTATGTCTTCTTTTGAGAAATGTATATTCAAACATTTTGCTTATTTTTTGATTAGAATATTACTTTTTTTTCTTACAGAGCTGTTTGAGCTCCTTATATATTCTGGTTATTAACCCCTTGTTAGATGAATAGTTTGCAAATATTTTCTCCCATTCTGTGGTTTGTCTCTCCACTTTGTTGATTATTTTCTTTGCTGCACAGAAGCTTTTAAACTTGATGTGATCCCACTAGTCCATGTTTGTTTTGGTTGCCTGTGCTTGTGGGGTATTGCAGCCCTCCAGGTAGACACAAGGGGATGTCAGTGGGGCTCCAAGGATTAGTGCATGCAGGAGATGCTAGGCCTCAGGGGAGATGCAGTCTGGTGGCGGCTGGGCTCTCAAAATGGTGTTGTGCTGCAGCTGTTTGGGTCTCAGGGCATGTGTGGGACCTAATGTGAGCTCTCTATCTGGAGCAATGCTGTCATGCAGACTCCAAGCAGCTTCCTATACTAGCCTCAGACTCCCCAAGGGTCAAGCAGCTCTCCCACAGCTAGAAGTGCAAGAGTCCATAGTGGGAATGTAGACCACTGGGGATCACTCACTTACCCTTACCCTGTACTGAAAAATCTCTCTGGGATCCCAGCTGATCTTGCCCCAGCAGACTTCCTTACTTCCCTTTCCTTGCTTGTTTCAAGTGTTTCCTCTGCTAAATTCCAGTGTTCTCCCTTAGATTCTCCATTGGAAGCATGGTTATTTTAGTTCTTATTTGTGCAGGAGATGAGTGTCAGGTACCTCTAGTCAGCCATTTTCTATGTAAAATTTAAATGACTGGATTATTTGTTTGTATTATGGTTCGCATAATATGTGAATGTAATAGAACTCTTGAAGCAGTGGCCCAGAAAAATTGGCTGTTATGACAGAAGATCCATTGAATCAATGAAAATTTCCTTTAAATGGGAAGATATCTTTTCCATTTTGGCTTTCATGACCCTGAACTTTCCTTATAAGCCATTTATTTTTTTGGCTAAGAAGTATTTATTGATCTCTATGTATGAAGCTTTACAGTAAATTCTACTTAAATTAACTAGGTCAGTAAAAAAAGGAACATACCTTTGCAATTCTTCTGTTGTTTTAAATATTAATCTAAAGCACTATAACATGGCTAAAGGAATGTCTTTTTTTTCTATCTACTTATCCCACTTATTTTTTCTATAAAAATAAGATAATACTTATCTACTTTATAACTTTTTAATTTTTTTGTACAAGGACACAGAATTCATCGATTAGTGTAAATCTAGTAATAAAATGTTATTTCAGTAGAACAAAGAATTTTAAAAGTAGTCATTTCAGCAAATGTCAAAGAATGAGTTGCTGTACATGTCAAGACTTCCATCTTATTTCTCAATGTTTTTACCTTTAAGACCCCAAAGCAAATATCATTTATTCAAATAACTAAAAATTAAACAATACATTTTCATCAGATGTTTCCTGTTTTAGTTGAGCACTAGATAACATGTGTGGAAGAACTATCTGACATTATTACTAGATGATTGCTGCATAGTTTGCCCACTTTTGTCTACACAGTATAATTTGAAGTAAGGAATTTGTATTAATTGGGGTTCTTTGTCACAAACAACAAAACTCATTTTAACCTTTTTTTTTTTCGAGACAGAGTCTTGCTCTGTGGCTCGGGCTAGAGTGCAGTGGCACAATTTCAACTAACTGCAACCTTGGCCTCCCAGGTTCAAGCAGTTCTACCTGAATAGCTGGGATAACAGGTGTGTGCCACCATGTCTGGCTAATTGTATACTTTTAGTAGAGACAGGGTTTTGCCATATTGGCCAGGCTGGTCTCAAACTCCTGACCTCAGGTGATCCACCTGCCTTGGCCTCCCAAAGTGCTGGGATTACAGGGTGAGCTACTGCACCAGGCCCATTCTAACCAAATTTAAATAGTAAGAAATATATTAACATATCTTAGAAAGGGCATAGAATCTCTATGACAGTCAGAGAGGCTAAATCACATTGTAGAGTTACTCCAATAAAGATCCCATGGCTCTCTTATTGGGCATAGACAACCCCATCTTACACTACTGACCTGGGACACCATATACCTGAAATTCTATCATTGCTAGCCCCCAAAACCACATGCTTCTGCAACCATCTTCTCTAGAAAATATATTTTAAGTGGTGCTTGCCACTTCACATTATTCTTTTCCAACTGAGAGTTTCACATAAGTACACATGATTAGCAAAGCCAAGGTGGCTTGGTTGTGGCCTAGATTTCTAGCTTGAGGAAGGATGTCAAAAATAACGAAGGGCAAAACATGAGAAGTAGCTGCTATAGACCTTTTCCTGACCTGCCTGTCATAGGCTTCATTTATTGCTTTGTGTTAAATATCTTCTTGACATTATTAGGTCCTCTTCCCAAAGCAAATTCCCATTTAAGAGGTGACATAAAATCCTGTACAACTTAATGCATTTTTTCTCAGTTTCCTTTGCTTGAATGAGAAATTCTGGATGGTATGGGAACAAAGAATGTATGAGAAAGAATGAAAACACATCCACTGGTACAGAATAGTAAGGCAGGATAAATTTTGGTTTCCCAAATTGTTTAGAATCTTGGATCCTAGAAGGGTGAAAGGAGCCCAACAATCTTTCTCCCCCTATCATTTGAAAATGTATCAGTGTATTTGTGCATTCAGTTATTATAAAATATTCGTCCAGTGGCTTGTAAAGATCATACCACTTTCACATCACAGAGCAAGCATCTGGTTTCTTGTTTAGGTAACAACAGATAGTAGGATCTTGAGAAGCCCACTGAGTTATAGTGATCCCATAGTCCTAAACTTTACTAACTATAAAAATTCTATTCATGGGCTGGGTGCAGTGGCTTACACCTGTAATCCCAGAAATTTGGGAGGCTGAGGCAGGAGGATCACTTGAACCCAGGAGTTTGAGACCAGCCTGGGCAAAATGGAGAGACCCCCATCTCTACAAAAAATTTAAAAATTAGCCATTCATGGTGGCCCTCATCTGAAGCCCTGGATACTTGTGAAGCTGAGGTGGATTACTTGAGCCCAGGAGTGACAGGTTACAGTGAGTTTTAATCACTGCACTCCAGCCTGAGTGACACAGTGAGACCTTATCTCAAAAAAAAAAAAAAAAAAAAAAAAAAAAAAAAAAAAAAAAAAAAATTCATCCATTATGACTGTAATAGCAGCAAAATATCCATTTTTCCAGGAAACTGCTAAGTAGAGCTCTGTGCCACAGTTCAGGCTCCCCAAGGAAGCCAAGGAGAGACAAAAATAGCCACAGAACAAGTTGTGTCCTTTGATGCCTTCATCTCCCTTTCTGCTCCTTAAAACCCAGGGATTTTTCTTTTTTCCATCTGAAGCACCTGGTGGTCTTTCACAGATATGTCCACCACAATCAAAAACACATTTCAGGATCTAGTGTTCATTCTATGGCAGTGACTTTCTAACTTTTTTGACTCTGTTCTTCCATAAAAAATATATTTTACCTCATGTCCCAGTATATACATACGTGATTGAAAGTAAAATATCATTAAATAATACCTTCCCTTACTAAGACAGAAAAACAAATATTTCCTGTTCTATCTTATTTCATTTATTTTGTGTTTAAGCCAAGACCCAATAAATTGATTTCATAAACTTGTAGCTTAAAAACACTGGTCTCTGATGGCATAAATTCTTAATAGAATTAATGTTTCCCCACTTAGGTATATTTTCGTTTTAGCAAAAGATGTAAGGACAAAGAAATGTATCTCAGCTGCATGGTGGTTCACACCTGTAATTCCACATTTTGGGAGGCCGAGGCAGATGGATCACCTGAGGTCAGGAGTTCGAGACCAGCCTGGCCAACTTGGTGAAATATTTCTCTACTAAAAATACAGAAATTAGCCAGGTGTGGTGGTGGGTACCTGTAATCTCAGCTACTTGGGAGACTGAGGCAGGAAGAATTGCTTGAACCCAGGAGGCAGAGGCTGCGGTGAGCCAAGATGGCACCGCTGCACTCCAGGCTGGGCAACAGAAGACAGAGCCAGACTCCATCTCCAAAAAAAAAAAAAAAAAAAAAAAAAAAGAAAAAGAAAAAGAAAAAAGAAATATATCTCTAAATGTTAAATTTTAGATACCAATAAGCTTATTCCAAAGGTAGTTTTGGAGAAGCAAGAAAAAATTTCACTATTTCTGAATTCCCAGCATACAAGTTATCTCTTGCCTGTTCTATTTTCTATTAATGTTTTTAGTTACAAAAATAATATATTTTCTAATAAGAAACCTAGAAAATGCCAAATAACTACAAAGTTATAAAATAAAGTCCACCATAATCTGACCACCCAAAGATAACCACTGTCAACATTTTGCTTTTATCTGTCTAGTTATTTGTTATATATGTACTTACATATATAATAAAAATAGTTTAAATAGCATGCATTTTAAAAAAGTATGTAATAAATGTTTACATGTTAATAATGATACTAACATCCTATTACAACTTAATTTTTAGGTGACAACAGTCTATCATATGGATGTATAATGTGGATTGTTCCTATTTTTTGCATTTTATAAACAACAAGCCATCAGTGTGAGCATGTTTCTGAATACTCCCACTTTTTTCTTTTTCTTTTTTTTTTTTTTTTTTTTTTTGATACAGAGTCTTGCTCTGTCACCCAGGCTAGAGTGCAGTGGCACGATCTCGGCTCACTGCAACCACCACCTTCCAGGTTCAAGCGATTCTCCCGCCTCAGCCTCCCAATCTGAATACTTCCTTGGGTTAAATTCCTAGAAGAGGTGCTTAGAGGTGAAGGAATCATACACTTAAAGTCTCTGACTTGGATATTGTCCTTCGGTTTGTGAGGTCAATGACACAAAATTCTTTATAGCAACTGGACCATCTTGAGTAGTGTTCAGCTTTCAAAACCTATAGTACATTTGTTGACATTTGGATTGTGATTAATAACTGAATCTCAAAGGCAGTTCTAAAAGGTAAAAGAAAAAAATGAGAAACCACAAATCCTTAATAAGCAACTGAGATAGGCATGTGGAAAGGAGTGTGGTCGCTGAGCAACCACCAACAATGCAGAGCTCATTACAGGGGTTTGGGGATGGGAACATATGAGCTGCCTCTGTGGTTGTGTTTAGAAGCTCACATCAACTTTAACGCCATCTAGTATTATACCTCTTAGTCTTCTTCCAGTTCCTTTTCTCTCTGATTTCCATTCTGGCCCCCGCAACTCTGAAATGTTGTGCCCCCTCTCAATATTCTGGCCTTAGTTCATCTCTTAATGAACTGTGTCAGTTTTGCTTGCAAATTGGAACCTGATCATTGCCTCCCAACAAACATCTAATAATTTATTGGAGGATGTCAACCAGTACCTTATTACTTTGACATGTTAGAAGACCAGCATCTTCTACAAGCCTTACAATTCCCTGTAATCTTGGACCATAGCAGAAAAGGGATGGTTTATTTTGAGGCAAAGATGAAGGGAGCTGCAGTTAGGGAAAGGGCAAGGAATTATCAAAGAAGAGAAAAATTGGCGTAATTAAGATATAGTGTCAATAGGATTATCTTTGTATGGGAGAGATTTGAAACACAGTCATTCATTTCTTATTTATTTATTCATTCACTTATTGATTCACATTTATTAAATTCCCATAATAAGGCTGTCAGTCACTGGAAAGCAAAGTTAAATATCTCATAGTCATTTTCCTTAAGGAGTTCATTGTCTGAAAAATGAGCATCCAATATTTTTAGTTAGATCAAAACTTAGAAGGGAGGGGAAATGGTAGATATGTTTCTCAGTGTAAACTTCAGGTTGAGATAGAAGAAGTAGCATGATTGGCCAGGGTATAGGTTGGAGCTGAGTACAGTAACATGCTGTGGTGCCTGTTGGGTACCCTGGACACTGGAGATCCTGGAATTGTATCCTAGAACTGCAATTTGGGATATAGTTATAACATGCTCTTACAAACTTAGCACTCAATGGCATGTCATAGATATGCCATTAAGTTAAGTGCTGCCAAGTAAGAACAATTATGCCTTGACTTCATGACATTTACATCATCGGAGTACCCAAAGGAGAGAAGTGATTTGTTTGATATTTCACAAAAGAATTATAAATAAAGCAGATGCCCGATCTCTTTTTTTTTTTTTTTCTTTTTGAGACAGGGTCACCCATCGGTTTGTCACTCAGGCTGGAGTGCAATAGCACAATCATGTTTTACTGCAGCCTCAACCTCCTGGACTCAAGCAATCCTCTTGCCTCAGCCTCCTAAGTAGCTGAGAATACAGGTGCATGCCACTATGCCCTGCTACTTTTTTTATTTTTATTTTTTTGTAGAGATGGGGTCTCACTATGTTGCCCAGGCTGGTTTCAAACTCTGAGCAATTCTCCTGCCTCAGCCTCTCAAAGTGCTGGGATTACAGATGTGAGCCACCTTGCCCAGTCAGATCTTTTAAGACGGGTTATCAAAATGGATTGGGCACAATTGGGTTTATTCTAGAAGGCACCTTCCTGGACCAAGAAGGAGACTTGCATAAAACACCGCAAGTTAAGACTCAACTTTAGGCAAACAGTTAATCTCCCTCCTTAAGTTACTCAGTTGTTCCTCTAGAGGAGCTGTACCATCTTCTTTGAAAACACATAGGGCAATGGTTAGTCATACTGGAAAGAATAATAGTGACAAATCAAAGGAAAATGCAATAGTTGAAATAACATTGCAAAATTTTAAGACATAAATAATCCAGATTGTGCCACCAAAACCCAGATATTGAAAAAAATTGGTATCAGTAACATTTGTAAAGAAGCACAGTATTAAATAAGTTAAAAAATTATACTAAATACTTGCACTCCGTTGGCTGTGCTTTACCCCTAGTTTTGTGATAACCAAGGTGTCACTACCTATCTCAAAAGGTGTTATGATGTTCTGTAAGCAAACTTAGTTTACTGAAGTAAATATTAGGAGTAGGAAAATATGTTTGACTGGAACTCATGAGATCTGGATCCTATTCTAGTTTGCCAGTAACTAGTGTAAATCTGAACAAATGAATTCCCTTTTTGACTTTCCATTTCTTCATCTTTAAGTTAGGGATCTGACTGATTTACACAGTTCCATCCAATGATGTAATTTTGTCTTTTTGCCCACCTTGGTCTCGTGTGTGCGTGGGTGTGTTGTGTGTGTGTGTGTGGTGGGGCTTGGGGCTGGTATTAGTGACCTGGAAATCAGAGTTTGGTATCTCTCCAGTACTGGCAGCTCATTATAACATGCTGAATAACCTCACAGTTTCTTTGGGAAGAAAAGGAATGAAAAACTGTCTTGTAGCTGGGAAGACCCAGAGAGTACTCAACAGAATGCAAGGAGGGGAGGATTAATACTTGTTCAAGGCCTGAGGGCAGTGAAGACAGGCTAGACCAAGAAAATCAAGGAGCTTTTTCTGCCTACCTTATTGTTTACTGAGGACCCCTGTGGATTTTTTTCCCCCCTTTCACACTGCTATCTGGCTTGAGAAAGTTCCAAAATGTTTCTTTTCTGGGATCTTGTGACCCCTCAAGTCATGATGCTAATTCCCTTACTTTAGCCTTGGCAGGAGCAGGACCATACCTCTGCTTTTATGGTCTACAGCTAAACAAAAGCCTTTTGTTCCTTCCCTCCCCCACCCTCGCCCTGCCCCGCCACCCTGCTCAGTTCTTCCTAGGGCAGAATGATTTTTTATTGTTTTTTTTGTTTTTAATTTGAATAGATCATTTTGAGCTGCCATGAACACCCATTCCAACCATACAGAGTCAATACATTAGCCAGCCAACACTTCAACTGATAGAAGGTGACTTTTGGGTCAGGTATTAGCCATGAAGAGGTATTCCAATATTTCACCTGTTGGATTTACATGTTATGAAATACTTAAATATGGGACACTGTGGTGAGAAGTGTGCAAATGTTTAGGTTGTCACCACTTCAAGCGGTTGCTCACAACACAACCAAGGTGTGGCACTTGTACCACACAGGTCCTATCTTGCTAATTATTTATGGTAATTACATCAGAGGAAAATACACAGAACAAGCTGGAAAATAGAGATGTGAGTTTAAGGGAGAGGTAGGGAAGGGTGGAGAGAGAAGGGAGTAGTGAATGAAAAGGGTGTGGTGTATGTTCTGGTTCTGAAACCTTAATGTCTGCCAACCATGCAGTAGATATAGAGGTATCTGTAGCAAAAAAAAGTTCTAGAAATTCTGTTCGAGTTTTTGTTCCTAACTATTGATTTGAAATGCACCCTCTTAAGTATACATTAAAAGAGTAAATAACTGTTTTCCAATTTAAAGCAAAATAAGCTCATCCATCGTTTCTGTTCTTTGAATCTTTATGTGCTTATCAGAAACACTGGTATATCTCATAACATCATTAGTTGTTATTTCCAACATTTTAATTTATTTTTCTTCTGCTATCCTGCTGAACAGTTCTTTCCACAGCATCAGAAATTTTAAAAATATACATTTAAAAGGTTTCTTGTTTAAAATATTTCAAGGTTTACATTTACAATATTCTGATTTTTTTAAAAATCTGGTTAATATATTTTGGGTTTTTAAAACTTCATATAGGAGCCAGGCCCGGTGGCTCATGCCTGTGATCCCAGCACTTTGGGAGGCTGAGGCGGGCGGATCACGAGGGTAAGAGATCGAGACCATTCTGGCCAACATGGTGAAACCACATCTTTACTAAAAATACAAAAATTAACTGGGCATGGTGGGATATGCCTATAGTCCCAGTTACTCGGGAGGCTGAGGCAGGAGAATCGCTCGAACCCAGGAGGCAGAGGTTGCAGTGAGCCGACATCGTGCCACTGCACTCCAGACTGGGCAACAAGAGTGAAACTCCATCTCAAAAAAAAAAAAAAAAAATTCATATAGTTATCTATCCTGTAGCTTTAGTATGTGTTTGGGAAATTTGCTAAACTGTCCAAACTTCAGTTTTCTCAGCAATAAAATGGGATTTGAATACCTCCTAATGATTGTTAGAAGGATTAAATGAGATCACGTAGGCAATTCACCCGGCACTGTTACAGTAGATAGTAAGGCAGACAGGAGCAGAAACAGGAGAGGGCTGCCTCACCAGAAATGCCAGGCAGCCATCAGATGATGGTCAGATGGCTGTTGAACTGCCTCTCTAAAATAATAATTTGTCACAGCCAGCACTAAGAAAAGGAAGTCTCCCAATAGATAGAAAAAAAACTTGATGCTGGTGACCAGCAACTTCCTAATAAGATCTCAGGAGTTGGGTTAGTGAGCTCCAGTGTGTGCACTAAGAGGCAAAACAGTGGAGTTTAACTGGTATATGACCTTCCTCTAGGAACACTGGACTAGTAAGGGAAAAACGCCTCAAGCGAGCATGCACACAACTTTAGTGCACACATTATGCATGCGGCCCCTCCCAAGTGCTGGTAGGCCGCTCTGCATGCAGACAGCCCGCTCCAAGGAAAGAATCACGGGAGAAGTAATGCAACCTCGGAAGCATGCCAACATATAAGACCCCGAGTCAAGGGTCAAAATGTGCACTTGAATCTCTCAAGTCGCTTGCTTGACTCTCTTCCAAATGTACTTTACTTCCTTTAATTCCTGCTTTAAACTTTTAAAAAAGACTTTCACTTCTGCTCTAAAACTTTGCCTCGGTCTCTCACTCTGCCTTGTGCCCCTCAGTCTAATTCTTTCTTCTGAGGAGGCAAGAATTGAGGTTGTTGCAGACCCATATGGATTTGCCACCACTAACAGTACAAACCCCAACAGTGGTAGTTAAGTCATGAATATAAGGGTATTATTAGCCTGACAAACACAATGGAGTCTTCAAAATGTTTTTTTACTTCAAATGGCTCAAAAATAATTTATGAACATGAATTTAAAGACGTGTGAGAGTTTCATTGTTTAAAACTACATCTATTCACATAACCTATTCTCTGTGATCAAAAGGCCACAGCATAAGTGGGTTGTAAGATGAGATCTGTAGGGAAAGTAGGTACTAGGCAGCTTGCAGGGGATGTGAGGATCTAAGAATAAACAAAGGTGGGGGTGCAAATTTGGTCAGGGAGAGAAAGTAAATATATGCACAGAATTGCAAAAGTCCCCGAACTGAGCTGCACTTCAGAATAATCTTGAGGTTTTAAAAACTTACTGATGCCTGGGTCCTCCCCCAGAGGGTCTGATTTAATTGGTCTGAGATGGCCATGGCATGGGATATTTTAAAGTCTCTATGTGATTTTAATGTCTAGTCAAGGTTCAGAACCAGCACTCTACAAACAAGAAATCAGGGAGTTAGAAGAAAATAGAGAGAAAGGTTACTGAGGCAGGAGAATAGAAAGACTAGAACGGAAGAAGCAGACAATTTGTGAAATGCCTTGCAGACTATGCAGTGCCATCCTATGCTGTGCTACGCTAAGAACTTTAGGCTTTATTCTGAAGAGAAATTAGTTGCAAGATAAAGAGTGAAGTGATCAGGTTTGCTAGCACTGGGTGCAGGGTCAAGAATTGATTATAGGGAACAAGACTAAAGGCAGGAGCTGAGTTAGATGAGTAAGAGGTTGTAATTGTCTAGGCTAAACACGGGCAGTTGTAATGGGTTGGAGAAAAGTGAAGCGATTTGAGATGCCTTAAGGAGGAAGAGCTGACGGAAGTTCGTGACCTGATTGGAAAGCAAGGATGAGAGGAATTGGCTGGAGATGCTGTTAATTGAGGTAATCCAGAAAAAGTGAAGTCTGTGAGAAGGAGATAAATTCAGTTGGAAATGCTGATTCCAAGATAGTATTAAAGAGTAAAGTACCACCCCACCGTCTGGGAAGTGAGGAGCACCTCTGTCCGGCCACTGTGCAACTCTGCAGGTGTGAAGTGTCAGCCTGTGTGTGATCTTTCTGCCTTCCCCAAGTTTGCATTTTTGACCTTAAAGTTTACTTTTAAATTAAAAAGAAATAAAGAGTAAAGCAGGTAACGACCTTATTTTGTAATAATTGCATTATTTTAACAAACATTTATGATAGTTCCCATTTCCAATGGGAATTTATGGACATTATTCTGAGATTATCACACAATCCAAGGAAAACTTAAACAACCATCAGCAAGAATGGAGGAACCAAGCCAACTCTGCAGCAGGAATTCTGTTTGTTTGTTTGTTTGTTTGAGACGGAGTTTCGCTCTGTCACCCAGGCTGGAGTGCAGTGGCCTGATCTCAGCTCACTGAAACCTCCATCTCCCAGGTTCAAGTGACTCTCCTGCCTCAACCTCCCAGGTAGTTGAGATTACAGGCATGTGCTACCACACCAGGCTAACTCTGGATGACTAAATGGAGATGTTGGTAAGCACTTGGACACGTAGGTCTGGAACTTGAGAAAGCAATAGGGGTGAGTGCGTTGGAAAAAAGAAAGGACCTATGATTCAGGTCTCATACAGACTGCCTTTCCCTGCCTTCATTGCCGCTCCACAAGCTGGCCCGTTTTCGACTTGAACTTCAGGGCCTGTCACAACACATAATCTTTGCATTTAGTATGTAGTATCGGTAGAACACTGAAGTAAAGGGGCAAGGTGGGAGGAGGACAATTGATTATAGAAGGTTCTAAACACTACTTTGTCATATCTATTTCTATGAAGATGGTAAGACACCATGTAAGCATCAGAAAGACAAAATCAAGTAATAGGCCCAGCATTCCACCTCAGGTGTTGCTTCCTGGCAGCTTTTTTCCCCCCATATGACCCTGGTTCTCTGGTCAAACATAATTGGTCCAGGAGTAGCACCTGACCCTAGTTGAACCAATCTGAGACTCTCTAGAGAATTTAAACTGAAAGACACATTGATCACAGCACTCTGGAAGGAGAATCAAAGGATTCCTGGCTGGGCGCAGTGGCTCATGCCCGAAATCTTAGCACTTTGGGAGGCCGAGGCGGGCAGATCACCTGAGGTCAGGAATTCGAGACCAGCCTGGCCAACATCGTGAAACCCCATCTCTACTAAAAATACAAAAAAAAATTAGCCTGGCGTGGTAGCACGTGCCTGTAATCTCAGCTACCTGGGAGGCTGAGGCAGGAGAATCACTTGAACCTGGGAGACGGAGGTTTCAGTGAGCTGAGATCAGGTCATTCCCTTGCTCCCTCCCTCCCTCCTCCTTTTGGAGTCCCCAGGGTCTATTGTTCCCATCTGCTTTTTTGAGACAGGATCTCAGGTGGTTCACCCAGGCTGGAATCAGTGATGTAATCATGACTCACCACAGCCTTGACCTCCTGGGCTCAAGTGATCCTCCTACCTCAGCCTCCAAGTAGCTGGGACCACAGGCATGCACCACCATACCCAGTTAATTTGTTTTATTTTTTGTAGAGACAGGATCTCACTATGTTGCTCAGGCTTGTGAGTAAAGACATGTGATATTTGGTTTTCTGTTTCTGTGCATTTTTATACAAAATTTTATAGTAGTTACTTCCTTCTATAATTTGGAATTGTCGATTGGGTATATAATATGTTTCTATTTTTATTTTTAAAGTGTTTTTTTAAAAAATTCCTTTCCTCTTAACCTAATTTGAATTGATTTTTCTAACTCAATCAAAAGTCTTCACACAACAGCTGAAGGTATGGAAATAAAAAACATCGAGCAGTTTAATATTCATCAACTATGGGATGGGAGGGTAACAGGCATTAAGTTGAAAGGGCATTAATTAGGAAGAGTAATCACACTCTAGATTATGGTGGGCTTGGTATGTATCCAGGTTCACCTCCCTATGTATTTTTATATATATATATATAAACCTCAGGTTTTAGAAATAATTAAGTGGGAATCATCCTTCTTGCTGTACAAGTGTCTGATTGTTAAGCCTCTGAAACCTTCCAATTTATAACAGCACAAAAGATGGTTTTGAATATTTGAAGCATTTTCTGCTTAAATTTTTAAACCTGGTTTGAATTTAGTGCTGGTAGGAGAATGTTTGTGCTAACTTGTCCTTAATAAGTGCTTCCAAATGATCAGTATCAGCCTCCAAATCTACAAACACCTCCATTAATCTGTTATTTGACATGACATGTAGAAGGAAATGACAGCAGACTCAGAAAAGATATTTAAAGCATCTAAGCCCTTATGGAATAGAAGTGTGTCATCTATTTTATCCAAACCCTCAGGGAATAAGTGATTTTGTTTTTGTTTAAGTATGTTTACCATAATCTACTGCCAACATTTTAAAATTAAGGATTTCCTCTCATCACTAAAAGGTAACACCCTAGTTTGCTCACTAAAAATCTGCACCTTCACATCTAAATTCCACGCGCTTATGAACAGTCTCAATTGTAACAGTTTTAAAATAATATGATATTTTCAAAAAAGTAGGTACCTGCAATTATGACAGTGATTTTTAGCATATGTTTATTGCAAAATGAAATACATTCAGAAATGTTTAAAGAACAATGCAAGATAAAATGAAAAGTTACCGAGTAAACACTAATTGTCACCACCATACAGGTTAGGAAATAGAGCATTGCTAGCAACCTAAGAACCTCCCATCCTGTGCCTTCCTTCTAGACTCATTCTCCTCCCCTAAACTTAACCACTATTATGACTACATGATAACTTTCTTGATTTTGTTATGGTGTTTTTTACCACCTACATACATACCTCTTGTACTAGTCTGTTCTCACGCTGCTAATAAAGACATACTTGAGACTGGGTAATTTATAAAAGAAAGAAGTTTAATGGACTCACAGTTTCACATGACTGGGGAAGCCTCATAACCATGGCGGAAGGCAAAGGAAAAGCAAAGGCATATCTTACATGGCAGCAGGCAAGAGGGCATGTGCATGTGCAGGGGAGCTCCCTTTATAAAACCATCAGATCTCATGAGACTTATTCACTATCATAAGAACACCATGGGAAAAACCCACCCCCATGATTCAGTTACCTCCCATCGGGTCTCTCCCATGACATGTGGGAATTATGGGAGCTACTATTCAAGATGAGATCTGGGAGGGGACACCATTTCACCCCTGTTTCTGAACTATATAATGAGCTATATAATGAACGTATACTAATAGTTTTCTTTCGTATCTTAATACTTTTGGTCGACATTGTGGTTATGAGGTTTATTCATGTTTACAGGTACTTGTGCTTTGTTTGTTTGCAATGCTGAGTAATATTCCAGTATAAGAACACACTACTTTAAAAAATTACCCTTTTGATAATTATCATTCTGTGAGATTTTATAAGTTTTTCTGCCTTTAGAAATCAGCTACTTTTTATTACTTTACACAAATTTTAAAAGATGGCAGGCAAGATCGAGTCTCTCACTAAAAAGCTCACTGAAGATATTGTTAGGCCTGATGCTTTGCAGAGGAATTCTTGAACCAGCAGAGCATTTACACCTTATGTACAGCAAGTAATTACTGAGCATAGTTTCTGCAGGCTTTGTTCCTGTTAAACCGTCACTACAGCTGTGAAACAGGTGCACAAATGTATTTTTCTTTTTTAAACCATTGAAAAGAGTATTCCTGCCTTCACCTACTTCTCAGTAGGTGGTCCTGAGACTTGAAACATTGCCGCAAATAAATTATATCCTTCTCACTGAATTCTACTCATTAGAAATGGCTCCTTTTCAGAATTAATCCACAAAACAATTGCCATTTTCTAACATTGTGGAGTTGAATGATCTACTACTTGGTACTTGGGCAAAAGTGAATGAGTAAAACTGTGAGAGAATTTGGGTGACATCCTACTGAGAACACTAATCAAACTCTGGAACAAAGAAATTTTACAAACTTAGCAGCAAAGGCATAAAACATGTTTGACTACCTAAAAATGTTAAATTCCATATTTTATATATAAGGTGCATCTACAACAATAGGTTACACTGTATATTATGTAAGGAGAAAATTTTAAATCAATTCATAAAAACACTAAATAGGCCAGGCATGGTGGCGCATGCCCGTAATCCCAATGCTTTGAGAGGACAAGGCAGAATGATCACTTGAAGCCAGGAGTTCAAGACCAGCCTGGGCAACATAATGAGACCACATCTCTACAAAAGAAAAATGTAAAAATTAGTCAGGCATAGTGGCACTGACCTGGTAGTCCTAGCTACTTGGGAGGCTGAGGTGGGAGGATCACTTGAGCCCAGGAGTTCAAGGTTGCAATGAGGAAAACAGCAAAATGTTTTATATTTAGGTAACTAGAATGTCTTACAAACTGAGTTTTAATCCCACCTAAATATTTGGAAAGCATTTTCACTCTGAGCTGGCCAATTCCCTCTGCAAAGGCTGAACAGACCCATCTCAGGCCTGATTGACTGAGTACAGTGATTTCCAAAGCAGGAAACAATCTGACTGGGACATATCAACATCTGATACGGCAATTTCCTTTTCTGAATGCATGTATTTGTATTAAACTGGGGAACATTTCTGTACCTGGTTTGTTAGCTAGAAAACCATGCTCTTTGGTAGTGTTTTCACAGTTGGGTAGCATTAAACGAGTGCAAGTATGAGCTGTACAGAGCACTATTTCAACTTGTTCTTTTTTCTCATCTCAGTATTTTTGGATAATCAAAAAATGTTTATGGTATAATCAAAATTGAATTTCATCCCAAGGAATAAATAACCACAGAAATTCTATAGGTTTGTCATTAAACATATACCCAAACAGTGAAATGAAATTGATTATATATTAGAATGGGTATTTCAGAAACTCCAAACCACTAAGCATGAATGGTGTTATTTGTAGATTAAATTCTCTTTTTTATTCCAAGACTGAAGATAAACATAGTATAGTGTTTGAAGGATTTTGTAAGACAAGCAAACTGAAGATTAAGATAAATAATAATAGGAGAACAGCACCATCTCTTCCCTTTTAAAAATACATATTTAACAACTGAGCTTATACCAGAAGCAAAAATATTTTGAATTATTGAAGAGCTCAAATTCAAACTGCCAAGATAATGACATGTAAACCCTCATAGGTATGATATTTTCATAAGCAATCTAAACCATAGAATTAAATTTTGCCTTAATCCAAAATTTACCTTAACCATTTATTTTACACACACACACACACACTCTCTCTCTCTCTCTCTCATATAACAGTATAGAATAATGCATATAATGTATATATTAAACTTGGTAGATGATAATTTTTCTTTATTTAAATATTTCTCTCACTCTGATTAATAACTTTCAAATATTAAAACATTACATTGGCCAGGTGTGGTGGCTCATGCCTATATTCCCAGCACTTTGGGAGGCCTAGTTCAGAAAATTGCTTGAGCTCAGGAGTTGAACACCAGCCTAAGCAACAAAGCGAGACTTCGTCTCTACAAAAACTAAGAAAATGAGATGGGCATGGTGGTGCATACCTGTGATCCCAGCTATATGGGAGGTTGAAGCAGGAGGATTACTTGAGCCTAGGAGGTAGCTGCAGTCGACTGTGATCATGCCACTGCACTCCAGCCTGGGCGACAGAGTGAGACCCTGGTCTCAAAAAAAAAAAAAAAAAGAACTTTAAAGCATTAAATTTGTAATTTCAGTGACTGACTTATAAGGGATAATTCATTCTGGACTTTTGCACAAAACAGTATCACTAAAGTAAAAGACAAAATCATTTATTAATAAAAGGATATATTTTATCAAATACAGTAAGTCATCATGTACTGAAGAATATGGAGATAATTTTATTCATATGAGAAAAAGCAAACTGTGAACCAGATAACATACGCTAATGATGTGGGAAAATAAGCAAAGTTAGGTCATCTAATAAAGCTAAATTAAGTTGGATAATTATTACCTAGTTTATTTCTGAGCAGACAACCCACACCGTAAATATGAAATGGTTAAGCAGCATGGACACAGTGCTGTTTCTGTAGGAAAGCTAGGAGTGAATGCAGTTGTTGGTTGACTTGCCCTTCTTAAGCAGCGTACTAGGCTTCCCTTTTCTACAGTTAAAGTCAATGGAGAATTGTCTGTGAGTGTGCGGATGCATCATATCTCAGTACAGGAAAGTGCTCTTGTCTCTGGTCAAATTCTCACTAAGGTATTGTTGAAACCCCAAAGAAGAGGAACTCAATCAATGGACGTCTTCTTTCAGTGTCACAAAGAGCTGGTAATCTAGCTTGTTGGCTTCCACATCCAGATTTGCCAATTATTTGCTCTGTGATAAAACACTTAGCTATCATTTCAGCAGTCTAAAATAAGGAAGCTCTGCTGCAAGGATGGTTGTAGGTTTAATTAATCTTAAGGAGCTCTGAAATCCCTGTCTACATGGTTAAATAAATAATACATGAAGGATTCTGGTCTTCTAGAAAGGGAAAAATAGGCTGGAAAAGTCTTGCCATAATGAACACACGCCACAAATGTGATTAACTAAGGGTTACTTGCAAAAATTAAAAAAGAAGGTAAATTAGCTTAGAAAGCAACCCTGACAAAATATAACCACCTAATGGTCAGCATTGTTTTGGTCATTTTAAATGTGAGAAACTGTCAGTACCTGAAGAATTGGAAGGAGGGAGTAACATGTTGTTTGAAGGGAAATAATATAAGTAATGCCACTTATTCAGAACTTACTGTATTATAGGCATTTTCTGGGAGCAGTGTATACATATTATTTTATGTAATCATTACAACACCCTTCAAAGATGGGTGTTATTTTCTGAACCAATAAGCACTATGAGTTTCCTTAACTTGCCCAAGTTGATGAGCTATTAAGGGGCAGAGTCAGCATTTAAACCCAGATGTGCTGTGACTCTGAACCTATAATTGTCACTCTAGGTTACAGGGGGATGAACTAGACTGAGTTTCAATACTATTCCAACAGGAGGACTTGCCTGATAGTGGCTATGCACAAAGAAGATAATTAATTCCCTGGAAGCTTTATCCAATGAGGTTTTGCTTATCTCTTAGGATGAGCTAATAAGAAGCTGTTCATAAGTGGAGAGCCCTAGAAAATTCCAAAAGACATAGCGTCATTTCGCGGAAAATACTGGACTTTATATGAACAATCCTAAGAAAAAGATGGAACTCATTTGATGGCTCATGTTGCACAAACTGCTTATGAGGAACAAAATTATATTTACCACAGTCACTGGAAGAAGATGGTTGTTAGTTTACTGTACAATAAAAAAGTTATCAGTGATGATTTAAAAACATATAGGTATTTCTTAGTGTCCATATGTTTTATGCTATGTCTTACTTTATAGTACGGGTCTTAAGCTATAGTCCCAAAATGAGTAACTGACATTTCATTGAGTGAAATTAATTCCACTTTGTTGTAGTATTTTTAAAAACTTAAGTGCAATAAATATTTACCAAATGACAAATTTCCTAGAAGAAATTCTGAAAACTTTTTTTACATATATTTTAAAAATGGATAAATATTATAATACCAAAAAAGAAATATGAAACTGAAGGACTTTCTGGCATGAAAGTAATTGTTTGGAAAGCACATCCTTTATTATGCTACAGATGGAGAAGGAAAGAGTGTTCTTAAATAAAAGTGATTTTTAAATGTAAAATAATTAACAATCAGTGTCAGGTAGTAGAAAGAGCAGGATACCTGGGTTTTAGTTCCAGTTCTTTCACCAACTACATCTTGGATTAGTTGCAAAAACAAAGGGGTTGAACTTGATGGTCTCAAGTGTCTTGTGTAGCTCAGAATTCAATATGTCTATATTTCCTAAGAGCAAGATGAATAGCTCACACAATATTTTCTCAAGCAAGGGTAGAATCATTATGGCTTTGAGTCATTGAAATGTTCCCTGGACAAGCTACTCTGGAGGTACCATATGAGATCTTTCCTTGGCTCAGTGTGTAGAGATGATGTAATGTTTTAAAAGGCCCCACCTTGTTTGGTGAAATCGCTCTATCATGGAGTACTGGCCTGACAGCTCTGAGAAGAGTTGCCAAAGTGGGCTGCAATATGAGGTTTTAAAGTTCTATTATCATGCTGCAAGAGAAATTTGGAAAAAATCAACATTCCAATGTATTGAGAATGAAAAATATTACGATCTACCCCCATTTGTGGCACTTACTATGGCAGGGTCTGTTCTGTGTAAAACATGCAATCAAGCAGATAAAGTTTTATAAGCTTATGAAGGAACTTCATCAAGGAAGAGAGAAGTCCCAACAATCTCACTACCCTTATCATCTGCATTTACACAATGAGTTTCTTTAGGGAAACCATCTTGAAGCTTCTTCCAAGTAATGTGGAAAGGTTGGCACTTAGCCATGGTTAAAGAATCAACAAGGTTTTCTATGTGGGTGGGGGAGATTGCTTTGCTACACAGACAACAGGAATATTCTCTCAATGTAATGATAGGATAAACAGAAATAAATAAGCTTCTCACTTTTCTGGCACTCCCTCTCTCTCTTCCCCATCGTCTCTTTTTCTTACCTGTATTGTTTTAAAACCAAGAGGTATATGAAAGAACAACAGATCAAAGAGACACATAGGTGTCCTTGCTTAGCTTTTGCTCAAACTTTGATTTTTTTCTCTTTGAAGTCATAAGCCAATTTTTTCCCTTTTAAAGATTTGGGCAGTTAATTTTCAGTTTAGAAATCTAGACCAGGTAATCATCATTTATGGTTCATAGGCCAGATATATTGTATGTTTCCTAACTTTACCATCCCCAATAAATCAGCAAAAAATGAGGCATATTTATCCTTGCAATATCTATCTGTAGATCATAAACCCAGCTCATATACCAAGAACTATGCTAGGTACTGAGGGTACAAAGCCTAAAAAAATGATTATGGATCTTATCGTTAAATCAAAATCGATGACTAATGGATGTAGATATAAAGCTGATTTTTCTTCAACAACCCAATCAAAACATCTCTCACATGATCACTGTATATCATCAGGCTCAATTACTTAATCTATTGAGGTCACTGCTACAAATAATTTTCAAAAAGCTATTTTGATAATAGTCTTCAAAATTGGCATTACATTTTAAAATGTTTACTATTCATCAAATCTTCACCCTTGAAAGTAAGTTTAATTTTGGGGGTAAAACTGAAGCCATTGAGCCAAGTCTTATAAATAAGGATTGCTTGTAATAAGGATTGCAGTAAGTCAAACTGAGATATGTCTCTAAAGTAATAAGACTAATTCTGATATGAGGCTTGTGGAAAGTAGAGGAGAGATGATAGGGGAAGCACGTTGCAACAACAATTTGCTTGGTTAACAACCCTGAAAGGCTGATCAACTAGATCGCTAACTGAGGGTACAAGAGATTTGAATAATTTGCTTATTGTGAACTCAGTAGAACGAATAGTAGAATCCATAGTAGAGCTTTTATGTGAGGATGTACTCACTGAGATGGAGCAATCACTGCTTGTGTGGGCTGGACTAACCAAAATGGCAGGTTTTATAGTGAAACACAGATGAAAGACTAAAATGATGGATTATGTTAATGAAGAGGAAGGTTCTGTGTATCTTTAGATTAAATTAATATTATAAAATTTCAGTTTTACTGAAAGGGTTGACAACAAAAGCATTTTGCTAAAATCAAAATAAATGATGTATTCTAATTATATTAAATGATAAAGAGAAATAGAGGTGGCACTATTCTCTTTCACATTTGTTGCAAAATTGGGATTCATAAAGTAATTAAAAGCAATTGTTCATAAACATCATTCAACTTTTCCTCACTATCATCCCTTTTGAAAACTGGAATTTCTGTGCAAGGTATTATTTACAGAGTCCTTTTATAAGAAGGATTTTATAAAATTATATAATAGATACATTTACATTCATCAATTCAAATTAAATACTTGAGATACTTTTGGGATGATGCAGCTTAAGTTGGCATGGCATTTTTTCAGTTTTCAAATAACTTTCATAATAATTTGAAATAGAGACAGGAAGGTGTATCAGTCAGGGTTCTCCAGAGAGAAAGAAACAATAGGGGATATATATATATATATATATATATATATATATATATATATATAATGGAATATATATACGTGTGTGTGTATATATATAGATATATATATATATATATAGAGAGAGAGAGAGAGAGAGAGAATTGGCTTATGCAGTTGTTGGGGCTGGAAAGTCTGAAGTTTGCAGGACAGGCCTGCAGGCTGGAAACTCAGGCAGAATTTCTGTATCTTAACGCAGAATTCCTTCTTCTCAGGGAAATCTCAGTTTCTGCTCTTAAGGCCTTCAATGGATTGGATGAAGCCCACACATATTATCAAGGGTAATCTTTTTTACTTAAAGCCAACGGAATAAAAATCTTAATCATATCTATAAAATACCCTCACAGGTTTTTTGCCCCCATTTGTCAAATAAGAACACAGAGGCTCAGTTAAGTTAAGCAATCTGATTAAGTCATCCATCTAGGAATTGACAGAAGCCAGGTTGGAGTTCATATTCTGCCTCCCAGGTCAGGATTTCACCAACTCCATTCTATCACCCCTCTTGAATGTTTGCAGTGGGGCCTATAGCTTTTAGTTTTAAATTGGATAATTATTTCCTTAATTACAATGAATTTTTAAAAATGTTTTGTGATTATTTAGCTAGCATAAAATGTTTGTTCTTGATTGAAAACGTTATCTTCTTGGTTTGTGTCATTTATTCTTTCATTTAGTCATTTCACTTGAGCTACATGAATCAAAATGGTTCAATAGAGCCTATTGTTCTACTTGTCACATAGAGAATTACTTTGGTGCAATGGTATCCTCTAAGTATACTACCAGACAAGGGAGCCCAGAGGTCCTGGAACAGAAAGGTTCACAGACACAATAAAGATGCTCAAATTGCAGTTTATTAAATCACACAGTGTGACAAAACCTGGGAAAAGAGATGGAGTGGGTTAACACACTTAGAACAGGTTATAAGTGGGGGTACCACACTAACCTGAATCCCTTATGCAGAGTTCATATGTCCTGTCCCTCTCTTTGCTGCATCAAGTTTCCCAGCTTTTGACATGTCTATGAGGATCATAGTTTAGACTTGAGTAAGCAGCCCACCAGTGGGAGATGTCCAGGGCCAATACACACTTGATCTATTAGAAAATGCAGGGGCAAGTGCACCAGACCTATTAGCCTGCTGAGCCTAGTTTTTATCTGTGTTTCTTGAGTTAACAGCATGTGGGGCTGGGCGCATTGGCTCACGCCTGTAATCCCAGCACTTTGGGATGCCAAGGCAAGTGGATCACAAGGTTAGGAGATGGAGACCATCCTGGCCAACATGGTGAAACCCCATCTCTACTAAAAATACAAAAATTAGCTGGGCGTTGTGGCACGCACCTGTAATCCCAGGTAATTGGGAGGCTGAGGCAGGAGAATCAATTGAACCAGGGAGGTGGAGGTTGCAATGAGCTGAGATCGCGCCACTGCACTCCAGCCTAGGTGACAGACTGAGACTCTGTCATAAAATAAAATAAAAAAAAGAGCATGTGGGACCAGAATAGGATCATATGTTCTCATGGCCCAGCTATATCATGATCATGAATTGGTCTTTATATGTCTTTCTATCTTTAAGTAACATTTTCCCACCATATTTTTACTAACTGTCTTTGGCAGGTCTTAGAGACTATTAATTTACTGTTGATATTTTCATGTTATGATTTTTCCTGTCTTTACATGCTACTGTTTACTCATTATCTATCCTTAACACATTCTGTGCTCTTCACCTCTAAATCATAAGCTCATAGTTTAATTACTGTGTATACTCTATGCTTTTTATGAGTTTCACCCTTACCGCTTGTTCTCTTGTCTTTTATAAGCATTATTAAATATTCTCAAATAATTTACACATTACAGTACTGGAAGAAATAATAACTTTTATAAAGCTGAATATCAATAGAAAGTCTTAAGAATAAATCATAAATTACAATGTCACTATCAAATTTTACTGATAGCATCAAATCAAATTAGATTTTTATAATGAGGAGGGCATGTACCACTGGACTAGCAGAGGACATGAAGGCCTGCCTTTGAGATTTACTTCTGGAGAATCCAAATGATAAATATAACTTCTCATGAATTAATCCAATTTCTCAGATCCTCAGTTTTGAAAGTGAAGTATTATGACTGTAAATACAGAGATCTTTCTATCATATGACTTGAAACCAAACACAAAAATAAACATGAACTGGATATGGTCTTTGAGTTTGAGTAGCTCCAAGTAGAGAGGGAAGGGAACCCATAAATAAGTAATTAATATCAGAATGAACAATGTCACAAAATCATGGAAGAGGAAATACCACTCCTAGCCGAATAGCAAAAACCTCCTAAGTGGAGTCATTGAAGTTGGATTTGATAAATAGAAGTTTGCAAGGTGGTTAGCTGAGAAGGAGAAAAGACAGTACAAACTATGCAAGACAGATATGAAGGAATAAAAGAACATAGCATGGAAAAGGCATGGGGCAAGTTTGGAATGGCTGCAGTGTAGGTTTTCTTAAAATTAGAAGATGAATACATATGGAAAGGAAACTTGTGTCCGTAACATAGAGGGCCCCACAGGACTTTGTTAAGGGGTTTGTACTTTATCTTAAGATAGTGATGAATTATAAAAGAAGTTTTGACATAATCAGATTTGTCTCCCCAGATATTAGCCAATTTGGGTCAGACAGTTCAGATTCTGATCTTGGTTTTGACCTCAGGCTTTGGGTAGCTATTGTTTCCTGTTCTGTCTAACAAGCACCCATGATTCATCAGTAACATTTTTTCTTTTTTTTTTTTTGAGATGAAATCTCACCCTGTTGCCCAGGCTGGAGTGCAATGGCATGATCTCGGCTCAATTTAATATCCGCCTCTCAGTTTCAAAAGATTCTCCCACCTCAGCCTCCTGAGTACCTGGGAGTATAGGCGCACACCCAGCTACTTCTTGTATTTTCAGTAGAGACAGGGTTTCATCATGTTGGCCAGGATGGTCTCGATCTCCTGACCTCAGAATCTGCCTGCCTCAGCCTCCCAAAGTGCTGGGATTTCAGGCATGAGCCACTACGTCTGGCCTAATAACATCTTTTTATAGTCCCCAGCCAGCATTCCATTTCCTCCTTCAATCGCACATAAAGCAACACACTTCGTACTTTTTGGTTATACTCCAGGTTGAAGTTTTCCCTTGTATCTATGTGTGCAAATGTCAACTATCTCTTTACAAAGACTGAGTCTGATTCTTTCCATGAAGTTCTCTTGAATTGAAAAAAATTTTGTAGAGTATCAGCTTAGAAATCATAGTTCCACTTCCTCATTCCATTCTACACTGATTCTCTATAACAATTTGGAAAATGTCTTTCATTATTTAGTTCTTAGTTATATCTTATGCACAGTTCCCTTATAGTTTTACTTGTAAGTCTAATTGCCTGGAAGATATTTTTTTTAATAACTACATGCATTTAGTGTATTCATTTAATTTTAATAGCAAAAGTCTAAGAAATAATATCACTAACTTCTTATGCAGCTGAAAATAGCAAACCATGGATTTTTATAAGAGTAATTATAGGAATTAAGACATACAATCAAGGGTACAGAAAACAAATGGCTGACTTTAGTTATTCTTGTGAAAATTGTTGTGGAATATGGCTTAAAATAGAAAACAAGAAAGAAAGCAGACTTCTGGTAACAGATTAAATTAATTGACCTCCAAATTGTAGGCACTTCTGTTCATTTCTGAAAAGGCTGTTTTATCTCCCGCCTGAACACATTGAAACTCTCCTTTTGTTGTGAATGACATGTATTCAGCTGCCATTCAGGGATGGAAAACACCCCTTTTGATTGGTACCTGGAAACTTTAGAGCTTCTGGACTGAACAAAAGAGTTTTTTTACGAATACAAAGGTTCAAATGTCTGTGTTATCTCTCAACTCTTCAGGAAGCAACTACTACTCTACCAGGGACTTATTTTTAATGCTTGAAACCTGTTAATGAAATATTAAGAATTATATAGAATTTGTTATGATTAAAACTTCATTCTGCATTAGCTTTATTCACTAGTGAGATATGCCAAAGCAAATTTGATTTTAAGTTTTGAGTTAAAAAAAATATTTAGACAACTTCAAATGGAAAAGAGTAAAACTGGAATATGAATTTGAAAGAGTTTTTTTTGTTTTTTTTGTTTTTTTTTTTTTAGTAATACTTATTCAGTGCCTTATGTACATGACACTACTCTAGGTAATATACACAATTAAATTTTCAAAGAATCATGTGCAGTGGTTTTATAATTAAATCAATAAAAAAACAGCCAACAATTCCAGACTCAACAATTTGAAGTATATGGGAAAAATGTTTAGAGAAAGTAAAGAAAAGAGAGTAGTAAATTCAAGTACATAAACATCTTTTTTTTTTTTTTTTTTGAGATGGAGTCTTGCACTGTCATCCAGGCTGGAGTGCAGTGGTGTGATCTCCGCTCACTGCAACCTCCACCTCCCGGGTTCAAGAGATTCTCCTGCCTCAGCCTCCCAAAGTGCTGGGATTACAGGCGTGAGCCACTGCGCCTGGCTGTACATAAACATCTTAACTTCTATACAACATAAAGTCCATGAGGCAGTTCAAAAACAACAAAATAAGAAAAATATTTACTGACAGAAACTCTGAGTGTATTTTACCATAACATTCTATTTTTTAAATTAACATCATCTTTTGAAACTTTTACTCATACCTAAGGCTGTAGTTCATTTTTAAAAATTTCTCTACAACACCCTAGTGTACCATAATTGATTTATTTATTTGACTCTCAATTAATATTTAAGATGTTTCCAGATTGATGTTATTTAAGACTTACTCGTATCTTTTGATCATTTTTCTATGTATAATTTTCTGGCTTTTTCTAGGTAATTTGTAAGAATATGTTTTCTGTATTTTAATTCATTGTCCGTTTTATGTAAACAAATAACTTTCTCCAAGGTTTTGCTTATCTTCCCTTTTGATATTGTGGGGTTTTTAAAATTTAACTTAGCAAAACTTTAAACATTTTATTTTGAGATAAAGGTAGATAAACTGATGGTGTGTTTTCATGGACAGAAGTTCATAATTGTAATGTAGCTTAATTTATCAACGTTTTCCTTTCTGATTACTACTATTTAGAGTCTTATTTTTAAAATCTTCTCTATTTGATATCATGAATACTATCTCTTTTCACCTAAAATGTTCATGATTTTGCCTTTTATATTTAGATATTTAATCCACCTGGATTTGTTATTATTTTTTAGTATGATGTGAAATAGGGGTCCAATTTCACGCATTTTTTAAATGTTTTCTTCTCATGCACAGTTTTTCTAGAGCCACTTATGGGAAAGTTCCTCTATTCTTTGCTTAGCTCCTGGACCATCTCTGTCACAGATAAATGTCTATAAAATGTGAGTCTTTCTTTGAGTTCATATATTTCTTTCTCCTTAGTAAATATTTTTAACTGTTTTATCATACATGATGCCACCAGGTAGAAAGGCAATTGACTATTTAACAATTACTTCTAGCTGACAACCTTGTTAATATTAATACTTTGTCTAAAGATTACCTTATGTTTTCAGTATCAACAATCAGCTCCAAGTAATGACAGTTTTATTTTTTTCTTTCCAATCTTGATAGATTTCTTTCTTTTTATGTCCTGATTACAGTGGCTAGGACCTCCAGAACAATGTTGAAAAGAAATGCCATTCATGTGCATCCTTTCTTATTTCTAAATAACGGGAATACTTCCAATGTATCACTGTTGAGTATGATACTTGATGTATTTTGTGTCTGTGTGTGTGAAGCTATCTTTTCCAAAATTAAGGGAAGTTTCTTTCTATTTCATGGAAAGAATTTCTCAAGAATGGTTGCTAAATGCTGTATTTTGTGTTTGTATGTGTGAAGATATCTTTTACAAAATTAAGGGAAGTTTCTTTCTATTTCATGGAAAGCGTTTCTCAAGAATGGTTGCTAAATGTAATAAAATGCTTTTTCTGCGTCTATCATGATAATAGTAAGTTTTCCAAAAGATATTCTAATCAAACAAAACTATTCTTGTATAAACCAACTTTAATTTGATATATCACCCTTACTTATACATGGTAGGACTTAGTTTGCTATCTCATTTAGGAATTATTCTTTAGTCAGAAGGGAGATTCAGCCTATCAATTCTCTCTCTCTCTCTCTTTTTTTTTTTTTTTTTGATATTCTCATCTGAATTTGCTATCAAGCTCATACCAATTTTATTAAAGAAGTTGGGGAGTGTTCTTCCTTTTTATACTATCTGTATAAAATAAAACAAAACAAAATAAAATATGCATTTATAAATCAAAATTATTTGTTCCTTAAATGATTGGTAGAACTCATAAAACTGGGCATAAAGTTTTCTTTATGGGACTATTTCAATCTAGTGATTTGATTTTGATTTTTTTTATTGCTACATTGTCATACAGATGTTCTATTTCTTGCCATATACTTTTATAGAGTTCTATTTTAGATTGGTAACTTGTATTTTTCTAAAGATTGATCTGTCTTACCTATATTTCAGTATTTCAAATTTCACACCATTAAGTTGTTTACAATATTTTAGATATATCTGCTGTATATTTTTTGTTAGTTTATTAATTCCCAATTTTTAAAGTTGTGTCCTTTATCTTCTCTATTAGAAGTTATCAATTATATTAATCAGGCCAGACGCGGTGGCTCACGCCTGTAATCCCAGAACCTTGGGATGCTGAGGCCAGTGGATCACCTGAGGTCAGGAGTTTGAGACCAGCTTGGTCAACATGGTGAAACTACGTCTCTACTAAAAATACAAAAAATTAGCTGGGCATGGTGTCACACGCCTGTAGTCCCAGGTACTCAGGAGGCTGAGGCACGAGAATTGCTTAAACCCAGGAGGCAGAGGTTTCAGGGAGCTGAGATTGCACCCCTACATTCCAGCCTCAGTGACAGAGTGAGACTCTGTCTCAAAAAAAAAAAAAAAATTATATTAATCATTCCAATTTTGTCTTTGTTAAAATTCTACATTTTCTCTTCTATTTTCATTTATGTCTTGTCTTACATTTATCATATCTTTTCTGTTACTTCTTTGAGTTTATTGTGTTGTTCTTTTTCTAATTTGTTAAATTAGATCCTTATATCATTAATTCTCAACTTTTCTTCATTATAATAAACATTTAAATTTAAAATAAATTTACCCATATAAATTATGATAAGTAGTATTTATATTACTTACATTACTCTTTTAAGTATAATGTTTTCAAATTTCTATTAGAAGTGTTTTTAAATTTCTAAATATTTGAAATTATTTAAATTATATTTTTGTTATTATTTTCTACTTAACTGCATTTTAATTAGAGAATGTGGTACTAGAATTTAATTCCATCCTGGCTTTTGAAATTCCAAAAATACACATTCGATTTTTTTTTGTTTTAATTATGTTTACTTCTTTCTTTGCTCACCATTCTTCTCACAACACAGAAATTTCTGAGATCACTTTCCTCGCCTAAGTTTCTTTAGTGAGTTTCTTTTGTAATATCATCCCAAAAATATGGTATTGAAAGTAGAGGAAAGAAAGCCCAGCTCACCTACAAATGAGTGACGCTTACATTGGCAGCTGCCCCAAAGAGCAATAATGGAAAGAAGATACTGGAATGACATCTACAAAATGCTGAGAAGAAATAACTGTTGTATTAATCCATTTTCATACTGCTATGAAGAAATACCTGAGACTGGGTAATTTACCAAAAAGAAAAAAAAGCTTTAATGGGCTCGCAGTTTCACATGGCTGGGGAGGCCTCACAATCATGGTGGAAAGTGAAGGAGGAGCAAAGACATGTCTTACACGGCAGCCGGCAAGAGAGCATGTGCAGGGAACTGCCCTTTATAAATTCATCAGATCTTGTGAGACTTATTCACTATCACAAGATAGTGTGATAGTAGAAAAAAGTACATATGGAAAAAACCTGCCTCCATAATTCAATTACCTCCCATGACATGTGGGGATTATGGGAACCACAACTCAAGATGAGATTTGGGTGGAGACACAGCCAAACCATATCAACTGTCAAATGCTGAATTTTATATTTCAGTGAAACTGTCTTTCAAGGGAAAGGGGGAAAAAAGAAGAAAATATTTCCAACAAATAAACACTGGAAAAAATTACTACCAACAGAGGCAATATTTGAAAAGATAATGGATGATAATTTTCATGAATTATTGCAAGACATACAATATTTAGATTCAGGAAGCCAAAAGATCATAAACAAGATAAATAAAAATCAATCCACAATTTTCTCATTCTCCCTAATCATTCTAGACCTTTGAATGAAACATACACAAGGTCTTCTCACTCTATCCTTCACATCTCTTAAGATCTCTTTAACTATATTTCATCCCTTTGTCTTTTTTGTGCTATATTCTGTTATTCTTCTAGATCTATTTTCTAGGTCCATCTTTCTTTCTTCAGCTAGGTAAAATTTACTACTTAATCCATACACTGGGTTTTTAATATTAATTATTATAGCTACATTTCTAAACCTCTATTTGGTTCCTTTCAAAATCTGATTGGCCAGTTTCAATTGTCTTTTTTTCTGTCCTCCTATTTTCATTTCCATTTCCATTCCACCAAGGTGTTGAGAATGGGAAAAATTGGGAGTGTGGCTGTGATTTCCAATAAGAAACTATGTCTGTTCTGCCCTGGTAAACCTATTCTATTCCACTGGTAAACCTCTTGCATCATGAAGATATTGAAAGGCACTTTTCACAACAAAATGGAAATCTCTCCACTGATGGCATACATTTCTGTGATAGCAAAGTGAAATTGTCAAACCTTTCTCTATTATATATATGCCACCCAGATGTCAATATTTGTTTTGTTTTCTTTACGTGAGTAATTTCATTCAATACTCTCTACATCAGTAGTTTCACTTATTGCTCTTTGTGATATTAAGTGACATCTCCCTTTTACTATTTATAAAGTGAATTTCCTGTATTTCAGCATTTTTGGTTTGTTTGTTTGTAGTAGCTGGCTACTTGGGTTTCTCAACAAAGATGTGATTTACAAATATTTTGCTTCTAAAAATGTAACTTTCTGGAAAAGGCAAAACTATAGACAGTTTAAAAAGATGAGTGGTTGACAGGGGTTCAGGGAAAAGAAGGGAAGGATAAATAGAGGGAGTACAGGGAATTTTTAAGGCAGTAGAACAGTGCCATATGATACTGTGAACCCTGAATATCTGAGACAAGTCTTAGTTAATTTAGAAAGTTTGTTTCGCCAAGGTTGAGGACGTGCGCCTTTGACACCAGCCTCAGGAGGTCCTGAGGACATGTACCCAAGGTGGTCAGAGCACAGTCTGGTTTTATATATTTTAGGGAGACATGAGACGTAAATCAACATATGTAAGATGAAATTGTCTTGGAAAGGCAGGAAAACCTGAAGCAAAGGCAGAACAAATCAAAGCCAGGAGGGGACTTCCAGGTCATAGGTAGATAAGAGACAAAAGATTACATTCTTTTGAGTTTCTGATTAGCCTCTCCAAAGGAGGCAATCAGATATACATTTATCTCAGTTAGCAGAGGCGTGACTTTGAATAGAATGGGAGGCCGGTTGGCTCTAAGCAGTTCTCAGCTTGACTTTTCCCTTTAGCTTAGTGATTTTTGGGCCCCAAGATTTGTTTTCCTTTCACACACTGTAATGTGGATACATGTAATTGGACATTTGTCAAAATTCATACAAGGTATACCTCAGAGATATTGTGGGTTTGGTTCCAGAGCACTACAATAAGGTGAATATTGTAATAAAGTAAGTCACATAAATATTTTGGTTTTCCAGTGCATATACATATTATATTTGGTCTGGGCATGGTGGCTAACGCTTGTAATCCCAGAACTTTGGGAGGCTGAGGCAGGCAGACCACTTGAGGCCAGGAGTTGGAGACCAGCCTGGCCAACATGGTGAAACCCCGCCTCTACTAAAAACTATGAAAAATTAGCTGGGCGTCGTGGAGGGTGCCTGTAATCCCAGCTACTTGGGAGGCTGAGGCAGGAGAATCACTTGAACCCGGGAGGTAGAAGTTGCAGTGAGCCAAGATAGTGACATTGCACTCCAGCCTAGGCAACAAGAGTGAGACTCTATCACACACACACAAAAAAGCTATGTTTGGCTGGGTGCAGTGGCTCATGCCTGTAATCTCAGCACTTTGGGAGGCCGAGGTGGGTGGATTACTTGAGCTCAGGAGTTTGAGACCACCCTGGGCAACATGGCAAAAACCCATCTCTAAAAAAGAACAAAAAAAATTACCAGGGTGTGGTGACACACACCTGCCGTCCCACCTATAGAGGGATGCCTGCAGGGGATGCTGAAGTGGGAGAACTGCTTGAGCCTGGGAGTTTGAGGCTACAGTGAGTCGTGATCACACCGCTCCAAGCTGGATGACAGTAAATCAATGAATAAATAAATTTTATGTTTTTCTGGATGTTGTGGCAAGTATCTGTACTCCCACTCCTACTCAAGAGGCTGAGGTGGGAGGATCACTTGAGTCTAGGAGTTCGAGGCCAAGAAAGTGAGTTGGTCTCTGAAAAAAATTATTTTTACACTATACTATTGTCTATTAAATATGTAATAGCATTATGTCTAAAAAAAGTACATACCTTAATTTAAAAATATTTTATTGCTGGGCACAGTGATACATACCTGTAATCCCAGTTTCTCCAGAAAATTGCTTGAAGTCTAGGTGTTCAAGGATGCAATGTGCTATGATTGCACCTGTGAATAGCCACTGCACCAGCCTGTGCAACATAGCAAGACTTCATCTGTAAAGCAAACACAATAACAAACAAACAAACAAATAAATAAATAAATAAATAAAACTCTATTGGTAAAAAATATCAACAGTCCTCTGATCCTTCAGTATGTTATGATCCTTTTGCTGGTGGAGGGTCTTGCCTTGGTGTTGAGGGCTGCCAACTGATCACACTGGTGGCTGCTGAAGGTTAGGGTGGCTGTAGCAATTGCTTAAAAGGAGACAACAATGAAGTTTGTCACAATGACTTTTCCTTTCAGGAAAGATTTATCTATACCTTGTAATGCTATTCAATAGTTTTTTACCCACAGTAGAACTTTCAAAATTGAAGTCAATTCTCTCAAACCTTGCTGCTGCTTTATCAACTAAGTTTATGTAATATTATAAATCCTTTGTTGTCTTTTCAATAGTGTTCACAGCATCTTCACTGTCTTTACTTATCTATAAGAAGCAACTCTTCATCCATTAAATTTTTATCATGAGATTGCAGCAATTCACTCACATCTTCAGGCTCCACTTCACATTTTAGTTCTTTTCTATTTTTACCTTATCTGCAGTAACCTCCCCCACTGAAACCTTAAACTCCTGAAAATCATCCAGAGTCCTGTCGATGTTAATATTTTGACGTCCTCCCATGAGTCATGAATATCCTTAATGGCATCTAGAATGGTGAATCCTTTCCAGAAGATTTTCAGTTTACTTTACCTAGATTCATCTGAGGAATTACTATCTACGACAACTATAGCCTTACAAAACGTATTTCTTAAATAATAAGACTTAAAAGTCAAAATTACTCCTTGATCCAGGGTTTCAGAATGAATCTTGTGTTAACAGGCATAAAAATATTAATCTCCTTGTATATCTTCACCGGTGCTTTTGGGTGATCACGTGCATTATCAGTGAGCAGTAATACTGTGTAAAGAACCTTTTTCTGACTAGTAGGTCTCAATAGTGGGCTAAAATATTCAGTAAACCATGCTGCAAACCAATGTGCTGTCATCTAGGCTTTCTTGTCCCATTTACAGAACACAGGCAGAATCAATTTAGTATAATTCTTAAGGGCCCTAGCATTTTTGAAATGGTAGATGAATGTTGACTCCAACTTAAAGTCACCAGCTGCATTAGTCCCTAACAAGACAGTCAGCTTGTCCTTTGAAGTCTTGAAGCTAGGGATTGACTTCTCCTCTCTGGCTATGAAAGTCCAAGATGACATCTTCCAATAGAAAGCTGTTTCATCTACATTGAAAATCTGTTGTTTAGTGTAGCCACCTTCATCAATTATCTTAGTTAAATCTGGATAACTTGCAGAGGTTTCTACATCAACACTTGCTGCTTTGCCTTGCACTTTTACATTATAGAAATGGTTTCTTTCCTTAAACCTCATGAACCAACCTCTGCCAGCCTCCAACTTTTCCTCTGCAGCTTCCTCACCTCTCTCAGGCTTCATAGAATTAAAAAGGAATTTGGGTCTTGCTCTGGATTAGGCTTTGGCTTAAGATAGTATTGTGGCTGGTTTGATCTTTTAGCCAGACCATTGAAACTTTCTCTATATATGAGATAAGGCTTATATGAAGCAGTAAGACTGTTTCACTTTCTATTCGTGTGTTCACTGGAGTAGTGCTTTCAATTTCCCTCAAGAACTTTTTGTTTGCATTAATAACTTGGCTAACTATTTGGTGCAGGAGGCTTAACATTTGGCCTGTCTTGGCTTCCAACATGCCTTCCTCACTAAACTTAAGCATTTTTAGCTCTTGATTTAAAATGAGAGATATGCGACTCATTATTTCACTTGAATGCTTAGAAGCCATTTTAGGGTTATCAACTGGGCTAATTTCAATGTTGTATCTCAGGGAACAGAGAGGTCTGAAGAGAGGGACAGATGTGGGGGAGTGACCAGTCAGTGGAACTGTCAGAACACAGAACATTTACCAATTGAACCTGCAGTCTTATATTGATGTGGTTTGTGGCAGCCCCCAAACGATTACAATAATAACATCAAAGATCACTGATCACAGATCAGTGTAACACATGTAATAATAATGACTCCTTCCACTGCCCAAGATGCCAAAATGAAAGAAGGCCAAGAGGAGGAAGGTGGCTCCGGACCCTGCTATTGGGAAGAAGCAGGAGGCCGAGAAACGTGTGAATCCCGTTTGAGAAAAGGCCTAAGAATTTTGGCATTGGACAGGACATCAGCCTAAAAGGGACCTCACCCGCTTTGTCAAATGGCCCGGCTGTATCAGTTTGCAGTGGCAAAGAGCTATCCTCTATAACCCGCTAAAAGTGCCTCCTGTGATTAACCAGTTCACCCAGGCCTTGGAGCGCCAAACAGCTACACAACTGCTTAAGCTGGCCGAGTACAGACCAGAGGCAAAGCAAGAGAAGAAGCAGAGGCTGTTGGCCCAGGCTAAGAAGAAAGCTGCTGGCAAAGGAGACATCCCCACTAAGAGACCACCTTCCTTTGAGCAGGAGTTAACACTATCACTACGCTGGTGGAGAACAAGAAGACTCAGCTGGTGCTGACTGCAAACGACTTGTATCCCATGGAGCTGGTTGTCTTCCTGCCTACTCTGTGTCACACAATGGGGGTCCCCGACTGCATTATCAAGGGGAAG
Source organism: Chlorocebus sabaeus (assembly GCF_047675955.1). Classification (NCBI taxonomy): domain Eukaryota; kingdom Metazoa; phylum Chordata; class Mammalia; order Primates; family Cercopithecidae; genus Chlorocebus; species Chlorocebus sabaeus. Next base: position 36,838,963 of record NC_132914.1, on the reverse strand, counting down.
GCAAGACTGGGACACTTAGTCCACAGGAAGACCTGCACCACTGTTGCCTTCACACACGTTAACTAGGAAGACAAAGGAGCTTTGACTCAGCTGGTGGAAGCTATCAGGACCAATTACAATGAGAAATATAATGAGAGTCACCATCACGGGGAAGGCAATGTGCTGGGTCCCACATCTGTGGTTTACATTGCCATGCTGGAAAAGGCAAAGGCTAAAGAACTTGCCACCAAACTGGATTAAATGTATGCTGTTGAGTTTTCTGTATGTGAAAATAATTAAAAATAATACAAACTCTCAAAAAATAATAATGAAAAGGCTTTGAAATATTGGGAGAATTACCAAAACCTGACATAGAGACATGAAGTGAACACAGGCTATTGGAAAAATGATGCCAATAGACTTGCTTGACACAGGGTTGCCAGAAACCCTCAATTTGTAAAAAATGCAGTGATCTGTGAGGCACAATAAAGTTAAGTACAAAAAATGATGTTTGCCTGTACAATACAAAGAATTAACACTAATGTTAATGGACTTCAGTTAAAAATAATGTATTAACATCGTTTTATCAGTTGTAACAAATGTACCACCAATGAAAGATATTAATAATAGGAGGAACTAGAACGTTGAGCGGGTATATGGGAACTTGGTTCTTTCCAATCAATTTTCTGTAAACCTAAAACTGCTCAAAAAATAAAGTCAATTAGTTTTTTTTTAAAAAAGGCAACTTTGAATTTAAGTTGCTCTGAAGTTCTGCTTGCTGCTTTACCTCTAGATAGAAAATACTTCAGTTTAATAGTAGAAAGCATCCATGTTGCTTTTTCTGTGAAAATCTGATTTTTTTTTTAAAATCAGAGAGGTTATCATTCTTTTTTTGAAAGTGTGATGAATTTTATAACAGATTATGCACTGGTATGTAGATATAAATTGATAGCAGAAACAGTACAACTTACTTTTCCTATATTCATCATCAAAATTCCTATTCTTTTAAAATTTTGACTGCTTGTGTGGTTACCACACTCTCAGATTAATTTGTCCCAGCATGTAAAGACTCCTATGCTAACAGTAAGTATTTTGGAAAATGTCATTTCTACTTTTTCTCTTTTAAGGCCTGTGTGAAACATATTTCTTCTAGAAAATGTTCTCTGACACTATACTTTACTAAATTACTGCCTAATGTTCTGAATTGTGCTCACTCTTCTCTCTGACTTCTCTTTGCAGCCAATAATAGCAGAAGCTCTTAACTTTAGGCTAGACACTGTATGTGCTAAGCATTTTATTTACACTAACTTGATTTTGAGGATAATCCTTCCTGGTAGGTAGTGTGACTTCTAGTTTATGAAACTGAAGAAGCCAGGATTATGAATTAGGTCTTATTGAACACAAAAGCCTTCTGCTTTCAAGGACTTTGCTGTATGTGTTTTGTTTGCACTGAACCCTCAGAGCATCTCTACTATTTTGTAAGTGTTAAGCTCTTGCCTGTGTGCATGTTGTATAACCACAAGGAAATGGTAAACTTGGAAGGGAAAGCACCATAAGTCCTATTTCTTTATCATCTGCCACTCCCAGTGCCTGCTGAATTCTTAGTCTAGTACTTTGTCCTGAAAATGCTGATGACCAACTCCAAAACTGATTTTTTAATTTTTTTAAATTACGGGCTCATCAAATTCAGAAAGACTGACTGGGCGCAGTGGCTTATGCCTATAATCCCAGTACTTTGGGAGGCCAAGGCAGGCGGATCACTTGAGGCCAGGAGTTCAAGACCAGCCTGGCCAACATGGTGAAACCCCATTTCTACTAAAAATGCAACAAAACAAAACAAAACAAAACAAATTAGCCGGGCGTGGCAGCGGGCGCCTGTAGTCCTAGATACCCTGGAGGCTAAGGCAGGAGAATCACTTGAACCAGGGAGGCAGAGGTTGCAGTGAGCCAAGATCGCACCACTGCACTCCAGCCTCCGTAACAGAGCAAGACTTTGTCTCAAAAAAAAAAAAAAAAAAAAAAAAAAAAAGAAATTCAGAAAGACTACTGCTTTCCACTGAAATATTTTTATTCAGTAAATTCAAAAACTCAAGCACCAGTGCTTTCTTAAAGTACAAAAATTCAGTAAGATAAGAGAATGTCTTAAAGTGTTTTTGATTTGCAAAGTATTTCTAATATATATAATCTCTTTTAATTTTCACAATGCAACCATATAGAATTTTCATTTTAAAATGAAAATTATTATGCAAATATCTAAGTAACAAACCTGTACTTGCTAAATCTATAAAAATAAAAATAAATACAATAAAAATTGTGAAACTCAGAGAAGTGAAGTGACTTGTTTGCACTTGGTAGTAATTAGGTGGATTCATACTCCAGCCTAAGTCCTCTGATTCCAAAGAGCAGATTACTCAATAATTCACAGTTTGTGTGTCTGAGTGTGTATTTATTTAAAAGTTTTTATTATAGCCAAATTATCATCCAGAAAGGTTGCTACCAGTTGATAGACAATGTAATGAAATGGTTAGAGCATTGACTCCAGAACCACTTATTAGCTGTGAGACCTCAGTATAAGTTACTAAACCATATTGTGCCTCAGTTCAACTGTAAAATGTGGATGACAGTATAGCACCTAATCATAGGGTTACTGTGAGGATTAAATGAATTAATATATGGAAAACACTGAGAAGAACGTTTGGCACTTGTGTGGCAAACAAGAGAATCAACATTTGTGATTCTATCAGAAAGCCATTATTAGTAACAATCTAAAGGGTCAAAAATGCCACTGACTTTTTGCCTTATTTTGCATTTTCCTAATTACTAACCTTATTTTGCAATTTCCTAATTTCCTAATTACCTAATTACTAAGGTGAGCACCATTTTGTGTTGTTGTTGTTTGGTATGATCTCTTTTGTGAATGGTCAGCCCATATCTTTTGCTCATTCTGTAAACTTTTTTTGGTCTCTTCATTTTGATTTGTAGGAGCTTTACAACATATTCTTGGGCTGGGTGCAGTAGTTCACATCTGTAATCCCAGTACTCTGGGAAGCCAAGGTGAGAGGATCACTTGAGCCCAGGAATTCGAGACAAGCCTGAGCAATATAGGAAGACTCCTTCTCTACAGAAAATTTAAATATTGGCTGGATGTGGTGTTGCACACCTGTGGTCCTAGCTACTCAGGAGGCTGAGGTTGGAGGATACCTTGAGCTGGTAAGGTGGAGACTGCAGTGAACCATGATTGCACCACTGCACTCCAGACTGGACTATAGAGTGAGAGTTTGTCTCAAAAACAAAACAAAACATATTTTGGATATGAATCCTTTGTAATACATATATAGCAATCTTTTGCTTTGTCACTTATTTTTAACTTTGTTCAAGTTGTCTTTTTTTGTAGCAGTTTAAAACTTTTATGTACTCAACTTGTCAAGTTTTTCTTTTAAAAACTTTTGATTTGTATCATATATTTTATATTTACTTCTAATACTTACATAGTTTTGGTTTTTATATGGGGATATTTTATACCCTAAAAATTAATTTTTGTGTATGGAGGGAGGGATCTCCCTCTTTCCCTCCCAAATAAGTAGGCATCATCACATGAGTAATTTAGAGTTTGATAATCTGTTCAAGCTTTATCACTTGTAATACTCACCCCTCAAATCTTCTCTCTGGTTTCCCCTCTGACCTCTTTCTAAAAGATAGGGATATTTTAATATCCTGATGATATTTTCTATCATCAGAGAGTGAGAGTGACAGAGAGAGAGAGAGTTGGTCTTCCTTCCTTTTTTTTATAAGGGCACTAATCTCATTATGAGGGCCACATACACATGATCTCATTATGAGGGCCACATCCACATGACTTCATCTAATGCTAATTATCTCCCAAGGGCCCCATCTTGAAATATTATCATATTGGAGGTTAGGACATTAACATATGAATTTGGGGGTGGGGGACACAAATATTCAGTCCCTAAATTCCATCCTTGGTCCCCCAAAATACATGTCTTTCTTCCATGCAAAATACATTCATTCTATCCCAATAGCATCAAAAGACTTAACTAATTCCAGCATCAACTCTAAAGTCTAAAGTTCAAAGTCTCATCTAAATATCATCTAAATAAAATATGGGTGAAACTGGAGGCATGATATATACTGAGGCAAAATTCATCTCCAGCTGTGAACCTGTAAAATCAAAAAAGTTATATGCTTTCAAAATACCACGGTAGAACAGGCATAAGATAAACATTTCCATTGAAAAATGGTTATTTCAGAAGAAAGAAAGGAGTGACAAGTCCCAAGCAAATCCAAGACCTGGTAAGGCAAATTTCATTAGATCTTAAGGCATGAGGATAATCCTCTTTTGCTTGATGCTCTGCTCTCTGGATGCACTGTGGTGGCTGCATTGCTCCTTGGTTCCAGGGTCCCACCCCAACAGCTTTAGGCAGAGGCCGTTTGGCTGGCTGAAACTAAGGTAGTGGCCTGGATCACCTTCTTAATCACCTTCAGGTTCATTGTTGCCTCTTCTTGATGAATAGTGCATGTTTGCAGACAAATGGCACTATCATCCCATCCTATCAAATCCAAGAGGTCTAAAAGCCTTCCTTTATTTCATCCCATCTCCATCCCCTTCAGCTCAAACTTGCAGTGTTTCTCTTCGTATAATTCCATAAACTCTTTAACAAGTGATAGCCTAGCAACACCTCTGGTATGCTTTTCACAACATGCTTTCTTATCTTTGCAATACGGTCAGCTGAGAACTTCCTAAATCTTCAAGTTTTGGGTTTTCTTGTGTGTAACAATTCCTTCTTTAATTCCTCTCTCTCCATTCACGTTTCACTATAAGCAATCAGGAAGAACTAAGCCACTCGTTCAACACTTTGCTTATAAATATCCTTAGCTAAATATCTAGTTTCATTGCAAGCAAGTTCTACCTTCCACAAAACACTAGTATACAATTTAGTCAAGTTTTTGTCACTTTATAACAAGGATTGCCTTTCCTCTAGTTCTGATAACAGGTTATTCACTTCCAACTGAGACCTCACAAGAATCACTAATGCCTGTATTTCTAACATGTGCCTCAAAACTCTTCCAGCCTCTACCCAGTACACAGTTCCAAAGCCACTTGCAGAAATATGTTTAGATATTTGTTACAGTAGTACTCCACTTTTTGATACCTAAATCTGTTTTAGTCTGCTTGGGCTGCCATAGCAAATACCTTAGATTGGGTGGTTTAAACAATGGAAATTTGTTTCTCATAATTCTGGAGGCTGGAAAATGCAAGATCAAAGTGCTGGCCTATTCATTTCCTGGTGAGGGCTTGCTTTCTGCCTTGCAAATGGCCACCTTCTCACTGTGTCATTACATACCTTTTTGTGCATGTGTAGGGAGACAGAGACAGAGAGAGGGAGAGCAAGCTCTCTAGTGTCCGTTTTTACAAAGGCACTAATCCCATCATGAGGGCCTCATCCTCATGGCCTCATCTAACCCTAATTATCTCCCAAGAACCCTGTCCCTTCATACTATCACACTGGGTGTTAGGACTTCAACATATTAATTGGGGAGGTGGGGGAGACACAAACATTTAGTCCATAACAGTTACTATTACAGGGCATCAGGTCACATGTTGCTCATGCCTTTCCAACTCAGACAGCCTTAGGACTGGTCTGAGTTTCAAAGGAGAGAACAAAGGTCTTCTTGACCCTTCAAAGCAACATTGTGCAGTCTGGAGAATTTGTCATCATCTGCCACCTTGAAATTAAGCCTATGAGGAAGCAAAAGCTTTCTCATAGAGTACCTGTTGTAGGCAGTAGCACTTTGTGGATTTGGGAATATCAGTAACTTGGCTCTACTTTCCAGCAAGAATGGCATACAGTCCCAACCCGTTGTGGCTGGGAGAGTAAGGAGCATTGTAGCCACTCTTCTTCATGGTTACCAAGTGGATTTCCCTCTCAAAGTCCATCTCCTTCAGTGTCTGATGCATGCCACATTCTGGAGATAGCACCAGAGACCTCACCTACAGGGCCTGGGCACTGCCATCCTGGCCTTGGCCTCTATCTCAGGCTTAGGCCCCAGCCTGTCAAGACATGACATTTTTAAAGCACTCCACCCACTCACTAGTAAAAACAAAACAAAATAATGTGGTGTTTAGATTAATTAGGAAATTAAAATAATTAGAGAATATTATTATTGATGCATGATGTTGCCAAATAAAAACATCAAATATGAATTAATGAGGACTACAAGAAGCTGTGACAAGCAATAAAAAATAATAATCCATCATGGTTTACATGTTTGCATACTCTTCTACGTAAACCCATAGAATTTTATTTATATTTAAATTTATAATTTTATTTACATTATATTTATTTATATTTAGACTTTTTCCGAGTCTAATATCTCACTCCAGAATATGATAGATATTTAGTGTGGTGAAACTTTCCTTGTGTGTGTGTGTGTGTGTGTGTGTGTGTGTGTGTGTGACTCTGAATTGCTTCACAGATTTAAAATAAGCAGGATCAAAATAAAACCTATGGGCACATCTACATACCCTGGATGTGCAGTAAAACGTGCTGCTGCTTAATTGATAAAACTGTGTTCCAAGAGCAGCTAGTGTTTCCTTAACTAATATTCATGTTAGTTAACGTTTGGGCTTGAAGAAGTTGCCATTTATTCATCCTTTTGTTCAGTGAACAGTTATAGAACACCTTCTTTGGGCTGCTGCTTTATAGTAAGCACTGGGAACAGGATGCAGAATCTGTACTTTGCTAGAGGTTACAGTCAAATGAGCGGAGTTTACTGCCAAGTAGGACAGAAAAAATAATACATTGAGAAGACAGGAATTTAATAAAGAACAAGAATTATGAAAGTGATCCAAGTGGAGATAAGTTTAAACAGGAGGCTCAAACTGTTACAAGGATAGGGAAATTGTGAAAATAGCATGGAAATTTCAGGTATGGGGATGGCAAATACAGTGCTTAGAAACAAACTATATATACATATTTTTTTAGAGATGGGGTTTCACCATGTTAGTCAGGCTGGTCTCAAACTTCTGACCTTGTGATCCGCCTGCCTTAGCCTCCCAAAGTCCTGGGATTACAGGCATGAGTCACTGCGCCCAGCCTTGCAAACTATACTTTCATTTCAATTTTGAAACTACACTAGTCTATGGATTCCTTATCAAGTTAGTAGGAATAGTAAGGAATAAATATTTGTGGAAGTGTTTTAGAGAAATGCGTGTGTATATGGCACATGACACCATTATAGTAGGTAATCAAGCAGACATGAGCAAGGCAGGAGAGGGCACCACCCGCCCCACCAGGAATGTCAGGCGACCATCAGATGATGGTCAGGTGGTGGTTAAACTGCCTCTAAAATAATAATTGGTTGCAGCCAGCAACAGGGAAAGGCAGTCTCCCAACAGACAGAAACAACTGAAACTGATAATCCACAGCTTCCCGATAAGATCTCAGGAGTTGGGTGAGTGACCTCATGCATACGCACTAAGAAGCAAAATGACAGAGTTTAACTGGTTATGACCCTATAGGAACACTCAACTGGTAAGAGAAAAATGCCTCAATGAGCACGTGCACAATGTCAGGAAGCACACTGCACATGTGGCCCCTCCCAAGTGTTGGCAGCCCACTGCACATGTGGACAGCCACTCTAAAAAAAGAATCGGGGAGAAGAGATGAGGGAAGACACCGGAAGAATACCAATGTATAAAACCCCAAGTCAATGGTCAGACTATTCACATGAATCTCTCAAGTCACTGGTTTGGCCTTCTTCCAAGTGTACTTTACTTTTGTTCCTGCACTGAAACTTTTTTTGTGTGTGTGAATTTTTTTTTTTTTTTTGTATTTTAGTAGAAACAGGATTTCACCGTGTTGCCCAGGCTGATCTTGAACTCCTGAGCTCAGGCAGTCCACCCACCTTGGCTTCCCAAAGTGCTAGGATTACAAGCGTGAGCCACCGCACCTGGTACTGCTCTGAAACTTTTTAATAAAGTTTCACTCCTGCTCTAAAACTTGCCTTGGATTCTCACTCTGCCTTATGCCCCTCGGTTGAATTCTTTCTTCTGAGGAGACAAGAATTGAGGTCGCTGCAGACCCATGCGGATTTTTCACTATTAACAACATTACTAGTATTTTGATTTTATACAGTCACTAGTTTTTCTTTTTTTTAAACCAAATACTCAGATAAGTATTTCCAAAATCTTGATGATAGAAAATGAGTTCACAGGTAACTTGATAGTTGTTCTGGTATACAGATGCTAATGTGTGGGATGAATTAAGGAGAGGACAGGCTGGAGACAGGCACTTCCTGGGAAAATAACGCATTAGTTCTGGCAACAGCTTGAGGTTTGAGTTAATAGTTCTTTTTATGTCCTACAAAAATAAAATTTATATCTTTATATTTTAATATTGAATAACCAAAATATGTAAGTACTATTAAAAACCATAGTTTTATGTTCTTTCTAAAATTCTAACTTATATTTTATCATAGTACAATACTTTTCATACGTAGTTTTCTAAGTTTAAAATATTACTAACACCTATACTTTGGACATTTATAAGGTTAAAAAGTTACAATAAGCTAACTAATTTATTGAAGAAAAATTTTTATTAATTTACGGTAGCCTAAGAATACAATGTTTATAAAGTCTGCAGTATTGTGCAGTAGTAATGTTCTAGGCCTTCACATTCACTCACCACCCACTGACTCACCCAGAGCAACTCACTTATAGTCCTGCAAGCTCCATTCATGGTAAGTGCCCTACAAAAGTGTACCATTTTTTATCTTTTATACCATATTTTTACTGTACATTTTCTATGGTTAGATGCGTTTAGATATACAAATGCTTACCATTTGTTACAATTGCCTGCAGCATTCAGTATAGTAACATGCTATATACACCACACAACCTAGATGTGTAGTAGGCTGTATGGTCTATATTTGTGTAAGTACAAGCTATAATGTTGGTACAATGACAAAATCACCTGAAGATGCATTTTTTAGAATGTATCCCCATCATTAAGTGACACATGACTGTGTATACACACACACATACACACACAAATATAGGTGTGTACATTAATTTATTTTTTCTTTGTTTTAAAGACAGGGTCTCACTCTGTCACCCAGGGTGGAATGTGGAATGCAGTGGCACAGTTACAGCTCACAGCAACCTCAAATACTTGGGCTCAAGCAATTTTCCCTCCTCAGCCTCCTATGTAGCTGGGACTACATGTGCACCCCACCCTGCCCATTTAATTTTTTATAAATTTTTGTAGTGGCTAGGTGCAGTGGCTCATGCCTGTAGTCCCTGTACTTTGGGAGGTTAAGGCAGGTGGATTGCTTAAGCTCAGGAGTTCGAGACCAGCCTGGGCAACATAGCAAAACCCTGTCTCTCCAAACAAACAAACAAACAACAAAATGGCTGCCTGCGGTGATACATGCCTGTAGTCCCAGGTACTCTGGAGGCTGAGGTGAGAAGATGACTTGATCCTGGGAGATAAAAGCTGCAATGAACAGAGATTGGGCCACTGCACTCCAGCTTGGGTGACAGAGCAAGATGAAGGAAGAGAGGGCAGGAGGAAAGGTGGGAGGGAGGAAGGGACGGGGGCAATAGGAGTGCTGGGTCTCCCTGTGATGCCCAGGGTGGTCTCAAACTCCTGGCCTTAAACAATCCTCTCACCTTATCCTCACTAAGTGCTGGGATTACAGGCATGAGTGACTGCACCCAGCCTTAACTTATTAAAAAAAAATGACTTACAAAAAGTTGTAAAATAGAACACACATTTCCCATATGCCCAGGGGCCCTTATATAACAATTTATGTAAGTATGCCATAATTATCAAACCAGAATATTAGCATTTGTTTACAAAATGTCCTTGTTCTGTTCCAGGGAACCCAATCTAGGATCTCCCTTTGCATTTAGCTGTCATGTCCTCTTAGTTTTCTATCTGTGACTGTTTCTTTGTCTTTCAAGACCTTGGCACTTTTAAGAGTATTGATCATTTATTTTGTGGAATGTCTGTTAGTTTGAGTTGTTCTGATGTTTTCTCAAGATTTGTTTGAGGTTATGCATTTTTTGCAAGAATATCAGAGAAGTGATGTTGTACCCTTCAAAGTGCATCCTATTAAGAGGCACAGGATGCTCATATGTCTTATCACCAATGATATTAACTTTGATTTCATACCTGAGATGTTGTCTGCTAGGTTTCTCCACTAGAAATTTTTTTTTTTTTGGTCTGGGCTCATTGAAACATCTTAGGGAAAATATGTTGACAGTATGATAATCTTTTTTCTCATAATACTCTCATCCACTAATTTTAACATTTGTCAATTATTTCTTGTCTATAACAATTATTACTGGGATGTTCACCTAATAGTGATTTTCTATTTCCATCATACCTTCTATATTTATTAATTGGTATACTCTTATTCAAAGAAATAGCCACCTTTTCTCCCTCATTTATTTATTTCTTCCATGATTTATTTATATCAGTATGGGCTCATGGATATTAATTTGTTTTATTGGTTATAAGGTATTAGAAAAGAATAAGAAAGCAAAGAAGGAGGGAAAGGGAGAGTGAAGAAAGACAATGCTAGTCTTTCCTCAGACAAGCCGATGAAAGTAGTTTTAAATATGGGATCATTTATGTGCCAAAACACTTAAATTGATTTAGTAATTTACAAATGGAAATGGAATTTAGACTGATCCCTTTTGTACATTCATTAGTGAGTTTTCTGAAGTTGTGAACTGTCTCCTTGCCTTCCTACTACCAATTCTTAGTTCCTTGGACACCTGGCTTTTCTTTTCTTTTTTTTTTTTTGAGGCAAGAGTCTCACTCTGTCGCCCAGGCTGGAGTTCAGTAGCGCAGTCTTGGCTCACTGCAACCTCTGCCTCCTGGGTTTAAGCTATTCTCCTGCCTCAGCCTCCCGAGTAGCTGGAACTACTACGCCCAGCTAATATATATATACATTTTTTGTATTTTTAGTAGAGACAGGGTTTCACCGTGTTGGCCAGGCTGGTCTCGGTCTCCTGACCTCGTGATGTGCCCGCCTTGGCCTCCCAAAGAGTTGGATTTCAGGCATGAGTCACCACGCCCGGCCAGACACCTGGCTTTTCTTTCCCCTGTCCTATTCAAACTATTCTCTCACAGTTACACTTAGCTTTGCTGATGTGATAGATCCATTGACTTCTTCCCTGTCTTCATTCCTTTGGGTTCGTCTAGTACCTTGATACTCTTGTTCTGCCTTTATTTTTGTCATGTTACTTCCAACCCAAGTGTTCTTTCTACCATATACTTTCTGTTTCCTATCAGACGAGTTTTCCTTTCTTCCCACTCAACTTGCCTGTTTCTGTTAATATCCTGTTTCTGCTAATATCCTAATATCTCAATTGCCTAGATTTAGGAATATTTTTTAAAACCATTCATAAATTCGTAATCCCGGATTGGAAGGACTTCAAGAGGCCCTTTAGTTCACATTTCCCCTTCATCCTTCCTAGTTGATGCTTTCATCTTTTTGATGGTATCTGCAGGGAGTGTTTTTCTAGTCTATGACTGAGCATTTTCAATGGCAGGAAATTTAATACCTTAACCTCGTATCATTCTTCTCCTGTGTTGCGAATTTCTATTCATTTTTCCTTTTAGAATGTCTTTCATTTGTAAGTTCTACTTCTCCATTTTTACCATATGCACTATTAAGATGCCTAGTTCAGGTCGAGCATGGTGGCTCATTTCTGTAATCCCAGCACTTTAGGAGATGGAGGGCAGATCCCTTGAGGTCAGGAGTTTGAGACCAGCATGGCCAACATGGAGAACCCCATCTCTACTAAAAATACAAAAATTACCTGGGTATGGTGGTATGCACCTGTAATCCCAGCTACTCGGGAGGCTGAGGCAGGAGAATTGCTTGATCCTGGGAGGCAGAGGTTGCAGTGAGCTGAGATTGTGCCACTGCACTTCAGTCTGGGAGACAGAGTGAGACTCCATCTCAAAAAAAAAAAAAAAAAAGAAAAAGAAAAGAAAAAGAAAAAGCCTAGTTCAGGCCATGTCATAACTAAAAAAGTATGACAGTATGATCTGGTGACCTGAGTGTCCCCAATCCATATCGTAAACTTGGACCAGATTCATAATCCTTTTTAAAATCTTATTTTACTTTACACATTTAAAAACTCCTGCCTTTATCTTATCACTCTTCTACTCACAAAGTTTAAAGCATTTCCTGTATTTTCTATTAGTCTAAACTCCTGTACTATGAACACTGTACCTACCCCCTGACTTCTCATTCACATCAAAAAAAACACCTTTTGTTGTGGTGGTGGTGGTGGTGGTACGTGCATAAGCAAGTGTGTTTAGGTGCTGCCATGATCTTGTTGTTAATTTATTGTCCATCAACATCTTACTGTGTCCATATCTTTTTTTAATCCCTATTGTTAACATCGCATTTAGAAACAAGTCCTTTAAAGAGTCATTTGGGCCAAAAAGGGAGTTTAACAACAATTTTTCTATCAGAAATGGTTTTTCACTTTGCACGACTGCAAAAATTAGAGGAGTAGCTTAGCATTATAAAATCAATACAAATGTCATCAGTTTCTCCTGGTTGGAAAGGCTTCCTTGGTAGGGCCTACTGTGAAATAACTAGTCTCAGAATCAATCAAGGAGATGAAAGCAGAGTTTTACTTTGAGTTAGGTAAAGCATCTTAGACAGGTAACATGCATATTTTTGCTTAAAAAGCATCAATTCTACCAAATGGGTATCTGCATAGGGAATATTGAGGTATCTAGATGTTAGGACTTTGTTACTCTACTGTAGCTTAAAAAAATTTTTTTTTGAGGGGAGGTAAATCTAAACACATGTTCAGTGAAGAAGTTAGGGAAATATATATTATCCCCAACTTAAAAGACAACTTTATATTTTTAATTAATAGAGGATTTTGGAAATAGAACACAGATGAAAAATTTAGGGCTTTATTAATCTTTTGACTCAGGGTATCCAGAACCATGAGAATTTGAAAAGTATCCATGTGGCGGTAACAAGAAAAGAAAATGGTTAGGACAAAAAAACAAAAAAACAAACAAACAAAAAAAACAAAAAGGCAGGAACTCCAATCAACAGATAGGGGAAAAGAATGGTGATATTGATGAATAAATAAAAGATGAAGGGGTAGTAAATGGTGAAATGTTCTCTCTTAAAAATGGCTAATAAAATTATCTTTCAGTGATTCAGTTCTATAATACACTTAAAAAAAAAAAAAAACAAAAAAACACACACACACACAAAGAATGAAGTTCTAATGAATGACTACCCCAAACTGCCTATCAGGTTTGGTCCTGCACAGTTAAGAAAAAAACATACTCCTCTTACAAATTTGGCTTGAGATTTTGGCTCAGAACCAGCATGACTTAATAGCTGTAATTTGCATTTGAATGCAATTAACTGGGCCAGTACTTTGAGGGTAATCAAGCTGTCTGCAATACACATATGCTGCAAACTCAATAAATGTCCAAAGCACTGGAGGGGAGGCTTTATTCTTTGAATTTCCCTTATACAAGGAACTCAGGTCCACGTCCTTAAATTCAGTTAGATTTCAAACTCTGATCTTAAATGTGAACGATGAAATCTAAATTTTATCTAATTGTTTATTCTTAATGAATAAAAGTTGAGCTTCTTGTCTTTTTTTTCTTAGAATTTCACTGTTTTTCAGAAGTGATTTATATTATTTAAAAAATTTCAACTAGTATAAGAAGATACAAAGAAGGAAAATAAATTTCCTCAAACCCTTATATCCAACCCAGAAATAACTCCCACCCTATTCAAAATAAATAAAAATAAAAAGAGAAAATATGTATATAGTTAAAAGTTTGATTTTTTCAGTAATGTTATGAGTGATTAAAATGAGTTTATAAAATGTTAAACTGCTTTTATTATAAGATAAATTACTACTCTTAGAATTTAAGATCATCTCATTATTTCAGCACATATTCTTCACAGGCAAACACTTGTTGTACCGCAGGCAGAGATTTTTTCTAAGTCCCAAAAATAAAATGATAGTGAAACTAACAGTGAAGGACAAAGAACTCAGAAAAGGGAGTCAAGATACCTGAATTTTAATTTATCTCTACCACTAACTTACAGTGGTGGTGGTGGTGGTGGTGGTGTGTGTTGGGAAATAGGTGGAACTGGTGTGGCAGTGAATTCTCCTCTCCACAAAATTAATAAACTTAATTAAGTTTATTAATAAAGTTTATTAAGTTTATTAATAAAGTTTATTAAGTTTATTAATAAAGACTGAGGCGGGAGGATCACTGAACTTGGCATATTGAGGCTTCAGTGAGCCGTCATCATGCCACTGGATTCTAGCCTGGGCGATAAAGCCAGAACCTGTCATAAACAAACAAACAAACAAACAAATAAATGTACCCACCTTCTAGGTTGTTGAGAGAATTAAGTGAAATAACACTTCTTGGGCACTTAGCTCCATGCACTGGCATGATGAAAGAGTCCTACACATGTAAAGGCTTTTCATTGTTAGAGGGGAAAATGTACACACACACACACACACACACACTGAGACTCATAAATAATCACTGAAGGAAAACTGATATTTCTGATTGTGGCATTAAGGGTTAGCTTTCTAAAGATTTTTCCAAAAATATTTCTGAAGGGATGGTTGTCTAGGCATGCTTTTCCAAAGCCAGCTGTTTGCATACAAAATTATAATCAGATCTTTTTCTTTTCATCTTTCTGCTAGCAGCCAAAAGGAAGAGTCAAATAACTTTTAATGACTGATTAGAATGTGGAAACTAGAAAACACAGGGTAGATGGCCTAGAGGGAGAAAACCAGTGAGATAGTTACACTAATGCATGCTGTAGCTTCTTTTCAACTGCCTCTTTTTGGCTGCCTTGAAGTAGGTGCTGTAATGAATCTTTCTTCCAAATGTACCTAAGACAGGTGCAGCTGCAGCATCACTACCTGCTTTAAAAAACAATGTATTTATACAAATATTTAATATTTTATTTATTTTGAGATGGAATTTTGCTCTTGTCGCCCAGGTTGGAGTGCAATGGCGCGATCTCGGCTCACTGCAATCCCTGCCTCCCAGGTTCAAGCAGTTCTCCTGCCTCAGCCTCCCAAGTAGCTGGGATTACAGGTATGTGCCACTACACCTGGCTATTTTTTGTATTTTTAGTAGAGATGGGGTTTCTCCATGTTGGTCAGGCTGGTCTCAAACTGCCGACCTCAGATGATCCACCTGCCTCGGCCTCACAAACTGCTGGGATTACAGGCATGAGCTAGCATGCTGGGCAAAAATATTTATTATAAAATTAGTTTTGAAGTGCCCTTACTGGGAGCTGGTGCTGTGATTTACCTATGATAAACAAAGCTCTTTAAACCCCTAAAAAATTCAATAAGCTTGGAAGTACATTACTTATAAAAAACTGAGACTAGAAAGGGCTCATATTTGTCCAAAGTCATATAGTCATTCAGCTAATATTTAATGACCCTTAATATGTGTCAGACATTAAATTACATGTCAGACTGTTGAGGGAACTACAGAAATATCCGTGAATAAAGCAGAAATGATCCCTGCTATCTTGGATCCCATATTCAAATGCAGGGAGGCAGACAATAAACAAAAAATAAGACAATATCAGCTAGTGATAAGGGCTACGAAGAAATAAAAGACTGATATGATAGTACGTAACTGGGTGTACAGGGTCAGAGATCAGCGCAGTTACACAGAACTTTCTGTTCAGAAGGGCCACACTCTCGGTTTAATAATGTTCTGCTATCATTGTCTTTTTTATTTTATTTTGTTTTATTTTTTTTTTGAGACGGAGTCTCGCTCTGTCGCCCAGGCTGGAGTGCAGTGGCGCAATCTCGGCTCACTGCAAGCTCCGCCTCCCGGGTTCACGCCATTCTCCTGCCTCAGCCTCCCGAGTAGCTGGGACTACAAGCGCCCGCCACTGCGCCCGGCTAATTTTTTTCTATTTTTTAGTAGAGACAGGGTTTCACCATGGTCTCGATCTGACCTTGTGATCCGCCCGCCTCGGCCTCCCAAAGTGCTGGGATTACAGGAGTGAGCCACCGCGCCCGGCCTTGCTATCATTGTCTTGAAATTCGTAATTTTATCTTTGGACTTGTGTTTTATAAGTGTGGTTTGATAAGGCACTGTGACATATGAATAAGCAGAAGACATATGTGCAACATGCATGTCCTCTGTTCCTTGCCATGCCATTCTTATGTAGCATTTGTGATCCCTCATAAGCATGGAATTCTGGTTGAATCACCACCCTGGGGAATTCAGTGAGATTCAAAGCCAGTGTGCAATAAATGTTCTATGTCTTCCATGGAGGAAGCAGGGATACCTATATGTTTAGAAGCCATGCTTCTCTCAAACCAGAACTTGCTTCTGATGAAAGTAAGACTTTAGTCGAATTAAATTTAAAGGAATTTAATTGGGCAATGAACAATTTGCGAATCGAGCAGCCCCCAGAATCACAGTAGATTAACAGAGACTGCGGTGGTGCCTCGTGTTCAGAACAAATTTATAGACAAAAAAGGTAAAGTGATGTACAGGAATCAGAAGTGAGGTACAGAAACAGTGAGATTGGTTACTACTCGAGGTTTGCCTTATTTGAATGCAGTTTGCACATTCTGCAGTCTATGAGTGGTTGAAGTATGGCTGCTGGGATTGGCCAACACTCAGCTATTGTTACAGGTGCATGCTACCAAGTTAGGTTTCAAATTTTGTCTATTAAGCTAGGTTACAGTTCATCAACAAGGACTGAAACATAGAAGGACAGAGTCCTTCTCAGGCCATAGTTTACTTTAACACCTCCAATGCAAAAAGAAGGCAATGACATTCTGAAAGATGACCAAAGAACCCAGTCTTATTCTTTTCTTCTTTCATAACTTCCTGTAGCAGCCAGTCATTAACTCCAAAAGTGATGATGTAATGTGTTAGTCCTTTCTCATGCCGCTATGAAGAAATACCCAAGACTGGGTAGTTTACAAAGGAAAGAGGTTTGACTCACAGGTGCGCATGGTTGGTGAGGCTTCAGGAAACTTACAATCATGGCGGAAGGCACCTCATCACAGGGTAGCAAGAGAGAGTGAGTGCCAAGTGAAGGGATAAGCCCCTTACAAAACCATCAGATCTCATGAGAACTCACTATCAGAAAGCATGGTGGAAACTGCCCCTGCAATTCAACTATCTCCACCTGGTCCTGTTCTTGATGCATGGGGATTATTACAAACAAGGTGAGATTTGAGTGGGCACACAGACCATGTCAGTAAAAGGAAAGGAAAGATGGGACAGAGTAGTTTCCTTTCTTTTCAGTTCTTCCTGACATAATCTGTAAGCCAAAGGTAGGAAATGTTAGTAGCATATTTGTGTATGAAATAAAAACAGTTGAGTTAGTTTTGTGCAATGTTTCTACTGTTAAGAATAGATACATAAGGATGTATGAACTATGAAATAAGTTGTATAATTTTTATAATCCCATGTAAGAGTTAAATACTCTTCTGTTGATACTTAAAACCAGCATTGTACACTGTAAAGACGAATGGAAAAAGTCATGGAAATAATCTAAAACTTTAACTTTTCTTTATGGAGAATGACATTAAATAGTAAAACAAACAAACAAACAAACAAAAAAAAAACACCATGACATGAGAGAGCTTAAAGGAAGGGGAAAAGCTTTCTATTTTTGTACCTTTCATACCATTTTTATCCTCCTTTTCTTACAAGATCCCTCACATCTTCATTTTGCGCCGGGTGGTGCAAATCAGGTAGCTGGTCTTTGTGGGGGTGCTATTTTAGATTGGGTGATCAGGAGAGGCCTCTGAGAAAACAGCATTTAAACTGATAACCTAGAAATTAAAAAAAAAAAAAAAAAAAAGGCCTACCATGGGAAGGTCTGGGGAAAGAACATTCCAGGGAGAGGGTATAGCTAGTGCAAAGACCCTAAGGCAGGAAAGAACTTCATGAGTTCCAGAAATAGAAAGAAGACCAGTCTTACCAAAAAGTAGTTGTTAAGGTATAGAGCGGCAAAATGTGAGGTCAGAGTTGGGGGCAGGGACAGGGTGTGAAGGTCTTAAAAAGTCTAGAATAATTTATTCTATTTGGGTTAGCAGCCATTGGAAGGTTTCAGGCAGAGAAATGACATAAATGACTTACGTTTTAAAGGACATTATTCTGGCCAGGCATGGTGGGTGACCCACCTGTAATCACAGTACTTTGAGAGGCCAAGGCAGGCGGATCACCTGAGGTCAGGAGTTCGAGATCAGCCTGGCCAACATGGCAAAACCCCGTCTCTAGTAAAAATACAAAAATTAGCCAGGCATGGTGATACGTGCCTATAATCCCAGCTATTCGGGAGGCTGAGGCAGGAGAATCATTTGAACCCAGGAGGCGGAGGTTGCAGTGAGCCAAGATCACCCCACTGTACTTCAGCCTGGGCAACAGTGAAACTCTGTCTCAAAAAAAAAAAGACATTATTCCTGCAATGTGAAGACAAGAGTGGACTCAGGGAGACCATCCCGAGCAGTTTATATCTGAAGAATTCCTTACCCTTCCAGGTAAAATTCATCATATTTCTCTTGTAATTTCTGTTATTCCACTTACGTATTTTCAAATATATCTTCCTGTGCTAGACAGTAAACTCCTTGTAAGTACTGACATTGTCTTATTCTTCTCTAAATCACTGTTGTCCCTCACTTTGTTTGCATATAATCACTTAAAATATTTATTGAGTCAATGATTGGAATAGGACTTAAACCACTCTTGCAGTAAAAGCTCTGCCCTTGGAAATTTTTTGAAATTAAGATTATTTAGAGGAGTCAAAAGGAAAGGTGTTATAGTAGCTATACATGAATTTGAACTAAATACAAAATAGTTTGTTAATTTAACAACTTTAGAGATTTGGGGAAAAATTACTGACTAGGTCATTAATGAGAATTTGAAATTCTACACTGCCTCTTCCTGAAACCGTGTGCAATATGAACCCAAAGCCACAGCTATTATTGGTGCTAATATTTTGTCTAGAAGTTCCAGCCTGTTGTCTTGGGACTATAGTTGACCTGAGACATATTTTGACCGGTTTGCAGCATATGTAAATATTGTGTGAATTAGTTGTTGGTGTTTAAAACTAAGGAGTTTTTGCATAAAGATCTGTTTTTCTCTTTTTCTTGAGAAGCAACAGACATACAAGAAACAAAAATCTTGGCTGCATTGGATTTGCATTTCATCAAGGCAATATTCAGCCAGACTTGAGGATGGCCACCGCCTTTGGAAGGGGCCTGTGATAGTCCTCACCTTTATTATAGTAGTCACCTTGCTCCGCTCTTCTGAGCTACCTGCCTGGCTCCCGTAGGCATTTGTGTTTGTGACTCCCCTTACTGAGACATATATGTACACTATTGTTATTTTAAATGAGAACTTTTTTTTGGCCAGGTAAGGCAGCTCATGCCTGTAATCTCAGCACTTTGGGAGGCTGAGGTGGGCGGATCACTTGAGGTCAGGAGTTTGAGACCAGCCTGGTAAACATGGTGAAATCACATCTCTACTAAAAATACAAAAATTACCTGGATGTGTTGGCACACTCCTGAAATCCCAGCTGCTCTGGAGGCTGAGGCACGAGAATCACTTGAACCCCAGAGAAAGATGTTGCAGTGAGCTGAGATCACACCATTGCATTCCAGCCTGGGCGACAGGGTGAGACTCTGTCTCAAAAAATAAAATAGGTTGGGCGCGGTGGCTCATGCCTGTAATCCCAGAACTTTAGGAGACCAAGGCGGGTGGATCATAAGGTCAGGACCAGCCTGGCCAATATGGTGAAACCCTGTCTCTACTAAAAATACAAAAATTAGTTGGGCATGGTGGTGCATGCCTGTAGTCCCATCTACTCAGGAGCTGAGGCAGAAGAATTGCTTGAACCCGGGAGGCAGAGGTTGCAGTGAGCCGAGATCACACCACTGCACTCCAGCCTGGCGACAGAGCAAGACTTTGTCTCAAAATAAAATAAAATAAAAAGAACTTTTTTTTTTTTTTTTTTTTTTTAAAGAGGGTCTTGAATTATACAAATTTCTCTTTAGTTTTCTTGCTAAATGTGCTGGGCCATTTTTGCTTTCCTTGCAGCTTTCATCAACAAAAGCAGCAAGGTGGCCAGTCCAGATCCACCCAGATATGGGCTTGCCAGGGCAGGGTGAAATGCAGCTCCGATTTGTTAATGGATAAATTTTGAGGCTGAAGGCCCTCCAAAGAGTAACCAGAGGAGAGCTTTCCTACCAATTTGATCTATAGAAGGATACTCAGCATCTCTGCCCTCTTTACCTCCCAGTTACATGTCTGTTAAGATTTAGGGGTAGTGAGATTAAGGGACAGAATAAATGTAAAACTATCTATCATTATATACCCTATCTGCCTTCCCATGTGTTTAAATCATCAAACACTTCTTGTTTTTCCCAAAGTGTTGCAGCCTTCTCTGAGCCACGCTGCTGTATCACTGCTGAACAAGATGATTAGGTGTGTGATTGTAGATTGTAGGCATTTGAGGTAGTGCCTTTATTTGGATAGTGCCATTTAATCTATGATACTATTTTGTATGAAGCCACATGTTTGTTTATAGAGATGTACGGAGCAGTCCACAAAAGATACTCTGTGGCAAAGCTAATAAATGCTGTTTCCACAGAGCTATCTGAAGGCATGTAGAAGCACAATAGTGACAAACAGAAACCACAATGGGTCAATGTTGAGAGAATCCTGGGATTGGGAGGTGCTTTTTAAAGGCCAGAAGGGAAAGAAAATCAGTTTGGAAGGATTTACTACACAGCAGGTCTTGGTGGATATATTCAGTTCTGGGAACACTTGGCAGTACCAGGGTGCAGTTCATTTACCAGTGTACAGATGATTGAACAGAAACGCATTCAGGAGTCTCGAGTAAATCATTGCCGTATCTCACCCGAGCTGGTAAACTGGCGATGGACTGTACAACAGCCCAGCTGTCCAGAGACAGGGGACAAACCCGGGAGTCCGTTTAGCATGAATGATCGACTCCAGGGAGGGAGGAGGGAGAGCGTTCAGCTGGGGGCTAGGGAAGGGGGTCAAAGTCCAAGCTGCAGACAGGACAATAAGGCTATGCGTGGGACACAAAGCCGAACCGGAGCAGCAGCTGGCTGGCTCCCGGCACGCCGCTGAATCAAGCTTCGATTTGAGAAGGGACCTGGCAGCAGCGCCTGCACAGGCTGCTTCCTTCTCCCAGAAGAGCCTGGAAGGGCGCACAGGCTGGTCGCCCTCGGGCGAGGGCAGCCGGCCGCAGGCATCCTTCCCCCTCTCCTCCCTGCCCAGTAGCGCCAGGCAGTGTCCCGCCGAGGGCAGGGCGGGGCGCAGGCTGGGGGAGGGCGAGGTAGGGCCCAGCCGCGCGGCCGCGGCTGACGCAGTGCGGGGCGAGGAGCCGGCAGAGCCCCGGCGGGCGTGGAGTCCCCAGCCCGGCCGCTGGGAGGCCGCGTCCCCACCGGAGGGGGCAGGGCGCACTCACCCAGCCGCCCCGAGGCCGCCGGCGGCCTGTTGGCTTCTCCACCGGCGCGGTCACCGTTCAAGCGCGCTCCGTCCCCGCCCCAGATCCTGGGGGGTGAGCGGGGGAGAAGGGGCGGGCGCCCGCGAGCAGTGAATCACCTCCTCCTCTTGCTGCCTCAGCGCCGCCGCCACCTTTCCATTCAGTCGCCCAACATGGCTGGAGCGCGGCGGAGGTGAGCCGGCCGCCCGCAGACGCCCCAGCCTACTGTGCCCGAGTCCCGCGGTCCCGGCGGCGCCTCAGCTCTGCGGTGCGGAGGCCCAACGGCCCTGTTGCCGCCCGCCGCCAGCATGTTGGGCGCCCCGGATGAGAGCTCCGTGCGGGTGGCTGTCAGGTGAGGACGGGCTGCCGGCGGCGGGCGGCGGGCTGCGGGTTGAGGGCGCGGCAAGGACCTGGCTGTGGCCCGGGGCACCGGCTGCCGGGGTGGAGCGACCTGAGGGGCGTCCCGGCCGGGGTCTGCGGCTAAGGAAACTGAGGCAGTGGGTCCCCGCCGGCCTGGCACGCGCGGCCGGGTGCTTGCAGGGAGACTGCGCCGCCCTCACGCCGTCTGTGTTTGCAGGTGGCTGGCGGCTGCTCGGCGCCGGGTCCCTGGGGGGCGTCTTGACTTCTCCGGGGGAAAAGCCCCCGTCACTCCCCTCCGTCCCCTCGCCGGATCAGTCGCCTCAGGTCTGGCCGCCTTGGACTATCGCCTGTCCGGGAGGAGCTGCCTCTGCGCGGGGCTGTGGTGTTCTTTTTTATTAGTTCTAGAATGTCTGTCATACGTGTCCATGCAGCTCCGGCCTTCCCAGGCAGGAGACAAAGCATCAGAACCCGAGTGGGCGCGACCACAGGGCCCGCCGCGCGCCCACTCGGGTTCTGATGTCTGTACAAATGGGACAT